>NC_140503.1:23977612-25177612 GCF_964339955.1 Pipistrellus hanaki
CACTGGCTAGGCCCATATGTATGCACACAAGTCCTTTGGTTGATCTCTTCCCCTTACCCCCATCCTCCCTTACTTTCCCTCTGAGGTTTGAGAGTCTGATCGCTGCTTCTCTTTCTCTGGGTCTGTTTATGTTGTTCATTATTTCCTCTAGATGTGTGGGATCATGTAATCCAAGAAATACCCTTGTAAGAACCTAAACTGCAACAAGCCATAATGGTTATGCTGAGAGGCAAATGAATCAGTCTGTAGTGAGTTCCTTTCTGGGCCAACAGTTCTTTTGAGTCCCAATTTCAATGCCAGATAGTTCCTTATGTGTACATGCCAGCCATGATATTTCAGATCTGGTTGGTGGACAAATGGTGGTGATGCAGGTCCACCCATCTCTGGTTTGGTCCTGGGCGTCCTTCAACAACCCGCAGCTGCTGTCTGCTGGTATGCTGAGGCGTCGTCAGCATCTTCCATCTCTGAATTGTGTCTTATATATCTTTAACACATCTCTGAATTGTGTCTTATATATCTTTAACACATCCTTGTCTTATCAGATCCTGACTCAGTGGGAGATATTTTATGACATTGTGAGTTGAAGGTAACTGATAAGTAAATTTGGTCCCCTCTAAAAGTTCCATGGACTCCTCCTCCTCTCAAAAAACATTCCCTATTTACATTTTAACAGTCCTCTACTCCATTATGTGCTTTCAAAAACTTTAAACTTGAGCCTGTTATAACATGTTAATTCTTCAGACTAATGCATCAAATAAAACCTTGAACAAGTGCACATTTATTTGTATCTGAGTCATGATGTTATCTTCTCCTCAATTTCCACATATGTGAGACGATGAAAACATCTGGCAGGCTGGCTCTGGTCACAGTGGGACTCCCACCTTTTCAAAGAAACTCATGGCTGTCTACAGAGTTCTTTCACTGGAACTGGCATTGTAAGAGTTCCCATATGCCAGTCCTTAGCCACAGACATGTCAGCTCCTGTTTGTTCCCTTTCACTGTTAGGTCGATTGTGTCTAGTCAGTCTATCACTGTAATTTATTATCTTCGTCCTTGAAAAAGGAATATTTCAAGATCAGATAACTTTGCAACAATCCTTTTCAGGTTAAGCAGACCCCCAATTTTAAACTTTCTTTTTAAAAATAGTTCTTACTCATCTTTTTAAACATTTGCTTGCCCCAATTTCTAGAACCATAAATTAACAAACTGGCACTCTGATCAACAGAGTGATCTGCTACTTTTATTTTTACTGAATTTATTGGGGTGGCATCGATTAAATTGTTTCAGGTGCACAATTCTATAAACATCATGTGTATATTGCATTGTGTTCACCACCAAAAGTCAAGCCTCCTTCCATCAGCATTTATCTCTTTACCTTCTTCTACCTCCCGCATCCCTCCCCTCCTCTGGCAATCACCATACTGCTGAGTTTTGTGGGGCTTTTTTGCTTAATATCTACCTTTTTCACCCAGCCCTCTCGCCTCTAACAGCAGTCTGTTCTCTGTATTGTGTCTAGTTTATTGAATTCCACATAAGTGAAATCATATGGCATTTGTCTTTCTCTGACAGGTTTATTACACTTCGCATAATACTCTCCAGGTCCATCCATGCCGTTTCCAAAGGGAAGATGTCCTTCTCTTTTACAGTTGAGTTGTATTCCATTGTGTGAATTTTTTCATCCACTCGTCGACTAGTGGGCACGTGGGCTGTTGCCAGATCTTGTCTATTGTAAAGAACGGTGCATTGAACATAGGGCCGCGTGTATTATTTTGAATCAGTGTGTGGGTGTCTTTAGATATAGTCCCAGAAGTGGAATTGCTAGGTCACAAGGCAGTTCCATTTTTAACTTTTTGAAGAAACTCCATACCGTTTTCCACAGTGGCTGCACCAGTCTGCATGCCCAATAGTGCACAAGGCTCCCCTTTTCTCCACATCCTCGCCAGCGCTGGCTGATGGATTGGTTTAGAGCCATTCTGGCAGGTGTGAGGTGCTATCTCATTGTGGTTTTAAGTTTTCATTTCTCTGATGACTTGAGATCCTGAGCATCTTCTCATGTCTGTTGGCTGTATGTTCTCTTGAGAGAAGTGTCTATTTAGGTCCCTTGCCCATTTTTTAATTGGATTTTCTTGGTGTTGAGTTTTATAAGTTCTTTATAAATTTTGGATATTGTCTCATTATTTGTTGGTTCTGAAGTTAATTCGGGTTCTGAAAAAAATATCAGGTTTCCAAAAAAATAAAAATAAAAAAAACTTTGGTTCTCACAAAATCAAGTTTAAGTAGTAACTTACAAACCCAAAAGCCAATCATAGTTCGATAGGCGATCAGCCTCCCTCTGGAACCTCTCTCCGCCGACATGACTTCTCTTACGCCGCCTTACTCCATCTAAAACACACTTTGTGCAACTGCAGCTACAAAACAATGGTGGTGAAGATTTCACTGAGACCCAGCGCTCCCTTTCCATCGGGCTTGCGGCGTGGCTGTGCGCAGGTGCGCCGGCTGCCCTGGTGGTTATGCCGAACCCTCCACAGGCAGGCGACACAGGACTTGCCATTTCTTCGGCCTCCTCACCCGTGACCCCGATGGCCTACAGGTGTCCTTTCTGACTTGCTCTCCAGAGGCTGACATATATGCTGACAGAGTATCGACTAGAGACATGCTGGGACTTGTGGAACTGGACAGTCTTCTGGTTTCCAGGGGAAAAGACATTACCACAATGAAGCAACTTTTTGACACCTGACCTCTGGCCCCATGTTTTCAAAGGAAAGGTCTATGGTCACACAAAATTAATCATAAGCATGTGGACTGTTTTCCAGTAATTAAACCACTTTATTTCTCTAAATACCCCTCCCAGCTCAAAAAAAAAAAGGGGGGGGGGATAAAGAACAGATAACAGTTCACTTAGCTTTTACCTGGAACACATTTCAGTGCTTAGACTATCAATGGGGATTTTGTTCCATTTAGAACAAACAGGCTAAACTTGGTGCTGGAAAAGGACCCTGCACTGGCTATGTCTGCTGTTACCACAGCTACACCACTCAGAGAGCCACATCTGATATAGGAGTCAAGTAACTGCCCGAAGAAAACATGGAAAAACCCACGGTGTTGTGACTGAAGAGGAAATACTGATTTTTAAATAATAAATGATGTGACTGCATTTTAACCAGATCCTGCGGGCATGCAGAATGTTGCAGAGATCCGTGTATCTTTCACTGGTTGAGGGTTTTAGCTGAGGAGTCTGGCCTACCTATGATACATTTTGAATTATGTACATTTCTATTGTAAGATGAATCACCTGTTTATAGGCCAAATGTTTCAAATGACTCAGAACCAAGCACATGTTTTTAAAATATATTATGCAGAATTTAACATGGCACATGCTAGTTTTTCTTAATCTGACAAAAATGGACAAAAGGCAAAATGGAAAAAAATTTATTTCCTCAGTGTTTTATCCACTGTCAATACTGTATTTTTTATGCAATATATTTGCAAAGAAAAAAAATACAATCTCAGCTTTTATTTTCCATTTTAAACAACTGCAATATTTACAAACTGTTTAGAATAACAAACACTCGGGGACACACACACACACACACACACACACACACGAGTACATTTTCTCATCTTGGGTTTACACTGGATGCTGGTAGAGGCAATGGGCCCTCTTGGAGCCCGTGACCAGACAGAGAAGGCCACTGCCTTCCTTACATCCTCCTCCCACTTCCTCCGGCGGAGCGCACGGCCAGGCTCATAAAGGGCTAAGGTAATCAGTTTTTGCTATTTATTTTTATTTAAACTACAAGCTCTTAAAAAGCATAAGCAGACATGACTGTGCCCCCATTGCTGTCATTCTGGTTGTAGAATCAAGCTTCGTAATCTAGAAAATCTTGCTGAACCACAAGGACACTAAGCCCCAGTCATTCTCACTGCTCCTGTGTCTCGAGTTCCAGGTTATCACCCCATCTGTGCTCGTAACACCCTCTTCCCCCCACCATAACCTCAGGTGACCTTTGTTCCTTAGCCTGGCCCCACGGAATCCCAAACTGTCAGGTGCGGAGCTGGGGCCTAAGAAGGGAAGTGGAATCTTAGAGAAAGGCCCAGTCTCAGGACAGAGCTGCCACTGACCCTGCAATGGCTGCCAGCTCTGGTTCCCCACAGAGTGATACGTGGCTTCCGTCAAATGGCAGATAATGAAGATCAGCTCACCCACGTACCCACTCTGATCCAGAGAGAGTGCGTGGCTGACACACAACTGAGAGAAATTCTTATCACACATAAGTCTTTAGATTATTTTGATGAGGTGACTCAAGTCAGAAATCATACTTCCGTTTTTAAGCAAAATTAATGCTCCATTCACACACCTGCCAGAACTATTTGTATATAAATTTCTTTTCAACCACAGCTCTTACCTAAATATCTAACAAGTTAAAAATGAGGCCTAAATGTATATCAGCTATATTTTTTTTTAAAAGAGAAACAAAGAGAAGCTGGTTTCCTAATACTTAAACAACCCACTGTGCATATCCACTGTCCTATTAAAATGTAAAGTGCACAAATACATATGATAGCTAATTTCCTTCTTCCAGATCAACAGAGCTCCTTTCTCCCTGCGCCTGACACAGGAAGCCTGAGTCCAGTAGCCGGCTCCAAGTGTCATCTCGGCCCTCACCGCCTTTCATTATTCTCCCCACACTTCCTGGAATGAAGGAAAAGCCTCTAAATAAACATTGTTGCTTTATATTTCATTTGTGTCCAGGCAAAGTAATTTTATATGATCGCATTACACTATAAACAACAACAACAACAAAACTAAGAATGAAGACTGAGGACTTGAAAATAACGGGAGGGGCCTTTGTCCCTACTCATGAGGAAGCAATGAAGATGAGCACAAAAGCAATGAACACCCCGGGCTGCGGTTTACAGTGGAGCAGCCGGTAAATACAAACTCAACGGATTCTCACCCCATGTCACAGCCAGCTTTTTCTCACACCACATATTTAGGAGGAAGGATGTTTGAAAGCTAACTAAAAGAAAAAGGTAATTTTAGACTCTGGGCAAATCATAAAGACCCAGTTCTGGATGAACCACTGAAGGCAGCCATCCACCAAATGAAGGTTTTCTCGGGGGGCGGAGGCTGCTGCTCAGACGCAAGGCAGACTTTACTAAGGGGGAGCAAGCTACCCTTGCCGAGATCTGAGGCTGTTCTTTGTATTTTGATACAAAATGTAAAAATAAACCAACCCAGAAAGAGAGTTAACATCTTCTTAACGATATGTCTTTTCCTACATAAAGACTTGTATTTTCATTGCCTGACATCTAGTACAGAGGAATTTTCCTTATCTCATAACAGAGACAGTCTACTTGTTTCAAAGATTACTAGAAGCAGCTCAGATATACTTGAAATACCTTTAAAAATACTTCAAACCTAATGGAAGTTAACTGACCAGTACTGGAAACTCAAGAGAAGGTTGTTCACTAATTTCCTGGAAGGTAGCTAATCTCCTTTTACCATAAAAATATAGTCTTACCACCTACTCTCCCATACCCCTTAAATATCAACATATTAATCTAGGCTCTTAAAAAAAAAAAAATTGGTTCTTTAGAAAAAAAGTGACCGTTTAAAGTCTTATCAAGTATTGAAAAAATGGTGTAAAAAGAGGGCTCACACCAACTTATAAGCTGAAAGATTAACTAAAAGCTTAATTTTGAATTACAAAATTATTTTACCTCTAAATGAGAGGAAACAAGGAGAAGCTAATAATTATATATCATCCAGGACTTCCTTTCGAAGGGGGAAAAAATAAAATCAAACAACAACAAAAGGTATTAATGAAACTCTATTTAAAGGAAATAAATAAAATACTAGTGTTTTAATTTCATATTTTTACTTTCAACTTTTAGAACTCTAGAAGTTTTGCAACTGTGAAGCATAGACACCATGTCTGCTGGTCTCACACATTGATGAAAACGTGAGGCAGGAATCGAAACGGCTCACTGTTGTGAAGGGCGGGGGTAGAATAAGACATGTCTGATCAATTTAACTGAAGGATGTCTATTCCTATTTAATAATTTAGGTCAAATTATTCTTAAGAAATAAATGTTTCTTCATTTGTCACCATTTCCCCTAATAAAGTTATTAGAAAAGTACTATAATTTGTAAAAGACTCCTAATTTTAGGCTTAAAAAAAACAACATGGCTCTTGATCCACAAAACTTGACTAAGGGGCTATCTGATAACAAAATCCAACTTGTTTTGAGGAAAATGTCCACTAGTTGCTACCCCAAATCAAGATGCAATAAATGTGTTCCATATAAAATTTAGTCTGGCATTTGAAATCTGACTTTTAGGAGTGAGTGTATCATTGAGGGTAACAGGTGGGGGGACTAGGAATAAAAGTAATTCTGGCCATTCTGACTGAATCATCTGAAATTCAGATTTTGTGTGTGTAGATGTAGGAAAGTGAATTATTTTCCACTTAATACTAAATATTAGTATTTAGTAGCATTTAATACTTATCTTCTCACCGAGGTAACGACCATAAAAAGATCACTTTTATTTCAGAAAGGGGACAGGCAATAGGGAGCAAAGTTCCTGTGAGATTTTAAATAAATATACATAGGTAAGCATATATATTTTCAGAAAGAAAGAAGAAAGAGCCTGAACTTTAATGGCATACTACAAGAACTGCCAAAAAAAAAAAAAAAAAAAAAAAAAAGGCAAATACAGGATAGTGACAGGATCAGGGAAACACATTTTGATTGGCCAATTTAGAAAGGGTACCTTTGTGCAAAGGTTTAGAAAATCACTTGACAAATGTTTTTAAACAGTAAATTTTACAAAGTGTGAAGTCTGGAAATGTTAACACAAGGCACATTGGGTCCTGAATTTAGCAACAAGAATGCTAAATTAGAAAAAGGAAAAATAGGTTTTGAGTGGAAATGCAGTAAGCAGCATTTATTTATTTCCTTCCTTAGTTCTCATTCCTTCTACTGAAGTGTTATGCTACACTGTAAGATCTATGTTACAATTGGTAGGAAAAACAGCTTCTCTCTCCTGTCACCTCAAAAAAAAGATACTTTAAACCTACGATGTCCAATACGGTAGCCAGTAGGCACAGTGGCCAGTGAGTACTTGCACTGGGCTGGCGCCTAGGGCTGAAACATTAATACTTGGGATATACTGGATTACACAGAATGCTTGATGAAGATTAATTTCACCTCCTTCTGACTGTCCATCCAGGCGGCAGAAAGACGACTGCCCTGAAACGCTCAGAAGAAATGTACAGTCTTCTTTTTCACTTAACGAGGGAAAATTTTCAGAAGGATTTAAAAAATGCCAACAGTTGACAAATCTAAATTGCAGTTCCCACCCAGCCCAATTGTAAATCATATAAATTTCCCTGAATACATGCATTTAAAAAAATAAAATTTACGTTATGAGACAACATATGAATTGAGTCAATTTACAGTTATAAATATTTCAAATTACAGCTAAACACTATAAATTACAGGAAATAAAATTCAAGTAATAGAAAAAGGAGAGGAAAATTAAAGGAGTTATTAAAGAGGGATATAACAATAAGAACTGCACCATCTGGATAATTTTGTTTGAAAAAATTTTACTTGATTAACTGAACTGCATGTAAATAACTTCAAGAATTCTTAAAATAAAAAGCAATCAATCCTCTCTTTAAATTCCTGGACACTCATCTTCTTTGAAAAGCACAAGTGTTTTCTTCCCACGATTGGCCCAGAGGGTGTGCCGGCGAGAGCAGCAGGGACCGGGGACTGCCGCTGGGCTCGCCTGCGATGCGGACTCAGGAGCTGGCGGAGTGTGGCAGGACCCGCCCACTGACCGCTGTCTCCGGGAAATGTCAATCATGATGCTAGTCCTCCTTTTAAAGACGGACTCCAATGTTCTGGGCAGCATAGTTCCTGATACGGATGTTTATAAGGGAGGGGAAGGGGTTAATCCCAAAGTCAATTTAAATAATGGCATTTTATTTTCATATATAAATAAATGTTCTGAGAAATCTCAGATTTTAGTGCATTGTTGTAAAAAATTAGTGCAGTTTTTCTTAAAGTTTTTAGAGCTCAAGGAATAAGATAAATATGTCTGTTCATAGTCTCTCACTGTACATTAAGCCTTTATACTGCTCTATGTCCAACTGAAGGTTTCTACACGGATCTGTTTTTAAAAATCAAAGTAAATGGATTTCATGTTCTATAACAAAACATGGCAATTATTTTTGGCAAAGAAATTAGAAAGTATAATATCGGCATAATTTAGAAATCAAGAGTTTGTTGATTTAAAGCATAGGCAATGAATATGAAAAAACTTTTAAAGGATATATTTTAACAGAACTTGATCCTTCATGCAAAATGTTTTCTCAGCAGCTAACTTAAAAAAATATTTTAGCTTTATTTGGGGATGAAGACAGTGACAGGAGTCAGGGCGAAGGGCGAAGGAGAGGTGCTTAGCCAAGCCCACTCGGTGTCTCTGTGTTGAGGCTCTCCTTTGGGATGGAACGAACCCTGCAGGCATCCTCTGCTCTCGCTCTCTTTCTCCAACGTCTCAGAATTGACAGGGGCAAGAAACGTAGTTACAAAACACTGGCTCACACTTCAGCCCCAAGTTCTAGTACCCCGGTTTCGACCACAGTCACGTATTTATCATCAATCTGGACCAGAAGTACTGTCTTGTCGATGTGGGACCTAGTACCTGGGTCTCTGCTGCAAGGCACCCATCGGTGAATCACCTAGTGGTTCAGAATGAAACAACATGTTAGTGGCAGAGACCTTGAACATGCTCAGGAGCTCTTACCTTTGCTTAAGACTAGAGGTAGCAATTCTATGATAATTAAACATAAGGACATAAGTCAACTGAAAACATGCATACAAGTTAACCAGGCTACAAAGAAGTCAGAGGACCAGGCAGCCAGCTTCACAGGAAAACTTACATGGCCTTCCATGCCTTCCTGAGGTGTCCAGTCTTTCCAGCTGTTTCTCCCAGCTTTCAACCGAATACCCTCATCAGGCCACTGCAGCTCTTTCCTTTTTGACAGGTTGATTCCATCCAGAATTTGACTGGGATCCACAATCTATATTGTAAATATAGATAATTTCTAATTAATTTTTCTCTTGAAGATGAAAAATTATATAATCCCAAACAAAATTTCACAGGACTCTTTGTGTCTCAAGTTCTCTACTGCCTAAACTGTATAATAAAAGCCTAATATGCTAAGTGTCTGGCCGCAAAGCATAATATGCTAATAATATGCTAAGGCCGCATGATCGCTGTGACATGCATTGACCACCAGGGGGCAGATGCTCCGATAGGTAGGTTAGCTTGTTGCTGGGGGTTCGGCCAATCGGGACTGAGCGAGTCAGGCCAGACACGCCTTGGAGCCCACCTGCGGTCCTTCCCCGGCCCCAATCATGCATGGGTGGAGTCCTTGGCCTGGCCTGTGCTCTCTCACAATCTGGGATCCCTCGGGGGATTGTTGGAGAGCCAGTTTTGGCCTGATACCGCAGGCCAGGCCGAGGGACCCCACTGGTGCATGAATTTGGGCACTGGGCCTCAAGTAATGGAATAAAAAACAATCTAAAGAACCACCTCCCAAATTCCTCTCAGCCTCCTGGTAGACATTCTGCCATGGCCACACAACCGCCGCTGGGCGGGAACACATCACCACTGAAGAACTGCTTGCTTTCAGTCACACACTAGCAGAGATTTTCCAGTCTTCACACTAAGTGACAGGAGACTATTTTCACCAGAGCCCTTCCCTCCACAAACAGAAAATAAAATGCGCAGGAGAAACAGTGCACGAGGAACCCGGGCTCACTCACCTGGACTCTGTAAACCACCTCCCCCTTTTTGGCGTGTGCATTATTGGCAGGACTTAAGGTGTTGCCTGGCGGTGCATCAGCAGCACTGCTCTGGCCCCCATCTGTCCCAAGAAAGCCCACGAGAGTGTGATGCTTGCAGGCCGGGATGCTTTGGCTGGAGCTGCTGGAAGAAGGCAGGCCATGGTGCACACAGGCCATGCCGCTCTGACCCGAGGGCTCCGTCTGGTTCACCATGGAGAGGCGGGACTGGATGGAGGACGGTAAGTTCCGAAGCGATATCTGACTGGTAGAGGAGCGCCGACAAGGCACGAATCCTGTGGTGGACATCCGGAGGGACGAGTGCCGGCTGCTGTAGCAGTAGGAAGACTGGCTGGCCACGGAGGCCCGCGCTGGGGACTGTCGGACCAGGCCTGACTGCACGGAGTGAGTGCTGTGGCTGGTGCCTAGGGGACAGACAACAACACATTCTAAGTGGAATGAGTCCAACAGTTCTTTTCTTGTTTTTGTTTTTTGTAGCCTCTAACACTTTCTCCCTTAAGCAATTACTTGACTTTAACACTTATTCCTAAAAATTAAAAACTGTTAAAAAGAAATAAATATCTGAGATCTGCTTTCTTGTATTATTTTTAAAACATTAATTTAATTTACTGAAGCATTTTAAAATTCAAATTGTGAGGCAAAAGAAAGATGACCAAATAATTTACAGTAAATATCAGGATTTAAGGTTGGGATAAATCCTGTAAGTTTCACAGATATATTTTAAAACAATGGTCACCAACTGATGGTCCACGGACCAAAGGTGGTCCATGAGGTCCGAAAGGCTGGTGACCGCTGTTTTAGAATAACAAGAATTCTTCAATAATCAGAAATGAGATATCTCATGGAAATATTAGTAAGAACCTATTATGTGGCAAGCTCTACAACCATTTCTCAAAGTATAGTACTAATACCCTCACAATCTATTCCAATGACAAGCTGCAGTGCCTATCAATGACACTATAATCTTCATAGATATTAAGGGGTTACTTATAACTATGAATTACCGGTGATACTGAATAGGTTTTTCTGTGTTCTTTTTCAAGTGATTTAATATGATTCTTCAGATTTGTCCTTTTCCTGGCTCATAGTGATGTGAAGATTATTAGAAAATAATTATAGCCCAGCAGTGTGGCTCAGTGGTTCAGCATTAACCTTTGAACCAAAAGGTCACGTTTCGATCCCCACTCCGGGCACATGCCTGGGCTGCGGCAACTAATCGATGATCATCCCTCATCACTGATGTATGTTTCTCTCTCTTTCTCTCTCTCTCTCTCTCCCCCCCCTTCCTCTCTCTGAAATCAATAAAAAGCATATTAAAAAATGATAATTATTAATGATATTGAAAAAATAGCAATAGGCACTTTTTATCTGAAAATAAAGAGTAACCAATGTAAGAGAAAGGTACATTTAAAGAAGCACATTGATGGTTTTCAGCTTTTGCTCAGAAGGAAAAGAGCAACCTATGAAATGTTAATTATATACCTATTCAGAATCTTAACAGTTCCAGTGCCACTGGATTTTTTAAAATTGAGGTAAATGTCTTGACTTCATCTGCTCCCCATGCAGCTGCAGGGAAAGGACGGTGCTGAGTCACCGACCAGCCAATGGAAACATGAAATCTGATTCCTGCTGCATATGAGGTGGGCTACAGATCGCATGTAAAAGGTAAGTTAGCCCTAGCCGGTTTGGCTCAGTGGATAGAGCGTCCACCTACGAACTGAAAGATCCCAGATTTAATTCCGGTGAAGGGCACATGCCCGGGTTGTAGGCTCGATCCCCAGTGGGGGATTGCAGGAGGCAGCCAATCCATGTTTCTCTCTCATCATGGATGTTTCTCTCTCTCTCCCCCTCTTCCTTCCTCTCTGAAATCAATAAACATAGATTTTTTAAAAAAGGTAAGTCAGCTAAAAAAAAAATACCTCATGGAATGAAAAAATGAAATATTTGGAACTATTTCTAAAGGTATAGTATTAATATCCTCACAATCTATTCCAATGACAAGCTATACTGCCTGCAGAAAATTTATAATTTTTCTTAAATAGGCTACAAAAAGCACTAAGTATAAAAGAAAAGATCAGTAAATTGCTCTACACTAAAATTAAGAACATCTCATCAAAAGGCAGCAAGCCACTCTTCACAGGAAGAAAATGGAAAGCCAAGAGACAATGGAAAAGACATCTGTAATATGGAAAACTGACCAAGAGTTCAAATCAGAATATACAAATAAAAATGAGAAAAAGATAAGTGAATAGAAAAATGGGCAAGACACTTAACGGACACTTTAGAAAGAGGAATCGCTGGTAATCTCATTTAAAAGCATCCAATCTCAGAAATCAGAACAAAACAAATTAAAATAAGAAATTAAAGACCACCTCTCTCCTGTCCCTCTGAGCATGCAGGGAGCGAGGTGGGACCTGGTAACACTCAGAGCTGGTGGACAGTTTACCAGGTGGGCATTGCTATGCATGACTGGCAAGAATACACAATTGGTAAAAAAAAAAACCAAAAAAAAAAAACCAAACAAACAAAAAAAAACTTTCTGAAAAGATTTTAGCATGATATATTGTGAGTCTTAAATATTCTCATAAACGTTGACTTAGTGATTCCATTTTTAAAGTCTCCAGCCTACAAAAATAGTATGTGATTACAAAGATTTATATAAAGATTATTATAACATTCAGAAGAAACCAAATCATTGTCCAATAGAGAAGTTGAATAAATTATGTTAATTCAATATTACTAGCCTTTAAAAAGGATACTTTCAAAGAAATATTTCAAAGAATATATATTTACACACATAAACCGATTATTATGAACGAACAGGATAAGATCCAACTGCGAATCAAATAAAAGGCTCTATTTATATATTTCCAAGTAGATAAATATGTCCTCCTCTTTATCCCTGTATAGTAACTGAGGCCCACAACTAAGAGGTTCACACCGCTCACGTAATTTTGTTGCACATTACCGAGTGTTGGTGGATGAGCTGTGACGGGCGGGTGGAGACCTGCTCCAGATCCCCGGCCTGTGTTTCCGACGCTTCCTTGGGACACGGTGCTGTGGGGGTCGTTGGCAATTGTTGCATTGTTGCTAACGCATGAAGTTCCCCCTCCGGTATCGGAATCTTCAATATTGCCACCACTGTTACATCCAGCCCCACAACCTTTCCTCAACCTAGGAGCAAACACCAGAGCAGGAAGCATTACCCCACGATCACTTCTAGGGAGGTACTTTATTCTTTCTTAGCTATTCTGAATGCTTAAGGCTACTAATGGTCACTTTTGAAAGTCTTTAAGGCACATGTGTCAAACACAAGGCCCGCGGGCCAAATCCGGCCGGCCAGGCCTTGCAATGTGGCCCGCACCGCGCTGTCATCACTGCACTCCGCTGTCAGTTTATGACATTGTCAGTTTATGACTGTTCAGTAAACCATTCGGCCCTCGATTTAGGCTGGATTTTAGATTTTGGCCCCTTCTCTGATTGAGTTCGACACCGCTACTTTAAGGTGTAATCAATATTAGGGACAAAAAGTCTGTTTTCATATTCTCTTACATTCACTGCCTCGATACTTCCCAATTGGTTCAGCGTTCTACACTCTATCATCCTTCTACACTACAGGAAGAACTGCACATAATAGTTGTGACGTTAAGATCACAACTGGAAACAGAATTCTTGCCAGTGTCTACTCAGTGCCTCTAAGTCTGCAACACCTGAAACCTTATGTAATCAAGTGAAACCCAGCTTATGCTGCAGTGCACCTGAAGGGAGCTGCTGTGATGATTCCTCCTTCTTTCATTTGTTTATTTTTTATGTGTAACATGGACCAACTGAACTGGTTTGCCCACAACTGTCTTGGTTTAAGCACTGAAAATCCTGCATCCTGGAAAAACCCTCAGTCCTGGACAAACACGGCAATTCCAGCACAACATGTATTTTTTGGGGGGGGAAATAAATATTTCTTTGACACTACCCCGGTTTGTGTTCTTCTTTTTGCGTGGACAGGGACTGTTTTAAAATGATAAAACCTTACTCTTTAATGTTGGTATTTCTAGAAGAATTTAAAAACACCTAATTGAAAGTTTATTGCTCTAATCCCAGATCCTATATTTCTTAAGCTCTGATTTAAGGATATGAACTCTTAAGAAATTGAAAATAATATTCTAAGATTTTTTTTCCTTCACTTGTCATCAAAATAGATGTTCCTACACCATACACCACAATTTACAGGACAAAATCATGTGGATTCCTGAAGACAGACTACAGATTTGAGCTTGGAGTGATGACTGGATTGGGAAAACAGCATAGTGTCTCTGCACTGTACAACCAGGAGTTTCACATGCACTGTGCTCCCCCTACTGCTGGAACGGAGTACAGCAGATAGAAGAAAGCAATCGATGTGCACAAGTTCCTCATGCTTTTCTGTAATTTGTCCTGTTTGCTGACCCACACGTTCTAATGGCAGCGATATCCTGCAAACAGGGCAAAAACATTAAACAAAGGGAACTATTCAAAACTGTACTAAATGCTATAGCAGTGGCTTTTCACCGGAGCTGCACATTAGATTTACCTAATAAGAGTCTAAAGATATATAGTATATGCTCCGTCTCTGCTTCCTGAAGTTCAGATAGGTTTATATTGTGCTGTGGCACCTGTATTTCCCCTACAAATTTTCCAGGTGACACTAATGCACACTGTCTAGCTCGAAGGTCAGGACACACCACCACCCAGTGGCTCACCTGTGCCAGGTTGACACTATGAAGTTTCTGATGTTTCCCAAACTGATAGGTCCCCCAAGAATTCCTTTAAGCTGTTCATGGCTGTCAGAGTAAGAAGTTGTCAGGGGTGAGACAAAGATCGGGTAGCCAATAGGTTGGTCACAAGATGAGTTTATCATGTTTCTCAGAGCCTGCTTTGCGTTTTGGATGCTGCCTCTCTCGGGGTTACGGTTCCGTAGAAATACAAGCTCCTGCTGTTGCCCAGCCCAAAGACCTCGGACACATTCCTTATTCACCTGAAAACCAGATCACATGGGGATTAGATCATGGGGCTAAGAATGAAATTCATACAAACAGAAGCGCAGAAATGGGAGGGATACAAAAGGCATGATGACCAACTGTAAAAGGCAGGAAACAAACAGGTCACGTCTACACAGGAGTTAACCATTTTCCATTGTCATGCACAGAATGTTAAACAGAAGGCACAGAGGACTTCTGCTATGTCTTATAAAAATACCAAGTAAAATGTAGTCCATTTCATTTTCCAAATCAGTGGAGCACTGAATTTTGTAAATGAGATATTTTTTTGAATCAGAAGTAACAATATTTTTAGTTTAAAGGATGTTTGTGACTTTGGGGCTTGATTAAATGAATTAGTGAAAAAAAATAACCTTTATAAATTATCAAAATAAAATTTCAGAGATTAAGCCTCTTAAAGTCCTAAGACGTTTAACAACAACAACAACAACAAAAACAAAGCCCAAGGAAATGTTAAAGTGAACCACTGACTGGCCAGTATAAGCTACAGAAGTATTTTGCAACCTAGGAATCCCATCATATTAGCAATATGGAATTGATGTTTAAGAGATTCTGCCCAAATAGCAAATGAAATAGATTTTAAAACTACCAAAATAGAAATAAGCAAAAAATGTTAAGGCTTTATAGCACGTGAAAAAATGTCGGAGGACAGACTAAATTATTGACAAAATAAAATTAAGTGCTTATAAACAATAAATGCTAATGAAATATGGTCATCATTTTTTTTTCTCCAAGAGTTTCAACTACTTTTTAAAAGTTTGGATATGGTTATCTAAGTTGCAATTTTCTCAGATGCAAATTAATGCCTGGAAAACTTACTTTAATGACCCTGAAGCTCAGGTAGCGTCTGTTGAGCATGATGACTTTATACTCGTTGGTGCCATCATCCATGACATGCCGCAGGGCAAGCAAGGAGGGAGAGTTGGCTAGGACTGCACTTCGCCAAGCAGGGTCGCCTTCGTGGGCTATTACGAGGTTTTTTTCATGAGATACAATGGCTTCATAGAGCACAGTGGGGTCATCATACTCATCTGAAGAAGTGAAATGATCCTATACACAAGAATAAAAAATTTTTAGAAAAAGAAGAGAATGATTTCCAGGATTATAAAAACTTCTATACTAATTACTAAATGAAATCAATTACTAAATGAAAATTTCATATCAGCACACATTAATATTATTATACATAAAGTATATGAGAAATACTCTTTTAAAAAATGTGTTTAAGTCCCGGTTTTACCAGCTAAACCTAGGAAGCAGCTAAACCTCTTTGAGCCCGTTTTACATTTGTGAGTGAAAGCATTATCTGCAAACAAATTTGGCAAGGTTTTTGTAAGAGTGCGATGAAATAGTGTATTGGAGAACTAATTACATTATGAAGAATTATTCATATACATAGTGAATGCTTTTATTATTCCATGCAGGCTAGCCCTCAAACTTGGATGTGCATCCTTGGGGATACTGCATTCTTGCTCCCCCTCACCTCCCCTTCAAACAGCACACACGTGAGTGAAAATTTGTCAACCTCTCAGTTACAAATGTGAAGGCAGCCAATGTTTTATTTGTGCTTCCTTAATAGCACACCATTTCAGAAATTCAGATTTGCATTATGGTTAGTTGGGTACCTGTCCTGCATCTTCTGTTTATTTATAGGTTTCTGAATGGAAGATACATTTCATATACTTCTTTGTTTCATCCTTACAAACTGCAATGGAATTTTGCATATGGTAATATTAAATGCCTCTTTATCAAATGAATGGTTATTAAGATGAAGAGGTTGTTCAGGGAAGATTCCACTAGTTTTTCTAGGACTAGGAGCCTTCATTTGTCTTAAAGCTCACAACTATGAGCCATATCTCAACTAGTGAGAAGCAGGATAACATGGGTTTTAGAATCATTCTAGAGACATGGCTTTATGTGAAAAGTGCCTGGTTAGTAAGAAACACAATTTTAGAGATTTTTTAATGTAGTTTTAGTTTTTGATAGCTAACAGATAATCCTTTAACAGATATATATATAAAGAGGTAATATGCAATTTGACCATCACTCCAACACACAAGATGGCTGCCCCCATGTGGTCAAAGATGGACACCCCCATATGGACACAAGATGGCCACCACAAGATGGCCAGCAGGGTTGGGCAGTTAGAAGGGACCAGGCCTGTAAGGGAGGACAGTTGGGAGCAATCAGGCCTGCAAGGGAGGGCAGCTAGGGGGAACCAGGCCTGCAGGGGAGGGCAGTTAGGGGCAATCAGCCTGGCAGGGAGCAGTTAGGCATCAATCAGGATGGCAGGGGAGTGGTTAGGGGATGACCAGACTGGTAGGCATAAGCGGTAAGGGGCAATCAGGCAGGCGAGTGGTTGGGAGCCAGCAGTCCTGGATTGTGAGAGGGCAGTTGGACATCCCTCGAGGGATCCCAGATTGGAGAGGGTGCAGGCTGGGCTGAGGGACACCTCCCCCCCCCCCATGGCCCCATGCACGAATTTCATACACCAGGACTTCAGTATATATATATATACATATATATACATATATATATATATATGTGTGTGTGTGTGTGTGTGTGTGTGTGTGTGTGTGTGTGTGTATGTATATATGTATGTATATATATATGAAAAAAAATCAACTTGAGTGAGGAAAACTAAGAAAATATATAAAAATATTTGTTTAGCTAAAATTTAGAGGATAGGGTTGCATTGAGGAATTTACAAAAGTAGTATTGCAGTAATGAGCTATATTTTAAGCTCTCTGGGAACATAACAGTTTTTTAAGTTGAGTTTGGGGTATGATTTACATACAATAAATGCCCCCACTCTGAAGGCAGTTAGCTGCCCTTTGACAAATATGCACACCCACGAAACCACTGCCAAGTCTAGATGTAGAACATTTCCATCACCCCAAAGGCTCCTTCCTGCCTTTTGGCATTCAGTCTCTATATCCCAAGCAACCACTGATCTGCTTTCTAAATCTATAGATTCATTTCGCCTGCTTTAATTTTATGTAAGTAAAATCATACAATATAGGCTCTTCATATGTCTGACTTCTCCTGCTCTGCATTATGTTCTCATTCAGGCTGAGGTGACTCACAATAGTTCATTTCTTTGTAGTGTTTAGTAAACTTATTCTATCGTGTGGCAATCCCATAATTTGTATGTTCATCCACTGATTGACATTTGAGTTGTTTCCAGTTCTGGGGTATTATGAGTAAAGCTGCTATGCACATTTGGTTTGTGTGGATATCTATTTTATTTTCTTGGGTAAATAACTAGGAGTAAAATTGCTGGGTCATATGACAAGTATGTACCGGTACTAATTCTTTCTTTTAATACATAAACCTATTGTCCATTTTTGTGGATTTTCGTTAGTATATAACATATGAACTTTGGGGATGACAGTATTGATTTACATATTTATCTTTTCCTGCTCAATAATCCCTCATGGACAATCCAACATGTGACTAAAAGTGTTGGTCAATGAATGGGTGTTATTTGTTACTTCACAGGTCCATCTCTATGTTCCTCGAAGGTGCACAGGGATTACAAAACTCGTTCAGGTTGCACCTGTGTTCTCTATTGCCTCCTCAGCCCTCATGGCTCCTGGCCGATTCCCCCACCTCACCCTCCCTGGTTGTCACTGCTTGTTGTCAGTCATGCTAATGGCGAGAGGGTGCTGTTTCCAAGTGTTGGCCTGATCATAGGGCAGAGAAGCACTGTTACAGGCAATAGTGCTTCAGCCAGAGGAACGTGGAGAGAAAAGACCCCGAAGCAACAGGCAAGAGCACGAATAGCGTGAGGCTAGAGGCAGTGACCAAGGCATCAGAGACTTTGGACCCTGTGCCTCGGTGTCTTCTCTGTCATAATGTTTAGGATGAACTGAAAATGCTTGTTAGAAACTGTGAAATAATTATGCTATGTAAAAGAGGTGTTTCTTTTTTTAAAAAAAATATATATTTTATTAATTTTTTACAGAGAGGAAGGGAGAGGGATAGAGAGCTAGAAACATCGATGAGAGAGGAACAGCGACCAGCTGCCTCTTGCACACCCCCCACTGGGGATGTGCCCGCAACCAATGTACATGCCCTTGACTGGAATTGAACCTGGGACCTTTCAGTCCACAGACCAACGCTCTTTCCACTGAGCTAAACCGGTTTCGGCAAAAGAGGTAATTCTTACATAGAGATATTTAATTGGTACCTTTTGAGAAACCTGATTTGAAAAACATTTTAGGGAGCATTTGAAATCTTGCTTCCCAGCATTATAGTCAGTTTGGCTCAAATAAAATGTTATAAAGTAAAAATTTCTTTAAAAAATATATTTTATTTATTTTTTTATAGAGAGGAAGGAAAGGGATAAAGAGTTAAAAACATAGATGAGAGAGAAACATTGATCAGCTGCCTCCTGCACACTTCCTACTGGGGATGTGCCTGCAACCAAGGTACATGCCCTTGACCAGAATCGAACCTGGGACCCTTTTCAGTCCGCAGGCCAACGCTTTATCCACTAGGCCAAACCAGTTAGGACTACGGTAAAAATTTCTTACAGGCTTAGGCAATTCATAGGACATCACAAGACAAAAGGATAAATACCAGATGGACAAAAACTAAATGAATAAAAAATTTAAGTTATAGTTATTACCTTTTTCTTTTACATACATTTAATTCTATCACAAACTCTAAAGCTAGTCTGAAGATGGATACTCTATTTGATTCCCAAATATATATTTTCCCCATCATCCTCAAAATAGGATTCCATTTTTCAGAGATTTTCAAATAATATTTCCCTCATTAGAAATACTCCTCAATAACAGGGGACATCAACTGCATTTCAGTACTTTAGATCACAGTAAAAATCACTTGAAGAGTTATTCATCTTTTATTTTGGGGGGAAAATATTCAATCAGATATGAGCACAGCAGATGCATTTTAATGAGTATTTTCATGTGGTCTCTATCATCAGATCTGATGACTCTGTCAAGTGGAATGAACAGAGTAGCAAGTGCCAGTACAAAAAGACCTTGAATGGTGGCATTTCATTATAATGTTGACTAGGGGCCCAGTGCACAAAATTCGTGCATGGGGAATGGGTCCCTCAGCCCAACCTGCACCCTCTCCAATCTGGGAGCCCTGATGGCTTAGGACCACTCCCCGTGGTTCTCTGCTCTCTGCGGGGCCTGGCCACTGCCCAGAGGCTCTCCGCTCACACTGCCTGCTCTCAGCAGCCACCCCCCACCAGGACTGGGGGACTCCGGTGGAGCTGAGGGGACTGGGTGCTGCCATCTTGTGGCTATGGGTGCCACCATCTTTGTGACAGAGTGATGGTTAATTTGCATATTGCCCTTTTATAGGATGATCCCGGCCAGGCCTGCTGCCTGTAGAGTGTGCACATCCTCCCCACATCTGTGTGGTTTTTCTCCAGGTACTCCAGTTTCCTCCCACTTCCTAAAGCTGTGCACGTGAGGTGAAGTGGCCTGTCTCCATTGTCCCCATCTGAGTTATCACAGGTGTGGTTGCGCATGGGCACTGTAATTCAATGTCCAGAGTGGGTGTCTGCCTTGCCCCCTGAGCTGCTGGGAGAGGTTCTAGTCACCTGCAACCCTGAACTATAATAATCAGGCTGGAAAATAACTACCTTACTTGTTTTTGTTCATCTTTCTTAAATACGAGAGCCCTTATGCACGAAATTCATGCAAGAGTAGGCCTTCCTTGCCCTGGCTGCTGGCACTGGCTTCCTTCTGTCGCCCAGGCCCTGGGCTTCCCTTGCAGCCCCAGCTTTGTCTGGAAGTATGTCCGGAAGGATGGCCAGTCTAATTAGCTTATTATGCTTTTACTATTATATTATAGATATGTAATAGTTCACATTTACTCAAATATTTAATACTAGAAGTGTTTTGAATCTTTATTTAGATGTTTGGTGATGTTTTGGTGACTAGAAATATGCCATAGGAACAATTGTTTATAACAATTAGCCTCTGGGAAAACTGATTTCATCATTTCATTTCACTTAATGTTGCAGTTTACAAGAATCTATTGACAAAATTAAGTGAGGCCTTATTGTACTTAATTTCAAAGTATATTCTTTTTTAAAATATATTTTATTGATTTTTACAGAGAGGAAGGGAGAGGGATAGAGAGTTAGAAATATCAATCAGCTGCCTCCCACACACCCCCTACTGGGGATGTGCCTGCAACCAAGGTACATGCTCTTGATCAGAATTGAACCTGGAAACCCTTCAGTCTGCAGGCCTATGCTCTATCCAATGAGCCAAACCGATTAGGGCTCAAAATATATTCTTCAAGTGATCCAGGACAATATGCATTGTGAGGCCTCATTTTAAATTTTTTACCTTCCTAGGATTAAACTAGTGCCAAACCTTTCCTAACCATCTGTTATTCTATATAACATGCGAAGTGAAACTCTCGGTAACAGCAGCACTGAGGAGACTCCTGAGATGCTGCTGCACTGCAGTGTCACCAAACATTCACACGGAAGAGGTGTGCATTACAACCACATGATGTCAAAGCAAGCATCACAGGCCAAAGGCTTGTTTTCAGTTTGTCACTCACTGCTTACACTTGTCCTCAGGCTCATGCCCAGATATTAATATTCAAATTTACTGGTAGAAACATAGGTTTGGGCCCTAGCCAGTTTGGCTCAGTGGATAGAGCATCGGACTTCAAACTGAAAGGTCCCAGGTTTGATTCCGGTCAAGGGCACATGACCGGAGTGTGGGTTCAATCCCCAGTGCAGGACTTGCAGGAGGCGGCCGATCCATGATTCTCTCTCATCATGGATCTATCTATCTCTTTCTCCTCCTTCCTTCATCT
Organism: Pipistrellus hanaki; assembly: GCF_964339955.1. Lineage (NCBI taxonomy): Eukaryota > Metazoa > Chordata > Mammalia > Chiroptera > Vespertilionidae > Pipistrellus > Pipistrellus hanaki. The sequence continues at coordinate 23,999,353 of NC_140503.1, forward strand.
CTGAAATCAATAAAAGAATTTAAAAAAGAAGAAAAAAAGAAAGAAAAAGAAATATAGGTTCGGGATTCTAAGATATAGAATCTTGCCCTGAATCATGTTTTTCTTTGTTTCAAATCAGAATATTTCTGAAAAGGTACCTAAGAAACAATTTGGAAGTCAAAAGAAGCACCATTAACTAATAGCAATGGGTTAGAAATGTTCTCTTCTTACCTGATGAAGTTTAATGGACATACGGATTCCAGGGACTACTACTTTTCTGAGTAACTCCATGTCAGCAAAGATCCATTCGTCTCGAATTGAAGAAATACGGAAATCTCCCTTGAACAGGGCATGCAATCCATAGAGGAATGACTCTAAATTACTGTTAGGATTGGAGACAAAACATTCACATATTTTGACAACGGTCTTACGTTACATTGATTCTTACGTCTGGCTGTGCATCACAATTATGTGAGATTGTTTTAAAAATAGAGATTTTAAGAACTAATGTCAGCACCCCTAAATCAGAATTACAAGGAATAGGGCCTTTTGACCTGGGATCACTGTTTATTAAAAGGCGAAAGATTTATGCGATCTGAAGAGAAACCAGAGTATGGGATCACTGTTTATGAACCACTATAATAGAGTCCATGAAAATAAACATCAGGCAAAGAGTATGTATACGTTAAAAGATATTAAGGAGGGGCTAATGGAAAAGATGAAAATTAAAATATATGGCACTTCTTAATTCTAATTCATTTGGATGCATATGTCAAGAAACCCAGTTTATATTTAGAGTTCCAAAATCTAATGTACAACTACACTGAGTGGAAAGATTATTATGATTCTGAAAGCATAATAACCTCACCACTCAGTATATATATTAGAGGCCCGGTGCATGAATTCATGCATGGATGGGGTCCGGCCAGCTTGGCCAGTGGGAGGGAACATAGGCAGTTGGCTGGCCTGCCTGCTGGTAGAACTCTCAATCGAGGGGACAATTTGCATATTAGCCTTTTATTATATAGGATATACACTTAGTGGCCGGATTATGATGCACTCAGAGATCATAATAATTTGGCCATTCGGTGTATATTCAAAGTATAAATGCTCTGGCAGAAATTGCAATGAAGAATGAAAAAATTTTTTTAAAAAGGTAAATTGTTAGCAAAGAGATGTTATGGGGTTATTATTTTTTAAATGTCTCAAATCTATTAAATTCTCACTATCAATAACTGCCTACAGATATGTCAATTTTAAAAGCCAGTTCTGTTAACCACTTAGAACTCAACTATGTTCAGCAAAAAGATCTATACAACATCTGAAGAGTCTTTGGCAATAAATTAGCATAGTATGCTTCCATGAAAGATGATTCCAGACTTAGATCTGACGGCTTCCCACAATCCCTTCCTAAAAACAGAAGTGCCGTTACCTGGACATATGGTGGGATGCAGTCCCCAGAGCTCTTCGTCCCAGAACACAGAGTCCATAACAAAGAGTCACCAGAGAGGAATCTTTGTCCACATCCAGTGGCTTGGGAAAACAAACAAACAACGACAGAAAAGAAACAAAAGACAGGGTGAAGGAGGTCAAAAGGTACAAATTTCTAGTTACAAAATAAATAAGTCATGGGGATTTAATGTAGTGACTATACATAGTAATACCATATTGCATATTTGGAAGTTGTTAAGAGAGATCTTAAAAGTTTTCATCACAAGGAGCCGAAACCAGTTTGGCTCAGTGGTAGAGCGTCGGTCTGCGGACTGAAGGGTCCCACGTTTGATTCCGGTCAAGAGCATATACATTGGTTGTGGGCACATCCCCAGTAGGGGGTGTGCAGGAGGCAGCTGATTGATGATTCTTTCTCATCGACATTCCTAGCTCTCTATCCCGGTTCCTTCCTCTCTGTGGAAAATAAATAAAATATATATTTTTTTTAAAAAGTTTTCATCACAAGGAAAAAAAATTGTAACTATGTGTGGTCATTGAAGTTAACCAGATTATGGTGACCATTTTGCAATATATACAAATACTAAATCATTAAGATGTATACCTGAATGTCAATTTTACCTCAAGAAAAAAAAGAAAAACAAAATACGTTAATCAAAAGGGTATATATGTATTTATCAAATCAAAATGTATATATTTAATGAATCAGAGATTAAAAAACTCAACTAGTCTCTACATCCTCAGATAAAAGTTTTAATGAAAAGAAACAACAAAACACTATATAAGGAGGGTCTTTGGAATCTTTAAATAAAGTCTAATACTTTATAATACTAGGATTTAAAAAAAGAACCAGGTATAAAGTACTTAGATGTTTAGCTAGTACTCTATAGGAGAACTCAGTTGCCGCACAGAGTTACAAAACTTTTTTTGCTCGTGATAAGAACTCTAAGATCTACTCTCCTCACATTTCAGGAGGGTACTGTCTCAGTAATGGGAGAAAAACCAGCTCCAGACCAATGGCTGGACCCTCCTAAGAAAGCTTAAAAACAAGCTCATAAAGGATCAAACTGTCGCCAAAGAATTTAATTGTCACAGAGTTAAGGTCAACAATATTTATAGAACTACAAAAATATCCAGCACCCATCATGGTAAAATGCATAAAGTCCAATAAAAAATTGTCAGGCATATAAAATAGCAGGAAAATATGACCCATAAAAGAATAACCAATTAATCACTCACTCAATCAAAATTGTCCCAAAAAGTTATTACAGTTCTTCAAAAAGATAGAGGAATGACATGATGCTAAGACATGAAAGATTTATATAAAAGACAAGTTAAACCTCAAGAGATACCAAAAATGCAAAGTTTGAGATTTTTTTAAAAAAATGTTACACAAATTAATGGCATATTAAACAATGCAGAAGAAAAAAATAAGTGATTTTAAAACATAGCAATAGAAACTTTGCAAAAGAGACTGCAAAAGGCATCAGTGAGTTATAGACATCAGGCAGCCCAATATGAATATAACTGGAATTTCCAAAAAAGGGAAGAGGAAGATAGAAAAGAATGTTTTAAAAAATAATGGCTGAAGTATTTCCAAATCTGATGAAAACTATATACTTAAGACTAAAGCACGTCCTACATCTAAAGACAGTCAGTATGTACACCCAGACCTGGACAAAGATGCTAGCTATCCAGGCGGCTTACTATGCTCTGAGATACAGAGTAATCTTGTACCTCGGAGGTTCAACTACACCAGACTTAGCTTGGAAAACAAGAGTGCTGGAAGGAATTAGCTTCTGGAACCACAGGCCTTGCTTGGCATTGTGATTGTGTTACATTGTGTTAACCAGGGGAGCATGAAAGTCACGAGGGCCATGAGACCTAGACAGAAAGTAGCAGTTGGTGAAGTCTGTAGCTCACCTATTTTTAGGATAAGACAAGTTATCCTGAAGTGTGACTAGAAACCAGCTGAATTACAATCAGCCAAGGTGAAACAAATTTTGGATCCTCAGCCTAGACCTACAGAATTAGAATCTCTCATACTATCTGATTTTCATACATGTTAACATCAGAAAGTCAAAAGTCAAGCATGTCAAACTCAAAGGCTAACATGGGCCAAAGGCTAACATGGGCCAAAGGCTAACATGGGCCAAATAAACAAGGTTTAAGTTTATGTGGGCTGCAAAAAAAACAGAAGCTTCAATTTTCATAGAAACGTAGGTTTATTTCAATAGAGACATGCTGAATACGAAGAGCTGAAATGAGTAATTGTTAACATAAAATAATAGAACATTTTAATACAAATTAATATTTTTCTTGAACATTAACTTATCAGACACTGAATAACTGCACAAATTAATAAGCATAATGCAAATAAACCTATTTTTCTTGTTCTCCTAAAGCAAAATATTTCCTGTTGTGCACACCAAACAAGTCAGTCCAAGACTAATGACATGGCAATCGGCTGCTAAAATATTCACTGGTGATATTAGTGGAGAGAAATGGTGCACCTGCGCGAAAGGCACATAAAGGAAATAAATGCAACACAATTATCGTCATCAGTCATTAGCAAACGGTTGAGTTCCTTATTAATAATTATGTATAATAAAATATTGTAAAAATTAAGTTGTGAAATTTAAAATATATATATTTTATTGATTTTTTACAGAGAGGAAGGGAGAGGGATAGAGAGCTAGAAACATCGATGAGAGAGAAACATTGACCAGCTGCCTCCTGCACACCCCCCACCGGAGATGTGCCCACAACCAAGGTACATGCCCTTGACCAGAATTGAACCTGGGACCTTTCAGTCCGCAGGCTGATGTTCTATCCACTGAGGTAAACTGGTTTTGGCTAATTATGAAATTTTTATTAAAATGATTCTTACATATCATTATATTGGCTCGGCCACAAAAATATTTGTTATGGGTTACATGCGGCCCAAGTGCCGAGAGTTTGGTATACTTGAAACATACTGCCCACGTTTCAAGTGTTTAACAATAGCCAGATGTGGTGGTTTAGTAACTTCCACACTGGATCAGCATAGAACATTTTCATCGTCACAGATAAAGCTATTAAACTGCACTGGTTTACACTTTGAATTTGGTTTGCATTTAGGACAAAGATATTAAATTATTCTGGTGTGTGAGAGTATGTGTGTGGGGTGCTCCAAAATGTAGAATTTAAGAAGGAACTGCATATGACCTGTAACCTAATTTTGTGTATAGGAATGTGCATGCACAGGATGGAGGCCTCGGTAATTAGAGGGTGAGATTATGACCCTGCAGGTGAAAGAGCGAGGCAGGCCGCTTTCTTTAACTTGTTTTGGCAGAATTGGTTGGTTTGGCCCAACCATACTGAACCAGACAGGTCAGAAATAGGAAGGTCTGGAAAAATTGACCTCATGATAAAAAGCAGAGATAGTCTCCCCACCTTTAGAAAGACGGATTCAGAGTTATAAATGAAATAATCTCTACCTTTGCTCTTCTGGAAGAGCAATATTCGATCCAATTGAGGTAAATCACACAGAAACTCTCCCTGGATATGCCCGCCAGTCGGTGGTCATAGTCTTCATCAATGTTGGGATTAAATGTCGGGTCCACATCCACGTAATTTCTATCGGCGTACAGACGTAGTCCCTCCTGCATTGTCTCATTAGCCAGCCACTCCTCCAGCTTAGAAGAGGTTGTAACATAATAAATGATTCCCTAATGAGGAAAAGATAAAAGCAAAAATCTGAACTAAATCACAAATTGAATTAATTTCCATTTTCAGTAAATAAATTCCAACTGTTTATACTGATAGTAGAAATCAAAAATATATTATTCTGGCTCAATATTATAAAAATACAACTTAAGAATGCTATAATAATATGTACCTCAGCCCTTCCTGGATGAAAAAAAAAACATTTAATTTAATAATTTTAAAATTACAACCCACAAATTCAGCAAGGCAACTTCAAAAACAATTCTACTCTACTGACTTTAGGGCTTTTGAATTTAGAATCATTTAAGAGAGGTGAAAAGCCTTTATTGTGGTGCATTTCTTTTGAAAAAATTTATCACAGAAAACTATTAAATGATGCTGTGATCATAGCTGAAGTTACAGAAATACATCTAACTAGAGGCCCGATGCAATAAATTCGTGCAAGGGGCTCGGCCCTCCCTGCCTGAAGGTGGTTTGGCTGTCGGGCCTAATTAGCATATTATGCTTTTATTATTACAGCTGATAAAGCAATAGAAATACACATATTTAAGACAGAAAAAGCCAAACACACTTATTTAAAATTTGTAAAATCATTCTATTTATCTTCCTGATGTTGTGTTTAATAAAACATTAAATAGAAGATTCAAGGATCACCCCGGTCAGCACAAATAAGGTGTTATATATAGGTAACACCACAAAATATGAAAAATTCAAATAAGGGTCATTAAAATTTAGCACATATTTTCCTCCTGAAAATATATGCTTTGCCTACCAGCTCCCAAATCATAACCATGCTGTACTTCTGCAAGATCTTTAGAAAACAAAACAAAAACAAACAAACAAAACCAACCCTGCCCAAAGAGTTTTGGGCTTTGCACGTGGGTCCTGGCAGGTAAGCTCTGAAAGTTTCTGTTCACCTGGAGGCTTAGAGCTTTGCCCTCCAGGGGGGCTGGAGACTATTGTTGGCCACGTGGGTGCCCAATCCCATTTAAGTGACTTCACTCCAAAAATAACTCTCCAGCTTGAGAACCAGGTGAGCTTCCTTGATTGACAACACTCTGTATTAATCACACATTGTTGGCAGGAGAACCAGGCATTGTTGGTGCAATTCCACCGGAAAAGGACAACTGGCAACGAATGCCTTGGTATCTCTGGACTCTAACCTATGTGCCTACTTGGGTGATCTTAATCGGTATCCTTCCACCTTAATAAATCCTACCTCTGAGTATAATGGCTCTGCTGAGTTCTGTGAGCCCTTACAGCAAACTATTGAACCTGAAGGTGATCCTGGTGACCACTCAAATCTTGTAATAGTTTTATTCAGCTTGTTGAAAGTAGTGCAAAGCAGTGGTTAATTGCAAGGGCTTAGGAGTCAGACAAGCCTGGATTTTAAACCCCTAACTTTACTTGCTAGTTAGAGGTCTTTGGGCAAGTAAATTTCTAATTATTAATTTGTTTATTTGTAAAACAAGGACGTAACATTACATTAGAGAATTAGGTAAGATACATGTATGCGTATATATACATGCATGTGTGTGTATATTCCTCAGCACAGTGCCTAGAACATATGAGCTACAAATGGTAGCTACTAATATTAATGAACAATGAATAAGTTACACTGAAGAAAGAAAAAAAAACAGAGGAAACCTTCACAGGTATAATTTAGTAACTATACAGGATACTAGAGAATGGAAATCACAACATAGAAGCAAAGCACAAGTTTAAAAAATTATATATATACTAGAGGCCTGGTGTACAAAATTCATGCACTGGGGGCAGGGGGTCCTTCAGCCCAGCCTGCACCCTCTCTTATCTGGGACATTACTCTCACAATCTGGGACTAATGGCTCCCAACCACTTGCCTGCCTGCCAGCCTGGTCACCACTTAACTATTCCCCTGCCAGCCTGATCGATACCTAATTGCTCCTCTGCTGGCCTGATAGCCCCCAACTGCCCTCCCCTGCCCACCTGGTCACCCCAACTTCCCTTTTCTGAAGGCCTGGTCCCCCCCAACTGCCCTCCCCTGCAGGCCTAGTTCTCCCCAACTTTCCTCCCTCCCCTGCAGGCCCAGTAGCCCCCAACTGCCCTCCCATGCCAGCCATCTTGTGGTGGCCATCTTGTGCAAGGACGTGAGAGTCAATTTGAATATTACCTCTTTATTATATAGGATATATATATATATATATATATATATATATGATATATTAATTATCATTATGCCTTGAGGAGTAACGACTGACCTTATAACAACTGGATCACAGATCAGTGGGAGGGTGGGGGGGGGGTAGGCTGTGAGCTATAAGTAGGCAGCGGAGAGCTACAGGAAGGGGCAAGGCAGCAAGCTATGTGGGGGAGGAGGGGAGGGGCGGGGAAAGCTACAGGAGAACTACATGAGGGGGCAGGGCAGCAAGCAAGTGGGAGGCAGAGAGCTAAAGGAGGGGGCAGAGCAGCAAGCTATGAGAGGGGGACGGGGGGGGGGGGGGGTCCTACAGGAAAGCGGGGCAGCAAGTGGAAAGCTACAGGAGGGCAGCAGCGATTCGTGCAAGGGCTACCAGGATAGATAGATAGATAGATAGATAGATAGATAGATAGATAGATAGATAGATAGAGATATCTTTTTCAAGAAGAGTCTTCAGTTTTGAGAAGAGCTAAGTAAACGCATACCCTACCTTGACATAGTAAGTGGTGAGTACTTTTCGAAGATCAAAGACTTGAAGCATAGAAGCAGCACTGTTGTCAGTGATGCTGTAACCTTCCAGGATGTACTTGGTGACTATGACTTCCCAAGCCAGCCAGCGCTGGCCAAATGCAGCATTGAATGACAGTACATGAGGAACATGGCCGGGTTCACAACAGCAAAACCCTTCGTCTTCTTCCACACCTTCCGTTATAGCCTCTACTTCCCGCTGTTGACAGTAAGTACCTTAAAAAAAGAGACAGAGACCACTTACAAACAAAGGGAGGACAAAATCAGAAAGTGGGAAAACAAATGCTTTAAAGACAAGAAATTTAGAGAGAAGACACTTTATAGCAAATGAAAGTATGTGACTGATTGCCTTAGAATGGTCACTAACAAACTACAGCAAGCTCCTGAGACCATGCGTACTGCATATTCATCTCCTGCAGAATCACAACATGCATTAGCACATTCAAGGTGCTGAGGGTTTGTACCAGAGAGTAACTAACCTCCTTAATTTTTATTCCCAATTCCCAAGCTTTTCAAACTGGGTTTATAACTGCATTACTATCAAATGAAGACCAAATAAGTAAAGGTATATCTCATGGTTTGTGTTAATTCTGAAAAGGAAGAGTGGAATGAGAAATGAATCATCCCAGGGCACCGAATACAGAGAGACATGCAAAACTTTAAAGAATGAGAGCTCTGTTTACCAGCATCACATCCACGCTGCAAGCCAATATATTATATACATCTTGCTTATCTGGCTGTATAACTTGTAATAGTTCATTATAATTTAACTTAAATACATAATTAAAAATTTTCTGCTGCTAATTCCAACAATGATTTTTCTGTTGCCAATTCCAATAATATGGATAAGATTACATAACTGGCATTTGGGTTTTACCTGCTGACACAAGTTTCAATTATGTATGTATGAAGACTGATTATTCTGCACTAGCAAACAATGCTTTGAAGTGCTGTTCTTTTATACAAGATATTCATCAAACAAGCATTCTCTGCACTAGTGTTACTGAAGTAAAAATACAAAATTAGATTAAATATTGAATTAGACTCACAGCAATCTAATACTAGCAAAATATCACCCATCACACTGAAGCTAATTTTTAGTTTGTTATGTGGTCTTGCTTCTATTTAACTTGTAAATTCTTATATAAGGATTATAAAGTGATTATACTTAAATATATTAAATTTAATTATAATAAAAATAACAAGTGGCGCTATACATTTTCTTTTTCCCTTTAGAGAGAATGTATATACCGTCCATGTTTAAAACACACTGCTTTGAAAGAAAAGGTGCCAGGAAACCTAGTCCGTCATGGTGGTGGTGGTGGTGTGATAAAAGATACTGAACAGATAAGCTTAACTAAACTAATAAACTGTACAATTAGTACTCTAGAACCCTTAGCAATTCTATTATTTTCTACTTTAATTATATTGGTAAACACTTCCAAAATAATAACACATAGTAGTGATAAGAAAAACTCTTTCCTGAACTTGACAGTAAGAAGAATGCCTGCCCATGATATGACGATAGATAAACATACACATTTTTTTCCAGAACAAGGACATATGTAATCTTATAAGCATTCTTCAAAGAAGTAATGGAAATAAAATTTAATCAAATGTCCTTTGGCATCTTTTGAGAGAATCATGTTACATTATTTCCCGTGATCTATTAAAAGAAGGTGAATTCTATTAATATGCTTTTTTACTACTTAAATTAACTTAAAAGGACCAATTACTAAATTGGTGAGGGGTACTTAAAGTATTGCTGGGTTTTGCTTATTCTGGGTTCTGAGGATTTTTGCATCTATAGTCATCATACGTGAACTAAACTATAGTTACTTTTTTAGCCAGTTTGATCATCTTCTGGTATCAATATTACACTGATTTTGTAAAAAGTATTGAGAAATTTTCCTTCTTTATCCATGTGCTAGAACAGATTAGAGAGGTCAAAAGAATGACTCAATTTCTAGAAGGAACTTCCTGAGCTTGGGTTTTTTAAACTGTGGCATGAAGTTGGATCTATCCCTTAGGTTTGATATTTGTTTTGTTACCTCCTTATATTGACTTTATCCTCTTTCTTGGAAGGCAGTCAAAGGTTTTTAAGTAAAGGCAATAACACGAAGAGCTATATTTGTGCAGTTAACTTTGACAGTGGCTTTTAGAGAAGAGATGTGGCAAGAGGGTTCTGACATTAATTCAGAAGACACAGGAACATTGTTCAGAGTAGCAGAAAGTTAAATAAGGTATGAATTAACACAGGATATTTTTACGCTACCAAATAAACCCCAAGAATATTTTCTAGCCCTAGCCTGCTTAGCTCAGTGGATAGAGTGTTGTCCTGTAGAACAAAGGGTCCCTGGTTTGATTCTTGTCAAGGGCATGTACCTCGTTTGCAGGCTCTGGTTGGGACACATGCAGGAGGCAACCAATTGATGTGTTTCTCTCACATCGATATTATCTCTGTCTTTCCCTCTCTCTTCCATTGTCTCTAAAAATCAATGGGAAAATATTCTCAGGTGGGGATTTAAAAAAAAAAAAAAGACAATAAAAGAACCCAAAAGGATATTTTCTACTCCAACATACTCAAATAATACATTTTACTTCAAAAAATTAAGTCAACAACAAAAAGAAAAACAGTAAGCACAGGAATTATTAATAATTGAAAACAGAATTTTGGGACTTGGAAATGGATTCTAGAATATCTTTGAGGATCTACTACCAATATCCAGATCTTTCAGTCATTTGATAGTGAAAATAACTGGTAAAAATAAATAAAATTATAAAAACTAGATAGGTTAGCATTAATAATAGAGATAATCATGTAGGACAGGTGGTTAGAGAAGGCTTCTCTGAAAAACTGACAGTTAGGCTATTACTTAAAGATAATTATAGGATTAGCCAGATGGGAGATTGGTGGGAGGAGGGGGGATGGTTGGTACTTTCTGGGCAAAGGGAAAGGCAATAGGAGTCCTTAGTAAGGAATTTAGCAAGAATGTGGGAAGAATGAGATGATACAATAAAGCTAGCTGGAGAAGCTGGTAGAGGCCAGATCATGCAGTGTTGCAGGGCATGTTAAGAAGTTGAATTCTATTTTAAATGCAATGGGAAACCACTGAAAAACTTAAGCACGGAAGGGACATCGATCAAGTTTGCCTTTTAAAACAGTCATTCCAGCTGACTGAAGAATTACAGGTACCCCTTGCTATCCACATTCAACAAGGAATCAGACAGTAAGAGGTACTATGTTCCCAAATAGGTTTGATTTGAATTTTGTTTGGCAAACTAAGAATTTGAATGGCAAAGGATTTATCCAAATTTTTATTTGAAACTCCTTGGGAGACTGACAGAATTTGGATCAAATTTTCTTTGGAGAATTTCTTTCTTTTTTAAGAATCCTCACCCAAGGATATGTTTTTATTGATTTTAGAGAAAGGGAGGAAGGTAGGGAGAGAGAAAAAAAAACTCATCAACGTGAAAGAGAAATGTCGATTAGTCACTTCTCATACATGCCCCAAAGGGGAACAGAACCTCCAACCTCGGTACATGCCCTGACCGGGCATTGAACCCACAACCTTTGGTATATGGGACAATACTCCAACCACCGAGCCACCCGGCCAGAGCATGGTTTGGAGAATTTCTGATCAATATAGTAGATTGAGCAAATAATAAAAAGGACCTCCTTTCAATTCACTATTTGCTAGATAAAATAGCCTTCCACACATATTTGTTTGTTTGTTTTAAAAATGGTTAAAAGTTTAAAAGCAAGGGTGAAATCTTCAGGTGCCTACAATTTTAAAAAAAGCTGAAATCATAGCAGTGTTTGGAGTAGTGGTGAGTGGGTGCTGACTCTTAATGAGTCTACTAGCAGTTGGATTAGATTTGAGTAGCACTAAATAAGTCTCTAGAAGAGATGGAATTAAGGTCCATAATACAAGAATAGAAGAACAAGAGTGAGAGTGAGCAAGAGAGAGAAAATAAGAATTAGCTACAAATAGATTACAAATGAATAACAAACATCACCATTTACTGCCTTAATCTGAGTGTGTGTCTCACAAGTAAACTCTGATTTCCCATGAATGGAGCAACTTTAGAGAAGCACTTGTTCCATTAACAAAAGATATTATACGACATTTGTTATGTGATTCCATACCACAACAGCGTATAAGTCTGATTTGATCCCCTAGTTAGTCAAATGCTTTATTTCTTATTTCAGGTAAAAACACACAAGGCATTTCTTAGAATACATCAAAACACATGCTCTCTCTAAAAACTCTCAAGTCCAAATGTTCCCTAGATTGGAAAGATATACATTAACAGGACGTTCTTCAATTCCTAAAAAACACATTTCTATTCATACTTATAAGATATTCAACTTATAGCACTTGATAACATTAAGTTGATGTTTCTGAATGCATGATTTTCTGTGTGTAAATGCTTTCATTTGTTTTATACGAAATTGTTGAGGGCTGGTGAAGGAACGGGGAGTAACTGCTTAATGGGTGTGGGATTTTATCTGGGGGAGATGAAAATTCTTTGGAACTAGACAGAGGTGGTGGTTACACAACATTATAAATGTACTAAAAGCCACTGATTTGTCCCCTTTAAAACTGATAATTTGATGTGATGTGAATTTCACTCCAATAATAATAATTTTTTAAAAAGCTGTTAAAGACAAAGTAACTTGGTTAACTACTCTCTGCCTAACAATACACCACACTGCAGTCTGTCAGCCATCTAACAGATCACAGAAATTCAGCAACACTGAAAAACAAGTCACTTATACAATAGTGGTACTGTCTTTACATATATGGCATATTGCAAAAGTGAATCTTTTTGCAATATGGAATTTTGGAGGGAAATCTAATAATTTCTCTCTAACAACTTTCCTCATTCTACAAGTCCAAAGACTAAGGATCGAATTTTATAATTTTTGATTTGCAATGTAAACACAGAAAAATCAGATACCACAGGAGTCCATTATAGAAATAAGAGGTGTCTGTCTTACCTCTGAATTCAAGTCCCCGCAGCTGGAAAGTGACCAGCCCGTTGCCGATCTCGATAAGGTGTACTAATGCATTGAGGTAGTCAGAGGCAAGAATGAAACAGTCCCCTGTACTGTAGTTTCCCCACCGTCCTAGGAGCAAATCACCACAGAGACTGTGTTGTAGGGATCTGGTTAAATGTTCATAAAAGATGGAATTCAGATTGTTGTCATCTGATCCTACAAGAAGGGATTTTTTAAAAATGTTAAATTTCACCCTAAAATCACTTTATTTGAATATATAAGAGTGTTAAACATATTAAAACTAATTTCCAGTTAGGGTTGTATCTTTATTTTTTGACAAGGACAATAATATTCAAACTCTTACAATTTTTATACAAAAAAGAAATACAGAGTGATGGCCAAAGTTTCAGAATTTAGGGTTAGAAGTCACGTAACCTCTCTGAATCTCTGGTTCCCATCCATAAAATGCAGCAATTGGAGTAGGTGAAATCTAAGGTCTTTCCACCTTTTTAATAGTCCATAATCTTTTCTAACACTGTTTATTGAACTATGCCTTATAGTTAAAACCATGCAAGAGAAATAAAAAGAGATTTTTTTCTGAAAATCAGAACTAGAACAAAAAGACATACTAGTGCCGAAACCGGTTTGGCTCAGTAGTAGAGCGTCGGTCTGCGGACTGAAAGGTCCCAGGTTTGATTCCGGTCAGAGGCATGTAGGTTGGTTGCGGGCACATCCCCAGTAGGGGGTGTGCAAGAGGCAGCTGGTCGATGTTTCTCTCTCACCGACGTTTCTAGCTATCTATCTCTCTCCCTTTCTCTCTGTAAAAAAATCAATAGAATATATTAAAAAGACATACTAGTAAAGAAAATGGGTAATACAAGACTTGAACAAACAAGATAGTTCAAAACAAAGATAAATTATCAGTCAAAATAATTTATATATTGAGATGGCTAAAACTAATTTTCAATATAAATAAACTGTATATATAGAAACAGCAGCAAAGAATCTACAAAAGTTTAAGGGGAAAAAAAAGAGTAAAACATTACCCAATAAATGAAATGACCATCTTCAGAAATAACCCACACAAGGCAATAACCTATAAATGGGTGCCTTTAAACTCAACCTAACTAATAATAATGAAAGGGGAACCCCAGACTCTGTCTTCAATAAAATGGTATGGTATAATGCTCCGACTGACCACTACAAAGTATGCATACAAATTCATATTAACTCAGGACACGGCCACTTTGATATACAGAATGGCATCATCAGCATCGTGAGAATTCCATGCCCCTTACAAAGACATACTAGAGCTGAGATGGTTGTTTTATCTACTAGAATGTGATAATGACAGCCATTGATATCAATTAATTAGTTCTCCTTAATCCTATTTTATAATTATAAATTAATCTGATTATTATAATTTAGTTTCTTAAGTAGATAGCATTGCAAGGAATTTTCGAGTCAAATGAATACAAGTATTTCAGTCTATTTGGGAGTAATATTTCTTTTAGTAAATTAATACATTGGTTTTTCTGTGATTGGAGAAATGTGATTCACACTTTCTGTGTCAGATTACTAATGGGTGGGCCAACAAAAGTTCCCCAAACGACAAAACCAAGAACCAGACGTTAGAAATGATAACACTACCAAGTGCTACTCAGTAAGGCCCTGTGTTGAATGGCTATTGGCCCTCCTACATGACCTTTCTATGTCAATTAACTAAATTAATATTTACCTAAACATTCAGGGAAGGGGGGAAGCAAAACATATTAATAAAAACATATACTGGTTAGATTACATAGTATTCAAGACAGCTAACCAATTTTACTTTGACCATGTACTACTCTTTAACCTATGTAAGAATAATCTTTGAATGGCAATTTTTATCCCATTCAGTGTTCTTAAAATACATTTCATCAAATATGGATATCTAAGTTGTAGATACTCTAAGTCATGTATATTTTGCTAAAGTAAACAAAATAAAACAAAAGGTATTTTGTTTAAAAGTGACCATTTGGAACCCACACAGGATTCCTAACAAGTCGGGAGTGAAATATATATGTAACAAATTCATTCGACAGGCTTCTTGATTCACAAAGAGCTGTTACCTGGGTTTCTATCAAGCTGGGAAGCCAATCTGGTATTTGAATGATCCACTCGTTTTGTACTGAAGATGGCAAAATAAAACATTTTTAGTCATTTTTTTTATATTTAAAAATGCCTATTAAGAAAAAACTACTATACAATATTGATGAAATAAATATTACCACTTTATGACTATTGCTGAGAAAAATCTATGATTAGCATATTGATAAAACTCTGCAGTAACACAATATTAGAGGATTTTTTCACTTTCCCATATCCATCATACAAAAACACAGCAGTTATTTCCTAACTGGTGTGTCACTGAACAGTGTGTAGAAACATTGTTGAGTTTAATGGAAAAACATAATTGAGCAGGATGAGAAAAAAAAAAAAAAAAAAAAACCACACTCTTTATAGATCTTAAAGATGTACAGTGCATGAAAAATTCTTTGCAAGGGGAAGGTAACATCTATTAATACTCAGTGTTCCTTTTAACAGTGGTTCCCAAAACGTGGTCCACAGAACCCCGAGTAGGAAACTCAAGATCCTTCCAGGGAATTTTCCAGATCAAACCAATTTCCAAAATAATATTAAGCAATTATTTGTTTCTTTCACTGTGATGGCAATTGCACTGATAGTACAGATCAAGGTGGGTAAGACTGCTAGTGCTTTAACATGAATCAAGGTAGGGGCACCAGATTGTACTATTTGTTACTGCCACACACGCACAAGACAAAATACAATAAATAAAAATTCAACTTCCAGCCATAGCCGGTTTGGCTCAGTGGATAGAGCATTAGCCTGCGGACTGAAGGGTCCCAGCTTCAATTCTGGTCAAGGGTACCTGCCTGGGTTGTGGGCTTGATCCCAGTAAGTGTGCAGAAGGCAGCCAATCCATGATGCTCTCTCATCATTGATGTTTCTATCATATCTCTCTCCCTCTTGCTTCCTCTCTGAAATCAATAAAAATATATGTATTTTTAAAAATTCAACTTCTGCCGAAACCGGTTTGGCTCAGTGGTAGAGCATCGGTCTGCAGACTGAAAGGTCCCGGGTTCAATTCCAGTCAAGGGCATGTACATTGGTTGCAGGCACATCCCCAGTAGGGGTGTGCAGGAGGCAGCTGATCAATGTTTCTCTCCCATCGATGTTTCTAACTCTTTATCTCTCTTCCTTCCTCTCTGTAAAAACTCAATAAAATATATTTTTTTAAAAATTCAACTTCTACCTTAAAATGTTCTTAATGAACAAATATTAATTTTGTTAAATTACAAGCCCTCTTTCTAATACAGTGTGTGGCGCGTATAGCACCTCTGCTGCATGCTGAGTAGGGTGGGTATCTTGAGGGAACTGCTGGATTTATAAGCTGCACTGGGTACTTTTTTCACAGGAGACATTTTTACTTGAATGGCTGTTGGATAAACTATGATAATTCAGCCCTAAGTATTTGACAAACATTTCTCAAAAATGAAGACAGCAAGTCTGCCATTTCAAAGAAAACAACTGACAAGGATGGCACATCTGTTGCCAATAATAAAGGTTTTTAAGCAAAAATTAGAATTTTGGAAAATTTATATTTATCACCATGAGCTTGGTAGTATCTCAATACTCAAATATGGTTTTCTTTTGGGACTGGAGGTGATATGAATGAATACATTTTAAAAAATATTATATACTGAAATATGTCAAAATTTGGAAGCTCTACATTATTCAGTGAAGCAATATTCTCTAAATGATCAATAAAAGATGTTATAAGATTATACGTAGGTAAAAAGATCCATCCAAAGTGTTAGACTTTTCAGTAGATTATGATGTAACATAGTTCCAGAAATTCATGGATATGGCTTTAGATTCCACATTTCAACTAATCTTTAGAAAACAAACCATTTGTCGACTTTTACTGAAAGATCAAAGAATATCCACAGTTGAATAAAATGGCAATCAAAACAATTCTTTCTTTTCCAACTATGTCTGTGAGGCCAGATTTTCTTCATATACTTCAACCAAAACAGTACATGACAACAACAGACTGAATGCAGCAGCAAAAAAGAGAATTAAGCTGTTTTTTTTTGTTTGTTTGTTTAAACTCTTCACTGGAGGATGTTTTGTCCATTTAGTTTTAGAAAGCATGGAAGAGAGAGAAACACGAATGTGAGACAGACACATTGATTGGTTGCTTCCTGAATGCTCCTGGCCTGCAAATGAGGTACGCGCCCCTGACAGGAATCAAACCCAGGACCCTTGAATCCGCTGGCCCACAGTCTATCCACTGAGCCAAACCGGCCAGGATTTGAGCTGTCTTTTATTAAGCCAGACATTAAAGAGATTTATAAACCAATGAGTGACCCAGTGCACGAAATATGTGCATGGGGAAGGGGTGTTCCTTAGCTCGGTCTGCACCCTCTCCAATCTGGCACCTCTTGGGGAGATGTCCAAATGTGGGATCAGGCCTAAACTGGCAGTCGGACATCCCTCTCGAAATTCGGGACCACTGGCTTCTAACTGCTCACCTGCCTGCCTGACTGATCGCCCCTAACCATTCTGCCTGCTTGTCTGATTGCCCCTAATTGCTCCCCCACCAGCCTGTTCACCTCCAACTGCCCCCCCTCTGCTGACCTGCTCTCCTCCAACTGGCCCCTCTGCTGGTCTGCTCACCCCTAACTGCCTCTGCTTCAGCCCCGCCACCATGGCTTTGTCCGGAAGATCTCCTGGTCTAATTAGCATATTACCCTTTTATTAGTATAGATGACACTTTTCACTGATTGTTTTAATGGGATGGAAAATTTAGTTATTTTTATTTCAAAAATGTTATTTTTGTTTATTTGTAATGTTATTTTAAAAATAATGTTTTTAAAATAATAAACATTTAAATTTAAGTTTTCTAATACAGTAAATATTGGTATTGGTAGATAAAACCCACAACAACAAAACTCTTTGGAGACTTGCAATAACTTGTTGTTGTCAAGCCTCATCTGAGGATAATTTTTCCTTTGCTTTTCAGATAGAGTGAAAGGGAGGGAATGGGAGAGAGAAACATCGATGTAAGAGAGACTCATCGACTGGCTGCCTCCTACACCTGCCCCAACTTGGAGTGGGGAGCGAACATGAAACCCAGGTACGTTCTCTTGCCTGGGAATCAAACTGTGTGTGGTCCATGCTTTAACTGCTGAGGAGCACTGTCCAGAGTCCTAGTAACTTTTAAGAATGTAAAAATTTTCTGAGACCAGGAAGGTTAAGAATTGTAGCCACAGATAGAATTTGGGGCTAAATTTAACTTGTCCCAAAAGAACAGAATATTAAAAACACAGAATATTAAAAACACTAAAATATTAAAAACACAAAAGGAAAAACACCATGTGTGGTTTTTAGATAAAGACCAGAGCGAAAGTTTCAAATCCGTAAGCTAGTTCACTGTTTAAATAGTGAGACTACCATTTTCACCTATATGTGCCAACGTGTGAAAGAGTAGGAAAAACGCAGTCATGGAGATGGCCAGTAGAATGACAAAGCAGTACAAGCCTTTTCTGAATCAATGTTAATACATATAAAATGTTTAAGCTCCCTGACTCAGTTAGTTCCCTTACAGATAGTCTTTCTTAACTTAAGAGGAAAAAAGAAATTTGGAGAGATTACATAAAAGGATAATCTTTAGGCATCAGATTAAAGAGCCCAAGGAACTAAGCCTAAATGGAAAAAACTTCATGGACAAAATGGCCACTGAAAACTGAGCTTCATGAAAAAAACATAAACCTATCTAATAAAAGAGTAATATACAAATTAACATCACTATGATACACCCACAAGCCACAGCCACCAGCCAATCAGGAGTGAGTATGCAAAATAACCCAACCAAGATGGCTGCAGCCACAGAGCAAGCAGGAGGCTTGGGTTTCCTCGGCAATGGAGGAAGCCAAGCTTTCTGCAAATGCTGGTCAGCCTAGGCCTCCGCTCAAGGCTACAAACTTTCAATTACAGAAGATAAGTAAATCCCAACAAAAATGGTGGCAGCTACGGAGTTGGAGAGAGCAGGAGGCTAGAGTTGCTCCTGGCAATGGAGGAAGCCAAGCTCCTGCACCACTAGCCTGTCTTGGCCTCCACTCAAGGCTACAAAGTTTCAATTATAGAAGATAAATAAATCCCAACAAAAATGGCTGTGGCCACTGGGCGAGCAGTAGGCTACAAAGTTTCAATTATAGAAGATAAATAAATCCCAGATACTAGGGCCTCCGTTTAGGTCACTGGGGGGCATAGCTGGCCTGCAAACCACCACAGGCCAACCCATGCCCCAAGGGAACCCCCTCTCTGATCCAGAACACCCTTCAGGGAAAATCAGCGGGCCCCCACCTGGGCACCAGGTCTCTATCCCATCTAATCCTATCTAATAAAAGAATAATATGCAAATTGACCATCACTCCAACACACAAGAATGCTGCCCCTATGTGGACACAAGATGGCTGCCACAAGATGGCCAGCATGGAAAGGCAGTTGGGAGGGACCAGGCCGACAAGAGAGGGCAGTTGTGGACGATCAAGCCTGCAGGGGAGGGCAGATGACCAGGCCAGTAGAGGAGGGAAGTTGGGGGTGACCAGGCCGGTAGAGGAGGGAAGTTGGAGGTGACTTGGCCTACAGGAAAGAGCAGTTGGGGTGGATCCAGGCCTGCAGGGGAGGGCATTTAGGGGTGACCAGGTCTGCAGGGGAATGCAGTTAGGGGTGACCAGGCCTGCAGGGTAGGGCAGTTAGGGGCAAACAGGCTAGTAAGGGAGCAGTTAGGTATCAATCAGGCTGGCAGGGGAGTGGTTACGGAGTGATCAGGTAGAAGCATTTAGGGGCAATCAGGCAGAGGCATGTGAGCAGGATTGGGCCTAAAAAGGCAGTTGGACATCCCTCAAGGGTCCCGGATTGGAGAGGGTGCAGGTTGGACTGAGCACAAATTTCATGCACCAGGCCTCTAGTATAGTATAACACTTCAGAGTATTATTAACATGAAACAATTCTAAGAAATAGTACTAAAAGGAAAAACAGAAAAATCAGTATATCCAACTAAAAATATGTTTTAAAATCTTATAATTAACTAATGTAACCCAATAAATGTAATTTAAAAATCTTATCAATAGAAAAAAGGTTAAGAAAGAGTAATTATTCTCTGACTCTTCTAATTTTATATAATTTTGAGATCAGGCGCGTTCAGGGTGGTATGGCCGTAGACTAATTTTATATAATTTTGAGACTTTTATAAGTATTTATAAAATTTTAACAAAGTAATTTAACAAAAAAAATTAACAATTAACAATCCTGGATTACATAAAATTATGCTGTCAATAGTTTTCTAATATGAAAGATAAAACTGGCTTTCAAATGCTTTATTTTACTCACTTATAGTCTCTCTCCCAGAATTTCACAGGTCGAACATATGAAGTGATGAATATTGCACTTCCCAGGAAGGGGTTCAGTGGTGTAGAAAAGAAGGCTGATACAGCAGCCTGAACAAATAGCATTGCTGAATCTATGAGAAAACTGGTTAAGGACCTTAATATCCATCCGAGTATACACAAACCACACACACACACACACACACACACACACACACACATACACATTCTCTCTCTCTCTCTCTCTCTCTCACACACACACACACACACACACACACACACACACACCCACCTCACAAACACGCTGCAATTATAGCAATTAGAGAAATAACATTCATGAGAGGAATAGAGGAAAAGGTGCCACTAGACAGCACACGGCTACAAGTAGACACAGCCTGATGAAAGGCACCATCGTTGGAAGGGAGCTAAATAAATATCTGCCAACATGTATTTGATTAAAGTCCACATGTCACTTCTGGGTAGAGATACTTGAATTTAATTTTTCAGGGGATGAACCTAAACTTTACAGATTAAAAAAAAAAAAAATCTACATTCCAAAATTTATGTGGGTCACTAACCTTTACTTTTATTTATAAAGTACTTTTAAGAAATGATGAGAATAGAAGATTTTAGACATAGGATTATCAAAAATGTTTTGTATCTTCATTCATTTAAAAATATTTCTAAACACATTTTGTATTTATTGAAAATTCATGATAGATCGGGATGATCTAAGAGAATAAATTATGTAATGTCAAATCACTGGGATGTACACCTGAAACTAAATAATACAGTATGTTAGCTCTAATTGAAAAATTAAAAAATGACTTTAAAAAATTCTCGGACTTTAGTACTCATATATATAAACATAATTTTTAAAATAAGCATTATTTAATTATAAAACCATAATACTTTTCTCATGTCCAGATGATCTGTGGGGCACAGATGTTAATACATGTTAAACTAAGTCAGTATAGGTGTGGACTCAAAGAATGGTGAGTTTTTGATAATTTATCACATGGTAACCTATGTCCTAGGCCTGTGAAAGGTTATCCCTACAAACCAACATTTTCATCAAGGGTATGACTGCCCTTTCTTATAAAACTTTTATGATAAGGATACGGGGCACTGCAAAGGGCTGAGCAAAAGCATGGAAAGCGGAACCCCATGTAATTTGCCAGGGGGCAATGTAAGTGTACACAAACTGCAGTTTATAAAGGAGCTCCCAAAGCTGTAGAAGGAAAAAAGAAAAAATCAATCAGTAAAAAACATATTGGATATTTGAAAAATAAAATAAAGCACCCTAAAATGTTTGTCTACCTAGTAGAAAAATGGTATTGACATTATTTGCCATTTGCATAAAAAAGATACATCAACTTCTAAGACATTATATATTTTTAAGTAAAGACAGCTAGCTGACTGATGAAATGTGTTCCATCTGTTCAAAAAATTCTATGCCCACTATTAGCCATTCAATACTAAACAAACAAAATAATGAAAGATAGAAAATCCAGATGTCTGTAAAGCTAAAGTAATGCATATATATTTTGATTCTAAGATGTTTCCCTCGAATTTTAGTGCTCTGCAAACTGGGTATGTTTTAAATGCAAAGACCAAAGAAATCTAAAAGTGGCCAGGCAGAGGATGAAGTTGTAATACAGTGTCACTGCCTGTTTGCCTAAGAATTCACATGTATTATATATTAAGCATTTGCATGTAATCTCAGTTGTTATTGTCAATGGAAACACTTTTAAATCTTGTTTAAATTAGGATCTGTTTTGTTGTTGAACATGTCTTCAATACCGAAACAAAATTAGTATACATGCCCAAGATTGCCTCTGCATGCTAGGCAGGACAAGGCCCAATTCTCCAAACAGATCACAGAATCTTAAAAGCAAGAGGTTCTGATTCACTCTGTGCCATGATTCATACATCTCATATTTAAATGGTTTAACTGATTCACAATGAATCTGTTTAGCTTTCAATTTAAAAAAGAAATAACTTCAACCAATTAGAAAATGCAGATGAACCCTTGCATTCTTTGTCATGGCCCCAAACTATGCTGGTGATTTTGGGTAGTAATGTGTTCAGGATGACAGAAAGTAAAAGCAGGATGTATACTATCAAGATGCCATTATAACTGCTAAAAGCAGTGATTCAGAAAACTGTCCAGAGTCTAGAGGTAAAAGAGACTGTGCTCTAATTTTGACTGTAATATTGAAGAAAAAAATAATAAACAATTACACAGCTAAGTAGTTAGTGGGTAAAAATATTTTTGTATACATTCAGAATAATTTTTTCTTTAAAGGCTATTAAATCAATAGTGCATTTTACAATGGTATCTTAAAAAATCTACCTAGTCCTAACCAGTTTGGCTTAATGGATAGAGCATCGGCTGAAGGGTTCGATTCCAGTCAAGGACATGTATCTTGGTTGTGGGCACATCCCCAATAGGGGGTATGCAGGAGGCAGCTGATTGACATTTCTTTCTTATCAATGTTTCTGACTCTCTATCCCTCCCCCTTCCTCTCTGTAAAAAACAATAAAATATATATATTTTTAAAATCTACCTAAAGAGAACCCTTAGTTATTACTTGCTTATTATATAGCTTGTAAGTTCTCTCAAGTACCCATATAAAATGTAAACTTCTAAGGACAAATCTTTTTCTGAACAGGGTATGCTCTCAAAAACAATTTGCTTAACAAATGAAAGCATTAAGAAAATCCAAACTAATACAAGTAAATGCAGTGACTCTATTTCAAGGATTATTTAGTTTATATTTTACTGCAATTTTCACTTTTTCCCCAACCAATATAAAAAGACACAATGCAATTTCCAATCTAAATATTTAAATTTGTGAGACACCATATGCTTCTTTATACAAACAATTCTCTGATTAACTTTCTGGCTTCCTCCTTTGGTTAACCATGCTCACTAGAAAAGGAAATAAATAATAAAAAATGTATACAAATTAGTGATTGAGCAAATATAATATTGCAATATTTTAGAAATTATTTAGCTTAATATTTAGCATAATATTTTGAAACTGATCATCACTAAAACCTTGTTCAGATTAATGGTTTCCAATGTGTACTGTTCCCATCCTAGGTCAGATCTCTATCACATCTAAATTACTGTCACAATCTCTTAAGCTGTTCTCCATACCTTCAGGTTCTCTCTTCCCCAATTCATCCCAAATGTGGCTGACCAGGCTAACTTTCCTAAAATGGGGCTTTCATTGTGTTTTGTAGCTGCTCATATGCTTCAGCTCTGTTACCTATCAAATGGGATAATATATGTCAAAGTCCTTTGCATGTGGTCAGCGTTAACATGAAATCTAAGCTCTATTTAACTTACAAATAACCTGACTGCACAACAAACTTCATTTAGAAAAGTAGTGTGGTTCAGCAAAAATGTCCTTGGAATGGTAAGGCAGAAGGGCCAGATTTTACCATCTCATTCATAAAAGGACTAAAAGCACCTCTCTTATGGTGGATAGCAAATTTTAGAACCATTTCGTAAACTTCAGAGCATTCTACAATTGTCCTTATCAAATTAATTTCTGATTGCTCTCACATGGCCTGACTGTTCTGGGTATCCACCCATCTTCAATCAGCTTTCAGGTTATTTTCTCTCTCCATCTATCTAGAAGCCCACAGTCCAGTTCAATTGTTACCATGTCTATTTCTGAAATTATCCACAAACTACACCCCCCTTTTGGAAGACCCTATATATTTAAATATATATACTTATTGGTGTTTTTCTAATGGTTCCATTTAACTTAACCTTATTTTCTTAGCTATTACAAGAAGTATGTCTTATGGGTCACAATGACTAGCATTATTTAGGAATTCTAATATGCTCCTAAATAACTGGTTAAATGAAGAAAGGTATTACTTAAAAGATAATGTCATGAATAAAATGTAAGGATAATCCTCACTAGCAGTGCATTACTTGGGGAGGTGCTTTTTACAGAGAGGGCTATTCCTCTAGTGATGAATTACCTTGCTGAAGAGTATGGACATGAAGAAGAGATCCAATAGCATGGTCTCTGAAAATGCTTCATAGTCAATGTTGAAGAAGAGCACAGTGAAGACAACTGTGACATACTGATATGTAGGGCTGCTAAAGGAGGATCGGAGCAACTTCAGACCAGCAATGGTGATCATTAAAGCACCTAGTCTAGAATAAAAAGACAGCACAACTCATCAACCAATGACTGAAAACTCGGGAATATCTACTAACTTCAGAAAAAGCACCATTTTATTTACTAAGTTTGCAATATAGATAACAAATTTAAACTTCTAAAAACAATTTATATAGCTAAGCAAATCACATCCAAAAATAAACTACTATAATATTCACTTTTAATAATATGCATTATGACTTTTATCCTCTTATAAATCAGTTTAAGAAACAAGTTAGCAGTATTATAATTCTGATATTTGGTTTTCCAGTCTCTCAACTTTTCTACTGCTTTAACATTAATAGCATTTAGCACATAAAAAAATATTAACACTTACCCACCAACAACATATACCTAGTCTAGTGGGTAGGCCAACTACACAGAGTGGGGCAAACATAGACTCACAATTGTTCATATGGAAAAAATACAATAATCCTATATAATAAAAGACTAATATACAAATCGTCCCCTCGGGAGTTCAACCAGCAGACTTGGGAGCTCAATCACTCACTATGTAGACTGACCACCAGGGGGCAGGGAGGACCATGGCAGGCACCCAATAGCAGCAGTGGCAGAGCACTGAGGAAGTGAAGGAAGGAGGTGGGGAAGGTGGGGAACTTGATCGATCTGATCACTGACCAGGCCTAGGAACCCTACCCATGCACAAATTTCATGCACCTTGCCTCTAGTTACTAAATAATAATACAAGAATAAACTGCGTTTCACATATAACTATAAATCCACTTTTTCCCCACCTTGTATATGTTCTGATTTACAGTTCACAAAAATAACAATTTTCCAAACTTACCATCTAATATTAAAGAATAACATTATTTAATAAGTGTCCTCTCAGCAAGTATCAATCGACAATAAGATGTCTGGAGTAGTGAAATGATGTTCAGAAAACATAATTTTGTTCAAGAGCAAAACAGATGTTCAGAAAAGAAAAGTCATACACAAAATTTCACCTGGATTTTATTTTTAATATATTTTTATTGATATCAGAGAGGAAGGGAGAGGGACAGAGAAATAGAAACATCAATAATGAGAGAATCACTGATCAGCTACACGCCCCTACTGGGGATCAAGCCCACAACCCGGGCACGTGCCCTTGGCTGGAATGGAACCTGGGACCCTTCAGTCAGCAGGCTGATGCTCTATCCACTGAACGAGTTAGGGCCCACCTGGATTTTATCTCACAGTGTCTTGCTCCAAAAAGACACTCAATTACTTGTAACTTGATGAATAACTTTAAGACAGTTCTTCTGACTGTCCCCAGTAGTCCAACTTAGATTAGAGGAGTATTATACTTACTCTGTATCCAGTTTTTTTGGACTAGCAATTGTCTCTGCACTGCTACTCAGTTCATTAAGAACAATCAATGGATAGATGATATTCTTCTCCAAAAAAAGAAGCCACACATGAAGTTTCTCAAACCACATTACAGTGGCTGCATCTAATAAGGAAATATAAGTCAAGACCACATCATCTAGCGTATAAAAGCAATGGGATGAGAAAGGAAAATTTTACAACTCAAATTCAGCTCTACTCTAGATAAATTCAGAAATCCAGTACTTCAATCATCAACTTCTATGACTACTGAAACACATCCAACTTCACAACTTATACGTGACTTAAATATAGATGAGATTTATTTTAAACTTTAATTCTTAGAACTCTTTCTCACTTATGCCAATAACTTTTAGAGAAAAAGTTACTAAAGTATTAGACTGCCCCTTTGTTTTTAAAATCCTAGACATACCTCATAAGACTACATCTCAGAAGATATATGAAAATATGCTTTTTATTCACATATTTTGTACTAGTCACTTTCATTGTCAATATTTTTTCAATACTTTAATATTATTTCATTGGACAAAGTATCTAGGATAAACTGAAATATTTAAAATAAAGTTCTCTAGCTATATGAAAACAATGTCACCAGGCTTTAGGATGTTCTCTAATGAATATTTTCCCTTCAGCTGCTAAAATCAGTAGAAGGGGGGAAAAGTCAACATTGCAAATACTTAGTACCTTCAATAAGTGAAAGATGTTGATTCAAAATTTGTAAAGATTTACAATAAATGTTAAGATAAAAAATGAAAAAAAACAATATGATCAATGATTTACTCTAATGAAAATTGCTGTTTAAAACAAACCAGATATACTTATTTACATATGAAAGCAATACTGATAGTTCATAAAAAAAAAAAAAAAACATCATTCTGAGTTATTTTCTTGATGGTAAAAATGGATCAGTACAGATTCTTATACAATTTTATGTCATTTTCCCTTATCTAAAAAGTACACATTATGTAAAAGGTCTGTAGTGTTATCACTGGAACCTACACATTAGCGTTTATTTCATTCTCTCTCCAGGATCAAACTGGTGATCAAGATGACATGATGCTTGAAGCAATTTTGCTAAAGGCCTAGGAAATGTGCTTTGAGAATATAAAGTCAAGATTGGTATAGAAAGCTTTCAGTTCTCTAAGGAAGTTAACATCTTCAAACAACTGAGGAATTTCCTCTCTATAGTAAATTACAAACTGAAAAAGAGTTTGAGGAAAAGCACTGGCCTATTTAGCAGTCCATCGCCTTAACCACTCGGCCACCTCGTCTCCACAAGCACTGGCCTATTTAATTACTAATATGTAATGAATGACAGAAGTATGAAGGTTTATTATTGTATTTCTCTGAAATGATGACTATTACAGGTCATGCATGGGGCCAACAGGACTGAGTATTTAAGTCATGAAAGAAAAGTCAGGGTGTCAAGGGGCAAGCACGAACCTTGCCTAGTGGACGGGCCTTCCACCTCTTTTTGAGTCATTTTATACTTTATCCCAAGTCAGAATGAATAATGCAACTACAAAAGTTTTAATTACTTTTCTCCTCATCAACTCTTTTATACCCTTTGTGGTAGGACATAATGCCTCTGGTGGAAGCAGAAACAAAGACCTTTCTATTCCCCCTAAGCTTTGAGTTAAAATATTAAAAATAGAACCCTTCAAGAAGATTGTGCTGCCTGCACATGGCAAGAAAAATTAAAGGAAAGAGTAGGGACTGGAAAGAAAAGTCACAGATATGCACAGAAGGTGCATCAATGAAGTCTGTGAAGAACAACTGAGAGAGGGAAGAAAGACATTTTATTTTGTGGAAATTTGGCTTTGTATCACTGATATTTTACTTAACTAAAATAAAAGCATCCTGCTTTGTTTGACCCTTTACAGCTTCAAAGCCAAAGTGTTACTTGATGATACTATTTAACTTTCACCTGTTAACAGAAAAGAGGAAACCAAGAGAAGTGAAAAGAAGGGTGTTACTGAAATACTCACTTTGAACTTCATACTGGTTGTACTCCACTGTCTTCAGCAGAGGGTGAGAGAAGCAGTGCCACGGCAGCTGTTTTCTGACTTGAGGCAGCACGTAATGGGTTACAAAACCCACGAAGCCAACCAGTGCATACAACACATACTTGAGAGCAGGCTAAAAAACATGGTGGAGAAAATCAAACGTGATTTTGAGACCCACAGGAGAACTTCTCATTTGTTAGTTCGACTTGCCATATGACAATGGAGAACGGAAAAGTCGATTTTAGAATCTAAGATTTAAACATTTGTCTAAGTTAATATTTTTATATCAGGTAGTTTTTCTGATTAAGTCAGCTATGAAAGTCAGTGGCTGTTTATGTATCACAAATAATTTAAATGTGTTCATTACTTTTTTTGGTGTCACACTATCATATACAGTAAAGAGAGGAAGGCTTGGAGTGTACTGCTCACTATTCTAAGAATGGTCTAAGTGACTTGCAGAGCAAGGATTGATTACATAGTTTTAACTGGCAGAGATGAAGGACACGAGCCAAATAAAACTGTAAGTCTAAGTGAGGAGCAGACTAGGATGAAAAAAAAAGAACCTTTTTTTGTGCCTTCATGTGAAGGCACATGGTACAGCATTAGAGGACAGTTCTTATGTATGACTAAACTCACAAAAGAGGAAACTAAGTACATCACCTAAATATTTAAACTGAAGTCACATATTTAGAAACTTTAGAACCTCTTGGACATGAAGAGCCCTCCTCCATCTGAGCCCTGAACACCCACTAGACCCAACTTGACTTGTGGTGTTCAAGAATGAGTAGTTCAAATTGGAAGAAAAGAAAAACAGACCAAAATGTTAAATAAAATTAAATCATATAACCTTTGCTTCTGGCCAAATGGAATAATAGAGATTTACTCTCCCAAATGACACAACCAAAAAAGAATAAAATATATGAACCAAATGGTCTGCAACACGCTAGACCTAAGGAAATAAAGAGTGAACCCGCAGAGAAAGGAGAGAGATAGTCAGTGTCAGGGTTGCCCCAGTTTACTGCCTTGAGGGAGTTTCCTGGTTGCAGTGCGGGGAGGGGACCCACACAAAGCCTGGTACCCCGAATTGATAGAATGAAACTGGGAGTCTGGAGAGACTAAAACAGCTAGAGGTCACCACAACAAACTATGCACAAAAGAGAAAAATGTGAAGATCTGCAGAGGGTCCCCTTAAGTATTCAGGGGAATGAGCATGAGTGAGTGAGAAAGCTCCATGAGAGCAGGGAAAGATTCAGAGGAAAGGCCTGGAGAGGACAGCACCCGGCACTCACACAGGGCCGGGCTCTGCCTGTTCCCACAGCCAGACCGGAAAAGCTCTGGGTTCACAGGGCACTGGGCAGAGTCAAAGGGGTGCTGCCTCAGGGAGAGGAAGATTAGCCTACACTAAAACCAACCCTGGTTTCACTTAACAAATCTTAACACATTGCGGACGGATCACGAGAATTCCTGCTTCATATTATACAGTGTTTTACAAAGTATCGTATTTTTAAAGATATTAACTTGTAAGAACATGTAATAAATGACTTCAAAATGCAATGGGTATTTAATTTTAAAGCATGCCTTTAACATTTATGTAAAACATTTTTGTACTCATTCAATAGAAACTTATCTGGCC
This sequence comes from Pipistrellus hanaki, assembly GCF_964339955.1. Classification (NCBI taxonomy): domain Eukaryota; kingdom Metazoa; phylum Chordata; class Mammalia; order Chiroptera; family Vespertilionidae; genus Pipistrellus; species Pipistrellus hanaki. The sequence goes on from NC_140503.1 coordinate 24,028,834, forward strand.
ACTGGGTAAAGCTAGCAATAAAACTACTGGTCTGCAATGTGTTAAAAGTAAGGGCTGAAAGGATTAAACTATTAACAAGTAACCTAACTACTGAAAAACAAAATTCAAGAAAAGTTCTAGAATATAAAAATATACAATACCAAAAAACTTGGCATCCAATAAAAAATTACCAAACATGCAAAGAATCAGAAAACTATGGCCCATAAAGGGGAAAAATTAATTAATCAAAACCAACTCACAAGTGACAGAAGTTAGATTAGGATAAAAGGACATTCAGAGAGTAAAAACTATATTTCCTATGTTCAAAAGATTAAGTAGAGGCATGGAAAGAAAAAAGAAAAAAGACTTAAATGTAAGATGAAAATTATAAATTCTGAGATGAAAAATATACTAGAAGGGATTAATCTGTATTCAAAATAAGTACACATACAAAAAAAGACCAAAATGAACAGAGCATCAGTGACTCACATAGGACAACTTCAAGAGGCCTAAGATGAAGTCAGGAGATAGGGGTGGATGGCAGAAGGCGGGTGTGTGTGTGTGTGTAAGGGGTTGCGGGCACAGTTAATCAACAGAGCAGAGAGAGGGGAGGACAGAAAGAACATTGGAAGTAACAGAGGCCAAAATTTTTCAAATTTGATGACAACTGACCACGGAGTCAAGGTAACCCAAGTGAAGAAAACTATGTGAAACCACACCACAGCCTGACACCGTGAGGAAGCAGGGATCTGCACAAAAGAATGAAGAGCACTGAGACCCGCAATGTGCGGCTGACAGATGAGCAGGAACAACACCTAGTCCAGAGCTAGAGGATGAGGTTCTAGACTTCCAGCTGAACTGGAACAAGACTTTGGGGAAATCTCATTTCTGCATTTATGAACTAACATTACAATCAAATCAGAAATGAACCCAAACAAAATTATTTTCTCCCAACCCAAAGAGCTAAGTGATTCCTTACCTGCAATACTGTAAACACTGTGCTCACATGAATAGCAAAATACAGCACACCAATCACTATGCACACCACTAGGTCAGACTGTAAACGTTCACTCTGTGAAACAAAACAGAATTGTCAAAACAAAGTAAAGTATTTCCTTCATTTCAAACTGGCAAACTGTTTAGGAAACAATTTTTCACTGATCCTATTTTTTTTTTTTTTTTTTTAGCATTTCTATTTCTAAATCTTCATTTCTTCCTTAATTTCTTCCTATTCTGGTTTGACATTGCAATACCAAGGAAATTAAACTTATTCATCACATTATGTACTATATCATAATGTCTTTTATTGAAGCTGCATATTACTTTCCCCCAACAGACTAAGATTTATGGGAAAAGGAAATGAGATACGTAAATTACTGTATCATTGACTAGTATAGGGCATATCCTTTTGGATAACAAAGTTATACTTTCATTAATCTTTTAAAATGTTGAAATCATGTACATGTCCTATTTTATTTACTGGATTTTGGTTCTTTTAGTGGTTATAGCAAAAACCAGAAACCTCTTGATAGCTCTGGTCACTGACTGACACATAGGTTTACACTATGAAGCAGATTCAGAAGTATTCAGAAGTATTACATTTAATGTTAAGTATCCTTTGCTAACATGGAAACTAAAATCAGAAAAAAATTGCTTAAATTTTATCTTGAGGCAGTTTTTTTTATTTCTGAAGTTCTCTAAAGAATATGTGAATAGCTCAAGTTCACTGAAGGCAAATACTGTGTTTAATTTAAGACCTATATAGTCAGTCACAGCCCAGCTGGTTTGGCTCAGTGGATAGAGCATCAGCCTGTGAACTGAAGGGTCTCAGGTTCAATTCTGGTCAAGGGCACATGCCCGGGTTGCGAGTCAATCCCCAGTGTGGGGCATGCAGGAGGCAGCCAAGCCATGGTTCTCTCTCACCACTGATGTTTCTATCTCTCTCTCCCTCTCCCTTCCTCTCTGAAATCAATAAAAATATACTGTTTAAATAAATAAATAAAATCACAAACAGAAAAAAATCTAAAATAATAACTTAGAAAAAGAATTTTATGTTTTGTTCCAGAAGGCAGATATGAATCTATAAATTTCATTTTTCAAACAAACACTAAAAGAATGCAGGCAACATTAAAATTCATTAAATTAGAAATATATTTACTTATGTATATTAAGTCCAAGTTATTGTTTTCTCCTTCAACCAGGAAAAGATACACACAGACAAACTCTTCAAACTGCCCGAGAAATAAAACACACTAACAGACTAGCAGATGACTTACAAGGACACAGTTTTTATCAATACAATTGATAACAAATTCTAATTTATGTTAACATTCATCTTTCAAATGCCAGTTTAAACTGAACAGGATTAAGAATTCTAAAAACAATTAAATGACTTAATTTCACCTAATCTAAAAAAAGATGTTTGGCATACTGTTCTATGTAGAAACCAAGTTTGAGGAATGAGCATTTCTTACATGTTAAAATTGTAATAAAGGCAATCAAAAATGTATAAGTAATACATAGAGTTATACATTTTACCCCAATTATTAAAGGGATTCAAAAAGTGTTCATTAAATAATATGATGACCTATCTAAAATTCAAGTATTTTAAGTGCTTTTAAAAAGTTTAAACTTACAATGGAGTTTCTAAGTTTTTCAGGCAGTGGATCTTTTACTTCAGAGAGAGGGTCTTCTGGATTTTTCTCTTCTGTTTTTGGGAAAATCTTAGATTGCATCAAAGAGCTTTATATTTAAAAAAGGGAGAGAGAGAAAATAATTAATATAAAAATACATATATAACCTGACAACCAGTACCTCCAGCAGCAAATAAAGTTCAAGATAAAAAAAACCAAGTGATCCAAGTATACTTAATCATTAGCAAATGATATATTCTGAAAAAAATTTAGCATTCTATAACTAATCAGAAATGCCCATTTACTTAAGTTTCTTCAACTCAATAATAACCGATTTCACTTACAAAAGTACAGACGGATCACTGCTTTGTCGGCTGAGATGATAGGATACTGCCACTAACAAACCACAGAAAACGGAGAAAAGTACTGGAATATGCTGGCCATCCCAAGAATCCTGTTGGGGGATAAAATGTGATAGAATAATATACTTCTAATTTACGATACATCATATAATCCTGTTGGTCAGTATTTTAGAGAAAGGTAACTAAATTCAACAAAAACTTCTAAACTATATTATTAATTTCATTTTATTCCCAATAAATGTAGATTTATTACTTTCAGATGAGCTAGAACATAGCTGCTAGCTTATCTTCAGATTTCTTTTGGTGCTAAAGCTATATTTATACACTAGGAATGATACATTTGCTTCTGACACATGCTACTGTCAATCTCTTTCAGATTTAAAGTAAAATTAAGCTTACAGTAAACTATGTTCTTTATTTTGAAGAATAAAAAACTTGCTGTAGTAAATTTTTTATTATAACAACACAGAGTAGGAAAAGGAAACACATAATATCACATCAGGCAAAAGAAAACATTAACATTTATTTGATGAGCTGCTTTCTTGATGTCTTGGTTCATATGATATGCTTTATATATCCCAAAGTATTGAGTAGGCATTCAGTGTTGCCTGAACAAATAAACTGCATATGCTCAGAAATAAATAACACAAAGGCTAGCTTTTAAAGGCCAACCAAGCATGTGGAAGTGATATGTCTGTACTGCTCACTGTAATCTCTGGATTCCACTAGCATGGTATCTGGCATAGAGTAAAAAATAAAAAATTTTTCAAAAAAGCACAAAGGAAAGATCCTTTTTTGGCATACTGCCTACCTTTAGAAAAAAAGAAAAAGAAAAAAGAAAGAAAATGTAACACACATGCACACACACATACACACACACACTCACAATGGAATATTATTCTGCCTTAAACTGCCTTTTTAACGGCAACTTCCAAATTTTGACTGACTCAACAAAGCATGACTCAAAACAGATTTAAAACTTTTGTGCTAGGAGACTTTAGAGGTGCTCTTGGGAGAAGCATGGATTTGGATCAATTGTCATTTGCAACAACATGGATGAAACTGGAGGGCATGAGCCAGAGAGAGAAAGACAAATAATACTGCACGGTGTCACTTGCATGTGGAATATTTTTTAAAAAGTTGAACTTAAAGAAACAGAATAGAAAAGTGATTTCCAGGGACTGGGAGAAGGGGAAATAGGGAGAGGTTAGTAGAAAGGTATAAACTTTCAGTTAGTTGAATAAGATCTGATGATCTAATATATAATATGGTGATTATAACTGATAACACAGAAATTTGCTAAGTGAGTAGAACTTAAATGTTCTCACACACAAAAAAAAGGTAAATATGGGGGAGAATCCAAAATGGCTGCACAGGTAAACACCTAGCCGCAGCCGCACACAACAATTTCAATAAAATACAACTAAAATATAAAATGGACATTACCCAGAACTACAGGAAAGTCGACTGACTGGAAATTCTACAACAAGAAGCAAGGAGAAAACCAGAAGGAAGCGCAGAGGAGCTGTAAAGGCCTAAGGTACAGAGAACAAGGTATCGAAAACATACTGAAAGAAATAGTGACAGAAAACTTCCCCCACCTGGTGAAAGAATTAGACTTATCAGTCCAGGAAGCGCACAGAACTCCAAACAAAAGGAATCCAAAGAGGACCACACCAAGACAAATCATAATTAAAATTCCAAGAGCAAAAGACAAAAAGAGAATATTAAAAGCAGCAAGAGCAAAGCAGGTAGTTACCTATAAAGGAGCACCTATACGATTGTCAGCTGATTTCTCAACAGAAACCATGCAGGCCAGACGGGAATGGCAAGAAATATTCAAGGTGATGAATAGTAAGAACCTACAGCCAAAGATAATCTACCCAGCAAAGCTGTCACTCAGAATCGAAGGCCAGATAAAGAGCTTCACTAATAAAAAAAAGCTAAAGGAGTTCATCACCACCAAACCAGAATTATATGAATTGCTGAAGGGGGTTCTTTTGGAAGAGAAAGAAGATAAAGATAAAAATTATGAACAACAAATACGTAACTATCAACAAGTGAATCTAAAAACCAAGGAAATTAAAAAAAAAAATCTGATGAACAATATTAACTGTTGAATATAATAGAATCAGAGATATGGAAGGGGAGTGAACTGACGATTCTTGGGGAAAAGGGGAGATGGGGCTGTGGAAAGAGACTGAACATAAACTGTGCACCTATGGATAAGGACAATGGGGGGTGGGGAAAGGGCAGAGGGTGGGGTGGGAACCTGGTGGAGGAGAGCAATGGAGGGGGGAGGGAAAGGAACATTTGTAATAATATGAACAATAAAAATTTATTTTTTTTAAAAAAAGGTAAATATGTGAGGTGATGGCTGGGTAAAATGGATAAGGGAAATCTTTTCATATATATATACATATATAAAATCATCCTGTTGTATACTTGAAATACCTTACAATTTTATTTATAAATTATACTTCAATAAAGTTTGAAAACAAACAAATATCTCTTGGAAATCATTCCATATTAGCATACAAAAATCTGTTTTATTCTTTATTTGTGATTGGATAATTGTATGGCTATTCCATTGTATGGCTATACTATAATTAACCATTCACAAATAACAAATACTAGTTATTTCCAACTTTTTACTGTTACAAACACTACTCTAATAAAATTCTTGCACATAATCTTTATTCGTGTACATAACTAAATCTGCAGATTAGTTTTATTATAATGGGTGACGTATAAAACTAAAATGGTCTAATGCTGTGGTCAGCAAACTGCGACTCGCAAGCCAAATGCGGCTCTTTGGCCCCTTGAGTGTGGCTCTTCCACAAAATACCACGGCCTGGGTGAGTCTATTTTGAAGAAATGGCGTTAAAAGAAGTTTAAGTTTTAAAAATTTGGCTCTCCAAAGACATTTTAATCATTGTACTGTTGATATTTGGCTCTGTTGACTAATGAGTTTGCCGACCACTAGTCTAATGCAAAAGCCATGTATAAGAAAGAAGGCAAAAACATCCTCCAAAAACTTATCCTCCTAACTATCTGAGGACACAGTGTTCTTAGCTGGCAATTTTACAATTGCTGTTCTTCTGTTAAATAATTAAACAGGCCTTTGTAAACTAGGCATAAAAAAACTTACACTTTTCAACAATAACTTCCAAAAAATGACTTAACAAAACGACTCACAACAGATCTAAAACCTCTGTACTAGGAAGCTTTCCAGGTGCACACGGGAGAAGCATGGATTCGGATCAACTGTCTCCAGTTCCTTCCTGGGTTTCGCTCTACCAAATATCTCCCTCTCTACTTGACTATCCCCCCTTCCCTTTTAAATGCAATTAAGATTCAGATCTTTTTAAAAATCAAAAACAAGAAAACAACCCCTAAGCATATGCACAAGTTTCCCAACTGTATTCTAGAAAGAGAAGAATACATTTGATTAATATCCATTCAAACCTAAGTTTATATTAATCTAGCTTCTTCAGCCAAATGACCAATATTCTATTTACTTGAAAGATCAATAAAACTCCAATGCTCAAAACTGGCATTTCCCAGGGTTCTATCCTCACCCATTTTCTCGTTAGTCTATATTAGTTTTATTTTTATTCTTGATTTAATTGTATTGATGAATTCCAAATCTACTAACCACTACCTCAAACTTCTCTACATATAACTTTCTACTATATATCTCTAGATACCCCCTAAATGTCACAAATAAGAATGTCCAAATTTAAACCACCACCTCCTCACTTGCCAAGGTTTCTAATTTTGTGCATTAGTATCACTACCTAACAGGCTGTGTAAGCCAGACCCTACACAAAAGTCACTGGGAGCCTATTCTGGCTCTTCTCTGTCCAGAGTCCCCAATCACTGTCAATTAAGTCCCTCATAATTTCAGGATTACAACCCAAGGGTCCTCCTATTTCTGATCCTTCCTGCTTCTATTCCATCTCCTTCACACTGGGGACTAAGTAGTCTTCCTAAAACACAATGTTGATTATTTCCTTGCCATACCTCAAACATGTTAATGGTCTTCCATCTCCACCCCAACATGTTTAAGGTAAGAGATATTCTACAAGCTAACCATTCCCTTACCTTTCCAGCCTGGCTGAAGGCCATCTGTCCTCCTGTACCCAAACCTCCAGAAAGTCCAAATTACTCACTGTTTCCTATACACAACACACTTTTTTACAACTCCATGGCTCTTTATCCTTTGTTTCAATTAACTAATTCCTATTTGTCCTTCAAATTGTGGTTAAAAAGTACCCTTGGAAAATTATCTTTAATCCCTTTAGGCTGGACAAGGCAATAATCACTATGCCCATCAGACTCTGTTTTCATAGCCTTCATCACCCTCTAATGAAAGTGTTTGTTGACTTGTTAATCACAGCAACATATAAGCCACTCATAAGCAGGAAATGGTGTTTGGCATAGCACTGGGCACACACTAAGCATTCCATAAATCAGGGGGAAGGGGGGACATTTTCTCTGCCAAGGGCCACCATATGGATATTTATAACATCATTTGCGGGCCATACAAAATTATCAACTTAAAAATAAACCTGCTATATTTGGTCAAACATTTAATTAGCTCACCCCTAAGGCCTTGGCAGGGCCAGATCAAATGATTTCACGGGCCTTATACAGCCCGTGGGCCAGATGTTCTCCACCCCTGCCTTAAAGGCTACTAAAGTAAAGAAGCAAGGAAAAATGCTGTGAGTCACTTTTCACAGTTCTTTCAACCCTATTATTCTCTGATTTTCTTGCACTAATCATAAAAAATAATAATAATACCAGGGCTTAAGGGTTATTAGAAATTTAAATTTTTTAATTTACAATTTGGTGACAATCTTTTAAAAATAGAACTAATAAGTCTCATCCAGATTCTTCTAAACCAATAATAATATTAGATTTCAGTGAAATAATTTGCTAAAATGTATCTTAAATTGCAGTCTTTGAACTTGTTCTCATAAGTTTTATGAAGTCTTGATATGAACGGGAGTTGCATATATCCTTAACTAGAAATCTAAAATTACCTTCATATACTATTATTACCATATCCACCTACATCTCAGACCTGCCTAAGTTTGAATAATGTATTTCTAATAATAACCTCTAATTATTGCATAGAAAAGGATTTTCCTTTAATAAGGGTTAATTATGAAATTGTTTTCAAAGTAAATGAGAATAATGTTCAAAATGATCATGAAAATTAAGGCTAAAGTGCACTGGGGAAAAAAAATCATTAATCCATTGGAAACATTCTTATTATAGAAAAATAACCTTAAAGACAAAACACAATACAACCTATTACTTACCTTTAAAGCGCCATAACACAACCCATACAGCAGGGCCACCGCCACAATGCTACAGATGAAGCTGTAGAGTGCTGCGAGCAGGCTGGTAGTGGCTAGATAGAAAAGAGGGAGAGGGGAAGAAGGAGATTAATGCTCTCTAAACATTTATGGGGGGGGGGGGGGAGAGATAAATCTGAAAAGGACACTAAAAAGTATTGAAAATGGTATATTATAATTAAATCTATTTATTTGATTTTTTAAAATTCAGTTACTTCATCCTTTCAAAGGATTTTGAAATAACAAATATTTACTATCCACAATTTTTTATTTAAAATATATTCATCTTGGAAATAATGAATACTTATACATAGCAAAGACATTTGTGCCTATATTAGGCTTCAAGATTATCTTAGGAAAACCAAGTGGCGGCATAGGTATGTGCTGCATCTCACAACAACACCAAAACTACAACTAAAAGACAAAACGACTATCACCCAGAACTATGGGAAAGCTGGCTGGTAGAAGTTCTATAACTAGAAGGAAAGAAAAAAGCGCCTTGAGACCAGAGAGGAGGTTCAGAGGCATGGAAAAGCAGAGGTACAGAGGCACGAGAATTGGGCTGGCAACTGGGTGTAGTGCTTTTTTCCAATCGGAAGGGAGATACAAGCTCCCGACTGCTCTGAACTCCAGTTTCTGGTGAGACTCTAGGAACCAAGAGTCCTGTGGGGAGAAACTGCATTGTCTGGCATCAGGTCAGAGAGTGAAGGTGGCTTTCTCCCAGAGGTGCTTGCAGGAATCACTGTTTACTGTGCTGGAGCGCGGGACGCAGGAACCCGGGGATGCAGATTGCAGAGATGGCTGACTGGCAGCCATCACTGTTTGCTATACCCTAGTGATTCCCTGATACCCTGACCCACCCAGTTTACAAACCCACCCAAACTGTGCGCAGCAGCATTTGCATGTGAATGGCCTGCCCTTTCCAGTTTAACCTAACAAATTGTAGCTGGGTCAGAGAGCTCCAAAACTTCCAAACCCCAAACAAAGAGGAGAAATATGCAGATCTCGCTGTAGCTCCTGCTGGGTAGCCTCAGACAATAGCTGACTTGCACCTCCTGGGAGATCCAGGAGCTAGTGTACCTAGTGGTCAGTGTGAGATGACACCAGATTTCAACTCCTCACATCCATAAGTGACATACTCAAAAGGCAGATTCAGTGAGCGCAAAAGCCTTACTAAAGCAAGTCCTGCTCCATAAGGGTGTCTCCAGCACAGCAGTTCTTCCATTATAGACACAGCTGACCTTCACAGCCAATTGGCCTGGAGATCAATTCCTCCCAGTATACCAACAACAATCAAGGCTTAACTACAACAAGACTGTGCACCCAGCCCACAAAGGGGTGCACTAAGAGTGTCCACCTCAGGTGATTGGTGGGCTGAGCCACTGAGCCCCATAGATCACCTACCTCACAAAGCTACTCCATCAACATAAGGAAGCAGCCAAAATGAGGAGACAAAGAAACATGACATGAATGAAAGAAATGGAGGAAAGCAAACTACTGGATATAGAGTTCAAAACCACAGTTATAAGGTTATTCAGAATCTTCTTGAAACCACCAAGAAACTTAGTGAGATCTTCAAGGATCTTAATGAGAATGCCAAAAAAATGGAAAAGGACCAGTCAGAAATTAAGCATACACTGTCTGAAATAAAGAATAATATACAGAAATCCAACAGTAGACTAGAGGACTCCAAGAATCAAACCAAAGATATGAAATATGAGGAGGCAAAAACCAGAAAAACAAAAAAGAATAAAAAATTATGAAGATAGCCCGGCCAGTGTGGCTCAGCAATTGAGTGTTGACCTAAGAACCGAGAGGTCACGGTTCGATTCCTGGTCAGGGCACATGCCCAGGTTGCAAGCTCGATCTGCAGTAGGGTACGTGCAGGGGGCAGCCCATCCATGATTCTCTCATCATTGATGTTTCTCTCTCTCTCTTCCACTCTAAAATCAATTAAAAAAAACAAACATTTAAAAATAAAATGAAGACAGTGTAAGGAGCCTTGGGACAACTTCAAGCATACCAACATCCAAATTATGGGGGGTGACAGAAGAAGAGAGAGAGTAAAATATTGAAAACCTATTAGAAGAAATAATGTCAGAAAATTTCCCTACCTGGTGAAAGAAATAGACTTACAAGTCCAGGAAGCATACAGAACCCAAACAAAAGGAATCCAAAGAGGACCATACCAAGACACAATATAATTAAAATGCCAAGAGCAAAAGACAAAGAGAGAATCTTGAAAGCAGCAAGAGAAAAACAGTTAATTACAAGGGAGTACTCATATGACTGTCAGCTGATTTCTCAACAGAAACTATGCAGGCTAGAAGGGAGTGGCAAGAAATATTCAAAGTGATGAACAGCAAGAACCTACAACCAAGATTACTCTACCCAGCAAAGCTATCATTTAGAACTGAAGGTCAGATAAAGAGCTTCACAGGCAAGAAAAAGCTAAAAGATTCATCACCACCAAACCAGGATTATATGAAATGTTGAAAGGTTTCTTTAAGAGTAGGAAGAAGAAGAAAAAGGTAAAGATAAAAATTATGAACAAAGTGACAACAAATACATATCTATAAACAAGTAAATCTAAAAATCAAGGGAATAAAAAATCTTATGAACAGTATAAACTGGTGAATTTATTAGAATCAGGGGAATGAAAAAGGAGTGGACTGATGATTCTCAGGGGGAAGAAGGCGTGAGGCGTGCAGGAAGAGATTGGACAAAAATCTTACACCTGTGGATGAGGACAGTGGCGGGAGGGTTAGGACATGGGGTGGGGGTGGGGGCAATCAGGTGGAGGGAGTTAGGGGGGGGAAAGAGGAACATCTGTAATAATCTGAACTATATATATATATATATATATATATATATATATATATAATTTTTTTTAAAGAATGTATCTTATTGTATTTACAAAAGTATGGGGAAATGAAGCTTGCTGAGGCTGGAAAAGGAACTGGAGATATATTCAGTATTCACTGAAAGATATTGGTCTATGTAAATAGAACCTGTGCTACCCAGAGAAGTAAACTGTATTCCCATGTGTTTGTTAATTCTCACAAAAAAAAAAAAAAGAACAGATCTGACTACTAACAATAACAACAAAAAATAGATCCAATGGGATTATAAATTTTAAGGAAAAGGTGATGGTTAAGATAGCTAGCCTTTATTTTTAACATATGGATAACAGATTTTCTTTAATAGTAATTTTATACGGTTACAGAAAAAAAAATTTCATTAGGAGATATTAAAAAATAGCACCTTGCACAAGTCTTTAAATCACATTATGTCAAAGCTCACTGTTATAAATGACCTACACTAGACCCTCACCACCATATTTAGATTAATATAGCACCTATAACAGTCCTTCAATACTAAAACTGTCTTCTATCCATTAAGCTATGTTGAAGACCAGCACAGCCTTAATTCACATCTCTTTCAAAATTTTTTCAAAACATTAAAAATAATCTAGATTCATATCAACATAGAAAAGACTTGGTTTCTATTTAAAATTTAAGTCATAATGTCAGCAGTGATCATTTCAATGCATATATTTGGAATATAAATAAGGACTGAAATGTGAAGTATGAAGAGAAATGGACTATAAAGTTACAGTAATTTATTTTCCTTTTGTATTATTTCTCTATTGCAAACATATTTTTTTTAACAAAACTATAAATGGTTCAAGTCAAATAAGAGTACATTTTAACCAAAGTGGTTGACCACAGGGTTATTTTTAAATTATGCAAACCATCTCTATTCCATTTTAATAACTGGTCTTATTCTGAAAATGAAGTACACATATAATAGGAAAATATATTTCTAAGTATGTCAGTTCATGTTCACACATTCTACTCTAAAAACTGAGGTATTTCTAAAAAGCTTATTTAGTAAAATGCTTTTACTAAAAGTATCCTGGTTTTGGTGTCTCCATTTTAAAGGAAAACAATTCACTAAAACCAAATACATAGACACACCAAATGCATACACCAATTCAAAATCCAACTACAATGCCATGTATCAGAACTTAATTTGGGATAGATGACATTTTATAAATATTTCATAAGTCTACACAGGTTACATGTAAAGAACTATAACTTAAATACTTCTTATAAATCAATTCCATTATTCCTGTATCTTTCACTAAAGTATCCGACTTGATTGCTCTTTCCTATTTATAAATTAATTCCTGCTCGGTCTTCAATTATTAAATAAGTTTATTTTTCTTTCTAATTTCAATTCTAAAATGAAAAAATTTTAAAGCAATTTTATTTTCAGTTTTATTACTTAACCTGTAAAAGGAATACTGTTAACTGTAATTTTTTTTGAGAAAGTACTCACCATTACCACCAAAGATATGAATATCCAATTGTTCACAAAGGTACATTACAAATGTATTCACCTGAGGCAGGAGACCAACGAAAAATACTATTGGGAAACAGAGTGTAAACACTAAAGAAGGAAAGAAAAGCATGTTAAAAATAATATACCTCATCTATCGTTTTGTTCATTTAAGATCAGAAAAGGAAGAAATCTAAAATTATTATAATATAAACTACAAGCAATTTTTAAAAGATATCACTTTACATTATTTCTCTCTACATAATTGCTTGCGTATTCAAAATAATCTTTTCAATTATAACAGCTTTTAAAATTGTTTCAACCATTTTCACACAGCAGGAACCTGAGGTACAGAAGCCAAAGGAAGCCTTTCACATCTCCTCTAAGAACAGAAGAATTACTACATCTGTTCATCATTAACTTTTCTTCATCCATAATACTCCTATAGTTCTCTGTTCCTCACTGAGAGGATTGCAACATACAACAAAACAAGCCTATTAAAACTACTTTAAGCCCTATTTGAGTGGCTCAATGATTGAGTGACAACCTATGAACCAGGAGGTCACAGTTCAATTCCAGGTCAGGGCACATGTGTAGGCTCAATCCCCAGTGGGAGGGGGCGTGCAGGAAGCAGCTGATCAATGATTCTCTCTCTCCCTCTCTGAAATAAATTTTTAAAATATATTAAAAACAAACTACTACTTTCATCTATGCAATTAATCTTTTTATCAGTAGACTGTTTGTGTACAAATAAATTAATGTTAAGATCTGAGATACTTTAAAAAGACTCACCTATAACTAAATCCCTGGCTGATAGAAGCACCAGTGGATTGGTAAAAGTTATTCCATATAATTTGAACTTGGTGGTAGTAAGGTTTCTGCTTCCATAATCCAAGAGCCAAATAAGACCACAACATAAACAGAAATAAACTGGTCTACTGTAGGCAATGATACGATTATGACCCTGAAAATGGTATTAGAAAACAAGTTAGTTCAGATAATTTTAAGAGTCACAACTAGCTATTGAGATTTTTGATGGCTTCTATTTTAGGGTAGAAGTTTCCATATGGAAACTGTTGCAAAAAGGAATTACAACTATGGAAAGGAGGAAGAACTAAATAAACCCTGTGACACTGGATTCAATTACAGGTATCAGTATAAGCTCATCACTTTTGATATGTATATAAACAGATATAAGAATAGGTGTGTGTGTGTGTTTGTCTGTTCAAAGTTGACCCTTGAATTATTAGGGACACTGACCCTACCCCTAACAGTTGAAAATCTGCATATAATTTTTTACTCCTCAAAAATGTAACTACTAATGCCTACCTACTATTGACTGGAAGCCTTACCAATAACATAAATAGTTGATTGACATATATTACATATGTTATATGTATTATACACTAAATTCTTATAATAAAATAAGTTAGAGAAAAGAAAATATTATTTAAAAATAATTGGGAATCAAAAAATACATTTACAGTTTTTATTGAAAACAATCTATGTATAAATGGATCCATGCAGTTCAAACTGGTATTGTTCAAGGGCCAACTGTATATATACATATACATGTATGTACATATGTGTATATATATACATATTATTTCCCAGTTTTAGCCAATGAGAGGGCCTAGAAGCAATGACATTCTGATAATATAGATTACTACCATCCAGATCTCAGTTTATAAATATCATTACTCAGTAAAAAGAACCAGTGCTCCATGGAGAAGAGACTGGTTTCAGACGATGGTAGATAAAGTATAAGGTGAGCTTGGAACATAGTGTTATGCAAAAAAAAAAAAGAAAGAAAAAAAAAAGGAAGGAAATACTTAAAAGATTGATAAGGATATGTCAAAAGTATACAGAAGGCAGCTTGATGGACTCCCAAATAACCAAGTCAGAAATAATTTGAACATCACAATAAATAATGAGTGGCATCACAGTCCACAGAATAAGAATCTATGAATATGCACCAATACAAAAAACAAAGACAAAGGGAAAGTTATTCCTTCCTTACTGTGATGGCTCAGGCATGAAACATCAACAGATATTAAAAACAAGTCTGAGGGGCAACTGGACATATATAATCTCAAAATATCTCCCTAAGGACATTTATTAACTACAACAGAAAAACAGTAACAGTAGAGTAGTGGTTCTCAAGGAAGTGGGAGGGGATTTGGACCCTCAGGGGATATGTTCATTGTCACAATTAGGGTGAGGATACTACTGACATCTAGTGGGTAGAGATCAGAGATAAAACTAAGAATCCTATAATGCACAGGTCAGCATCCTTATCTACAACAAAAATCATCCAGGCCAAAATGTTACTACTGCAGAGGTTAAAAAACCCTGCAGATTCTAACTATCCTTAGCCAAAAAATGAAAATTAACAGCACCAAGAAAAGGATAAATCGACATCATGTGCTTCCTCAAGTGATACACTGAGAACATGACTGTTGAGTGTTCCTACCAAAAGCACAGCCCGTATCTAATTAAGAAGAAACATCAGACTGAGGGATGGTCTAAAATAACGGGCCTATACCCATCACAAATGCCACTATCATGAAAGACAAAGGAATTGCTCCAGATTAGAGCAGGCTAAAAAAAACAAACGCATAATCAGGGATTTTTTTTATTGCCAATTGAAAAATAGGAAGCACCTAAGTAAGAACTGTGGCTCAGAAAATAGCATAATATTGTATCAATATTAATGTCCCAATTTTGATAAGTATATTTATTAATGTAAAGAAATGCCTTTGTTTCTAGAAATTATAGACTGACATATTTAGAGATATACGGGCATCGTGTCTACAATTCACTCTCAAACAGTTTAGAAATTGTGTGTGTGTGTGTGTGTGTGTGTGTGTGTAAGAGAGAGAGAGAGAAAGAGAGAGAGAGAGAGAGAGAGAGAGAGAGTGTGTGTGTGTGTGTGTGTGTGTGTGTGTGTAAGAGAGAGAGAGTGTGTGTGTGGGTGTGTAAGAGAGAGGGGGGGGGAGTGTGTGTGTGTGTGTGTGTGTGTGTGTGTGTGTGTGTGTGTAGGGAGAGAGAGAGGAAAACAAGAAAGGAAATAACCAAATATGGTAAAATGTTTACACAGGGACCTGGGTGAATAGCATCAGGAATTCTTTGTACAATCTTTGCACATTTTCCCTAAGTCTGAAATCATGTAAAAATAAAAACTTCAATACTTTCATATATCATTACACTTCAAAAGCATTCTTAAGAAACAATAAGCAAGTAGTTGAAAGAATGTCAGGTGCCTCTGTGTTTTGTTTTGCTCATCTAGGCTCAGTAAGTGTCTCAGTGTATGGGTAAAAGCAACTATATTCAAGAAAAAAGGCATCATCATCAACTGTTCTTGGAGTCTAATTTTGAACTACTTTAAAGAGAATGCTCTTCAGTCTAAATATTCAATAAATATTTCAGGGTGAGACCTAAAGCTGAATCATGCTTTAAAATAGTGCTAGGGAGCTAATACTTTTGTCTTAAGTCACAAAGTGAATAACAATACTTTTAATCTCCTTTGTGTCTATAGGTCTAAACACCAGATCAATGTATTTTTTTTTAATTCTTGCCCCTCGTGATTACTGAAGCAATATAAAGTTTTTCCTACTTTAAAATTCTATTTTTCAATATTTACTCATGATTTATTGTTCAAAAGTTATTAAATGCAGGTTATCAAATAATCATGAGTTTATACGAACCATGTTTACCTAGTTGACAGACTAAAAAATGAATTATTATGCTATTTTTCAATCAAGATTTAGAGTCCACAATTACAATGGCATTTTATTTCATGCTAATAAGTCACCTTCATTTCTAAGAGTGTGTCAAAACTTATATTAGAATTTAGGAACATAAATCTTTATTCAATCTGACGTATGACCCCCAAAAAGGTTTGATGCATGTTGAAGAACTACGAGTAACAGGCATATGAGAGTGACTTACATGTCTGGGGGAAGAAGAATCTGGCTGAACACTCTAAAATGAAACAGAAAGAGAGATTATCCTATAATTATCCTATAATCCTGGTAATTTTACAAGCAACTTTCAAATGCCTAAAATAATTTCAGTAAATATTCCACAGGTAAGAAATGACCCACATTAATTGTATTGAAACATCAACAGAAAATAAAACATCATCTCCGGGCAGTGGTGTCACTATGGTATTAAAAAACACCTCAAATCTTTCCAGACTCTTAAACTTATTTATAGTTAATTAGCCATTTGCATCCAGTTAAACGGTTTGGACATGACATATGGTGGATAGGTCTATCCTACTGCTTGCCTCATTACTACAAATAAGTATATTATGGCAGAATGCTTTCTTTTTTTCTTAAATCTTACTATTTTTCTATTATAGTTTACTTTCAATATTATTTTGTACTGCTTTCAGGTATACAGCATAGTGGTTAATCATATACTTAGGTAGAATGTTCTCTTATGTAACCCATGTTCTCTATTATTTCCTTCAGGAAATTCACAGAACATGGGTTATCTTATAAAAAGAATTCTAGTTCTGCCCATGAATTCCACATTTACTAAATAATTCAATAGTGTTTGTATTAAATACATTATCTGCATTTTCATACAAAAATCATTAAATAAGTTAGGCAATATCTTTGCAAGAGATTTAAAAATGTTCCATAAAAATGTTCAATAGGTATTATTACTTCCCAAATCATGACTTTTCTTTCCAATAGCAAAACCAACCATTTCACTAAGATGGTCTTTCACCATCCGACATTTCCAGGTTGGACCATGCCTACTGAGTTAGCATGTGGCTCTTGGCAGAATATGAGATGAGGCATTCTTTCTTTCTTTCTTTCTTTCTTTCATATATATATATATATATATATATATATATATATATATATATATACACACATACATACATACATACATATACATACACACACACACACACACACACACACACACACACACATATATATATTAGAGAGGAAGAAAGAGGGAGAGAGAGACAGAAACATCAAAGATGTCAGAGAATCATTGATCAGTTGCTTCCTGCATGCCCTACACTAGGGCTCGAGCCTGAAACCCAGGCATATGCTCTTGACCGGAATCGAACCCGGGCACCTCCCAGTCCACAGAACGACGCTCTATCCACTGAGCCAAACCAGCCAGGGCTGAGGCATTCTTTCAATTCCAACATTTATCCTTTAAAGCTTCTGTTCAGGCCTTTCTTATATCTGTTTATAACATTACTATTCTTCTAGTTAACTAATTTCAAAAATCTGTCATATTTTACCTTTTCCATGTCTAACCATATTAACTAACAGCACCAGTCAGAATGAATGGGACAGGAAACATTGGAACCAGGGAATTAATTTAAATGGTTTAAGACAACAAAGGAATGAATTAAGGTTGTTGAAATGGAAAGCAAGAACAAAGGCCAGTTACCATAAGATCACCACATTTAATCAAAGTAACCTGGAAGGAGTAGAGGCTCTAAGATTTTGAGTTGGTATACTATTGTCAAAAGCAAAGGAATTGGGAAAGGAAAATATTTATCAGAAGATGATGATGTGTTATTTTTAAATGTGCCAAATGCCTGATAAATATATAAGACTAAAGCTTGTGAGAAAGGTGAAGACTTTGAGATATAAAAATGGGCATAATTCATATATAGGCACAACAAATAAAGTAATAAAACAGTATGATTTCACTGCAAGGAACTGCAAACTGGGAAGAGAGCAAAATAAAACCCTAAAGAATTCTCATAAATTAAGAAGTAGTTAAAAGAACAAAGAGGGGCTTCCAGTCAAGATAGCAGCATAGCTTGGCTGGTGTGCTCAGTAGTTAAGCATCCACCTATGAACCAAGAGGTCATGGTTCAATTCCCAGTCAGAGCACATGCCCAAGTTGTGGGCTCTCTCCTCGGTGGGCTCTATTCTCGTCACTGATGTTTTTTGTTCTTTCTCCCTCTCCCTTCCTCTCTAAAACCAATACAAATATATTAAATAAAATAAAATAAAGTCACAGACAATAATGAAGAGAATGTAAAAATAGAAGACAGTATTCATAGATGTTAAGTGAACACTTATAGAGAATGAAGCCTAAGAAAAGGACATAAATTTGGCAATTTGAGATTATTTGCAACCACAAAGACTGTAATTTTAGTACTGCAATAAGGAAAAAGTATGGATGAGTCCTGAAGAAATGAAGTAGTTGACATGGTGGCTTATTCAGTCAGATGCCTATCAATAACATCTGGACAGCTGATGGTATAAACAGAACTAAACAAATAGTTTTCAAGATGGGAGAGTGTTCTTTATGTTAGCATATGTCAGGCAAATAACCAATATAAGCAAGAATATTTACTGATTATGAAAGAAAGGAAACAGTCCATGTTAACAGTCCACAGATTTTGCATAGAAGGTAAAAAAATTTGGTATTTGATTCTCCCACTTTTGGGAAGCTTAAAATTGATCAATTTTGACATTACAGAGCCACTATTAAAACAGCAGCGAAAGGATGCCACTCTTCTCTTTCCAATGTCCCAAAGGAACATATACACTAGTTTTGACATTATTGTTGTCTATCAATGATGAATTTTAATAAACTTCACATATAGGATAAAAGACAAAATACAAAGTTTATGTTGATAACTTTAAAAGAAAGAAAAATTTTAAATGGAAATTTTTATTTTAACCAATGCTCAAATACTTTTTTTTAATACCAAAAATGGCTTTAAGGAAGCTTCATTTACATTTCATTAATTTTTAAAGTTCATAGGTCCGTTTTACTCCCTAACCAATCTAATATAAACATCTAATAAAAATAAATTTAAAATTAATATCCTTACTATATAATTCAGTGAATGCTATGAAACTTTCTGCCTTTTAACACAGTCAGAAAAGAAGAGATGCTGGTACCTTAAGTAGTGAGTACTGACAGCTGGCGATAACCAGGCAGAACTGGAAGACCCAGATATCTCTGAAGAAGCCTTGTATGAGAAGAATAGATCCCAAAAATGCCACAAGAATAGCAAGGATGACAGCTAACACGTTTTCCAGAATCTCACGATTTCTGTAGATAGGAAAACTTATGAGTAAGTATATCATCAATATAAGAAATTAATCAGAGTGAAATAAGGGAAGTCATCAATATTAAGTTCATAGTTTGTTTGCTGAGATTTTCTTTGGTACTGGGTTTGAGTAAGATTTTAGGTCACACTGAAAAAGAAATTAGTTATGTGGAAAATGAAAACAAATTCTTATGTATAAATAAAGCATGCTATAATGGACTATGAAGTATTTATTTTAATGCACAATATAGTTTTTATTTCTATTTAAAAACTTTACTCTTAACATCTTTTTCTGTCAAATTTGTTGCGAAATAACTAAACAACTTGGATGACAAATAAAAGAGCTATACAACAAAACAAGTTTGAAAAACAAAATCTCAAAAGTTTCTAGAAAATTAAACTTAAAAGCTGTTCATTTGTGCCCGGCTGGCATGGCTCAGTGATTGAGCATCAACCTATGAACCAGGAGGTCACGGTTCGATTTCTGGTCAGGGCATATGCCTGGGTTGCGGGTTCGATCCCCAGTAGGGGGCATGCAGGAAGCAGCCAATCCATGATTCTCTCTCATCATTGATGTTTCTCTCACTCTCTCTCTCTCTTCCCCTCCATCATTCTCTCTGAAATCAATAAAAAAATATAGTTTTCAAAAGTTGTTCATTTCTTACACAAAGAAAGCAGAACACAAAACCATGTCCTGTTATTTTAAAAAAGTACAGATCTGAGTTAAAAAAAGACAACATATCAAAATGATATGACTAATAATGGTTCTCTCTGAATGGGAGGATTATAAAGGGTCTCTTTCTGTCTTACAAATCTTTCTATGTATTGTTCTATAATGCATAAAGAATTATTCTCATAATCATAAGAACGTTTGTATTAATTTGTTGTCAATGCCATATTTAGTCCTCAAATGTCCTAAAAATTAATATTCACAAACATCCCTCTACTATTTCATGTTAGTTCTAGAAAATTAAAACAAGTTCTATAGAATTTTCAAAATAAACAGTGGTATTTTTATTGATCTCATATGGCAGCTGTGGAATTCCAGATTTGATGAATCCAGTGCTCCTCATCAATCCTGCTACCACACATACCGTCTACACTGCTAGACACTGTACTTGTGCTCCCCTTTGGCTTTCTTAGTTTTAAATTTTGATAAGTTCAATTTATCAATTTGTTCTTTTACTAATCATACTTTTTGTGTTACGTATCAGAAATTTTGCCTAATCCAAGGTCACAAATATTTTCTCCTATATTTTTTTTCCAGAAGTTTTATTTGTTTTGGGTTTTACATTTGGGCCTCTAAATATATTTGTTACTGATTTCAGAGAGGAAGGAAGGAAAGATAGAAACATCAATGATTAGGCTACCTCCTGCATGCCCCCTAATGGGTATCGAGCCCACAACCTGGGTATTAGTATGTGCCCTGTCTGGGAATTGAACTGTGATCTTCTGGTTCATAGGGTGACATTCAACCAATGAGCCACACTAGCTGGCCGGGCCCTATGATCACTATGAATTAATTCTTGTAATATAGTGAAAGGTAAGAATACAATTCTTTTTTTTTCCTTCTTTTTTGCACATGGAAATCCAATAGTAATGGCATCCATTGTACTTTTTGCCTCAGACATGGGTCTTTTTAAAAATATTTTTATTATAACAGTTTTAATGTCTTTGACTGCTGACTCTAATACCTTTGACAATTACAGGTTGGTTTCAACTGATATATTACTTCCCTCATTATAAATCATATTTTACCCCTTCCTTGAACAATTGATAATCTTTGGATGCCAGACACAGTGAATCTTAACTTAGTGGGGGGTGAGAACTGGATTTCTATAAATCTTCTTGAGCTTTGTTACGTTACTTGAAAACAGTATATTTCCCACTTCTAGGGCAAGGCTTTCTTGAGTATGCTACACAATGCACCATGAAATATGACTTGTGAGTTACTTCCATCTGGCTGGTAGGAACAGGCATTATTCCTGGCCCTGTTCCTCTTTTTCTTTCACATGGTTCCTTCCCTGGCCTCAGGTAGTTTCTTCACATACATTCACTCATCAGCACTCTGCTGAATAGTCACGGAGACCCCACTGCAGGTCTGAGGCCCTCTCTGTGAACAGTAACCCTTTCTCTGATATTCTGTCCTCTGGACTCTTAGCTCCATCTCTAATTCAGGAAGTATGCTAGACTCTATGGCTCATATAATTTTTTCCCATCTCTCAGGAATCACTACCATTTGTTGTCTCATCTCCAATTTCTTAAAAATGACTGTTTCCTGCATTTTGTCTGTTTTACATTGTTTCAGGTAGGATGATAAAGCCAGTCTTTGTTACTTCATGTTGACTAGAAGTAGCATTTAGTCAACACGTTTATAAGAGACTAATATTGATTACTATTAAGATTAGTGCTAAGAAATAGGAAACAAAAGTTTCCTCTTATGCCTTTTATATTTAGGGTCATGTTATCTGTAACCTGATAAAAATTAACACTTCATTTTTTCTGAGTTTTATATTTAGTGGAATGACTCATTGATGATTACATGAATATTTTATATACACATAAGGTTTCCAATGAATTCAAGAGAATCAATGTTTGGGAACCCTATTAATTTAAATTTTATCTCAAAGAATCAAAGTAGAAAACAGTCTCCAACATGCTAACCAAGTAAAAACCTCAATGAGTTATTAGAGACATTTCAATTTAAAAATAAAATCTGCATACATCTTTAATATCACACTATAGTCTCACCTATCAAACAGGGACAAAAGTGTGAGTCTGTCAAAGTTAATGCCAATCCATAGCTGGGGCAGGATCCAAAAACGGTAATAGTGTTTAACCTTTTGGGCAGCAACTTCTGTTGGACCGTAAGTAGCTGCCAAGTCTGGGCTTAGATCAATGTCTTGTTGCTCCAACAAATCTGTATCGATGGTTAATAGTCTATTCAATCGAATCTGCGGGAGAGAGAGCTAAAAGAAAGTCAGCATTAAGAGGCTTACAATATCTTTAATCAAGTCATCATTCAAGGGCTACTCAAGTAGCTTGGAAATGATCTAAACCTTAATTTTCTATAGTATAATAGTTCACTCCTCGTGGATGTCTTATGACCATTAGAAACTTAATCAATAGGCCTTTTGGAAAGGTTTTATTAGGAAAAGTGTGTGAAATCTTAATGTTTTTATTGTTTAGCTAGTAAATCCATTAAAATCGCTTATAGTGAATTACTGGTGGCTTCCCTTCTCCCTGCTCCATTTATGGCCTTTCCTCATTAAGTTAGGAACCTCACTGCCATGTGAAATCTAAGCTCCTCTGCACTGTATTCAGTACTTTCAACTCTCATTTACCTTATCACTGCCATTGTTTACAAATCCCTCCTACACCCTGGCCCCCTCCCTTTGGTTTTGGCAGGCTGCTCATCTGAGGCTTTTCAGGAAATTACCACATTACATTTCTTTCAGCTTTAACTCATTCAGATCAGTTTACAAGTTTCTCCTTCCTCTGAAAGAATCCAAAGTTTACTGAATCTAGCACAGCTCGAGCTAGCACTTTACTATCTAAAAGCTCTCACGCATTTATTAGCCAAAAACACTAACTATTCCCATTTTTCCTTTCCTATGGGATTTCCAAAAATACACAACAGCAAAAACAAAGGGAATTTTTACTTTTCAAAACATATCCTATATAATAAAAGCCTAATATGCTAAGTGTCCAGCTGTCCAGTTGGCTGCTCAACCAAAGGGTAATATGCTAATGATATGCTAAGGCCCTCAACTGCTCGCTATGATGTGCACTGACCACCAGGGGGCAGATGCTCCAACCAGTAGGTTAGCTTGCTGCTGGGGTCCAGCTGATCAGGACTGAGCAAGATGGGCTGGACATACCCTGGAGCCCTCCTGTAGTCTGCCCCAGCTGGCCAGCCTCCCACGTCCCTCCCCAGCCCCAATCATGCACTGTTGGGTGCCTCAACCTGGCCTGAACCCTCTCGCAATCCAGGACCCCTCAGGGGATGTCGGAGAGCCAATTTTGGCCCGATCTGCAGACCAGGCCAAGGGACCCCACTTGTGCATGAATTCACGTATCGGGCCTCTCATGTAGATATAGCGTATTTTCTGGCATATAAGACGACCAGGTGTATAAGACGACCCCCTAATTTTACAGTTAAAACATAGGTTTAGGCCTATATTCGCTGTATAAGACTACCCCCCACTTTTGAGGCAACACCAGGTCTTTTTTTAATAGACCGCCTCTCTGACTCTGGCCAATCCGAGCAGGCTTTTTACTAGAACACAGTGTAGCTTCGGGTACAGAACATGTATAATTTGCATGCATAAAAAGCCTGCTTGGATTGGCTGAGTTAGAGAGGAAGTCTATTAAAAAAAGAACTGGTGTTGCCTCTTATACAGCGAATATAGGCCTAAACCTATGTTTTAACTGTAAAATTAGGGGGTCGTCTTATACACCGGAAAATACGGTAATCAAAAAAACTTACTTTCACTATCTCTAAACATTCACAAAGACTTCCCCAAACACTTTCCATCTTACGCTCTATGCCAGGGTTTCTCAACCCTGACACTACAGGAATTGTGAGCCAGATAATTCTATATTGTGGGAGCTGGGCTGCCCACTGTAGGATGTTTAACAGCATCCCTGGCTTCTATCCATTATACACAAGTAGAATTCCCCCTGCTGTAACAAGCAAAAGTGTTTCCAGACATTGCCAAATGTCCACTAGTTAAAAACCTTTGCTCTATGCCAACTTACACGTATGGTCTTAAAACCCTATTCACAGTTCGGCATTTTCAGGAAGCTGCCAATAATTAATCCCTTTGGCAATACATTTATCTACCTATATCTCTTATGAGTTATTTATATGAATTACATCCATTTTGTCTTTCCCAACTTCAGTATACTAGTATATATTTTGATGGCAAAGGCAGTATTATCCTTTTACAATATCCCCATTGTATTTTATATGGCACTTTCTTTTTTAAGTGGCATATTTTTTATACAGTGATATCATCACTAAGCTTCCAAAACATATACACTGGTATATAAATAACTAATAGATAAACAATAAATACCCCAAAATCATAATGTTCAAAGTTTTAAAATGGCACAACCAGATTATGGCATTGGTGAGTAATCTTTACAAAATACTCTCAAAAGCCTAATAAATGATTCATATATAGTTAATTTAACATGTTTGTTTAACAAAGGACTAAAAAGAGATGTACTTTGGGACAGCAAAAGTATTTTGCCATATTTTTCAACAAAATTCATTTTTCTGATTTGTGTAGCAACCTACTCTGAAAGCACAATGTTTTATAAAAATAAAGGAAAACTTACCACGTCATGTGGATAAAATCGAACTGAGGTAGAACTGGATACATGAGAATCGGTATCACTAAAATAAAATGAAAAAAGACTTTAGGGAATAAAGAGTTTTCCAGATAACAGGAAAATAATAAAATCCTTTAACAGTGTTTGATATTTACAGTGTCTTCACTTTTCTATGTCAACTTCAAAATGCAAAATATCATTTTCCTAGAGTTGTAATTAAGAACACAGTCACTGGGTCAGAGTATCAACATTCAAAATTCTTCACCAAATGAATGAAATTTTGGACACATTACTCAACTTTTTTATACTTGTTTTCCTCATCATTAACAGGATGATGGTACCTTTATCAAAAGGTTCTTATGAAGGGTGCTTAAGAAAGCAATTAACATATTTCCTGCACTCATGATAAATTTAGCTATACTGGCCCAGAAACACAATTCAGTGTCCACAGGTCAAGCTTAGATTTAACTGTGAGACCTTACCACATTTATGGTGTAGGAATTGTTTTTGTCTTGAATTAAACATAATTGTTTCCATTGCTCCATTCTCCTACTGTTTTGACTGCTACAAAATACCTAACACACCAAATTAATCATTTTTGACACAAATTATGAAACTAGACAGAAAGGAGCGGTAAGGGTATGGTTTTCTAAATGTTCTATCTTTTCAGCAGATAAGTAACTTTTCATCTATGTGATTATAAGATCCTGTTGCTTTATATAACACCTTAAAACTAAAAAAAAAACAAAAACACCAGGTGAATTGCCTATAGATGTATACATTTAAATAGGTGTGTCTATTATTAAATGGAAATCCTAATAATAAAATGATTGTAATGAAAACAGTGAATTAATTCATCAATAATGTATTTCACAGCAGCAACTTCCTAAGGGAAGATGAGAAAAGAAACTAAATGTAACACATAACCCATGATTTAAGAAATTCCGTCCTCATGCCGAGGTTTGGCTCAGTGGATGCACATGTGTCAAACACAAGGCCAGCGGCCAAATCCAGCCCGCCAGGCCTTGCAATGTGGCCCGCACCGCGCTGTCATCACTGCACTCCGCTGTCAGTTTATGACATTGTCAGTTTATGACTGTTTAGTAAACCATTCGGCCCGCGATTTAGGCTGGATTTTAGATTTTGGCCCCTACTCTGATTGAGTTCGACACCCCTAGAGAGCGTCGGCCTGCAGACTGAAGGTTCGATTCCGGTCAAGGACATGTACCGTAGTTGCGGGCACATCCACAGTGGGAGGTGTGCAGGAGGCAGCTGATCGACATCTCTCTCTCATCGATGTTTCTCTCTATCCCTTTCCTTTCTTCTCTGTAAAAAAAATCAATAAAATATATTTTTTTTTAAAAAAGAAAGAAATTCCGTCCTTTTATAGCTAGTAAACACATTTTAAAACAAATGAAAGCTGCTGAAACCAGTTTGACTCAGTGGATAGAGCGTCGACCTGCAGACTGAAGGGTCCCAGGTTCAATTCCGGTCAAAGGCATGTACCTTGGTTGTGGGCACATCTCGAGTGGGGAGTGTGCAGGAGGCAGCTGATCAATGTTTTTCTCTCATTGATGTTTCTAACTCTCTATCCCTCTCCCTTCCTCTATGTGAAAAATCAATAAAATATATTTAAAATAAATAAATAAATGAAAGCTGATCATTTAAAAAATTTGACCAACCCTTTAAAGGAAGTGAAAAATTTTAATTATACACAAGAAAAAGAGAATTGATGGGTATGAACTTAGTTGTATAAATATTTTTAACCCTTTGCACTCCGAACCATTCTGGACATTGGCTACCAGCTACTCGACGCTACTTTGCGTTGAAATAACTCAATTCCCCGTAATCACTAATAAACTGCAATGTCCCCTGAGAGGGGACATCCGAGTGATATGCTAAAATTCCGATGTCCCCTGAGAGGGGACAGAGGAGTGCAAAGGGTTAATAAGCTTTTTTTACATCATATATTTACAATGAAATCTATAGTTAAATTTGCAACTGTGCAAACCACTGTCTCACTATAAGATCAACAGAAAATTTTTACTTAATTTTTAAAAACACAGGATAGCTTTTGTTTTAAGAATAATGCTTTCCTTTTCCCATAGCAACAAATTCTACTTTAACTCTCTAGAAACAAATGCACTATGACAAATTATTTAAGCCAATATAAACAAATGTTTTTAAACACTTGCATCTAAAGGCTTAAAAACTTTTAAAACAGCAAATATATACAAGTACACACACCCTCCTAAAATGACTTCATACATACCAGATATTGGATGCTCTTCTTGCTGCTGGTTCAAAATTCACAAGTGACATATCACAGCCACCAGTCTCATAAAGTGTAGAAGAGAATTTACCTAGCAAATAAATGATTTTTTTAAAAAGGACAATCAGAATTTTTCCTTTAACAAATGCTAAATTTTAAATTTGTTACAATTCAAGAAAACTTACTATAACCATCCCCAAAATATCTTAAAAGAAATGATTGGCAGGTAATTCAGTATGTGAACTGAGAAGAAATGTTAAACAGTGGTTCATAAATGTCAACATATGCAATCAGGTATAAAAAGTAAGGGATTGTATCAGCTTTGCAATACCAGTCTCCTCTTTCTCTTCCCAGCACAATCTGAGGTAATCATATGAATGAACTTAATGTTGTTTAAAAGTCACCGGACTACTTGCAAGTGGTGAGTGGCCATTGAGAAAGCTGTGCCTGTCTTAAGACAGATCAAAGTACAAGCTAACAAATTTGTCTGATTACCTTCAGAGTTTTGTTTGTTTGGTCTATTTATTTTTATTTTATTTTTTTTTTTAGAAAAAGATGAAGATTGTCAAAATGGATATAAGAATAAAATATAATAATGTTGGTAATTAAATTACAGTATTTAATGAACACTACTAGTTGTATGATTATATAAGAACTCTGAAAAAATTTAAGAACACTACTTGTATAGACAAGTAATAGTACTAAATTGATAGGTTTAGAAAATATGTTGGTTGTAAAGAAACAGGTTTAAAAAAACTTTCTTAAAATGAACTCTATAAGATAAAATTATTTCTGATAATAGAATTTTTAAAATCTGGATACTGTCTGGAATTCATTCTCTTCCTTGACAATCTATGCTAGACCATATCAATGGTGAGTTAGGGAGCATAAATATATGATTATAAATTTCCAGTAAGACAATGAGAAGAGGTACACACCTCTAAATCAGGTGGGTCTAGTCCAGGCTGCTTTTAGAGCATTTACAAAGTTTTTGTTTTACTAGCTGAGATTACTGAGGTTATAAATATGAATAATATTAAAGGGCAATTTCATCTTCATACAGGGCTAAGAGATTTCTCTTCCATAACTACAATGAAAACAGTATACAATAAGGATTTTTATCTAAGTAGGATCCTTGAAAAATGACAATAAAAGGCCTCCATAATTTAAGAATCTGCAGAACATTTCAACAATTAATTCATTATTTAAAAGAACTAGTATCAGAAAAAAGAACTTTATTGATTAAGATTATTTGAGCATTTTCTATGAATCAGACAAAACAACCACATATTTTATTATAGTGTTTTCTGTAATGGCATTTTTTGGTCAGAATAATATACTCCTGCAATAAGAAAACAAAGCATTCTGGGAAATACTCAGTTCATTTGCAGTTTTTTAAGAGGGTTATTCAGCATGTGGTTCATCTCAAACTGCTGTTAGTCATTAGTCATTCACTCTTAGCACCTCTAGCAGAAACCAGATTAATAAGATAATATGAAATGATATAAACTGTCAACTTAGCTACTTCTTAAATGTATTACTGACAATTTTTTGAAGTGGTTTGGTGGGTTGCAGAAATTGTTACTGAAGAAAATAAAATAAAATAATGGCTTAACTAAAATTTAAAAATTATTTTTAAACTGCAATTTTTTATGCTCTGCTTTTTCCTCACTCATCGTGAATAATCAAAGACTGGTTATGCTACTATAATTAACTTACAATTATAAAAAAGTATCTTATCAAAACCATATATTGCATAAATACAGAATAATTTTAAACCTATGTTAAATAGCTAAATCAGAGTACCAAAGAGCTAGAGAGCTTAACTACTGTATGTGAAATCCAGTAAGAATGGATGCATAAATATTTTTATATCACATAACTTATGTGTATTTTATAAATAAGTAAATCCTGTATCCAATAGCATTTAAATTATTAAAATATAATCTGGTATTTAAGTATTCCATGGGATTTTTAGTAATATAAGTCTTGTTCTTGGGATATTGGATAAATATTTATATGCAATTGAAGTAAAATATAATACTCTTTGCTATTTTAAAGTGGAAAAGCAAAAGAGCATTATGTCATTATACAACTTGCTTTTACGTATAGGTGTCTAATATTAAACTTTTACAGACATAGTTGCATTTTAAATAAATACAAACAAAAATAAAGCATGTGTCCCAAAAGCTTTATAGACAGAAAGAAAGCTGGACAATTGAGCAGTTCTATTACTATATAAATCTACAACTCTGAGTGCTTCTATCAAATTATATGAGTAATAAAACTTAGAAATTTAAACAGAAACATAAAACATGTCTTAAAAATAAGCAGCTATAATTTTAACAAATGAGCATGACTTCAAAGGTACTTTTTACTTTTTCCTAAGAAGCTTTTGTCTACCTTACTAACTGTAAGAACATGTTAAGCACTAAAAATATACAGGGGGGACATGTCAGAACAAACTAACATCCTATTAAGGCTTTCTAGTGTATTTTTAAGTTTGCTCCACAAACAGAACAGATTCTATGTTCCTTATATCTTTGGGCTGGGAAACTAACAGCACTTCAGAAGTAACAAATTCTATTCAAAAGATAAGCAACTCAGAAAAAAAGTTACACTTCAGTGAAAACTTAGTAACATTTTAATGTATTGATATAACTTAATGGCATCTTCAAAAATAACTAGAACAGAAATAAGTATATATTGCTTTGGCTTATAAAGAATATTTTAAATTTGTCGAAATCTTCTTAGAATGCATAACAATTTCACATATATCTCATTTGAGATTAAAATGATGATCACAGTTAACATTTAGATGCAAAGTAAAATGTGTCCTTATCAATAATCCTATCTTAACATTATTCTTTAACTTAAAATATAACTTCTAATGATCATGAATTGGTAAGAAAGTAGAACATCAATGAAGTACATCTTCTTCACATGAATTATGATTATCAACCAAGTCATATCATAATCAAATATATCTAATAGAATGGCTCTGTCACAATTTAAAAAAAGAAATAAATCCATTTCTGACAAAAGAAACAAGATGGAGGCTGGAATTTCTACCATAGGTCAATTTATAAATGATGATCAACAGGAAGATGAGTGAAACTGGATACTGACTTAGGACACTTGAAGCATGTGCCTGAAGGAACACATAGTAGAATAGACAAATTCAAATAAACACTGGCCAAAAAACAACAAAAAAAACTGATAAAAGACATGAGAAACTAATACGATTCTGTAACTTGTCCTACAAATAAAAATCTTTAGCACATGGCACAAAGTTAAATGCATCCAGACTGTAAGGCCAGTGCTCACCCAAGAAACCCAACTATCTGTTTCTTGGTGTCACTGATTTTACCTATGTATCCAGGAAGGAGGGGGGTGAACAGAAGGACAAATCATCGGTTCAGTCTGTGTCCTCCAAACCGAACCCTGACACACTGTCTTAATTGAAAACACTTTTCTAGCATCACTCTTAGGACAGACAGGGCTATAAGAGCAAAGAGAGATACCAGAGAGGCAACTTTATAAAGCGTTTATTAGAAGGCTGTTAAAGGACCACACACATCTATCTATGTGACTAACTTATGTACTCTAAAAAAAAAGAGCTTATTTCTGATGGCGCGATGTATTGGATATATTATTATATTTTTGAGAGAAGGCCTTGGATAGTACCCCCCTTATTATCATGAGTGGTGACTATGAGTCTCTGAGGAAACATTTGTTTTCAACCAGACAGAAATGACTCATTTTATTGCTGCTTATAGGTTAATGGACTAGTTTCTCCCTAGACAAGAAACCAGGAAACTTGCTGTAAAAGGCCAGATAAACATCTAAGCTTTGTGGGCCAGATGGTCTCTTTTGGAACAACTGAAATCTGCCACTATATGAAAGCAGCCACAGCAAAAACATAAATAATTTCCTTTATTTACAAGCTGGGTTTTGCCTTACGGCTATAGTTTGCCAACCCCAGTCCTAGACCAAAAGCCTCAGGCTTCCAAAAGTGCTTTAACTCTAATGCTACAATGGAAATCCAGTCACTATGCTCTTACTAATTAAAACTTTCATATTGAGAACCAGTCCTTCTCTTCCTGAAAACACTGTGCTCGGTTTTTAAAACAGAAGACGAAGGAAGGGCAGGTATAAGAACAGAGGCTGGTTTAGAAGAGAGTTTTTGAGGACTGGGAAGGAAAGACTGATAAGACTGCTGCTTGGCAACAGTAAAAGAGATTTGCTTTCTGATATATTATATTTACTGACTCGGCCATAGTTCTCTAGTTCTGACTTAACAGGACATGCCTTACTTCACTGTTAAGTCTTCACTCCCACTGTCCAATCACCAGATCAGGGGACCCTTCTAAAAGTGAATGTACAAGTTCATATTCTGCTATGATTTCATCATCTGCTCTTTATCTTGTTAAAATAATCCACAACAATGATATTGATGACATCACAAGTGATCAAGTAAGCAAAAAGGCAAACCACAGAATGGGACAAAATATTTGTAATTTGTATTTATCTGACAAACTAGCTGTACGTACAATATGAAAAGAACTCTTACACCTCAGTAAAGACAAACAACTCAATTTTAAAAGTAAATAAATGATTTGAACACAATTCACAAAATAAGAATTATGTATAGCCAATAATCACATCCTTAGTCATAAGAGAAATATAAACTTAAACCACAATAAGATACCATTATACATCCATTAGGACTAAAATTTTAAAAGCTGACAAATAGCAAATGTTAACAAGAATGATAGCAACTTGAATTCACAAACATTGCAAAAACAATTCATTAAAAACAGCCAAAACCTGGAAACAATGCAAGCATCCATTAACAGATGAATGGATATACAATATATAATATGCTCACACAATGGAATAATACTCAGCAACACCAAGGAACTACAAGCACATGCAAAATCATGGTGAATCTCAAAAGTGCCATTTGAAGCTGAAACTAAATACAAAGGCACACAAATTGTACAATTGCATTTATATGAGCTTCTGGAAAAAGGAAAACCATAATGACATGAAGTACACAGTGGCTGCCTGAGGTCAGCAGTGGAGGAGGCGTGATGGCAAAGGCCTCACTCAACTTTTTGAAGATGATGGAAATGTTCTGTGGTTTTTCACAGGTATGTGCATCTGTTAAAGCTCATCAAACTGTACATGTTAAATGGACACAATTTATCATTCCTAAGTAACTTATCAATAAAACTGATTTAAAAACAAAGAAAAAAAGACTGGTCAGGAAAGAATAGAAGTAAATGGTGAGTGTTGTAGTCAGTGAAATTCCCAAAAAATAACAATCATGATTTTTGGAGAGTGGGTGGTATTTGTTGTTTTGTTTTTGTGCTTCATTTAAAAAATACTATGCATAAGAATATTCAAAAGGAGTATATGAAGTGAAGTTCCACACTCCCCAGAGACAGCCACTGCAGAGAGCAACTTCTATGTTCCTCAGAACAATTCTAATACACCTTTTGTCCCAAGACAAGTGGATCATTCTCTGCACACACTTTCCAAAATTTACTTCTTTTGCTTACTAAATAGCTTAGCTATTCATGTCAGTAATACAGATGCATCAAGTTCTGAATATTACATTATATTGATATATTAACATTTCTTTCAGGGTTCTATAGTAAGAGACATTTAAGTTGTTTAAAGGTTTTAAAATTTTGGTTAATCCTCACCCAAAGATATTTTCCCCATTGATTCCTAGAGAAAGTAAAAGAGAAGTGGGGAGAGAGAGAGAAACATCCATGTGAGTGAGATTGGTTGATTCCCACACGTGCCCTGACCGGGTCTGGGGATAAAACTTGCAACCCAGGCATTGCCCTGTGACTATTTGGCCCATGGGCCAATGCTCTAACCATTGAGGAAACCAGCTGGGGTAAAAAACATTCAGTCTTTTAGTTGTCTATGTTTCCAAACCCTTCCCAACAATGAACATCACTACATATTTAATGGATAAAAAATATCCCAATTCCATTTTTAATTTGCAATTTTAAAAATTATGAGCAGAGCTGAACTGTTTGCCCATAATTGTAAGTCACTTGTATTTCTTTAAGCTCTCAACTTTTCTAGGTCATTAATCTTTATCTTAATGAAATGTTTGTCTTACAGTGACAGACTGATGACTGACCTTCAGTCATTGATGTTTCTTTCTCCTTCCCCCTTCCTACTTGAAATCAATAAAAATATATTTTAAAAGGATCTAACCTAAATACCAACTAATGCATACAGTAATCAACTTTAATTTAGAATGTTAATCTTAGGAAGCAGGTAATTTAATCTAGTGCTTCAATGAATTCTTTACAACAGAAGAGCAAGTAGTGAATCAAACTTCTTAACCAGCCCTTGTTGATATCTGTCAAATGCCTAGATCAGCAGTTCTGACATCCAAGCTTTTAAAAATAATATTCCAGTAGTCTATGCATGGTATATATAAAAAAAACTTCTGAGCAATATCTAGAAGATGCGGTTAGAACAGATAAAATAAAATTTATCTGGGTTTATTTTTAATTTACAATATTTGTGGGGATAAAACATTCTCAAACCCTGCCAGAGAAAGTGTAAATGGTACAAGCTTTCCATAAAGCGTTAACAGTATATATATCAAAGCCCCTTGACTGATTATTCCATTTCAATATATCTATCCTAAAGAAAATAATCACTGCTGTATAGAAAAGAGTACATAAGGATGTTCAACAGAGTGTTCATTACAACAGAACTTATTAGGAATTATATTGAAAACTAACAATGGGGTTAGTTACTGGTTGAATAAATTATGATAAACATTAATGGCATAAAGAGCATTCATGTAAATGACTTACTACTGCCAGGCACTGTGCACAGTTCTAATTGCTTTGCATATTTTAAGATAACCTTCACCATAAACCTATGAAGTAGATATCATTATTACCCCTTTTTATAAATTAGTAGCCCGAAAGTCACAAAGCATGATCCCATTTCTGTTTAAAAAATATACATGTGAGCATTATAAAAGAAAAAATTACAAAATATTAATAATGGATATCTTTAAATGATAAGATTACAGATACTTCATGTCTTCATTATATTTTCCAGTATTTCTTAATTTGTATTTCCATTATAAGAATGAGAAAGAGGAGAAAAATAAACGCCTAACTGCAGCCTCACACAACAATTTCAAAAAACACAACTAAAATACAAAATGGACATTATCCAAAACTACAGGAAAGTTGACTGACTGGAAATTATACAACCAGAAGAAAAGAGAAAACGAGAAGGAGAATCAGAGGAGCTGTAAAAGCCTAAGGTATGGAGAGACGGTGTGTGGTGGGGAGAGAACTGAGCTGGAGAGGAGGGGGCTGCTAAGTGCCTGGCTGGTATTCCCTAGTGGGAAGGAGACAAAAGCTCCGGACTGTGCTGAGCCCCATTTCCGACTGCACTGAACCCCAGATCTAGACCAGACCCTGGGGACCCAGGCTCATATGGAGGGAATCTGGATTGTAAGGCGGAAGCTCAGGGGAGCGACGAAAGGCAGAGTCCCAGAGATGCGCACTTTGTGCACAGAGGACGGACTGTTGACTGTGCTATTGAATTGCCTAGTGGGAAGGAGACTAAAGCTCTGAACTGCACTGATCCCCACTTCCAACCCCACTTCCAACTGCACTGAACCCCAGTTCTGGGCTCATTGGGGGAGAGACTAGACTATCTGGTAATGGGTGAAACTCCAGGACACCTTTCTCTCAGAGGTGCTTGCAGTGAGTACCAAAGCAGCAAGTACCGAAGGACACTGAGGAACACTGAGACTCAGGAACTTCATAGGGCGGGGCTGAGGGGAAGCCAGGGCTGTAGGCTCCACCATGAAACTCTGGCCCATCCAAGCTGAGCACAGAGGCTTTTGCAATTTTCCAAGTCTAGTCGAATAAGGCTGTCTCCCTGCATAGACACAGCTGATCCTCACAGCCAATTGGCCTGGAGGTCAGTTCCTCAAAGTGATACCAACAACAATCAAGTTGATACCAACTACAATAAGGCTGCACTGAACCCCAGATCTAGACCAGACCCTGGGGACCCAGGCTCATATGGAGGGAATCTGGATTGTAAGGCGGAAGCTCAGGGGAGCGACGAAAGGCAGAGTCCCAGAGATGCGCACTTTGTGCACAGAGGACGGACTGTTGACTGTGCTATTGAATTGCCTAGTGGGAAGGAGACTAAAGCTCTGAACTGCACTGATCCCCACTTCCAACCCCACTTCCAACTGCACTGAACCCCAGTTCTGGGCTCATTGGGGGAGAGACTAGACTATCTGGTAATGGGTGAAACTCCAGGACACCTTTCTCTCAGAGGTGCTTGCAGTGAGTACCAAAGCAGCAAGTACCGAAGGACACTGAGGAACACTGAGACTCAGGAACTTCATAGGGCGGGGCTGAGGGGAAGCCAGGGCTGTAGGCTCCACCATGAAACTCTGGCCCATCCAAGCTGAGCACAGAGGCTTTTGCAATTTTCCAAGTCTAGTCGAATAAGGCTGTCTCCCTGCATAGACACAGCTGATCCTCACAGCCAATTGGCCTGGAGGTCAGTTCCTCAAAGTGATACCAACAACAATCAAGTTGATACCAACTACAATAAGGCTGTACACTCACTCCATAAAGAGGTGCACCAAGAGTGTCCACCTCCAACTGGGAGGCTGACCCATTGAACCATATAGGACACCTTAGCACACAAAGCCACCCTACAAACTCAGGGAAGCTGCAAAAATGCCAAGACAAGGAAACAGATCACAAAGAAAAGAAATAGAGGACAACAAGCAACTGGATATAGTGTTCAAAACCACGGTTATAAGGTTTTTCAAGAATTTCCTAGAAAAGGCCAATAAAATAAACGAGACCTATGAGGATATGAAAAGGGATCAACTAGAAATAAAAAGAGATCAACTAGAAATAAAGAATACATTGTCTGAAATAAAAAAAAATATTATACAGAGTCCTAAAAACAGAATGGAAGATCGCAAGAATCAAGACAAAGATTTGGAACATAAAGAGCCAGAAGACACTCCTCCGCAGAAGCAAGAAGACAAGAGAATCCAGAAAGTTGAAGATAATGTAAGAAACCTCTGGGAAAACTTCAAGTGAACCAACATCAGAATTATGGGGGTCCCAGAAGAAGAGAGAGAGCAAGATACCAAAAACATAATGGAAGAAATAGTGACAGAAAACTTCCCACACCTGGTGAAAGAATTAGACTTAGAAGTCCAGGAAGCACCGAACCCCAAACAAAAGGAATCCAAAGAGGACCACACCAAGACACATCATAATTAAAATTCCAAGAGCAAAAGACAAAGAGAGAATATTAAAAGCAGCAAGAGCAAAGCAGGTAGTTACCTATAAAGGAGCACCTATACGATTGTCAGCTGATTTCTCAACAGAAACCATGCAGGCCAGACAGGAATGGCAAGAAATATTCAAGGTGATGAATAGCAAGAACCTACAGCCAAAAATACTCTACCCAGCAAAGCTATCACTCAGAATCGAAGGCCAGATAAAGAGCTTCACCAATAAAAAAAAGCTAAAGGTGTTCATCACTGCCAAACCAGAATTATATGAATTGCTGAAGGGGGTTCTTTAGGAAGAGGAAGAAAATAAAGATAAAAATTATGAACAACAAATACGTAACTATCAACAAGTGAATCTAAAAACCAAGGAAATTTAAAAAAAAATCTGATGAACAATATTAACTGTTGAATATAATAGAATCAGAGGTATGGAAGGGGAGTGGACTGACGATTCTAGGGGAAAATGGGAGTGGGAGGTGCGGAAAGAGACTGAACATAAACTGTGCACCTATGGATGAGGACAATGGGGGGTGGGGAAAAGGCAGATGGTGGGGTGGGAACCTTGTGGAGGGGAGCAATGGAGTGGGGAAAAATGAGGAACATTTGTAATAATATGAACAATAAAGATTTATTTTTTTTAAAAAGAAAAAAAGAATGGGAAACAAAAAAAAGGAAGAATGGGAAGTGTTCTAATTTTATCGAAAGAAATATAAGAAGAATATATTCCCTGACCCTTTAACACTTCTTCCTTCTAGATATAGTATAGCATTTTTTATTGTATCAAAAGAGACATTTTACTTTCATTTATATATACTTTATATTGCCCTCCCTACAAAAAATAAAATTTAGTAGTTTTTGTATTAAAAAAATAACAATAGCCTGGTCTGATATTACTCAGTTGATTGAGCATGGCCCCATGCACCTAAGGTTGCAGGTTTGATTCCTGGTCAGGATACATACGCAGGTTTTAGGTTTGATCCTGTGGTTGTGGTGCACGTAGGAAGCAACCAATTGATGTTTCTCTCTCACATCAATGCTTGTCTCTCTCTCCCCCTCCCCTCCCTTCCTCTCTCTCTAGAATCAATAATAAATAAATAAATGTAATAATAAAGCATAAGATCAAGGTTGCTACAAAAAAATGTAAATTTTTGTTTAAATAAAAATTATCTACCATAACATAGGGGCTTAAAATAAAGACTCTAAGTTCCTTTATAGTCTCTTAACTCTGTATTCATAGCAATAAGGAAAAGTACTTATAATTTACTCCAAAATGTTATAGAGTAGTACAAACACATATCTTTTTTAAACACCAGAATAACTCTATTAAATTCACTAAAGGTACGGATCATCTGAGTCTCTTCCTTTTAAAGTGAAAAATTTTAAAGTCTCTGAATCATGTTTCTGCTTCACAATACACAGCTGCTATAAACTGCTTAATAAAAAGGGCAGTGAGGTAGTGCCAGATTTCCTGTTTTTTTAGAGCTGACTACATTTTCCAGTTAATAAGTTCTGCAGTAAAGCAGATTATCTCGAAAAATACTTTCTTTGCCAACCCTTGTACAATAATGAAACGTAAGAATACCTTACAAAACTCATATATATGAGTGTATATATGTAATTTGATGTATATATGTATGATTAACTTATACATTTTCAAACATAAATAGTGTACACTTAAAATTTTTCAATTAAAGGAGCCAAATTTGGAAAGGAGGAATTTTGGTAAATAACTACTTTTAGAAAACATCACAGCTATCTTTAATATATTTGATTGCTAGTATATAATACCAAATTCATTCACATAAAATTATCTTACTATTGTTAACTGAAATCATGCAGAAAATTAAACTATGCAACAAAAATATTCTATTATACTATATTATAAAAAAATCAATGTCTACCAATCCTTTAAGCTCAGCTGCAGTTCATTTTCAGAATCTTTTCCAGCCAATTTTATGTGCTATGGAACATTAGACACTGTCCATTGATTGCTTGTTTTTTTGTTTTGTTTTTTTCATTTTTACTATGTATTCAATTTGACAGCATCAGCCACCACAGTCCAAGAACTAGCTATCAGAAAGCAGCTAATATAAAAGGAAAAGAAAACCAAAAACTAAATTTCAAGAGAATATCCTGAATACTCCCACTAGATGCTCAAGTCATCTCCAATCTGAAAACCTTTTTATCTTTAGAACTGTCAACATAATTCATATATATATATATATATATATATATATATATATATATATGCATGCCTAAGTGACAGTCTGACTAATAGCTATGACGTGCACTGACTACCAGAGGGCAGATGCTCAATGCACAGGCATGGAAACATGGAACAGACTGATGAAACTCAGCGGAAAGGGGGGAGAAGGAAGGGCGGGAAGAAATTAACCAAAGATCTTCTATGCACACTAGAGGCCCAGAGCACGGGCTCGCGCACTGGTGGGGTCCCTGGGCTTGGCCTGCAGAGATCAGGTCAAATCCGTGCCCTGGGCCTCCGACATCTCCCAAGGGGTCCCAGATTGTGAGTGGGTGCAGGCCAGGCCGAGAGACCCCACCTGTACACAAATCTGTGCACCAGGCCTCTAGTATATACATATTTTCAATAATCTGCATGTGTATTTATAAGTACCACGCGCTAACCGATTGCGCCACTGGAGCTCCTCTGCATGTGTATTTAGAGCAGAGGTCTTCAAACTACGGCCCGCGGGCCACATGCGGCCCACAGAGGAGTCTGATCCGGCCCGCCAGGTTTTTTGGGCAGTGAGCGCAGCCGAGGCATTACAGTAGGAATTAGTAGTTCATATGTCCGGCCCTCCAGCTCTCTGAGGGACCGTGATCTGGCCCCCACTTTAAAAAGTTTGAGGACCCCTGATTTAGAGTGAGACTTTTACTGAGGAAAATCATTTACTGTTTACTTTTATGCTAGAGTTGACAAAAGTCTAAAAATCCAAATGGATCAAAACTAAGCCTTTCTACTTTAATCTACTACCATAAACTCAATAGGAATGGTGACAGTGACTGTAATTTTATAGGCACAAACTTAACAAATCCTCTGTTCGTAGAAACTTTGGTTTAACCTGAGGGAAATATCAATAAAAAGATATTATTAACTGAATATACTTGCAACTAAAAATATATCACTGTTTTTTAAGTCAAAGCAAGTAAATAAACTGAAGTCTATCTTACTCTCTCACAAACACCCTCCTTATGGACTCCCTCGCTTCTTTAAATTACAAACTCAAAAGCCAAAGCATTCTACAATTGAAATGTTTTGTTATCCT
Source organism: Pipistrellus hanaki (assembly GCF_964339955.1). Lineage (NCBI taxonomy): Eukaryota > Metazoa > Chordata > Mammalia > Chiroptera > Vespertilionidae > Pipistrellus > Pipistrellus hanaki. The sequence goes on from NC_140503.1 coordinate 24,068,814, forward strand.
CTCACTTAATTTAGAAATCACTACACATTCTAATGTAGTAAGTATCTTAGATGACCATTTTCAAGTTTCTATAAGATTTCATCAATATGCATATCCAATATTTATTAATATCTCTTGTAACTAAAGATAAATACAAAATGGAAAGTAAAAAAATAAATAGCATTTTAAATTTTATTATACCTAATTTGGGCACCTTATACCACATATCCTTCTAATCAAAGCAGCAACTGGACTATGATCTTTATAAAGACAGTTATAATATGGATAGACAAAATCACAGTGAACAAATTGAATCCTTTCAAATGTGTACTTTTTTTTTTTAATATATTTTATTGATTTTTCACAGAGAGGAAGAGAGAGGGATAGAGAGTTAGAAACATCGATGAGAGAGAATCATCGATCAGCTGCCTCTTGCACAGCCCCCACTGGGGATGTGCCCGCAACCAAGGTACATGCCCTTGCCCGGAATCGAACCCGGGACCTTTCAGTCCGCAGGCCAACGCTCTATCCACTGAGCCAAACCGGTCCCGGCAAAAATGTGTACTTTTTAATAAGAATTTCACTATATTTATTTAAATTGTTAATAATCTGCATTCTGAGCACAAGAAAGAGAAATTGTACAGAAAAATGAAAACCAAAGTTGTATAAAACACTGTCATTAAGGCATGAAACTGGTATTCTAGTGGATATTCATTAAGGCTTTAGACTATACAACCCCTCTGAGAATTAACTATTTAATAACTTATATTTATAAATGTATTAACACAAAAAGAAAAACTTTATGAAGTTCTTATTTAATACTAGTATAGAGCCATAAAGTCCTCAAAGTCAGGTGATGAACATGGAAGTGAAATATACAATAACTAAAAGAAAGATTCTATGGTAACAGACCATTAGTAAGCAACTTTGCCTTTCGTGCAGCACATTCAGAGAATTCAAAGAAATTAAGGCTTAATCAAAATAATTTTTTAAATCAACGTTTTCCCATGTGGTACAAATAATGCCAAGGAATAACATAACTGCCCGAAACATTCATGTGAGCATTCATTAATCCTTTTAACTACCTATTAATAACAGACATACTCAAAAGAAAACACAGAATAACCGTTGAAACAGAAAAGGGTAAAGCAAATGTCAAATGTTCCTTACACAAAGGGCAAATCCTTTCAAAACTGCTATCTCAAGAAAGAATTGCAATCACTGTTACCCATTATCTGCTGCATTAAAGTTTCTATCACCAAGATTACATAAGGCCTGCATACCAAGTTCATCGTGCAAACTGCTGCCGCCTACAGCAGATGCACTGTCATGTGATGCTTCTAAGTGGACACTCCCATTTCTCACCAGCAAGGAGGCACTAGCACTGAGCACTGCAGCCTGGGAAGGGGGGCGGGACTGGCCTTTGACCTGGGCTGTGGACTGCTGGCCTTGCTGCCCATCTTGAAGGCTAGGAAAAAACATGGATTAGGGAGACATTACAGGGAAGAAAAGAGAAAACAACAGCTAGAATGAAGTCAATATAGAAAAAACTGATTAAAAAAATTTTTTTTCTAATGTAACCTAAGAACCAATAAGCTTTGTAAAATATACAGATTATACTGCCCGCTTAAGTTTTCTGGTCCTTAGAAATCTGATTCATAGTGATGAGCGCAGTAAACATTTAATGTACATGCAAATCAATCAATCTATGACTTTTTTCCCACTGCGAACCAAAAAAAAGTGCTAGTATAAGGAAAAAGAATGCAGCAAAAAAGAATCACAGGTACATCAAATATATGTGGGTTATAGCTGTTCCCAATTAAGTCCTATTTTTCAGTTAAATACACACTTTCATTTATAACTTGTAATACTAATTCTAAAGTTGTTCTTTCAAATATTCTGAAATCTCAAATTCACAATAAAACAAAATTTCTACCCACCTGAAACCAAAGAATCTTTACGAAATTCAACCAAGATGACAATTTTGAATTTAAAAAAGTCACAAACTACTGCAAAAGAACTGAGTAACAAACACCAACTCAACCGAGTGAATTAATGACCACTGGGACACTGGAAGAAGTATAATATATAGTATGAGGAGTTTTTCTCTATGAAAAGCCCATATGCTTCTGAAATAAGGCCACAGGCCTTGTACACAAAATGTTTGTTAACATTAATTATGTTCCCTTAAATTCTGTTAGTATCTTTCTCCGATCCAAGTTAGGTGTCATTAACAAGAATCCATCATTTTAGAAAATCTTAAAAATAATTAGGAAACCAACAATTTCTCAAGGGATATTATTAACTTTTCTTAATAATATTCTAAAAATACTTAGTATTTTGTGCTTACAAATTGATTATTTATTAAAATTTTTTATCTAAAAATTATCTAAATTAAGTAACTATATTCTTAACTCATTTTTATATATTGATTTTAAAACACTGAATTTTAATATTCTTAGTACAATACACAAATTTAAACTGATGAAAACATTTTGAGTACAATTGCTTACTATATGTTATTCGCTACATTATGTTCAATGCAATAGTGCATTTCTATTACTAAAATCATTAGACCTTCGGGAAAAAATAAAAAATGCTACTTAGGATGACCTCCTTCGGTTATTTTAGTATTTTCATGACTATCAACTTCTCTGAATTCAATGTAATTGTTTTTCTGATGCCTATAAAATAAACTCATCTGTTGCAGACTGAAGAGAGGTATAATTTGAAATAGCCTTGAAATAAAAGATTTAAGTAGTAAACACTACATATATTGCTTACATTTACGATTATGGCAACAGAATACATTCTGAAACTGCACTGTCTGATTCAGTAGGCACATAAGAATTTAAAGTAACTAAAATTTAATTTCCTCAGTCCCACTAACCATATTTCAAGTGCTTACCAGTCAAAGTGCCTAGTGGCTACCATAGCTAAAAGCTACCAGAATAGGTAGCAGTTACTGTCTACCTTACCGGACAGTGTGGCCTACAGACTATTCCACCACCACAGAAAGTTCTACTATCCATCTCTACTGGAACATTCATCTCCCAGGTTCTTTTAGCCAATGAAAAGTATATACTCTAAGTAGAGCATAGAAATGTACAATATATAACATACAAAAACACAAGTCTGCAAAATGCTGATTTGGCAATGCTTAGTGGCATTTTTAAGCCATAACTATAAAAATATTCAGTTAGTAACTTATTTGGAGTAGAATCCTATATAATAAAGAGGTAATATGGAAATTGACCCTCTCACCCTCACACAAGATGGCTGCCACATGATGGTAAGCAGGTGAAGGTAGCTGTGGGCGATCAGGCCAGCAGGGGAGAGCAGTTGGGGATGACCAGGCCAGCAGGGGAGAGAGGGTAGTTGGGGTGACCAGGCCAGCAGGAGAGGGGAGTTGGTGGCAAACAGGGCCTGCAGGGGAGGGAGGATAGTTGGGGGGTTCAGGCCGGCAGGGGAGGGCAGCTAGGGGCGACCAGGCCATCAGGGGAGGGCAGTTGGTATTGTTCAGACGGGCAGGGGAGGGCAATTGGGGGTGATAGGAGCAGTTAGGCATCGATCAGGCTGGGATGATCAGGCTGGCAGGCTGAAGCAGTTAGGGGCAATCAGGCAGGTAGGCATGCAGGCAAGCAGTTGGGAGCCAGCAGTCCCAGATTGTGAGGGGTCCCAGATTGGAGAGGGTGCAGGCTGGGCTGAGGGACAACAGCCCTCCTCCCACCCCAACAGTGCACAAAGTTCGTACACCAGGCCTCTAGTTTTTTTGTATAATAGACATAAATCAAGAGATGATCTTGAGAAATAATATAATCAAACATGGTTGTATAGCCCATACATATGTAAAATCAGTTATTCTTCCTCAGAAACTTCCTAAACTTATCCACAAACCTTAACAAAATTATCAAATTTCATAAGGGAGAGAATTCCAAGGAAAAATATTTAAGTAGTTCAAGCACTGTGAGACCCTTTGGATGCACAAATCAGCAGAATTTTATAGAATTTGTACTCAACAAATTTTCCTGTCAATTTTTTTTTCACTGAAAGTCATAACAGAGGTTCCATATAGTAGTTAGGTATATTTTAATGTGAACATATGAGATTTCCACTAATCTTCAACATATCCAAATATACAGAAAGGTTTTCAAAATAGCAGGTGAGGCATGAAAACTTCAGAACAAAGAAACAAAGTAAATTAGCCAAATTCTAGTGTTTATAAATGTCAAGTTTTTTAATATAAAAAGCTAGTCATACAATGTTTAAGTCCTTCGAACTCTTGTTCCTGAAAATAGGAAGCATGTCATTTATGCAGAAATTATTAGGAAAACTGTTCCTTGGAGGGTTGTATTTTTACCGTAAGATAATAATTGACAAGAAATTAATCTTTTTAAGAGTACAATTACATATCAAAGCTATCAGTTTAAGAAAAGACAGCAACTATTTTACAACACAGCACAAGGAAAGGTAGAAATTTATCTATGGGCTATCAATAGCATCACTGACAGGCAATCTTACTAATGAACATTTCCAATTTAAATGACAGGAAAATATGGTTGGTTTTTCTTTCCTCTGTACACTTATTTGACACATTCTAACCTATACTGTCAGTTATCTTTATATGTGTCTGCACAACTAAAAAGTAAACTCAAAGAGTTTGATCACATTATTTCTATGAATCTCCAGATTCTGAGTTGGAATAGTGTCTTGAGCACAGTACACAAACAACAAATATTTAGCAGATCTATTTCTGAGCACCACAAAATGATCCCTACGAATTCCTAGTCAGACTCTCAGTTATTGCTATAATTTTATTTGACTACAGATCTTTCAATCTTATACTTCTAAAAATAAATTTAAGGATACAATAAAGCTTTTTTCCCTTCTCCAAAATGCACTAATAATTTTTCATTCCACCCCATTAACTAGAGTTTCAAAAAATACCATATTTCGGTTGATAAGTATAGACATATAGACTTCTAAATATTAATGTTACAAAATTTTTAAATTTTTGTCTTTGATTTTATCTCTAATAACTGGGAAAGACTAGTTAAGGGCCTACAGTAAAACATACCCTACAAGGCAAATGTAATGGGGAAAAAACACACACATACACTTTTTCAAATTAGTTTTGAAACAGGATATTCTAAATAAAAATTCCTAGTCAGACTCTCAGTTATTGCTATAATTTTATTTAAAAAATTATTTAAAAAATTCACACAAATTTTCTTTGTATGGAAATTGATGATTCACTCCCAATCCTTAGAGACATATTTTCCCCCATTGCTTTTTAGAGTCTCAATTATTTAGACTATTCACTAAAATCTAAAATAAAGCTAGATTTTACTAGTATTTCTATAATAATTGTATTAAAGCATTATCACACCTATTCCATTTCTTTTTGACAAATTTTCTAAGTTTTGCATGAATGTGCCATCCTGTATTTACTTTAAGATTATTATTATGTAAACCACACTGAGAATTAACACCAACATACTAGTAATTTTCCTGAACATTTTTGCAATTTAAAAAGATGATTTTAGTAAAATGGTGTTTCTCATAATTCCTCACAGCTAAATTTTATCTTATTTCATCCATGATGAAGTCAGCCTATTTAAGATACATATAACCTTCCTGGAACCTATATAAAATCTACAAGCTGATCACTGGAAAACTACTCTCCAAAAATTCTAATGTGAGCCCCTTTTAAGTAAGTTTCATATCATATCTGCATTTGAATGGTGATCTATTTAAAATCCTACAAAACATGGAGAAATTCTCCATGACTGGCTGGAGTTAGAACACAGTTCTTTAATATTCCACCAGGCAGAGAAGAAAACTAATTTGTCTATAATTTGCTTGATGAATGGGATCCAGCAGACTCATTTGTGGCAAAGAAAGGAAGGATTTTTAAAGATTAAAAGAGAGGTTTAAAAAAAAGCGTTAATAAATGTCAACATGGAGTGAGTAAGAAAGTAAAGATACCTACAGCAAGTATTATTCAGGGGACAAAAAGAAGACGTTAAAAAGCACAAAACAGAAAAAGTAAAATGAAATGCTGAGCTTTCTGCAGTTTGGTACTACCCCAAGTCCCTAAGAAAAAGTAAATTACTTCAGGGAGCACAGAAAAAGAGGTGGAAAGGAAATAAAAGAGGAGGACTCACAAAAAGCAAGGTGCTTAGAACAGGTTTCTAGATCCAATGTTTCTTTTAATTGGTGCCTTCCCATTTTTATAGTTAAAATATTGCTTAAACTAAACCATATTACTTTTTACAGAATTATGTATCACTACAGATTAATTAGGAACATGACCTATGAAAGATGAAGTTCCTGATTATAATGTAAAATAATCAAGTCATAAATCACAGAGGAATATAAAATAAGGATTTTGTTACTCTTAAGAACAATACTTTAGCAAGGAAAGTGGTTTTCAACCTACCATGCATTCAACAGCAATTATTTCATCAAATGCTCCTCCTTTTGAATTTCAAATTAAAATATAGGTAAATAATTTGGATAATAGTGCTTTCAGACACAAAGATTAATAAAAGTATATAGTATAATATGTGCACTATTTAAGCAAGCACATGTAAAGTATGTTTGTCTATATTTATATTCTTAAAAAAGAGCACAAATTTTTTAACAGACTTTTATATTTCTAGTTCAAAACATAAACTCATTAGTTTGACACAATTGAGAATAAAACATAAAAATTGTAATGGAAAATTATTCCCAATATTATAAACAGATGCTTTCTTAATTAGGACATTGGAAAAACCTAAAATGTGTTTTTTTTCAGTACACTATTAGAGGTTGAGAAATCAACATAAATGTGCATTCAAATATATATTCAATTTATCATACTTTACCATAAATACTTTAGTTTTGTATCACTTAGTAGATCCTGGTGATTATGAAACAATTTTTAAGCAATACAAAATATATATTTTAGTGAAATAAAATAATCAAACTGGTTTCAAGCAGAGATCAGTTTGTTGTTCCTCAACAAGTTTATCACTCAGAGTATAATTGTTCATATTAAACACTGTCAAGATGTTGTATTATTGTTAATTTGGAGTAAAAAAAAGGAAAAGCTGACTGAAAGTCTCTCTTTATATTTCTAAAACTAGTTTAAACTGTTTTTTCTATTTAAAATTGGGTAAACCAATCTGATCATTTTGTTTAAGAAGTGCAACACAAAGCATGCATAATGCAATAGGTTCATGATCACATGCAGAGACAGCCTAAAAGGCATAAAGGTATATGAGGGAAACTGGAAGAAAAAGATAAACAGCCATTTCAATGCTTCCCTGTGCTGACAGGACAGGTTAGAACGTCTGTTACACGCATGCTAAGCTTGGTGGAACCGTAGATACCATACCTGAGGGGTGATCCGATGAGCAATGGAGGAGGGACAGGGTTACTCCCTGCATTGTGCCGGCGCCGCACTGCCTGGCGCCTAAATGTGCTGCGTTCACGGCGAAATGCCACGGCCTCCTCGCTGGCCTGTGCTGCTGCATTAAGACAGACTTAGGTCAAACAGGAGCCTAGGTCAGAGATGTACACAGCAGCTGAGCCTGTCTCTCCCTGACTTCCCGCCCTCAAAGGTAAAGGAACTTTTTGTTTAACTGAGCTAAATGGCTTTCTTACACACACTGCTGATCTATCATAAGAAGGAACAAAATCAGTCCTTCACTTACAGCTGTTTCTTAAAAATAATGTTTCTGATCTATTATCTGCCCTCACCATAGTCCCTTCAACTGCAATTTCCTACTTTAAGATCTCTGTTGTTTTATTTTTTGAAAAGTCTCATTTATTTAGTCCCATATTTCTCCATTCTCCTTTTACTTAAGTCAGCTTTGAAAGTATAGTATTTGTTCCGACTAATGATATGGGGCCTTAGTTTCTCACTCATGAGAACAGCAAAAACAACCACAGAACTTCAGTTTTGATGCCAAGGAAGAAGGCCCTAGTCTACCTCATCCAACCTTTTGGGAGCATTAATGAAACCACGGGCTACTAGGATGCACAACTAGATTTTGAAATGTTTCAGTCCAAGGCAGCTGAAATATCTATCAACTGTGAAGTAGTTTACTGCCATCAAACTTGGGTCAGCTCTACGCCCCAGCACTGGTCCCCTCAACATTAGGAAGCAAATATCAGCAAAAAGGCAAGTATAGCAACTCATAACTTCATCCAAAAAGTAAAGTACAAACTAAAACCAATATACAATGAGAAAATCGCAACAGTGGTTTAACAGAATCGGTAATAATAAAAGCATACTGTGCTAACCAGACGGGGCTGCGAGGAAAGTCCGGGTACCGGTGCCTGCCAGCGGACAGAGGGAAGCCCAGGTCCCGGGTGCCGGCAGCCAGGGGAAGGAAGGCCTACTCTTGCACGAATTTTGTGCATTGGGCTTCTAGAATTTTATAAAATTCAAAATTTTATAAAACCATTGACTTGATAAATTTTATAAAACAATATGCAAAATGGTGTTTATCCATGTGAATTGAAAACAATCGTTTCCTAGTAATCTAAATGTCTTAAGAATCATTTTGATTTGTAGACAGGATATATTGAAACTAAATATGAATAATATATATAACTCCTTTTCCAAAGTATGAAATGGATTACAAAACCAATGTTTTGTTTAGATTTCAGTACTATTGCAAGGCTTCTTAAATAATTTAAAAGCGTTACTATTTCTCAAATTATTTTGCTTAGCAATAGTCATTTCCATCACTGTGAATGTTGATTAAAAAACAAAGTATTCAAAAAAACCACACAAAGTATTCTTTTAAATGTTTGCATTTTATCCTCTCCCCAGGTTGTACCAGTAAGTATCTTTGTGTAACCAGTCCATTATGATGAGCAATATATGGACTACCTCCAGAAGACAGACTTGTCTTTAGGTATTGTTTTCTTTTATTGAAGGAATGACAAGCACAGAATGATTTACACATTTGGCAAGCTTCTGCCAGTAAGAAGTATAAGTCACAAATTACAGGACACTTATTTATATTATTTATATTGTTTCTTTTTTCAACTCACACATTATAGTGATATCTAAAGTTAGGCAGCTAAATAAGAATTAAGCTTTGAGCCAAACCACAACTTTTAGAGCTAATCTTTCTTTTATTTTTTTCTCGTCTTACTGAGTTATAATGAAAATTCTGTTAAATGTGAAAAAATTATTACTTGTGATATATAAACTAACAGATGCAAAAGAACTAACAGATGCAAAAAAAAAAAAAATAAAACACTAACAGATATATAAACAGATGCAAAAACAATAATGCTAATTAAATTTGGTCATCTAGAACCATGCTGTCCAACTCAATAGCCACTAGCCATCTGGGGCTAAACATAAATGAAGATGAAATAAAATTTAAAATTCGGTTTATCAGATTCATGAACTACATTTCAAATGCTCAGCACCTACATGGCTAGTGGCTACCATTATTGCACAGAACATTTCCATAATCATAGAAAGTTATATTCGACAGTGCTGATAGTCAAGGACATCTTTTGTCACCACAGTCTACAAAGAATAACGTGTGCTTTGCCTATTTCTGACAACCATGAACTAGAAAAAAATAAATAACCAGCACTGTCACAAAGGGGAAAACATACACTGGCAGGCGGTCATCAGATGAAGGTAAACAAAGTAAAGAAAATAAGCCACCTGGAGAAAAAGAACTCTGATAAAGTGGCTACTGTAACTGTTAACAGTTCTTAGATATTTGAAAGGTTAACTCTGGTTATAGAATTTAAAATCACTCTTTTAATACTCAATTCAATATTTTGTGAACTTATATTGAAGATTTCTATTCTATTGTAACAAGCTATTGGTCAATTTACAGGTCAATTCACTTCACTGAGAAACTTTCAAACATTCTCTCTGGTTTGAGGTATTTTGTTTCAGCCAAAATAGCAGAATAAATATTTACACAGATATAATTTATAGAGGATCATTTAATGCATAAAATATACTAACATTCAGAAGAATTTTGGAGGAAAATGGAGTATGTTATAAATGAATACTGAGACTAGGAAAAAGGGAAATAGTAACATTTTATTTATTATCTTCCTTCTACTGAAAGCTTAATGGTTTCAATTTTAAGCAAAAGCTAGTCATTCCATAGCACGGATAAAAAGAAAAACTACTGTGTCCATTTACAATCAAAATTTTTCAGAAAACACATTTCTTTTTGCTACTACCGTGTTTCCCCGAAAATAAGACATCCTCCGAAAATAAGACCTAGCGAATGAAAAGATATGACATCCCCTGAAAATAAGACCTAGCGCAACTTTGGGAGAAAAAATTAATATAAGACACTGTCTTATTTTCGGGGAAACAGGGTAATACACCATTTATATTTTGTTATTTGCAAAATCACTAGATATTAATACTTTAGATGTAACACATCAAGATGTAAGTTTAGACATCCATTGAACAATGTATTGAAATGGAGTTATAGTTAATGCCTATATTGTCCTCTGTAATAGTGTAAATATCTAATGCTAAAAGAATTTTCAAAGCTTACTATAGCAATTACCTTAACGGTAGACAGGATCACACTTTCAACTAAAAACACTATGCTATTTGTGATTACAACAAATAAGACGAAGCCATGCCCCTGGGAAGGTGCTACTTATACAGAACACCTCTACTTGAAATGGGGTCCAGAGGGAGTCCAGTTCTATTAGAGCCAAGGAAAGAAACGTGTCTTTAAAGCTTAAAATAATTTGCCATAAGTATATTCAGTCACATAAACTATAACCAAACTACATGGAAATTCACTTCTGCAATCCAAATGCAATACACTTTTTGAATCCTTTAACTTTATAAAAGAAAACAACAACAAAATCTTTAAACTAGGAAAGCAGACCACAAGAGAGAAAACAATTAAAACCAGGTTTTGAAGTTGGGATATGTTGACATTGCTTAAAACTCAATATTTCCTGGCTAATAATAATAATAATAATAATAATAATAAATTAACTATAAAATAGAGCACTCGAGACAACTAAATTTTATGCATGTGTAGAAAAGGGAGAAAAAAAGTCACAAATAATCAAGTGATTAAAAGACCATAAATGACAAGACGTATGAGATACTTTTAAGGACACATATTTAGATAATGTGATTTTTAACATAATTTTTAATTACAAGAGTCTTAACAACTTGTTCAAATCATTTATGTTAAGAAAACTTTAAGAGACTGCATTACCATTAGAGTAAGTTTAAGAGAAAACTTCAGATAATTAACTCTTTACTTCTGATATAGTGATACAATCTTTCAATTAAGTTTAAGTATTTACTGGGTTCCTAAAGACATTGATTCATGCACAAGACACTGATATCCTCCACCATTTTAGACCCTAATATGGAGTATTAAACAATAGACTCTCACTGTGTTTTACTCTGTGAATGAAAACAGGGAAACAGGGAAAGCATTAAAAGGCACTAAAATCCTTTCAGGATGGCTGGATGCACAAAAGAGGAAAATTTAGTAAGGTAGGAGGTGAGAGTTTTCCACATTCTATCTCAAAAACTGCAAAGTTGCCGAAACCGGTTTGGCTCAGTGGTAAAGCGTCGGTCCGTGGACTAAAAGGTCCCAGGTTCGATTCCGGTCAAGGGAATGTAATTGGTTGCAGGCACATCCCCGGTAGGGGGGGTGTACAAGAGGCAGCTAGTCGATGTTTCTCTCTCACCGACATTTCTAGCTCTCTATCTCTCTCCCTTCCTCCTCTCTGTAAAATATCAATAAAATATCTTTAAAAAAAAAAACTGCAAAGTTATGATCACAATATTTTCAGAATAAGATGCCACTTCAAAACAATGTCAATCATACAGCTGATTGCTTGGTGAAAGGATTCATATGTAAATCCTTTCTTGTTATATACTGGTATGGCTGGTCTCCTGTGATAGCTCGATTGCTATTAAATGAATTAATAAAAATTTAGACAGAAGAAACTATTTTAAAAGGTATTACTTTCAATGGGGAATGTTTACTATAAGAAAAAATGTAGTAAACTTGGGAAGACCACTAAAATAAAATGTATTTTGGTACCTCAAACAGATTAGGAACAAATGTTAGTAGAGAAAGAGACACTAAAGAAAGAGAATGAAAGTATGAAACAAGCCGGGACCGGTTTGGCTCAGTAGATAGAGCGTCGGCCTGCGGACTGAAAGGTCCCGGGTTCGATTCCGGGCAAGGGCATGTACCTTGGTTGCGGGCACATCCCCAGTAGGGGGTGTGCAAGAGGCAGCTGATCGGCCGAAACCGGTTTGGCTCAATGGATAGAGCGTCGGCTTGGGGACTGAAAGGTCCCGGGTTCGATTCCGGTCAAGGGCATGTACCTTGGTTGCGGGCATATCTCCAGTAGGGGGTGTGCAAGAGGCAGCTGATCGATGACTCTCTCTCATCGATGTTTCTAACTCTCTATCTCTCTCCCTTCCTATCTGTACAAAATCAATAAAATATATTTTTTTTTAAAAAAAAAAAAAAAAAAAAAAAAGGGGCAGCTGATCGATGATTCTCTCTCATCGATGTTTCTAACTCTCTATCCCTCTCTCTTCCTCTCTGTGAAAAATCAATAAAATATATTTAAAAAAAAAAAAAAGTATGAAACAAGTATATGTACATCTCAGTAAAATAACATATGAAAACATTATGAAACGTTGTTCACAGTAAAAAATTACTTAAGAAAACTTAACTTTATGAAAAATAAACATGATTTTGCAGAATAATTTGATAAGTTTTAGCCATTTTCTCTATACATTTTTCCCTTTCTTACTTTCCTTGTAATTACAACAAAATCATTAGCTGTGACTTGAGTTAAAAAGGATTTGCATAGCCTATATAATAAAACCCACATACGCTAGGCTCATGGCTGGAAAGAGCAGCAGCATTGGCAGGAGCTTCTCCTGCCTCTGTAGCAGGTGGACCTCCCCCAAGGAGTCCTGGGCCAGGATGAGGAACATCGCCCCTTACCCCCAGTGGGTGAATGTCATGCACTGAGGCCACTAGTTATTACATATTTTCCACAATCCCAGGCATGCAAACAAATATAGTTGGGTACGCAAAATGCTTTCAAGAAATTAAATGATACTCCGGCGTTATAATTCACATAAAGACATAGTTTATGGATTACTTACTTTTAAATTTTCTACTAAATTGTCAGAAAGGACTGTTAACAATTAATGCAAAAATAAAGAAATTTTTACCCAAGTATTTGAGATGCCATATAATTGTTAAATGAGAACCGAAACAACCCCTCCCACTACCTTCAATTTTCCAAAACGCTCAAACAATATGATGAAATCCATCTAAATATAAATCCTCAACACATTTAAGCAGTTTAGTTACTATTTTTTTTCTAAACACAGTGAAGCTCAAATTTTAAAAAAGCCCTACAATGCCTTCCTATGGCAAACAATGTTTTTTAACAGCCCACAGACTATTACATTTATTCTACCAAAATGCATAAACATTTTTATTTCAGTATTTTGTTTCTTACTAACAATCAATGGATTATTTGTGTAGTTTTTTGTTTGTTTGTTTGTTTTTAAATAAGTACACAAAAGAAAGCAAAAGCTGGAATCTGGGAAAACAAGGGTTCATATTAGTCAAAGATCTTCAATGAGAAGCAATTAACATCTTCCATATAACTTTTCCTAAAAAACAGAACACTTTACAATCCCTCTGAAAAAGAAATGATATTTTAAATACAAAGACATAAAAATTTACTATAGCTCTTTTTTATGTTTTTTTTTTTTTAGTATTTACATTTCAATAATATTTAGAACAGCAATATTTTCCTCTCATAGCTTGTTCATTCTTAAAATTTTTAATGACAACTTTAAAAATTAAGCTATATTTTAAAACTCATGGTTTCTTGCATGTCATGAACACATCTAATATGATCTGTGTAAGAAATCACTGAAAACAAGTCAGACCTTTTACAAAAAACAGAATGAAATCAATCCATGTCAGATACCCGAGGCATGGTTATAATTACTTCAAACATAATCAGTTCTCAATATTTAGTTTGATGTACTATTTTCTTCCGTAGTTACTAACGATCATTCCTTTTACGTTCTTATTAGAAATTCATCTTTGTTAGATAATATACCAAAAGAAACAACAGGACGTTTACCACAATATGGACTTTTTAAATACTCTGGGTGAAATTAGAATTCTTTGAGAGAGAAAGTATGTCCTTATATTTCAGAATGCTTGTACCAACAAAAAATTGAGCATACCTTTTAATAAGAGACAGAATGTTATTATACCAACAGACCACAAGCTTTAAAACTAAAGATGTGAATAAGAAGAATGGGGGTTACAGTGCTGGCAACAGAAGATTTCTTTCTTCTCATTCTAGTCAAGGACCAGACTCCATAATAACCAGAACAGAGTAAACAAACTATTCTGGACAGGAGGAAACAGCAAGAAACAGCTCTTAAATAAACAAAATGACCAAAATATACTGTGATATAAAATCATCTATCACATTCTGCACAATTTCCCATAAATCTGAAATAAGCTATTATTTTAACCAAAACACTATCACTGCTAACCACAGGGAGCAACATATACCATTAATAGACACTAAAGGCCAATATAAACTACAAATATCAACTGAAACTATAAGGAAAGTATAAAGTTACAGAAAACAATGTTCTCAATGCCTAAAACGTGAGGATGGAATAATAAAACCAAAAAGACAGACATTAAAGGAGGTACAAGGTTTCAAAGTACATAGTCAGAGCTAAAGTAATGGTTGGAGGAAAGCTTACATTAACAGGTTATATGATTTAAGTTCAGTGGCAAATAGTTTACAATATATAAGAAATAACTAAAAACAGTTTGGTGCCCTAATGAAATTCTACATTTTGTTGTTGCTATTGTTACACAAAGAAGGAAGAGGACCAATTTTTATTATTCCTAATAAAATATTAACAGGTGGCAGCTGGCCTAGAAACCGTGAATGCCATCAAGAACAAACTGATATATTCAAAGAATGCAACTCAAAAATACTTTCTTGATGTTCATACCAAAACCTTTTCTAAGATAACCACCTCGTTCTTCAGGAAGAAAGTCTATTTCAGTAACATAGTAGAAGGGGAGATATTAACACAAAGTACATTCCAACAGTACCAATAACTGCATTGACTCTTGGAAAATCTCTTCCTGTAATTTACTTACCTCCACTGACTGCATCTTGTTCTTCACCTTCAGGAAATGCAACTTGGCTTGGCAAGCTATTCCTAGACCGAGTGACTGTCTCTAACTGGGAAGCCCGTCCCAACAAAGACAGCTCATCTAGCACCTCTCCCTCTTTGGCCTCGAGGTCTGATTTGGAAGTGGTTAAGGGTTTTATACTTTCAGGTGCCATTAGCCTATTGGAGTCATTCAAACATGCTACTGTGCTACTGTCCAGACTCAGCACTCGGGCCCGAGTCTTGGCACTATTTGTGCTAGAAGTCCGACGTGTTGTCCGCTTTTTGCCGGTTCCTTCAGGACCCAAATGAGCTTTGTGTGTGTGCTCAGGGTCAGTGCCCTTTTCTTTAGGGACATGTTTAGTCTTGAGAGCACTGTATCTTCCCTCGGGAGATTGACACGAATGAGAAGTGGTGCTAGAAGAGCTATCACTGCTGAACTGGTGAGCAGACTGAACACTCGATGCTCTGCTCAAGTCACTTTGGTCACTGGAATCCTCATCATGACAGAATATCGCACTGTGCGGCTTGGTACCAGAAACACCTCGAAAGGAAACATAGTCCCTATGCCGACTTGAATCAAAACTGCTGGCCCGTTTTTTCCCTGTCCGCCTCCTGCCTGACTTATGGGCAGAGGCTGTCCGGTGGATTAAGCTGGACGATTTAGGTCTTACATCCCCTTCCTTTTGCCTTCCACCGTCTTTCGCAATTCTGGAGTCCACCGAGACAGCAGACTTATCACTCTGCTCCTCCTTGGCGTCGGCAGCTTTCCTCAGGGGCCCGTCCCCCTGAGAAGTGAATTCATTTGCATGGGGGTTCTTATTGGCTTCTTCTGATGCAGAGGGGCTGAGGCCTCTCTGATTGTGCACATCCTCAGAGGGATTCGAATCCTTGGCCTCTTGAACCTCATTGTTTGTACTCACTTCCAAGGCAGTCTTTTCACTACTAGTCCTTTTGTCACTGGAACAGCTGCTCTTATCCTCTGGTTCAGCACAGCATTCTTTCCTCCTCCCACTTTTCTTTCCCGCTTTAGGAGACTCCTCGTGCTCTGACAAGAGGCTCTCTATGTGAGTTGAGCTGGTCTGTTCACTTTTATAGCTGCTGACCGTGCTGTTGGTGTCCCGGTCCGTTCCACTGCAATAGCTCTCTGTGGACCCGCTGCTCCGTGTGCTCAGGCTCCTCAAGCTGTCCGCGCTTTGGTCTGCTTTCAGAGGTCTGCTCTTCCCACTTTTTGTAGGTGGCTGAGAGTGACTGTTTTTCAGCTCCCCGACAAGCTGAAATTCCCCAGATAAACGAGAATTTTCCACCAAGGACTCTTTGGATCCAGAATGAGGTTTGGAAGATTCTAACTCACTCACTGGATCTAACCCACGTCTTTGCTGATACAGAGGGAAGTCATTCAGTGAAGTATCTGGAAAAGCCACGGCAGAGCTAGAGGTCCGCGGTACACCTCGTGGCCGGTGATCTTTCCTGTAAGAGTGTGAATGTAAAGGGACGAGAGAAGCTACTTCCGTGTCACAGGCGCTAGACAGAGACTGATCGACGTGGTGGTGGCTGTGACTTGGCAGGCTTGCTTTGTCGCTGCAGTCCCTTGGCAGGTCCTGGCCACATGAGGATAAGGACGGCTGAATGGAGATGAAGGAATCATTGGAGACCAGACGGAAGAGCTTCCGATCCGTTGCCAAATCTGTTTCAAACACATTTAGAAATGTTAACACAAATTCATGATCTACTTTTCTACTGTGTAACAATGGAAAGAATTCACAGAATACAGTTAATCAAGTATAAGCAATTTCTCAAGTAATTCCCTAACTAACAATTGGCCAGTCATTCCAAAGAGATGGTTTCTGTTTCATAGCTGCACAAAGAAAGCATTCTATAATGAAATGAACTAATATCCTCAGAAAAGATCCTATAAATTATCAACAAAATCTAAGAGGCAACAGCCCGGTCCATGTGGTTCAGTGGTTGAGCATCGACCTACGAACCAAGAGGTTACAAGTGGATTCTTAGTCAGGGCACATGCCTGGGTTGCGGGCTTGATCCTCAATGGGGGACATGCAGAAGGCAGTTAATCAATGATTTTTTCTCATGATTGATGTTTCTCTCTCTTTCGCTCTCCCTTCCTCTTTGAAATCATTAAGTATATATACTTTTGTTTTAAATAAGAGGCAACAAAATATTATATTTAAAATGGACCAAGATGTTTATGTGAGTCCTGTCTCTAACTTACTAAATGGATAACCCTGGATTACCTCTCTAAGCCTCTGCTTTCTCACTTGTAAAATGCAATGTCAATCTTACCCAGCAGTAGCAATGAATAACTGAGATATGACATACATTGCTTAGCACAGTGTCTGACTCAATTAACAGTAGCTATCATTATTTTATCTCATTAACGTAACACAAAAATATTTTTTAAAAACTAATGATAAGCCGAAACCGGTTTGGCTCAGTGGATAGAGTGTCAGCCTGCGGATTCGATTCCGGTCAAGAGCATGTACCTTGGTTGCGAGCACATCAGTGCAAGAGGCAGCTGATCAATGATTCTCTCTCATCGATGTTTCTAACTTTCTATCCCTCTGTCTTCCTCTCTATAAAAAAATCAATAAAATATATTTTAAAAAATAAATAAAATTAAAACCAATGATTAAAAAAACAAATCAATGAAAACCTAGTCAAAAGAAACAGAAAAAAAAAAAAATCAAAAGGCTGACCAATGCCAAACTAGATATAAGAAGATATCTTGCCCTAGTCAGTTTTGCTCAGTGGGTAGAGCATCAGCCTTCAGACTAAAGGGTCCCAAGTTCCATTCTGGCCAAGGACACATACCCGGGTTATGGGCTTGATCCCCGTACAGGGCATGCCAGAGGCAGCCGATTGGTGGTTCTCTCTCATCATTGATGTTTATATCTCTCGCTCTCTCTAATTTTAAAATTAGCATTGTATTTACTTTTTTGTAGTATAAAATTATAAAGTTATTTCTAAAAACTATCTGTGTATCTCTAACAAGCAACTCTGGAAAGTTGTGATATTCACATCTCAAGGTTATGAATTTTATAGAATAAAAAGTGAACTAATCAAGTAGCTAAAAATTTCTAGTTCTAATAAACAACAAAAGACTTTTTTTAAAATGCTAACAATCAAAACCAACTACCTTCTAAGACATTAATAAAGCAGAAATTTAAGTTTTTCATTTTAAAAGACAGTCAAACTTACTTTAGCTCATACAACATTGCAAACTAAATATACCATAAAAAGTTTAACTTTAGATGGTTTTAGGAACCTTTTTAATAAATATGCTTTCTTAGACATTTTTTTATTGGTAGGAATATAGTCAAAGACAGGTTTAAGTCAATACAAAGATACTATTTTTCATATAATTAATTTTTTCCCAATGATTATTACTAGTAGGGTAAGAAAGACATGCTCATATTCTGCTCAGAGTGGTAAAAATTGGTGTAACCAAATTGGCGGAATATAATGGGTTTGGTTTTCTTTATAACATAATGAAAATATTCTGGTATCAGATAGTGGTAATGGGTGCACAACCTTGCAAATATACTAACACCCACTAAATTTTATACTTTAGAAGGGTAAATTTTACAGTATGTGGATTATATCACCATAAAAAAATAAGAAGAAAAAAGTGATACACCAAAAAATATTAACAGTTAGCTCAGTGGCAGAAGTATGAATTATTTTCTTCTTCACACATAACTATTTTTTTTTAATTACCACATATTACTTTTATAAACAAAAATCACATTCTCCTTCTCTCTTCTGGATCATCCCATTGAATGTAATAAAAGGATAATATGCAAACTAACTGTCACTCCATTACAAAGCTGGCGGTGCCCATAGCAGCCTGGGCGGGATGCTGGCGTCATCGCCCCGGCGACAAGGCCAGCTCCCCACGCCTCGGCCTCGGCCACGGAAGAAGGGAGGGTGTCTGGGCAGGCAGCACACCCCAGCCCAGCAGACACACGCAGGGCTGGGGGCACACTCCCATCGGCTGCCACATGGCTTGGAGCACACCCCCAACCTAGCGGACACAACACCGGGGGGCCTCTGCGTGTGAGCTACAGAGGAAACACCTTTCCTGACCGCATTGGCTAAGCTCCCTGCACACCACCACTCACAGTGTTCTTGGTAACTTGGATAATAAGAATCCAAGAAGGTAATCTAGGGTTTTCCACTTCACTTCTGAAGGAAAAAATGAAAGTCCGCTGCTGGAGGGGCTAAGAAATGTCATATTCTACCCTAGCCAATGTGGCTCAGTGGATAGAGCCTCGGCCTGCTGACCACAGGGTCTGGGTTTGATTCTGATCAAGGACATGTACCTAGGTTTCAGGCTTCTCCCTGGCCAGGGCCCAGGTCAGGGCTCATGCAGGAGTCAACCAATCGAAGTGTCCCTCTCACACTGATGTTTCTTTGTCTTTCCCTCTCTCTTCCAAGCTCTCTAAAAATCAATGAAAACATATCCTCAAGTGAGGATAAAAAAATAAAAAGAAAAAGAAAGGAAGAAATGTCATATCCTATGAAAGACACATCTTGAAAATGCCTTAAGAAAGTTGTCATTTTTTCGTGATGAAGGGACTGGAGTTCATGTTGATGAAAACAGCTTGGTGGCTATGGTAGCCAGCAGTGGCAGCAGCAGTGGGGTGATGGGGCTGGCACCTTCCCCTGATCAGACCAGTCACCTCCCGCAGAGGGAGGCCAGACTTTGGCTTAGGCCCACTCCCAGAGGCCATCAGTAGGGCATTCCCTGAGGGCTCCCAGTCTGTTAGAAGGGGCAGGCTGGGCTGAGGACCGCCCCCCATGCACAAATTTCGTGCACTGGGCCCCTAGTCAATTATAAAAACACACACCAAGCTATTATTTCCCTACCAATTCTTACAAAATCCAAATCTTCCCTTTATCCTCATTCACCCTCTAGCACCGAGTATTTCTGATCCCCTTTACAAAATAGTCCATATTAGCTGTTTTCAATTTCTTCTCCTCTAATTCTCTTACATGTATTCCAATCCCACTCATTAAGATGCTTATCAAAGTCGCCAACAACACTTAAATCCAAAGGTCAAGTCTCAGCTGCTTATTAGCAACATTTGACAAAGCTGATCATGATCCCTTTCCCAG
This sequence comes from Pipistrellus hanaki, assembly GCF_964339955.1. Classification (NCBI taxonomy): domain Eukaryota; kingdom Metazoa; phylum Chordata; class Mammalia; order Chiroptera; family Vespertilionidae; genus Pipistrellus; species Pipistrellus hanaki. The sequence continues at coordinate 24,089,167 of NC_140503.1, forward strand.
CAACACTGGACACAACACTGCAGGTTTTCCTTCTACCTCACCAGTTGTTATGCTCAGCTTCCTGGACTTACTAAGCTGAAGTGGTTCAGAGCTCAATCCTCAGAACTTTCATTTTTCTATCCGTAATCTCTTTTTTCTATAGAAAATTCGTTCATTTTCCTGGCCCCATGATAATAAAATTCAGAAATACCTGTAACTAGTTCTTCTACCCAGCCCCCTTCTCTTACGGGGATTGCCTAAATAAAGTTCTGATCTTGAGTCGGGAAGACGTGAATGAGGCTGGAGAGGGCAATCTCTCCTTAGACGTAAAAAAGAAGAGTGCACCTTTCCACATGCTCAGTTTTCTCCTAATTACCCTGAATCACGCTGATAAAACAAGTGCCAGCCAATCAACTAACCAACGAAAGGTCCATGTCCTGGAAATCCAAACCACCCAGAGAAATTGAAGAGCCTCAACTGATACTTAAGCCAGAATGAATAATTGCCACTAGGTGGTGCCAAATCGTAGCCAAGACTAACAGATTTAGAACAGGGAGCCAGGCCACCTAACTCCAAGCTAGCCAACCATGCAGGCTTGCTTTGTTATGAACTTCATAATAACACAACCTTACAGTTGACATGATGAAACTTTTTGGTATTTATACACTGAAAACTCCCCAGATTCACAACCTGAACCCAGACTTCTTACCTGATATCCAGACCTATCTAATTATCTATTAACTAGAGGTCTGGTACACAAAATTCATATACTTAGGGGGAGGGCGGTCCCTCAGCCTTGCCTGTGCCATCTAGCAGTTGGACATCCTTAGTGCTGCCACAGAGGTGGGAGAGGCTCTGGCCACTGCCACTGCACTTGCCAGCCATGAGCCCAGCTTCTGGCTCAGCGTTGCTCCCCCTGTGGGAGTGCACTGACCACCAGCTCCTACATTGAGCATCTGCCTCCTGGTGATCAGTACGCATCATAGCAATCAGTTGTTCCGCCATTTGGTCGATTTACATATTAGCCTTTTATTATATAGGATTATTGCTGCTTAGAGGTCTAACAGCATCTCATACCTGATATACCTAAAACTGAACGCCCTATCTCATCCTCCTTCTCCCTCCTCTCCCAGTACTGTGATTTATTCCCAGTACTTAAATTAGTACTGAGTACGTAATAAATACTAGATATCTGTTATATTTGAACTACGTGGGAAAATGTATGGATAAAAGGAAGTGATAAACCTACATGAAAGTAGAATAGTATAGCATTAAAAACATAATTCAAAACTAGATTGCCACTTCGTAGCTGTGTGATTTTGTTGCAAGTTTCTTGTAACCTCTCTAAGCCATGTTATGTCCATCTGTCCAGTGAGAATGAAAGTATTAACATTAAATGCTTAAAGATGAACTGGATGAATGTGTATAAAACAGAACTGGGGAACTTTTTGCTGCCAAGAGCCATTTAGATATTTATAACATCATTCATGGGCCATACAAATTAACAACTTAAAAATTAGCTTACTATTTGGTTGAATATTTAATTACCTCACCCCTAATGCTTGGCAGGACCAGACCAAATGATCTCTTGGGCCTTATCTGGACCTTGGGCCAGATGTTCCCCATACCTGATAATGGCTGAAAAGAAGACCTAAACCAGGGGTTAACAAACGAAAGCCTATGGAGTCGGTGATATAGCCATGCCCACTAATTTATGTGCTATTTATGTCCTCTTTCACTACAATGCAGAATTCAGTAGTTACAAGAGAGACCATATAACATACAAAACGATCTGACCATTTATAAACAAAGTTTATTGACCCCCTAATCTAGATAACAACATGTTAGTGAATGTTAGACATCATTATTTAGTCATTATATATCTGCAAGGGTATGTTTGTGTGCATATAATTCCTAAGCTGCCCCACTATAAAATTCCTTCTTCTCAGATAGAAAATAAAAAGACATAAGACCCCTAAATGCACTAGCCCTTGTATGATACCTAGTTTTTGAGACATTCTGGTAATTAAATATTATAAAAAGGGATACTATAATTCTCAAATGGATCAATTCACCTTTACTTTTTGAGAAAATAGTCTCTACATAATACAGTAAGTTCGTAAGTATTTTTTGGCAGGGAGGAGTAGTTAGCAGGGGTAGCCCACAAAAACAAATAAATAATGATGTGGTACTATAATTCTAAAACAGCAGGATTACAGTGATAAACTTAAAATTCCAAGTACCAGAAGCAAAATATTGTTGTAGGAACTGGACCTGTATCAATGGGAAAATGTCATAACTTCGTGATCTATTTGTAATTTCATAAATAAGTTTCATAATTAAATATAGGGAATTTATCAGCCTGTCTACCTACCCCCACCCCGCCAGGCTAGTAACAACAGGCTAGAAATAGGCAATTTTCTTTCCCACTGATTATAATCTGGGATAATCTCCACTTAAAATTCAGGATGACACATCCATCTTTTCATGTTTGAAAATTAAAAATCAAACATAAAAATGTGGCAGTTCTTAAAAAAAAAAAAAAGACTCCAAATTCCAAAATATTCATTTATAATTGAGTTGAATTAGAAGGGGGAAAAAAATCACTTGAAGCCCAAATTTCTATTAAAAATATGCTAGAGGAGGCAGGCACCGTGCTGGAGGCAAACATAATTTCTCAGAAACTCCAACAGCAAGTTATTTCTCCATTAAAATATATTGCTGAACAAGATATGAAGCAGCTGGCATTTAGAGGTCACACTGAATGGAAAAATAACAGTTTTATATACTAGGTTATCATTAAGCTAGGCAAGATGCTCTGACCAACTAAAGGAATAGCAGATTCTCATCTCCCATCTCATATTCCCTCTATGGCATATGCTCATAAAACTTGTCTCTTCATGTTTAGTTGGCAGAACATGTTTACCTGAATTCCAGAAATCTAAAAGTACTTACAGCACTCTGTTTTATTATCCTATTAAATAATTTTCTTTTAAAGTTTCTTTTAAAAACAATTATTAAATTATTATAAAGTTCTGCCAAAATGTGAACAGTATATTCTACAAACTCACCCTGAGCCACACAATTTATGTCACTGTGAGATATAATGTTCTTACCTTGTTCTTCACTTCCTTCCTTACAAAGACTAGAGCTCTGGCCCAGACTTAAACTGATGTCATCAGAAGTCTTAGCAGTGTCTGTATCTCCTACAAAGTTAAGAGAAACATGTGAAGTTATTATATTAAAAATAACGACTGTACATTGGCATAACAAGGAAGGACATTAAGGAGTAAAATACATATCTACTATACTAGTTCACTATATGCTGTGTCAGTATTCTCTAGCTACAAAAGAGGTAGACTATCAGACCATGTAATTATTCTAATAGCACTAAAAACCAAATAATATGGAAAGCTTTATATTGTTAGTTAAAAAAACTATTTCTTTAAAAAGAAGCAATTTTGATTTTTTTTTTTTAATGAAAATTGAACTGGAAACAACATAAATTTCCCAGAGCAAATTAGTAAGCTAAAAAACTGTAAGATTAAAATAAATTTATTTGAAAAATAAAAGCCTAACATGCAAATCAACCGAACAGCGAAATGACCAGTCACTATGACACACACTGACCACCAGGGGGCAGACGCTCAATGCAGGAGCTGTCCCCCGGTGGTCAGTGCGCTCCCACAAGGGGAGCACTGCTCAGCCAGAAGCTGGGCTCACAGCAAGAGAGTGCAGCAACAGTGGCAGGAGCCTCTCCTTCATCTGCTGCAGGCAGGTGATAAGAAGCGATGGGTTCCAGACTGTGAGAGGGTGCAGGCTGGGCTGAGGGAAATCGCCCTCCCCCTGCCTCAGTGCACAGATCTCGTGCACCGGGCCTCAAATAAATGTATAAAATAAAAGGCATATTATCAAATATATAGAAAAACATTTTCCCTTTCTTATTGCACCCAATTTAAATGTTTCACATTAAATTACTCTGTTTTCCATGAACCTCACTAAAACCCAAGAAAGCATTTTCCCTCAAGGCAAGGAAGTTTAATAGAACAAAATTTACAATTAATGCAATGTAATGCAAATGGTCAAATACTTTTGTGAAATTTGAATGATGAAAAGGGAACACAATTTAAATCAAGTAACCCTTACTATAATTTTATCTATAAAATAATTTCAAGAATAATTTTTATTACATGTGAATATAAAATGCTCAGTTATCTTTATTACAACCAAAAATGAAATGGAAAATCAGAGACAACTTTCAAGTTAGGTCATGTCTACCTTTAATAGTTGTTGCTGTTCCAAGACGAGAGGAACCAGATCCAATCTGAAAAATGGCATGAAGCAAGTAAAAAAAATTAAAATGCTAGATCTATGTCATTATCAATATATACTAATAAGATCATCAAACAAAGTTATTATCAAAACATATAATCAACCACTTTTATCAAGATTAAAAGATACCATTTAGGCATTTTACATCAGAGTCACAGGTCTGTTTGCTGTAGCACATACTGTGTGTACATTACAGGCGTGCTGGGACAATAAATCCCTAAGTCGCTCTGTATGCTCAGGATCATGGAACCACCCCAGGGTAGGATACTTCCAACCTCAAGCAATCTATGCCATATAACTATCTTTATTAAAAAATCCTCACCTAAGAAGTCAGGATATTTTTCCATTGATTTTTTTGAGAGAGTGAAAAGAAAGGAGAAAGGAGAGAGAGGGAGAGAGAAACATGGATGTGAGGGAGACACATAGACGGGTTGCCTCCAACATGAACCCTGACCTGGGGTAGGGATTGAACCTGCAACCAAGGTATGTGCCTTTGACTGGGGTTCAAGACCTTCCAGTGCATAGGCCAATGCTCTAACCACTAAGACACGCCAACCAGGGCCAATTATCATTTTTTATATTGCATCATGAAATGTTCATGTTATAAACAAAAGCAAAATTAGGTAGTGAGTCTATATGAAATAAATTCAGACTGATCAGGATATATAAAGGGAAGATTTAGAGGACAAAACAATATATCCCAAAAAGAGCAATCTAAATCTTCAACTGTCAACTGTTAAATCAATATGTACTTTCCTCAGTTCCAGAAAAAAAGTACTTTTTAGTATATTGCTCTAACTTATTTAAAAAGAATCAAAAATTAAGACATCTATGAAAAATGAATTTTTAACATAAACTATAGCACAAATAAAAAACTAAAATCTACTGAACTTTTAGGCTTATATTAAGGATGGTATAACACTTGCCTAAAATTTCACAACCATCATTTATTATACTACTATAAAAATTATGTAAACAAATAACAAATTCTATAAACACCTTAAGAAAATAAACTATAACCACATGACAATTACTAAATCAACAAGTCTCAGTAACTCTTTCTATAATCTGTTCTCAAGGGAGTCAAAAAGAAAACACTCAAGCAAATTTAACATCTTATCTAATAAAGAGGTAATATGCAAATTGACCATCACTCCAACACAGGGGCAACCAGACCAGCAGGGGAGGGCAGTTGGGGGCAATCGGGCTGGCAAGAGAGCACGTAAGGCTGGCAGAGGAGTGGTTAGGGGGTGATTAGGCTGGCAGGCAGAAGCGGTTAGGGACAATCAGGCAGGCAGGCAGGCAAGTGGTTGGGAGCCAGCAGTCCTGGATTGTGAGAGGGATGCCCCAGATTGGAGAGGGTACAGACTGGGCCGAGGGACGGACAGACGAACAGACACACACACACACACACACACACACAGCACAAATTTTGAATAAAATTAAAAAGATTCAAATAATATTTTGTATTTTATTAAATCCTTCCTTTCACTGAATAAATTAAATGAAGGATTTAGTAAAATACAAAATTAAAAACATTCAAATAGGGGAGGATCCAAGATGGCTGCACAGGTAAACACCTAGCCGCAGCCACACACAACAATTTCAATAAAATACAACTAAAATATAAAATGAACATTACCCAGAACTACAGGAAAGTCGACTGACTGGAAATTCTACAATGAGAAGCAAGGAGAAAAGCAGAAGGAAGAGCAGAGGAGCTGTAAAAGCCTAAGGTACGGAGACACGTGGCGCGCGCATAGAGGACGGAGCAGGAGAGGAGGGAGGCTGAGTGCCTAGCTGGCGTTCCCTAGCGGGAAGGAGACATAAGCTCTGGACTGTGCTGAGCCCCAGTTCCGACTGCTCTGAACCCCAGTTCTAAGCCAGACCCCGAGGACCCAGGCTCATCCAGAGGGAGCTGGGCTGTAAGGTGGAACCCCGGGGGAGCAGCGAAAGGCAGTGCCCCCAGAGGCGTGCACATTGTGTGCAGAGAAGGGATGGTTGGCTGTGCCGCGGGATTGCCCTGGAGGGAAGGAGACAGGGGCTCCACACTGCTCTGAGCGCCACCTCCAACTACACTTCCAACTGAACTGAACCCCAGTTCCAGGCCCATTGTGGGGAGAGACTAGACTGTTTGGTGGCAGGCGAAACTCGAGGGCACCTCACTCTCAGAGGTGCTTGCAGCGAGTACTGAAGGACCCTAGGAATACTGAGACTCAGGAGCCGAACAGGACGTGGATGATGGAAGCCAAGGCTGTAGGCTCCATCCTGAAACTCCGCCCCATCAGGGAAGCTGTGAAAATGCCGAGACAACGAAATAGATCACAAACAAAGGAAATGGAGAACAAAAAGCGACTGGATATAGAGTTCAAAACCACACTTATAAGGTTGTTCAAGAATCTCCTAGAAAAGGCCAATAAAATAAATGAGACCTATGAGGATATGAAAAGGGATCAACTAGAAATAATAAGGGATCAACAAGAAATAAAGAATACATTGTCTGAAATAAAAAATATTATACAGAGTCCTAAAAACAGAATGGAAGATCACAAGAATCAAGTCAAAGATTTGGAACATAAAGAGCCAGAAGACACTCCTCCGCAGAAGCAAGAAGGCAAGAGAATCCAGAAAATTGAAGATAATGTAAGAAAACTCTGGGACAACTTCAAGCGAACCAACATCAGAATTATGGGGGTCCCAGAAGATGAGAGAGAGCAAGGTATTGAAGACATACTGAAAGAAATAGTGACAGAAAACTTCCCCCACCTGGTGAAAGAATTATAGACTTACAAGTCCAGGAAGCGCACAGAACTCCAAACAAAAGGAACCCAAAGAAGACCACACCAAGACACATCATAATTAAAATTCCAAGAGCAAAAGACAAAGAGAGAATATTAAAAGCAGCAAGAGCAAACCAGGTAGTTACCTATAAAGGAGCACCTATAAGATTGTCAGCTGATTTCTCAACAGAAACCATGCAGGCCAGACAGGAATGGCAAGAAATATTCAAGGTGATGAATAGCAAGAACCTACAGCCAAAAATAATCTACCCAGCAAAGCTATCACTCAGAATCGAAGGCCAGATAAAAAGCTTCACCAATAAAAAAAAGCTAAAGAAGTTCATCACCACCAAACCAGAATTATATGAATTGCTGAAGGGAGTTCTTTCGGAAGAGAAAGTAAATAAAGATAAAAACTATGAACAACAAATATGTAACTATCAACAAGTGAATCTAAAAACCAAAAAATTTTTTTGAAAATCTGATTAACAATATTAACTGGTGAATATAATAGAATCAGAGGTATGGAAGGGGAGTGAACTGACGATTCTCGGGGAAAAGGGGAGATGGGGATGTGGGAAGAGACTGAACATAAACTGTGCACCTATGGATGAGGACAATAATGATGCGTGGGGAAAGGGCAAAAGGTGGGGTGGGAACCTGGTGGAGGGGAGCAACGGGGGGGGGAGGAACATCTGTAATAATATGAACAATAAAGATTTTTTTTAAAATAAATTAAAAAAAACATTCAAATAATATTTTGTATTTTACTAAATCCTTTCTTTCATTGATTCAATTGAACAGAAGTAAACAATAAAAAATTAGCTCAAAATATAAGTTAATATGAACTTTGAAGGAGCATGAGGGACTTTCTTCATCTGAATGACAATTAAATATATACTGTATATATGTGTGTGGGGGGTTTTGTGGGTTTTTTTTTTTGTGTGTGTGTGTGTGTGTGTGTGTGTGTGTGTGTGTGTGTAAAAATCCTCTTAAGGTATGTATACTATATAAAAGTTATTGGCAGTGAATAATAAGTAAAAATATGCATACATAAACATGTTAAAACTGCTAATAAATTCTTGATATAGCCAATAAAAATGAACTTTGCAATATATTTAACTGTTGATTAAACTGTATGCTCAGCAAAAAAAAAAATGTACTTACTGTGAAAACTCAGTTAAAAATAAGAATATCAATAAAAGATATTAATAAATAATCAAAAAATTGTTAATCAGCAAGATAAACACCAATGACTATTCCGGACAGGAGAACTTCTGAGACCACCATCAGGAATAGGGAAAAAAGCAAAATAAAATCACACAGGTTTCTACCTGGTTGCTTGGGTCTAGGCCAGCATAAGAATTTCTTGAACTGCAACCAACTGGTGGTGTGGCCTCTCGAATGAACTCAGACATTTCAATACCTCCACCAGGATCACTGTGGGAAAGAATGAGAAAGAGAGAGAAACTGCCATTATTCCGCCACCAATGGCTTTCTTTTTATTATATTTTTCTATAAAACTAAGAGGTTCTGGTTTTTAATAGAGCAAATGGAAAAAAAAAATCATTCTTCATTTATAAATCTAATAATTTGAATTATTTTATAAACACATCACTCCTTGAAAATACTTAAAAGCACTCTCTCAAATTGTCTACACTCAATCAACATTAGAAACTGACCTTAATAACAATTATAATGGGCACACCAAATACATATTTTGTGATTTGTGTCATCTAAACACTAGCAAAGAAATGATTCACTTTTTGTTTCCTAAGAGCACAAAGAAATCGGCCATTGTAAACACAGCAAGTAACGAGATCTTACACCACACTCGGGACCAGCTGGAGCTATGCGACACAATGATGGGCACGCAAAAGATCAGTCATCCGGGTCAAGCAACTTATATCTGTTTGGTTTTTTTAAGTTAACAGCACTTGCCTGGGATACTAACTTGTTTTATACAACTGGAAACCTAAAATTGTGTGTAGAAGTTAGGAGTTAGAAGGCTTCAGTTAAATAAATGATGCTCACTATATAGTAACAACAGGTATTAGATAACAGAGAGAAAAGTTCTAGGTTCAAAAAACTGGGGAGGTCCCATATACTAGTAGTCCTTAAAGATAATGGGATCCCCCAAATTAGGAAAAACGATCACACCAATTTTTCAAAAATGTATAAAGTTCCTTAGGAACACAACTTTTACAACAACTCAGGCCTAAAATTTATCATAATCTTATTTTTTGCCCAAAGTTTTTTATTTATTCTATCTGGCATATACAGAGTTAAGTACTTAATAAATTTTTTTAGCTATTATTATCAAGAATAAAAATCCTGAGATATATGCTAGTGTTATAGTGGTTATAAACTATTTTGCCATCCAACACTTAATTCAGCCTTTCATTAACAAAACAAACAAAAAAGCAACTAAAAATTCTTCTGATGAACCACCTCATCCCAAACTCTCATATGGCTCTGGGTGAGGCTGACCCATCCTCAGTGAGTGCTACTAACCAAAGTCCATCAGCAGGTCCTATTCTCTTGATGATAGAGCTCAGTTCTAGAATTAACCACATGCATGACCCAACTCAAGCTAGCCTGAATCAGGCCAGGAGTGTCCTATTGTTGAGAAAAGACATTTATCTCTCTCTGCAAGTCTTAATATAGCTGCTTTTTCTTTTTTACAACTACAAGGGGAGAGCTTGTCTAAAAAGCCAATGAAAAGAAAAGGTCACAGCCTGGTGAAGGGAACAGGACCACAAAGTGATTGTTTAAAACCGCCCCCTGAAATCACACATTTGAAGACATCCTTCACAATAGATTTTTCAGTAATGTGAGCCATAATTCCCTTAGCCTGTTTGCGTGGGGTATTCTGACAGCTGCCATCAAAAGATATGGGCAAAATAGAATTTGCTTGTAAGTGTTACTTCCACTTAAGTATTTATCACGATATCTATCATATTTAGTGTTTTTACTAATAGTTTCATAACTATCAGATTCCTATTTTCTTAGAGGTTCCTAACTCTAGGCTATCGACTATAGTTAGGTAATATTCAGTGAGGAGAATTAGCTTTCTAACTTGCTATCCATTTATAAAAATAAAGCATACTGGAAATCGGTTACAAATCTGATGACGATTCAGCACACAAATGTCCATGTGTGAGAAAAGAGGAACGTGCTCGAGTTCGTTAGTTGTCTGGTGTTAACTTACACAAGACATACAGGCCAGGATGTATCTAATTTGATAAGACCTTTAGTGAGTATGCAGAGACAGCTATTACCATACTGAACTAGTGATGAGTAATACCCAGCAACATTACTCTATCTCCACTGGAATGCATTCTCTAAGTCAGATTCCATGAAAATCAGAAGATGGAGGGCAAGGTAAAGACTAAGGAAAAAATATACAACACCGGAGAAAGGATAGAGAGCCCTCATCTTGCCTAGTTTATATACGTCAACTCTATTGATACATAAATTACAGATCATCCATTTAAACTCTGCAATTCAACAGCTTTTAGTATATTTCTAAAGTTGTGCAACCATCACCACAGTTAATGTTAAAATACAATATTTTTATCCTCCATAACAAACCCCTTTAGCTTTTACCACCCTCCCCATTCCCATCCTGCCAAGGCCTAAGTAGCCACTAATCTACTTTCTGTCACTATACATGCCTATTATGTATATTTCATATCAATGGAATCATATATTATGTGGTCACTTGTGACTGGCTTCTTTCACTTAGCATGTTTTCCAGGCTCACCCATATTGTAGCATGTATCAGCATTTTATACCTTTTTATGGCCTAATAATATTTCACTTAATGAATAAATACATTTTGCTTAATTAGTCATCAGTTGATAGATAATCTTGCCTAGATTTTTGTTGTTTATTTAAGGTTGTGTTTTTTATTGATTTTAGAAAAAGAGGAAGGGAGAGAGGGGAGAGAGACAGAGAGAGAAACATGGATGTGAGAGATAAACATCTATTGGCTGCCTCCTGCATATCCCAAAACCTGGGCAGGTGCCTTGAGCAGGAATGGAGCTGGAGACCTTTGGGTACAATGAGCCACATGGGCCAGGGCAATCTTGCCTAGTTTTATACATTATTTTTGACAGTAAGTCCAAATGATTATATTCTGAATGTAATATTATTAATTTAAAAAAAGCAAATATTTACTAAGTAGTACATTCCAGTCATGTGCTCTATTTTCATTTTCTCATGAAGTATTCTCTTAAAACCTATGACTTAACAGATGAAAAAACTAAAAACCGGAGGGTGAAAAAACTTGGCTAGCGTCTCAGAGGAGCAAACAACATAACTGGTATGTGGAGTTCAAGTGGGAAGGGAGGATAAAAATAACATTTACACAGCACTCCACAATGTGTTATATCTGTTTTTTGTTTTTTCCCCACACACCTAAATGTAGGCACTCAAAACAGTAAAGACTGAGAAAAGATCTGAACACCAGGTCTGCACAACTTTAAAGCTCACAGTCTAAGACACCATTACTGCCTTCCAACAAATAGACACCGAAGTTCTCTTTCCATCTCAAAACCAAAAATAAAGACCATCATCTGGCAAGTTTCTTAACCTCAGCGATGTTGACATTTGGGGCCACATAATTCTTGATTGTGGGGACCATCCTGCCCATAGCAGCATCCCTGACCTCTACAAACTAGATGCCAGTAGCACTCCCCCTAGTTATGATGAGCAAAAATGTCTTCAAATAATGCCAAATGTCTCTTAGGGGGTAAATCACCCCTGGTTGAGAAACAATGATCTAGAACTAAAGCTCAGTGGCCAACATTGAATGAGAAGAAGATATTAAGGAAACGAAAAAGATGGCCGGGACCGGTTTGGCGCGTCGGCTTGGGGACTGAAGGGTCCCGGGTTCGATTCCAGTCAAGGGCATGTACCTTGGTTGCGGGCATATCCCCAGTAGGGGGTGTGCAAGAGGCAGCTGATCGATGACTCTCTCATCGATGTTTCAAACTCTCTCTCTCCCTTCCTCTCTGTATAAAATCAATAAAATATATTTTTTTAAAAATGAAGAAAACAATAGATGACTCCTTTTAAAAAAAAATCCTCTAGCAAAATTATTATACCTCTCTCTTCTCTATACATTTAAAAGCAGAATTCTTAGCCAGCCATAGGTATACTAAATATAGCTAAACATATAAAACAGCTGAGTAAGAATTTTCTTTATTGGCAAGATTTGCCGATTTTCAGCAATGGAGAGTTTTAGCACATACCTGAAAAGCATAGTAGTTTAAAATTCTCACAGAAGCAAAATGGTCAACTGTAGTAAGCAATACATCAAATATGACCTTTATGTCTTAATTTCCCCGTTATGTTCAAAAATATAAACCAGGTACAGGGCAAGGCAGAAAAGAAAAAGGATACAGTCTAATCTGAACTATAAAGAAGACTTCATGAACTATATAATTTGTTTATTATTAGCATCATTAACTGCTGGTTATTGTAATTAAAAGGTAAAATCTTTGGAATCTGGCAATATATATGGAAAACCTTAAAAAGAGGTATATTTTCTAATAAATCTACCTCAGCTAAATTATGATTAAAAATTTAATCATTTAAAATCTAAACATCATATTGATCAATATTTGAATGTGAAAATAACTGAAATAACTAAAAACAAGATAGGAAATATGCTGTACCCATAAAATGGAATACTATGAAGTCAAAAATAGAAGTACATAAAAAACTATTTCAAGTATTTCCTGAGTACCCATCAGTGTCACTATTTTAGAGCCTGAGAATGTAATAGTTTATACATAGTTATTTCAAGGGTAAATAATTTGTTAAACGAACAAACAGGGTAATCATGTGAGTGATGGAGAAAATGTAATTAAAAGGGATAAACAAAGGCTTTCAGTGTACTCAAACACATACATAAACATTATCTGTGTTACAGCATTTCTATCTGGATACCTGAAATAATGCATATTATAATGAATGGAGAAACATGGCATAGTGGTTAAAAGCATGAAGTCCAGATCTGACTCTCTGGATTATTTGATCTTCCTCACCTTAGTTTTCACATTTGAAAGGGATTATCACATCTACCTCATACAATTGTTTTGAAGATTGAATGAACATACATGAATAACTGACTTCTTAGGGTTCCTTCTAGAGAAGGAACAGCTAAGTTCCTAAGGTGAGAATATAAAATTTAAAAATATTTATAATAGACTAAGTGAAAACATGCAATTATAAATGCCAAGCAAAATATTACAATTTGCTTAAGAGATGCATACACCCTATTTATATGTATAACTAATATGTAAATGCTAAGATTTGTAAGTCAAGCTTTAACTTTATTATTTCTTTGGACTGTTTTTCATTGTTTTTGGTCTTTGGTGTGAATAATTATTATACAATTATAATTATTATGGTTTCAGCATGTAATTTAGCAGGAAAGCCAAGGATATTGATTTAAAGCCCAGATATGTCAGTTAGCTTCGCTGTGATTTACTACTGTGATAATCTGTACTTGTCATTGTATCTATAGTGGTAAGATCTATGACTACCTTAAAACCACGTAACAGAACAGGCACAATACAATAATCACATCACTGTACTCATGCGGATCTACATCATTACAAACTGAGTGACAGGGGGGATCCTACCTCGGTCCATTGCTGTCTTTCCTCCTAGTTGAACAGTTGCCTTGCTCAGTTTTGGCTCGCTGATCTTTGAACTCATTTGCATTTCTATCTACAACTTCTCCAGCATCCAGTGCTCTGTGAAGTCGATAGTTGACCATCTTCAGAACAATGAAAACAGCAGCTATCACAGGACAATAAACTGCTACTATAATCATGGAAGAAGGAAGGGCCTTTGAGAGGAAAAAAAATAAAGATGTGCATTTTTAAATATCTTATATTTAATTCAATTAGACAAATATATAACCAAGAATAAACATACAGTCACACAGCATCAATTATGTTATATTACTAAGTTGTAAAAGATGGCATGCCCAATATAGTAGCCACTAGATACATGAGGCTACTGAGCACTTGAAATGTGGTTAGTATGACTGAATTGTGTACTGTAAATAAACTATCATGGGATTTTGAAGACTATGAAAAAAAAAGTATAGCCCTAACTGGTTTGGCTCAATAGATAGAGCATCGGCTTAAAGGCTGAAGGGTCCCAGGTTCCATTCCACCCAAGGGCACATGCCTAGGTTGTGGGCTCGATCCCCAGTAGGGGGCGTGCAGGAGGCAGCCAATAAATGATTCTCTTTCATCATTGATGTTTCTATCTCTCTCCCTCTTCTTCTTTTTTTTTTTTTTTTAATATATTTTATTGATTTTTTTACAGAGAGGAAGAGATAGGGATAGAGAGCCAGAAACATAGATGAGAGAGAATCATCGATCAGCTGCCTCTTGCACACCCCCTTCGGAGGATGTGCCCGCAACCAAGGTATATGCCCTTGACCGGAATCGAACCTGGGACCTTTCAGTCCGCAGGCGGACACTCAATTACTGAGCCAAACCGGTTTTGGCTCTCTCCCACTTCTTTTCTCTCTGAAATAAATATCCTATATAAGAGTAATATGTCAATTAGCCATCACTCCGCGACAAAAATGGCGGCGCCCATAGCAGACACCGGAGGCATCGCCCAGGCAACAGGAGCCAGCATCTGCTCCTTGGCTGCAGAGAGGGAGAGGCTTCTCTGGCCAGAGGACTGGGAGCAGGACACTGAGCTCGCATCGCCAGCTGCTGAGCTTCTGAGCCATGGCTGTGCTGCGAGAGGGAAGGGACCTCTGGGGCTGTGAGCCCAGAGTTCGTGCCCCAGCCAGCCATGCGGCGGGAGGGAAGGAGCCTGTGGGGTCGTGATGCTGACAGAGCCCTGTGGGTGCCAGGGTCCTCCACCTGCAGCCCCCAGTAGCAGCCCAGCAGCCCGTCGCAGACTGGAAGCCCCCTGCCAGCAGTCCAGACAGGACCAGCAGGCACATTTAGACATCAAATCACTGCTGCTGAGGCTGCCATCACACACGCTCGCAAGTAGTATGGTCCAAGGGAGCGACTCCTGAGGCAAGGCTCCCATGGCAACTGATGCATAGCCAGGCAAGGAAGCCTGAAAGCCCAAGCACCCGCATACCCGAGCTGCAGGGCATCATGGGCCGGGGCCTTGAGGGGGCCCCAGGACAAGCATCTTCCCAGAGGCTGTGTGGAAGGAGGAGAGGAACCTCTGGCTAGAGACCAGGTGAGGGCTGCTGGCGCCTTTGCAGGCCAAGACCAGGCTGAGGGACACCCCCCACACATACTGCACCCCCGTGCATGAATTTCGTGCACCAGGCCTCTAGTATATATATATATTTTTTAAAAGTGTAAAAAATCTCAATATATTTTTATAGTACTGCATTAAATAAAATATTTATAGTACTGTGTTAAATAAAATATTATTACAATTAATTGTATCTGTTTTTCCTTATTTTTAATGTGGCTACTAGAAAAATTTTAATTGCATATGTGATTCAGAGTACATTTCCATTGGACAGTTCTGGCATGAAGTCCATGCCAAAGAGCTTATAATATACAACTGGAGAGTTAAGGTATGACATTACATAATACATGAGTAAGACAGGGTTGTGATCCAAATATATATAATCTCTGCTTATGTGCTCTCTGTAAATTTTTTAAAGATATAAACATATCTTGTGTTCTAGAAAATTACAAGTTAAAACTGTCATTTGAATCCTTAGAACTGTGACTGTAAAACCAGTTTAAGACATGGGAGATATGTAAAACCAAAGTATGTTTTATTTTAAAATATACTTAAACAGTTAAAAAAAAATAAAACTGATTCCAATTAAAAACATCATTGAGTAACTGATTTAGACATAATTTTAAGCTGAAAAATATATTTAAAATTTACAAAATCCATAAATATCAGATTTAAAAGAGTTAAGTACTTTGAAATATTTGTAAGATAGGTTAAGTACTTAAAAATTAATACTAAAATTTATAAATGCAATTTAAGTTAAAAGGATCTTAAGCCATATTTTAAAAACCAAATCTCTTAAAAATGACTGTAAAATGTTGACTTTGAAGAGTTGAGTTTAAAATTCTAAAAGTTGAGTTTAAAATTCTAAGTTAACTCATAGTGTTAATAAACCTAGGATTCATTGTGTAAAAACAAAAAAAGCCTGAATAAGCAGGAAATACACACACACATACACACACTCAAGTTAATAAAAAGTTCAAAGTAAACACAAATATGAACACATATACTACTCAGAGTATTTACAAAAATCCTGCATGATGCTGGTTTACACGAGATATGTTCACATAAGAACTAGAATGCTTGGAGATCATTTAGTTCAACACACTCATTTCCAGACTAGAAATTGAGAACTACTAACTTTAAATGATTTAGTCAAAATTACCATCTTATAACATCAAAACAGCATAAGTAAATAAGGTTTCTTCTACCTATGCCATGGCATGTTTTACTATATACCACAACACCAATTCTATTTTGTCAATGAAAAACGAGTCAGAGTTCCATCATTATTCACCACAGTTCATACTAACATAAAAATGATTGATTACATTAATCAAGTGGATGGAAAGAGAGCAACCTCTCCATTATTGCTCAGAGTGGCAGACAATGGAAATGTTAATGGCCTCTCCACATGGGAAAAGATAAAAGAAATTACTTAATATTGAATAGTCTATCGTATTTGCCTCTACAAATGAGTCAAAGTGAATGCCTAAAACAGATCTAAAACTCTCCCTTCCCCACTATCATATTGCCAAAAGCAGTAGATAATTGAGTGCCAAAAAAAACACACTAAAATGTGTAGGATCTATATATATATATACAGATTTCCTTTTAAACATTGATTATTGTAAAGACCAAAAACAAAAAATATAAGTGACCATTTCCTACTCAAACTATAAATGAACCCTTCACTTTTTAAGCCCCATCAGAGGTTACCCTTGAGGTTTCCAGGTGACAGCTGAGCTGTGCTGCGACAGTTTCCCTCTTCCCAGAGGGATATAGTGCATAGGTACACACTGGGTGGCTGTGGGACTTTGTTCTCTACTTCTTCTCTGCTCTACATGCATTTCCTCAAGGGCCTCTCAGCTGATCTCAGCACAAGTGACAACATTAGTTTCAAATCATAAGTGGATCACAAACCCTGTGTTTCATTAATATTACAAGAAAAATTTAAAAGATGTCTGCATTTAAATGGCTTCACTGGTCCCTTAAAATCCAACACCAGGCCTAACTGGTTTGGCTCAGTGGATGGAGTGTCTGTCAGCCTACGGACTCAAGGGTCCTAGGTTCGATTCCGGTCAAGGGCAAGTACCTTGGTTGCAGGCACATCCCCAGTAGGGAGTGTGCAGGAAGCAGCTGATGGATGTTTCTCTCATCAATGTTTCTAACTCTCTATCCCTCTCCCTTACTCTCTGTAAAAAAATCAATATTTTAAAACAAATAAATAACATAATATAATATAAAATAAAACACCAAAAAAATGAGAAACTAGTCAGGCCACCTGTTTTTCAGTTTTATAAATTATTTATCAAAGAGCAAACCTAGTAGTATTTACCATTCACCTTTATATTTTATTAAATTAGATACATCAATATGGTGTTTTCAAAGAAAGATTTTCAGAGAGAACAGAATTCCATTTATCAGGAAGTAGCTTCTCATGGGAAAGCAGGTTTTTTTCCCTGAAGAAAAAAACTTTTTACAAGATAAAACTGCTTATGTTTCTGTTAAAATTTTGTATCCCATTCAACAACCCAGTTCTAAATTAAAACATTTCAAATTTTTTTTTTGGCAATTACTTATTGACTTAAGGTTAACTGTGTTCCATAACAACCAAAAGTACTATAGTATTTTCAAAAGGATGCATTTTACGTTTTTAGGTTACATTTTTTTACTGTGCACTAAGGGCCCACTACATGAATTCATGCACCTTGAAAGGAACTGTAGGCTGTGAGGCTGCGGTAGGCACATGCCCCCATCTGGCCCCTCCCATCACGACCCCTTGGTCCCCCATTTGCTGGGGTGGAGTGATTTGGGCTGGGGCCAACAGCGGGTGCAAGCAGGGCTGGTGCTGTCAGAAGGTGCAAGCAGCGGATGCTGCCCCGATCACCCCTCAGGAGCAGGAGAAGGTGGAGAAGCCCTCAGGGACGGTCGGGGCCAGCAGCCACCACTGGCACCCAGTGACGGTGTCGAGTGATCAGGACCAGAGCCTGGCACTGGCAGTGGGTACGAGTGGTAGCTCCAGCACCGGCTGCAGGTGCACATGGGACCAGCAGCAGGTGCAAGCGCTATGTGGGACCGCGACACAAGGGAGCAAAGAATTTTCAGTAACCACCAGAGGCTCGCCCCGATGACAGCACCCGGCACTCCACCTTGGTCTGGCGCTCCAGCTCACCTGCTCCACCACCCCGCCGAGGCCGACACCCGCCATGTTCTGTGTCTGCCGCCTGCTGCCAATGCTCAACATGTTCTATGCGTACCCCCTGGTGGTCAGCGCACATCTTAGCAACCGATTATTCAGTTGTTCAGTTGTTTGTTTGTTGTACCATTTGGTCTACTTTCATAGGGTTTTATATAGAGAGATGTCATCTTTTAAGTTAATGCTGGTGCAACCAAGCACCTTAGCTGTCCTTTAGTAATAAAAGCTGACCTATCTTATCTTGACGTAAAAGTCCGTCTATTGTTACAAACTACCTGTATAATAAGGCTGGCTTTACTTCTTTCCCAGGTCACCACAAACAGAGGACAGCAGAGAACGAAGGTGGTTCAGCAGGTAGTGTAATACTGTTTGACAAACAAGGCCCTCGTTACATAACTAGGAAAGGTCACAACCCTGCAGGCAATCAATCATCACAGACTTAAAGTACTCTTCTCATACATCTTAAACACCTATCTCGTAGATCTTATATAGCAAAAAGTTATAACACTGAAACAGACAAGCTGGCCCTAGCCAGTTTGGCGGAGCGGATAAAGCATCGAACTGCAAACCAAAGGGTCCCGGGTTCAATTCCAGTCAAAGGCATGTACCTCGACTGCAGGCTCCTCCCTGGCTGGGCCCTGGTCAGAGCACATGCAGGAAGCAACTGATGTGTCTCTCTCACATCAATGTTTCTGTCTTTCCCTCTTTTTTCCACTCTCCCTAAAAATCAATGGAAAAATATTCTCAGGTGAGGATTAAAAAAAAAAAAAAAAAAAAAGTAAAAAACAAACAATCACAAAGCCAACCTGATTTTCCCCCCCAGTCCTATTATGCTATGATTAGTAACTTCTTGATTTTTGAGATTTGCTCATCATGTAGTCATACTCAGGCATTCATACCAGTTCAGTCAGAAATCAATGATCTGCAAATGGAACAGAATAAGAGCACAGAAATAAACCCACGCCTATATGGTCAACTAATATATGACAAGATATACAATGAATAAATACCTGAGGCTGCCTCCCTGGCCCAGCGGGGCTTGATGGGGGACTTGAGGCTGCACCCCCCTCCCGGCAGGGCTTAAAAGGGAACACAAGGCTGCTACCCTGGCCTAGCAGGGCTTGACAGTGTACCTTAGGCCGCATTCCCCACCTGGCAGGGCTTGATAAGGGACCTCAAGGGATGCACCTACCCGGTGCTGGGTTGGGGGACCTCAGACCATGCCCCCCACTCCGGTGCTAGGCCAGGGACCTCAGGCCATGTCCCTCGTCTGGCGGAGTTGACGGGGGACCTCAAGGTGTGCCCCCCACCCTGGTGCTGGGCCGGGGGACCTCAGGCTACGCCCCTTGCCCAGCGGGGCTTGTCAGGGGACCTCAGGCTGTGCCCCCCTCCCGGCAGGAATTGACAGGGGATCTCAGGCTGCACCCCTACCCGGCGCCAGGCCAGGGGACCTGAGGCTGCACCTCCCTCCCACCCACCTAGTGGGGCTTGACAAGGGTAGGACCGGCCTAGTCTCAATCTAGCCCATTGGGGTGGGGCCAGACGGGTCTGGATCTCTCGTGATTTTGAGGCGCATGTGGGTAGGTGGGGACTTTGTGTCTCATGGTGCGCCCCAGACTCTGACAGGAGAAGATTTTCATATACATTTTACTAATTTTCTTTCATCTCTGACATTTCTATTATAGAGAAAGTACAAATAGCAATATTAAAATATCTCCTTTAATTAATACCCTTTAAATGTGCACAAATTTTGTGTGCCAGACCACTAGTAAATGTTATGTGTCTACTAAGTATATGAAGATACCGTACTCAAAAAATTTATTATTACCGGTAAACAAACAGAAATTAAAACAAGATGCCATCATAATAAACAATGCTGGTGAGAACAAAAGAAAACAGGTCCTTACATACAATGGTGAGAATATAAACTGGTAAAACTTTTTTTGAGGTGTAATATGGCAACATCATTTAATTTAAATGTGCATAATCTTTGACCTAGCAATTTCTTTTCTAGAAACCTATAAACTCTCACAGTACAATTTTACATACACAAATGTGTACCACAGTATTGCCATAACATTGTTTGCTTTATTTTGAACTTTTATTTTGGACTATATGTACTTGAGTATAGTCTGGAACATTTTCTACAGCTAATATTGCTTTCCTGATAACAACCTAATAATGGTTTTTAACTGGAAGGTGAAATGCTCAAGGAATATATTATAAGAGATAAAAAGCACTATATAATTGTTATTATTATCAGTACCATAAAAGCATCTAATGTAGCCAGAATCAAAGTTATTCCATAATTTATTCACTGCTTTAAAAAAAAAAAAAAAAAAAAAAAAAAAAAAGGTGAGTTAAACTTCAGCCAGAATCAAAAATGTGTTTTCAGACATGGAAGAATAACAAGCTTTCAAACACTGAAGAATAATAAGGCCTTGCACAGGGTAGTGGTTAATTTGAGGTTCCCATCAAATCACTTACAGGCTTTTCTGCTGGTGCATTTAGGGGAGTTGTTTTCAAAATTCACATGAGTAGAATCTCCCCCCAGACAACGATTTATTGGAGTGAAGCAAAACAGGACCTCAGGCAAGTTCATTCCCAGTTATTAGATGGTGGGGTTTTTGCTCGTTTGTTTTTTTAAGAAGGAAAGTAATGTCGGTTCTGTCCCATTTATCACCTGTGTAATAGGCCAGCTATTCTCAAGTGACATGTGCCAATAGGCAAGCAATTCTCAAGTGAAGTAGTAAGGACTATACAAAGAACTACTAACAATCTTTAAAGCTGCTGAATAACTTTTTTAAAAAATAGGTAAATTTAGGATTATTCCTACATTAGCCTCACTCTCGGCCTGTGCTGTGATATGCATCTTGCTACAGGAAGGAAAAGAGATAAGCAGTGACTCAGAATGAGCAGAGGAATGGGGAGTATGTAGTTTGAAACCAACCCATGGAGAATTCTAATTCTCCTCACTCCTATCAGTAAGCAAAACTAAATAAAGCTCTAATTAGCTGAGAGCTACAAGTCAATGCCTAGAATAGCATGAAGAGCTATATAGTGCACTCTGTGATTTTACTTTGACTTTCTTTGTATTACCTACAGATACCTTTACAAAGAAAGAAAACTGCCAGCATGGCTCAGTGGTTGGATCTTCCACCAATGATCCAGAAGATCATGGTTCAATTCAGGGTACAAGCCTGGGTTCCTGGCTCGATCTCCAGTAGGAGGCGTGCAGGAGGCAATCAATCAGTAATTCTCTCTCGCTGACCTCTCTCTCTCTCTCTCTCTCCCCCTCCCTTGCTGAAATCAATAAAAATATTTTTAAAGGTAGAAAAACCAAAATAGATAATGTAATGAGAACTTGAGTAACACTTCATAATCATGTGAACACAAAAATATGCTATAAACATATCAGTACTTGTTTAAGATTACCAAACCAAAGGCAAAGCAAAATGAAAGGAAAATTAGTCAAAGATCACTAACTACCGTGTTTCCACGAAAATAAGACATCCTCCGAAAATAAGACCTAGCGTATGAAAAGCTAAGACATTCCCTGAAAATAAGACCTAGCGCAACTTTGGGAGAAAAAAATTAATATAAGACACTGTCTTATTTTCGGGGAAACAGGGTATGTTAATATCATGTTATATTGTATAGATTCTAGAAACCATAACTTTGGACAATAAAATAAGGTTTAAGTTTACTGCAACTACAGAGAATAGAGAGGAAAAACATGGCATCACAATTAGACAAATCCATAATGTACAACATTCTATAAGATAAATTACCCTATATTTTTAAAAATCAATTTGGATGAGAGAGAAATTATTAAACCCTAACTGGATCCTGGATTTGGAAAAACTGGCTATATATGATATTTTTGGGACTTTGGGGAAATTCTAAATATGAACTAGATGTTAGAGAATGTTAATTATATTCAATGTGATAATTGAGGGATGACAAGTCATAATGCATCAGGTATAAACACGTGCCTAGGAGAGAAAATGAGGATGTAGATATATATCACATATCGATATACAGAACCAAATGTGATTTTTTTTTTTAAAGGTTCTAAATGTTAAATCTAGGTAGATATATGGGTGATCGTGTATTATTCTTTCAACATTCTTATTCATTTGAAAAATCTTCATTTAAAGCAATTGGAAAAATAAGATTATTTTAAGCTTATTCTTCAACAGCACATACTGTATACTTTAATACTCTTGTGACATAAGGAACTGAAAAAAAGACACTGATAATACAGTTTAATTTTTTAATTAGCCATATTTACTTTCACTTAAAAAAATCTTTAAATTGAGGATTTCACTATTTAAATGCCCCCCCAAAAAAATCTTTACTCCCTTGAAAGTTCACTTGGGTTCTGTCTTAAGGTTCTGTGATAGTTACAAAAATCATCTGTAGTATATATTATGGTATAAATAAAACAGAATACTACTTAGTGCAAATAATAATTGCTTTACTGGGGTTTTCATTACTTTGTTTTACATCCTTGTTTTTATCCATTCCAGATATTGACCAGGAATAGTAATATTATGAACATAAATAATATACTGAAAAGTTAAAAAATAATTCACTAAGAAAGCCTTAACATGTTAGATATCTTTATTAGTTGTACCAGTTAATAATTTGGATTTTTTTCTATAGATGGAGTTACACGTTTGTTGATATATATGTGATTTGATATGCTATTTTGTTGTATTGACAACAAGCTTCAAAACTTCATGTCAAATTTTCTGAAGGTGTTAACATCGTAGATATTTTTATGCTTAAAAATATCAAATTTTGTGCAAAAAAAAAAAAAAAAAAGAGCATTTGCGGGAAGTTTTAATTCATTACTTTATTTTGAAGAAAAGTGCTGCTGAAAGTTATCATATACTCCGGGAAGTTTATGGTGAACATGTTCCTTCTCAAGATACTGTGAACGCTGGTTTAAAAGTGATGGTTTCGATGTGAAAGACAAAGAACGTCCAGGTCAACCGAAAAAGTTTGAAGACCAACAATTACAAGCATTATTGGATGAAGATGCATGGCAAACTCAAAAACAACTTGCAAAAAGATTAAACGTTGCTCAGCAAACAATTTCCGATCATTTATTTACAAGCACTGGGAAAGATTTTAAAGGAAGGAAAATGAATGCCACATCAACTGAACGAAAGACAAATGGAAAACTGAAAAGCCATCAGTAAAATGTTGCTTCAACAGCACGAAAGAAAGACTTTTTTGCATCGAATTATGACTGGCAATGAAAAGTGAATTTATTTTGGGAATCCTAAACACACAAAATCATCAGTTGATCCGGGTCAACCATCAACATCGACTGCAAGGCCAAATCGCTTTGGAAAGAAGACAATGCTCTGCGTTTGGTGGGATCAGGAAGGTGTGGTGGATTATGAGCTTCTAAAACCAGGTGAAACCATTAATACTGATCACTACTGACAACAAATTATCAATTTGAACCATGCTTTGATCGTAAAATGACCAGAATGGGCTATAATGACATACCATCACACACTTCAAAACCAGTTAAAGACACGTTAAAATTTTTGTCTGGGAAGTATTAACCCACCCGCCGTATTCACCCGACCTTGCTCCTTCAGATTACCACTTGTTCAGGTGGATGGCACATGTACTTTCTGGGCAGCACTTCTAAATATACAAACAAGTGGAAAATTGGGTCTCTGAATGGTTGCCTCAAAGCAAGAAAAGTTCTATTGGGACGATATCCACAAATTACCTGAAAGATGGGAGAAATGTGTAGCTAACAATGTACATTACTTTGAATAAAGCACTTTTTAAATATATATATATATATATATATATATATATATATATATATATATATATATATATTTATTGATCTTTTACAGAGAGGGGGAGAGAGAGAGAATTAGAAACATCTATCAGCTGCCTGCCTCCTGCACACCCCCCATTGGGGATGCGCCCACAACCACGGCACATGCCCCCAACCGGAACCAAACCCGGGACCCCTAGTCCACAGGCCGTCGCTCTATCCACTGAGCCAAACCAGGCAGGGCATTTTGATGTTTCTCTTGAAATTATCGTGTTTTGATTACAAAATCCACATTATTAACTGGTACACCTCGCATATATAAAAGCCTAAGCAACCATTACGAGCCAACAACCGAACAACCAGACAACCAGCTGATAGCAATGATGCACACTGACCCAGACTTCGCTGCTGTGGCCCTGACAGCCCTGATTCTGGCTTACCCACACCCCAGACCCAGATAGAATAGCAGAGGCAGCCTGATTCCTCATGAAATTGGCCATTGGTTAGCTTGGCCCCATTGCCAGCCGAGGGACCCAACCCATGCACGAATTCATGCATCAGTCCTCTAGTCCTATATAATAAAAGGTTAATATGCAAATCAGCAAAATGATGGAATGACCAGTCGCTATGATGCACACTGACCACCAGGGGCTGCCTCCTGGTGGTCAGTATACTCCTAAATGGGAAACATTGCTCAGCTAGAAGCTGGGCTCATGGCTGGCAAGCACAGCAGCACTAAAAATGTCCAACTGACAGCTTAGGCCCACTCCCTGCTCCCCGAAGGCTCCCGGACTGCAAGAGGGTGCAGGCTGGGCTGAGGGAACCCCCCCACCCCAAGTGCATGAATTTTATGCACCGGGCCTCTAGTATAATAAAATACTTGGTAGTAGAGTAAACCACTGTACCAAAAACATATAATCATTTAATGAACAACTTTTCCCCAGAACAAAGATTCCTTTGCCTGATGGAAAGATTGTGAGAAATGCTCCTCCAGGACTAATAAACCCCGTGAAGATTCCTCACCATCAGGCCCACATTACCCAATATACAGTAATGTTTGAATGTATGAATTATCCTCTGCATAAATCCTTCTAGGAAATGACTGGATGTTTCTTCCAGTTCCTGAGTACTTTATGACACATAAGGGGTTAGTCATATTCTACCTTGTAATATGATTGTTTATTTATCTCATTGCCTCCAATTTATAAATTAGGAGAAAGCAGCATTATACAGGAAGCTAAGATACTCAAATTCATTCTGCATGATTGAGGTATAAAGTCTTTTTCATCTTTAGAATTACTTCATTTAATGTAATTCTTCTTATGCAAAATATATCAATTTTCAAATAGCCTAACATAGGTTAATGGTCAATGTATGATTTGAAAATAATTCAGCTCTAGCCAGTTTGGCTCAGTAGACAGAGCGTCGGCCTGGGGACTGAAGGGTTCCAAGTTCAATTCTCAGTCAGGGCACATGCCTGGGTTTCAGGCTTGATCCCCAGTAGGGGGTTGCAGGAGACAGCCGATCAATGATTCTCTCTCATCATTGATGTTTCTCTCTTTCTCTCCATTCTTGTCTGAGCTCAATAAAAATATATATATTTTTTAAAAATCATTCAGAATATTTTCTTCTTGCGCTGGCCAGTTTGGCTCAGTGGATAGAGCACAGGCCTGCAAACTGAAGGGTCCCAGATTCGATTCTGGTCAAGGGCATGTACCTTAGTTATAGGCTTGATCAGTAGGAGATTCTTTATCCCTCTCCCTTCTTCTCTGTAAAAATCAATAAAATATTTTAAAAAGAATACTCTCTTCTTTGCATCTAAAATATATCACAAACATAAAACCTTTTACTAAATTTTCTCATGACAATTTAGTAAATTATTATAAATTGTAAAATTCTAAAAAAAAAAAAAAACAAAAACAAAAAAACCAGAATCTCAACATAAGAGAAAGAATAGAAAATCATATTAAAATAATCATACTAAGTGCAATTTATTATCCTGGATTGGATCCTGAAACAGAAAAGGAACATTAGTGTCAAAACTGGTTTGGCTCAGTGGACAGAGAGTCAGCCTGCGGACTAAAGGGTCCCAGGTTCAATTCCGGTCAAGGGCATGTACCTTGGTTGCGGGCACATCCCCTGGGAGGGAGCGGGGGCCAAGAGGCAGCTGATCGATGTTTCTCTCTCATCAATGTTTCTAACTCTCTATCCCTCTCACTTCCTCTCTGTAAAAAAAAAAATCAATAAAATATTTTTTTTTTAAAGAAAAGGAACATTTGTGGTAAAATCTAAATAAAGTCTATAGTTTGTTAATAATACTATATACCATGTTGATTTCTTAATTTTAATAAATACACCATGGTTACGTAAGGTTTCAATATTACAGGAAGCTGGGCAAAAGGTATAAAAGAATTCTATATTAGTTTTGTAACTTTTCTGTAAATCTAAAATTATTATAAAACGAAGTTTTAAAGATGTTAACTATGGATGAATATGTTTAGCTTATGTCTAGACAACATTCAGGGAGTTAGGAGGGATAGTAGAAGTGAACAGCCAGATATGTGATTCAAGCTTCTCAAATTTGTGACTAATCTTCCTGCCTATTCTTAGGGCAGTTGGCACTCAGAATTCTATGTGGTTTGTACAAAGCAGTACAAATAGGACTTTTTTTTTCCCCTTAAAACCTCAAAAGGAAATGGCTTGCTTTGCCCTAGGTTTTCTTTTCTTTCTTATAACACAAAGCAACAGAGACTAGCGCCAACAGTGTAAGTTATAAAAGATGCAAACTCCCTCAGATTCTAAAGATAAAGGACAAGAAGGAAAGTTTGAACTTTTTTTACAATTCTACCAAAGAAAGCATTTAACCAATTCCTTGGGGGAAAGGCAGAGGAACCAAGGAATCATTAACTACTTATTTCACTGGGATTTGGTACAATTTATCTAGATGGTAAAGAAGTCAACAGTAATAAAATCTACAGAATGTTTGTTGTAATCTGTTCTTTTCCACACCTGTCTATACTATTTTAGTATTACTATTCCTAGGGGTCCCCAGTACAAAATAATTTTCTGTCTTCCCCTGCTGTGCAGAGAGACAGGAAAACCATTTGATTTAATTCAGATTAAATAATAGAAAGAAGCAATCAATCTCTCAAAGAAACATTTCTGCTTGTTATCCAGATGCCTGCTCTGAAAATTATCTGAGTACAGAATATAGGAAAAATCAGATAAAAGTTATGTGACATATGTTAGTGTAATAACACCCCCTTAATTTGGACTAAGAAAATCTGAATTGGGAGGAGGTCAATGGGGAAATAAAGGAGATATATGTACTACTATTTGTAATACTTTAAACAATAAAATTAAATTTTAAAAAAAGAAAGGCTGAATTAGACAAGTACTTTAAGAGAAATTCTGCCTATTATAAAAAAAACAAACTATTACTGCCAGGCGAACATGGCTCAGTGGCTGAGCACTGACTCATGAACCAGGAGGTCACAGTTCAATTCCCAGTCAGAGCACATGGCCAGGTTGCAAGCTCAATCCCCAGAAGGGGACATGCAAGAGACAACAGGTCAGTGATTCTCTCTCATCAGTGATCAATCGATCGATCTCTCTCTCTCTCTCTCTCTCTCTCTCTCTCTCTCTCTCTCTTTCCATTCCTTTCTAAAATCAATAAAAAAATTATTTTAAAACTATTACTGAAATGATTTCATTCAACATTCCATTGAATGAGAAATTTAACACACTAACACCCTGTTTTGGAAAGTGCTGAGTAAAGGTGGGAAGACAAATACTTTTAATATTGTTGATGAAAACTTAAATTAGGCGATTTGGCATTTTCAACCATTTTCTTTTCTTCAAAATACTCTTGTCTTGGCTTCTGGAACAGGTTACTTTCTTTCTTTTCCTCTTACCTTTCTGGTCTTCTCTGCTGAGCCATTTTCTTTTTAATGAATTATACTTTCTCCCCAGGTCTTATCTGTTCTGTAGCTTGGATTATCCTCTATAATGCTAATAACTCCCAAATAAATTTTACCCCAAATTTCTCTCCTTAACACTTCTCTTCAACACTCTAAACTCACGTTCTCCAACCTCAAAGGCAACCTCAAAACGGCCCCACAATCCTTCCGTCCCCTTCCAGTCAGGTCACTTTGCCAGTCTCCAAAAATAAGAATCCACCGCAAACCCTGAATATCCTCCTCACCTCCCCCTTCACTCTCAACAGAAAACACTAACTCTGTATTTCAAAATAAATCATAAAAGACCTACCTCAACTTTCACCACCAAATGCTTATCCCTTCTTCCATAAGCATTCATCCTTACCTCCTTCCTTCCCCCAACTCTCTCCAGAGATTGATCCCTGGCTAACTATACTTCCTGGACCACAAGCCTACTTTGCCTTCTCAGGAACCTCATATTATCAATTTCAATATATATTCTCTTTCAAAATTCACTCAGTGTTTTAAAAATGATTATTTATCAAATAAAAATATGCATATCCTATAAACCACCAACTTTACTTCCAGAAATTTATACAAAAGACTGGTACAAAGATTTAACTGACAAGAATACTCACACTACTGTTTTCAAAATAGCTAAAATCTACAACCTACAGAGCCAATAACCAAATGATTAAATACACTGTAACACATTATACTACCGTGTACTAGACAGCTATTCAAACTGCTTTTTTCCCCCACATGGTAACATTCCCAATCTACAGTCAAGCAAAATAGGCTTCAAACAGTACAAATTTTATGAGTCCATTTTTGTAAGGAAAAAGCATAATATGTATTTGTAAGCTCCAAATATAAAATGCTTAACAGCTTTAGCTATAATTTCTGATTTAGCATATATATATTTGAACAAAAAGGTTCTACTGTGTTGACAAAACAGAGAAAAATCTAAATACTGAGTAAATAAAAGTACAGTATTACTGTCTCCTAAAATTTAAATAAGACGATAAAGTATGCCATTATCATTAATTTATTTTAAATTAAAACATGGTCTTATTTGGGAAGAAAAAAACGTTTTTCACATTAGGTTTCTAATTTCTTTGAGTTCTGAATAAACCTACCCTCATGTTGCGGTGACAACTTTTACAAAATAGTCAAAAACTGGAAAGCGGTCCTCATCTACAGGAGAATGGATAAACAAACTGTAGTATACTCGCACCAAGGAACACTGCTTAGCAATAAAAAGGAACAAGGTACTTTCATAAAGTATACCTACATGATTCTATTTATATGAAGTTATAAAACAGAGTAAACTAATCAATGATTGGGGGGGGGGGGGGGGATCAGGCCAAGGCCAAGAGGGAGAGGACTGACTGGGAAGGACAAACAAGAACTTCCTCGAATGATGCTAAACATCCTACAACACGATAGGTTTGCACTACACATATGAATTCACCTATCAAAACTCAAAAAGTTACCCAATGACTCACCTAGGATTTATGCGGCTTAGAACTCTAATGGTATGCATACTGAAGTGTTTAGGGATGATCTGTACTGGTACCTGTAACTTCAGATGCATCTCTCTCTAAAAAAAAAAAGAAAGAAAGCGCCGCCCATAGGTATGGCCCAGTGGTTGTGCACTGGCCTATGAACAAGGAGGTCAGAGGAATCAAACTGTGACTCCTGGTTCATAGGCCAATGCTCAGCCACATCTCTCCCCTGCCCTTCCTCTCTGAAATCAATAAAAATATATTTTAAAAGAAAAAGAAAGGGCCTTGATAAAGAGGTAAATAGACACAGACATGTAATAAACAAAAACTGGAGAATCCAGGTAGTGGGAACAGTTCTTTCAACTTTTCTGTAAGTCTGAAACTTCTCAAAGTAAAATGTTGAAAAACATTATTTAACTTTCAGTACAGTCAGCTACCGAAAGCAAACTACCTGCGTATTCAAAACCTGAAAAAGAAATATAAACTTCCTAGTTTTTCAACAGCCAAATAATTTTACAACTTGGAGTAATTTCTCAAATAGCAGAAAACATCTTTAACAAAAGATACTAAAACGTTTTGTAAATTCACAAGTTTTTCTACAAGCTATCAAATATGGCTACTTTCTTGGAAACTTCGTTTGTAAACCATCATTGGACAATGTATCTTTAAATTTATTTTAAGTGACATAACAAGAGAGATAAGAGCTATACCTGTGTCATACCCACATGGGAATAATTACATTCATCTCAATATTAAATACTGAGAATACTGGCAAGAAAAAGCAAAGAACGTAGGTAAAAACAAACCGTCTACTATTCATTAAACATTTCCTAAAGGATACAGAAAATATTCTAATACTAAATAATCATGTTTTTAATTACTAATTTATAACTTTCCTTAATTAAAACTTCTTATAAATTATGAAGATTTCAGTTTTAAGTCATTGTAACTTAATCTTGTTTACATGGGTATTTAAAATATTTTGAATATTTTTATTGATTTCAGAGAGGAAAGGAGAGGGAGAGAAACATCAATGAGAGAATCACTGATCAGCTGCTTCCTCCACGCCCCTTATGGGGGATCAAGTCTGCAACCTGGGGCCTGTGCCCAGACTAGGAATCCAACCATAGCCTCCTGGTTCATAGGTAGACACTCTACCACTGAGCCATGCCAGCCGGGCTTTTAAAATATTTTTTAAATCTTTGGGAAAGAAAATGATTTTAAGGCCTCACTAGAGAAATCCTCACTAATAAAGTATTTATCATTCTGTAGATCACATGTGTCAAACACAAGGCCCGCGGGCCAAATCCAGCCCGCCAGGCCTTGCAATGTGGCCCGCACCGCGCTGTCATCACTGCACTCGGCTGTCAGTTTATGACAGTGTCAGTTTATGACTGTTCAGTAAACCATTCGGCCCGCGATTTAGGCTGGATTTTAGATTTTGGCCCCTTCTCTGATTGAGTTCGACACCCCTACTGTAGATGATAAAGATCAGCTATAGAAAATAATAATAAGATAACCAAGAAGAAAAAGTTGAATCCTTCATAAATTTTATGAGTGATTTAGTTTCTGAATAAGATCTCTCCAAAGATTTATATTGCCTAAATTACTATATATATCATGTGTATGTAAGCATATGTACGTATAAACTGCACAAAGTGGTAGATACAAAAGCTATAGATGCTGCACTTTGACTTAAGGGTTTTTCAAGGGTCATTCTGTATTTGATTTTCAAATAATTCTGTATCTTATTTATGTCTTACACATTGATATTTAATCTAACCCCCAGGTAAGATGTGACTCCACCAGATAATACAGGCTATCACAGCACTCCTTCCACCCCCAACTATTCTGTATCAGTTAAGTTGATTAGATTAATCTAAAGATTCACATATATATAATACAAAATTCATTCAACAAATGCTTATTCAGAACCCAGCACAGGAGTCGACACTGGATATACCCTGCCGAATAAAGCAGACAACGTCCCAGCCCTCATGAAACTTACAAAGTATTGGGGAGAGGGGATGTTAGAGAGCAAACAAGTAAACAAAGTTGTAAATACGTTTGTGATAGCACCATGGGAGAAAGTTACAGGGTGGAATGATGCAAGAGGCCTGCCTCTCTGAGGAGATGCTATTTATTTACCAGTAAACCCAGCCCTGCAAAGAGCCAAAGGGAAGAGTCCGTCTTCAGGAACAGAGAGGAGGCCGGTGTGACTGCAGCACAGCGGGGAAAACTGCACGAGCAGCAGCCAAAGGCAGAACTGGCTCTGGGGGCCTTAGTAAGGAAGCTAGACTTTATTCTAAATGCAAGAGTCAGTGAATGATATTAAAGGGTGGTGGGGAGGAATGACACAAACAGATTGATGTCATTTACTTTGTGGAAAAAAATTAGTTGTAATAGGGCAAGAATAGAAGCTAAGGCAAACAAAAACAGTGTGGACCAGAAGGTGGAAAGACAGTAGAAAGGTCTGTCCTTACATTTAGCATTTGTCAGAAATTATGTCTGACAGAATTGATAACATCTGCTCATAAGACGATGGGGATGGCATAAGCAACTAGATACTAGTTGGCGCCACAAACTAAGAGGACAAAGACAGAGTAAGAAAACAAGTTGGGGTGGTGCCTTGAATGGGGAATCGAGGGTGGTTTTGGACATGATACCTTTGAGATGCCTCTGAGGCAGTCAAGAGGAGATGCTGAGTAGGCTGCTAGATTTAAGAGACTTATGGGCATGATCGAGCTCTTTAAACTGACCTGGATACTCATAAAATATAAATTAATGGGCCACACTCCAAATCTTCTACATCAGATTGGACTTGCACAAGGGCACATTTTTAACATGTTCAAGTGATTCGGTTGTTAGCTGGAAGTCAGAGAATCACTTATATAGAGAGTTAGTGTTATAGTTCATCACCCAGGTGTACACCCCTCTTTACAGAAGAGGAATATGTTGAGGTAAACAGTATGTTGAGCAGTATGTTAAGATCATGGTTTGAGTTACTATGTCATCTCCTGCAGTCATAGAACATTATAGAGGAAACAGTTTTAATAGCCCTTCTTCAAATGACAGTTACTGAACGCCACTCTGAAGGTGAATAATTTTCCTACTTCACAAATGTTTTCTTTACAAATGCCCATGCAATAACTCACAAATGAATAAATTAGGTTCAGTAAGGTGGAAAGTCTTGTCCAAAGGACACATTCAATTACGGAGCCAACACATACAAATCCAGATAACACAATTCCAGTCTGCTTTCCAAAACACAAAAAAATGCCACGAAGCTCACATCCATAAAGCTCACTATCTGTGACATGTCAGGTACAAAAATAATCTTGATGACAAGATAAATGGGGTTAATGTCTTCCGAGAAACAGAAAGGACAATGAAAGGTGAAAAAATGACTCTTTGACTTTCACAACTATTATATTATAACTGAACTATAAATTCTACCTTTGATGTATCCACAAAAGTTACAAGTGTTTGAATCCTGTATAACAAGTCCTAAGACCTTATTATGCTAAGTGAAATAAGTCAGAGAAATAGGAAGTACTGTATAATATCACTTACACGTGGAACCTAAAATAGTCAACCATCTTTTCAAAAAGGGTACAAATTTGCAACCAGTAGTAAATAAACCAGAGAACTAGTGCACATATAATGAATGTATACAAATTATGTAATGTGATAAATATCACTATAACAGCAATCATATTACAATATATAAATGTATCAAAGCAATAAGCAATACACCTTAAATGTACACATTATGTCAAATTTATTCAATAAAATTTTTTTAACTAAAAACAAAATCAGAAAAGCAATTACATTTACCAAAACAGATATTTAAAATAAAACCCATCCTGCCGAAACCGGTTTGGCTCTGTGGTAGAGCGTTTGCCTGCGGACTGAAAGGTCCCAGGTTCGATTCCGGTCAAGGGCATTTACCTTGGTTTTGGGCACATCCCCAGTAGGGAGTGTGCAAGAGGCAACTGGTCAATGTCTCTCATCAATGTTTCTAGCTCTTTCTCTCTCCCTTCCTCTCTGTAAAAAATCAATAAAATATATTTAAAATAAATAAATAAATAAAACCCATCCTAAGATTCTCCCTAACTCTTCACAGACTTTGTATCTTTAAAAAAAAAAAAAAAAAAAAAAGGAAAGAAAAGGCTGCTAGTACAAGGCAAGTTCTGTTATATCAACTCCCAGCTCACTATTTGCTTATGGCCACAAAACAAATCACTGATGGCTAAAAATCAGTTATCTTCATCGGTAAAAGGAGGACACAGGGTTTGGGATAGCAAACATAATAGTTAGCATCATCTGTAATTATTATTGGAAGAGCAAATAATAATAATCTATAATGATTATTATAGATTTTAACATGAAATGTTGGATTTTCCTTCAAGTGTATACTTCAAACTATCTACCTCAATACTGAAGTACTAGTATGTTTCCTAAAATGTTTACAAATCCTCCTGGCTAACTGCCCATGAACTAAGATCATCCTGACTGTAAGTTCCGGGTCACAACAGTGTTAATGCTTGTAACTGTTCATTGTTCCTTGAAGGCAAAGCTGTGTCTTGTTTATGTCTAATCATTTATTTAGTATTTGAGTGCTTACTCTGTGCTTGGCACTCATACTGGGCTTGAAGCAATGAACTTTTTTCAGCAGATTTGTTTGGGCTGGTTTAAGGCCTTTGGTTGGCAAAGGGAAAGTACTGCCTATTGCTGAATTCAGGACAATCAGCCTCTCCAAATGCCTTGTTTTTAAGCTGTATTTTCACTGAAAGTTGTAAGTGCATTTTTTTAACATATCAGTTTCTGCCCTCTTGAAGCTTATATTTTAATGAGAGAAGCAAGACATTCAGTAAATAAATGTATAGCAATTAGTGATAAGTGCTATCAAATAAAAGAGGAAAAGGGGGTTAGGAAATATTGTAATAGCTGGGAAGTTGGTATTTTAGATAGGTTATCAGAGAAAGCCTCACATGATACTGAAAGCTGAAATATGTGGAGCAAATCACATAGATTATCTGGAGGAAAGGAGTCATCCAGACAGAAGGGAAAGAGCCAGCACAAAGCCCGTGGAGCAGGAACAGTTTTGTGGGGAAAATTGCAAGAAGGCAAACGTATGTGTTAGGGGGTTGGGAGGATGACAGACACATGGGCGGGCGGGCTCTGAGAGCAGAGGAGTGCCCTGATCTGATCTATGTTTTAAAGAATCACTCAGACTTCTGCACGGAGAACCGAGAATACAGAATGGAAGCAGTGAGCCTGATTAGAACACTGCAATAATCCAAAGGAGACATGATAGCTTGAACCAAGGGAGTCATAATAATGATTAGCTGGATTCTAGTTAGGTTTTGAAGACAGAATCCATAAGATTTGTTGATGAACTGGATGTGAACAGAGAAAAAGAATCAAAGAGAACTTTAATAATATTTATGAAGAGCAGAACTGCCATTAACTGAGACAAAAAGTCAGAGAAGCAGTTTCATTTTCCCAGGAAGAACCCAGCCAATTGCCCAGTACATAGTAGAAACTCAAATATTATTTGTGAATTAATTTAACTGAATAAACTCCTCAAATGAAGCATTAAACTCAATGTGAGCTACTAGCACCATTCATGGACTAACATGGAAATCTTAGACTGGGACACAGCAACTAATCCTTACATCTCAAGGACCAGTCTGTTTTAAATTTACAATCCTCCTGAATGTAACAGAAATCTGCTATGAAAGAAAGCTCTGTGCCCAGCCCAAGGATTCTTGCACCCAAAGTAATTAACCTGTTCGTTAATGATATCATATTCCTGGAAAGAGCAGAAGTACAACTAGAACTCCCCAGGCCAGAATTAATTGAAAACTCTAATACTCCGAGAAATATTTTCAGAATTGGGCAAGACTGTACAAGTCCCCTTAAAAAAAAAAATTAAAGCCATCGGTCATCAGCATTTTTCAAATAGTAATTTTCCCCTCAAGCAATAAGCCCCTTCAAAACAATTCCAATGAAAAATTAAAATCTTTTTGAGAAAGTGAAATTTAGCACTTTTCCCCCTAACCAAGCATTTTCCCTGGCCAATTAGTAACAATGAGCTTCACTCAGAGGTAAGTTGAGTGTCCTCACCTTTAGCAGTCCTATTCCCAAATTTCCTAATCCAAAATTCAGCTCCGTGAAGCAGCACAAACTTAGCAGAAATATATTCAAAGCCATTTTCCTAAAATAAAGTTACCATCTTTTCCTCCCACCCCGTTATTTAAAAAACATATTTAATCCGAGCTTAAGTATCATTCCTCTTCCGCATTATTTTGCCCAAAGCCTCACCCTAAAGTGTTAATATATATATATATGGTTTACAACTTTCTGTGAAAATAGAGCTTTAAAAACTTGATCGTTCGGAGAAGCTGATAGTCCCGAATTCAGCAACAGGCAGCGCTTTCCCTTGTGCCAATCAGTGAAAGGCCTTGAACCAACCCAAACAAATCCGCTGAAATGCCAGCCAGATTCCCCGAATCTCCGCTCCCTCCCCCCCAAAGCTGGCCTGGAGACACCACAATCGAGGGGGGGTGGACACGAGGCTGAACTGAAAAGAACCAGTGGCTACCCAAAAAAAACAATGATTTTTAGAGGCAGGAAGGTGAACAATCAGGTTTCCAACCACCACGGATGAGGGAGGAGGGGCCGGGCGGCCCGCACACACGTCCCTCCCGGGCGGAGCGGCGCCCCGCCAGCCCGGCTCTGGAGGCTCCGGAGGCTCCGCGCGCCGCTCGGAGACCGGGACGCGGCGCGGGCGCTGCCCGGGGAGGAGTGAGCGCCGCCCGGGGCGGAGGCAGTGCCAGGGGCGGCAGAGGGAGCGCCAGGGGCGCCCGGGGGCCGCGGCGCAAACGGGCGCGCGTGCCAGGGAGGAATGCGGCGTCCCCCGGGCGAGGAAGGCTCGGCGCCTCGGACCGGGCACTCGGGCCAGGGCTCTGCCCACCCGGGCGGAAAGGCTGCGAGGCCCCCGGTGCCCAGGACGCACGGGGGGACGGCGGAGGGGGGTTGCCCGCTGTTCCGTTCCTGCTGTCATCCCTGAAGTAGGGGAAACCCTCCGGCAGGGGGAGGGGAGCGTGACAGCGAGCGGGGCCGCGGCCCCGGGGGCGGGCGGGCGGGCGTGGGGAGGGCGGGGTGCACGTCCCGGGCCGGGGCAGGGGGACGGGGAGCGCCGCCGCGGCCCGCGGGCCCCGGCGCCCGGCCGCCCCGCCCCCACACTCACCATGTAGAGGGTGAAGGGCAGGCCGAGCAGAAAGAGCCACAGGTAGAGGTGCAGCGCGTTGACGAAGGTGGCCTGGTGCGGGTCGTAGTACCAGCCGCCGCTGAGCGCGGCCCACACCCCCTGCCGGAGGATCTGCAGCGTCTGCGACCCCATCCCCGCCGCCCGCCGCCGCCGCCGCCGCCGCCGCCGCCCCGGCCCCAGCGCGGCCCCGGAGCCGCGCGCCGTCTACCCGCCTCCGGAGCGCCGGGACAGCGGGCCGGAGCCTCGGCCCTCGCTAGGGCTGCGGCAGGAGGAGGAGGAGGCAGCGACCGAGGAGGAGGAGGAGACCGGGGAGGAGGAGGCGGCGAGCGGCGGGGCGGAGGAGCGCGGAGAAGAGGAGGGGACCGGCCTCCGGGGCGCCGCCGCCATCTTGTCTCCTAACACCCGGAGCCGGGCGCTCGCCGCCCCCGCCCGCCTGCGCCGCCGCCGCCACTGCCGCGACCCCCGCTGCCCGCCCCGGGCCGGACGGAGAGGGAGGTCGGGAGGCCGGGAGGGACGGGCCGCAAGCCGCGCCCCCTCCAGCTCCTCCTCCCCTCGCCTCCGCCCTCCGGCCGGCTCCGCGCCTGGGAGCCGCGGGCGCCTCCTGCCGGCGCCCGGGAGAAGCGCGCGCACGCGGCCCGGCGGGCGGGGGGCGGGGCCGGGGCCGCGGGAACCAGGTGTAGGGCTCCCCGAGACCCCATTGCTCTCCCCACATGGGACCCTGGCAAGTTCATGGGCCAGCCCCGGAACCTGATCTTTCCCTCTCCAGAAACCCAGTCTTCAGAACCTTGTCAGCAGCCTGGCTGACGTTTTGTGATATTTCTTAAAGCCCCAGGAACCCTGAGGCTAATAATCTGAGATTCTCACTGAAGGCCTAAAGCAGTGTTTCCCAAACTTCTCTCATGATGAGAATCACCTGGTTGAAGTTGTTAAAATACAGATTCCTAGTGCTAACCTAGAATTTTTGGGAACATATAGATAAAATTGTGTACTTAACCAGTGCTCTAAGCTTAGATTCCTGAATCCCAACTAAGAAGTGCTAAACTAGAATTTTT
The DNA here is from genome assembly GCF_964339955.1 of Pipistrellus hanaki. Taxonomy (NCBI): domain Eukaryota; kingdom Metazoa; phylum Chordata; class Mammalia; order Chiroptera; family Vespertilionidae; genus Pipistrellus; species Pipistrellus hanaki. The sequence continues at coordinate 24,127,308 of NC_140503.1, forward strand.
GGGAACATATATATGTTTAGCACTTCTTTGTTGGGATTCAGGAATCTGTAGTTTAACAACTCCACCAGGTGATTCTCATCATGAGAGAAGTTTGGGAAACACTGGCCTTAAGGAATCAGGTACAGCGGATGGCACTTGCAAAATCACAGACGCACCACCCACCACCCGATCTGAGCAAGCGCTGCATCCGGTCCTTGGAGTGAGCTGAAAGCCCTAAGGGCGAGAAAAACAGCCGCAGCCAGTATTGGGAGGACTTGCCACTGCCAGAGACAAATAAATTAGTAGAAGTTTCAAGAGTATGTGCAAGTAGGGGGTGAACAGGTTCACCATTGTGCGCCGTGATTTTGTTTTTTAACGTGCTATGTAACTTGTAACCATTTTTATTAATGGGCCCGTCTAAACAGGGAGGAAACATTAACTGGGATTGCGCCCCAAGTCACCATAGGGTCTTGTACTTCTCTTTTTACAGCTGTAAAGACGGAATCATTTCTTAGCGCTGTGTAATGTTTTATAGGGCATGTCTGATCTCACCGAATGAGATTGTCCTAGGAGTTTGAAGTTTGAGTTTATGATAGCAATAAAAGTACTATTTTATACTCCTGGATTAAAGTTGCTATAATTAATGAGAAAAAGCAAGAGAGCCCAAAGAAGCGGGTGATGTTTTAAGAAGTTGTATTGAAAGACCATTGCAATATCTCCCAGTGCCATTCCACTTTACAGTTCAAACATCTTCACACCCATTTTACTTCACCTTCACAACACTCGAGTGAGGACAGCATAGACCCACAGGTTGAGAGTCGGTGCTGTAGAGCCTAAGACCATCGGAAAACACAGATATTTACAATACAATTCATTAACAATAGCAAAATTACAGTTACGAAGTAGCAACAAAATAATTTTGTGGTTGGGGGTCACCACAACATGAGGAGCTGTATTAAAGGGTCAAGGCATTAGAAAGGTTGAGAACCACTAGCACAGAGGCCACCTTAATTTTATGAATGAGAAAACCTAAGCTCAAAGAAACTAATATTCACCACATTCTCTAAGTAATAAGTTGCTGAGAAGACCTCTGACGCCTGCAGTCATCCTAACAGCATGGATTGAACTTTGGAAGTCTATTTCTCAGCCCTCTCTACCTTATCCATTCAGATAAGTGCTTGAACTGATGAATAACCCTCAACAGCTTCTGGTTACCTGTGGCCACTTCTCAAAGTGTAATCCCAGAACCATCATCTGAGAACTTGTTAGAAATGCAAATTCTCAGGCACTACCCCAGAGAACTCTGGTTTTGGGACCCTGCGATTAATTTTAACAAGCCCTCCGGAAGATTCTAATGTACCTTAAAGGTTGAAACTGCCTTTGTGGAACACCATCACCAGCTTTGACTTGTTTCCTTAGAACCACAAAGCCATCAAGTCCCAATTGAGACTTGAAATTGAGAGAGGTGAACTAACACTGGCATATATACATATACATATACATACATATATATATATATATATATATATATATATATACATACATATATATATATATATATATATATATATATATATATATATATTAGTGTGTCTAAAAGCAAAAGTAAGATAAAATAATAAAGTTTACAATAAAAAACAGTTGCCTTGGGGCTTGGTCGTGGACACCAGGTATTGTCTAGCGTTCATTTGTTTCTTCCAAAGGAGACAGGAAAGCCCGCTGAGCAGACTTTGGAACTGATCCCAAGCTTTCCAACACAAAGGAAGATGTAAACAAGGATAAAATTCCAATGCCACACCAGTTTCCACACCAGTAAATACCTCCTGTAGCTCAATATGGAAGGATTAGCTGTAATAGGAGTGAGGTGGCCTGGGGGAAGTAGACACCTCCACAGAGTTGGAGGCAGGCCCCGCCGGTGGGATGTGCTTGCAGGCGGAAGACAGTATCTGAAGGCTATAGAACGGGCAGCAGCCAGGAAGGCAGCCAACATCAGGCTGATTCAACAGGGAGGAGTGTTGTAAGCCAATGGGCAGCTGGAGCACAACCTTGGGAAACCCAGGAGCAGACAACAATTGGGAAATCATGTCAGGCATCAAGAAAACGTGTTGCTTATAGCAAGGCCCCAGGCTCGGTGCTGGATCTCAGGTCTGGATTTCTCTCCCTATGAGGAATTGATGAAAACAAATAAAATTCAGGTCCTTGAGATGATGTATTGGGCAAATGGCGGGGGACAGGGGGAAAGGGGGGACGGGCAAGGACTTTGGGCGATAAAACAAGTATCCGAAGGCCAGACCTGATAGACAGAGTGAGACTTAGAGACAAAGCAGGAGCTTAATACAAAGAACTGAGACTGAATTTCTCACTGACCATTGTTGTCTGGTTGAGGTTCCAGAGTGTTAATATAGGACTCTAATTCCCTCCGGGATGGCTGGAACTGATCCAAGAACTTGGAGATGGGAGTCACATGGCAGCAGCCACTGAATAAAAAGGGGTCAGCAAGATGGGCAGGCAGAGAAGGTCAAAAAGGCAGTGAGAGACTACATCTTTCAGCTCTGGACGGATGGAAGCATTTTAGAAAGATGCTAATTAACTGGCTTAGGGAGTTAGCAATTGAAAGAATTCAATGAAATGGATGACCTTTTGGAAAGACTGACTCAGTAGTTGGGGGTGGGAGTAGGAGGAGAGAGAATCCTACAGTGCTTTTTATCTGTGGCTTTCTAAATGTTTATGAATGCTGCCACTACAAGCTTCCTATCTCATAAACAGGAAGCCAAGGCACGGAGGGATTAAATGTTTTGCCCAAAGTAATATACTCTGTCGTACCCATAAATTGTAAGAACAGGACAAAAAATTAAGGAATCTAATTTGCTAAATGTTAGCCCTCTTAGTCATGTATAAGAGGCATTAATAATGCTACACTTAGCATGTCAAAGTTAGCAGCCATGACATACTACCCAACCACCACCTGACCTTTGTTCATCTTTTAGCTAATTCTATTAAAATTATAACTCCCTGACTAGCTTATAAGCCCCTGGAGGACTGGGAATGCCCTGGCAGCAGATGCTCTCTCTCCTACCTAAAAGGGACAAAGTTGAGTGTGCAAAACCATTTAATAACTCCCACACACCCTAACCGGTTTGGCTCAGTGGATAGAGCGTCGGCCTGTGGACTGAAGGGTCCCAGGTTCCATCCCAGTCAAAGGCATGTACCTTGGTTGTGGGCACATCCCAGTGGGGGGGTGTGCAGGAGGCAATTGATCTCTCTCATCGATGTTTCTAATTCTCTATCCCTCTTCCTTCCTCCTGTAAAAAAATCAATAAAATATATTAAAATAAATAACTCCCACGCAAGCCCACCTTGGAGCAGAGGTGTACAAGCTGCAGCTCTGGTCAGCATACCCGTTTATCTGTTTTTTAAAATAGCCTGGAGCATTCGAATGTTCCATTTATTGAGTACTTCAATGTGTACCCCTTTGTGTCCCCCAACTAAACTACATTTCTACATTTCATGTGGCAGAAATGAACTATTTTAGACATCATAGACCACGTGTCCTGCCAACAGTCTAAACCCAGCAGGTTGCCATGTCTCCCTCACCCCATCTCAGACCAGTCCTCCTAATTTATTGCTCTCAGGGAAACCTCATATATCCTCCCCCATTGTCTGGTTTCCTACCGTCCTTTTCCTGTTCAATCCTTCCTTTACGTTGCCAGAGCAACCATCCCCCTGGATGCCCTTATCAACTCAAAAGCAAATAGCCTCCTGTTGCCTCCAAGCTCTGCAAAACCATGGTACGTTCCACCAACAGATTAATCTCTGTAAGCCACTTTTCCCGCGCCCCTTCATTTCGCAGAAGGTTTCAAGTCTCCTCTGATGCCAATGGAACTAAAAGCATACCCCTGAGTAAGGCATTCGCTGTCCCCACAACCTAAATCACTGTTTTCTCTAGCTCCGCTCACTCTGCTCCTCACCGTGAACCCCTTTTTACTGGCAATTATCTGCGTACCCGTTTATCTGTTTTTTTAAAATAGCCTGGAGCATTCATATGTTCCATTTACTGAGTACTTCAATGTGTACACCCCTTTGTGTACCCGAACTAAATTACATTTCAAGAGGGCCGGGCGATTAGCCTGGCAGACAATGCCTAGCAGAAAGCTGGTCCGATTAATTGACAGTCAATGCAAGTTGAAAAATAAAGCAATACAGAAGGCAATGGCTTTTTAATGAAAGATTTTAATCTATTTTAACTTTCATTTGATAACTCTTCAGCATTCTAAAGCATTTCACAGGCTTAGAAGGTCGATTCAAGGTATGAAAATAATATGGAATAAATGTGAAGATATTTGGAAGGGAAGGGAAAGGCCCTAAAACTCTTCCCTGACTCTCTGTTTAGTCATTTGCTACATGCCACTGCATACCACATCACTAAAATTAATGTCAAAGGGGGAAGGGGGACTTTCCAAATCGTATGTAACATAACTACCCAAATACCAATATCTGGATACGGAGCTAAATAAGGAAAACAGAAGCAGCTCCTCTTCTTGGAAATCTCAACTCAATCTACTCCGTGTGTGTTTTCTTTTTTTATATAAATATTTTTATTGATTTCCGAAGAAAGGGAGAGAGAAAAAGAAACATCCATGATGAGAGAGAATCATCGATCAGCTGACTCCTGCATAACCCCCACTGGGGAATGAGCCCACAACTCTGGCATGTGCCCTTGACTGGAATCGAACCCAGGACCCTTCAGTCCGCAGGCTGACGTTCCATCCACAGAGCCAAACCAGCTAGGGCTCTGTGTGGGGTTTTTAAGTGTCGATTCCGTATGATGAGTACTTTAGAACCTGTTTTAACCGACACTAACTCAGTCATTCTCACTATGGTTTTGTTACATCCCAGTTCACTTAAACTCACACATAACACTTTGGGGATAGGGCAATAATAAAAGGAAACAGGAACTATATAGGATACTGCAAAACTCCCCAAATTGGGGGAATCCCTAAATTAGAAACAATATGCACACCCATTGTTTCCCGTCTTTTGACCTAAAAGGATTCTTCTGTGTCGGCTAGAGAACTGACGTGCTTAGCCAGACGGTATTAAAGAGCTTGTTTACCTCTCTGTTTCAGTCAGGGAGGCTAGCCTAATTCCAGCAGGACCTATTAGGCCGACTGACAGAGCTGCGTGTTTCTCAGAAGAGCTCACCCGGTTACTAGTTAAAGGTGTCCAGTTTGAAGGACCTGCCTGAAGTTCTGCAGAGATGGGGCAGTTGTCACCTCTGGAGGCTGCATGTCTGACTCCTCTAGCAGGAAGCACCAGGAACATTCCTTAGAGAAAAAGAGTGTTTGGTGTGGAAAGATCATGGCGTGTGGAATCCGATCAACCCACGTTTCCACCGGCAGCCCGTGACTTCCTCAGTTAGTCCCCGTCCCAAGTCACGAAACCCAAGCCAAATCGTAGAATCCTGGAAAATTCGATGTTGCAGACTCACTGCATTGCTAGAGCTTTTTTCTCATGGCAAAGGGAACAGCCCGGTGATGTAATGAGAAGACCTTTCCCCTGGAGACTTTTTCACAGCTTTCTTTGTGGAAACCTTGACAGCACATGGGAATGTTTTTCTTGCTAGTTTTGTTTGGTGGGTTTGGTTGGTGTTTGGGTTTATTTTTGCCTTTGCTTTGCCTATTGTTACTGGGGTTCGGCAGCTATTCATGCACATAATGATTTATAATTATGCACAAATAGTATATTTTGTGCATTTGCCAAGTGTAGTGATATACTCAGGATAAAATCTCTCAAAAAAAAAAAAATCAGTAGAGATCATGATGCAAAGTAAAACCTCTCTGCCATTCCAGTTTTCTCACTCTCTTTCCATCTTTTAAACTCATTATGCTCTCAAGTCCTGTGACAGTGTTTTTTTTCAATGTCTAGTCCATGAGCCACCCAAATCCCCGTCATCTATTAAAAACATAGAGTGCCAGGTTATAGTACATCTATACATAGGGTATATTGTATATAATATATATATATATTGAAAAACTTCTCTCTTGAGAATCCCTACATTGGAGAATTAATATAACCACCCGTTGTTTTCCAACTTTGGTATTAAAAATACCAATAAAATATTGAAATAGATCTCAATGAACTGATATGAGCTGATCTTTATGAATTATGGTCAAGCCTAGCCAGTGTGGTTCAGTGGTTGAGCATCTACTTATTAACTCGGTAGTCATGGTCTATTCCTGGTCAGGACACCTACCCAGGTTTCCAGCTCAATCCCCAGTAGATATCAAGCAGGAGGCATTTGATCAATGATTCTCTTTCATCGTTGATGTTTATTTCTCTCCCTCCCTCCCTCTCTCTTTCTCTCAGTAAAAAAAAAAAAAAAAAAAAAAAGAGCAAGATAATTATTCCATAAAAAAAAGAATTATGGGAAAAAAGTGTGCAACAGCATGTACAATAGGCTATTATTTGCACTTTAAAAAAGATTATATTTATGTGATTACGTATTGAATGCCCCTAGCAGGACAATTGAGAAAATGGCAGCAGGGGTTGCCACAGGGTGAGAGAAAGATTTGCTTTTTATTGTATTTCTCTTGTACTTTCTGAATTTATGTCATGCACATGCTACCCCATTTTTAAAAAGCAGTCAATGACTTGGAAAAACAATGGAGAGCCCTAGGTTCTACTCAAGGCTTACTCATTTGAAATCTCTCACGTAGCACCCGGAGAGCTGCATTTTCAATAAGCTCCCTAGTTTCCTGCAAACCCGTTTTGAGAACTACTGTTTCTAACCAACCTTTCTTTCTTTCTTTCTTTCTTCCTTCTTTCCTTCCTTCCTTCCTTCCTTCCTTCCTTCCTTCCTTCCTTCCTTCCTTCCTTCCTTCCTCCTTCCTTCCTTCCTTCTTTCTTTTTTTCTTTCTTCCTCTTTTTAACATCTTTTCTTTTAAAATACACATATTTTTCTTGATTTCAGAGAGGAAGAAAGAGGGAGAGAGACAGAAATATCAATAATGAGAGAGGATCATTAACTGCCTCCTGCATCCCCACACTGGGGATCGAACCCGCTACCAGGGCATGTGCCCTGACTGGGAATGGAACTGTGACTTCCTGGTTCATAGGTCTATGCTCAACCACTGAGCCATGCCGGCCAGGCTTTAATGTATTTTCTTTCTCTTGAACCTTCTACCATCTTCCCCCCTCCCCTATCCCTCACCCTCCAACACCTTTCACTCCTTTGCCTCTCACCATTAAGATCAACCAAAACCATAACTCCAGATGGATCTGCTTTTTCTGCCCCAGCACACAGGCTAACTTTGCAAGTTCCAATCTCAGCTACTGCCTGGATTCTTCCTAACAGTTCTTGGGTTCCTACTCAGTACCTGTAACAACCCTCTTCATGACTTAAAATCTCACCAATGTTCTCAATACATCAATACATCTCTCTCTCTCTCTCTCTCTCTCTCTCTCTCTCTCTCTCTCTCTCTCTCCCCCTCCCTCTCTCTCTCCCTCTCCCTCTCTCTCCCCCTCTCTATCTCTCTCTCCCCCTCTCTCTCCCTCTCTCTCTCTCTCTCCCTCTCTCTCTCTCTTCTCTCTCTCTTCTCTCTCTCTCTCTCTCCCTCTCTCTCCCTCTCTCTCCCTCTCTCTCCCTCTCCCCCCTCTCTCTCTCTTTCCCCCTCTCTCCCTCTCTCTCCCCCTCTCTCTCCCTCTCCCTCTCTCTCCCTCTCTCTCCCTCTCTCTCTTTCTCTCTCTCTTTCTCTCTCTCTCTCTCTCTCTCTCTCTCTCTCTCTCTCTCTCTCTCTCTCTCTCTCTCCCCCCTCTCTCTCCCTGTCTCGTCTCTTGGATAACACAAGGGATTACAGACTGATAGAGGATATCAGTCTATAATCCCTCTATTTCCTGCCCTCCTACTTCTAAATTTATCTACACACACATCCATCTTTCCTTCCCTTTCTTTTTATTTTTCTCCTAGTGTTGTTCTGACAAATAAATCACTCTACCTCTTCTCTGGGCCTCTCTAAATCATCTCTGGCCATCTCTAAATCATATTTATTAACCTTGGTCCCACAGGCACTACAAGCATTTTTTTTTTCCTACTGGCAATTTCCTTCGGCTTATAAACAAGCACTCCTACCCCTAAGCTTTCTGTCTCCTCTAGTTTCCACCCCCTTTCTCCTCTCCTTCACAGCCAGGTTTCTTAAGAGAGAAAGAATGCTCCTTGAACTTAACTCTCATCACTGCTCTTGCATGAGTCCCAATGATTTCCTGGTTGCCAAGTCCAACAGGCACCATTCGGTCCTTACTTAATTTAGTCTTTTTGTTTTGGATTATTGTTCCCTCTTCCTGGTTTCCTCTTATTTTCCTGATCATCCTAGACTCAAGTCTCCTTTTTGGAGTCCTCTTCTTCCTTCTTCTCCATAAAGGTTGTCAATGGATTAATAAAGTGGGGGTCGGGGGGACTCTGCTGGGGACTTACAGGATTCTCGTTGGTCCAGAAGATGCTAAAGCCTCTTAACCTGAATCCTGTAGTGCCTCTCAGCCAGAAAGTGAAAACAAACACCATGGTTGGATGCCTCAAAGATATTTGTGAAAATCATTGTCTCAAGAACAGAAAAAAATAAGCTCTGCTTTAAATATCACAGCTGTAATTTAATGTTGCATCTTGGGTTCTCTTTGTTTGTCTTAAATCCCTCACTCCTATGAGCCTAATGGGAATTCTTAACCTCCCTAATCTCTAATTTATGAAGAGCATTGTTTTAAGCATTTATTTATTTAGCCTTCAGGCTTGTATTTTGAAAACCCGACATTAACTGATTGGTGGTTTGCTTGGCCCAGCCTCTCTCCCATTCTGTTTCCAAGTAGCCTTTTTGGCTGATGTTTAGTTTTTCATTATACAAAAGTACTACATTCACATTTTTTTATTTGAGAAAATTGTAGAAAAGAAACCCAGTAGGCCCTCTACCCAAACACAACCACTATAAAAGTTTGATATCTTCTCCTTCTCTCCAGCCCTTCCCCCCAATTACTTCTGGACCATATTCTAATTGGAGTTCAGAGCCTGATCTGGAAAAGTTTTGTGTCAACACATGCCATGTGCCTTGGCAGTTTGCTAAGTCTGAGAAACTTCAGGAGGCATTTTTTCCTTCTGACTTACCCATGTGTTTCACTTCGATTCTTGGAAACATATTCCTCTGTGCAATATGGGTATTAGCCTACAGCTTCAAGCAACAGAAAATTCAATTCAAACTCACATCAACAATAAGGAAAAGTATTGCTTCATATAACTGCAAGTCTAGGAAACAGGGCAGGTTTCAGGGGCAGTTTAATGTAGTGGCTCTGGATCTATTTCTTTGTCTTGTGCTGGAGGGCCTCCTGTAGGTGTGGGTTTTGATCGCTTCTTTCTTCATGGAGGCAAAATGGCTGCAGCAGTTACTGGTCTCACATGGCAATGCCGTCAATATGGGTGAAGTTCACCAAAGAGCCAGGAAACTTCTTTCCTAGGAACCTCTAGCATATTTTTGGTCACATGCCTATTCTTGACTCAACCCCTAGTCTCAGGTCAATGCTACACACTGATTCTGGCCAAGGTTCCTGAACAAATTATTGGCCAGGAGGGTGGAATTACCCTTAAACTGCACAGTCCTAGATGTGGACTGGACACAGAGGGTATGTAGGGAGGGGCAGATGCCAAAATAAAACAGAATTACATTAAGAAACAGAGGAGGGCTGAAACGGGTTTGGCTCAGTGGATAGAGCATCGGCCTGCAGACTGGAAGGTCCCAGGTTCGATTCTGGTCAAGGGCATGTACTTTGGTTGCGGGCACATCCCCAGTAGGGGGTGTGCAGGAGGCAGCTGATCGATGTTTCTCATCAATGTTTCTAGCTCTCTATCCCTCTCCCTTCCTCTCTGTAAAAACATCAATTAAAAAAGAAAGAAAGAAAGAAAGAAAGAAAGAAAGAAAGAAAGAAAGAAAGAAAGAAAGAAACAGAGGAGGAATAGAGATCGAACAGACAATCAAACATGAGTTTAGAGAGTAGGTCATTTAGCCAGCCCGGCATAGCTTAGTGGTTAAGCGGAGACCTATGAACCAGGAGGTCATAGTCTGATTCCTGGTCAGGGCTCCACCCCCGGGGGGTGGCGGTGTGTGTGTGTGTGTGTGTGTGTGTGTGTGTGTGTGTACAGGAGGCAGCCAAACAATGATTCTCTCTCATCATTATGTTTCTGTCTCTTTCTCCCTCTAACTTCCTCTCTGAAATAATTTTTTTTTTTAAAAAAAGAAACTTGGTCATATAATTTAATTAATTTACAATATTTTTAACTTCTTTTATTACATTTTTTTAAGTTTTAATAGGTGATAACGACACACAGTTCAATATATAAAGAAACACAAAAAGGATATACAGTGAAATATTTTTCTACCCCAGCCAAACAGAGATAGTTTATGCACATATAAGGGGAAAAATTACATACATCTACATACACACTCTCTTTTTGCACACAAAGTCTAGCATGCTATACACACTATTGTGCACCTTACTTTTTCACTTAACAATATATATTGATCTTATTATATCAATACATAAAGAGCTTCATCACTGTTTTTTTGTTTTGTTTTTTGTTTTGACTGCATTGTATTATATTGTATGGATATGCCACAATTTATTTAATGCCTGCAATGGCCATTAGATGGCTAGTACTGTTTTGCTCTAAAAAATACTGCTATACTGAATAATATTGCATATATTTCATTATGTACATTTGGGAAATATCTGAAGCATAAATTCATAAAAGTGGACTTAATCCCAATTGTTCTTCCTAGCTGTTGCACTAACTTGTACTCCCACTGGGAGGGTCTGAAAGTGCCTATTTCAGAACACCCTCGTCAACAGTGTGTGTGATCAGACTTTGGTGTTTTTTGTGTGTGGGTTTGCTAATTTGATCATCAAAAATTAATATCTTAGTGTCATTTAAATGTGATTTTTTTCTATTGTGAGTGAGGCTGGCCTACTTTTATGTGCCTGGGAGCCATTGTGCCTCTTCTTCCAGGCCCTGCTTGTTCACATTCTGTGCCCAGATTTCTATTGTTCTGTGGATCTTTTCCTTTCTGGTTTGTAGGAGCTCAAATATGAAGGGGAATTATTCTTTCCATCCAGTTTGTCATTGGTCTTTCAACTTTGCTCATAATCTTTTTTTTTTTAGATTCTTTTTTTAATTGATTAATTAATTTTTTTTATTAATTTCTTTATTGATTAAGGTATCACATATTTGTCCTGAACCTCCCCATTCCAATCCCCCACACTCCCACTCATGCCCCTACCCCCTATTGTCCTTGACCACTGGTTAGGCTCATATGTGTGCACATAAGTCCTTTGATTGATCTCTCCCCTTTATCCCCACCCTCCCTTTGAGGTCCAACAGTCTGACCCATGGCTCCTTATCTCTGGGTCTGTTCTTGTTCATCAGTCTATGTTATTCACCATTTCCCCTAGATGAGTGAGATCATGTCCTACTGGAAGTATACTTATAAGGATAAAAAATGAGACAAGCGATAATTGTTATGCTGAAAGGCATATGAATCAGTCTGTAGTAAGCTTCTTTCTGGGCCACCAGTCTTTTGAGACCCAATTTCAATGTCAAACAGTTCCTTATGTATACATGTCAGCAATGATATTTCAGTTCTGGATGGTGGGCAAATAGTGGTGATGCAGGTCTGACCATCTCTGGTTTGGTCCTGGGCAACCTGTAGTGATACACAACTGCTGACTAGCTATTATGGTAAGGCGTCATCAGCGACTTCCATCTCTGGACTGTTTCTCTTCTGTCTTCATGGTTGGAGTAGTCCTGTCAATTCCTCTCTGTTGTCAGAATCCACATGGTCTTGGAGTTGTTTTCTGAAAATATACAAACATATTCTCGACCAAATTTAATAAAGGAATATTTTCTATAAATTTGACTTGGGATCCTTTTTCATTTTTAAAAAATATATTTTATTGATTTTTTACAGAGAGGAAGGGAGAGAGATAGAGAGCTAGAAACGTCAATGAGAGAGAAACATCGACCAGTTGCCTCTTGCACACCCCTTACCGGGAATGTGCCTGCAACCAAGGTACATGCCCTTGACCGGAATCGAACCCGGACCTTTCAGTCTGCAGACCGACGCTCTACCACTGAGCCAAACCGGTTTCGGCCCTTTTTCATTTTTTGCCCAAATGATTTTCCTCTGGCTTGATTTGACACCATGTATGTTTTTCATGGGGCTCATAATCTTTTTCATGCAGAAAAATTAAATGTTATGAGATTGAATATATCAATCTTTTATGGTTCTGGATTTAATGTCATACTAGAAATGCCTTCCCCACTCTAAGGTGAATATCTCTCTTTTCATTTTCTCTAAAAGAGAAGATGGTTGCATTTTATATATTTTAATATTATATCTACTTGGAATTTATCCTGGTCAGGGGTGAGAAATAATTTAACTTTGACTCCCGCCACCCTCTTCTGCCCCCCAATTGACTTTAATTTTATGCTATTTCATGGTGATGCTCTTTTTTGTTTTATGACAGTGTATTTCCAACATTCTCTACAAATGATTAAGAATCCAAGTTTTCTATATATTGGCTTTAATTAGCAAAACAATAACTCACCAAGTTTTTATAACTTACCCTAGGCTATGAGATATATCAATATTTGGGAAGTTGGGAAGATGATGATGTAAAAGGCCTTGAAATCAGACAAAGAATAATGTTTGTTGCATTTGCATCATGTGCATACTCAGGGCATGTGTTCACAATATAAACAAAAACAATAAAGTGTGGCTTACGTGATTTAAGTCACTTAAAACTGCCACATTTAATGTTCTAATTACTAACATGGGCTTTTTTTAAGGCATGGCACGATGAATCTCCTGAAGCATTCTGGCTCCTATATGCACTCTGAGATGCTGCTGAGCCCCAGAGTCTTCACCAAGGGGTGGCCCACCATGAGGTATGAAGCCCCCTCCAAGGGGGTCCTTAGAGAGGGGAGCCCAGGAGCAAAGACAGAACAAAGACACATCTTGGTTCCTTAAGCTGTGGATTTAGGCAGTTGGACTGGCCAAATCCAGATATCCAGGGACACTCTACTCAACTTCCTTTCGCTGCAAGGAGAATGTCAGATGCATCGACTCTCCAGTGAGGTAGAAACTAACGCCTATCCACAGCAACAGGGCGGCATGGTCACAGCTGAGTAAAAAGCCTTTGACACGTACAAACAGACTTCTGCTGTCGCACTGTCAAATCGCATTACTTCTCCGTTTTTTTAATTTCTCCGTCTTTCCCAGGAGACTGGGTGTTCTGTAAGGTAGAAGCTCTTTGTCGTCTCTGAATCCCTGTAGCTTAGTGCACTTACCCTGCTCTATAGGAATGTGACCCTTGCATGCTTTTACTCCTACGTGGGCAGTTTTCTTATATATCCCACTCTTCAAAACTCACCATTTGTTGAGGAGCTTCCAAGGTAGCCATTCAAATAGAAAGCACTTCACATGCATTACCTTTTACAATTCTCACACCAGCTCTATGAAGTACATACTGTATCCCCCAACCCCTAAACCCACCCCCACCCCACCCCACCCCCATTGTAATAGTGAGGAAACTAAGGAACAAAGAGGTTAAGTGACTTGCCTAAACTCAGATAGTTGATGGGGGAGTCAAGAGTCAAATCCCAGATGGTCTAACTACAGTGCCCATTGCTCTTTACTGCGAGCAACATCAATCATATTGTTTCTCCCCAGTCTGCTGGGAAGAAAAAAAAAATTATTTGTAAAACAAGAACAATTTTGCCTTCCAGAACAGTGTCATAATATACCCAGGGGATATGGGTTTTTTCAGTGATTACTGTTGTTTGTCTAGGAACAAGCAGGAATTTTGATGCTCCTACTTGAGTAATCCCACTCTCACCCCAGAGGAAAAAGAGTGAAACAAAAAAGGCCAAATTGCTTTAAATAAGAAAGAAATGGAAATTGTGAGTTATCAGCTGGCCATTCAGGTGACAGCCTAAAGGAGAGCAGGGGTGAGATGTGAGAGGGTGAGGAATTCTGGCAATTGGGTGGGGCAGTTAGACTTAATTCAAGGTCATGGCCAATGAGAAATTTCTTGTAGTGAAGAAGCAGAGACATTTACAAATACGCCTGTACAACAGCACAATTGTTATAATAGTTTGCAACCCACCAGAAGCATATGTAAGAGGTATTTGGCTAGGCTTTGCCGCGAGGGAGGGAGAAAACTGAATGGTATCCAACCTGGAGCCAAATGGCCCTGGGAGGGGGGCAGCAGATGCCTGAGCTGAAAGCAACAGTTTGGAACAGGTAATAGCAGTGAAAAAAGCTATTATAGTATCGACAGCCTACTGCTAACACCTGAAAACCCACAGGAACTATTGGGAGTGACTTTCCACGGAGGCCTGGGGGCTTCTGCAAATCTGACTCCAGAAAGCTCAAAGACAGAGGGATGGTGGGGGGGTAGTAACAATCGTTTTTCCCTCTTGTATGATGGAATCACCTGCATCAGATATCAATTTCTACCAATATGCTTATCATTTTAGTCTCAGGGGTCCTTAACCTCAGCCCTGCTGCCAATTGAAAGTGAACAATTCTTTGTTGTGGGGGCCTGGCTTGTGCATTGTACAATGTTCAGCAGCATCTCCAGATGCGAATAGCAGTGGTAAACCAGTCCGCCACCACGAAAAATAAATGTCTCCAGACATTGCCAAGTGTCCCCTGGGGGGTTGGGGAGCAGGAGGACAAAAATCCCAATGGCACTATGTTGTTTAAAAAAGGCTCCCATATGTACTTCAGGTGTTTCTACTAAGTCCCACTAAGTGGTACAGCACTTCTTCAATATTGTTTACATTATATTTGCATAATAATAGTGTTTATAGATGTCCTATATTATAGACATAGTAATAATATATTACTATTAATAGAACACTGTAGTTCTACCATTATGTACAAATAAGAATGGAGTTGGTTATAGGAGTTTTCCCTGTAAGCAAAAGTCCATTCAATTAGTGTGTTAGAATTCAGTTCCTTTAAGTAGTATCTCACATGACCAGATCTATCAGGAAGGTTGCATGATGAACCATGGGATTCACCACTTTTGTCTTTGGGAGAAATTCAAGAGGAATGACATTCACACAAGCAAAGCACTCTCATGGCAGGACCCAAAATCAAACTTTGGTGAAACCTAGTATTTTGCAAGGACGTAAAGCAGGTACAACAATTTATAATCATGTCAGCTATTATTGTTTCCCCAGGCATAGTCTTTCTTTGCTATTGCACAGTTAAGACTGATATATATTATTTCCCAATTATTTGGCTGCAATCTGACTCATCCTACTTGCTCAGAAAGCACATTTGAGCCCTGGCTAGTGTGGCTTAGTGGCTGCAGCATTGACCAGTGTACTGAAGGGTCTCAGGTTTTTTTCCAGGTCGGGGCACATACCCAGATTGTGGTTTTAGTCCCTGTTCAGGGCACATGAATGAGGTAACAGGACGTTTCCTTCTCACATTGATGTTTCTCTCTCTCTCTTTTCTTCTTCCTTCCTCTCTCTCTAAAATCAATGAAAAACATATCTTTGGGTGACAATTTTTTTTTTTTAAAAAGCACATTTTAATACAAGAAAATGAGAGAGACATTACCTACTCTGATTTATTATTTTAAAATATATCACCATTATATATAATTTTTTTTGTTAATGACACATTATTCTGTGACACATCTCACAACTGATTGCCATGCAGTGGTATAGAACCTCTGGTTGATTGGGAAGGATGCAGGACTGGGGCTCAGACTGGGTTCATTTCTGGATTGCAACTGATGGACTGTTGCTTAAGAAAATGAGTTGAGCCAAAACTGGTTTGGCTCAGTGTATAAAGCATCGGCCTGTGGACTGAAAGATCCCGAATTCGATTCCGGTCAAAGGCATGTGGGCACATCTGTAGAAGGGTTGTGCAGAGGCAGCTGATCGATGTTTCTCACCAATGTTTCTAACTCTCTATCCCTCTCTCTTCCTCTCTGTAAAAAATCAATAAAAATGTTTGTTTGGCGAAGGAGACTCAGCTGCCCAGGGCACTGCAACCACACAAGCAGCAGACATGTGAGCATCCTGCTTCTGTCTGAGGAGCAGCAGCCCTGCAAGCAGCCCACCCTAAGCCAAAGAGCAGCAGCCATATGTGGCCTGCCCCTGTCCAGGGAGCAGCAGCTGTGTGAGCGGCCTGCCCCATTCGAGGAGCAGCAGCCACATGAGCAGCCTACCCACGACTGAGGAGTGGCAGGCCTGAACAGCTTGCCCCCATCTGAGGAGCAATATCCATGCAAACAGCCTACCCCCAGTCTGGGGAGCAGCAGCTGCATGAGCAGCCTGCCCCATCCACGGAGCAGCAGCCACATGAGCAGCCCACCCCCATCTGAGAAGCAGCAGCTGTGCAAACAACCTCCCCCACCAGCCAGACGAGCCATCACTGCTGCGAACAGTACCCACCAGAGGAGCCGCTGCCAACTGAGGAGCAGCCCCTGCACAACTCAACATCTAGATCCATCAGTGAGATAAAAAATGGGTAGACAAAGAAACCCCCAAAGGAAAGAAAAGGAGGAATCACCAGAAAAGCAGCTAAGGGAATGGAGGCATACAATATGTCAGAAAAAGAATTCAGAATAAGGATCATACAGTTAATAAACCGGATGGATAAAAAAAAAAAAAATCAACAACTTATGTAAGAATCAAGAAATGAAGAGTGATATAGCTGCAATAAAAAAACACCATGGAAAGTTTCAATAGTAGACTAGGAGAACTGGAGGACCGAATTAGCGAATTAGAAGACAAGGAAGCAAAACACAACCAAACTGAACTAAAGTTGGAGAAAAAAATTAAAAGACAGGAGGAGAGCCCAAGGGAGCTATGGGACAACACGAAACGAAGCAACACATGAATAATAGGGGTGCCAGCACAACAGGAAGAGGAATAAGGGTTAGAAAACTGATTTGAATAAATAATGTCAGAAAACTTTCCCTGATGTGGGGAAGAAAAAAGTCACATAAGCACAGAGAGTCCCGAACAAAATGAACCTGAAAAGACCCACACCAAGAAACATAATTATTGTACAATGGCAAATGTTCAGGACAAAGAGAATCTTAAAGGCTGCAAGAGAGAGACAGAAAGTTATGTACAAAGGATTTCCCATTAGATTTCCCAAATGATTTCTCAACAGAAACACATCGGGCCAGAAAAGAATGGAAGGAAATGTACAAAGTGATGCAAAGCAAGGGACTGAATCCAGTAATACTCTATCCAGCAAGGCTATCATTCAAAATTGAAAGGAAATAAGGTGCTTCACTGACAAAAAAAGGCTATGGGAGTCACTACCAAGCCAACAATGCAAGAAAACGAATCTGTTTCCTCATCTGTAGATAATAAAATAACAATAAAAATCACCCCTTTTTCTCAGGCTTGTTGAGAAGATTACATAAGGTTTAAAACAATCTGCTGGAAATTGCTAAACTAATGTCAATCACTGTCATTACCTCCTACCACCACCAGCACCTTTCACAGATCACCAGGTCTATATGACAGCCCTGTAGGGTACCTGGCTTTTTCCCACTACAAGCCCAGAGAAAAGCCTGCTCAGTGGTGTGGTACATTCATTAATTTCTTAAGGTGAAAAGATAATTTCTCTAAATTAGGGTGAGTTGATATGCTTTTGCAAACCAAATGTCAGGTCTGCTTAAGCAACTGCTAAAGGAAAGGGATTAGCTCAGCTCCTATTTCTTGCTGCTCCTGCAGAGTAAACCAGCAGCTCAGAGCCAAGATTCTCTGACACCAGTTCCTTTCTCAGCATTATAGGCCAGTATCCTGGGACCTGACACTAACCATTAGGAATTTCTTCAGTGGCAGCAGACTGGGAAAGGCAACTGCCAGTGTGAAAAAAAATATGTTAAAACTCTCTCTTTCTCTCTCTCTCTCTCTCTCTCTCTCTCTCTCTCTCTCTCTCTCTCTCTCTCTCTCTCTCTTTACAGTAAAAAAGTCACGAAGATAAATGACTATGATGGGTTGACTCATACCTCTCAATATAGAGAGTAGTCAGCCTGCTGGTGACACTCATTCTAAATGATGCAAAACAGCTGACCTATTCTGCCAACCATGGGATCCAGAGAGGTTGGAACACGATGTGTATCACAATATCCTCTGGCGGGGGGCAGGGGAGGGATTGGCTAAGGCCCCAAGATCCCAAGTGTTTGAATTAATAGGAAAATATGATTCAAGAGCAATCATGAAACAAACGGAAGGGAAATGAGGAGTTGGAGGGATTTGGGTGGGGAGCATAGGCAGGAAGCACATAGGAAAATGCCCGGCAGGCTTGCAATTGGCACTATTGCAAGACGAGGTGAGATGAGTGGGGAAGCTGAGACAGACTCAGCTGCAGATCCAGAGGCTGGGAGCGACCTCCAGCCATGCTGGTCGAGCTCTCTTATCAAGCCAACTCCACTTCCTCGCTCTATCTTTTGCTTTCTCAGTGCTCACAGCCGTGTTGCCAGTGGCTTCCCTTTCAGGAAGGAGAGGCTTACCTGTTCCTGCTTGGCTAGGAACGGGATGCGGAAGAGCTCTCAGGCTATCTTATACTCTCTGCTACTCCCGTGAACATCTCCCACTCCCAATGCCCAGAACTGGCTCTTCTTTGCTCGCAAAAATTCAAACCCATTCTCCGAAGCTCTCCTCGCCTGTGAAACTTTCCGTGACCTCTCCAGGGCACAGAATTTTTTTCCCTTTTTTTCTTAGCACCTACAGCTTGTACCTAACACAGTTAGTCACCAGAGACATATTTCCTCTGCCTCACATGTGCTGTCCTTGCTTCCTACATAGATTATAAGGTCCTTGAGGACAGGAACCACATCTTAAACTTCTGGAAGTCACATGCTCAGTTCTGTGATTTGGCAGGTAACCCAGTGGAGGCCCAGGGGTCTTCAAACTACGGCCCTCGGGCCACATGCAGCCCCCAGGGGAGTCTGATCCTGCCCGCCAGGTTTTTTGGGCAGTGAGCGCAGCCAAGGTGTTACAGTAGGAATTAGTAGTTCATATAGTCCGGCCCTCCAGCTCTCTGAGGGACCGTGATCTGGCCCCCACTTTAAAAAGTTTGAAGACACCTGCTAGACTATCTCTATGACATGGGAGAATCTAAGGAGCCCTAAGCTGGTTTTCTCCAGAGAATAGCACCAAGCCAACCTTGCTCTTGGCGTTACACAAGTACCAGTACTTCTCTTGGTTCTAAATCGGCAGCCTCACGCCTAGAGATTAAGTTCTTAGTAGCCTGTATGTGGGTCTCTTTTCGGTGACCCTTGCTGTCCTGGATTGGGTTCTGTGCTCTTGCTCCCGTCAATCCCCTGAAAGACCCAAACCACACCTCTGAGCCATATTCCCCACGAGGCACATCCTTGCTACCCCCTACCCAGAGCAGCTCATTGAATTTCAGGCTGCCCAGACCTCTCTACCATGTGGGATGTGCTCCACACACCTTTAGTTAGTTCATTTCTCACCCTCGCTGGCACTGACCAGCCAGTCTGCTTCTCGGTCTGTCTGTTTCTGCCAAGACCTTCTGGGAATGCTTGCCTTGCCCCAGGGTTTCTGGCTGGTCTCTGAGTCCTTTCCAGTCTGCTGTCAACAGAGCCATCATTTTGAGATTATAAATATAACGTTGGAGACAAACAGATATACACACACACTCATACTCCCAAATTCTCTTATTGGTTGAAAGAATTTCCACTGCCCTCCTAAATGGATACTCTCCCTTTGGAGGCATTTATCATCATTGCCAAGTCTTCCAATGTCTAACTTGGAATTTTCTTTAAATCAAAGGGGTCCTCCGAGATCATTTACTCCAGCCCTCTCATTTTATGCCTAGTCTCTATTTTACTACCCTCTGCTTATGCTTCTATTTAGAAGAGCGTGGCATAGGATTTCTAATAATCACTTTAATGAGGACTTCTCTTTGCCCATTAGTTAACTGCCAGGGTGCTAGAAGACTTTACGGAAGGTCTCCACTTTCAGGAATCAGTTACCATCAAAATGCATTTCTACATTGCAAAAATGAGGTTATTTCCTTCTCTGGCCCCGAAAGGAAACACATACACAACAGAAGCACACACCGCTTGCGCGCACTCCCATTTTCAATGTGATCCCTTTCTATCTAGAACAGTCAAAATGCCTCCCGGCTGGAATGACAGCATCACTTTATTGATGCCGAAACAGGAGAGTGATAAAGCAAGTCTCAGCAGGCGCTGCAGAAATGTACTGCTGCTATGATTCATATTTCAAAAATGATGCCGTGAGACCCAAAAAATGCAAAGCAGAGTCTGTTCTGTTGGCAACAACGTAGTTAAGGACAGTCACCTCAGCCGAGTCTTCCAAGCTCTGGAGGAAAAAACACCGCTACCAACGTGGCCTTCTGGCCCTGAGGTGGCAGTGGACGCCTGGATTCCCCCACAGCCCTTTCCTTGGTGTGCTCCATGCTGGGAGCAGGCTAAGAAAATGGTGGTATTTCTTATGTGGTGATCTTGCTACTGTTTTGGAGCCACTAAGGAGGACTGTGGTGGAGGGACCATTGCCAGGATGTGTCCTGCCTGGCCCCACCTCTTAATGGCAGGCTGTGTTTTGGGCAACACTCTCAAACCCAGAATCCCCAGAGTGTGCGTGCTGCTTCTCTCTCTGCTTTGCTTGAAGAGGGAACTGTCCCCGTTATTAAAAAAAAAACAAAACAAAAAAACCCCTGAGAACTCCCTCCCCTTCAGGTTTCTAGCAGCTGGTTTCCCATTTCTTACTCTGACTTGTCTTTCTTGTAAACCCAAGTAAGAAAAACAATGCTAGGCTGAAACCCATTTGGCTCAGTGGATAGAGCTTCGGCCTGCGGACTGAAAGGTCCCAGGTTCGATTCCGGTTCAGGGCATGTACCTTGGTTTCGGGCACATCCCCAGTATGGGGTGTGCAGGAGGCAGCTGATCGATGTTTCTCTCTCATCAATGTTTCTAACTCTCTATCCCTTTCTCTTCCTCTCTGTAAAAAATCAATAAAATATATTTAAGAAAAACAATGTTGGGTTAACATTGTACGAGCCATGTAACTATAGGACGGTATCATTGGGAGGAAAATAGGACAGAACTCAGAAAAGAAGATGGGTAAGGCCCTGGCTGGGTAGCACAGTTGGTTAGAGTATCGTTCCAATATGGCAAGGATGTGGGTGCAATTTCCGGTCAGGGCACATACAAGAAGCAACCAATTAATGCATAAATAAGTGGATTTCTTTCTCTCTTTCTCAATTTTAAAAAGAGAAAAGAAGGGGGCTTCAGACAGCTCTTTGATGTCAAGGTATTACAAACCCGGCTTCTTTACAATGCAGGCACTAATATTTATTAGCTCACATCACCTAAGGAGCAATTAGAATCCCTTGAGTAGAAGTTGCTGCGTTCATGTAAACACTGCTGCATCTGGAGACTTATTCCTGAACATTGGTTGTGAGTTAGTAAAAAAAAAAAAAAAAAAAACACCACCAAATGTCAGCTTATCAGTTGCTGTTTTACAACAGTTTGCACAATGAACAGGAAGAGGGGCTTAGCTCAATTTGTGGATATCTCCCCCAAGACAGTTTATTTTTATTTAGAAGCCATTGTTGGTAAATTTTTTTTTAATAATTATTTTTATTTATTTCTTACAGAGAGGAAGGGAGATGGATAGAAGTTAGAAACATCGATGAGAGAGAAACATCTATCAGCTGCCTCCTGCACACTCCCCACTGGGGATGTGCCCGCAACCAAGGTACATGCCCTTGACTGGAATTAAACCTGGGACCCTCAAGTCCACAGGCCAATGCTCTATCCACTGAGCCAAACCAGTCAGGGCATTGATGGTAAATTTTAATACTAAAGGAGAGGCTTATAAGAAATGAGTAGAAATGAAAGCAGAAATGAGGCAGTTTACATAGTTTCAATTTCCATGACTCTAAAAACACTGATCAATCAACAACTCAGCTCACCCAGGAAGACCAAGCCCTTGGTTAGAGGCAGAATTCTCAGATGGCCCTCAAGATTCCTGGCCCCTGGTGTTCTCCAGCCTTCATCCTGGTTATTCAAACACTAACCAACCTCCCGCCGTGAAGAAATTTTTGCAAGTGTCATTTAGGTCCCAAATCAGTCAGGGAGATTGTCTGGGTGGTCTTGACCCAATCACACAAACCCTTGAAATCTGGATCTAGAGGTCAGAAACAGGAGACTTGAAGTATGAGAAGGATTCACCAGAAAGGAGATTTTCCGTTGCTGGCTCTGAGGATGGAAGGGCCAGGTGGCAAGAAACGTGTCTCTAGGAACTGAGAGTGGGCCCAGCTCACAGCCAGCCAGGAAACAGGGACAGTAGCTCGCTCACCAGTAAAGGAACTGAAGTCTGTGTCGGCCTGAATGAGCTTGGACGAGAGCCCTGAGCTCAGCCTGGCGGACACCTTGACTCACATTCTGAGAACCCGAGCAAGGAGTCATGCTGTTCCCAGAGGCGTGACCCACAAAAACTGTGAGATAATAAGTGGATTTTGTTTTAAGGTGCTAGCTTTGTGGAAATCTGTTACTCAGCATAGAAAATGAATACACACTGCATTAAATGGTCTGAACGTTTCTTATCCAAGATCAATACCCAAGCTCCTGGTGGGGGCAGGGGGAAACCTTCCAACTATGTGAACCAAATCTATCAGACAAGCCCCTGGCTGCTGAAAATATGGAGCGACAGCACCCACACAGCCTGGGAGTTGCACCTCAGGCCGGATCCACATCTGCTGAATCACTATCTTCACTTGGGCAAATCTTCCGGTGTGACTCAACATGTGAGAAGCACTGGTTAGCATTCTCATTCAGAGCTGGAGATCTGCGATCAGCAAAACCTAAATTCGCAACCTGGCTTAACAGTGTTGCTAGCTGTGTGGTCTTAGACAAGTTGCTTAACCTCTCTGAACTTCTATTAATCTACAAAATGGAGAGCCAACAATAGTACCAACTTCATAGGGCTGTGGTGAGGCTTAAATGGAGACAGTGTGCCTGGCATTCAGTAAGGGCTTCAGAAATGTTGCTTAGTATTGGATTGGGCACTAGGAGTGGGGTGAGTCAAATGTAAAGGGGGCGAATCACATCCATTGGAAACAGACAGGATCACTGGGGTCAATGTCATTGTCCGATGAAATATGTTGTCATGGACTCCTCAGAGGCTGCAGAAGAGCATGACCTTGGTTTTCTATCCTAGTAAGTACCCCGTGACACCAGGCTGTGTTGGTCATGCTCTCCATCATAAGCACCATCTCTCAAAACCCACTGAGCCCCCCTCCCCCCTCCCCTCACCTCCCTTGTCAGCATTAACCTATTAACCTCATTGGGCTCCACTTCACTTAGCTAATTAGATCTTGCCAGAAACCATAGAGACAATGTCAGAAACCCCAAGCAGGTGGTGTCCCTGGGTATCAATGTCAGTTCACCCCACAGAAAAGATAAATGGATTTGCCAGGGGCAGAGCCCAAGCAGTGTGGCTGGTTTAACAGAAGTCTAAGGCTCTTCCTATGCTTGTTGGAGGGAATGATGACAATGATGACAATGGTGACAGCAGCACCAAGAATAAGAACAAATGAGTGTGCTGATCATTACAAATGGCCAGACGTAAGTGAGTGAGAGGTGTCATCTGTGATCAGTTCTGGGGAGGCCCGCCCTGGCTCCCCGTCCTGGTTTCTCTGTTCTTGGCAAGCACTCCTCTCACTTGCTTTATCTTCCCAGCTGAGCCGCAGAAATCTCTGTGGTTCAATATAAATTATGAGGGTGATGTTGACAATAATAATAGTTCTCATTTGTTGAGTGCTCCAAGCCCCAAGCACTTTTCATGAATTATTTATACTCTTTTATAACAATTCTGTGAGGTTGACTAATTATCATGCTCCTTTTTAGTCAAGGAAACAGAGGCTCAGAGAGGTTAAGTGGCATGCCCAGGTATTGCACAGCAGATAAATGGTTGCCCTGGGATTCAAACCTGGGTCTGCTCGACTCTGTGCTCACTTCACTTGGTCTCTACCACATAGCTGAGGTCCTGTCTCCTTGTCTAGGCTCTTGACTCTCTGCCTGAACCACTTTGGCCTTCGATGCTACCCTCCCGTCAGCTCCTGAATTGCTTTTCTCCTGACTTTCCCAGGCGTGCACCACTTTTGTGTCCTGACTTCTCTGCTCAGATGCTCATCTGTCTGGCCCCTGGACACATACAGCCCTGGCCTGCTTCTTATTGGTCCACACGGTTCTGATCCAGGGGTTTCCTCATCTCAGTGCTCATGGGTTATTGGCTGGGCCTGGCCAGTGAGACACCTGACACTAGGCTTGACGTTCCTAGTCTCTGGATAACTGTTCCTCCCCCTGACCCGCCTCACAGGTAGACTCCCCTATATCTTCCAGCCTGGTTCATGATTACAGAAGAGTGTTTCCTGGACATTCCAGATGTTAGAGCTATTAAACAAGGAGGTCATTAATTTGAGGTGGCGCTAATGTGTTGCTGGTCAGTATGAGCCAGAATCAGTGCACTCAAATCTGGGAAAATGAAACTTAAGAACAACTAATCATAGTCAACGAGGCTTTCCCAAATAAAACAACTACCCTGTTTCCCCCAAAATAAGACAGTATCTTATATTAATTTTTGCTCCCAAAGATGCACTAGGTCTTATTTTCAGGGGATGTCTTATTTTTCCATGAAGAAGAATATGGTACACATTTATTGTTAAATGAAAATAAAGGAACATTATTACCTGTATACGGTACGTACGGTAATTGTCAACACAAACCAGACAAACTGTGAATCCTACAGTACCAAGAACTTACTCATTTATTCAATGACAATCATGTCATCATCTTCTGGAACATCATCATAACAATCCAATTCCTGAATTTCCTGGTGAATTTCTTGTGACTCCATTTCTTTCAGAATCAGTGGACCAAATCTCTCATTTTTAGCCTAGGAGGGGCTTTATTTTCGGGGGGATGCCTTATATTTTACTCAGAAGGAAACCTGTAAGTAGGTCTTATTTTCAGAGGATATCTTATTTTCGGGGAAACACGGTGTTTAAGCTATGGCCAATCAACTTCTAGCAGATAGAAAGTAGATAAATCAGTAAGTATCTTAAATAACTAATTGAAAATATCAATGATGTCATTATTGGGGTTGGGTGAAAAAGGTGAAAGGGTTAAGAAGTACAAATTGGTAGTTATAAAATAGTCACAAGAATGTAAAGTATAGCACAGGGCCCAGCCGGCGTGGCTCAGTGGTTGAGCGTCAACCTCTGAACCAGGAGATCACGGTTTGATGCCTGGTTAGGGTCCATGCCTGGGTTGCAAGCTCAACCTCCAGTACAGGGTGTGCGGGAGCCAGCCAGTCACTGATTCTCTCTCATCATTGATGTTTCTATCTCTCCCTCTCCCTTCCTCTCTGAAATCAATGAAAATGTATTTTAAAAAAAATAAAATAAAGTATAGGATAGGGAATATAGTCAGTAATATTGTAATAACTGTGTACGGTGTCAGGTGGGTAGTTGAAATATCAGGTGGGAATCACTTTGTGAAATATAGGATTGTCTAACCACTATGCTGTACACCTGAAATTAATACAAAATAATATTGGATGTAAATTGTCATTGAAAAATAAAATTAAAAAAAAAATAATGCCAATATTGACAGAAGGAATTTTTTGGAGGGAATACGATGATGCAGATGTCTTCACAGCTATGAGGCTGCATAAGCAGTTTCCAAATTAACCTCAGAGTAATACTGGGGATTGTTAGCAGTCACTTTTCAGTTAGGGTCTGACTACTTGAAATGACATGCAATAGTGTGTTGCACCATGCTTAGAATTTGGATTCTAAAGTCAACACATAGGGCAAAAATCCTACATAGGAAAAAAGTTACCATAAAACTATCTTAAATCACTCATACAATACAGATCAGATGGTTTCATGCATTCTGTGCCATCTCTCAGTAAGTTCACCACAGCCAGTTTTTCCCTAGAGTCGGAACAGATGGCCGTGGTTGTTTCTTCGGTGGAGCACCAGATGAAGAAGTTGGCTTGAATTTGAGGACCATATTGGCGGGGGTGGGGGAATCACACATATATGTATATATTCATCTGTATTATTTCCTTTTGTTGAGCACATAGTTGACTTCAAGCAACTTAAATATGTGTGTATAAAGCTCCAACGTACTATTTGATTCTCAATGTTGTGAAGTGCTCTTTATTGTTTGTCACGGAGACAGGAATAAATGAGGTGAAAACAACCCTTCAGGGGCATTGCCATGGCTGGCATAACCAACTAGGAAAATGTTAATTGTAAAGATTTTCCAAATTAAAAAAAAAAAAAAGCCTTTTATCTAAATTAGATACAAGCTCTAAATCTCTATAAAAGATATTTAGGTTTGATACTGTCTATCAAAAAATAATAAAAGTAGCTAAAACCGGTTTGGCTCAGTGGATAGAGTGTCGGCCTGCGGACTGCAAGGTCCCAGGTTCGATTCCGGTCAAGGGCATGTACCTTGGTTTCGGGCACATCCCCAATGGGCGGTGTGCAGGAGGCAGCTAATCGATGTTTCTCTCTCATCGATGTTTCTGGCTCTTTGTCCCTCTTCCTTCCTCTCTGTAAAAAGTCAATAAAATATATTTTAAAATAATAATAATAATAATAATAATAATAGTAAATCAACTTATTTGAAGAGGTTTGGATTATGGTGCTCACTTCATTGGTAGGGCTGGGAAATTAAAAAAATCCATTTTGGGGGAACTTACAAATTACAAACCAACTCATTTAAGAGGTGGAAGGAATTATGGTCACATCTTATGTTTCTCTTTTGAACATGTTCTCTACTTAGTGTCTTGTTTTCTACACCAGACAAATTCTCTGCTTCAGTCTGGTCCCAGTGAAAGATTATTAATACAGCACCATCACTCTAGACAGCAGCACTGGAACATTCCTTCTTGTTCACATTTTACACCTCTTCATATGCTTTTCCCTTAGCTTCTTTAGGTATCACAATTTCTTCCACACCCCCCTCCCCCCAAGCATACTTACTATAGATCATAATTAATGATAATAATGTTCCCAAATGGATCTAAACCTTCCATCATTTTCTCTCCCTTTCTTCTCTATCCCCTCTTCCTCAGGAACCTGACTCTGTCCAACCATCAGACATGATGTTCTAACTGGGGATAAAGAACTCTGCTTGGCCACAGTGGTAAAGATGAGAAAGGAGTATAAGCAATGTTTTTGCTAAAATTTCCCCCCCACCCCATTGTATAATTTTATTTCACTCACTCAGATTTTTCTCCATCATTTTTTTTTATTTCTTCCTTTTTTCCATTTTTGCTCTATCTTTTCCTCCAGTGAAACGAGCTGCTTGGCTCACACCTCCATTAACAGAGGCTTGGAAATAATGCACCGTGGCAGCTTTTCAAGGATTTTCCCCTTTCCTCCCTCCAGAGAGAAAAACAAAAGGATAAGGATGGCTTCAGGAATTGGATCCCAATGTTGTTTTACTGGAATTTGCAGCTGTCTCTGCATTGCAGAAGTCACGGGAGGGAAACAATGCGCTCCAGGATTGAAGGAAATGGTTTGGCTCCAATGTGTCCCAAGTCATCTGGGGAGGAATTTTTCCATTGTTACGGAGGTGCGCTCCACAAAGATTTCCCATCTCTCCACAGTGTGTGTGTGTGTGCTGGGGAGAAGCACGGGAAAGAAACATGTGACAGAAGCAAAGAGGAAAAAGGCAAAAAACAACTGACCTTTCTCAGGGCACAAACCATTCTGTGGGCTCTGTCTTAGATGTATAGCTCCTGAATGGCTCACCATTTATTTCTAAGAGGCCTAGAGTAAGCCAATGAGATTGCCATTTTCACCCAGCAGACACAATAAAGACTGGAATTACATAGGCAGGTGGATCTAGTTGAATGAATGAGTGAAAACAGTCCAGTGGAAGATTTTCAAATGAATATTTATGTAGGAGGTTCATTGTAGCTTCTCTTCAATAGTGAAAGGGTTAATTTATGCGCTATTTTCCTCTCTGGCTACTATCCCTGCCATATTTCCTGTAATCTCTATGGAAGGAGCCTGTAGAATAATCAGCAATTAGACCAAGATCAGTGTTAGAAAAATTAGACAGGTAAATGCAACAACAACAACAACAACAAAAAGAAAGTAGACCACAAACTTAACATTAATATGTTCTTTTTAGAGAAGTATCTATTCGAGTCCATACACAAGAATAAATTAAAAATGGATAAAGACTGTAATTCATGAAACCATTAAAATCCTATAAGAAAACATAGGCAGCAAAATCTCAGACATCTGACATAGCAGAGTTTTTGCCGATACATCTCCTAGGTCAAGAGAAACAAGGGGAAAAATAAATAAGTGGGACTACATCAAACTAAAAAGCTTCTGCACAGCAAAAGGAACGAGCATCAAAATGAAAAGGGAACCCATTATATGAGAGAATATAGTTGACAGCAGTGGTTGGCAAACTCATTAGTCAACAGAGCCAAATATCAATAGTACAATTGAAATTTCTTTTGAGAGCCAAATTTTTTAAGCTTAAACTTCTTCTAATGCCACTTCTTCAAAATAGACTAGCCCAGGCCGTGGTATTTTATAGAAGAGCCACACTCAAGGGGCCAAAGGGCCGCATGTGGCTTGCGAGCCGCAGTTTGCCGACCACGGTTTGCCAGTAAGGCATCTGATAAGTAGTTAATTTCTAAAATATGTAAAGAACTCATACAACTCAACAAAAGGAAAACAAACAATCCAATTAAAAAATGGGCAAAGGGCCCAGCCGGCATTGCTCTGTGGCTTAGCGTGGTTCTCATTCTATGAATCAAGAGGTCATGGTTCAATTCCTGGTTGGGGCACAAGCCCAGGTTGCAGGCTCAATCCCCAGTGTGGAGCACGCAGGAAACAGCTGATCTCTCTCATCATGGATGTTTCTCTCTCTCTCTCCCTCTACTTTCCTCTCTGAACTCAATAAAAATATATTTTTTAAATGGGCTAAGGACCTGAATAGATACTTCTCTAAAGAGGACATACAGCTGGGTAAAGCCCAGATGGCTGCTTTCACCTAATACCCATGTGAGGGCAGCACAAGCGGTTCCTGTCATCTCCTAGACCTAGAAGGTCATGTCTGACCAGCACTCTGCTATAGCTGTAGGCTGCTGCAGAGGAGACAGAACAATGGCAGGGTGCCTCGCTGCGAACACAGGAAGGTGCCTATGGAACTGGGTGCCCCAGACCTGCAGAAGTTTCTCTCTGGGTGTTCCTGACTTGTATTTTGTAAGGCTCACCATCCCGTCCCCCTAAGTGGTTAATCGTTGGAATAAGAAAAGGGCCATGTTTGGGGTGTATGATAACATCAGGATCCTGGGAAATTTTGAAAAGCACCCTAAAGAACTAATCAAGGGCCCCAGTGGCTTCGAGGCTGGAAGGGGAATGAATTGCAGTATTGTATCCGAAAGAAGGGAATGGTTGGAAATCACATGTTCAGTGATGACCTACACAACCTTAACAAACGCATCAGCTCTCTCTACAAACATTTTAACCGACGTGGAAAGTACCGGTAGAAAAGTAAGCTGGGGACTGTGAAAGAGGAATATCTAACATCCAGGTGAAGGGAAATAGTACCGTAATTTTTTCCTAAGAGGAAAGGAATTTGTATGCTCTCCGTAATAAATTGAGGCTTCTTTGGGAGGGGGGCGGGGAGGACATACAAATGGCAAAAATGACATTAGCATTTTATAAAAAATGCTAATGTCACTAACATCAGAGAGATGCAAATTAAAACTACAATGAGCTCTAACCGGCTTGGCTCAGTGTATAGAGCATCAGCCTGCGGACTGAGGGGTCCCAGGTTCAATTGTGGCCAAGGGCACATGCCTAGTCGTGCAGGAGGCAGCCGATCAATGATTCTCTCTCATCACTGATGTTTCTGTCTCTCTCTCCTTCTCTCTTCCTCTCTGAAATCAATAAAGAAATACATTTAAAATATAAAAATAAAACTACAATGAGGTATTATCTCACACCTGCCATTAGCTGATAGCTGATGCGTTTGTTAAGGTTGTGTAGGTCATCACCTGTCAAAAATACCATTCATACTAGAATGGCTACTATCAATAAATCAATAAACAACAGGTGCTGGCGAGGATGTGGAGAAAAAGGAACCCTAGTGTAGTGCTGGTGGGATGCAGACTGGTGCAAGTATTAAAATGAGGTTTTTATATATATCTTTAGATCAAGGACTATTGACATTTCAGAATAATAAATATGTGTAACATAATCTAAGTGCTTTCTAGTCAGGTCAGTTTATAAACATGCAAAAATATCTCAAAAAACAAACAAACAAACCAAGTGTGGTATATAGTAGGTAATTATCAACAAATGACAATTACTAGCGATTATTATGTAATAGCTTATATTATAAACTATTAAGAAAGGTCTTTGACCTGTCAGAATGGCCAACATCAACAAATCAACAAACGTCAAGTGTTGGCGAGGTTGCGGAGAAAAAGGAACCCTCGTGCATTGCTGGTGGGAATGTAGACTGGTGCAACCACTGTGGAGAACAGTGTGGAATTTCCTCAAAAAACTGAAAATGAAACTCCCATTTGACCCAGTAATCCCACTCCTAGGAATATATCCCAAGAAGCTAGAAACATCAACCAGAAAGAATATATGCACCCCTATGTTCATAGCAGCACAATTTACAATAGCTAGGAGTTGGAAACAGCCTAGGTGCCCATCAGCAGATGATTGGATCCAAAAACTATGGTACATTTACACAATGGAATATTATGCAGCCATAAAAAAGAAAAAATTCTCATCGTTTGCAGCAACCTGGATGGAATTGGAGAACATCATGCTGAGTGAAATAAGCCAGTCAATGAAAGAGAGACACCACATGACCTCACTTATTTATGGATGCTAAAGAACATTATAAACTGAAGAACCAAAAGATAGATATAGAGACAGTAAAGCAACAAGCAGACTGTCAAATTACAGCGGGGAGGCTGGGGAGATCTGGGGGAGATAAGAGATCAACTGAAGGACTTGTATACATGCATATAAGTACAACCAATGGACACAAAACTCTGGGGAGGGAGGGTATATACGGGAGGGGGGGGCCTTGGTATATGTACAAAAATAATAACTTAATAAAAATATATATATATAAAAAAAGAAAGGTCTTTGTATAACATCTGTGTAATACCACTTGTAAAAAGGTATGCCATAAAGCATTTTGATGATGCTGAGATTACTATTGTTTTATACAATTTCCTTTTACTAAAGTTATTAGGTCCACATCAAATGGGTACCAGGCTCTCTTTGCAAAATAAAGACCTACTAGCAGATCTTTTGGTTGTGGGAGAGAGGGTATTAAATGGAAAGAGGCCAATTTTATAAATGATTATGTTGACACTAAAATATATTTTAATTTTAAAGCCAGTGTTTCTCAGTGGTCAGAGTGTTGGCCTGCACACTGGAAGGTTATAGGTTTGATTCCAGGTCAAGGGCATGTACCGTGGTTGCATGTTTGATCCCTGGCCTGGGTCAGATGCTTGCAGGAGGCAAGAAATTTCTCTCTTTCCTTCCCTCCCTCCCATTCCCTCTAAAAAAATCAAAGGAGAAAATATCCTCAGGTGAGAATTAACAAATAAATAAATAAAAATAATTTAATTCATATGATTCAAAGAGGGTTAAAAAATATGTATCTATGTTCTTTCTGATCAATGGCCTTTGAACCATTGAAGATACCTGCAAAAACTGTTGCCTCATTTGCTTGCAAAATTTCCTACCTAAGCATATCATAATGTCAATGAATTTGAAGTCTCCCAGGCTGGATTTTTAATAGAAGAAGCCTATGGTTAGAATTTAAGTGTTAGGCCGAAACCAGTTTGGCTCAGTGGTAGAGCGTCAGTCTGCGGACTAAAAGGTCCCAGGTTCGATTCCAGTCTAGGGCATGTATATTGGTTGCGGGCACATCCCAAGAAGGGGGTGTGCAGGAGGCAGCTGGTCGATGTTTCTCTCTCATCGATGTTTCTCGCTCTCTATCTCTTTCCCTTCCTCTAAGTAAAAAATCAATAAAATATATTTTTTAAAAAATTTAAGTGTTAGCTCCATCACTACTGATAGTGATGTGGAAATGATTATCTCCAATATAATACTATACACTGAGACAATGTGATTTCACCTGAGTGGTTGCAATACAGGGAAAAAAAATGGTTACAAGGATGGTGGAATTAGGTATCTTTAATTATCTTTTTAAAATATATTTTTATTGATTTCAGAGAGGAAGGGAGAGGAAGAGAGAGTTAGAAGCATCAATGATGAGAGAGAATCATTGATCAGCTATCTCCTGCACATCCTACACCGGGGATTGAGCCCACAACCCGGGCATATGCCCTGACTGGGAATTAAACTATGATTTCTTGGTTCATAGGTCGATGTTCAACCACTGAGCCATGCCGGCTGGGCAAGGATCATTTATTATCTTTTTCTGAGCTCCTGACTTGAGGAAAGTCCCAAGTGAAAGAAGAGTTGGGATAGGAGATAAGGGATGAGGATAAACCTTAGTTTAGGACAACTTAGTGGAACCAAAGGAATACAGATATGGATGGGTGGACCCATGGACAGGAACCAACCAGGAAGATTCCCCTAAAAGGTAAAGAAATAACTCCCAGAACTAGGGTTTTGTGTACAATTACGACATTCACAGACAGAAAGGAAGAGAGAGGGAATAAGAAGAAATGTGGAAGAGAATGAGAGAATGTCAATGAGCTGTTTGTCAGGACACAGAGAGGACATGTTTAGATCAAGAACTGGTCTGCTTAATGCAGAAGTTGTTTTCATTTTACTTAATGGGTTTGCTAGACAAGCCAACTCTGACATTTGCCATTTTCCTAATCTTTTCTATCTGCCGTTCAGGCTCTGATGAAAAATTAGTTCAGTTACATTTTGTTAAATGAGCTAGCCTCAGTGAGCTCTATTAAGTCAGCCTCATAAATCAGCTTCTCCGTGTCTTAATCATTTATTCTGCTCTCTCCTGGATTCTCTCCCACTTATCTCTTTGCCGCATGGAGTTATCTATGGCTGAACACAGTGTCCTTGATCACAGCACCAACTGTTACTGGAACGTATTTGCTCCTATCTTCCCTCAGTCCTTTCCCTTCATTTCTCCTTCCCAAGCTCTTCAATTTTAGAGGAAGTTGTTTTCAATGCTATTTTGTTCTCAACTCTGTCCCCAGACTAGACTCCATGCCAAATCTGATCTAGGTACTTCTCCTAGGTTTCTCAACTCTGCTCCCAGACTAGACTCTGGGCCAAATCTTAATAGGCACTTTTGTGTGTGTTTCTGTCTTTGCCTACACACTTGGCAAACTTCTTCAGGCAAGAGTGACATATGGCATAAACTACTCAGCGATTAAAAGGAATAAGCTATTGCTATACTCAACACTATGAGTAAAACTCAATCTTGAGAGTGAAGGAAGCCAGACAATAAAAAGAGTACATACTAGGTGATCCCACTTACACAAAATCTTAGAAATGCAAAGCTATCATTAGCAAAAAGAAAGCATATTAGTAAAAGAAGGATCTCTTCTTACCCTTTGAGACAGCATGGGTGGACCTGGAGACTATTATGCTAAGTGAAATAAGCCAACCTGAGAAAGATAAATATTATACCATCTCACTTATTTGTGTAATCTAATGAACAAAATGAATTGATCAACAAAATATAGAGCCGAAGCATGGAGACATAGAACAATGTATGTGGATGCATAGGCAACAATTACCTGATGGTCTGCAACTGCATTTATAATTTCAGCATGTATGTGGGATAATGTCCTGGAAGTTTGGATATCATCTATTGCTAGGTTAAGTCTCCAAGCTCCCAAGCTCCAATGGAGATGTTTTGCCACCATCCCCATAGGCAGCAGGGCTAGCGGATGCTGGTGGGTTCCTGGCTAGAAATAATAATAATAATAATAGCCAGTGTGTGTGGACTGGTAGAAATGAGCTATCTCTCACTGTGAAAAACACGGCCACAGTACATTGCAGCTCCTGCCATCAGGAGATGGAGTCTATTTCCCCACCCCTCGAAGTTGGGCTGGCCTTGTGACTTGCTCTGACCAATGTGACATTACGCAAGTCCAGAATGTAGCCTAAGAAGCACTGTACTGCGTCTCCCCGGTGGCACTCTTGGCACACTCCTGCAGCCGTGTAAGCCTGTGCTAGACAAATAAATGACATCAGCAGGAGAGGAAAATCTGACAGCTAAGCATCAAAGCCCCAGTCCTGTAAGTGTGGTCATTTCTATTAGATCATCCTGCTGCAGTCAACCCATCTGAAGATGACAAGCTCATGAGTGACCCCAGGTGAGTGAGATCTGAAGAACCGCCCAGGTAAGCCCAGTCCCAACTGCAGAATCATGCACAAATAGGTGGTGATTGTTGTGACTACGATTTGGCATGGCTTGCCATGCAGTAATAGATACCTGCAATGCTCACCCAACAGCCAGCCATTTGTGCAATCTGAGACAGTTCCCAGGAAGCTCCGGAGAACCAGTTTCTAGTGTTTTCACTGCCTTGTGGCACAATCGTGGGCAAATCATTTACCATCTCCACCTCAATTATTTTACTTTTCAAACAGAAACAGCATCGTGTGTGTTGAAAAAATTTACTCCTGTAAGATGTTTCTATATGCAGTTGTGGGGGAGTGAAAATTTAACTGCGTATTTAGAAAATGGATTTATTTTGGTAGTTTCGGCTAGTAAGGTTTCTCTCTTGAGGCTGTCCTCAAATAGCCTGAATGTCAGGCTCTTCTGGTTTTACTAGCAAACGGTCTTCAAACTACTGATTACTGCCTCTTCCTTCTCGTCTTCCACCACTCCCCTCCTTTTCCTTTCCCCATGCCCTTTCTGTCATCTTTGGTGCCGGAGACCTGATATGGATATTGCAGCCTTGCCTACCTTTTGTCTGTTTCATGTAGGAAAGCCTGTATCTGATTTCTACCGCTTGCTCCTGGCAGAGTGATCTACAGGTAGTAGGCGCTGAACATTTGTTCAATGGTGATACTATTAAAACTCCCAATACTTGGGCAGAAGGACCCAAGGAAGGTAAACAATTATTTCATTAGAGAGAGAAGCTGACCCCTAAAAGATGCAGCTGCTGAAGCCTGGGTCTAGGATGGGGACAACAAAGGACCTTGGGCAGATTCTGTTTTGCGGGAATTGTCTGAGTTGGCTCTTTGGTTATGCAAAAATAAAGCCAGTGGGGGCCCATTGTCCTGGAGGAAGGAAGCAAATAGGGTGAGTTCCATGGCTAACGTTTGGTCTAATCCCAGGCTGACTGTGCGGCAGAGGTTAGAGAAATATGCATTGGGGGCCAAGGACCAGGGATCTAATACTCAGACTACTTCTGTCTTGGCATTTAACACAGTTCCACATCTCTGATGTCTGAGATGGTTCCAGCTTAGCTCAGCAGGCAGGAATGGGGCACCGGGGCTCCCCAAGGGGCAGTTTAAGTAGACAGTGAAGGAAGCCTGCAATGGCCTGTTGGCCTTCACACCAGCACTGAGGTTGTTTTATTGGAAAGCCTGGTATGGGAAGAATGGGTCTAAGGCTGGAAACCCTTCCTGACCTAGTCACCCAGCACTTGGAGTGAGCTTAGGAAACAGCTGTGTGAACGTGAAAAGCACACATGTGAAGCTTTAGAAGCCCAGACCTTCACAGGTGTGGTAAAACCATTATAATCCCAAGGAGGCATGAGACACTGGAAAGAACTCCAACCCAGTGTTAAGAAGACCTGAGTTTTGGTCCTAGGTCTGCTGTTGCTTGTTGAGTATTATTATTGAGTTATTGGGTGTTAGTTTCCTTGTTTATGAAATGAGGGACTGGATTCATGGTCCATTACTTGGGATTCTGTGAGTGTTACGTTGGGAGGCAACCTTTATGGGATTAGGAATGCATTTTCATGGGAGACCTGTATTGACTAAATAGAATACATATGTCCATCAAGAAAATTTATGACAAAAATTATAGGCCTTGCCAAAACCGGTTTGGCTCAATGGATAGAGCGTCGGCTTGGGGACTGAAAGGTCCTGGGTTCGATTCCGGTCAAGGGCATGTACCTTGGTTGTGGGCACATCCCCAGTAGGGGGTGTGCAAGAGGCAGCTGATGGATGACTCTCTCTCATCGATGTTTCTAACTTTCTATCTCTCTCCCTTCCTCTCTGTACAAAATCAATAAAATATATATTTTTAAAAAATTATAGGCCTTTAAGTAACACTGGCTTCCTACTCTGGAATCTGGGTCCTGGTGCTTTTTTCTTTGAAAATGAGCCCTAGGTGGCTTGGCAGAAGGGAGACTAGATATGGAAGGAGCTAATAGGGGCTTTGGAAAAAATGACAGACTTGCTTTCCTGAAATAACTTCAGTCATGTAGAATTCCATTAAACACATACACACACACACACACACACACACACACACACACACACACCCAAAAGCTCATGGTAAATATAGATTCATTAAAGATTCTTCAAAATAGGGAGGGTGAGGATAAGGGGGAGAAATCAACCAAAGGACTTGTATGCATGCATATAAGCTTAACCAATGGACACGGACACCAGGGGGGTGAGGATGTGAGCAGGGGGAGGGGGCAATGGGGGGATAAGGACACATATGTAATACCTTAATCAATAAAGAAAGAAAAAAAAATAGGGTCTTGGTTTCGACTAGAGGCTTGGGTAGGGTACTCAGGGCAACTTCATCAGGGCACCTGGGGATCTTTTGCATGTGGTGCAGCTGTGAGATGACTCTCTGTATTTGTCTCAGCTCAAAATTCAGGTTCTCCAGAAAGATATTCTGATTGCCCTGCTTAAGTCCCGTGTCCACCCTGTGGTTAGGGGAAGGGTCCTGTGATTAATAGTCTCACCAGAGGAGCATGGAATGGGATAGGGGAGCCCCTAAAAAGTATGTGTGTGATAGAAGTGAGTCTAGTTTATGCTACCAGAAAGGGGAGAGGGGACAAGCAGATAAATGTCATAGTGTCTAAGGCTCCAGAATTTCTCAGGAATAACTCTAAGTGACAGCAAGTTCCTATATCAAAAGTGATGCTCCCACTGCATACCTCAGTAATTTCAAGAGCTTTCAGGGATGGCTGGTTAAAAGGCTGACACCCAGTGGCTGGTTTGTGTCCTAGAGGGTGCAGTCAACTTCTTTTCTTCTTATTGAGCTTTGTAAATATTTGGCATTCAATAATATTCATTGGCTGGTGGTCTGACTGGTTGAATGAATGAATGAATGAATGAATGGAGTCACAGCTCTTATATGGGTGAAGAAAGGATTTCCTTTGTACATTAGCCACAGTTATATTAATTTAGAGATAGTTTATTATGAATCTTATAGCTGCAAGTGTTGAAGCTTACCCATGCTATCTTTACAAAATATGGCCCTAGCTGGATGTCATTCCTGACAGGCAGGGACAGACTTCAACCAAGACCTCTGCCTTTCATGTTCCCTTCTCTTTGAACTTCTGTTTTATTCTTCTATTCTTTAATTTTCATTCCACCTTGTCAGAAAATCCAGGATTTATATCTCCTCTGTTCAAGAGCCCAGGATGGCCCTGGCTAGCTTTGCTCAGTGGATAGAATGTCAGGCCACGAACCAAAGGGTATGTGCCTTGGTTGCAGGCTCTTCCCAGGCCCAGGGCACATGCGGACAGGAGGCAACCAATCAATATGTTTCTCTAACATCAATGTTTCTATCTTTATCCCTTCTACTCTCTCTAAAAATCAATGAAAAAATTATCCTCAGGTGAGGATTATATATATATATATATATATATATATATATATATATATATATATATATATATATATATATAGACAATCAGAGCCCAGGGCAGATGAGACTGAGTTTCCTTCATTCCCATTCCCAGGACTCTCCATGGCCCAGTTTGACTCAATCAACCAAAATGACCAATGGGTGCTTCGGAGGGGGCACCTCTCTTACCACGTGGATTTGGCTACAGGAGCAGTTCTTGGAAAAGAAGGAAGATTTAAGCAGACAGCCCAATTGATGTCTCCTACAGAAGCCAAAGAACAATATGTGCATAGTGCTTTAAGAATACTTGATATTTATGACCTCATTTAATTCTTGGCACAACCCCATGAGATAAGCAAATCAGGTATTAATAGTCTTTCTTCCATACCTACGTTATTCTCTGCCATGAGGTCTATGTTTTCATTCTTGTCTCTCCTGTTTGACTACATTTATTGCGGGTAGAGATTAGGTCCTGCTTATTTTTGCATCTATGTCCCAAGTTCCTAGCTCTGGGCTCTGTATGCGGCGGCATCTAGTGGGTATTTATAACACTGAACTTGTTTTACAGATGAGAAAACCGAGGTCCAGAGTATTGAATGGCTTGCTCCAGGACACACAGAACGTTAGAAGCCTGAAGTCTGGTGGCCTCCGAGAGGACAGTCTCCACTGTCCAAGGTCTTTGCTAGACGACGCAGATGATGTGGACAAAAGGGGCCACACACCGACCCTGAGCAGCTCAGGGGAGGCCTGCATGGTGAGCCTTACAAACTCAAAGACCAAAGGTAACCACATAGGATGGTCGGAACATAAAAATTCCCAATTAAAACCGGGTCAAGGCCCAACCGGCGTGGCTCAGTGGTTGGGCTTTGACCTATGAACCAGGAGGTCACGGTTCGATTTTCAGGATTTTCAGTCGGGGCACATACCTGGGTTGCAAACTTGATCTCCCTGGTGGTGTAAGAGCATGCAGAAGGCAGCTGATCAGTGATTTTCTTTCATCACTGATGTTTCTATATATCTCTCCCTCTTCCTTCCTCTCTGAAATCAATAAAAAAATATATTTTTTAAAAGTGGGTCATGGCAGGTAGTGAAGTCCTAGGCCAGTAGCTCCCTTGACAAACCCAATCTTTGCCTTAAGTGAGCCTGTTCATTGTCTTTTTGCATCTAAAATAACGTGCCCTTGGTATGTCAGAGTTATCCCCTTTCCCAGACCCCTGAGGGCACAACCTCCCTGCCTACCATCCATCTCTATGTGCTGTGCTAACCATTCTGTACCCACCAATGTAAAAGATGTGTCTCTCTGTTTCACTTGTTCTCCAATCTCAGAGATTTCCCTATTTTGCTTTTTCCCAACTCCCTAATCTACCACCCATAAATTTCATGTAACCAATGGTCTTTGCATCTCCTCCTTCGATTCTAATATATACAGTACGCTGCCAAACTGCCGTTCTCCAGAGCATATTCTCAATCTGTTGAGATTTTTGCTTCCTAGCAATTGTCAGTTTGACTCAAATAAAATCTTATAAGACTTTTCCTTAGACTGGACATTCTTTCATCGATGACGAGCAAGTAAGGAAGGCAGACACTTCCATTTCCTTGCGAGTTGACCCAGTTATCTTGGCTGCCTGACATTTGAACTTGACGGGAGAGAAAGGAGTCAAGGGGGACACTGCCTTTTGGACACTGCCTTTTTACGACACGGCAGGAGGCAGTCAGGGACACCTGCGAGCTGGGGTCTGTGGTCTCGGAACTGGGTTTCACCTTCCAGTTCTGCCCCTTACCCAGCGACCTGGGCAAGCCACTTCACCTCTTGTGTCCATCGTCCCAGGGCTGTGTGAGGGCTAAATGAGAGAATGTAGGGGAGAGACCTTTATAGATGGTGGATCATTCTATAAGTACTATGATCTCACTCCATTCAAAGCAGGACCAACAGGAATTGTGTCAGGGATAGATGAGGAAGGCCCTGTCCCTTTCCTCAAAGATCTGATGGCGAAGGGAGGGGAGCAGGTGGCAGTGTAAAGTGGGAAGGGCTCTACGCGTGACCCAGAGAGGAAATCTTTAGGATCGTCAGGAAAAGGGTCCAAGGGTGCAGAACTGTCCCAGAGAGTGTGGTCTTACAGGGTGCGTACGAATTCACTGATCAGAGAAGTTATATTTGTAAGAAGTGGCAGAGTTATAACCGGGTGATGACAAAGGGATGGAATTACAAAGCGCCCTGAGGATGCGATTGCTGCTGTCAGCTATTGTCAGAGCCCTCGTATTTATGCTGGATAGGCCACGTGGCCATCTGATTTCAGGGGAGAGCAATCCAGAAGGCTTTTTGATATCTGAAGATTCCCTCTTCCTGACTTGTGGGTAGCATCCATTCCTCTTTTCTTCAGCTCCA
The DNA here is from genome assembly GCF_964339955.1 of Pipistrellus hanaki. Classification (NCBI taxonomy): domain Eukaryota; kingdom Metazoa; phylum Chordata; class Mammalia; order Chiroptera; family Vespertilionidae; genus Pipistrellus; species Pipistrellus hanaki. The sequence goes on from NC_140503.1 coordinate 24,167,596, forward strand.
TTTCTTCAGAGCTAGAAGGGATATTGAGAAACCTGCCATCCTCTGCACCAAGGTAGGAATGGATGGGTACACCCATTTCATAGATGAGGCAACTGCGGGTGAGAGCCCCCTTGTTAACAGGGGATTCCTGGAGTTCTTGTTCTCTATCCAGCTGCTTCTTTGGTCCCTTTTAAGTTTAAAATCCCAATTTCAGGTAACACTTAAGGTATTGCTCCCTTATACTTCAAGTTCCAAGTCTTTTCTTGGAAGAAGGTTATAGTATCAGGGCCATTAAAGAGAGTAGCAGCCTGGAGAAAAGAGCCAGCAAGGAGGGGGGATGTGTGTGGGGAGGAAGGGGGAGAACTGCAATGGATACGCAGATCCTGTAGCTCACAGGGTTCACAGCTGGCTTGGCTAGTGCACACGGAGCTGTGGAGAGGAGGGCAGGGGAGAGAGGGGTCACTGTTGGAGTGACTGGAGTGACAGGGGACAAATGTGCTGACTGTGGGTTATTAATAGGCACCAGGACATATATTTACAACTGGTGGCTTAAATTAGAGCAGTCACATCTAGCCAAATCTACAACCCATACCAAATCCACCTGAAGCAAGCACAGCAGCTGATATGAACCCAGCCCACCCAGTTAGTACAGGTTAGTGTGCAGGCTGCCTTCTGATGGAGGTTTTTGGTGCTTGCTCAAGTGAATGCTGTAATTCTGCCCTTCGGTGCACCATTGTCTTTGAAAAGAAGGAAGGAAGAAATGGATCAGAGATAGAGATAGAGATAGAGATAGAGATAGAGAAATAGAGATAGAAATAGAGATGAGAGATAGAGACAGAAATGAGAGATAGAAATAGGGATGAGAGAAAGAAATAGAAATGAGAGATAGAGATAGATAGAGGGAGAGATAGAGATAGAGATGAGAGATAGAGATGAAAAGTAGAGATAGAGGGAAAGATAGAGATAGATATGAGAGATAGAGATGAGAGGTAGAGATGAAAGATATAGAGGAGAGACAGAGATGAGAGACAGATGAGAGATAGAGATGAGAAGTAGAAACAGAGGGATAGAAGGAGAAAGAAAGAGCAGGATGCTCAATTTAGGCCAAGCCCCCAGAAGTTTTGTAATCTCCCACATCCAGCCTCAGGTCTGAATGGGGAAACTGTTAACTTCAACCCTGAGAAGAATTCTAGTTCGGACATGCTGGAGGCCCAGCAGTGGAGCAGGGCAATCTGAGCACCAAGAGGCCAGGAAGGAACTGAACGAAGACCTTGCCGTGGAGGGGTAGCGCGGAGAGGTGGAGTTCCCGCTCAGGACTAGTGACGCTGGGTGTGGGATTGAGTCCATACCTCAGACATACTCTGCTTTCTCCTCGGGGCCCACACAGACGTCCCCAGGCCGTCCTCCACGCTGGGCGAGAACCTCTGGCCTAGGGAGTGGGCTGGGGGTAGGAGGGCTGCCAGCTCCTGCGGCGGGTCTGGGTTAGGAGAAAGGGAAGGGCGGTCGGCGGGGCGCTGGGCGGGCTGCCCCAGGTGTTGCACTTTGGCAGCCGCCCGCTAGGTCCCAGGTGGGTTGTCCAGGAGGTCGGGTGGGGTAGGGGGAGGGACAATCTGCCTCCCCCAATCCTATTGCAGTCCAGACACGGAGCAGCCACAGAGCAGTATGTTTCGCACATAGATAACTGCTGGGCGCATGACGGGGCGGACCCTGGATTCTGCGCCAGCTCACACCCCTCCTGTAACTGCACGGCTCCGGGCCCGCTTTCACACAAAGGGCTTAATTTTTTAAAATATATATTTTATTGATTTTTTACAGAGAACAAGGAAGAGGGAGAGTTAGAAACATCGATGAGAGAGAAACATCGATCAGCTGCCTGCTGCACGCCCCCCCCCCCCCCCCACACACACACACTGGTACATGCCCTTGACCGAAATCGAATCTGGGACCCTTCAGTCTGCAGGCCAACGCTCTATCCACTGAGCCAAACCGGTTAGGGCCAACGGGCTTATTGAAAGGACCTTGAGCCTGGAGTTTCCGGGAAGACGAAATGGGAGAAGCACCAGAGGTGCTTCGTTGGCCCAGGCTTGCCACCCCGACGTGACCAAGAAGGATCGCTCATGTTGGCAGTTATTCCCCTGCAATCCCTGTGTGTCCCTCACAAAGACAAAGCCAGCAGACCCCTGGAGCCAGGTGAGAAGGTTTGGTGTGTTTTAGCACAAAACCAGCTCTCCTGGCGGAAAGGCACTCGACATGGGGAAAGTGTGGGAATTGAAGGCAGCCACCCATGACTAGACCCAGTGCTCGTGCTGCTTCTCCCACTGACCAGCCTCTTAGAGCCTCCGTTCCCTGAGGGCCCAGGGGAAATACAATCACTTCTGCCCTTACTGAGGGTTTGCTGTGTGGCAGACACTGTTCTTAGTGTATTACTTCACTTACTCCTTAAGACCCGTCCCCCTCCACATGTGTCAAACACATGGCCCGCCAGGCCTTGCAATGTGGCCCGCACCGCGCTGTCATCACTGCACTCCGTTGTCAGTTTATGACATTGTCAGTTTATGACTGTTCAGTAAACCATTCGGCCCGCGATTTAGGTTGGATTTTAGATTTTGGCCCCTTCTCTGATTGAGTTTGACACCCCTACCACACACACACACACACACACACACACACACACACACACACACCGCAGAGAGAAAGGCAGAGGGAGAGATAGAAACATCGATGATGAGAAAGAATCACTGATCAGCTTCCTCCTGCACGGCCCCCACTGGGGACTGAGTCACAACCTGGGCACATGCTCTGACCAGGAATTGAGCGGTGACCTCCTGGTTCATGGGTTAAGGCTCAACCATTGAGCCACACTGGCCGAGCTAGCAGCCTGAGTTTTATGAGGTCAGTCAGACCACACCACTCCTCGGCAGAAAACTCCAAAGGACTCCCATCTCTTTCGAAGTAAAAGCCAAAGTCCTCCTTTGACCTCAACGTCCCACATGATCTGGGCCCATTACCTCCCGTACCGCTTACTACCCTGGGACTCTCACTCCTGCTGGATGGGCCTCCTCGCTCTTTTCTTGAATACACAGGCACTTCTCTGCCTCCGGGCCCTTGCGCTGCTGTTCCCTCTGCCTGTATGCTCTTCCCCATTTCTGTGTGGCTCGTTGCCTCAATTCCTCCAGGTCTTTATTTCAAAAGTCACCTTGTTAAGGAGGCCTCTGGCCACCCTGAAATGTAACCCCTTCTAGCATTCATCTCCCAAGTTCCACCCTTTTTTTCTTTTTAGCACTTATCTCTTTAATGTTATATGATATTACATTATGTATTTTACTTGCTTATCTTATTGCTCTGTCTCCCCCATTAGAAGATGAGATTTATGAGGGAGTTTTTGTCTATTTTGTAACTTTTGTATGTTCATTGCCTTGAAGAGCACCTGACACATAGTAGACACAGGTATGAATACTTAGTAAATAAATAAAGGCAAAAAAAGGGGACTGAAAATTAGCTGTGGTCACTTTAGCAAATCATGTATCTTCTCTAAGACTCGGTTTTCCTGGATGTAAATTGACTCTTTGCATTAAGTTCTGGGGTTCCCTGCAGCTGACAGGAAGATAGCCTTGATTTAAGTTGAAGAATTGGAAGCAGTTGTGTGGCTAGAAAGGGTCTGAAGAGGGTCCATCTGACGATTTGGCTCAAACTCTAGTGATAACACTTGTCTGGGTCTTGGTTTCCACCACAAATTGAAAGGGCTCCACCCAGCGACCACTATGGTTTCTTTCAGCACTAAAAGAGTAAACCTAAAAAAAATTTATTTTTTTTTTTCATTAGCGAAAGGTCGCTATACCCCGTCAGTACCGCAGGGTGGCATAGTTGTCTACTATTGTCTCTGGACATTGCTGTGTCAAGTCCTTAACCAAATAGCTTTGGCTCTTGTGAAGTATTTTTCACTGTGAGTTGCTCTCGTCAGATATTACTGGTATATTTAAATAACAGACAACAGGAGTCTTTAAATGTATTTTTTTTCTATTAGAATTCATAAATCTCCAAAGCAAAAACAGTGAGCTGAAGTTTTAACTAAATCTTTGTCACAACATGGTTTAAAGATCAAGCTTTGAAAAGCTAAAGAATAAGACGAGTTTGTGCTAGTGTTGAGTGAGGCCACAGCCACATTAAATTACTTCTAAAGTATGTAGCCACGTGTCTGTCTGCACATAACCATGAATGTTACCTCTAGTAGGTAGGAAGGAAAGGGATGGAATGAACTGTTTAAATCTCAGGACCTTTTTATTTGCTTGAAAAAGCTGTTGAAGACCCTAATAGAAAATATTGTGGACAGTACAAGGCACCCAGTAAGCCTTCAATTCATAGCAGCCATTATCATTATTGTTATTAATATTATTATTGTCATACTTCTAATTTCCTCCCCTCTTCTATCATCTTCTCAGCTAACAATAAGGCTTTCTGCTTGAAATTTATTTTATTATTATACAAAATAAAAATGACTTGTAGCTATTTAATTATAAAAGTATTACATGGTAATTTTAGCTACATGGAAAATGAAGGCAATACAAATTACCCATATTCCACCACTCAGCTCAGAAGTAACTAATAAAATAAGATTTTGAGTGTGACTCAGTGGGTTGGGCATAGTCCCACATACCAAAAGGTTGCTGGTTTGGTCCCATTTCTGGTCAGGACACACACCCAGGTTTTGGGCTTAATCCCAGCAGGGAGCATGCAGCCAATTGATGTTCTCATCGATGTTTCTATCTTTCTTCTTACCTCTCTAAAATCAATAAAAATATTTTTTTTAAAAAAGATTTTGATACTATACAAACACATACTCACACATTTCTGATCATGGCATTCAGTAAGTCCTCAATTTATGATCATCTATATATATAAAATCCTAAGTGAGCATTACAACTGGTCACTATGACGCGCACTGACCACCAGAGGGCAGATGCTCAATGAAGGAGCTGCCTCCTGGTGGTCATTGCGCTCCCACAGTCAACCTCTCATTGTCCCTCCCCCTGGCCAGCCAGCCTCAATTGGGACTAGGCAAGATGATCTAATCACTAGTCAGGCGGAGGGACCCCACCTGTGCACGAATTCATGCACCGGGACTCTAGAATTGTATAAAGATTTTTTTCACTATTTTTTCATTAATCATATTATGCACATTTCCATATAATTAAAATTGTTGTTTGTTTGCATTTAAACCCGAGGATATATTTCCATTGATTTAGAGAGAGTGGAAGGGACAGGGAGAGGCAGAGAGAGGAAAACATTGACATGAGAGAGACACACAGATAGGATACCTCTTGTACACACCCAACTAGGGCCAGGGATCGAGCCTGCAACTAAGGTATGCCCTTGACCAGAATCAACCTGGGACCCTTCAGTCCATAGGTCAATGCTCTGTCCACTGAGCCAAACCTGCTAGGGCTCACTAAAATTTTCATGGTCATCATTAACTATAACATACTTCCTGATTAGATAATTAGAACATTTTGATGGTAGAAAATACCAACAGTATAGGGGGAAAAAAGAAAAAGAAAAAAAAAGAAAAAAATCACTTCTAATCCCATCATCCTTCCTCCCTCTCTTCATTTTTTCCTCTCTCTCCTTTTCCCCCCTTCCCCATCCCTTATTTAAAAAAAAAAAAAATGGGGGAAGGGGGAACCTAGTTCAACTTCTGGTCAAGAAGCCTTTGCAGTTTTTTTTATTTTATTTTATTTTTTTTTTATTTAATATATTTTATTGATTTTGTACAGAGAGGAAGGAAGAGAGATAGAGAGTTAGAAACATCGATGAGAGAGAGTCACTGATCAGCTGCCTCTTTCACACCCCCTACTGGGGATATGCCCGCAACCAAGGTATACGCCCTTGACCGGAATCGAACCCGGGACCTTTCAGTCCCCAAGCTGACGCTCTATCCATTGAGCCAAACCGGTTTTGGCTGCAGTTTTCTTGGGTGCAAGAAAAGGATGTTTCTGAAGGTGATGGGCAGAGGAAAGAAGGAAGTAAATATGTTGAGTTGTCAGTGGATGCTAAGCAGCATGCTAAGAGATTTTGTATCATTTAGTCCTATAAACCTCTTGAAGAAACAGTTTCTATATATATATATATATATATATATATATATATATATATATATATATATATATATATGGCTAATATGCAAATGTCCCCTCAGGAGTTAAACCAGGAGTTTGATTGCTCACTATGACACGTGCTGACCACTAGGGGGCAGTGCAGATGAAGGAAGGCCCCAATTGGCTCTGATTACTGGCCAGGCCTAGGGATGCTACCCATGCGTAAATTTTGTACACTAGGCCTCTAGTTTAAAACTTAAAAAATGAGGAAACTGAGGTTCAACCAGGTGCCCTGTTCAAAGCCACATGGTGTTTTTTTTTTTAAAATTTTAAATAAAACTTTATTGTTCATATTATTACAAATGTTCCTCACTTTTTCCCCCCTCCATTGCTCCCCTCCACCAGGTTCCCACCCCACCCTCTGCCCTTTCCCCACCCCCCATTGTCCTCATCCATAGGTGCATAGTTTATGTTCAGGCTCTTCCCACACCCCCCACTTCCCTTTTCCCTGAGAATCGTCAGTCCACTCCCCTTCCACACCTCTGATTCTATTATATTCACCAGTTAATAGTGTTCATCAGATTTTTTAATTCCCTTGGTTTTTAGATTCACTTGTTGAGTTACATATTTGTTGTTCATAATTTTTATCTTTATTTTCTTCCTCTTCTGAAAGAACCCCCACTTCAGCAATTCATATAATTCTGGTTTGGCGATGATGAACTCCTTCAGCTTTTTTTTTATTAGTGAAGCTCTTTATCTGGCCTTCGATTCTGAGTGATAGCTTTGCTGGGTAGAGTATTTTTGGCTGTAGGTTCTTGCTATTCATCACCTTGAATATTTCTTGCCATTCCCATCAGGCCTGACATTCAGACAATGTATCCTTTATTTCTAGTTGATCTCTTTTTATTTCTAGTTGATCCCTTTCCATATCTTCATAGGTCTCGTTTATTTTATCAGCCTTTTCTAGGAAATTCTTGAAAAAACTTATAACTGTGGTTTTGAACTCTATATCCAGTTGCTTTTTCTCCTCCATTTCTTTCGTTTGTGATCTGTTTCCTTGTCTCAACATTTTCGCTGCTTCCCTGAGTTGGTAGGGTGGCTTTGTGTGTTAAGGTGTCCTATATGGTTCTGTGGGTCAGCCTCCCAGTTGGAGGTGGACATTCTTGGTGCACCCCTTTGTGGAGTGAGTGTACAGCCCTATTGTAGTTAAGTCTTGATTGTTGTTGGTATCACTGGGAGGAACTGACCTCCAGGCCAATTGGCTATGAGGATCAGCTGTGTCTATGCAGGGAGACAGCCTTATTCGACTAGACTTGGAAAATTGCAAAAGCCTCTGTGTTCAGCTTGGATGGGCCAGAGTTTCATGGTGGAGCTTACAGCCTTGGCTTCCCGTCAGCCCCGCCGTATGAGGTTCCTGAGTCTCAGTGTTCCTCAGTGTCCTTTGGTACTCACTGCAAGCACCTCTGAGAGAAAGGTGTCCTCGAGTTTCGCTTACTACCAGACAGTCTAGTCTCTTCCCCAATGAGCCCAGAACTGGGGTTCAGTGAAGTTGGAAGTGGGGTTGGAAGTGGGGTTCAGTGCAGTCCGGAGCTTTTATTTCCTTCCCCCTAGGGCAATCCAGCAGCACAATCAACAGTCCATCCTCTGCGCACAATGTGTGAGGCTCCGGGACTCTGCCTTTCACCGCTCCTCTGAGTTTCCGCCTTACAGCCTAGAATCCCTCTGTATGAGCCTGGGTCCCCAGGGATTCGCCCAGTACTTGGGTTCAGTGCAGTCGGAACTGGCGTTCAGCATAGTCCGGAGCTTTTATCTCCTTCCCACTAGGGAATGCCAGCCAGGCACTCGGCCGCTCCTCCTCTCCTGCTCCGTCCTCTCCCCACTCGCACACCGTGTCTCCGTACCTTAGGCTATTACAGCTCCTCTGATTTTCTTCTGTTTTTTTCTTTCCTTCTAGTTGTAGAATTTCCAGTCAGTCAACTTTCCTGTAGTTCTGGATAATGTCCATTTTGTATTTTAGTTGTATTTTTTTGAAATTGTTGTGTAAGCCTGCAGTTAGGCGTTTACCTATGCCGCCATCTTGGTTTCTCCTCAAGCACCCAAATGTGTGCTCTTTGTTTAGCCATGTGGTTTTTAATGGACAGACTCACAAGAAATCATGATCTTCTGAAGTGAGCCTAGTAGTGCCAAACTGCTATTATACTCTCTCTGCCTTATGCTATACTTTTTGGTGAGAGAGAGAGAATGGTCCTTTTTTGGGGGGTGACATGTGTCAGCCCCTGCCCAAGAACTTAATAGTGGTGAAATCTTGGTAATTCCACCTGGCTTTTAAAGTCTTTGCAACCTGCCCCTCTTTTATTTAGTTCGTTTTATTTCCCATCACTCCCATTTTGTACTCTCTCCTCTTCTCAGGCTGGTATTCCTATTACTGCTACCCGTTACATTAATATCCAGCCCCACCTTTCTGTTCTCTACTAATCAAGTTGTACACATCCTTCAAAGCCCAACTTAAGCACCTCCTTAAGCATTTCTCATCTATTCCAGTCCACAGTGACAGCCATCCCCTCACAGCCCTGCTCAAAAGCCTTCAGTGATAACCTTTTATCTGCTAAACAAACCCCATGCTTCTTACCTGGGTACTCACACCAGCCATTCAGTCACAAATACATACCTAGAGTGATTTATGCATTCTCTAGGTGCTGGGAGAACTGTAAGGAACCAGGTCCCTGCCTGTATGGTAAACAAACTGGACATTAAATCATTACAAATAATTAATTATTAGTGTGAATCAAGTGATTACAAGGCCCTATACAATCTGGTCTCAACCTGTTTTTCAGAATTCTTTCTCATCCTCTTATTCCATCCTGATGGGCTTACTCAAGCTTTCCCATCTCTGTGGCTGTGCTCATATCCTCCTTCCTTTTTGGAACACAGGTTCTTCCTGGCTCCACCCTGTACCCATCCAGGACCAGCTTTGGTTCTGCTTCTTCCACGAAACCCTGCTAGGCAAAGTTAGCAGGAAGAATCTTCCCTCCTTTGAATTCCTATCACTTACCCATTCAGCAAATATTTACTGAATGACTTCTTGGAATGTTTGATGAATGACTCTTCATGAGGTGCTAAACACATGCTATGGTATTACATATTTAAATTATATCTGAAATATTTTCCCCTTCTCCACTGGGTGGGGGAGAAGTGAAGAGCCGCAAAGTGATACAGTAGCACATACAAAAAAATTACTGAGAAGCAAAATGACAAAATTTGTCCAATGATTCATAATCCTGCTACTTGAAAGTGATCCACCACGGACAGTTTTCTCTGTATCTTTCTAGTGGTTTTCTTTTTCTATGTCTCTCTGTGTATGTCTATGCCATTTTCCTCCAAAATAAATTTTTCTCAAGAAAACCTTTTTTTTTTTTTTCTTATAGTCTTTTAAAAACACAAAGGACCTCTCTATCCCCATTATCCTGCTCTCTTTTGCTTGGTGATGGGATAGTTTGTCTTAAACAAAACCTAGAGAATTTTCCCTAACAGGTCTGGCTCAGTAGATAGAGCATCGGCCTGCTGACTGAAGGGTCCCAGGTTTGATTCCGGTCAAGGGTATGTACCTTGGTTGTGGGAACATCCCCAATAGGGGGTGTGCAGCTGATCGATGATTCTCTCTCATCAATGTTTCTAACTGTCTATGCCTCTCTGTAAAAAAAAATCAATAAAATATATTTAAAAAAAAAACCTAGAGAATTGACTAAAAGACTCCTCCATATATTTTCCAGTTCACTGATCCAATGTACAAGTAGAATCTGAACATTGTTTTAGGACATCTACTCTAAGTTGACCAGATTTTAACATTGGTAAAGCGGAACACCATTGACTGGGGCGGCGGGGGGTGTGGGGTGGGGGTGGTGGTGGTTCTTGATTAAAAATTTGGTCTATATGGAGCAACAAAAATTTTCATAGAACGCAAAAATAGTATTGTAATATATTTTTAAAAATTTCAACATAAGTACAATTTACAAATATAATAAATTTTAAAAAATTATGTATAGTATTATTTTATTCTTTGGCATATTTCTCATTTGAGTGAATTTTTTTTTTTTAGTAGATTGCTGTCGTTTAAAAGGTCATGAAAATTTTCACAAGAATTTGTTAAATTATATTTCACACATAAAATGGCTTTCAAAGGCTGGTGCTGTCACTTTCAAGGCCAGTGCTAGACTTTTTGCCGCCACTATAAAATATAAATAATAGGAGTACTGTCTGCTAAATTTAAGAAAATTTATTTATTTATGAAATAAATAAATAAATAAATTACTTACCTAAATTATCTGAATAGCTGATTTGTAATGACATCACTTGTTTAGCTTACTAGCACGCAGTAGGATGTGTATCGTCTGAGAGACAGTTACAAAATGTTTTCGTCGTTGCGAACTTTGATAAGCAGTTCTTGATAATCAGTTCTCAATAATTATTTGTTATTATTAAAGTTTAACATTATAAAATTAACAAAAATAATATAAAACTCAGATCCTGGCTAAATAGCCACATGGCCGCCGAAAACCGTATATTCCCTTCCCGTTCTGCTGTTCCCTATGCATTGTCATGCATTCTTTCCAAAAATCGGAACTTTTTTTTAAAACACTGCAGGACACAGGACAAATTATTAAAAATTGGGACTGTCCCGCCAAAAGCGGGACATCTGGTCACCTTAATCTACTCAGAAGTCCTTTCTCAAGAACTCCTCTGGAAGCTCTTCAGGACAGCACTCAAGTCTCTCTTCTTCAAGACCTCGGATGTGTGGGTTTACCGTGCAGCCATGCTGGTGTACAAACCACAGAGCGCTGGGCCTACAAGACCACGGGACATCTTCCAGCCCACCCCCTCACTTTGTGGGTGAACACACTGCCCTGCGATGCTAAGTACTTCCCGGCGATCATGCAGCTGCTGGCGGAGGAGCAAAGATGCCAGCTCTGCGTATCTTTCCCAGTTACCCCACTGTCTCCAGTGTGTCCAACAATTAACCCCAAACTGAAATGAAACAAGATATACTCAGTGAAGCACTAACTCTTGCTAAATACATCGTATCTATTCTTACCACTAAAGCGGAAAAGGTAAGGCACTTTGGTAGAGACTGGGCTAGATCTTCCAGCATTCAGTTATTTTGAAACGCCAGAAAACCTCATTGGAAAATTTCATTGCTCCGATAGGATTAAAGCACAGAAGAAATAGTAGGAGCCACCTATCTCTTTCTTAATGTTTGAGAAACGGAGGATAACAAAAGGATGTAGAAAATGGCCAGCCCTTGATCATGAACTGCAGCATCGTCGTGTGTGTGTGTGTGTGTGTGTGTGTGTGTGTATCTCTTCCTCCTCCTCCTCCTTCTTTCAGAGAAGAAGGGAGAGGGAGATAGATAGAAACATCAATGATGACAGAGAGGCATTGATCAGCTGCCTCCTGCATGCCCCACACTGGGGATCCAGCCCAAAACCTGAGCATGTGCCCTGATCAGGAATCCAACCATGTCCCCCTGGTTCATAGGTCAACGCTCAACCACTGAGCCATGTCTGCTGGGCTCGACTTCGGTTCTTAACCTAATTTTTATATACAGTATGTTATTGTGACCAGAGGTGCAGTTCATCCAGGTGAAAGAAATGCAGGACTGCAAAAAAGCTGTCTCTTTAGACCAAGCCAACTTCGTCATAGTTTTCCAGCCTCAGTGTGAAGCCCCTGTAAAGTGGTCTCTCTTTCTGAATTCTAAAAAAACCACTGTATTGGAATCTCTTCTCACAGGAACCCAGGAAACGGAAGGCTGTGTGCACTCTTCGTAAAGGCGGGAACTGTCACTGTAAGAGTTTTTTCTAAAGAACATTTCAATGGGCCTGCAGGCCTTACATTGTAATGAAAGGTTACGGAGGTGTGGTGTGTGTGTGTGTGTGTGTGTGTGTGTGTGTGTGTGTATAGCCAATCCAACTGGTTGGACCACGGCAGAGGCCGATCCAAGAGGGGAGAATCCAAATGCAAGAGGAAACGCTCTAGGGGTGGGGGTGGGGTGGGGAGGGGGCGCAACCCCAGCTCCCTTCTCCTCTGTTCATTTTCAAATGCTCACTGTAGGATAAAAAACACCGGTACCGCCCAACAGAACCCCTACCCACGCAACGCAAACAAAGAGAAGGGCCTCCTCCAGGCTTACGGTGTGAATGAAGTCTGGGCTTCACCTTTCTGGACCCACCCCATCCTTCCTCACCTACCCAATGAGGCCGCGGCCTCCTCCAGCCCGGAGGTGCCGAACGCTCCCAGGAAACGGACAGGTACCTCGGGCCAATGGCGGGAGCGGCGGCGGGCCAATGGGAGAGAGAACGGAGTGCCCTGGGGTTTGAGAAGGTGGGAGCCCGCAGAAGAGGGCGGGAACGAGGGGGCCATGGACCCATGGACCAGGGCGCGGGGGGGTGCAGAGAGGCGGGCCGGGTCCTTGGCGGGGTGCTCCCACCGCGGCGGGGGGCGGAAGGGGGGGGGGAAACCTGCGGGCCGGTCGGCAGCACCCAATAGGAAGGCGGGTTGGCGCAGGGGCGGGCCGGGCGCCGGGGAGCCCCGCCCCTCGGGTCCGCAGGGCTGGGGCGGAGCCAGGCGGCGTCAGGTGGTCCCGGGCGGGCTGGCGGGGCCGGGGCGGGGCGCGGAGCCCGGAGGGGAGCGGCCGCGGGCGGGCGGGCACCGGCGGAGCGAGCAGGTAGCGCGGCGGAGTGGCCGGGCCGCCCCCAGGGGGCGAGCGCACAGGCGGGGGCCCTGCCCGCCGCGCCCCGGTGCTGCGGTGAGCACCCGAGCTCCTGGCACTCGCCACGCGCGCCCGCCGCAGGCAGCCGCTTCTCTCCGCCCCGCCAGCCCGGGCCCTACCTGCGGCCGCTGTCCGGGGAGGAAGGGGGGGGGGGTCCCCCCAGCTCTGCGGAGCCGCATGAACAATAGGCGGCGGCGGCTCCTGCGGGCGGCGGCGGCCCCGCACTCTATGGATCGGCCGCTCCATGGAGCCCTCCAGAGCGCTTCTCGGCTGCCTGGCGAGCGCCGCCGCGGCCGCCCCGCCGGGGGAGGATGGAGCGGGGGCCGCGGCCGAGGAGGAGGAGGAAGAGGAGGAGGAGGCGGCGGCGGCCCCCGGGGAGCTGGGCTCCGACGCGCCGCTGCCCTACTGGACCGCCGTGTTCGAGTACGAGGCGGCGGGCGAGGACGAGCTGACCCTGCGGCTGGGCGACGTGGTGGAGGTGCTGTCCAAGGACTCGCAGGTGTCCGGCGACGAGGGCTGGTGGACCGGGCAGCTGAACCAGCGGGTGGGCATCTTCCCCAGCAACTACGTGACCCCACGCAGCGCCTTCTCCAGCCGCCGCCAGCCCGGCGGCGAGGACCCCAGTTGCTACCCGCCCATCCAGTGTAAGGCGAAGGCGGGGCCGGGACCCTGGCGGGGAGGGCGGGGAGGGCGGGGAGGGCGGGTGGGGAGGAGGAGGGGGTTGGAACGTTGGAGCCTGGAAGTCTGGGGGGCTGGGGGTGGTCGCAGAGAGACGGGACCCTCCTCGAGGGTCAGGCTGAGTGTGGAGGGATGGGTGACCTGGGGCTGGGTGTGAGCGCGCGCCCTCGGGCCGCAGGGCTTTGGTGGGTGCTGTGTGTGCCGTGGAGACGCCGCAGGCCTCGCCTGCAACCTCAGGCGCTTTGGGCTTCTCAACCTTCATCTGACCACCTCGGCAGCAACCCCCTGATTGTATCAATACTTCCTGAAGCCTCAGCACGAGAATCTCCCCGTTTCCCAATCCCTTCCCGCCCCCCCTCCCCCCCCAATCCCCTTCCTTTCCATTCACCCCTCCCCTCAAAAAGATATCTGCAAGGATTTCAGGCAAGCTAGCTGGTGGTTTCTGTCGTAACCTTAGTCCCCAAGCCTAGGACTTCCCGGCTCCCGGTCTCCTCTGTCCCCGCCCCTTGAAGGCATTTGCTTTGAAGGAGTTGGGGGTTGTCTCCCGCAGGGCTGGGCTGGGCTGGGCTGGCTCGCCCGTCCCGGAAGCCTGCGTGAACTCAGGGCTGAAGTGTCTTTGAAATGTCGTGTTGATTTCTTGGATGCTAATCTGGTAGCTCAGAAGTTGTACCTTCAGGAGTCTCACCGAATACTAATGTGCTGAGAAGGGGGTGTGTTGTGTGGAGGGGCAGGTGATGGGCGGAAAAATGATTAGAGAGGCAAAAGTAAGTCATTCTCCCATGAGAGATCAGGGGATCAGGGTACAGTGGCTAAATTCCAGTCCCTCAACACCTAGGATGCTAAGACAATACATTTTCTTCTTTATTCTCCTCCTACATCCTTGCCTATAGTTGGTATTTGCCAAATTTCAGGGGGACCATGCCCATTGGTCCTTCCAGTGTCCTGGTTTTTTTTTTTTTTTTTTTTTTTTTTTTTTTTTTTTTTTTTTTTCCAGTTTGCCAGGAGACCCCAGTTCCACACTCTGTAATGAAATTTCCTTTGTTTTTTCAAAGGATTTAAGCTGCCATTAGAATCCCTCAATCAATGATGCTAGGTGGTTTTAGTAGAGAGATGTAGATATCTCCAGGTATATTTGTATTTGAGGGATTCCAAAATTTCTTTCACGTTAAGAAAAATATTGTTGATACATATTTAGCATTCCTCATTCCACATTTTGTACACTTAGCATCTTAGCACTGATTTTAAAAAACTCATCACCATCCAACTTGAAACATTTAGTTTTAAAATTCCATTTGTGACAGTTATCTTCTGGCCCTGTAACTTATTTTTGCTTGGACAACTGTGTTATTATCTTAAGATATTTATTAAATACCACCACTTAATATCAAAATCATAATCTCTCGCCTTGTTTTTTTTGTTTTGTTTTTTTACTTTTTTTTTTGTATTGGTGATTTGACTATCAATTGACATTCAAATCTTTAGTTACCTTTGCTTCCCTCTCCCTCTCAGTCAATGAAAAACTTTTATGTTTCTGCATCTGATAGTACTTGGAGGCAACAAATTACTTTATGTTGTTTCTAGGCATTATTTCTTTTTGGCACTAGTATTGGGAAGATGAAGGCTAGTGTCTGAAATAGTGTTGAAGATGAACTTGGTCAGACAGTGGGAGAAATTTGGAGAATGGTCTGGTGTGTTAGAAAACAGTGTCGTTTTAAACGTAAGTCAGATTTTGAGGATTTTTGTGGGTGAAGTTTGATTTTTGTTTTTTCAGCAACAGCTAATGTCAGAGCAGAGGGTTGTGTGAGGCTCATGAGCTGGAACACAGTTTCTTGACTGTCTTGTGCTCCCCGCTGTCAGAGCAGTCAGAAGGGAATGAAACTTAGGCTGGAAGCACCCTCCCCAGAAAGCCAGGCATGTCCCATGTGCTACTGTAGACACTCCTTCATTAGGTGCCCAGGACTTAATCTTTTAAAAAAACATATTTTATTGATTTTTTACAGAGAGGAAGGGAGAGGGATAGAGCGTTAGAAACACCAATGAGAGAGAAACATAGATCAGCTGCCTCCTGCACACTCCCTATTGGGGATGTGCCCTCAACCAAGGTACATGCCCTTGACTGGAATCGAACCGGGGACCTTTCAGTCCGCAGGCCGACGCTCTATCCACTGAGCCAAACCGGTTAGGGCCCAGGACTTAATCATATTGTAACAAAAGTTACCTTGCATAGACTAGATTCTTATATCTAGAACTCAGATGGTGAGAGAGTAGGCAGTACCATGTGCTTATTGAAAGAATTGACTTGAAGAATATGATATTTGAAGGTCCTGCTGAGTTATTTTATTTAGTGTCATTAGGAGTTCTGATCTTGCCTGGAATTAATTCTTGATAATTCAGAAAATGTAATTCCAGTCGAAAAGCAATTACAGGGCCTCGTGGAGAATGGCTACTGTGTTAAATATCCAGGGATAAAGAAATGATAAAGAGGTGCTTGCAAGTCACACATGAGGGAGATTGGAGATGTAAATAATTTCACTACAGCGCTTTGGTAAAGTTGAACCAGGCACGTTGCTGACAGGTGTGCTTCCTACCTGTAGGCTAATGTCCACTAGTTCAGGTAATGTCACTCAGAAATGAAAGGTGGTTGACAACTTTTCTTCAAAGATTTGGAATGAAGTTGAGCCACTAACAACTTTTCCCTGTAACCCTTTTGAACTTCCCATCTGGGGCATGGATTGTGATGCTAGACTGCAAATAGAAGGCAGTAATGATAATCTGTTTTAGTTTTAAATATTACTTCAGAGGGAAAATTCTGTTTCAAACTTTATTCAAAACAAAAGAGGTGGAAATTACTAAATCTTATGACAAAGAAAAATGTAATACCCTGTTTCCCCGAAAATAAGACAGTGTCTTATATTAATTTTTGCTCCCAAAGATGCACTAGGTCTTATTTTCAGGGGATGTCTTATTTTTCCATGAAGAAGAATACGGTACACATTTATTGTTAAATGAAAATAAAGGAAATTTATTACCTGTATACGGTACGGTAGTACGGTAGTTGTCAACACACACCAGACAAACTGTGAATCCTACAGTATCAAGAATTTACTCATTTATACAATGACGATCATGTCATCTTCTGGAACATCATCATAACAATCCAATTCCTGAATTTCCTGGTGAATTTCTTGTGACTCCATTTCTTTCAGAATCAGTGGACCAAATCTCTCATGTTTAGCCTAGGGGGTGGCTTATTTTTGGGGGATGCCTTATATTTCACTCAGAAGGAAACCTGTAAGTAGGTTTATTTTCGGAGGATGTCTTATTTTCGGGGAAACACGGTAGTGCTTCTATCCCCTTCAATGTGGATATTAGAGTATAACTCTTCATGGAGCTGTCAAATAAAAACCAACAAGAGGTCTTTCATCTTCCTACTAAAAGATGGAAAATGTAGTTCCTAAAGTTTTATCTTGGGAGATATGTAGGCATTTAAAAACGTTTCTCCTACAGGAGGTTTTATCTATTTTCAAGCAGGGCATAAATTAAGTTCTGACTAATTCACTTTATTTTTTTCTTATAAGGATGCATTTTCATATGTCCTTAAGATTTTTAAATGAGTGAGATCCGTACAATTCACTTGCCAGAACCCACCAGAATGTGCTTATACATGTCATTTTCAAGGATACAATGGAGAGCGAATAACATCTTGACTCCGAAAATGAAAGAAATAAGGTTTTGTTCCTGATATTCCTGGATATGTCTTTCCAAAGAAACGGGAAACTGTGATGGATGCGACTTGACCTGATTCTTACTTAAAACCAGGCCTTGACTGAAGCAGGGAATGAAAAGAGAGCCCCACATTCTCTCCAGGTCTAGTTCTTACTCCAAGGAACTTCTTACTTCCAAGGGAGGGGAAAAGAAAGAAGCCCTTTCTCCCTTGCCCCCGTCCCTCTGTCCCCCCTCTATCTGCTTTTAAGCTATGTTCTGTATTCTTCTTTAAGTTTGGTTATATTTTCTTAACTAAATAGCAAGAACCTAAGAGTCATGTTCTACCCAGAGCAAGAATATTTCTTGTTTGGCCTTCCCCGCAGAGGTTTTCTGTCTTCTGCAGAACGCCACCCGTGGAGCTGTCCTTTCAGCACCCTAGTTCAGCATCACATCTTTAAAATCCTCGTACATTTAAATAAATATTTAACACCTCCTGTGTGTTCACAACTATGCCTCAGTCCCAGGGAAGAAGGCAGGGTAGAAGAGGAAATACAACCGTCCATTCCCTTAAGGGGAATTCGGATATTCAGCTAAAGAAATAAGATGAGTAAATACAAATTTGTTAAAATAGGCACGTCTCTTTTCATCAGCATAAAAACTGGTAGAAAACAATGAACTTTCCTTCCCTCCATGATCCAGGAGACTCCTAATATAACTTAAATGTTTCTCCAAAAGGGTTTCTAATCTCTCTTTAACATAGGCATATTTCCCTCCTATTCATATAGATGAGATAAGGCAAAAATCAGTAATGTCAGGTTTCATTTTAGGACCCAGAAACACTCAAACTATTTTAAGTAGAAAGTGCTCTCGCACAGGAAATTCGGTGCTTACAGAATGATCGGGAGGTAGGGAGAAGGAACGCTCAGGTGGACCTGTAGGAAAAATCCAAAACTTTGCAGACCTGGCCCACCAGGTAGGCTGCTACTTCTCTCAGAATTGGGAAGGCACAGAATCCGGAGTTGTCACTGAAGCTGTGGAGTTCAAGAAGGCCCGGTTCTTGTTGCAGTCCAAGATTAGGCAAGCACTTGGCCTTGCAACATGCCTCTCCTCATCCACACAGCGAATGATTGGACACTGACTCGCTGTTGCAGAAAAACGCCACCTCTGCCACAGCCTTGCTTGCCAGGAGACGCAGCAAGAAGATGGTCTCCATTTCATTTCTGCCTCCCAAATCTGCATCTAATGCAGAACCTAATATAATCCAGAACTCTAGTTTCAGGGAGTCTGGGAAATGTAGTTTTCAGCTTTCTGGCCTCTGTAGAACTGAAAGGCATGCTGGAGGATTTTAGAATGGATGCTGATGGCTAGTCTGCAGGACCTGCCGCACCTTATATTCTTTGGGGAGAGTGCCCAATGAGGGGGTAAGCCTGAACACTTTGGCATATTTGGAGTCAAGATGGAGCCATACTTTTTGTATACCGAAAAGCAACGAACTTTTCCCAAGAGTTTCCTTTGTGCAGACTGCCACTTGCATTACAAAATACAAGTGAATATCAGCCCCCGATGGAATAGAAACACTATAGTTAAGCAAGAACAGTTTGGAGCACCACCAGGATCTGAGTGGAGAATGGCGGCATCCTGGGGCTGGCTGTGGAAGGAAGCAGTCAGTGGGCAGTTCCTCTTTTGGTCTTTTTTTTTTTTTTTTTTTTAAATATATTTTATTGATTTTGTACAGAGAGGAAGGGAGAGAGATAGCCAGAAACATCGATGAGAGAGAGTCATCGATCAGCTGCCTCTTGCACACCCCCTACTGGGGATATGCCCGCAACCAAGGTACATACCCTTGACCGGAATTGAACCCGGGACCCTTCAGTCCCCAAGCCGACGCTCTATCCATTGAGCCAAACCGGTCCCGGCTCCTCTTTTGGTCTTGCCAAAAGTTTAGAAATGCATTTTTGTTTTCTTAGTTTTTTTTTTTTGTTTGTTTGTTTTTTTAAATATATTTTATTGATTTTGTACAGAGAGGAAGGGAGAGAGATAGAGAGCTAGAAACATCGATGAGAGAGAGTCATCGATCAGCTGCCTCTTGCACACCCCCTACTGGGGATGTGCCCACAACCAAGGTACATGCCCTTGACCGGAATCGAACCCGGGTCCCTTCAGTCCCCAAGCCGACGCTCTATCCATTGAGCCAAACCGGTCTCGGCATTGTTTTCTTAGTTTTTAGCAAAGTTTTGTTTGTTTTTAGTGTGTGTGTGTGTGTGTGTGTGTGTGTGTGTGTGTGTGTGTTTTGGGTGTTTTTTTTCTTAGCCAAACTACTAAGCTGAGAGATGAGTATGAGTAAGCCAGGGAAAGATGATGAGACTGAGAAGGTAGAACAGGGTTTTCATGAAGGAAAAAAAAAAAAAAGCATAGAATAGCACTTTGCTCATATAGCAATACCATGTCCAGCCCAAGATTTGTGTGCCAGTTACACAGCATAAGGCCGCAGAGAGTAAGTTAATCCCACTTCCTGCCCTTATAGAGTTGCCTTTATATTAGGAAGACAAAGAAACCACGTGAACAGACAACTGGCTGCGTTTACTCATCCCGGTAAATGGGTGACTACTGGTAAGTGGTGTTTTCGGAACGTTTTTGACTTGCTTCTCTTTCCCTCCTCGTTCGCAGTGTTAGAGATTGATTTTGCGGAGCTCACCCTGGAAGAGATTATTGGCATCGGGGGCTTTGGGAAGGTCTATCGAGCTTTCTGGATAGGGGACGAGGTCGCCGTGAAAGCAGCTCGCCACGACCCCGACGAGGACATCAGCCAGACCACAGAGAATGTTCGCCAGGAGGCCAAGCTCTTCGCCATGCTGAAGCACCCCAACATCATTGCTCTCAGGGGCGTGTGTCTGAAGGAACCCAACCTCTGCTTGGTCATGGAGTTCGCTCGTGGAGGACCTTTGAACAGAGTGCTATCTGGGAAAAGGATCCCCCCAGACATCCTGGTTAACTGGGCCGTGCAGATTGCCAGAGGGATGAACTACTTACATGATGAGGCGATTGTCCCCATCATCCACCGCGACCTTAAGTCCAGCAACAGTGAGTATGAAGGGATGGGGCTGTAGGGCTTGAGAACACATCCAGACTCCGTCCAGGGCATCAGTTGGCATGGATTCCAAAAGGAGCCTTAGTGGGCAGTGAAAACTGCTTGCTTAAAACCATTCCATCTGGAGCTGAGATTTAGGGCTGCAAGGAGTGCCAGGAAAATTGGTTTGGGATGAGAAGAATAAGGCGCCTGAGGGGTTGGGACAGTTCTGAGCTCCCATTAGCAGGTAAGTGTGGCAATGTATAATTCTGATGTCCTGTGCAAAAAAAATGACGATGACATAGATTTACTTTTCAACTTGAGGGAAGTGTGTCTGCAATCACAAAAGGGCTTTTTCTCTTTCGTGGAACATCAGGTAAAGCAAACCTATACCACCTGTTTGCATTTATCTAACAGCCAGCTTGAGGCACCCACCAGAGAAGGGGCTCTATGGAAGAGGAGGCATGTGGTTTAAGCTGTGAGGCCTAGTCAGGTGGCAGTGTCAACTTGGAGAGCAGGACCTGGCTGGAAGGCTTACAGACCTCCTGATAGCCTACGGGTAGTGTTAACTAATTATCATAACTTCCCAGTGTGTAACCTACGGGTAGTGTTAACTAATTGTCATAACTTCCCAGTGTGTAATAGCAGGGAACTGAGAAGCAACTTTATTAACCATCCAGAATCCATAAACTGGATCGTAAAGCAAGTGTTAGACGTAATTAAATGGTGAGTCCATAGACACTTGTGTCTCTTTCCTTGGCTGAATCCGCAGGTCCTGGGAATATGCTTCTTTTGTGTGGTCACATGTGTTCTCTGTTGCCTAAACTATGTGGCAAAGAGGACCCAGTGAGCTCAATGGTCACTGTGAGCACCCTGTCCAGATAGGAGGGTGTTGGGACTTTGGGGGTGAGGTAGGCCCAGGAACTTCACGCTCTCTGTAGCCTTCAGCTTTGAGGCCAGAAAGCCTTCAGGCTTTGTTTTGTTCCGGGCTGTTCCAGAGGTAGCTTGCTTTTCTGTTGATGTTTTTGTGAATCTGTTCAAGGTAATGCATGTTAGCCCGGGCCCGTTTGACTTGGCCTTTGCACTGAAAGAAACCCATGTTTTCTTTCAGGGAATATAACTATTGTATCCGGCATTTCTTTCAGACATTTCTAGAGCATATATGGTTCATATACTTTCTAATTTATGTTAAGTAGCCTTTGTTTATTTATTAATTTACTTAACTATATTTTTATTGACTTCAGAGAGAAAGGGAGAGGAAGAGAGAGATAGAAACATCAGTGAAGAGAAAGACTCATTGCTTGGCTGCCTTCTGCACATCCCCTACTGGGGATTGAGCCTGTAATCTGGGCATGTGCTCTTGACCGGAATCGAACCTGGGACCCTTCAGTCCACAGGCTGGCACTCTGTCCACTGAGCCAAACCGGCTATTTTTATTTTTTATTTTTATTGTTTAAAGTACTACGTGTCTCCTTTTTTCCCAATTGACCTCTTTCACCCCCCTGGTAAGTAGCCTTTGTTACCCTTACTTCTCCCACCTGCACCTTCTTCCCCTTTATAATAGAAAATTTATTCCTCTGAGAGTATGGGACATTATGTATATATTTTAGATATAATGATTGTGAAGGATTTAAGATCCAAAAAATAAAACCTGATTTCTCTTTTCCTTCTGCCATTATTCTATCTCATTTGGGCTTCCAAAATTCTGTTCTTTAAATGTATTAAAGAAATTAAAACTTTTGGTGACCCATTTTCAAAGTGATTTCTACCTAGAGATTGCTTTGGATGATGGGGTAAGAATAAGCAGATGTGTTGGTACAAGCAAATGATAAAGAAGCTGAATTTTCTTTATTTTACTTTTTCTTATATCCTTATCATGCTGGGAGAACTAAGCAAAGTGCTTTAACCTTATATAATTAAGCCCATTAAAAAATTTGGACTAGGATGATGGAATTGTGAAAGTTAACAATTTCTTATATAAAGTTTTGAATCTGGGTATAATTTCAAGCTGTAAATACAAGGCTTTATCTTATGAGATTTGTGTTTGTAAGTGTAGGCTTTTGTGAAGGAAAAGCTAAATTGTCAAGGCTCTACTCTTTGCAGGAGATGGCAAGAGACCTGGATGTTTTTCTGTCATTCAGGAGACAAAGCCCTGGTTCCTTTCTTTGTCCTTAAGTGAATTTTTGGATTGCCAAGGGGTGCCTTCAGTACAGTGTATTGTGGCAGGAGATAACTGATGTCTAGACGTGTGTAAGGTTCATTGTTCTGCGTGGCTGGTGTTGATGTTGATGCCCCCATAAATCTCACAGATGAGGTGGGGCACCTCCCTGGCATTTACCTCCTTGGCTGTTTGCCTGGGATCGTAAACAGCATATCCAACAGGAGCCTTCATGACACAGTTCTTATTTCATTGCTGTGTGTCTATGACTTGGAAATCATTTTTAAAATGATATCCTACTTCTTTGCCTCCAGTTGGAGAGTCCCAACTTCTTTGTGCTTTGCAGACCTGGGGATACTGGCCTATCTCCCTCGGTTTTCATTAGGGGTTTCAGAGAGTTGGATTTGGGTGATTCTCATGTGAGAGCAGAATTCTGCAACTTACATGTGTTAGTTGACTTTGAACCTCTAGAGAAAAGAATATGTATATATTGGGAAGGTCCTTGTTGGAAAAAAAAAAAAAGAGTAGTTGATGATAAATATCTATTACAAAAGGTTCAGCAAAAAAGTGATTTTTAAAAATATATTTTTATTGATTTCAGAGAGAGGAAGGGAAAGGGAGAGAGAGATAGAAACATCAATGGTCAAAAAGAATGATCAATGAGTTGCTACCTGAATGCTCCCAACTGGAGATCAAGCCTGCAACTGGGAATCAAACAGTGACCTCCTGGCTCATGGGTCAACTCTCAACCACTGAACCACACCAGCTCGGCAAAAAAAGTGATTTATTAAAATGTCATATCATCCTGATCACCTACTTTAAAAAGTATAAGCTGTTTAGTGGCAGTGAAATGTGAATAGCATATAGCATACTATGATGATATACAATATAATCTCTAGTAAGCTTAGGTTTGACTGTATATAACCTAAAAAGAACAAAACAAGGTAACAGTGGTATAGTAATATAAACCATGAAGGTATGCCTTCATTTGCCTTTGAAAGGAAGTCCGGGGAGTTTTAGGGCATCTGCACAGTGTCCTCAGGGACCCAGGCTCCTATTTTTCCCTCCATTGTCCCAGCACATGGCTAGTATCCTCAGGGATACAGTTCAAGATGCTATTCTTTGGTCTAAGTCACAAGCCTGGAGGAGGAGGAAAGCAGAAGCACAGAAGTTGTCTCCCATGAACCTCCCAGAAGTCCAGCACAGCACATCTGCTTGCATTTACTGGTCAGAATGAAATCACATAGCCATGGCCAGTACAGGAGAGGCTGGGAGATGGAGGATTTTGTTCTGGGTGCAGTGGGTGGAGCTAATAATCAGGGTGTATCACCAAGGGAGAGGAAGGGCATGGCTGGTGGGGAAGCAGCTGGCAGTCTTACCATGGAATCTCAGTGCAGGACATACATTGGGAAGAACCGTTATCTCAGGTTTTTAGCATCATTCAGCCAAACAAGGCTAGACAGGCCCTGGGATGTGTGGCTCCGACCCCTGATTTAGCTAATGGTTTATATTACTTTACCACATTGCATCGTTAACTTAAACACCACTTCTTGAAACTGCTTGTAAAAGCGCTGGCTGTAAAAGTGGATTTATGTGGCTCTGCTCCATCAGACAGGGGAAAACCTGATTGTTAGCAATAGTGTTAGTGATCGGTGGTCTTTCAGAGGAAAGATTGTCCTTCTGGGGGTAGGGAGATGGATTTCAGGGTTTTGACTTCCAGGCATTTGTCAGAATTGCAGTTCAATAGTAGCCATTAAAAGTTAAATTGGTGTAAAAATGAGGCCACGTGAAAAAGCTTTGGAAAATGGAAAGCCTCACCCAAAGTGAAGACAGTGTTCTTTTATTATTAAACTAGTGGCCTGGTGCATGAAATTCATGCACATTAAAAGGGAATTAATTAGAGGAAATATTTTTTAATATTGCTATTTGCCCTTTCTCAATAATAGAAGTGTCAGAGATGAAAGAAAATTAGTAAAATGTATATGAAAATAACATATACATTTATTAATAAATAAACAATAATAATGTCACATCCCCTGACTGGTGCCGGGTGGGGAATGCAGCCTCAGGTTCCCCAGCCCTGCCCACCCGCGCTTGCTGATTGGTTATTATGGCTTGAGGGTGTCACAACCATTTGCATATTAGCCTTTTATTATATAGGATAACTTATTTCCTCCTCTTAGTACACATGGAAGAAGCATACAGGCAAAAGCTGTGTGTGTTTTTCCAAATTTTGCATTTGTGCGTATTTGTTCTTACTCCCAAGTCATACACAGACAATCTTAATAAACATTGCTTGTAGCATGCATTTCTGTCACTCACACTTGTCAGTGTATTGTAGCCACTTTCTCATGTAAGAAAATATTCTTTTACTACCATATATTTAAAGGTGGCACAGTATTTTGCTATTTACATATACCATCCTGTATTAACAGTCAAACCCTTATCTATAATAATAAAAGCGTAATATGCTAATTAGACCAGACAGCTAAATGACCGTCTAGACGTCCTTCCGAACGAAGTTGGGGCTGCGAGGGCCAAGCCCCGTGCACGAATTTTGTGCACTGGGCCTCTAGTCTAATAATAATATTAATAACAACAACTAATGCTTGCTGAGTGCTCCTTTACTGTCTAACCATTTTATCTAGATTCTCTTTTAATTCTCTCAGCAATCCTACAGGGTAAAGGCTATGAGTGTCTTTACAGATGAGGAAACTGAGGCTCGGAAGGGGTCAGCCACGTCTCTAGAATCTCACTGCCAGTCCTAAGACCAGGCTTGGAGCTCAGGTGTGACACCTCAGCTTCTGTTCCTAATCACTCTGCCATCGTCGGCACACTGCTTTTGGGCAGCTGGGATGTTTCACTGCGTTATTTCTGTGGCCCTTTAGTACTTCAGTTTCGTGTAATTAGAAGTGATGTTACTCTGCTCACAGAGCCATGGCATCCACATCTCACTAATGTACCATCGATCACCCTATTCTTGATTTCCTAGTTGAAAGAATAGGTGAGTGGTGAACTGTATTTGGTTTGGGACTAGCCATATTGCCTTCCTGTTTTTGGATGTCAACTTATTCTTCTCATGAGATTTTTTGCTGCCTTATTTCCCTCTTTTCCTTAAAGGTACTTGCCCCTTAAGCCAAGCTGGTTTCCTCTTTCACCCGGGACACATCCTGTACTTCCCAGCCACTGCACCCTCATCACACTGACCCTTGCTGTGGGAATAATCTTGCTTTCAGGGTGCTCTCGCCGCCATCTCTTTGCCTAGCCAAACCCCACCCAGTGAAGGACAAGGGACTAGATCTGCTAGGCCAGTGGTTGCAAACTCAGATGCTTCCCAGTCGGTCAGTAAATTTGTGAAGCAGCTGGTGTGAAGGTGTAGGACTTGGTGGGAATGTGGAGAAAGACATGTCTGCTCCACCCAGCACAGGCCTTTGGAAAACAAAGCAAAACACTGTGCTGGCCTGCAGCTGGCTGTGAAACCGCATCCCTGGCCTCCTGTTTTCGTTGGCTCTGATCTCAGGAGCATCCCCTGTGTCTCTAAATAGATTTTGTGTCTTTAGTTTTCAGGCACTTGAATGAATGAATGCATGAGTGAGTAAAGTAGCACTTGAACTGGTCTACTTGCAGGATCTCAAAATGTAAAAATTCCCGTTTTCTTGTTGGAGGTCCATGTGCCTCATTTGCATGGAAGTTGTTTTGAATCCTCATTATAATCTCCAGGCCCTTGATCCTTGCTAACATCTGAGTTCATCAATCTGTTTTGGGTGCCGTGTGTAGCATTTTTACAGCATATTCGTTAGCAACCTCTCGGGCTTTGCCCTCTTCTTTCTCTGCACCCTTCCCAGTTGCTCGCCCCCAGTGACTCTCACTGGCCAGTGTCTCCATAGCAGCCAGTTGCAGCTGCCAGGTGCTGCTGGGTCCACTGCCAGCCTGTCTCATCCACCCTTGGCATTCCTTTAGTCCCAGCTCGTGAAGCCCTGCCTTGTTCTTCACGGTGCTGGGTCCAGTTTTGTTGAGTTGTTTGATTGGCTGCTCCTTTGCAACCGGAGGCCCTCCCTCCCAGCTCTGTGCTCACAATGCTGTGTGCCTGTGTCCAGCCTTCTCTCAGAGTTCTCCAGGCAAGGAAGAGGAAGACCTGCTTTCCTACAGAGGGAGGAGCTTCCATCTTGCCCTTCGCCTCAGGCTGGCTCTAAGTTCTGAGCCCTGGTGTGCTTCTGGACTGGACCCCGGCCTCGGCCCCTGACTGCGCTCCCTGTGCAGGCTTTCCCCAGGCTGCGAGCTTGCTGGCTGCGAGGCTCGTGGAGCCCCGTGACCCACTAGATTCTACTCTCTAGTGTCCTTGTTCCTGCACACATTCCTCCTGAGGGGGAGCACATTCCTGCCTGAGGGATGAAGCCACTGAGGCAGTGGCCTCCTGGCCAGCAGCATTGTGGAGGAAAGCGCATGCCTAGAAAAGGATGAGGAGTAGCCATAAACGGAGCTTTCTAGAAGGTCGGATGGGGAACGTCTGCCCACAGGCCATGTAAGGCCTGTTAAATAATTTGGTCTGGTCCTGCCATGGCATTAGGAGTGAGTTAATTAAATGTTTGACCAAATAGAGCAATCTAATTTTTAAATTGATAATTTTGTATGGCCTGCGAATTATATTATAAATATCCAAATGGCCCTTGTCAGAAAAAAATGTTCCCCACCCTGCTATAGGAGAATAAACTAGAACATTCTCAGGGTGGATTTGGGAGGCAGCCACATATCAGCTATAGAGAACCCAATTCTTCGTCTTTTTGAGAGGTTCGTAAATGACTTTTCCTATGACTCATGAACACATCTCCAGCAGTACCTGGCTCTGGTATTTCTGAATCCTTTTCCCTGTTATTCTCCCCGTTTCTAGTCTTTGGGGTGCTTTGCTACAAGTTCCCTCTTGCAGAGAGTTGGAGGATGTCAGATGTGTCTTGAGGACTTTTCCAGGCAAACGTATACAAGCGCTCACCGAACTGGATTTCCCCTTTGGTGGCAGGAGACTGTCCCTGCAGTCCGCTGGCAGCCCTCAGGCAAGCCCCAGGGCGTTGCTGTCAGTGGATGGGTCGAATGTTCCATGAACACAGAAACCTGTTCTGCAAGTTAAAGTGAACACATGAGAGAATAAAGCTGAAGTGAAGCAAGCCACCAGCCAGGCGACACGCCTCAGCAGAAGACCCCAGCGAGGCCAAGAGGTCTGGCCTGCGGGTTGCATTGTGTCGTCAGTTCTTTAACTTTGTGTGGGAACCTCGCTGCTCCCGCACAAAGGTGGTTCTGGTGGTGTGTGAGTTTGAGCGTGGGGTGTTGGGGATTTAACAGTAAGCAGAGACAGAGGCTGTCATGACAGGTAAGCGGAGTAGAGGGAAGGTGCGGGTGACATGAGAGTGACTAACACGGGGACATATCCGAGGGTTTGCTGAGGATGTTGGTCCGAGGATGTGGTCCGAAGAGAGAAGAGCTAATGAGACAAAATGTAGAGGGTAGGTGGGGCTGGGAGGTTCCAGGCTGGGAGAGCAGCAGACACAAACGCCCAGTGAGAGCATGGCCTCCCATGGGGAGGGGGTGGCAAATGGTGCCCTCGACATTCTCTGTGGATTTTTTTGCCTCATTCTTCTCTTGTGGTTGGAGGGGCTTCTTTGTGGGTTGTTTCCCCTTTCCCCGCCCAAGTTTGCTCTGGAAGCTGCCTACTTTCCCTTCCTCTGTGCTGACCCTGGGGGCGTCTCTGTAGCTTACTCAGTGGGGCTGGAGTGGCTTGGGGCCCTGGGCAATATTTAGGCACCGACAAAGCCTGCATTGGAGTTGGAGCAGAAGACTGTTGTGTGTAGGGTTTTGGTAGATATTTCTGGGCTTTGACTGAGCTGTTATCGTGGGGGAAATAGCCTCAGTGAAGGAAGGGCTGGGTGGGCTCAGAGCAAGAAGGGTTTTGAAAGGTGCATGGGCTCTGGTTCCTAAATACAGGGTGGGGCAACAGTGTTCATATGGAAAATAACACAATAACCGATAAATAATAATAATACTAGAATAAACTCTGTTTCAGATACTGATAAACAACTGTAAACCCACTTTTGCCCCACCCTGCATTTCTTTTGTCTCGTCTCCTTTGCCCCTGTTCCTGTGTCTGCTGGTTTGAGCCACTGTTGCCTTGAAAGTCGAATCAACTCTCATGTCTTCTCTTCCTTAGTTCTCAACCGCAAGCGAACCAGGTAGCAGATAAGTAGCGACCTCCACCTTTCACAGGTGGCCGGTGGTGCTGCCATCGCTCAGGGTCAATATTTGTGCTTCACATCCTCTCCTTTCCTCCATGGTGGGAAGGTTTCCACCCCTGACTTGGCGCTTCACCTCATTCCCATGAGGTAGCTCAGGATTGCTGTGGGTATGGACACTGAGACATGAAGTGGTTGACGTCAGTGGTCTGCGTCAAGAGGAAAATGTAGCTTCTCCCCAAGGTCGCCCTTAGAGTGTCCTTCAGTGCCCTACCGGCTTCCTGTAGAACCACACTTGTCCTTAATCAGGAAGGGCTTGAATCCCTGGATCTATGCAAAATGTGTTCATTTGGGATAGGGTTATAGCTTTCACCTGGCCAAGACTCAGATAAAGTTATGGATCGGCACTGTTAAGAGAACTCCTCTGAGCATCTCTGTAAGAGGACTGCGGCGGAAGGGACACCTGCCCAGTGGCGCTGACTGGCTGGGTGGCCCTGGGGTACATCTTGTGCTTTCTCTGGGCCTCAGGGTCCTTGTTTTTGAAATGAGAGGTTTGGATGAGATGGTCTCTGAGGTCCCTCCCTGGACTGACATGTGACGTAAGGGTGAATGTGTGTGTTCTGGGAGCGGGTGAGGACTACACGGTCTGTCTGAATCTGTGCGCAGGCTCCTGCATGCCCAGGTCCCCCCTCTTTCCAGCTCCTGGTTGCAGAGGCCAGGAGCCTGGTGGGGAATCTTCGCCAAGTGAGAAGTCAGATGACAGGAGCCCACAGGTGCTCCCTTCCCCCTTAGCTGCCCAGGGCATGACAGATGGCAATGCACAGAGAAGATGCTCTGGTCACATGCAGCATAATTGGGATTTGCAATAAACCAAGGGCAGCCTGCATCCACAATCAGGGCACAGTCCACTTCTGTCCTTGGCGCTGGATGACAGGCATCCTAGTGTCTCAGGGCTTTGCGCACTCGCTTCCCATCCACTTTTCTGGACGAACATAGGCTTTTTCAGATGGGGCTCAAGACCGTGTGTGCTTCTGTCCTGCACTCACCAGTACAACTGCAGGAAGACTTTGCAGGCCATTAGGCTGTGACAGTGAGCTACAGAAATGAGACATATTAAGGCTGTGGATTACACAGCCCTTTCCTTCCGAACTTCCCTGGGGTTTTTATTCTCTGTAGGAAACTTGAAGGTTTTCATATGAGAAGAAAGCATTTCCCCCTTAAGTTTGCTTTTTGGAACCACTGTGCTCTAATGGGAGGGACACTGGCTTAGGCGTCAGAGAGACTTGAATTCAAGCTGTTTCTTAAGCCCCTGACACTGGGCATGTGGCTAGGATTCTCATCTGTACGATGTGGACAGTCCAGAAAGGAGCAGGGTTGTCCCAAGATGGTGTGTCACGTGCAAACCACAGTCAGCAGTGGGCCTGCACTTTCTCTCCTCCTCCCAAGGAATAGGAGAACCTTGGTTCTGTTCCTTGCTGTTCGAGGTGTGCACAGGATAGAATCGGGTTTTTCTTTTTAGTATGAGGATTTTCAGCAGCCCTAAGTTGCCGTCTCTCAAGACAGCCAGGTGTAGTTTTACGGCTTCCACTGAAATGGGCAGATTTATTTCCACCGAAGCTGCAGAAGGAGACTGATCCCTGCCAGCCTCTTCCAACTGTGCCTGGGCCTCTTGCAGACCCAGCCTAACTCGCAGTGCCAGGCCCCCTGAGAAATGCTTCCTGGTCTTGTTATGGCCTCTGGCCTGATTGAAAGGGACAGCTGGCCAGTTTTATGGCTCGGCTGGCCTCTCTGCTGATCATTAAAATGCTTTTGCCCTAGGAGGAAGCACATATATTTCTCTCCCTCTCCCTTCTCTGCTGCCCCACTCTGCGGCTGAGGTCAAAGGGAATAGATGCCTTTTTTTTTTCAAACCCTCCTCCCAGCCTTCCCAAGTCAACGTTAGCATGCTTGTTGCACAGTCTCCTTTAAGACTGGAATATTCAGGGTGGGTGGAAGAGATTTTATTTTGAGTATTGTGGTCTTCTTTTGGAAGGAGAATAGCGCGTGATTATTCCTTTCCTCTATCTCCGTATAGCAGCTCTTAACTTCTTACTGCTTTTCCAAATCCTGTTGTGCCATGCTCCTGGTGGAGGAATCTCCATTTGGGGGGAAAGGGTTATAGCTTTTACCAGTCCAAGACTCAGATAACGTTAGGAATCAACACTGTTACAAAGAACGGCTTTAATTGAGCATCTGGGGAAGAGGACTCTAGCGCATAGAAGGTCTTCAAGAAATGTTTGTGCTTTTGATCATCACAGTTCTGGTGCTGTGCCTGTGCCAGTGCTGTACTAGCTACCCCCTTTAAGACATTCTCCAAACAATGCCAGAACCCCCATCCTAGAGAGCCCACATTTAGGATGTGAACCCCCTTTCCATTGGAGATGAGCCCACATGAGTTCTGGGTGAGACGGGGTGTGAGCCCTGGCTTTATGTCTTGTTAGCTGGGACCTTGAGCAAATGAGAATCTCTGTGCCTTAGCTTCTATAAGTGTGAAATGGGGATAATTATAAAATGATCTCATTTTACAGGGTAGACGTATCCATAAAATAATCTAGGTGGCACTCTTAGTGGTGTCTGGCGCGCGGTAAGAACTCCATATACTGACATTATTATTGTAAATCCAGCGACTGCATTTATTCCCTCTGTATTTAGATCCACAATTTGTGATCGTGTACCTTTGAGTACAATTTGTCTTGTACCTGCATTTTCAGTATTTTAAGTCATATTCGCTCCAGTTGCACAATGGGATTTTTAAATTCAAAGATGTCAAAATAGTGAAAAATTGAAATACAAAGAAAAATGAGTCTCTTTCCTACCCTAAAGTTTACTTCTTAAAAACAAATGGAGTTGAGGTTCTTTGGGTTTTCTTTGATATTTTCCCCCCCTCTGAAAACAGGAACCCCAATAGGATTCCTGACAGCAGAGGGGTTATGCTCCTTCTTCCATCTTCCCCTTCTCCCTGCCCCCCTCCCTCGAATCATGCCAACAAAAGGCTTTGCATATGGCAGTCCAGATGCTGAGCAGCAGTTCCAATTTTGCTATGAAGTCTTGCCTTTCCTCTGTCTCATTCCTTTCTGGATGGACTCAAAACTTTACTGAGTGAGCTGCATTTGCTTCCATCAAGCCCTTGCTTTTATGTAATCCATTTTATAAACTTTAGGAGCCTAGAAAGGCTCTTTCTTCCCATCCCCATGGGTTGGGGTGGGCAGGGATGAAGGTGGTGGCCACACCAGTGCAGCTACAGGATCCTGGCCATGATGGGTATTGTAACTAAGACCTTTCCCTGAAAATCCGTGTGACTGTTTGCAGCTTGTTTCCTGGTAAGGCAGTGTAACAGGAAAAAAGCATCATTGAAAAAGGAAAAATTGCCCCAGATTTCACTGTGTAAATGTTTTTATTATTATATATGATTTGCCTATTTTTGTTTATTTAGCTCTTCTGCCATTTTAGTCATAGTGTACTTACTACCCAGATACTTATTATATTGCTAGAGGCCTGGTGCACAAATTTATGCGGGGGGGGGGGCGGGGGGCGTGGCCCAGCCAGCCTGCCCCAATCCAGCCAATCAGGCTGGGCGGCTAGGGGGAGGGGCTGTGGGTGGTTGGCCGATTGTGGTGGGGGCCCTGATTGGAGGCGAGGCTGGTCCATAGGTAGTTGGCTGGCCAGCCCCACCTCCTGGTCAAAACTCCCGATTGAACTCCTTATTGAGGGGACAATTTTCATATTAGCCTTTATTATATTGGATTTGGTTTCTGCATTCTATTAACCTTCAAAACACAAGAGGAAGGAAAAAAAGCTCTGTGGTTGGGGAAAAAAGTGGTCGTCTTCAGTCATTCTTAACATTTAAAAAAAAAAGATTTTTTATTGATTTTTAGAGAAAGAGGAAGGAGAAATAGAAAAAAACATAAATGTGAGAGGGAAACATGGATCAGCTGACTCTTGTACATCCTCTACTGGGGATCGAACCTACAACCCAGGCATGTGCTCTGATCAGGAATCTAACTGGCAACCTTTCGGTGCATGGGATGGTACCTAACAAACTGAGCACACTGGCTAGGGCTTACCTTTCTTTAGTGTTTATAAGGTCAGAGCTTAAGAGAACTTTAGGGTTCTGGCTCTGGGAAGCTGGGTGACTTGCTGAAAGTCATGCTGTTGACATTCCCTAGTCTCAGGACAGTATTCTTTCTCCCAGCCTCCCCCAGCCCCTGTCAGTGGGGCCTGTTCCTCCACCAGGCTTTCCAGCCAGGTCAAAGTGCTGTGGACAGCGGTGGAATGAGGCTTCATACATCATCTGAGGAATGGGGGCGACTTGCTGATAAGACCCTGGGTCAAAGCCGCTCATCAACACGTTTTCTTCTGTGTTTTAGGTAGAAGGATACGAATATTCACAACTCTTCTAGTTGGTTTAATTTTCAGGAAGAAGAAAAAAAAACAACAGTAAAAACATCTTCATTTCTTTTTCCCCCAGCTTTGTTGAGATGTAATTGACACATAACACAGTATAAATTTAAGGTATACAAATGATGATTTGATACACATATGTATTGCAAAATGATCACCACAGTAGGGCTAATACTGCCATCAACTCACACTATTACCTTTTTTTGTGGGGAGACCATTTAGTGTCTATTCTCTTAGCAACTTTCAAGTATGTAGTACAGTTTTGTTAACTATAGTCATCATATTGTACAGTAGATCCTCAGAACTTACTCATCTTATAAGTGGAAAGTTGTAACCTTTGACCAATATCTCTCCATTTCTCCCTCCCCTTATAAGTGATATCATAGAGTATTTGTCTTTATCTGTCTGACTTATCTCTTAGCATAATGCCCTCAAGGTTCATCCGTGTTGTCACAAGTGGCAGGATATTGCTTTGTATACATATACCACAGCTTCCTCAGCCACTTGTCTGCAGATGACATTTAGATTGTGTCTTTATCTTAGCTATGTGAACAATGCTGCAGTGAAGATGGGAGCGCAGATACCACTTTTAGGTAGTGGTTTTATTTCCTTTGGCTATGTACCCAGAAGTGGGATTGCTGGGTCATGGGGTAGTTCTACTTGTTTTCCAGAGTGAGCACACCGATTTACATTCTCACCTTCGGTATTCAAGGGTGTTCTTTTTCTCCATTTCCTCACCAACCTTGTTACCACTTGTCTTGTTGACAGGAGCCATTCTGACAGGTGTGAGATGATAGCTCATTGTGGTTTTAATCATTTCCCTCATGATTAGGGATGTTGAGTATCTTTTTATGTAAGTCTTCTGTAGAAACATGTCTATTCTGGTCTTCTGCACATTTTTATTTCTTAAGCAGTCATGCCCTGGTACCTGTGCTTAGGAATAGGAATCCTGGGGTGGATTGGTCAGTAGCAATCTCTCTGCCTTGGTAGTTCACTCTTCTCCTCCTGTAGGAGAATTTCTCACTCTAATTTTTTTGGATCAAATTAATAATAAAATTAGCTTGTCTATCCCAAGTGTGTGGCAGTTGGGGACAAGGAAAGATGCACCATCAATTTCCATGGATGCAATGGAAAACCTTCTTAAATTTTCCCCACAAGCTTTTTTCAGAT
Organism: Pipistrellus hanaki; assembly: GCF_964339955.1. Lineage (NCBI taxonomy): Eukaryota > Metazoa > Chordata > Mammalia > Chiroptera > Vespertilionidae > Pipistrellus > Pipistrellus hanaki. The sequence goes on from NC_140503.1 coordinate 24,201,866, forward strand.
GATTTAAGATTACTAGTGTAATGTGACCTTATCTGATTTTTTTCCTTAGCTTGGGATTCATGGTGACAGTAATAAATGAACCTTCATTCCCCCTACCCCCATCTCATATTTCTAGAGATGGGATGAAGAATAATCATATTTGTATTTGGTGCTGTAGAATTTCATTGGAAAGAATATCTATCTAATGTATTCCAGATGGAGGTGATGCTAGCCCCATTTTACAGTAGAGGAAACTGAGGCTCAGAGAGATTTAATGCCTTGCCTAAAACACGTAGCTAGAGAATGGTGGAGCCTGAGCTTGAACCCCAGGCTCTTGAGCGCTCGCTCGTGTGCTGTTCTTTCTGCTCTGTTCATTAGGATCACGCTGCCGTAGGAGACTCTTGTAGCAAACTTGTTCTGTGGGGTGACCTGTGTGACCCACCAGCGTCTGGGTGTGATGAGGAGGCCGGTCCCCAACTTTAAACCTGGTCTTGCGGAGCAGATCATCCCCACATCTGAAATTTCATGGAGCAGACCTGTCACTCCAACCCAGGACCTCATGGTCCTAAAATGCAAGTGGCTGCAAGTTGGTTTCTCATTTTCCCCTTCCCCTGGACCCCTCCCAAAAGCACAATATGCACCTCAGCTTGCATTCTGTGGCCTCGGCTTTGCTTCTTGTTAGTGTTGGTCCTGAACCACAGTGGTGCTTGCATACAGCGGCCCAAAAGTTGGGCCATCACCGAAGTTTCCCCTCTGTGGGACTCTTGTTTTTGTTTATGTTGTGGTTTTGTTTTTGTCTAAACCAGGGAAGTATCTATAAATCTCAGATAAGTTCACTGGTGCTCCTTTATGGCATTAAAAATTTTTTAACCAGAAATGTAATGTACACGTTCAAAAACAAATGGACACATCTGTTGATGGCAGAGCCCCATGTGGTTATTCAGATGCCGGGGTTTTAGCTCCGTGTCTTCTTGGCGGTGAGCCGGCCCCCTCTCCCAGGGATTGCCTTTGCAGTTGAGCTTGTAACCAGAAGAACCATGTTGGACCAGCATGGCGCTTCTGCACCCCGTGGAGGAGAACACGGCAGGCTTTGTGGTGCTACTTAAAGTTTCAGATTAATATTGTGAAAGAGAAAGTTGGTTTTCCACCATTCATTCTTTAGCGCTTCAATGTGGGTCAATTGCTGGTGGCACAGCCCCAAACCATTATGAGTGCAGCTTTCCCACTGTTCCTTCTCCCATCTCACTGTAGAGAATTTGACTTCGTTGCTACTAGTACTTTTGAGCTGCTGTGATGTGAGGGAGGGAAAGGGGACGAGGACTAGAATCAGGCAATTCAGCAGGACAGAATCATTATTTCAAAAGGAATTTTAAGTAAGACATTTGTGAGCTGCTTTGAGTAAGGGAAATGAGAGGAAGGAAGGGGGGATTTGAAGAGTATTTCTGTGGACCATAAGAACCCCATGATGCTTGACAAAATAAGGAAACAGTCTAACTTATGATTTCCTTTAGGATTCTGCCCCCTACCTCCACTGGGTACATCTTGCCCTGTGATCATAACCTATGTGCCTGGCTTTACATGCATGGCTCTGGGTGGCATGGACCATGAAAATGGCTAATTTCAGGCTCATCTAAGCTTTTTGGTGCCTGCTTTGATATGTAGTATATTGGAGGAGAGCCTGGGAATGGCAAGGTCACTGGAAAGAATAAGAACGTCCCTGTTGAGGAAAAAGGAGATATTCTAAGATCTTTCCTCACAGGGAGGTTCCCTGAGGGACCGAGGGAGGAAATCAGGCATTGGAATATTGCCCTCTTACCCCCGCCCGGGTAATTTCTGGGCATGCTCATGACATCTACATTCCCAGGTAGCAAGGAAGGAACAGATTGGCTTCCCCCTGGAAACCGAGATGTACCACCTTGAGAGTCTGTGTGGTTTTAGCATAGTAAGATCCGCAGCTCCATCCCATGGGGAAGGGATATGTGGAGTAATTTTTGGAGGTGGACTGGGGAGGTATAGGCACACACCTTGTCTTGCCCATCCCAGTGGGCGTGGAGGTGGGAGGAAGGTAGTAGGAAAGGCATCCACAGCATAGACTGGAGGACAGTGAGTCAGAACAAAGTTAGTCGTAGCCTGAGGAGGTACTCGGCGTTGGTCCCTCCTTGCTCTCCGTAGGGAGCTTGAGGAGTGACTCACAGGAAACTGCAGTCTGTGTTTCTCAGCTTTCCAGGACTGTTAAAGACTTGTGGTTCAAAATGGCAACTTCTGAACCTTTGAGTGGAGCCTCCATGGTCAGGGCTTCCTTACCTGCAGGTGATGGGGACGGGTGTCTGGTGGGCCAAGCTGCTTCCTCCACCACCATCAAGTCCTTTCTCCTCTGTGATGCCCGGGGGGAAGTGCAGGCCACAGAGCCCGGGATGTTTGTGTTGTGCGTGGGTTGTGGTTCGAAGCCTACCAGCTCCTTGTGAGAAGCCGATGTGTCTGCTGTTATGTAGGTGCTGCAGGTTAGATCACTTTATCACTGGCATACCTTAGACGTCATTTCCACCACATTGTTTTTTTTAAAATATATTTTATTGATTTTTTACAGAGAGGAAGAGAGAGGGATAGTTAGAAACATTGATGAGAGAGAAACATCAATCAGCCGCCTCCAGCACACTCCATACTGGGGATGTGCTCGCAACCAAAGTATATGCCCTTGTCCGGAATTGAACCTGGGACCTTTCCGTCCGCAGACTGGGCAACCGGAGCACCAGGAGGCGGTATGGAATGGTGTGCCCAACATATGTGAGAGGGTGCCGGAGAAGGCAGAATTCTCTGGAAGGCCTGGGTGGAGGAGTTAGGCCTTAAAGAAGGAGTGGGATTCAGGGGGAGCTGAAAATAAAGTGGTGGGCCATGACAGGGGCTTTCTAGGCAGAGGGTTCTGCCCCAGCTTAGACTAGGCCAGGGGTCGGCAAACTCATTAGACAACAGAGCCAAATATCAACAGTATAATGCTTGAAATTTCTTTTGAGAGCCACATTTTTTAAAATTTAAACTTCTTCTAACGCCACTTCTTCAAAACAGACTTGCCCAGGCCGTGGTATTTTGTGGAAGAGCCACACTCAAGGGGCCAAAGAGCCACATGTGGCTCGCGAGCCGTGGTTTGCCGACCACTGGACTAGGCCAGGTGTTTGTCGATGCTGTGCCCCCGTCTCCTGGGTTCTTCAGGAAATGGCCAGACCTGGGCTGTTGGACAGGAAGCCGGTGCTCCTAAGTAGCTGAGTCTTCCATACAGAAGCGGCTCTTGCCCAAGTGGCTGGAGAGCAGAACGTGGCTCAGGGTTATGGGCTGTCAGTCAGGCACATCTGGGCAAGGTCCTCGACCTCTGAGCCCATCTCCATTTTGTAAAATGGGGGTAATCTCAGTATTTACGTATGGTGTTGTAATGAGCATTGAGTGCAATTATGTGTGTAAGCCCTTAGTGTAATGCCTGGCACAAACTAAGTGCTCAATAAAAAGGAGATTTTTTGGTTTTGTTTTTGTTTTTTTTAAGAAAATACTGTTTGCTTCTCTGGTAGCAGCAGATGTGAGCATCGACTGACAAATGAGTCACCAACTGTTTCCATTACTGTTGCTTCGGAATGAGAACCGTTTCATTATCTCATGGAGACTCTGGGTCAGGAATTTGGAAAGGGCTTAGCAGGGGTGCTTGTTCTTGCTCCTCAGTTTCCGGGGCCTCATCTGGGAAGATTTGAAGGCTCAGGGTGAGGCCAGAGATGAAGACAGGGGTCATCAGAAAGGCTCGTTCTGATGACTGAATGAGCTTGGGCTGGGAGGACTAGAAGGCTGGGACTGCTGATGGGGGTGCCCACCTCTAACCCCCCGATGGGCACCGCTGTCTCGGGGCTCTTGGCCTTCTCACACGGTGGCTCGAGGCTTCAAGCGCAAGTGAACAGGGCAGACACTGCAGCATGTTTTCTGATCTGACTTAGAGGCCAGGCAGTGTCGCTTACGCTGCAGTCTAGTCGGCAAAGTGAGTCCAGGCCCACTCAGACTCAAGCAGAGGGGACAGGGACCCGCCTCTCGTGGGAGGAGTGTCCAGTCACGTTGGAGAAAAGCACAGAAGACAGGAGATGCTGTGCCCTTAGGAAAGGGCCACCTGCCACGCCTGCTAAGGGAGCTCTGGTGGTCAGGTGTGGGGCCAGAGGTCCTGAGAGCCTGTGCTCCAGCAGCACCCATGCCACGTGCCAAGAAAGAAGCACGGCGTTTTGTTGACCGAATTGTCAAAGGTCTGGTGTGCCACCCGGCTCTTATTATTTTTATCCAGCTGGTAGCTGCGTGCTTGCAAGGCACTACAGAGACCAGGCATCTTCGCTGTGTCCGTCTGAGCCGGTAAGGCGGGGATATTCAGGGCAAACAGGTGTTTGAGGAAATGTTCTTTCACGAGGAAACTGGCTGCACAAAAGCTCTTCCCTGCCTTTCTGTTCCCCGCTGGTGATATCTGCGTCTGGGCCAGCACGGGGACGGGTGCCCGCTGTGTTATCTGGGCTTAATCTGCACAAGATGGCAGTAGCCGTGGGCGCCCACGTGGACACCTTTTGAAACAGTCGTATTTTAGGATGTTGGAGAGAGCAGGTGTCCTGCAGACGCATGCTGGGAGGCATGGCCGGGGAGATGGCACTGATTTTTCTGTTTTCATCACTAAGAAGCTCGTCTGTAAGAAAGCCTTTATGCACAGCATGAGAGTGATGGGAGAAGGGGTATAGCATCCAGGGTAGAGATGAAAGCGAAGGCCCCGTGGAAAGCTGGGGCTGGTCCAAAGGGTCATTGAAAAATAGCTTGAAAAGGTCCATGGCTTGTGCTGTGCCTGCTCGGACCAGCCGCTGTTACTCTGTCAACACTGCATTACCCTACCGTGCCCCCGGCTAGGCTCCAGCCCCACAAGGCAGCAGAAAACCACCCTCCTGCTGTCGAATCATGTCGCAGCCACGCATGTAGTCACTTAATGAAGGCTGCTCCACTCACATGCATCTGACCCTCCCTGGTCCCCCATGGCCAGCCAGCGTTGGGAATGGTCTGAAACCCTGGCCACTCTTGAACAGTTACACAGTCCTGTTAACTAACCACCACGTCTGAATGCTGTGCTTAGGGCCCACGTGCCAGCCTGAGCACTGGCTCATGTTTCAGTTCCGTCCCCTCTGGCCTCAGGCTTGGTTGTGCTGTTCCCTGAGCTCTCCATGGCATGCCCTTGGCTGACATTGTGAAGCTCAGTCCATTGTTCCTCATGAATGCAGGGCTGAGCTGCTTTGGCAAATAGTGTCAGCATGGCAGGACTATGGGGCCGCACATGGTCCAGAAGGCAGCAGTTAGTAACGTGAGAGTTTGTGGTTACAACTGGAAACAGAGGAACCGTGTGCCTAGGTGGTTGTGGGGGGGGATGGGAAGCTTCGGATGAGTGGGAGGGTGGATGTTGGTGCAGAGGCAGGGTGGGAGGGGGAGGGTGGGACCTCTAAAAGCTCCTGTGCTCACCGAACCCTCCTCATACCTTCCCGTAAGATTGGTGGCATACAGGGACCAGCTGGAGAAAATGAGTGATGTGAAGCCAGGAGATTTCCCAGGGCTCATTGGCCACTCCTGCTCCCCGTACATGTAATTAATTACTTCGTCTCTCGATCATGCGTCCCCATCTCCGGTACCTTAGTTTGTTCTTTACTGCCTTCCCCTGGGTAATGGTAATGGGTGATTGTGCCCTTGCCGCCAGCTTGTCCTTGCTGTCAATCTCACTGCAACCACAATGTTTTGCTAAAGCACAAATCTGATCATACCACTTCCTTGCTTAAAAACTGCCTGTGAGCCCTGACCCAGTGACTCAGTTGGTTGGAGTGTTATCTTGTGCACTGAAAGGTTGTGGGTTCGATTCTGGTCAGGGAACATACCTAGGCAGCGGGTTCAATTTCTAGCCGGGGCGCCTATGGGAAGCAACTGATTGATATTTCTCTCTCACATTGGTCTCTCTCTCTCTCTCTCTCTCTCTCTCTCTCTCTCTCTCACGCACGCGTGCTACCCTCTCCCTCCCCCCCCCCCCCATTCCCTTCTCTCTAAAATCATTAAACGTGTCCTTGACTAGGATTTAAAAATAACAAAACAAAAAAATGTATTGACTTCAGGGTGGATTCCCAGTTCTGACCTGTGGCCTGTAGTCTTCCAGGCCTGCCCCAACCCTTTGCTCCAGCACCACCTTCTCCCCTTTCCCTTCAGGAAGGTTCTGCTCCAGCTCCTAGGGACTGTTTGCTAGGTATGTCAGGGTTTTTATTCCCTCTGGCCTGAAATAACCTTATTCCCTCTACAGAGAGTGGCCTCCTCCTGAGTCTGTCCCTGGACTAAGCCCTGTCCCTTCTTTATAACTCTAAGACAGCTGTGTATTCTGTGACCCCTTCTGAGATGTTTCCTCCTCTCTACATCTGTTACTTTCAGAGTGCTCCGCAGTAGGTGTTCAAGTAAGATGGGATAGAATAAGAGCATCATTAAGAGCGTTGGAGCTTGAAGCTAGTCCCAACTGTGCCACTTCCTGGCTATGTAACTTTGAGGAGTATTCTCGCTTCACTCAGCCACAGCATCTTCATCTGTAAACAGAGACGAAAACAGTACCCAGCTCATGAGGTTTTAAAGTAAGATAGTGCATGCAAAATGCTTAGCTCAGTGCCTGGCATATAGTAAGTGCTCCGTAAGTACTTGCAGTGGTGATGGTAACTGTTATAGGTGCCGACTTGTGGCCAGAATGAATGGAAGTAGAGGTGTGAGAATGAGGGGGAAGTTCCATCCTATTTTTCTTTATAGAATCAACTCTTTATTCCTCTCTCTTTCTCTTCCTTTTGCAATGCAGGTGATTGCTGACCTTGTCCAATAACCAAAGCAGTTGATATCTCTTATTGGCCAAAGTCAGTAGATTCTCAGGCAGGAATATTAGCAAGGAGGAATCTTGATCTCTTGGAATAACAACTTGGATTCTCTCCTGGTTATAGGTCCGATCCTGGATGTTGGTTGTATTTTAGAGGCTTTCGCTAACTCCAACTCCCTTCCCACCATGGTGGTGGTGCCTCTTTCCCAGGGAGGAGGTGGTTCTGCAGTTTGTCAGGGTGTGGCCTCGTGGTTCGAGGACAAAACTGGCATCACAAGGGTTGACTAGCTGGGGCATGTGACTCTCTGGTGAGGGCCTGACCTTTGTGCTTGAGAACTCTACCCCGTGTATCCTGACCACTTTTAGTAGCACCAGCCTGGTCTTGTAGGAGTGACTTACTGACCCCAGAGACTTACTGATAGAGCAAGGAGAAGGCACCTTTCTAAAATAACTTTCCCCTCCATTTTTGAATATGGATAATGATTTTTTTTTTTTTTAATCTTCACCCAAGGGTATTTTTCCATTGATTTTTAGAAAGAGTGGAAGAGATAGGAAAAGACAGAGAGAAATATCGATGTGAGAGAAACCTATCGATGGGTTGCCTCCTGCATGCACCTTGACCAGGGCCCGGGCCGGGGAGGAGCCTGCAACCAGGGTACGTGCCTTTGACTAGACTTGAACCCAGGATCCTCCAGTTCATAGGCTAACGCTCTATCCACTGAACCAAACCAGCTAGGGCTGACAATGATTCTTTCTTGGCTGAATGAACAGTATGTAATATTTATCCGGTTGTTGATTGGCTCTTTGGGAGTTTACACTTATTCTTTGCCTTTCTTATCACTCTCTGGAGGCCCTTTCTGCTGGTCTGGGGATGAACCCCTGGGTAGGGCATACATTATAGGAAAGGACAAGAGACATAGATGGTGACTTGGTACAGGTGAAATAGGAATGAAGATTCTCAGTGAAAAGTTTAGCGAGCTAGGCATTGGACCAAGCAACAGGGCCCTAGAGATGGGCTGAAAGTTAGAGATTAGCCAGTCAAGGGCTGTTCATAGTTTTTACAGCCTGGTGACTGAAGGGACGATGGAAGAGGATTCCCTAAATCCAAGTAGAGATCCTAGATTGAGAATATTTCATTTTGGGTTTTGCTGAGCATCTGTATTGGGCCTACCTGCTACTGCTCAGCACCAAATACACACCTATTTTGAGGATGGAGGTCTACTGGTGATATCAGAACTTCAAGATCCCAGGACTCCTCTGCTTTTTTAGTTTTTATCCTCGCACGTTTGAACATGTAAGTTTTCTCTTCTCAGCTCTCCACCGACCTTACTGATGGTCTAGATCAGTGTTTTTCAACCTTTTTTGGGCAAAGGCACACTTGTTTCATGAAAAAAATCACGAGGCACACCACCATTAGAAAATGTTAAAAAATTTAACTCTGTGCCTATATTGACTATATATAAAGTAATTCTCTTGAATAGGAATCAAATAAACACAAAGAAAGTATTTTATAATTACTTTATTATGAAATATTAAGTAAACAAAATAGTGAAAAATTATAAAATTCTTGTCTTGTCTGCACCTACGGCACACCAGGCAACATCTCGCGGCACACTAGTGTGCTGCGGAACAGCGGTTGAAAAACGCTGGTCTAGATATACCATCTGGAGGGATATGACTTAAAGATGATTGGTGGTATTGAGTTTACAGGGTCTAGCATATATGACTCAAAACTCCTACAATGGTGTCAGACTAGATTGTAGCAGGATTACAGGCCTGTCCATAAACACTTTATCTTCCCAACCCCTCAGCCATGGTGCTTATGGCACACATTTGCTCTAAAGTACACCTGGTGAGACACTGCCCACCAGCAAGCTCTTGCCCATCACACTTTGCACCCAGAGATGCCCTAGTTTCAGTGTCTGACCTTCTCAGATATTTACAATCTTCACTTCTAAAGCACTCCTCTTCTATATAATAAAAGCATAATATGCAAGTCATCTGAACGGCTGAACATTGGAATGACCACCCGGATGGCCATCTGGGACCACACTATGACACTCACTGGAGCCAGGCTAGTCAAGGTGGGTACAATGCAATTGGTCGGGGGCCCGGCTATTGCCCCATGATCACCCTGCAGAGGGAGGCCCAGGTGCATGCAGCCAGAGGAAAGCCTGGGTCCCTGGTGCCAGCAGCTGGGGGAAGGAAGGCCTACTCTTGCATGAATTTCGTGCATTGGGCCTCTAGTTTAATTATGAAAGGCAGGTAGAATTAGGTGTTACTCCGAGCTTTGGTGGCTTCTCTTCAGTTCCCTTTTGTTCTAGACAGCCATCCCTGCTTGTCGTGGCCTGTGCGAAGTAGCCATCACCAACTTGACAGTGCTCTGAGGAAACCATTCTCAGCGGCGGCTCTGTCCATACAGGGTGTAGGATTAGGTGAGGTGCCTGCCCAGTTAACCTATGATATGAGCCCATCCCAAGACAACAAAAAACATGAAGATGTGGCACTGTGGCATAGGAGAGATGTATTGTAGAGATGTGCAGTGTCTTGTAGTGATGTCATTGCTAAACATTTGAACCCCAAGTAGAAGGGACAGTGTGGTATAGTGGAAGGAGCTTGGGCTAAAAGAGGTCAACAGGGGGAAAACGGGGACCTATTTTTTATATTAACAAAAATACACACTTATGTTAGATGATTTCAACAATATAGATGAGTATAACAAATTTGTCACCTCAAATCCTGGTAGCCAGAGGTAACTGCTATTAGCATTTAGGTATAGGTATATACCTCTCAGGTATTTTCTATATGACGGATAGATAGATGAACAGACAGCATATTCCCAACAAAAAGAAATATGATCAAGCGATGTCTTTTTGTATACTAATGTTTTATTTTAACATAGTAACATATATTATTAAATTGCCTGCTACATCTTTTTTATCTGTATTTTTAAATTCACACATGTATAATATTTAGTCTAGAAACCAAGTTATATCACAGGGTTTATAACAAAAATCAAAGGTCTCCTGCTCTATCCTTTCTTACTCCCTGAACCTTCTTCCTAGCTAGTGATCTTCTTGAAGGGAGGTACTGGTTTAATTTATATTTGAACACCCTGTACTTAGCGCACTGCCTGTAGGCCCTCCATACACATGGCCATTTGTTTTTGAAATATTTAAGCCAACACTTATTATAAAACATCACATACTACTTTAAAAATATGCAGTTGAAACATGTTTCAAGTTGATGCATTTTATAACAGCTTGGAGAGGCCATCCAGATCTTTGGCTATATTGGGTGGAGACATTATTGGCTGGAATGTTGCTTTTGGTTTGTATTTTCAATTTTGGATTGCTGTAAAGAGACTTTTTAAAAATATATGTTTTTATTGATTTTAGAGAGAGAGGAATGGGGGGGGGGGGAGAGAGAGAAACATCAATGAGATAGAAACATCAATCACTTGTCTCTTGCACACTCTCTACTGGGATCAAGCCCCCAACTTGGGCATGAGCCCAGACCCAGAATTGAACTGGCGACCTGTGGTGCAGGAGATGATGCTTAACCAATGGAGCCACACCAGCCAGGGCTATGAAGAGATTTTGTAGGAGTGGAATTGGACTTTGTATACGTTAGCTATCAGGAGCGGGCACTCAGAGTCTCTAGTGGCCGAAATGAGAAGTCTGGTTCTTTGGTATGCAAAAGTCTGGCAAGAACAGTCCATGGTTGGCATGGCATCTCAGTTCTATAAGCCCTAAATTTCTCCCTCACAGCTATGCCAACTTTTGGGCATGATCTTATCCTCATGGTCCCAACTGGTAGCTAGTCCTCCATCTATCACATTCATGCTCCAGGCAGCACAAGGTAGGAAGGGATGAAGAAGCAGGGCCCAAGGCCTAGAGCTGGTATTTTTAAGACAAGTTACAGAAAGCAGCCGCAGGGTGCATCTTTGTCACCTGACTGTACTAGGAGCAAGGGAAATATAATGGTGTTAGAGATGGCCAGATGCCCATCTTGAAATTGAGGGTTCTGTTACAATGGGAGGAGGGACGGATAGCCATTGAAGGGCGACTAGCAGTCTGGGTCACAGATTTCAGGCTCTCTTCCTCTCATTAATCCCCGCTAGTCCTTCCACAATATGCTGCCAGGATTGCTAATGTAGCAGTTCATTTCTGCTGTGTTTTCAACTTGTTTTGTCTTTCTCATGAACTTGCTGACTCTGTCCTTTTGTTTTAACCCTTCCTTGAAGATTCTCTCCCCTCCACTCCTCTGGATTTGGAGGTTTGGTGACACCTGCTTGGGTGTGAGATGAAGGTAGACAGGTAGGTCCTTTCCTGGAGGCAGTATCCCTTTGCTTTCTGCATAATGGGCTTCTAGGCACTGAGCTCAGAGGTTTTTAGTGATGGGCTATTGACCCCTAAGGAGGGGATGACTGCAAGGTGTCTTTAAATCTAAACATGTTCATAGAAGGTGCTGCTATGTTCATAAAATACTAATACATTTAAAAGCGCTTTTCTTATTGGGGTTTAATTTGGCACGGTGACCGGTGTTCCTGGCAGTGATTTCATTCAGACCTGGGGTATGTCCTCCTCCCTCTTGTGGACCAGCCTCTCTGAACTCCAGTCTCCACATCTGAAAGTGCTTTCCAGAATTGTTGAGAGAAGTAAGATTATGGGTGAATCACTTAGTCCAGCGCACAGCACACATTAAGGCCCTCAGAAACATTAGCTCTGCTTATTGTTTTCTTCTTAATTGACACACACTAAGGTAAATTTGCCATCCTAATAACATTGTTTAAGGATGAAAGGACCTATTTTAAAATGTTAGGAATCATTGCTATAGTTTCTTGGGTGAGTCACCCAGCCCTCAGATAGGTATTTGGGGACCAAGGCCTTAGCTGATTCAATCAGAAACCTTTAGGATGATATGTATTCACTCATTCATTCATTTGTTCATTCAAGACAGATCTTTATTGAGCACCTATATGCCTCTTCAGGTTACAATTATAGGAAGGGAGGCCTTTGTAATTCAGCTTTGTTCTAGCTCGGGTCACAGGACAAGGTCACGGTGCTGTGTGGTCTCTGGCTTTTCCAAGACTGCATTGCACACATCCAGTAGTTTCCTCTTCTGTAGAAGAGGAGGTAGATCCAAAGTCCTCAAAGACCCAGTTTTCTCTACTCATCTGTAGTTCTTCCCACAGGGCCTGCTAGCTGCCTGGGCCCAAGTGTTTGTTGGGAGGCACAGCCTTGTTGGCTGTGCCGGTGGACTTGGTGCAGCTCTGCTGACATTGCTGAAGCCAGCCGGGGCCTTAGTGGCTGCTGGCATCTCCCTGCTGTCTCCAGGCAGTACCTCACCTTGGCTGAGGCAGAGTCGGAGAGTCTAGGTGGTGAATCATTTGCCTCTGTAAGCAAGTCTGGCCTCTCCTGGGCTTGCAGGGAGGGTCAGAGTGAGCTGAGGGCCAGGGGCCAAGACAGGCTGGGGGATGCCTGCTGGCCGTGTCCTCACTGCATGGTAGTGGTCCATGTGTCAGGCTCTTCCATGTGGCTCTTGCTGACTCAGCACCACAGAAAGTCTGGCCTGTGGGGCTGGAGCCGGAGATCTTTCTTCTTCCACTGGAGACAATGAGCTGCAGGAAGCTGAAGTCTCCAGTGCTGAGTCAGGCTCCGATGGCCTGGCTGTGTCTGCGGAACTTTTCTCTGTGTAGAATCCTTTACCTAACTTCCCTTTGCCCTGGAGTTGAGCTGTTCTGCAGCTCAGATGGATGGTGGAGCTTGGCTGGGCCCAGGAAAGACTGACACTATTTTCTGGAAATTACAGAGAAGGTCAGAGGTGGGGGAATGGGATCCCGGTGGAGATCACACAGTGGCAGAGCCAGAACCAGACATTCTGGGTCTTCATCTGTTGCTCTTTTCTTTCCTCCTGCTGGAGATCAGAAATTGTTCTTATTGAGGAGGGAGAGAATGCCGAGACACTGATCTGGAGGCTGATGTGAGCTTTGGCAGGAACAAGCAGGAGTACAGAATTTGCATATTGGGGGGTGGAAGAACCCAGCCAAGGAAAGCGGGAAGCCCTTGCAGGGCACCTCTGGATACAGACTGTACCAGGTCCTGCTCCCTACCCAAGAAAACAAACAAACCACAGGCAGGTTCCAGGCTAAGGAGGCAGGTTGGTTGAATACATACAAATTCTACAGCTGTTTGTGCTCTCTTGAAACCCAACTGAAACTACAGGAACTTGCAAGGCAAATAGGAGAGGAGATAACAGCAATACACTTTTGGAAGCTGGGAGACAGGTGGATGACTTAGCACATTTGAGAGAGATAATTTTAAGCTGACAGTGAGGAAAGTAAACAACCAATCTGTTTGTATCACAGATTCCTTAAAAGTACCCCAGGAACTGGGGTGAGTTGGGGGAGGAGAGGTTGCTAAAATAAAAAAAGACCGGATTGCCATTGTAGGAAATACTTTTGGATCCACAGACATCTTCCTTTTGCACCCCACTCAGCCACCTGACTGCCTTTCCTTTTGGTAGGGTTGAAGTGGTTTTTGGACTGGGGGACACTAAGTATAAGGAAAGAGTGCATATTTTATTCTAAAAAATGGGACGAGGAGCCAGCCAGTGTGGCTAAGTGGTTGAGTGTTGACCTATGGACCAGGAGGTCATGGCACATGCCCGGGTTGCTGGCTTGATCCCCAGTAAAGGGTGTGCAGGAGGCAGCCGATCAATGATTCGCTCTCATCATTGATGTTTCTCGCCCTCTCCCTTCCTCTCTGAAATCCATAAAAATATATTTTTTAAAAATCCCCAAATTTAAAAAAAGGGGAGAGATGAAGTCACTGTTTCTGTACAGAAGCCTATTCTGAGACCACCTCACCCTTTTCATGACTTGACTCCCAGCTCACTGGCAGCCAGACCTTGGTTTTCCTAGCAGTGTGGAATAGTACTACCCTCTGAGAGCTGACCAGCTCAAGAGAAATGACCTCAGATATTCTTGTTGAGGCTCACCTGGACCTCCCTATAGTGAAGTTCAAAGCTAATAGATTCCTCTTGTGTTTAGAGGTTCTGCCAGCTTTTGAAGCCCCGCCCCCTTATTATTATGGACAACATATACATAAGTAAGGGAAATGACATACGAACTCCCATGTACTCAAACAGTTTTAGCAATGATCAACTCCTGGGTAATCTTATATCTTATGTCAACCCACTCATTCCCCACCCTTGATTATTTTGAGGGAAATCCTGAAAAAAAATTTTTGGGTAACTATTTCACTATGTACCTTTAATATCTAAGCACAATTTGGTTCTTAATCATGAACAGACAGCTAAGGATCACTACAACTCTGAACAAAAGTACATTAGAGACCAAAGCACAAGGAGGAAAAGTGGCTGGAACAGACAACATTGGGAGAAAACAGAGAAATGAAAAAGAGCCTTTAGTAATATATGCAAGTAAAAGAAAAGATATTGTGCCCATGCTAAACAGCTGTCACACAGCTACATTTGTGTTTGCCACTCGATTTTTAAAAAATTCAACGAACCAAAAAGCTCTCTCTTAGAAATTAAAACCATGACAGGGAAACGACAAACCCAATAGAAGGGTTAAAGGATAAAGTGATGATGTCTCAGAAAAAAAAAAAAAAAAAAAAGATGTAAAAGAAAGAAAGCTGGAAAAGGTAGAAGAGAAAGATCAGAAAATTAGAGGAGCAGTCTAAAAAGCCCAGCTAGAGGTTGTAGAGAAAGAGGAAATTTAAGTACGGGAGGAAATTAACAGTAAAATATTTCAAGAAAATTCCCTATAACTGAAGGACATGAGTGTTCAGATCTGAAAGTATTCACTAGATTCCCACCCTCTGAGATTTCAGAACACAGGGATGGATTGAGGAGGGGGGTTAAGAAGAGACTAACAATTTCCGGGAAGAAAAAGATACATGGCATACAGAGAGCATCAGGAAGCAACATGGCTGGGGGCTTCTTAACAGCAGTGCTAGAAGCAAGAATAGAATGCATGGTGCCTTCAGATTTATGGACAAAAGTCTCCAGTAATTGTTATGCTAAGTATGGGGATGGATAATTTTCTAACAAAAAACAGTACTTTGCCCTTTCTAAGGAGAACACATACCACCAAAGCAAGAGGAGAAGCCAGCCAAAGGAGAAAGTGGGGTGTAGGGCACAGGAGAGAGGTGCAGGGAAATCCCCGAGGACTGAGAAGGGCAATCCCAGGAGAACGGTCGTGCACTTGACAGAGGATGGACAGTGGGGCAAGGTGCTGTCGTTATCTACTTACCTACTGCCCGGGTTCCATCCCTTTAGCCTGAGGCTGCCTCCCTGGGGGAGCCTGGTCGGGATTCCTATCTGCACTCGGTGGTCTTGCTCACGTGCTAAGTAAGCTCTTGATCCCCCCCTCCTTGCTCTGCTGACCAGAGAGACAGTGTATTCTTTCCCTGATCCTGAGAACCAGAGGTAGGCCCCAGTGAATTCAGAAACAGGAAATCAGAGGAGCTCACGCCTAGTCCTGAGGGATGGCCAGTATCTGCACCTTCCCCCATGACCGCACTGCCAGATGTCCCCGCTGTGGCCACCTACCCAGTATTGTTGGGACTTAGTTATGATCTTGCTTATCAGCTTTCCCAAAAAGGGCTCTTGGCAATTCTCTGGGACCACAACCAAACTCTCTGTTTAGCTAATAACCTTCTGGGAGGCTTCCTCTAGCAAAGGCAGTGTTCTTACTGTTGTACAGTATTGCAGGTAGAATTGTGTCCCCCTAAACAAGATATGTTGGTGGCCTATCCTGGAAATGTGACCTTTTTAGAAAAGAGGGTCTTTGTAGACGCAATCAAGTGAAGATGAGGTCCTGCTGGGCGAGGATGGCGCTGCTCCAAAGACTGGTGTCTTTATAAAAAGAGGGACAGTTGGGAAACCAGTTTGGCTCAGTGGATAGAGCATCGACCTGTGGACTGAGGGGTCCCAGGTTCGATTCTGGTCAGGGGCATGTACCTTGGTTGCGGGCACATCCCTGTAGGGGGTGTGCAGAAGGCAGCTGATTGATGCTTCTCTCTCATCGATGTTTCTAACTCTCTATCTCTCTTCTTTCCTTTTTGTAAAAAATCAATAAAATATATTTTAAAAAAGAAAAAAAAAAGAAGAGGGACATTTGGACACACAGAGATGAGAATGTCATGTGAAGACACAGTCAGATGCAGAGAGGGCAGAGGGCCACATGAGGAGATTGGAGTTATGCCACCCTAAGACAAGGGCGCTAAGAATTGCTGGCAGCTATCACAAGCCGGAAGAGACAAGGAGGGATCTTCCCTGGAGCCTTGGAGGGAGCATGGCCCTGCGCACACCTTGATTTTGGACTGGAAGTCCAGCCTCCAGACTGAGAGAGAATAAGCTTCTTTGTTTTAAGTGACCAACTTTATGTTAATTTGTTATGATGGCCCTAGGAAACTAGTACACAAAACTACATTTGTGCTTGTCCCATGTTTTTCAAAACTAAACAATATCTTATTTAGGGATATAGACGTAGGATGCAATACTACAAAGAAGTAAAGGAATGAATAACAGAAGATTGTGTGGCATCTGGGGAGAGGGAAGGGTTGTGACAAAAAGGGTCCCATGCTGCTTCTAAGAGAATGGATCGGTTTTCATCTTTTTTTTTTTTTAAACCATGATACATGTTTTATATACATTCTTCTATATGTATACATATTTGATAATAAACATAAGATAAAAAAAAAAAAGACTAAACCAAGCAAAACATAACTCTAAACAGAGTTAGACCAATAGCTTAATCTGGGAGAGGTGATGGGGAATCATTTGAACCAAATGGAGATGGGAGCCTTGGTGCCAAGGTGAGCATTTAGCAAATCCGAGCCCCGTGTGCTAATGAAGGTGAATAATAAATAAGAAATATTAAAATGATAAGTCATCATTTGCCATTCAGACATATGGGGGAGTCTCCTCAGTTTTGCAGAGTTTTGGGGGCCTGGTCTTCAGCTATAAATGATAAATCATCACACAGAGCCTTCATCCCCATCCTGCCTGGCTCATTTCTCCCCGATATCCTAGCAGAGGATGGCCTTGAGGCCCTTTTAGATGGTCTGCATTAAATACTGTTGACTCCCATATAAAGTCATTCAACTGCTCAATATTCATTCATTCTAGTGCTGGTTGGCCTTTATTCCTCTCTAACGTGTCTAATCTTTTCTTTCTAACCAAGAAATAGGCCTTAGGCTCAGAACTTTGACCACTAGAAGTATCTAATGAAACTAATAATTTATTTTCATTTTATTTCTTTGTACCTAATATTTAGAATATTTTTCCATTTGTTATGATATAAAATTTTTAAAAAAGTAGTAAAAAAAAATATTAAGCTCTAGCTGGTTTGGCTCGGGGGATAAAGAGCCTCGGCTTGCGGACTGAAGGGTCCTGGGTTCAATTCTGGGTTTTGGGCTCCATCCCCAGTAGGGGGCATGCAGAAGACAACCAATCAATGATTCTCATCATTGATGTTTCTATCTCTCTCTCTTGCTTCCTCTCTGAAATCAATTAAAAAAAATTAAGTAAATGGTATATAGGTAATGCTCTTGAGTTACTGAGGTTTGGAAAACCATGATTATTTACAGACTGTAGCAAAACCTGAGCCCTTATTGGTGCACGCTTTGTCCTGACCTGATGTTCAGTTTTGTCATGTATCTTTCCGTGCAGCTTTTGGGAGGCCCTTGAAAGATAAGAAAGATGAGCTTATCTTTCCTGTATCCCCCACCAGCATCAGCTGGCCATGTTAGTCACTAGAGAACCTGGCCGAGGTGTTCCTCTTTCCCCGTGTTGTTATCCTCCTTGTTATAAGTTGGCTCTCCTTATTGCCCAGGAATAGGTAACATTGGGGAGATGCCCCCAGCACCCAGCGACAATAGGATGGGGCAGTGAGGAGTCTGTGAATGATACACAGGTACTCCTCAAAAAATGTAACATAGAATCCTATATAATAAGAGCCTAATATGCTAAGTGTCCAGTCATCCAGTCGGCCATTCAACCAATAAAAGAGTAATCTACACTAATATTGTAAAAGAGAAATATGCAAATTGACTGTACCTCTATGATGCCACCAGCCAATCAGTGAGTACGTAAATTAACCCAACAAAGATGGTGGGTTAATTTGCATACACAGGCGAGGAGCAGCCAGGCGGGGCAGGATGCCTGCTAGCCTGTGATGAGGGGAAGAGTGGGGGGCAGAGGGAGCTACAGGAGTGGCACTCCGGCTGGAGTGGAGAAGACTAAAGGCTCTGGCTGGTGTGAACACTGAAGGTTCCCGCCGGAGTAAAGGCTCCGGCCAGAGTGAAGACAAAAGGCGGTGGCCAGAGTGAAGCATGGATCCCGGGTGCTGGAGGAAAACTGGTAGCCAGGGGAAGGAATCTTCATGCAATGGATTGGTTTTGGTTTATATTTTCACCCACAACAATCTAGTATGCTAATGATATGCTAAAGCTGTTCAACTGATCGCTATGGTGTGCACTGGCCACCAGGAGGCAGACAGTAAACTGGTCGACCAGTCGCTATGACGTGCACTGACCAGCAGGGGGAAGACTCTCCAACTGGTAGGTTAGCTTGCTATTGGGGTCCAGCTGATTGGGACTGAACAACCTGGACTCCTCCTATGGTCCCTCCCCAGTTAGCCAACCTCCTGAGTGCCTCCCCAGTCCCGATCATACATTGGTGGGGTCCCTTGGCCTGGCCTGTGCCCTCTTGCAATCCAGGCTGAGGGACCCCCTCCCCAGTGCAGAATTTTGTACACTGAGCATCTAGTTATATATAATCTAGTAATTCTATTCCTACATATATGCCCCGAAGTATTAAAAACAGGTACTCAAAAAAGTATATGTACACACATGTTCATTGCACTATTCACAATCATCAAAAGATGGAAACAACCCAAATGCCTATTAATGGACAGGTGGATAATATTCCATTGTGGTATATCCATACAATGGAATATTATTCAGCCATAAAAGGAATGAAGCACTGACACAGGCCATAATGTGGATGAACCTTGAAAACATGCCAAGTGCAGTAACCATAGGTGCCACATATCATAGAAATCCATTAATGTGAAGTATCCGGAATAGGTAAATCCACAGAGATAGGAAGCAGATAGGTGGTTGTCAGGGGCTAGGACGAGGGGAGAATGGGAAACAATTTCTTAATAAGTATGGGGTTTCCTTGGAAGAGTGATGAAAATATTTTGGAACTAGGTAGAAGTGGTGGTTGTACAACATTGTGAATGTACTAAGTACTACTGAATTGTTCACTTTTATAGATATATATATATATATTTTGATTTTTTTACAGAGAGAAAGAGAGAGAGAGAGAGTTAGAAACATTGATGAGAGAGAAACATCGATCAGCTGCCTTCTTCACACCCCCTACTGGGGATGTGCCTGCAACCAAGGTACATGCCCTTGTCTGGAATCAAACCCTGGACCGTTCAGTCTGCAGGATGACACTCTATCCAATGAGCCAAACCAGTTTCGGCTGAATTGTTCACTTTAAAAGTTTTAATTTTATGTTATGTGAATTTTACTTCAATTTTTTTTTAAACTACAGAAATATATTTTATTGATTTTTTACAGAGGAAGGGAAAGGTAAAGCTTTTACAAACTCTATAACCATAATTATTAGTAGTAATAGATACTTTTTGATACCAGTATGTCAGGACACTGTTGAGAATCCTTGCCTGTAACCATCTGCTGGGTTTACTAGCTGGCTTCTAATCGCACTTCTTGTGGCTGAGGGCAGGACACCTCGCCAGGGGTTTCTAACACAATGCCTTCAGGGCCCAACCTGCTGGGATAAATGTTTGAGGTTCAGATTCAGACCGTCTTATCTCCCTGCTGATTCTTACCCCATCTCCATCACCTTCCATCCCTCTTAAACCAACAGACAGACTAGTCTGTTTTAAAAATCATCTTCAGTATGCCATTTCAGTGGCAAAAAATTCTTTTCCTGTAGCAGAATCTAAACTTCTCTGCTTTCCATTCCAGCATAGAGTATGAGGAAGTTTAGCTGGTTCCATGTGCATATGTACTGTGAAACTTTAAAAAAATATATCTATCAGTTGCCCCCTGCACACCTCTTGCTGGAGATGTGCCCGAAATCAATGTACATGCCCTTGACTAGAGTCAAACCTGGGACCCTTCAGTCCACAGGCCCACGCTTTATCCACTGAGCCAAATCAGTTAGTACTGGAAAGATTTTTATTATTTATTTTATTTTATTTTTATTGATTTTTTACAGAGAGGAAGGGAGAGGGATAGAAAGCTAGAAACATCGATGAGAGAGAAACATCGACTAGCTGCCTCCTGCACACCCCCTACCGGGGATGTGCCCACAACCAAGGTACATGCCCTTGACTGGAATCGAACCTGGGACCTTTCAGTCCGTGGACTGACACTCTATCCACTGAGCCAAACCGGTTTCGGCTGTAAAGATTTTTAGTAGATGACACGATGAAAGGTGTTTTTTTTTGTTTTGTTTTCTGTTTTTAACCTGCCCAAGCACTCAGAGGCCTGGACCCTTTCAGGCTCCTGGAAGCAGGGAGTGGGGGCGCTGTGTCAGGGGAGAGGGTGTAGAGGAAGGAGACAGTCCATTAGGTTTAGGGAGTGGCTGGCACTATTTTCTTTTGTGCTTCGAGCTCCATGGCTGCTTGTAATCCCTCTTTACTGAGGATTTTCTAGAACCACATAGGACTTGGATACCTCTGACCCCCATCCTTTGCACGTGGTAACAGTTGGACATTTGCTGGGGGGTGGGGGACACAGCAGGAAAAGCACAGTGACTGCAGGTCCTGCCTAAGGCCTTCGCCCTAACACCTCCAGCCTAAGAGGCAGAGAAGCCTTCCTCCTTCCCTGCAATCCTGTGTTCAGAACTCGGAATTCCACGTGGTCAGTGTCTGGCCCCCAAGCGGCTGTGTTTGCCCCGGGCCTGTGGAACCATCCCACTTGTGAAAACGGAGGCTTGCCCTCCACAGATCCAAGGCGTTCCCTCGCTGCCCCCTCCGCAGAGTGCCTTGGCTTAGCTTACAGCACTGCGGTCAGTTAGCGTTGTTGTTTTTTTGGGAAGATCAGCTCCCACAAGGGCTCACTAATCGCCGAAACCGTCCTGTGCGGGAGGTGGCTGCCTCAGCTGCTGTCCGAGGAACGCCGGGATGGCCCCCACACCGCGATGCTTTGGCGTTAGAGCTTGGGAGTCGGCCCAGTAGAACCAGTTCAGCCTCCAGTTCTTCCTTCCTGGCCATGTTCATAGAGAACATCATGGGTGTGAACGTGTGTGTGCCCTCTGACCCTGTCAGCCAGCTCCCAATGGGTAAGGGGTGAGCTCCTGGAATAAGGGGAACTCTCTGTGTCCCAAAAGTGTTTTCTTAAGAACTTAAATAAAGTACCTTGAGTTAGTTCATGGAAACTACCCAGGTACTGAAACCTTGGCGATCCAACGTGCACCTCCATTACTTGTGGGCTGAGAAAGGACTCTAGGTCGGTGGTCGGCAAACTCATTAGTCAGCAGAGCCAAATATCAACAGTACAACGATCGAAATTTATTTTGAGAGCCAAATTTTGTAAACTTAAACTTCTAACACCACTTCTTCAAAACAGGCTCACTCGCCCAGGCCGTGGTATTTGGTGGAAGAGCCACACGCAAGGGGCCAAAGAGCAGCATGTGGCTCGTGAGCCGCAGTTTGCTGACCACGGCTCTAGGTTATCGTTGTACCTCAGTCTGTGAAGCCGTTGCTCCCTGATGTGTTGAAAAGTGAGCTTACGCGTTTGTATGTGTGTGGGGGTACTTTCAATGATAGCGGCATTTAGATATTGTTCATATACCGTGAAGTTTAGGTTGTAGCCCAGTGGAGCTCTGGCCGACAGAAAGCCCAAGTGTCTCCTCCTCAGAGGGGCCAGCTGTGACCTCAGCTCCTTCCTTAGGGGTGAGTGGGCCGTATGTTATAAGATTAAGAGAGAAGGCTCTTGAGTCAGGCTGCCTGGGTGTCAGTCCTAGCTTCTTTAGTGAGTGGCCCTGGAAAATTTAATGTGCCAAAGTTGTTTCCTCACCTCAGTTTTCTCTGTGAAGCAGAGATGGCAGTAGTACCAACCTTGTATGGCTTTGTGTGGTTTGGAGACAATGCTGATAAAAGACTTGGCATAAAAATGGTGCCTCGTAGTTGTTTAGAGTGACAGCTTCAACCATCAGTCAGACCGTGGAAGCAGCACAGGAGAGGACAGTGGGTCCAGGGGGACTCTGTATTTGGTGGTTTCCCTGTGACTAAGGCAGACTCTCTGGTTTCTTTGTATTCCTTTCCTTGCCCAGTACTGATCCTCCAGAAGGTGGAGAATGGAGACCTCAGCAACAAGATTCTGAAGATCACCGACTTCGGCCTGGCTCGGGAGTGGCACCGAACCACCAAGATGAGCGCGGCAGGGACATATGCTTGGATGGCCCCGGAAGTCATTCGTGCCTCCATGTTTTCCAAAGGCAGCGATGTGTGGAGGTAAGATGTAGGGGGCGGGGCCAGTGTCCCTCAGGTCTGTTTTGGCTGCACACATGCTTCGGGACTTGGAGAACTGAGGTTGCATAGACTCCCAGGAACCCCAAGTAGGTCTAAGTGACCTCTTCAGAGCAATCTGCACTAATTCCCTAGTTGCCAGGGGACAGTTTCCAATGCTTTCATCTGCCAGAAGTCCCTCCAGTGCTGTGGCAAGTGCACATCTGTGCAGGCCCCTCTCTGTCCGTGATTGCTCCCTAAGGAAGTTCAGGGGCAGTGTGTACTGTAGGGGGTGAGGGTACTCAATCACTCCTGGAGACTTTCACCAGGGTCACCCTGGCTTGCTTAGCAACAGTGGCTCTTACTGCTGAACTCGTCCTCTCTATAAGCTCCTGAGACCATAAGTATTCACTGTGCTGTCTCTTTTTTCTTGGCGGCTGGATATTATCCTTTCCAGTTATCCAGTTAACCTTTTTAGTCTATCTGTTGATGTGGATATGGGAGTAGGAAAAGACAGGTCCAAGTATGTGCCCAGAAACGCATAGTCACAGATTGGGCCAGCCATCTGCCTAATAAATATCAGCCCACGGGGTCACTTTTGTATTCCTTTTAAGAGGAATACAAGTTTTTGTGTGAACATATGGGTCTAAAACTCTTGTCCCCACTGATGGGAGGATGAGCATCTGCAGAGTCTGCAGCCCGTGGCCATGAGACTGTAGCATCACCTTGGTACGCAAAAAAAAAGGACTGTAGGTTATCGTTGTACCTCAGTCTGTGAAGTCGTTGCTTCCTGATGTATTGTAAAGTGAGCTTATGTGTTTGTATGTATGTGTGTGTATTTTTAGTAACGGTGTTATTGAGATATCCACATTTACCCTTTAAAAAGCATGACAGTGGTTTTTAGTGAATTTACAAAGTTTGACACCAGTCACCATTGTTATTAGTTTCTTAGGATTGCTATAATGGATTACCACAAACCTGGTGGCTTAAAACCATAGAAATTTATAGCTTGGGGACCAGAAGTCTACAATTCATGTAGACTACATGTCAGTATGGCTACACCCCCTCTAGAGACTCTAGGGGAGATTCTGTTCCCAATAAGGCTGCTGGGTATGAAGACATGGACATAACTTTTTAGGGCCACCATTCAACCTAATATAACCACTATCTATTTTTAGAATATTTTTATTACTCAAAAAAGAAACCTGATACCCATTAGAAGTCATTTTCTTATCTGCCCTGGCAACCACAAACTTACTTGCTTATCTGGACATTTCATACAAATGGGATCATATTACATATGGTCTTTTGTGACTGGCGTCTTTCATTTAGCATAATGTTTTCAAGGTATATCCATGGGTTAGCATGCATCAGAACTTCATTCCTTGTATAGCTGAATAATATTCCATTTATGGATATACCACAATTTGTGTATCCATTATTCATCAGTTGATGGACATTTGTGTTTCTACTTTTTTGGCTCAGTGCTGCTATGGACATCTGTGTTCAAGTTTTTGTGTGAACATATGTTATCAGTTCTCTTGAGTATATACTGAGGAGTGAAATTGCTGAGTCACGTGGTAATTCTATTTTTAACTTTTTGAGGAACCGCCAAGATATTTATCTTTCTCTGACTGGGTTGTTTTGCTTAACATAATGCTCTCCAGGTCCATCCATGCTGTTGCAAATGGTAAGAGTTCTTGCTTTTATACAGCAACATAGTATTTCATTGTGTAGATGTACCACTGCTTTTCAATCCACTCATCTGCTGATGGGCACTTAGGCTGTTTCCAAGTCCTATTGTAAATGTGCTGCTAGACATGTATTTCTTTTAAGTAGTCCAATTAGACCAGACTGGTGGGGCATTGTGCCCTGTGAGATGGTTCAGGAACCCAGGTTCTTTTGGGTCTCTCAGTGCTGTCTGAATGGTTTCGTCTGAATTGACTGTTGCTTCTGCATTACAATCTGTAGAGAAGGGGAGCGAGAGCTTATCCATGGCCGGCAGTTTGTCTTTAATTTGGAGATGACCCAGAAGAAGTGCACATCTCCTTTGTGCACACCCCCATTGCCTGCTCTAGGTTATGTATGCACACCTGGCTCCAAGGGAGATAGACAAATGTAGGCTGGACAACCATGTGCCCAGTTAAAACTCCTACTGTGGAAGAAGGAGAGAATGGATTCCAGGGGACAATCAACCACTCGCCACACTCAACTTCATCTTAACTTTCTTCATGGGACAATATGACTGCTCAGTAGCATGATTGTTTTCTACTTTCTACATCCCTGCTAGCCTCTTCTCCCAGCCAGGCCCTGAAATCATTCAGGATTAATTGTCACACATTCCCAAGATTTCTGTTGCTTCCATGTTGTGGGCAGAGTTGCCTCTGGATACCACATACATTCTTAGTGGGAAGGACAAACCCGATGCCTAATGTCAGATCTTCTCATAGTGATAGAAATCCAGGCAAGCAGGGCAAGGCCATTGCAGGGCTCTGGAAGGAACAAGGCAGAACCTTTCTGCTTTTACCCCAAGTGTCCTAGTTCCAAGACTAACCTCCAGGTCTTGCCCTGAAACCACACATCCTGAAAGCAGGCTTGAGGAGCCTCTGGTGAGAGAGAGGCATCTGATGATGTTGTTCTACCACCTGAAGGGAGTAGCTTGGAGGTAAACTTCAAATCAACTGCACTTTGACTGAAGGTGTTTTGGAATTTGTCTCCTGGTCTGCTCTGCCAGTGGGTCTCTGGATTAGGATTGTTCCAAGGGCTCAAGCCTCCTGACTCAGCATGGCTGATGAATGTGGTTTGAAAACATAATTCACCTTTTTTTTTTTTTTTTTTTTTTTTTTTCCCTAGCTTCGTTAGCTTCTTCCATGCTTCAGTATTTCTTTCTAGGACACAATCTATTAAACCCATTAAATGGGTTTATCTCTTTCTCCTCAAGCCTGCTCATCTAAGTGGCTCTAAATGATCTTGCATCTTTGCCAAAGAAAACATGTGCCCATTGCTATTCATACAGCACACATACACTGGTAGCAGTATTTACCGTCTACGAATGCTTACGGGCCAGGCTCTATACTGAATGCTGGGCATTGTTTATCTCATGTGGGATGAAATGGAGGCATTTTATTGATCATTGTAAGTTTCTAAAGTTACAGTAGTAAAATGGGTTCACTATAGAAAAAAAAAAGAAAAAGAAAATATGGATAAACAAAGAAAAAACTTACTTCTAAAGATAGCCTATATTAATATTTTGGTATACTCATTCTTGTTTACTTGCTCATCCACCCAGCCCTTAAAATGGGGCTATTCTGTTTTTAAGCTACTTTTTAAATATAATATTGATGAACATATCAATACATATTTTTGCCAATAAAACTATCAATGTATGTGTTAAATAAATAGGTTAGTAAATGTGTCATCATTTTGAACGAGGATCCAGCTAACCACAAGAAGAATTGTATGCTACTTCACAATTTACAAAGTGTTTTCACATATTGTAAGTTCAGTTGCTTTGCCAAAGATGAGTAAACAGTCAGTGAGGTTCCTGAATGTGGGGTCACAGATGATTACCAAGTGTAAGATCCCATTCAGGCAGCATCTCTCCTTTTAGGGCATAGACCCCTGAGTTGACAATTATGCCTAATAAACAGGTTGTCTCTAATTTAGAGATAACACAGGTTAAGAAGAAAAACAGTCCTTGGTCCAGTTCAGGTGCAGAATTGCTGTGCCTTTGGTTGGGAAGGGTTGTTACCACTCAGATGCTTTTCTTCAAGTTGAAAAAAATAAAACACCCCTCCCCCACCTTTGATCATACCCAATTGGGGAAGGCTACCACACCTGTGGAGGTGACTAATGAAGGACACCAGCTGAGTTCCCTGAGGGCAGCACTGAGAGAGCTGGGGGTTCTCTGTGGGGGAGGGGCTCCCAGGCAGTGTTTTAGTGGGTACTTCCAGGCTGCTTGTCAATGGTCTTGGAAGGATCTCTCGACCTTTCCTTTCAATCCCAGGAGGGCAACAAATTAGGCTAAACTTGAGGTAAATCAGTGGGCTTCTGCCTGAAAGATGAAACAGAGTGCCCGAGACCAGGATACCAGGACACAGGCTTTATTGGTGGAGAATACCCCTGCCGGGCTACTTTCCAAGGAGAAAGAGCACACGCCTTTTGAGGGGAGGAAAAGGAAGGGATGGGGCTTAGGGCACTCAGCACACGCTGATTGGTAATTCCATGTAAGGCACATGATTAGGGACTTAGGAATCGGGGGCTTAGGGTATTTGGCAGGTGCTGATTAGTGGTTCAATGTACTGTCTATATAAGGGGCTTCTTAGGTGCTCAGGAATGTCTGGGCTGCAGGTGGAGTTTACGTCATTCCCAGTCCATCATTTGGAGGAAGGGAGGATCTATCACTGCCCACCTCTCCCTGGGGCTCAGACCCAACTGACGAGTATTTCTCCAATTTTTTTTTCTTGGACTCTATTCCTGGGAAAGGAACACCAAGACTTCATTTATATCACCCACCTTCTGTTACAAAAATAAGCAGGAACATTGGCAGAGGAGAACTTGGACTGGTTGAGTCATCTCCGGAAAGGCTTCTTCCAAAAAGGCTGGTGTCCTTCAACAAGGCTCTCGCTCTATACACGGTGGGCTCTCCCCAGCTCCCACCAGCCCGCTCTCCCTTCAGGTCCCCTCCGAGGGCAGCACAGATGTTTGCTAGCCACAGATGGTGATTTCTGGATGCGGAGCGGTTGTTATTCTCTGCTCTGCGAGGTGTAGGGGAGGCTGTCTTTGTACAGATGAGGGAACAGGTCTGGAGACATGAACTTGCTTTTCCAAGGTCACATGGCTGGTCAGTGGTAAAGCAGGCATTTGACTGAAGTCTGTCTCAATCTTTCTTGTGGGGGAGTAGTCCTCCCATTTCACTAAGTTGTAGAGCCCTTCAAATAGAATGGAATGCTGATGCCCAGAGAAGCCAGCCAGGTATAAGCAGAGCTGCTCTTATTAAGACGAGAGGTGCCTGGCTCCTCCCTTTTCCAGGTGGCCTGAGACTTCTGCATGGGTCACCTAGGATTCCACGTGAGAACCGTCACACAGGAGATGCTAGGACACAAAAGAGGATGCATGTTTGGATCTTTGAAACTTGACCGTCTTTCCAGGTGGTTAGGGTTCATCCCCCATTTGTCTTTGCCTGGATGGGAGAAAGGGGTTCTTTGGGACCGTGGGTGTTCGTTCCTTCCTCAGGGTGGAGGTGGGCAGTCATGCCAAGGGCAAGCAAGAGGAAAGTCACTCTAACCTAGGAATCTCATCAGCAGTGCTGAGAGTTCACTTGGTAAAAGCTGCCCGGGATGAGCTCTGTCTGGGTGGTCACATTAAAGGTCTGGTAGGAAGTAAATTGTGCAATTCTTAGTGGTATTCAGGGCTTACTCAAGGGTACCCATTGCACTCTGCAGGACCATCTCACCAGGCACTCACTCCTCCACCCCTCCACCAACTCACTCACTAAATGAGTGCCTACTGTGTACTAGAGCCTGAGCCAGGCCTTGAGAATGCAGATTAAACACTACTATCCCTGCCCCTAGGAGCCCATAGGCTGGTGAATAAGCAACTTCAATATGTGGCAGCCCAAACAAAGGCTGCGTAACACCTGGAGGTGTTAGGCAAGGCTTCCTAATGTGTCCAATTGTTCCCATCAGCCTCAGTCTAAAATCCAACACCTTGTCCAGACAAGATTCTTGGAACTGCCTACTAGGCTTTTTACTATCAAGATACATCAAGTGTTTGGAGGGGTCACAGGGGTAAAGCCATTCTCTAAGGAGACTAGTCAGACTACTCTGAGGGTCCATCTGTCAGGACCCCCTGGCTGCCCTGGCTCATGGGTTGGCACATTGTTGCTCTTTGGGACCATGCCAGACCACTTGGGCTTCTTTAAAGACAAGTTCATGTGCTTGTACATGCTGATCCCTGTCTATGGAGCACTAATTCTTCCTTCACTCAGCATTCAAGGTTTAGCAATCTCCCATCCCTGGAAGGGTTGAACACTCCATATTTTGTCTAGTTCTGATTGTGAACTTGTAGAATAGTTACTAGGTTTGGGTGGCCCTCCTTTGTTCTCTCTTAGTATCTCTGTTGTGACTCATTTCTCCATATTCTAATTGATGTTCTTTTCTGTTCCTCTCACTAATCTCTTTGTGAATAAGATCTGTATCTTTTTTTTTTTTTTTTTTTTTTTTTATCTTCACCCTAGGATATGTTTTTTATTGAAGGGAGAGGGAGAGAGAAGAAACATTGACCCATTTGCCTCCCATACTCACCCTAACTGGGGATCTGAGCCTGCAACCTGAGTAAGTGCCCTGACCAGGAATCAAACCCAAGACCTTTCAGCGTTTGGGACGACACTGTAACTAACTGAGCCACACCAGCCAGGGCAAGATCTATATCTTTTATCCCATATCCTAGTGTGTGGCATTGAGCTTGATGCATAATAAATATTTAATAGATGTTTAAAATGAATGAATAAATGGTAGCGCATTTGAATCGGATCTTGAAAGACGATTAGAGTTTACCAGGCAGAGAAATAGTAGAAGGGCATTCTAGAGAGAAAGAATGGAAAGGTGGTTCAGGGTCTACCATGACTTACTTCATGTATGCCCTTAATATAATATATGCTGCTCACCCTATCTAGAGCTTGCTTTCCTCATCTGCAAAATGACGATGAAACTTAACTTGCAGGTTTGTTGTAGGGATTCAAGATGGTGTTTGTAAATGGCATAACACTCTGCACAAAATAGATACTGGGCTCTTTCTTTCTTTTTTAAATTTAATTAATATGACTTTTTGTTGTTTGTAAACTACTGATGAATATTTTAAAATTGGAGGTTTGTGTTGAAAATATGAAAAGAGCCACTGTTCGAACCATTCATGGCCTTACATTTCCTTGTCCTGACTCAAACCTGGAAGGGTTGAACTTGTCTAGTTCTGATTGTGAACTTGTAGAATAGTTACTCCTCATTCTCTGGCTCCTAGGACCGGTGAAAAGATATTCTTCATGTTGACTGACAAGGTAGGGAGGGAGCTCTGACGTCCTCACAGTTGGTCATCTGCTGTGCTCCGCTGGTTCAGGCCACCCTAGCAAAACATCCCCTTTGAATTACTCAGCGTTGTCCACTAAGGACTCACACTGATGGGGACAGGAATCTATACAACCTAGTGGGCATTAAAGAAACCTTTTGAAAGATTTTAGGGAGAAAAATGTGTTTGTTTGGAGTGGTCAGCTTTCTGAGTGGCCAGATTATTATGCATTCAGAGATCATAATAATCTGGCCACTCATTGTGTGTGTGTGTGTGTGTGTGTGTGTGTGTGTGTATTTGTGACTAAAGCAGAATTTAAAAAAAAAAAAAAACAACAGAAAAAAATGTATGTTGGGGAGGCTGCCCCTTCTCCCAGTTTACATTAACAATAACAGCAACAAAATAGCTGTGGCCCTTGAGCACTGATTTAAACACTAGAGGAGCCCATTTAATGTCATGAGTCTTGAGAGACTGCTAGTGTTATTTGCCCTTCACAGGTGAGGAATTTGAGGAGCAGACTTTGAAACCAAGTGTGCCTGACTCCAGAGTTTTTGCTTTCTGCCAGAAGGCCTTATGGTCCCCCTTTCATATTACATTACGACGTCCATTTTGCTAGTCTCCCCACATGCTGGAGAGCATGTGGCATGCTCAGCAGGCACGCATGAATGAACTATTTCAGTGCAGCTGCACCTGTGGTAATCACGTCTTCTTCTCCCAGCTACGGGGTGCTGCTGTGGGAGCTACTGACTGGTGAGGTGCCCTTCCGAGGGATCGATGGCTTGGCAGTCGCTTATGGAGTGGCCATGAACAAACTCACCCTCCCCATCCCTTCTACATGCCCAGAACCTTTTGCCAAACTCATGGAAGGTAAGTGATCCCTCGCCAGGACAGAACTGGAGACAGTTCACTGTCCTATCTGCACTTGATAGATTTTGGGCAATTCTGCAGGATCAGTTACTGAAAGAGAAGATGAAGCATTAGTCACTCAAGGAGGAATCCTATGGGTGGTTGGAAGAGCTACTTCAAGATGATGTTAGCGCCCTGATAGTTGCTATCACAACTGTCCCTTCTGTCCTTCTCCAGTGACTGTAGATCTTAACTTAGAAACTAAAGCCTGCTATCCAGTTCTTCATTATATTAACTCAAATGAAAAAGGTATGGCAGCTTTTATTTTAGGACCTCTGCGTGTCTTACATGTAGAAATAAAGAGCACCTGAGAAGAAAGGAACTCTCAAAGTCATCTACTCAAATCCTATAATTTTGTGAAAAATCCAAAGTGGAGAAAGGCAAAGTGGATGGGTGGCCACTCCATTAGTAAGAGCTGAGCTAAAAGCAGAAAGAATTCATTTTTCCTGACTCCCACTCCAGTGCTATTGATCGTTGCCTTCTCAATTGCCCATTGAGGTGGGGGAGGGTAGCTCATTGGGTTTTGGAAAATTGAGGCCCAAGGTTTAGTTACCCACTGTAGGACTGGAATCGTGAGTAACTGGATAAAGTGAGGCAGTGAAATTCACACAAGGGAACTCTTTGGACTTGCCTTTCTTGTGCTGAATCAATAGCCACCATTGGATGGGTGCACACGTGCAGCATTTTTTTTTTTTTTTTTTTTTTAACAAATTCACCCTCTTTGATTATGATCCTGGGCACCTGGCTTTACTTCCTAAGCTCTGTTTGTGGACCTTAATCCCGGTGTCTGTTTCTGAATGGAGAAGAGAGAGGTAGTTGTCTGATAATTGAGATCATAGTATCCTAAGTCTAACATTTGCCTCTGTCCATTCCTGCTTTTTGTCTGCTCACGTGCTCCGTGAAGATTGCTGGAATCCCGACCCCCATTCACGACCACCCTTCACAAATATCCTGGACCAGCTAACTACCATAGAGGAGTCTGGTTTCTTTGAAATGCCCAAGGACTCCTTCCACTGCCTGCAGGATGACTGGAAACATGAGATTCAGGAGATGTTTGACCAACTCAGGGCCAAAGAAAAGGTAAGAGAAAAAAGATAAAGTCATGCATCGGATCAGTGAGCCTTCTCTGCTGGGGCCTCTGGACAGATCCCGACACAACCACCTTCCTGCTTGGTTTGCAGCTCTTTCCTTCCCAGCTTTGCATGGAATGAATTCTCCAGGCCTCAGGTGTGACCTGGAATGGTATAGACTTTTTCTTCTTTTGGAAATAAGGCAGGATTAAGCAGGGGGAGTCGGAGCCAAAGCTCTCCTTGAGCCTATCTACTTCATTGTCCAAACTGAGGGAGCACACCATTGGGCAAGTACCAGCGTGGTGTCTCACCTGCCAGCTGAAAATGCAAAAGGGTTCTTGAAAGGTTTCTTGGCTTTGCAATGGACTTGTCGAGGGGTTAGCTTGATACAAGGATGCTTCAACATTGAGAACAGTTATCAGAGCACCTTGCCAGTGTCTTTTGGTATCAGAATCAGAAATAGCATGTGGGCTAAAAAGTACTGTGGATCTGAATTTGTTTGGCATTTTTCATGTTTTTGTGAAAAGGACTGGCAACCAGGGAGTTCAGCGGCTTAGCCAGGTAGAGGTCCATCTTCCTGTTTTGTGGCCGTTCCGTAAATGTCCCCTCTCTGTGCCCTTGGTGCAGTCAGTGTCCTCACAGGGAAAGTTAAAGCAGCTGTGTTGCTTTATACTGCAGGGGTAGAACTAAATCTAAAGGCTACATCAAGGGCCAGGAGGGAGGTCTATACATAGACCTGGTTAATTTCTCTTTCCCTCCTCACTCCCCACCTGGGAATTTGGGAAGCAATATGATAATAATAGCAGCTAAAATTACACTTATCTTTATGACTTCCCAGTTCTTTCACTTGAAAGGACTGCTAAGACCTTTTCATCCTTTTTATCCAGGAGTCTTAGGCCCCTGCCACCAGCATGTAGGGCAGGTGTCATTATCATTTTCTTCTCAGAACTGAGGGTCAGTCTTACCTGACTTGTCTAGGTAAGAAACTTCAACCTGGGTCTTCTGATTCCCAAACACCCCTTCCCAATATCACTATTGTTCCCTAAACAAATGACTTCAACATCATTTCTGGAGCTGAGGTAACGAGTTTGAATTCTTTATTTCAGACAGGAAGGGAGAGGGAGAGAGAGAGAGAAACATCAACGATGAGAGAGAATCATTGGCCAGCTGCCTCTTGCACATCCCCCACTGGGAACTGAGCCTGCAATCCAGGCATGTGCCCTTGGCTGGAATTGAACCTGGGGCCCTTCAGTCCGCAGGCTGATGCTCTATCCACTGAGCCAAATCAGCTAGGGTGAGATTGAATTCTTTTTATTCAGCAGAGCAATCCTAAACTTGATACTGTTTGACAAGTCAGTGAGCATTCTGCAGGGGAATGGAGTGAGCTGATGACGAATCTTTAAGGATCTTAAGGGGAGAGGGGGAGAGACCTGCACTGATCATTGAACAGAATGATTAGAAGAAACTGTTCCAACTAGAAAAACTGCAGAGTTCCTGGCCTTTTGTTAGATTGCTGAATCGCCTACTCTCAGTTATTTCTTTTAATTAATGAAATTATAAGGGTACCAGCCAATAATAAAAAAAAAAAGTTGGATTTTGTCAATAAGTAATGGAAAACTCAAATCCATTCTCACAATAGCTAACATTTGTAGAGCAGGTACTACCGTGTTTCCCTGAAAATAAGACTTAGCCCAACTTTGGGAGAAAAAATTAATATAAGACACTGTCTTATTTTCGGGGAAACAGGGTATGTGCTATGGTCTGTTATTTATTTATATGAATTCTTACATAACCATACGTAACTAGATAATAATTGTCTTAGGTTATACAACCCTGTGAAGTTGGTGCTATTAACTTCCTATCACAGATGAGGCCCATAGTAAATTGCCCAAGGCCACAACTCAGGCAGTTTGCTTAGAGTCCTTGCTCTTAACTACTATGCTGTGATGCCTCTCCTCATAAGGCTCGTAGTTGGGCCAGTGAGGGTAAGATGAACAATGAGCTCTGTCTCTAAAGTGATTCCTCTTACATTATTGCATGTAGACAATAGGATTGGCACACTATGAGGTTGACCCCTCAGAGGTGTTTCACAAAAAGGGGATTTACCATGTTTGAGGTTCTTTCAGGTATATGGTGCCCTAGGCATGTACTCTGTGAATGTCTTGGCTTCCTGTGTGACCCGGCTTATTCTTTAGGTTGGCTCAACCTACTGCCTCTAGGTATTGTGACCTGGTTTGGTCTCTGGACTGGGGTTGGGGTTCCCTTAAAGGAAGGAGTTTAGCCTTAAACCATTCATTAGACAAGAGCAAGTGGGAAAGAGGACTTAGAAAGGCTGCTATTAGCTTGCACTGTTCAGCTTTCCCACTTAGCAGCACATGGTAAATTACTACAACCAACCAGCAATAATTTTTCTGATTCGTCCATGTGTTTGTGTTTTCCTGATGGTGGAAGCTAGGTCGTGGGACAGGGAAGCCAAGGATTTGGAAGGTGCACCATTGATCTCTT
This sequence comes from Pipistrellus hanaki, assembly GCF_964339955.1. Taxonomy (NCBI): domain Eukaryota; kingdom Metazoa; phylum Chordata; class Mammalia; order Chiroptera; family Vespertilionidae; genus Pipistrellus; species Pipistrellus hanaki. Next base: position 24,235,791 of record NC_140503.1, read on the forward strand.
TGGAGTTTATTCCATCAAAGTAGAAGCTCAAAAGTTCAAGCTCATCTCATAGATACTTATGATGAGTCTATGTCCCCATAAAGGAGGGTTTCATTTATAGAAGTGTCTTCTGCCTCTTTCTTCTTTCTCATTCACTCATTCATTCATTGACTCAGTAGTTATTCAGCAACTATTGAGCACCTGCCATATACCAGACAGTTTCCTAGGGGCTAATCCTCTTCTCATTTCTCATTCTATTACTTTTATGGTTATTTTTATCTTCTCTTGGGAATGGAAGACTAGTGAGATGAAAAGCTCCTATCTTTCCCATCTCTGTGCTCTCTTCTGCTTTCTACCTGCTACTCAGCTTCCCCAATACGTGCTCTCATACTTTTTTTTTTTAAAGCTCAAAGTTTCTTATCTGCAGTATTTTGTTTTTGTCCAGAATGACTCCTTCTACTGGAGCATGTCATTGAGAATTTTAAGTTTCGACCACAGAAGTGTTGCTCTGGCTTCTTTATTAAAGAAGCATTCCACCTTGTACACATGGTTCTCCTAGATCAGTGGTTGGCAAACTCATTAGTCAACAGAGCCAAATATCAACAGTACAACGTTTGAAATTTCTTTTGAGAGCCAAATTTTTTAAACTTAAACTTTTTCTAACACCACTTCTTCAAAATAGACTCGCCCAAGCCGTGGTATTTTGTGGAAGAGCCACACTCAAGGGGCCAAAGAGCCACATGTGGCTCACGAGCCACAGTTTGCCGACCACTGTCCTAGGTTATTAACATGAGAGCTTTCTTATATTTCCCCTTATCCTCACCCCCTTCAGGCTTAGGCCTGGAGTATTCAGTGTGAAAAGTTTAGATTCCATATTTTAAAATGTTATGCACATGCTTTGTTCTCTTCCCTATTTTCTCTCCTGTTTCCTGATTCCATGTCTCCCACCTCTTCCTAGGACTCTGTGCTGGGTTCATTGATAAATTCATGCAGAAGGAAAAGGGGGTTCTGTCCACCTAACGTAAGGTGACCAGACGTCCCGCTTTTGGCGGGACAGTCCCGATTTTTAACAATTTGTCCAGCGTCCCGTGGCGTTTTAAAAAAGTCCCAATTTTTTAAAAGAATCTGGTCACTTTAACCTAATGTGGCAGTGGTTCTAGAACAAGCGCCTGGCAAAGATGTCAGGAGATGTTCTCTCTTCTCTTGGCTGCACCATCGCCGTCCTTCCAGAGCAAATGGCTGTCCTTTAAGATAAGAAGAGAGTTCCGACCACATGCCTCAGCTGACTCACTAACCAAGTGAGCATGCCTCCCCTGCCTCTGCAGCAGCCACTCTGGAAATCTGTGTGTGTTTTTAAAATATTTTTAAATTGATTTTTGAGAGGAAGGGAGAAGGGAGAGAGAGAAATATCACTGATGAGAGAGAATCATTGATTGGCTGCCTCCTGCATGCCTCCCACTGGAGATTGAGCCCACAACACAGGTATGTGTCCTTGACGGGAATTGAACCTGGGACCCTTCAGTCTGCAGACTAACACTCTTATTCACCGAGCCAAACCAGCAAGGGCTGTTTTTTTAATTTTTTTATTTGAATGTTTTAGGTGATGCCGGCAGGGTGATTCATTTATAGTGGGCACATTTTAAGATAGAATATGTTAAGTCAGCTCTGGTTTAAAAAAAACACACAAGTTTTTATGCGATGGAAAATTTTAAAGTAGAATCATGTCTGTAAAATGTAAGTACATATTGTATTTTCTACCCAACCCTCCATATTTTTTTTTTTTTCCTATCTCGTAAGCAATTTTAATCAATAGTCAAAGAACCACTGGGAACTCTGGCTCCTCTAGCTGTATCCTCAGTCTGACTGTTCTGAGCTTGCCTTTCTCCACCATCCAGGTGGTCAGCTGTTTGTTCACCAGCTAACTATGGTGCTGCTGTCTCTGCTGGGGACTGGATGTAGGGGGCACCTGTTAAAGGGGTACTCTGAAGGTGGCCCTGAGCACCAGCCTCCAGGCTCTCAGGCCTCACCTCTCTGCACTGACACCCACTCCTACTCATGGTCCTGGGTCCTGCCGCCCCCAGGAGCTCCGCACCTGGGAGGAGGAGCTGACACGGGCTGCGCTGCAGCAGAAGAACCAGGAGGAGCTGCTGCGCCGCCGCGAGCAGGAGCTGGCCGAGCGGGAGATCGACATCCTGGGACGCGAGCTCAACATCATCATCCACCAGCTGTGCCAGGAGAAGCCGAGGGTGAAGAAACGCAAGGGCAAGTTCCGCAAGAGCCGGCTGAAGCTCAAGGACGGGAACCGCATCAGCCTCCCTTCGGGTTGGTGGCCGGGGACCCCCTGGGACATGGGCACTGGGCAAAGGGCTGGGGTGGCCAGGGCTGGGTTGGAGCCAGGGACTTGAGCTGGACACTCCGCACCCTGAGTCTCAACATGGAGCCGACCTGGAATGGGCCATTCTGTAAACTTGTTGAACTGGCCTGGTGAAAAGCTACTCCACTCCCGGGCACTTTATGAGGGTGACTAGACACAGAATGTGAAGGGGAGACACATTGGCAGTGGTCCTGACGGGCAAGCCCGGTCCGGCTGCTAGAAGCATGGCCGCTCACGTAAGCGCATCCTACCTTAGGCACATCTGGCGAAGGAAGCATGTCATTGTGGGGAGCAGAGATTCCAGAGTATGTATGTGTGAGAAAGAGAACCCTTGTCTCTGCAAAATCACTCGTCTCAGGGTTCCTTTAAATAATTAGTTCACTGCGTGCAATTGAGATTAGGACTAACGTATAAGAATCTGATTTACATATCCTCTCGGAAACACGTCAGCTGAGTACAGGTATCTTTGTTGTATGCACAGCCTCGGGAAAATGCAAAGAAATATGAAACGAGGCATTAGAATCCTGTGGGGGGCAGTGTCCCCGTGGAGGGAGGTGAATGCTCAAGTGTGTGTTTATGTAGATGAGAAAGTTCACTGTATTCCAAGTCCTGAAGGCCCCAGGAAGCAAGCTTATTAGAAGGTAGGAAAGCGGGGAACTAGCCCAGTAGGGGCAGTAGTGGGTGGTCTGGAGCACAAAGATGGAGGCTTACGCAGAGACGAGGGAATTCATTTAGTGCAGTGTTTCCCAAACTTTTGACATATGTGTACCCCTTCTATAATTTTGGTAACGCTGAGTACCCCTCGTCCTCATGAGAACGTAGAATTAGGTGCAGCTAAGCACGGTGCAGTGCATATCCCCACCAAACTCAGGTGCAACGCGTACCCCCACCAAACTCAACGCGTACCCCCACCAAACTCTTCACTTTGGGAAACACTGGTTTAGTGAGAGCCAGTGAATGTGTTCATGGGACCTGCCTGCTGGTTTCCTTGTTGTCCATTTGTTTTCTTTCCAGGCAACACAGTCCCTAGGCACCTCTGAGCCTCCAGCATGTGCCCGCACACTGCCGCGTGCCGGGAAGCAGAGACTCACCATCATTCCCACCTCAGGGAGATCTCAGGCCAGGGGCCACACTCAGGTGTCAGCGTGCAGCTGTGATTACTATACCTCTTTGATCGATGAGGACAGTAACACTCAGAAGTTCAGAGCTGTTTTCCATTGCTTAGGCCGAGACGCAACCACCTTTGAAACACATGAGAATTCGGACCATTAGCTCTATGGCCTTCACTTCCCTAGGTTCCCACCAAGGGTTCGTCCTTTTTCCCCTGCTCTGCCTGTACTTGGTGAGAAATATTAGTCTGCCTGCCGGGGTCCCTGAGAAGAGGGGTGTTACTAACAGATGATACGAAACGGAGAATTTAAAGTTAGATTTCCTAGAGTAGTCAACAACTCTCAGGATCTAAAAAGGACTATTCTAAATATGTAATTGCTACACTTGCATCCATTTATGAAAACTGTCTCATGACTTACACTGGGATGGAGAATTTTCCTTCTCCTTGCCATCCTGCCATCTTTTTTTTTTTTTGGGAAAAGAGATGATTCTGAAAGAGAACAGTTCTCAGGTGAACAAGGAGTTTCTTAGCAAACGGGGGAGCCTGTCCCTCAAGCCTGCCAGGAAGCATGTGTTTTCTAGGAGGAACTTGGTTGTGGGGAAATGGGAATGCATGTGTGTTTATCTTTCTCCAAGCAGATTTCCAGCACAAGTTCACGGTCCAGGCCTCCCCCACCATGGATAAAAGGAAGAGCCTCATCAGCAGCCGCTCCAGCCCTCCTGCAAGCCCCACCATCATCCCTCGCCTTCGAGCCATCCAGTGTGAGACTGTTTCCCAAATTGGTTGGGGCCAGAACATCGGGGGCACCTGTCCCCTACTCTGTCCAGCCACCGACTGACTGGTCCAGGCTTGTGCCATCCATAGCTCCTGCCACTTCTCCTCGACAATGTGTATATACATGCACATATGTACGCAAACCTCAGCCTCCCCTTGTCTCCCTCCATTGGCTTTACTGCTGCCCCCTCTTCCTCTTCCTCGTAGTCAGATATCAGCAGAGGGGTCTGTGGGTTCTGTGGGTACAAAGCATTTTGGTGTGTGATGTAGGTACAGGCTGGTACGGTGGCCTGGGCACCTTGTGGGCTCTGCCATATTTGAGGAGTCCCTGTTTGTCTTTTGTTCATGCTTCTCAGGGAAGGGTGTTTTCAAAGTGTAGGTCCTAAGAAAACTTGCCAAGTATTTTTTTTATTTTTATGTTTTATTGATTTTTCACAGAGAGGAAGAGAAGAGGGATAGATAGTCAGAAACATTGATGAGAGAATCATCGATCAGCTGCCTCTTGCACATCCCCCACTGGAGATGTGCCCACAACCAAGGTACATGCTCTTGACCGGAATCGAACCTGGGACCCTTCAGTCCGTAGGCTGACGCTCTATCCACTGAGCCAAACCAGTTTTGGTGCCAAGTATTTTATGATAGGCCAGGTCTGGACCGATTTCAATTTTATGGCAGTGCTTATTAAAAAGAATTGATATATATATATATATATATATATATATATATATATATATATATATACACACACACACACACACACACAAACATATACATGTCACATGCATGCATGTGTATATGTATATGAATGAACTAGTTTCCCCGATTTAAGAGATTTCATAAAAAAAAAAATAAAATCCTGGATTTCTGGCTTTCCTTAAAAGTCAGATCACATCAGTGGACTCCCTTCTGCATGTGGCCACAGTTGGCTGGACCCCACGGAGGCTTCCACATGCTTCGTACTTTGCCTCAGTTTCCTCAACTGCTTTTTTTTTTTTTTTGCAACTGGCTCACTTCACTCATTTGTGAAATAAGCCAAGTCTCTGAAGCAGGTGGGTTTCAGCTCATGCTCAGAAGAGTGTTCTTCCCCTCTTATCTCTTCTATTTCTCTCTTCCTTACCCCTGTCCTCTTCCTCCTATCTGCCTTTTCCAGAGCCTTGAAACCCTCATTTGCTTCCTTTCCACCACTTTTCTTACAAAAATTCCTGCACTTCCACACCTCCGTTGCCCCTTATCCCCACCCACCCCACACTCTAGTTCCACCCAACCAAACATGCCTCAGGCAGATCTGTTTGGAACGCTGAGGTCTGGCTGGCCTGTGCGCCAGCTTTTCGCTGGACCCATGAGAAGCTAGGAAGGGCTTCCACATTTGATACTTTGAGAATGCTGAGTGAGTGGGGGCTGAGGACTCCATTACTTCCCTGGAAGGCTCCATTTGGGCACAGAGTTTTTAAGGAAGTGTGACTTCCTCCCAGGAGCTCCAACTGTGTGTGTGTGTGTGTGTGTGTGTGTGTGTGTAGAGGCTGGTTTAGGGGACAGGTGGGGAGCGCTGTCCATCCGCTTCCAGATCCCATCCAACTTTTGTTATTCACAGTGACACCAGGTGAAAGCAGCAAAACCTGGGGCCGGAGCTCAGTCATCCCGAAGGAGGAAGGAGAGGAGGAGGAGAAGCGGGCTTCCAAGAAGAAGGGACGGACGTGGGGGCCAAGTACACTGGGTCAGAAGGAGCTTGCCTCGGGCGACGAAGGGTAAGAGCCAGATGATGTGAAATTCTCTTTTAAAGGCGGGGGGGGGGGGGGGGGGGTATTAAAATTACCGTGTGAAGTACCTTTTTCTCTATTGTGCTTTTCACTTTTTCCTCAGAAATCATGAGCTTCTTGATCTTTACAACAAGAGTTGGCCAATTTCCTTTTTCCCTGGAACCGCCTATGATAGGGGTCGGTATACTTTTTCCATAAAGGGCCAGATAATAAATATTTTAGGCTTTGTGGGCCGTGTGGTGTCTATGGTAACTGCTCAGTTTCTCCATGGCAGTGGAGAAGCAGCCACAGAGCATGGATGAGACACAAGTGAAGAAGAGGTAATGGGCAGAGGTAGACCACAAGTAACAGTTCACCGTTCACCAACTGCCAGAGGAGCACTGCTCAGAGTATCAAGTCCCCTAAGACTGAGCCAGGTGGACAGTTCTGCTGGAGTATTTTAATTAAACCTGGCTCTTCCCCAACACAACTGCTCAGAAGGAATGAAGGAAGAGCAGATTAGGGGTCCCTCTTGACTGGAGACACACCTCGAAGCTGGGGCAGGCAGAATAATCCAGCCCTGGTAGAGCAGTTAGGCAGAACTCAGGACCACTAGACTTCTTTTAGGCCCCACTCCATAGCCATTCCGATGGGTGTGAGCGCCCCCTCCGGACAAAGCACAAAGCACGTCTTGCTGCCTTAGATGCACTTGTGTGTGCTCTCTGAGCTTGTGGCCTAGGACTCACATTCTCCCGGTCCTTGTCTTCAGAGGCCAGGCATTTGTAGTGTGCTAGTGAAGAGCTTGGATGCTGACCCTGAGCTCCTTGGTTTTGAATCCTGGCTCCACCATGCCCAGCTGTGGAATCTTACGTGTTTTTTTTATCTATAAAATGAGGATTATATCCATACCCATCTCATGGAGTTAATGGAGGAGTAAATAAGCTCATCTTTGTGAAGTGCCAGAGGTCAGCGGGCTTATTGTGAGCAGGTGTAAAATTTGCTGTGCTTCTCCCAGGCTCTAATGCAATTCTGTTTTATATCTGAACAAACATGATGGTTTGTACTTCTTATTCTTGGTGTGAGAACCTAGAACCGTGCTTTTTTACTTTTCTTAGAGCGAGTATAAGCAGCAGCCTGCCTCACCCTTTCTTAGTGGCTTTCCGAAGAGCATCTAAGGTTGAATAGTAGACTTATAGTGCCCTCAACCTATAATTGGCCTTCGGGTTCCTCCAAACACTAACATTTTGCGTCCAAAATCTAGTTCGCTATGTCAAATCTGAGCTGAATGTGAAAATGCTTCGGTTCATGAAGGATTGACTATTTGAAGCCAGACTTTGTAGATTGCCAGCCACCTTGGAATAGAAAAATTAAATACCTAAGCTGTGCGGACCCCCTGGGGAAGGCAAGTTGCTCTGCTGCACTGAGTGCTAAGGAGCAGGAGCCCGTCGGTCTGTCCTCTGCGCCCTGGGCTGGAGAGAAGACACTCAGTCACTCTGAATCCCTTATTTCTGACATTAGTGTAATTTACAGATAGGACTTACCAGGTTGGCTAAGGATCCCAATTGTTTCTGTGGTTTGGCTTCATATAAAGTTTTTTTTCTTCTTCTTGCTAATAGATTAAGTTTATTTTGCAATATAAAATATTAACTTTGGAATTTTCTTCCTCCTTATATGCATTTGCCCACAACACTTTATTTTTAAAAAAATTTTTCCCCCCCAATCCTCACTCAAGGATATGCCTTCATTGATCTTTGAGAGAGAGGAAGGGGGAAGTGGTGGTTACATTGATGTGGAGAGAAACATTGATCAGTTGCCTCCCGTACGTGCCCCAACCAGGGATGTCTCCAACCAATGTATGTGCCCTGACCAGGAATCGAACCTGAAACTTTTTTGTTGTGTGGGATGATGCTCCAACAAATTGAGCCACCTGGCTAGTTTTTTTGTTTGTTTGTTTGTTTGTTTGTTTGTTTTTTAGAGGGGGAAGAGAGAGAAAGAGGGAGAAGAATCGATTTGTCTTTCTACTTGTTTATGTATTCAATGGCTGATTCTTGTATATGCCCCCACTGGAAATTGAACCTGTAACCTTGGCGTATAGGGAGTATGATCTTATCAGATGAACTACCCGGCCAGGGCTGCCCTCAAAACTTTCAGAGCAGTTCAAAATATGTGACTTCATTTTTCATGATTCTCAATTCCTATTTAAGAAATAAAATAGATTCTACCCAGACTCGAATTAAATAAACAAAATACAACCCTCTTTAATGTCAGCAATTTTTGAGTCTCTATATGACAGTATTTCTAAATTTGGTCCCTGTCAGCTAAAGAAAATATATAGACATAGAGTTATATTGAATTTAATAATGTTAAGTGAATTTGCATCTCTATATTTTAAAAATATAATAATCCACATTTGTAGGGAACATATACACTTGTCTGGCGACAGCTTGGGTATCTGGAGTTTGCAGGCCCTGTGGAATGATGCTGTGGCTGCCCAGGGACCTTTGTCCCAGGGACTGGGTGGTCCTGATGTGTTCAAGCTGGGCCATTTTCTTAAGATCCTTTGATGGTGTGGGCTTTGCTGACCGGACAAGGGGAGGGTGGCTGGTGACATAGCTCAAGTCCAGCCTTGAGGGGTCTCCCCTGGGAGAGGCTGAGTTGGATATACCTGCTGGGCCCACTACTGATTCTCTGTGTTCATTGAAGATCCCCTCAGAGACGGGAGAAAGCTAACGGGTTAAGTACCCCATCAGAATCTCCACATTTCCACTTGGGGTGAGTCTAATCGTCACCCTTTCAAATGTATTGGCAATAATCCCCCTTCCATTTCCTTGTTCTCCCAGTGCGCCTCATAGAATCCAGCCTCAGTATTGCCAAGCTGTGCTGACCTTTGATTTATTTATTTGTTTATTTATTTATTTTTTTTTTAAGCAGTACCATCGTGCACCTTGGGAAAATTCCTGTGTTGGTCTGACTTTACCTTGTTCTTCATGTCCCTGGTCACTCCGGTTATTGGGGTTCTCCTAGTAGTACCCTTAGTTTTAGGGAGACCATAGTTTGCATCCTTTGGTCTGCAGCACTGGCTCTGATTATGCTAACCTGGATTTCCTTGGACCCAGAGCTGGAGGCAGTGTTGTTCTAAGATTATCGGGCAGAAGTCCCAGGCTAGGGTTCTAGCAGCTTGCTTATCTCTGGCGGAGTATTTTGGTTCACGCCACTGGTGGCTAGAATGTATTCTAATCCATTGGTATTTGTGGTAGCACTTGAAACAGGTCTGAAGTCATGGAAAAAGCTGGTTCTTCTCTCTCCCTCAAGATAAGCTGGGAAGAGTGGGCTTTCATTGAATGGCTCTTTCTAGCCCCAAAATGAGAGCCACCTCAGGTTCTAATCCTGGTATCTCTTAGGCCGGTGGTTGGCAAACTGCCGCTCGAGAGCCACATGCAGCTCTTTGGCCCCTTGAGTGTGGCTCTTCCACAGAATACCACGTGTGGGCGTGCATGTACAGTGCGATTGAAACTTCGTGGCCCATGCACAGAAATCAGTTTTCGGCCTGGGCGAGTCTATTTTGAAGAAGTGGCGTTAGAACACTCAAGGGGCCGAAGAGCCATATGTGCCTCGTGAGCCGTGGTTTGCTGACCACTGTCTTAGGCACCATAGCATAGATTCCTGTCCTTCCTCTCATTGTCCTCAAGGGAAAGGCCAGTGCTTCTGGGCCCCCGACTCCACTCCCCCGCCTGCGCCCCCCCCCCCCCCCCTACACACACACCTGTAAGGGGGTTGTGGTGGCTTCCCAGTCTTTGTATGTAGTTGCTGGCTTGCTAGTGTGAGCTGATTCCAGGGATGAAAGCAAGCTCCTGACCTTTTGCTCTCCAGTCCCAGACAAACCGAGGGCCCGAATACAACGTTACGTACGCCCCACATAGGTCTGTCCCAAAGTGCACTGGGCTGGTGCAGCTGTGTTGATTGATTTTTGGTTTTGGAAAGCGAATGGCTTTGAAAGTTGCCTGAGCATGCCTTGCTTGGAAGGAGACACTGAGAAATGATGTGAGTGGAGCGGCCTGGCCGTCTGTGCCTGCTCCTCTGTCCGGGGCTTGCTGGCATGGCATTGCAGTGTTTCTGAAGTCACCAGTGTCTGTGGATGGATGGCCTCTCCCTTAAGATGGGCTCAGGCAAGACCCTGGCCGGTGCTGGGCAGTCTTATTCCTTCTGTCCGCTTCCCGGCTTGCCCATCAGATCCTTGCACAGCCCTGAGCATGTGAAGGGGTGGGTCACGCCCCTGCTTTCCTCGCCCTGGAGCATGTGTGCTTTTTTGTTCATGAGGCAGGTGGACGCAGTCAGGCGTGTTGCCTGCTCCCCATGGCTCTGTAGGGCTCTGGTGTAATGAAGGGAGACACATTTCCACAGGCCCGTGGAACGGAGGGTGGAGTATTAACAGTTTCCTCCTTTCCCCTTCTTTAGCCTCAAGTCCCTGGTAGATGGATACAAACAGTGGTCGTCCAGTGCCCCCAACCTGGGGAAGGGCCCTCGGAGCAGCCCGGCCCTGCCAGGGTTCACCAGCCTTACAGAGATGGGTAAGCCTTGCCCTCGTCTAGACTCTCTCCCTGTGCCCCCCGGGGAATTCTGGCCAAGCTTCTAGGACTGCGTAGGGCCCTCAGTATTACTTCATGGGGTCGTCCCCTCTTTTAGTCAAATCCTGGTCCCCCACCAGAGTCCCTCTTCGTCTGCCCTATTGCCATTTCATTGAATCTTCCCAAGCACTGCTGCTGCCATGGAGCCTGCCCTTGGCCTTCTGTCCCAAGGGGCCAGTGAGCGTCCACTTAGGGCGGTGCAGAAGGCTGAGGCCTAAAGTCAGGAATTTCCCTTTTCTGGGTCTGTTTCCTCATATTTCAGTGTAGGATGTCCATAAAACAGGAGATGATTGTAGAGGCAATGCAGTCTTCCTCTTAAGGGAGCTCATTGAATGGGGGAGGCCTTCTCCAGGCTCTCTCTCTCTCAGATAGTCATCCTCTTATTTATCTCTGTAGATTTCCAAAGTCATACTAGGTCAGTCTATAGAGTAGGTTGGCCTTCGCCCATGTAGGGGATTCTAATCCTTTTGCAAGAGTCCAGTCTTCAGACAGCTCTTTAAGCTGTCATTCTAGAAATCCAAGGTCCCTTGCAATTCCAAAGTGCAAAAAAAAAAATTAGGAATGTTTCTGTCTATCCATTGTTCTAGAAAACTCACTGCTCTTCTTGTGTTGAGGGTCCCTAGGAAAGAAGTAGAAAATCAGCAAATCTGCCTCTGCAGGTAGGGAAACAAGCTCTGGAATGGAGAGTGATTTCTCACTGGTCACAGTTGAGTGTGGAGGGGGAAAGCCCTGTTGGTTCAGTGCTCAGTCCCCCATCTCGCCCATCTGACTATTTGACCTCTGCATCCCTGACACTGAGCCGGGAGGCCTGGGTTGGGGAGAAGGACCAGCCTCTTACTGTTGCTGCTGCATTTCCATTTCCTATTTCCCGTCTACTCTCAACTTCACAGAGGATGAGGACAGCGAGGGCCCAGGGAGTGGGGAAAGCCGTCTACAGCATTCACCCAACCAGTCCTACCTCTGTATCCCATTCCCTCGTGGAGAGGACGGGGACGGCCCCCCCAGTGACGGAGCCCACGAGGAGCCCACCCCAGTCAACTCAGCCACCAGTACCCCTCAGCTGACGCCAACCAACAGCCTCAAGCGGGGCGGCACCCACCACCGCCGCTGCGAGGTGGCTCTGCTTGGCTGTGGGGCTGTTCTCGCAGCCACAGGCCTAGGGTTTGACCTGCTGGAAGCTGGCAAGTGCCAGCTGCCTCTCCCAGAGGAGCCTGAGCCACCAGCCCGGGAGGAGAAGAAGAGGCGCGAGGGACTGTTTCAGAGGGCCAGTCGTCCTCGACGGAGTACCAGCCCCCCATCCCGGAAGCTCTTCAAGAAGGAGGAGCCCATGCTGCTGCTAGGCGACCCCTCTGCCTCCCTCACGCTGCTGTCCCTCTCCTCCATCTCCGAGTGCAACTCCACACGCTCCCTGCTGCGTTCGGACAGCGATGAGATCGTGGTGTACGAGATGCCTGTCAGCCCGGTGGAGGCCCCACCCCCGACCCCTTGCACCCACAACCCCTTGGTCAACATCCGAGTGGAGCGCTTCAAACGGGACCCTCACCAGTCTCTGACTCCCACCCACGTCACCCTCACAGCCCCCACGCAGCCCAGCGGCCACCGGCGAACCCCTTCTGACGGGGCCCTCAAGCCAGCGGCTCTCCTCGCCAGCAGAAGCCCCTCCAGCAATGGGCTGAGCCCCGGCCCTGGAGCAGGTGAGTCCTGCCCCCTCTTCTATCCCCTTTCCTGCCTTTGTGCCTCCCCCAGGAGTAGGGGTGTTAGAGTGAACTCCATTCCTCCCCTGACTTAGCCAATCCCAATGGCTGATCTGTCCTGTGCCTCAGGGGGTCTTTCCTGAGCAGCAAAGGAAGACAGGCAGATTCTATAGGAAGCACCGGAGCCGGGGCTTGGGCTCCTGTGGATATTGGGGCCCCGGGCCTGGGAGAGCACAGGGCAGTGCTCTGGGCCTGGGTGCAGAGGGCCAGCGTCAGGGTACAGGAGGGCGGGAGTCTAGCTCTGCTTCTTCCCTGCGGGAAGAGATTGCAGTTACCAGAAGGAACCTGCCCTGAACGAGGATGTTTTTTGCCACGTAGCTGTGCTCTCACCTCTCATTATACAGCCTGAGTCCAGGCACACTCATAAGGCAAGCTTCCGCCCAGGCCTCGTGCCCTTCTCACTCACCCCTTACTCATGCTGACTTTCCGGAAGTGGAGGTGTGTCCAGGTGAATCGCTGTGCTTGCACATAGGCCTGACACCTGGGCATGCCTGCGCCCTTCCCGGGTCTTTCCCATCACTAGCCCTTCCTCCCTAGAAGACCTGGGTCTGACTGGAAACTGCCTCTAATCCCGTAGGTCACACGATGCAGTACTTTTCAAGGGGATTTGCTGTAAATGATCATTGTATTCAGCCACTCAGCTGTCCCTCCTCTCTCTAGATTTTTTAAACATAAATATCTGACCTCTCCCTACATTAATCATCTTTAGATTTCTGACACCTAGCTTTGTTCTCATCACATGTTTATACAGACATTTCCTTAAGTCATGGGTCAGCAAACAATTTTGGCAAAGGGCCAGATGGTCAATATTTTAGGCTTGGTGGGTCATACAGTTTCTGTTATAACTGCTCACCTCCACTGCTGCAGTGGGAAAGCAGGCAGTTGGTGTGGTTCTGCTCCAGTAAAACTTTATTTACAAACACAGGTGGCTGGCCTGTGAGTTGTAGTTTGAGAACATCTGCCTTAAGTCATTTTATTATAGATACTAAAGGCCCAATGCATGAAATACATGCACAGGAAGGGTCCCTAGGCCTGGCCAGCGATCAGAGCCAGTCTGTGGAGTGACCAGCAGGGCGATCGGGGGGCCCCTGCTGGCACCCACCTTGGCTGGCCTGGTGCTGCTTGCTCACCAGTCCTGCCCCCTACTGTTGCAACCGCTGGTCACCTCCTGCAGAGGGAGGTGACTGGCAGGGCGATTTGGGGGGGAGGGTGGGCCCACTGGCACCTACCTTGGCTGGCTTGGAGCCTGCGGCTGGGGGCAGCTCCTGCATTGAGCGTCTGCCCCCTGGAGGTCAGTGTTCATCATAGCAACCACTCGTTCTGCCTGTCAGTAAATTTACATATTAGGCTTTTATTATATACGATACTAGAGACCCAGTGCACAAAATTTGTGCATGGGAAGGGGAGGTTCCCCTCAGCCCAGCCTGCACTCTCTCCAATCCAGGACCCCTCGGGGGATGTCTGACTGCCGGTTTAGGCCTGATCCTGGTGGCCTGATTGCTCCTAACTCCCCCCCCCCCCCCCCCTTGCTGGCCTGGTTGCCCCCAACTGTCACCCTCTGCCAGCCTGGTCACCCTCAACTGCCCCCCTCTGCTGGCCTGGTTGCCCCTAACTGACCCCCCCAGCTGCCCTGGTTGCCCCCAACTACCCCCCCACCCACTGACCTGGTCACCCCACGCTGTTCATTTGGTTGTCCCTCATCCCCCTGCCAGCCTGGTTGTAGGTAGCCATCTTGTGAGGGCATGAGAGTTAATTTGTATATTACCTCTTTATTAAATAGGATAACCCCCATATGTCCCATTATTGTTGTCAGATATAGTGGCCCTGGCCTTCTAGTTCAAAATTGTATTTTCCAGTACCTCCCAAAACACTGCAAGACACATAGTAGGTGCTCATTAAATACTTGTTGTTTGTGTTATTCCAAGTGAGTAGGGCCTTGGCAAGGTGGGGATGGAGCAGAGTACACCTGGCCCAGGAATAAGGGACTCTCATCTGATGCCTCTCCTTTTGTCTTTTTGACCAGGAATGTTGAAAACCCCCAGCCCCAGCCGAGACCCAGGTGAATTCCCCCGTCTCCCTGACCCCAATGTAGTTTTTCCCCCAACCCCGAGGCGCTGGAACACACAGCAGGACTCTACGTTGGAGAGACCCAAGACCCTGGAGTTCCTGCCTCGGCCACGTCCTTCTGCCAACCGGCAGCGGCTGGACCCCTGGTGGTTTGTGTCCCCCAGCCACGCCCGTAGCGCCTCCCCGGCCAACAGCTCCAGCACAGAGACACCCAGCAACCTGGACTCCTGCCTTGCTAGCAGCAGCAGCACTTTGGAGGAGCGGCCTGGGCTCCCCGCCCTGCTCCCGTTCCAGGCGGGGCCGCTGCCCCCCACCGAGCGGACGCTTTTGGACCTGGACGCAGAGGGCCAGAGTCAGGACAGCACTGTGCCACTGTGTAGAGCTGAACTGAGCGCTCACAGGCCTGCCCCTTATGAGATCCAGCAAGAGTTCTGGTCTTAGCATGAAGAGGCTCAGGGGTGGGCAAGGGGGGCGCAGGAGGCGATGGGGGAGCTGGCTGGCACAGCCCTTACTCAGAGTTGGACCCCAGAGATCCAGTCCCACTTCTTGCACTGATAATGCACTTTGAAAACGGAAGGGGTGGGAGCAGAGCCACTTCAGAGGGTCTGTGGCCCTGCAGGGCCTTTTACCCGTGTCCACTGGAGGGGCTGTGGCTATCGGCTCTGGTTGTAGGGGAGGAGGGGGTGCGTGCATGTCCCTCACCCTCCACAGTCTTCCTCGCCTTTAGGGTGACCCTGCGGCGTCACTCAGCCAAATCTGTCTGCTGCTCCCTCTCCTCAGCCCCCTGGGTATGCCCAGAGCCTGTCCGGGGGGCCCCCTGTTAGCCCCGAGTTCAGCCTTCCCAAGCATCAGTATTGGACGTTCTGTGATTGATTTTATTCCCCTTCCACACTCTTCCCCAACACCCAGGAATCAGAATCTTGTTTGATGTGAGCATTTCTGAGTCCTAAGCCCTTTCATGCCAGCTGGGGGATGACGGACCCAGCTCTACCTCCCTGCACTTCCAGGTGCCACCTATTTATTTGAGCCCGCCGTTGGTTAGGGGAGCTCCTCAGTGAGAACTGGGGGCTGCGGGGAGGGTGTTAGGGAAAATACAGTTCAGCTGCAGTAAAGAGGGCAACGGAGTCTGTCTGTCCTTGTTCCTTTTGGCACGCATCTCCTCCCTGGGGTCCACCTATGGTCAGGCCCGGTTCTGATACAAACATAAGCTCATCCCGTGATTAATTTCTTGGGATGCCAGAGTCATAGTTCCTCCTTTTGTCCCTTTCGTTGTCTGATCTTTATGTGTCATTCCCTTCCCGCGAGTGTTCCTCCAGTCCCTGAAGTAATGGACTTTGGGTTCCATGTTTGGTTAGTAGATATCTCTGCATTGCACCAGAATAGCATATGGCGTTGGGGTGGAGGGTCCTCGACACCAGGGGTTGGAACTGGGCAAGGGTGTCCCTTCTCAGCCAGGCCATCCACTCTGAAATGCCCGTGAAGTAAAACAGAGCCCGTGGCAGTACCTCCCGTGGCTGGAGGTAGTGTGGCGGCGATGACTGTAGGTGCGTAGTGAGCCACCCGTGTACAGCAACCTCCAGGCCCCGGGCACTGGCCACTGGCCAAGGCCTCTTGTCTCTGTGCACAGGTGGCCTCAATGCTGGACTCTGGAGCCAGGTAGGAAGGACAACAGTGGCCAACCCTGACATTTCTGGAATTTGATTCCTTGACTTGAATGTTGAGCTTCTTCTGGAAGTTCCTCTTGTGTGTCTTCACTGCTCCACTCACTGTGAGGCCTCCTGTGTCCGTGGGAACAGTGGGAATGACAGCTTGATGGGGGGTAGAGTCGTTAGGTCCTGCACCTCCCCGTCAGGACTCTGTATGTCGCCCCACCGCCTTTTACCCTGGAACGTTGCTCTGGAGATGCTGGTGGCCAGCCTGCAGGCCCCTTGCTCTTGCGGCCTGAATGTCAGTGGTGATGAAGCAGGTCTGAGTGATAAATACGGTCACTGCTCTCTCTGCACCTGTGACAGACACCCTGCCGTGGGGATGGCAAAAGGGGTGACCTTGGCTTTCAAATGGTTCCTTGTTTTATGAGCCCTCTAGCCCTTTGGTTCAAGGGCCCCCCCTAGTCTTGGCTGGGAAGGCACTATTGGTTTTGTGGCCCAGGGTTTGCTATTGCATCTCATTCTCTCCTCGTCTTTGTTCGGTGAAGCCTACGTGAAGGAGATTATTTTTGCCCCGATTCCTCACTCCTTAGCTAGGAGGAATCAACTGTGAGTCGTCAGCAGTTCCAGCCAGGACCCCTCTTCATTCCTGGTGGGGAGAGGGACACAGGTGGTCTCTTCTTTTCCCCTCCCTGAACTCTGCATAGCT
Organism: Pipistrellus hanaki; assembly: GCF_964339955.1. NCBI lineage: Eukaryota > Metazoa > Chordata > Mammalia > Chiroptera > Vespertilionidae > Pipistrellus > Pipistrellus hanaki. The sequence goes on from NC_140503.1 coordinate 24,252,566, forward strand.
CCAGTCTCAGCTACTAACACATCTGTAAGCCACTAAATGGCTCTCTGGGGGATGTGGGGTGCAGCCTGCAGCGTGATCCAAACCATGCTGACTCTGGACGGTGCTCTGTGGTGTAAGGCAGGGATGTTTTCCTTCAATCATGTTCTACTTTTGCCATGCTGTTAGGTGGTAGCCATCTTTCTTGGAAGTGTAACCAGCATAACATAAACCAAATGGCGGTCACGTCCATTGAGTGGCAGTTGAATGCTGTTCTTACTCCTCCATCCAGGAGGGAGCCAGAAGGCTGGTCTCTGCTGAGGGAAGAACTGTAACTGCCAAAAGCAGAAGCAGGGTTATTCTGAAAATGCTCCCGTGAGTTTCCATGTTGATGAAGGAGTTCCCATCTCTCTCTGATGGGCCCCTGGGATAAGGATCCTATAGGGTAGCAGGTGTGAGGTACTTTCTGTCCACTCAGGTTCCCTGGCCTCCGTGGTCATGGTCAGGCTCAGGTCTTGAACCTGGGGACCAGGGGGCCTCCCTTTCCCCTTTCCTCTCTCCTCAGAGACTTAACCTCACTCTTGGCCAGTGCTCCTACATGGAAGATGCTGATAGGAAACAGACCCTGCTCTCTGCTCCTTATCCTCAGATCCGTTGGCTCCTTCCACTGATGCTGAACAGAGATTATCCTTCATGTACCTCCTTGGGCATCCAGGCCACTGCCAGGGCTGAGTAGATGTCCTGGATGTCCTCATGTTATTTCTAAGAGACGTTGGTGAATGCTCTTCACTTCCCATCTTTTAGTATCCTGAGGGTTGGGTAGTTATGATGATGACGACGACGATGGTGGTGCTATCTTATATTTGCATGACGCGGAATAATGCTAACCTTTCGTCCTGACCTAGCACAGAATTACATCACTTTTCCTTCTACCTTTGATGGCCTTGCTGGTAGAGAAGGGGGAAGGCTTGAAGAGGAATGAAAAAGCTGGCTGATTGGATTTCTGAGTGGGGCGCCAGGCACTGAGACCTGAACTGTGTTCCTCACTCTGCTGCTGCCGGCTGACCTCGGGCTTGTCTCTTCGCTCTCAGATTTCCTCCCTGCAAAGGCCGCCGTCACCTGCTTCCCTCCCAAGGGCAGTGAGCACAAGTATCCGCAGGTCAGTGAGGACGGACTGCTGAGGTTGGCAGTGTGGTTCTCACCCTTTACTTCTAGGGACTCGCCTGCTGTCTCCTCCTCTGTCTTCTGGAGGAGGAGTGATCGGGAGCTGGCTTTGTGCGATTAACAGGGCCCCGGGTCAGCCCCGTGCTCTTCTCCTGCATTTATGTAGCACCTGATGTTTACAAGCCTCCTTCCAAATCCTCCCACTTAACATGCCTGGTGGATCATCCCCACCACTCGTGTCTCACCGAGGAGGGAGTGGCAGGGGCCAGCATCGGAATGACTTGGCGTGGGGTCTCTGATTTCTTGGAGACACTCCCAGAGCCTTAACTTGTTTAGAGATTGGAATCAGGCCAAATCCTGGAAGCATCTTTGGGTCAGGGTCAGCTGGCCTGTGGGGCATGTGTCATGGTATGCGCTTCCTCACACAGCCCTCTTCTCTCAGACCACGATTGCTCAGGGACGTGTTGGGACACCCAAGGGCAGCGAGGCCTGATTTTTTTTTTTTTTTTTTTTTTTTTTTCCAGAGAGGAAGGGAGAGGGGGAGAGAGAGAGAAACATCAATGATGAGCGAGAAACATTGATCAGCTGTCTCCTGCACACACACAGGATTGAGCTCAAAATCTGGGCATGTACCCTGACTAGGAATCAAACTGTGACCTCCTGGTTCATAAGTCGATGCTCAACCACTGAGCTAGGCCAGCCAGCTGGGCAAGGCCTGACTTACTGTCAATGCTCTTGCTTCACGGTCCACACATTGCTCCCCTGCCCCTACAAGGAGGGAGACTTCTCCTGAGCATCCCTAACTCTTTCAGCTTGCTATTAAAGCACAGAGCAGTGGGTACCGAAGACGGGATGGCTGTGAATGGCTCACTTCTGGCAGGCCCCTCGGAGCCCAGAACGGGCCCTTTTCCTCTCATTAAGCCTATGCTTTTGACTCAGGTGTGTAGCATCCTCAGGCAGGTCAGAAACACTCCATTGCCAATTTTTAAAAAAAAATTTGTCTTTATTGCCGAAAATACTGCAGATGTCCCCTTTTTACCCCATTGACTTCCTTCACCCCGGGCCCACCCTGGTGCGCCCCTCCCCCCCCCCCCCCCCCCCCCATCCTCCTGCCCCAGGCCGAGTCCATGGGTTATACATCCGTTGCCTCTTGAAGGATTCGGGGAAGAAGCAGGTGCTGAGTTTCGGGAGGGCCGTGCTTTTCCTGAGGCCTTTCAGAGACTGCACCCCTGGGTCAGAGGTGAGGACAGCCTGCAGCTCGTGGTGGTTGTGATGGGAAGTGAGGGAGGCCGCAGGAACTGCAGGAATGCGGAGACCTGAGCTGCCCATATACTAGGCCTGTGAGGTTGCAGAACTTGCTTCCTGCCGTGGGCCTCAGCTCAGCCTTGAGCTGAGGACAGTGCCGCCCCATCTGAAGCACGAAGCCCTTCTAACTTTAAACGTGTAGTCCTGGAGCCCAGGTCCAGTGCTAAGTCTCACCTTGCTAGATTGCTTCTTTACGGAGAAAATTATATAGGTACGTGTTGGGGGAGGGGGGGAAGTGGTTGTAAGTTAAAATAAATAAATAAAATAAAATAGGGAAATAAGCAATTTCATATGCTTCTACCTACTAAACCACCGGCCTCTTTCCATGGCTTCAGGCCCGAGGGTGATGTCCTGTGAAGCTACAGTTGTTGTAGTCACACATTTCCAAATGTGCCGCCCTTTCTTCAGAGGAATCATTGCTTTCTTAGATCAGCAATTCAAATGAATAAAAATCCACGTCTGAAGGGACAGCCCACTGCTGCTTCCTCAGTCCGTGGCTTGTTCCTGGCCTGGCTGCCTGGGAGCTCACCAACTCAGGCACCTGTGTTGGAAGGTGGGCGGCAGAAATTGGAGTCCTGGCTGATGAAGGCTAATTAACAGGGCTCAGGTGCCTAATTAACCTGGCCCAGCCCTGGGCCTTGGGTTGGCCACGAAGGCCAGGTGAGCCCTCCTAGCCTAGACTGCTCAGACTGTTGAGTTTTCCTTTGTCCAGAGGAGATGAGACAGTCCCCCCCCTCCCCCCCTCCTTTGTTCCATTTCCTGGCTTGGGCCCTGGAAGCAGCCTGGCCTCTGGGCTTCTGAGGGAGCCCTGGCATTTGCTTTTCCAAACATTAGGCTCCCGTCTTAATCTGGAACCAGTAGGACTGGTCCTTCCTGGTTCTCACAGTCTGTGCTTCCCTGCAGCCCCTGCCCAGAGCCTTGCTTAAGGTCTCCAGCTCACAACTGCAGCTAGAAATGGAGAATGAGCCGTGGCTCGTGTGGTTCAGTTGGTTGGAGCATTGCTCCATACACTGAAAAGGGGGCGGGGTTTGATTCCCAGTCAGGGCACATCCCTAGGTTGTGGATTCAATCTCTGGATGTGGTACGTTACAGGAGGCAACCGATCAATGTTTCTCTCTCTCTCTCTCTCTCTCTCTCTCTCTCTCTCTCTCTCAAAAAAGGAAGAAAATTATATACTGTTGGGGGAGGAGGAAGTGGTTGTAGGTAAAAAAAAGAAAAAAAGAAATAAGCAATTTCATATGCTTTTACCTACTAGACCACCAGCCTCTCTCCATGGCTTCAAAAAAGGGAGAGAGGGAGAGAGGCGCAGAGTGAATAGAGAAGGGCCTATGTGTTCCCAGTGCCAGGAGCTTTTCCACGTCTCTTTGTTTCTCTTGGAAACACCCACCTTTCTCCTGACTGGTCTGACCCTCCCTGTAAACACCCACAACCTAGTTTTACTACGCGGATTGGCAGGCGTGGACCTGACAACTAGACAGGTTTCTCAGGACAAGGCACTGGAGTACATTCCAGCCCTTTCCTATGATTGCACATGAGGCTGACATCCAGGAATACTGAGCCCAGAGGTCAGCTGGGACTGATGGAGAGTGGGGTGGGGCGTGGATATTGTACTTGCCTGCACTTGCTGGAGGCTAAGACCAAGTGTCAGAGGGAATGGGTGGCCCACACCCCTAGTCTCCTACATGGACAGATCCTGGCTTTATTTAAAATCCTGATATTGTGCTCAACCTGGATTGTTTTCCCCATTAATTTTTTTTAAAATACGATATTGAAATACCATTTATCTTGATAACTGAGTCTTGGGTGGCCCCCTTAAATTTTCCATCCAACGGGAGCACCTCACTGGATCTGCGGAGCCGCTCAGGCAGAATTGTGAAGTTGGTGTTAGGATGTGTTTTGTTTTTCCTGGTTGCTCTTGCTCTACATCCCGCATGAGTAGGTAGTTTTCTGGTTGTATTGGCGTTTAAGTAGGATCATGCTGACTGTCATCTTAGGGCAGATTTCATCTTCGGACTTAAAATTGGGGGTGACTTTTCCTTGAAGTTCTCCAGCTTCCTTTCAGCCATCCCGAAGCCCTGAGGCCACTTAAAGGTCTGTGTGTGTTTCAGGGGCAAGGTCTGCGATTCCAGTAGAGGGGGCCTTTTTGATTCTCACTTAGCATCTCTTTGGGACATCCTGGAACTCAGAGATGTGAATAATACGGACTCATTCTCTCTCCCAGATTTCAGAAAGGACTGAGGTGTTCAGTGCACTCTGCTGTGCCTGGGGTCCCCGAGAGCCTTCCTCATGTCAGCCATCTCCCCCTTTTCACTGCCATTATCATCCTCCCACCTTTGTTTCACTCTCATCCTTTACCTCTACCTCCAGTGCCAGGGCCATGCTGGCTGTGGCTCTTCTCTTCCTCCCTGTCAGAGTGAAGCATAGACTTATCTTTGTCTCCGCATGGCTAACAAGGAATAAGAAACCATACGTCTCCTCTATGTGGGAGGTAGTGTCCTAGAGGTGTTGTTATTATTATTATTATTATTATTATTATTAATTATTTTGACTCACAATAATCCTGGGAGGGAAGATATGACCCCCATCTGAGGATGTGCAAACTGAGGCTCAGATCATTCTGTAACGTGCCCAGGGTCACACAGCTAGGAAGCAACATGACTGAACTGCTTGGCTCCAAAGTTGTCTCTCATTTTCCTCTGAGCGCATTTTAGGCCATGGTTGAGAAGCCCTGGGATAAGACGGGCCTAGCGTAGGCCTGCCTAAGCTTTGAGATGGCTCTGTGTCCAGCGGGGAGCGTGTCCTATGGCTAATCCACCAGCCTTTGTCTCTGGGATCACCCAGCAGGACCTGCAACCTCCCAGCTCAGCCAACTTCCTCTCTGTTCCTGGCTGCTCTCCCCACCATTTCCACCATTTTTCAGGGGTTTGTCCCACTCAGGGGTTGAAGGCATCAATCCCGTAGCCCTTCTCCCCAAACCACCGAAGACCTGTGGGCCTTGCTCCTATGTGACTGCTCTTTGCCACAGCTCCCACCCACATCCCTCCTAATCTTTCGAGTTTGGAAGCCTTACGGTAGCTCCTTGTTGGGAATTTGAAGTCAGGCTTTGCTTTTTGCTGCATTGAGAGCCCTTGGCACCCAGTTGTAGCAAAGACGGGAGCTGAGGAACTTGTCAATTCCCTCTCATTTTTTTCATCACCCACCCTGCACACATACTCTCACATGAACATTTACTCTGACGCTGTCTCTGCCTACAGAGGATGAAGGAAAGGAGCTGGAGATGTGTTTTATCTCACTTTCTTTGGGATTTGCCTCCCCGTTGGAGCCTTTGAGTCTGGGTGAGGTCAAAGGTTGCACACGTGCTTGTTTTGCTCCTCCGTCACTAGCTACCAATTTTCGTTCCTAGGTCTTTGCTCCGTGTCCTGCCCATGTGTCCTGACCCTGTGTCCTTGAGTTCCCACTTGCTTTGGGATTTAAGTTATTGTTAATTCGTCAACAATATTTAAAAATAGAAAAGTCCTGGAGGAAACTCTCCAGGTTCTTTCCTTTGGCTTCTTGTTTTCCAGGTACTGTAAATTGTTGACGAAGGATGCCAAGCAGGCTTGGTTCAATGGCTAAACCTCTTATCGTATTACAGTGTGATGCTGGTCTCAGCCTGGTCTCACCGCCAGAGCACACACAAACTTGAATAAAACTGGTATAGCAATGACTTGTGGTCTACCGTGGTGCTTTATTTGACCTTGCCCCTCTTTTTCTTTGTAATGAAATAAGATGTCCAAGTAACTGGCTGTTTCTGGGGAATTTCCACATGTAGGGAAGACATAACCAGAGAGAAATGGAGGTGGTGCAGGAAAGAGGTGGGAGAGGAGGCCCCCCGCTCCCCAAAGGTCCTAGCACCCCCAGCTGAAGGGCGCTGAAGTGACATCTGTGCAGGTGATTCAGTCTCTTCTCATAACTGACTTTGGCACAGGTCCTGGGTTTTGGCTTTCAGGGCCCTTAGCAAGTGTGTGTCGTCTCTCATTCTCTAGCCTGATATTGCTGGTGAAGTTGTGAATGGGGTTAAGAGGACAAACACAGATGGAGTTTGACACTTAGAGACAAGATTTGTTGGCTCTGAGTCATGGATTCCTTGTGGTCTTGATCGTCTTAATGGCACTTATGAGCTGTGTGACCTTGGGCAAGATGCTTAACCTCTCTGCTAAATTGGGAATTTGAAGTCCCAATAATAATCTGGCCACTCAGGGCCACTTCTGCTGCAAGCTGATCACAGCACTGCCTTTGTGCTCTAACTTTGAAGGATTGAGGATTGGGTGGGGATGTGAGTGAGAACAGACAGGAAGCATTTTGTTTGGGGCCGTTCTTCGTCTCTTTTCATCATTCAGCTGCATGTGGAAAAATGGCTTCTGAACTTCAATACTGACACCCTCATGCCGTGACCTTTCATTTCACTCCATACCTTTCCTCTCCACCGGGGAGAGGCGACAAGGCCAGATGCTTAACCTACGAGGAGAAAGAGGACCTTTTGCTGAATTTCAAAGTAGGTTTGTCCAGGGCCCACAAACCTTTGTAAAGCAGATTGGGCAGAGATAAACTGACCAAGCTCCCTGCTGAAGAAGACACTGTGGAAAGTGCCACATGCCATATGCCCATGTGTACATTGCCCCATGTTTCTGGAAAGCAGTGTGTCCATGCCGCCTTCATTTTCTAACGCCACTTAGTAATAAACACTAGCGATGACGTACTAGGACTTGATCTACCTCATCTCATTCACAACATCTCAGCATCCTTAAGAGTATGTCTCATTACTATCTCCACGTTACAGGAGGAAAATGAGGATCAGGGTCAAGTGACATGCCCAAGGCCTCATTAGCCAGTAACAGGGCTGGGATTTGCATATGTATCATGAGGATGAGTCAAATACAAAGATTCATCTACAGGTCATGCCAACATTAATTACAGGAGGGTTCGAGTGACCACCAAGGACCCAAATGATATTTTTGGGGTCTTCTTCTGCCCACTCCCCTCAGTCAACGTAGAATCTGAGAAAGTGAGAGTGTGGGAGCTCTCTTCACAGATTAGGAAACTTCTAAATGCCTGCCCACAGGAGGCTGCTCACAGGAGGTTGCTTCTCTGCCCGGAACTTACTGTCTTCTACATGCCACACACCAGCTGGACACGAGAGAGTCCCAGCTTTTCCGGATGGCACCCAGGCCTCAGAGACCCTATGGTCTGATGGGAGAGATTGAAATACACAGAAATCTGTTCAAAATCATGTGGTCGGTGCTATGGTGGAGCTAGGGGGGCATTATGGCCTGGCATCAGCATGAGCTGGGGATCTACAGGCTGCCTGGGTGCTCTGACACCGGAGCTGAGTCCTAAGGGATGGAGGGGCGCAAGGGCATGAAGGCAGGAGGTACGCTCTCTCATACCCAGCCGCAAGGTCTGTCTTTTTAAAAAAATATATATTTTATTAATTTTTTACTGAGAGGAAGGGAGAGGGATAGAGAGTTAGAAACATTGATGAGAGAGAAACATTGACCAGCTGCCTCCTGCACACCCCCTACTGGGGATGTGCCCGCAACCAATGTGCATGCCCTTGACCAGAATCGAACCTGGGACCTTTCAGTCCACAGGCCGACGCTCTCTCTAGTTTTGGCGTCTGTCTCCTTTTTGAAGGGACAGCTGTTGATGCCTCATGCTGGGTTCCTGTTTCTGGTTTTGTGATGCAACCATACACTGAGTGGCCAGATTATTAGGATCTCTGAATGCATAATAATCTGGCCACTCAGTGTATATCTTATATAATTAAAGGCTAATATGCTAATTGTCCCCTGGACCAGGAGTTTCACCAGCAGGCAGGCCGGCCAACCGCCCATGTCCCCTCCCCCTGGCCAGGATGGCCGGACCCCACCCATGAAAGAATTCATGCACTGGGCCTCATATATATATATATGGCCAGATTATTATGCATGCCTTCAGAGATCATAATAATCTGGCCACTCAGGGTATATGGTGTTATGTAGCCATTAAAATTAGATTGTTCAAGAATAATTAAGAAAATAAGGAAATGTTCATAAGTTAAAAGGCAGAATATAAAAACTTCAAAAACAATTTTATCCTAATTATATGTAGAAAATATATTTCCTTTTCTTTCCACCTTAAATATATATATTTGATAGGCATAAGAAAAAGGTAGAAAGCCAGTCATTGCTATCTTTATGGAAAGAGGTATGATGGATGATCTAAAACTGTTTTTGCTTTTGGAATTTTAAGACTTTTCTTTTTAATAATGAGTGCGTGTTACTGTTACACTGAGCAAAACGATGATGAATACAGTAGTTTGGGGATACTTTCCAGAGAGGCCAGGTTCCTCTGCAGCTGTTCCAGAAGCCCAGGCCACTTACTTTGAGGCTGCCTCTGCCCTGAGCAATACAGTGACTTCAGAAGCCCTGCTCTTAGAAGGGAGAATTGGGGCCCAGGCCAGGTCCAGCTTCCAGTCCTAATGGGCTCTCCTCCTGACCCCTTCTTTCATCTCTTCCAAGTGCTGGGATGGTGAGTCACCTGCAGAATGCAAGCAGTGTCTAGTGAGGGCACAGGCAGCGGACATTCTAACAGAGGAAGTACCAGGGAGGTCTCCTAGAGGGCAACACAGGCTCACTCTCCTCCAAGCAGGGCAGGGGCCTACACACCCACACGCTGTTTACTGGACTATGGAATGTGCTTCTTTAAGCCTGGGACCATGCTAATCTAAGCGTGCTAATCCTCTCTGGTTCCACCCAATCTAGTCCGACCAGCTCCAGTTGGAGACTGTGTTTTGGCGTAGGAAAGTGGGGTGGTGGTGAGGGTGGGCCTCTGTGGCTCTGCCCTGCACATACACCCCCTACCCCCAAGATATGGTCACACCAAAGCCACCCAATCAGGAGGGGTCCTTACGCTGTCTCAATGGCAGGCACTGGAGGCGCCTCTGTGAGAAGGGGGGAAAGGAAGGGTTGGGATAGAAGATTAGTCCTAGAAAATAGGCCCATGGACACAGGTTGGATCATGCTACCCCAGAGTCTGTAGAAAAGATATGCATTCTTTAGCATGGCCTGAAGGGCCTAACCTGATCAGATCCCAGCTTACCTTCCCAAACTCCTACCCAATGTCCCCGCCCCCCTGCCCTTCCCCTCCCATTAGACTGTACTTCCCTATTTCCTATAAGACCTGATTGATCTTCCAGGAGCAGAGGCCTCCAGCTTGAGAGAATTATCTTCTCTCTCTCTTTTTAAAATTGAATTCAGAGAGAGGAAGGGAGAGGAAGAGGCTGAGGGAGAGAGAAACACCCATCAGCTGCCTCCTGCACACCCCGTCCTGGGAATTGGGCCCAAAACCCAGGTATGTGCTTTGACTGGGATTCAACCGTGACCTCCTGGTTCATAAGTCAATGATCAACCACTGAGCACACTGGCCAGGCAACTTCTTTATGAGCACTCTGCTACTTACTCAGGTGTCTAAGCTGAGTATAACCTAATTAAGTGGTTGAATTAAGGTAGGAAGAGGCAAGGGAGAATTAGGCAAGAGAAAGAGGGAAAGAGAAGAAAGGAAGAAAGACTTAGCCGAAACTGGTTTGGCTCAGTGGATAGAGAGTCGGCCTGTGGACTGAAAGGTCCCAGGTTCGATTCCAGTCAAGGGCATGTACCTTGGTTGCGGGCACATCCCCAGTAGGGGGTGTGCAAGAGGCAGATGATCGATGGTTCTCTCTCATCGATATTTCTAACTCTCTATCCCCCTCTCTCTTCCTCTCTGTAAAAAAATCAATTAAAAAAATATTTTTTAAAAAAAGGAAGGAAGAGAGACTTGGATTCTGCCCTCTAGGTCACAGACTCCCTGGTGAGACCTCCTATGCTGGGATGCACTTGAGCCATTGACCAAGCACAAAGGAATATTCCTGCACATAAAGGCAGTCCTGGAGGCCATAGTTAGTGAAGGGTGGCCAGTTCACGAAGCATGGACTCCCATCCGGTTCAAGAAGCTTACCCAGCCTGAGGGAACAGAACCACTCCCCTGATAAATACCTATGGGGGCCCGCTCTGCTGGGGATGAAGATAAATACCTATGGAGGGCCTACTGTGGTTGGGATGCAGTGTGGCTGACAATTTCAATTCACTCAGGGCCAGGCAGCTCAATGAGGGATGCATTGTTATAACAACTGGAGGTTGGGCAGTCTGGGGGAGACTGTGTCGAACAGAGAGGCATGCCCCTTTTAGAAGCACCGACTTAAAAAAGAATGCACACACACACACACACACACACACACACACACAGTAAACCATCCCCCCTATGTTTTAAAACCCCTGAGAGTGATTGAGATTGAAAAGTACCTCCTTTTTGGAGTTTACCATCTAGTGGGGGGAAATCAGATAAGGTAATAGCCCATTAAGGCGCCAGAAACTGTCTATGTGTATGTATCTAGGTACCTATATCTATATTCTGCTGGTGCCTCGTCTTTTTAGCACCATCTCTATCTCAATCTATCTATTCTATAGATGAAGATAGATTGAAAGAAGAAATAAAGGAAGGAAGAAAGATGAAGGAAGGAAGGGAGGAAGGAAGGAAGAAAGATCTACGTTGAGACCTGAAAGATGACTAAGATGGAGCAGTCACTGGGTGGTCATGGTTGTGGGGATTCCCAGTATCGCAAGCAGCCATGTGAAGGGGATTTTTATCCTCTGCCAGTCTGCTTATCTTGCATTTCTCGCCTCATAGGATGCTTTTTTCTTGAAGTCCTTTCTTTTTCCTAAGTGTTAGGGTTGGGTGATAACGGGGAGAGAAGGAGAAAAGGTAAATGTGAGCCTAGGTGGAGGTGGAGGGATTGCTAAGAAGTCTGCTCTGTGGTGAGAAAAACAGCGACTCTCAGGAGACTTTCTAGGAAAAGACACTGAGCCATGGGAAGGAACAGGTGGGGCAAAGGTTTGGGGGATGGGTTCTAGGTATGGGGATCTTTCTCTTGGCCCGGTCTCGGAGCAAATGATATTGTTACCATCATGATTAGCTAGTTAATAAGAACAAAAAAAGGAAAGCAAAAGGAAGTCAGACAGTGTAAGCATGGTCACCTGGGAGGCGTCACCAGGAAGCTAGAGCTTCACTCAGCATTGTCTCTCCAAGGGGATTGACACCCTCCCTCTCCGATCGATCGATCGATCGATCGGGTGAGGACTGTTGAGGGGAGAAAGGGGAGCTATAGGCACCTGTGCAGTCGAAGCGGGTGGCACAGGGGAGATGCTTGCATGTTTAAGAGATGCTGGGCTCCCTCATGCTTCTTCTCTGTCAACTGGAGGAAGAGGTGGCCCAGGCGCTGCAAGCCCAGCGAGAGGGCGCCATCGGAGGGCTGCAGAGGCAGATCCACCAGGCGTCGGCAGCAGCCTCACGTCAGAGGAATAATCCTGATGAATTTGGGAGCTCACGGTTGTTCAACAATAACGAGTTAAGTTCAAAATACGGTGTTGGCTGGTCTCGGACGCTGAGCATGACTGAGGTGGTTCCCAATGTGGGGACTGGAAGAGGTTGGGAGGTGGAAGGAGGCTGAAAGAAAGGCGTCCCTGGGTCTGTATTGTCCAAACACTAGAGAAGCAAGAGACAGATCGAGGAGCACTGGGAGAGGAGGTGGCCACGCAGCTTCTTTTGTAGATTGAGGGACCCCCTGAGGCCACATAGTCTTCATATGTTTCGACCAAAAACAAGATATTGAAACAGATTGAGTGCAGAAACAGATATGAGAACTTGGCTGTCTCTTATTAAGCCAGACATTAAAGGGATGTGCAAAGACATAAAATAATGACACTCTTTTTTCATATATATTTTTTGTTTTGGAACATACGGTTATTTTTCATTAAAATGTTTGTTAAACATTTAATGGGTTCATGATGGTTATTTTTAATGAATCAGTATTTTTTTTAATTTCTAGGTTTTATTTTTGAATACAATAGATAAATAAGATAGATACAATATGTATGCATAATACACAGGCACTCTGGAATCAATATTTTTAAAAGTACTAGGGATTTGAATCACCACCAGATGGCGCTGGTGGGAACAAAGAGCAGCTGTGTGTGTGTGTGTGTGTGTGTGTGTGTGTGTGTGTGTGTGTGTGACAGAAAGACAGAGAGAGAATAAAATTTGCAATAGTGAGTTTTATGGTATGCGATTTCCTAATAACAATGATATTTGTAGACTCCATAGGAAAAAAAAAAAAAAAAAGACAGGCCCAGGGCTTAATCAGATGGGTTTTCAAAATCTAAATTAGATGGGCAGATTGACGCCAAATAATATGTTGGGCTTTCCCCCCTTCCTCTAACAAAAGCCAAGCACATTCCTTGGAGAAGCTCCCCGCAGCCTCGGCAACTAAGCAGATTACACTGAAAGAGCCCAGTCTTTTCCATTTTGTGTTGCTAATAAGATAACATTAATCTCTGGGGTTTAAGAGTGAAATTTAGGCAGATTTATTCCATTAAGGAGTGCACTGTAGAAACCCCGCAGTCAGCAGCTTGTCCCCATAGGCCCCTGGAAGCTGAGTGGGGGAGGAGGTAGTGGGGTGGAGTCGTTGGGGTGGGGGGGTGGAGAGCAGGTTACCTTTGAGAGAATTAGCTGGCCCTGGTGGGACAAAATAGTATAAATGTATGGGCTTTGTGTGAGGAACTATACGTGGGCATCGGGAAAACTTGAAGCCAAACTTATTTTTGGGCAGTCTGAAACAGCTAACAAAGGAGAGGAGTCTTTCCAGAAGTGAAGTTTTTACTGGGTCAGCAGTAAAAAGAGCTAGTGCCCAAAAGGTGTGTGTGGGTGGTGGGGTTTGGAGTGGCGGTGGGGTCTGGGGCTGGGTCTCTGAATGGATTTAGGAGGTGCTGGAGAAGCGGGTGTAATGAGGCTGGGGTGGATGTATCCCCCTCTGACATTTAGCCATTCATTCACCTGGGCACTATCCCGGGAACTGGGTCTACAGTAGAGACTGAAATGCTAGCAGACCCGCTTCCTGCCCTCAGTGGGACTTGTCTGAAAAATGCAAAGTCAATACTGAAGCAATCTAGACATCTTCGTGCCACCCCTTCACCACAGACTTTTTTTTTTTTTTTATGTTTCCGAGTTCACTGAGCTTAGTCTCTAGTAAAACTATCCGTGCAATTGGCCAAGTGGAATGACAGGTTTTCCATAGGAAGATGAGGGCGGGAATGATACAGCCAGAGGCTCAGAAAGCGTGGGCGGGGATGCGGTTTCCTCCTGGCGGCCCTTTCTCCTCCCCTCCTTCCCTACCTTCTTGCCCTCCTTATTTCCATGAATATTTACTAATCACCTGCTCAGTGACAGGGGTGGAGGCAGCAAAGCTGAGCAAGACATACCTGGTCTCCAACCTGGTGGAGCATGAGAGCACGCAAACAAGAACAAAAAACGTATCCGCACGCTGCAGTTAGACGGGGAGCCGTGGAAGCACAGTGACCTGGAAATGGGAGTCAGCAAAGCTGTGGGTGTGGATGGAACCTGACCTGGGGCCTCTTGACAGAGGCTGGAGAGTGATGAGCAGGCACTCAGGATCCGGGGACTGAGCCATGTGGGGAAGAGCCTTGTGTGACTAAAAGGGTGGGGGAACAGCAGGGGCAGACTCTCAACAAAATATTAGGGGCTCAAAGAAGGCCTGCGTGTTGGTGTGTTTTTAATGGCACAGGACATGGTTGCCAGGGTTTTAAATTGCAATGCTCTAGGCATGTCATTAAGGGAGACGGCTTAATTGGCACCAAGTGGGACGCTAAGTTGTAGATGGAGCTTAGGAGAGTGATCTTCTGATATTAAAAATCAGGGGCTGTGTGGGTGTGTGTGTCCCTAGCCTTAATCTTGTGTGTTTTTCTTCTGGGCCTCCAAGCGAGAATGACCGCCCGCACCCCAGCCTCCTTAGTGTGTGTGTGTGTGTGTGTGTGTGTGTGTGTGTGTGGAGGGGGGGGGGGTTGTTGTTTGTTTGTTTGTTTTTTTGTTGTTGTTGTTTTGCTGCCTGTGTGAAAATCCCTGTCTAGGCCTCAGTCTGGCCTGCAGCAATAATGTTCAGAAGGGGTTTCTGGGCCTAAAACAAAGATGGATCACTGAGCACAACCGTGAGCCATCCCAGACATTACCAATGCCCCGTGCAAACTCTTCTACTTAGAATCACAGAATTTTGGAGCTGAACGTGAACTTTACAATTACCTTCCATTTTATATATGAGAAACCTGAAGGCCAGCCCCGGCCGGTGTGGCTGGCACCAAAAGGTTGCTGGTTTGATTCCCCGTCAGGGTGCGTGCCCAGGTTGCAAGCTCAATCCCTGGTAGGGGACGTGGCAAGAAGTAGCCGATTGATGTTCCTCTCTGCTCTCACATTGATGTTTCTCTCTCTCCACCCCCCCATCACTCCTCTACTCCTTTCCTCTCACTCTCAAAATCAATTAAAAATATCTCTTTAAATGTGAGGGCCAGAGTCATGACTGGCTTGCTCTCGGTCTCTCAGCTGATGGGTGAGATCAAGAAATGACCAGGTCTGGAACTTGAACACAGAGTCCCCTCGGATAAAATCCTGAGTCCTCATCCCTAACTGGTGTGGGTCAGTGGGTAGAGTGTTGGCCTGAAGACTCAAGCGTCGCAGGTTCGATTCCGGTCAAGGACGTGTATCTTGGTTGCGGGCACATCCCCAATAGGGGGTGTGCAGGAGGCAGCTGACTGATGTTTCTTTCTCATGGATGTTTCTAACTCTCTCTCCCTCTCTCTTCCTCTCTGTGGAAAATAAATAAAATATATATATTTTAAAAATCCTGAGTTCCCATGTGGCTATGCAGCAGCCTTTTCTGCACCCACCCTGCCTTTGACACCCATTCCCACCCTCTTTGAAATGCCTGTTGTTTTCCCAGAAGTGTGGTGACTCTGCCGCAGAGGTTTCATGAAGAGAGGGGAGGAGTGCCAGCGCAGGTAACTGAAATGCTTTATGAAATAGGAGAAGAGAGTTCTCTTTTCCAGTCACGAGGGACCATTTCACCTTGACAAAGGCAAGTCCCTTCGTGGACCATCATGGCCTGGAGGAGTGCCTGCCCCTCCCCACGGTGAGCCACCTCCTCGCTCTGCCAGCGCAGGCCCATTGCATCATGGAGGCTGAAGGCCTGTGTGTTTACCTGGCAATTATCTGCAATGGGAGCCAGCCCTTCCAGGCGGTTCTCTTTGATCCTCCCCAGCACTGTCTTCAGAGGTGGGCATCTGGGGTGGAAGCCTATGAAGCTCCTCGGAGGTTCCTGAGAGTGACCCGAAGTCAGGACCAGCTCTCCAGACCGCTGGGTCCATCCCTCTTATACCCGCCCATTTGGACCTCGCTGCTACTGCAGCAGACGGAGGATTTTAAAGAGGCCCAGTTTCCCCCTGCCAGGCAGTGAAGGAGTGTCTCAGGTGCTCCTTAGAAGAGGTGGGTAAAGGTAAAATAGCTGCAGGTCTATATATATATATAAAAGGCTAAATGTCCATTCTTCCCTCCGACCAGTAGCTGTGACATACACTGACCACCAGGGGGCAGACACTCAACACAGGAGCTGCCATGATATGTACTGGCCATTTAAAAATAAACAGCACCATGAGCCTGGCACCAACAAACCAATACTCAGCTTCCCCCAAGTGGGACACAGGCCCTGCCACCACAATGGAGCAACACCCCACCAAACTGCAGTCGAAGCTGCTGAGAGCCCATGGCGCAAAATGTGGCCCACAGCCCAATCTAGCCCGGAAACAGTCTCTGTGGGCACTGGGCAATTACATCACTTAGCAATGCCCAGCTTCCTCTCCCTAGTGACTAGCCTCCTTGGAGTTTCTTCAGCCCAGGAACCCAACTTGCTTTATTGCCAGGTGCAAACATTTTACAGGTCCACCAAATGTCTGTGAAGCGTTTTCCTGTGCCTCATCTCATTTGATCCTCACAGAAGTCCTGGAGTAGGTAGATAGGAGACTTACTGGAATCCTATTTTATTTTCATTAGCAAGACAATGGAGATTTAGAAAATTTAGAATCTTGACCTGACTGAAAAGAAGTAAGAAATGGTGGAACTTGAAAAATGACTTCAGGTTTTCTCACTGTGCAGAATATAGTCAAACACTGCTACAGTTCAATATTTTACCCTTTATTCTCCCTGCACGATCTACAATAATAATCTGCTTTGTGTTGACATTTACTGCTGTGTTGTTGACAATTACCTGAAAGAGAAGTTGGGGTGTTTCACTGGGCTGGAAAAAGTTTAGCTAAATCAGAAAGCAGTTCTAATTAAGCAAGTTTATTCTCTCTATATAAAAGGCTAAGTTGACTTGCACGTGCGTGATACATATAAAGCTCTCACTGGTGCCAAATGCATGCATGTATTTAGATCTGTCATTGTTGATTGTGAATTTGGTTGACACTTCTATTATAGAGAAAGGGTGAATAGTGATATTAAATATTTCTTCTAAGTGATTTCCTTTTAATGTGCATGAATCCATGTACTGGGACACTAGTGTCCCAGAGCGACACCCCACTAAATTGCAGCCAATATTACCAAGACCCCATGGTGCAAAATGCGGCCCACAGCTCAGCCCAGCCCGGAAACAGTGGCTGTGGGCCACATTTTGCATCATGAAGGCAGGGACTCTTGTTGGCGTTGCTCACTGCTGTATCCCACGTCTAGAACAGTGTCTGGCTCTTGGCATGAGTTTAAGGACTCTGAATGGATAGATAAACTTGAGCCAGTAACTTGCCTTTCTGAGCCTACATCCTCCCTTTTTTAAAAGAAAGGTGTGAGAATTAAATCAGATAACTGCTGTAGATAAAACACAGATCAAGAGCCAACATAGATCAAGTACTTATTCAGTGCCAGTTTTCAAATGTACTAAGTGCTTTATGTGGATTATTTTACTTAATCCTCTCCCAAGCCCTGGGAGGTATCCTTTTTATCTTCATTTTACAGAAGAGGAACCCGAGGCTTAGAGAAGTTGACTCACCTACCCAGGGTCACACAAAATTCCAGTCCACACTTGTTTGAGCCCAGAGCCGGCATAGACAGGCCAGTCAGCCAGGACAGGGGGGACAGGGGAGCTGAGACAGCTCTACGAGCTGGCCTTTACAGCAGATGCAGAGGTCACCTCCATAGCGATGGCATCTAGGCCCCAGTTGTACATCAGCTTGAGGCCCAGAAAAGCAGCAAAGCCAAGTGGGCAAGGCCAGGACCAGCTGTAGTGACTGATGGTCCTCCCCAGGCACTGACCAATCAGTAGAGGCCACAACCGTGAAAGAGCATACCTGGAAAACAGATGAATATTCTGCTGAAACCCTCCCGAGGCCTTCCTGCCTGCAAGAGAGACAAAAGCCTCAAGCCACAGGAGCCAGCTCATGCTCTGCCTCTGGGGAGCAGCCTGCACAGTCCCTTCATCTTCCCCAAATCTCTCACCCCCACCTCCCCTGCCCGTGGGCATGCATCTCCTAAACTCTAAGGGTTTCCAGGAGACTTACAACCAGGGGAGCAATGGGGAGCGGCAGCTCTAACCTGGGCTAATCCCTTGGCCCCCTTTTCTCTGACTTTCCAGTGAGCTAAGGGAGCCCAGCCTTCTATGCTAAGCCTTTCCTTGTCTCGCTGTCCCCAGCTTTAATAAATGTTCCCTTACAGTCACCTGGACTCGTGTTGTGAAATCTTTCCTACACAAAGTCAAGAACCCACACACTCCCAGCTGGCCCTCGGCAGGTCCGCTCAGGGCAAGCTTTCAAATGTCCTAAGCGCTTTACGTGGATTATTTTACTTAATCCTCTCCCAGATCCTAGGAGGTATTCTTTTCACCTTCATTTTTCAACAAGAAAGAACCTGAGGCTTAGAGAATTTAGTCACCCACCCAGGGTCACACGGAATTCAAGAAAGAACCTGAGGCTTAGAGAATTTAGTCACCCACCCAGGGTCACACGGAATTCACGTCCATATTTGTTCGAGCCCAGAGCCGGCACTCTGAACCCCGACCACATGCACAGGACACAGGGCCCGCAGCCAGGGCTCTACTAAATCACACAGCCAGAGACCCTGGTGGTCTGTCCTCCCCTTCCCCCCAAGCACCTGCCCCTCCCGCTGAAACCTGCCATTCTGGAAGTGTCCCCTGTCCTCAGGAGTCAGCGTGGTGCATGTAGTAATGAGATGGTAGGTTTGGTCACAGGATACCTAACCTCTGGCACCTCCGTTGCCAGTCCCTTACCGTGTGATCTCGGGCAATCACTTCCCCGTCCTGGGCCCCAGGTTCTATAGGTACGATCAGCACCAAAGTCTCCCCAGCTCTCCCAGCCCTCAGACGGCGGGAAGGGCCTTGACCTCACTCTGCTCAGCAGCGAAGTCTAGCCTGCCTGGAAGACCACAGCAACAGGACAGATGCTGACACTTCTTTTTTATTTTTATTTTTTTTATTGATTTCAGAGAGGAAGGGAGAGGGGGAGAGAGAGAGATGGAAACATCAATGATAAGAGAGAATCATCATTGAACAGCTGCCTCCTGCAAGCCCCTTCCTGGAAATCAAGCCCAAAACCTGGGCATGTGCCCTTGACCAGAATGGAACCTGGGACCCTTCAGTCGGAAGGCTGACTCTCTCTCCACTGAGCCAAACCGGCTAGGGCTGACACATCTTTTCAGTCTTGCTTCCTTCCCCATTTCCTGCTCGCAGGGTAGATGAAAAGTTTGACCGGGATTTTTATGAGGACAGACCGGTGGCTCCTGGAAGAACCGGAGGGAATTGGTGCCGTGCCAGAGGAGGAAGGAAGCCCTTTGTCTCGCTGCTGCTGTTGGATCTGGAGGGTTTCCAAAGAACACTGGCCTGTTAACGAGGTGTCCCCGGGGCCCGGGGGATGGGGGGCCCTCCCTCCCTTTCCTCATCCCAGCCTGGGCCTGTCCCGGCAGCCTGAGGGGCCAGGGGACGGCATTGCCAGGCATGCTCTGACCCTGCCGGTGAAGCTCCTGCCTGGTTTTCCTCCTGGCCTCCCCAGCCGGCCCTCTCTTCCCTGGAACCTGGGGCAGCCTGTGGAGGAGCCACTGGCATCGCATGCCTTGGGAAACCTGGGTCAAGAAGAAGCCCGCCGTGATGAACTGATTGCTTTCAGATCTTAGAGCCAAAGGTGGCGACTGCTCGGTGGGCACCGAGTCAGCGATCCCGACACGGGGCCAGCACCTCCAGGGTGAGACTGGCTCTCTGGTTCCACCACCTACTTTGCTTCTTTAATTCTAAAGTTGTTTTCTGGAGAGAGGGAGAGAGAAAGGGTGATTTGTCGTTCCGCTCATTCGTGCACTCATTGATTGTTTATCTACCCTGGCCAGGGATCGAACCCCCAACCTTGGCTTATCAGGATGACGCTCTAACCAACTAAGCTACCCGGCCAGGGCCCATTGTGCTTCCTTGACCTTCTGTATCTGTCTCCCATTCCTTCCCTCTAGGTGCCCTCTGCTCACTTACTCTCTTTCCACCTGCTTAGATTCCTCTTCTCCTCATGCACACCCATACCATGCCATTTGTTGGACAGGTGTGGTCATTCTGGCCCTCAGTGGACTCCGGGGTGAGCCCCAGGCCAGCGAGGACAGAACAGAGAGCACATGCTGTTACAAAGGTGGGGTGAGGGGGGCGGGTCAAAGGTCCCCTATGTTCCCCCTGCCCCCCTCCTTGTTCAGGCCCTCCCTGCCCTTCTTGAGCTCTCCTCTCCCCTGCCAGGAGAGACTTTGGGAGTCTTGTAAGTCTTCTCTACTTGAGAGGGAAGGGAGGCCCTGACTTCAGGGAGCCCAGGGCATAGGAGAAGGGGCCTTGGGTGGCCAGGGCAGTGCTGGATGGAAGCACTTTAATAGTGCTGGATGGAAGCTGGATGGAAGCACTTTAATAGTGTGTGTGTGTGTGTGTGTGTGTGTGTGTGTATGTGTGTGTGTTCTCCTTTAAGGGCAGGGGTAGGAGGGAGATGACTATGGGAGTGGAATAATCAGGCAGAAATGCAGGGCTGAGCGGGGCCACTGCTTGGGCAGGAGGAGGAAAGTGGCAGCAGAGGGGACAGCAGGCCCCAAGCTCCCCTCCCCTCCCCTCCTGTCCCTTGGAGGGAGTGGGACCACTTCACAGACAATGAATCAGGCGCTGGGCAAGGAGCGGTCCGGTACCAACAGATCCAGCTCTCCACTGGCTCATTAGGAAGAGAAATGACTGAGCCAAAGCTGCCAAGAACCAGCTCTTCAGGATTGTATTGTGTGTGTTTTTTTTCTGGCACTTTCCGCAGCACTGCCAAGCTGGTGGAGAGATTAGGGCAATCTGATGCTGAGGGCAGCAGGAAAACCAGTGTCCACACCGTGGACAGTCTGTGTGTGTCCAGCGTGGTGGCAGTGCCCAATGTCCTGATACGGATGGACTCTGGTGGTCCCCGGGGGCCAGGAAGGGACTCTCAGGATTGGCACCTCCAGACTCCACATAGCAGTCTCACGGTGGGCAGAGTTGCGCCCACTGACTCAGCAGAAAGAGTTCCACAATGCGCCCTCTCTCCCAGGGATCCTGCCTGGGGAATAGGAGGCCAGAGTGCAGTGGTTGGGGCTGTTTGCTTTTCCAACACCCTTCAGCCACCACTGCCCACACTGCCCCGCCTCCCCCCTTCATTGATACCGTTGTGGTGTTTTTCCATCTGAAGAAAAATGCTGTGCAAAGGCTTCTTCCAGCCAAGTCCCCTAGCCCCAGGGGTGATTTTCAAAATAGTGCCAAACATGAATCCTTTTATAGCAGGATGTCAAGGAGTCCAGGGTCCAGGAGAAGGGGCCTTGGGTGGCCCAGGGCAGTGCCATTTGCCAGCTGGATGGAAAGCACTTTCATGTGTTTCATTTTTTGTGTGGGGGTGTCACTTTTTCTTTATTGTAAAAAACACAAAACATTAAATTCACCATCTTAACCATTTCTAGGAGCTTAGTTCAGTAGTGCGAAGTATACTTGCATTGTTGTGCAACTGATCTCTTAAGACTTTTCCATCTTGCAAAACTGAAACTCTATACCCACTAAGCAATGATTCCCCCTTCCTTCTCCCTTCAGCCTTTGGCAGCAACCTTTCTACTTTCTGTTGCTATAATGTTGACTGCTTTAGATACTTTAAATGTATTTGTCCTTTTGTGACTGACTTATATAGCTTAGCACAATGTCCTCAAGGTTCAAAACACTTTAGTATTTAAGTATTTAGTATTTTAATAATTCATATTTCCACCCATGCATTAGCTGAATGTCAGCCCTGTGTTGGCCCTACCTCAAACTTAAGCCCCATTGCACAGTTCTGGCAATTACTCTTGCCTGAATATGAAAGAAACCCTCTTCCTCATCCCCAAATCCCCTTCTATGGTGCTTTCCCTGGTGTTCTCAGGAGACTCTTGGAGTATGAGAAATCTCTCTAACTTCAGCCAGAGCTTTGGTCAGGACTTCATTTCCCAATACTTGCTAATTCATTCCCAACTAGTTTCTTAAATACATCACCTACTATCTAAGCGGAACTTCCTGTTATTTTTTTTTCTTCTTCAAACACACCCTAAACATTCCCATCTTCATGCCTTTGCTCATGCAGTTTCCTCTATAAAGAGTGTCTTTTTCTTTTGTTGAAAAGAATTACCAGAGATGCAGAAAAAGGAGAAACGTTTGCAAACCAGGGAAATGCAACCTTGGTAAAAACAAAAAGTGCCTTCCACAGAGACCAAGGGGAGGCACCTTTTTTTTTTTTTTTTTTTTTTTTTTTTTTAAATATATTTTTTATTGATTTTATACAGAGAGGAAGGGAGAGAGATAGAGTTAGAAACATCGATGAGAGAGAGTCATCGATCAGCTGCCTCCTGCACACCCCCTACTGGGGATATGCCCGCAACCAAGGTACATGCCCTTGACCGGAATCGAACCCCGGACCTTTCAGTCCTCAAGCCAACGCTCTATCCATTGAGCCAAACCAGTCCCGGCAGGGAGGCACCTTTTATAGAGAAATTTCTCACCCAGGTTCCTGATTGGTTCAATTGTATGCAAATGTGGTTTCCAAAGTTGTACAGGTCTGATTGGTTTGAATTGTGCAGTTCTGATTAGTCAGTATTGTGCATTCTAATTGGTCTTTATAGTGCAGTTTCTGACTGGTCAGTTTAGATACAAATGAGGATATAATTGTGAATTCTGATTGGACAGGGCAGGTGTCAGTCCACTGGTGAAATGACAAAACCAGGAACTCCCTTATAATTGATTCAGATGGCAGGAGCATACTACAGGAGGTTGAGAGTTCCGTCTCTGGCTTTTCCTGAAATGCAGACTGTGTAAGAGCCTCTTTCAGCCATAGCCACTAGACTCTGGTTATGAATTTAGGCCTAGGTAGCCACAAGATCCCATTTTGGCAGATTTCTTCTTGGGGTTCACATTCTTTTCTCTCTTAGTCCAACTCACATTCATCTGCTAAGCCTACTCAAATGGTACCTTCTCCATGAAAGTCTCCAACTATTACCCTGCTCAGAAATGATCTCTCTTTCCTCTGGTACCCTAAAATACCTTTCTCCCTAAAACTTCAGTATAGTGCTTATAATTCTGTCATCATCATTTGGTAGAATTTGTTGAGAATCAATTCTGTGTGGTGCAAATATACTGCACTTTACAGTCTCATTTGCTTTTCTATCTTATAAAATTGTATTTATGCATGTTTTCTTCCTTTCGAGGTTATGATAATAAAGCAAATGGGAGTTGGCATCAAACAGACTTGGTCTTGGACCCCGGTTCCATTATTGGCTGATGTAGTTTGGGCAAATTACTTACGCTCCTAACCCTCTGCTTTATTGCTTGGAAAACATGGATAATGATACCTCATATTGGGTAGTTGTATTGCATGAAATAATAGTAACAGCTAGCATTTACTGAATGCTCATTATGTGCTAAGAAATGCTCCAAGTGCATTTTCTATATTAACTTCTTTAATAATGTAAACCTTTATAACAATCCTAGGAGGTAAGTTTATTCCCACCAGCAGTTTGCAAGAAGGCAAACCTAAAAATTTAAGAATTCTTAGTCTTAATCATTAGCAAGAGCTGCCTCCCTTAGGGTTGCTAATCTCCACCACAGGCTGAACAATATCTGCATACTACTTAGTCCAGCAATGGAAGCTATTATCTTTAAAAAAAAAAAAATACACACACACACACACACATATATACACACACACACACACACACACACACACACACACACACACATATACAGACACTGAGTGGCCAGATTATTATGTTATTATGATCTCTGAACACATAAAAATCTGGCTACTCAGTGTATATCTTATATAATAAAATGCTAATATGCAAATTGTACCTGCAAACAGGAGTTCAACCAGCAGGCAGGCCGGCCAACCATCCATGTCCCCTCCCCCTGGCCAGGCTGGCTGGACCCCACCATGCACGAATTCATGCACCAGGCCTCTAATACACACACACACACACACACACACACACTGAGTGGCCAGATTATTATGTGTTCAGAGATAATAATAATCTGGCCACTCAGTGTATATATATATTTTTTATTGATTTCAGATAGGAAAGGGAAAGGAAGAGAGATATAGAAACATATACTGGGGATAGAGCCTACCACCTGGACATGTGCACTGATAGGGAATCGAACTGTGACCTCCTGATTCATAGGTCTATGCTCAACCACTGAGCCACAACAGCTGGGCGAAGCTATTATTCTTATCCCTATGCTTACTGCTGAGGGCTGGGCTCTGCCCTGTGCATCTTTGCTTCCTCATAACCCCTCGAGATTATAATAACTTACATTCATAGAGCATTTTCCATGAATTTGCATTTGCCAGGATTTGTGATAAACCTCTAGCCCTAGCACAATGAATGAATGAGGGAGTGAATACAGAAATGGATGACAAGAGGGGACAGACATTCTTGAACAACGGGCCAAAGTGGCCTGAACATAAGGGCCATCCCTGCTAGGTTGTTCGCTTGGCAAGAAGAGGTTGCCTCCCGGGGATCTGACTTGTGCCCAGTATTCATCAGGGTTTTCATTAACGACTCAAAAGATGGAGTGCAGAGGATACTAATCAAATTGGTGAAGCCTGCAAGGCGGGGTAGGAGCGGAGCACTTAGGAGGCAAGCTCGCGCGCGCAGACAGTCCTTGACAAATTAGAGAAATAAACAGAGTCAATAAACGGAGCTCCAGGAGCTGCAGGCTTCAAGTGGCTCTGAGGGAGCAGCCACCTCCATTGGATCTGCCTGGAGGAGGCTTGACCCACTTTTTCTTCGGGCTTCACCTGGCTGGACTGCACATTTGGGGGAAATCTAAACGTCATTCCCTTGAGGGGCGTGGGCCCGGAGGCATCCTGGACAAAGTACCCTCTCCAAACGATAGCCTGTCCCCATTCCTCCCTGGCCTCTCCCCTCCTTGCCTGAGCCATCTGCTTAGCCGGGTCTCGGGGAGGAAAGAGGATGGCTCCACCTGCTTTTGCCAAGACCCAGGATTTGGTAAAAGCAAGAACTTGCCCCTTGGTGCCCCATCCCACCCACCGAAATGGTGCTGCCCTTCAGAGACATTCTCATCGTTAAGTAACTTATTTTTTCTCATTTGAGGCTGCCCTGGAGCTTCTTGGGGAACGTGTATTGGGTGTGAAAGAAGGGACACGGAGATCTGGTAGGGCATGCCTTACCCCTGCCTGTCTGAGCGGTGGGGCAATTGCAATGATGTATGGGCTTTGCCGCTCCAGCTCAACCCTCTGGAGCTATGCGGCATCAGGTAACTTCTCTGAGTCTAGCCCCTTTGGTCCCCAGCCATTGAAAGCCATTTGATTTATCTTAATCAAAATAGAGTGCTTAAGAGGAGGAATAAGAGGTTCTCAGAGACCCAGGAGCTGGTGGGAGAGCCTCTTTCTTCCTCTTCTTCCTGGAAGGTGTGAAGTTCTCCGCGGCTGCTTCGCTCAGCACAGCTGTCCTCTCTCCTCTCGGCTGGCCTTCCCGGCATACAGGGCCGCACTCTGCGTCACAGCCGCACCTGGAGGAAGAGCCTATCAGCGAGGACAAGTGTCTCTGAACCCAAATCTACTTTCCTGAGAAACAGAAACCAACCTTGTGCACAGGGTCAGGTGTCCACCCTGGCCCGAGGAGCAGTGGTGTGTGCCTGGTACCAACATGCCAGCCACAGCCCACCTTGGCGGGTGGGTGGGTGGAAGGGTCTCAGAGAAGAGAGAAAAAAGTAGGGGATCACCCAATGAGGTGTTCAGTGCAGTCTCTGAGCTTCAGTGTGCCAGTGTAACAATGGGAATAATATTCCTTACCTCAGTGGTCAGCAAACTCATTAGTCAACAGAGCCAAATATCAACAGTACAACGATTGAAATTTCTTTCTTTTTTTAAAATTTCTTTTGACAGCCAACTTTTTTAAACTTAAACTATATAGGTAGGTACATTGTTAATAACTTAATTAGGGCACTCCTAAGCTGGCCTTTGCTAAAAACTCAAGGGACCAAAGAGCCGCATGTGACTCGCAAGCCACAGTTTGCCGACCACTGGCCTACCTCTTGTTATCCACCACCGGTGAATGACTGACCCTTGGTTCTTCCCAAGGGCGCTCTTTCCCTCCCTCTACCTCATGCTCATTCCTATGCATGTGACTCTCAGCCTTTCCCCTGTAGCCCGGCCCTCTCCCAGCACACATCTCCACTAGGACAGCCGGTCACCAGCTCCCTCTTTCAACCATTCCAGGCAGAACTCGGGCCTCTCCATCAGCACGGTTTTTCTCCCCACCCCCACCCCCACCTCCTTTTGACCAGCGCCTCCTCCATGTTTCTCATCTCCTAAGCCTGGAAGGGAGGTTTCTACTTAAGCACTGCGGGACTCCATTTTTTGTTCTTGTGTTATGTTGGATTAAGGACACAAAAAGTTACCAAGTGTATAGACGGCATGAAGTTGGGGGAATTAGCAGATGTGGACGATGGAATCAAGATGAAAATGCTCACAACAAGCTGTATGGAAAGGCTGACATCAGCATGACTACATTTAATAGAGATACAATTGTGCATTGAGATAAAAGGACAATGTCCCAATACTAGATTATCCCACTTAGGTGAATTTCAAAAACAATTTTGTTTTTTGCAATAGTGTCCCATGGAGCTAGAAGCCACAATAATGGTTACCTCTAGGATTTCACAGAGGAGATTGGCTCGGAAAGGGCATGAGAGAGTTTTATTGGGTGAGGGCGATTTTCTATGTAATGATGTTTATGTTGGTTGCAGGAATGCATTCATTTTTAGGACTTATCAATGGACACTTGAGATCAGTGCATTTTGTAGTCTGTCATTCTTAGTCATATGGGTCATAAGATAACTGCATGTTTAATCATTTGAGGAATTGCCAGACTGTTCTCCACAGCAGCTTCACCATATTGCATTACCACCAGGAGTGTATGAGGGTTCCAGTTTCTCTATATCATCACCAACACTTGTTATTTGTGTTTTGTTTTTAAAACATATTTTTTAAATGTATTTTATTGATTTTTTACAGAGAGGAAGGGAGAGAGACAGAGAGCTAGAAACATCGATGAGAGAGAAAACATCAATCAGTTGCCTCCTGCACACCCCGTACTGGGTATGTGCCTGCAACCAAGGTATATGCCCTTGACTGGAATCGAACCTGGGACCTTTCAGCCCGAAGGCCGACGCTCTATCCACTGAGCCAAACCGGTTTCGGCTAAAACATATGTTTATTGATTTCAAGAGGAAGGAAGAGGGAGAGAGAGACAGAAGCATCAATGATGAGAGAGAATCACTAATCAGTTGACTCCTGTAAACCGTCCCCCTGCACCCTCCACCACCACCACTGGGGATTGAGCTTGCAACCCAGACATGTACCCTGACCAGGAATGGAACTGTGACCTCCTGGTTCATATGTCATTGTTCAATCATTGAGCCATGAAGGCTGTCAGGCTTTTTTTTTTGTGTGTTTTTTATGATAGCCATCCTCGTGGGTATGAAGTAGAATCTCATTGTGTTTTTTTTTTTTTTTTTTAAATATATTTTTATTGATTTTTTACAGAGAGGAAGGGAGATAGATAGAGAGCTAGAAACGTTGATGAGAGAGAAACATCGATCAGCTGCCTCTTGCACACCCCCTACCGGGGATATGTCTGCAACCAAGGTACATGCCCTTGACCGGAATCGAACCTGGGACCTTTCAGTCCGCAGACCGACGCTCTACCACTGAGCCAAACCGGCTTCGGCTCATTGTGGTTTTGATTTGCATTTCTTTAGTGGCTAATGATGTTGGGCATCTGTTAATGTGTTCAGTGACCATTTGCATATCTTCTTTGGAAAAATGTCTATTCAGAGTCTGTCCATTTTTAAGGTGGGTTTTTTGTCTTTTTAAATTTTATTTTTATATTTTTATTGTTGATAGTGTTACATATGTCTCCCATTTCCCCCCTCCTAGCCCTTTACACCCCCCTCCCCCCCAAGATCTTCACCATCGTATTGCCTGTGTCCATGGGCCATGCATATAAGTATACTAGAGGCCCAAGGCATGAAATTTGTGCAGGGGCGGGGGTGGGGTCTTTCAACCAGGCCTGCACCCTCTCCAATATGGCAATCTGGGACCCTTGGGGGATGTCCCACTGCCTCTCACAATCCAGGACCACTGGCTCCTAACCGCTTGCCTGCCTGCCTGCCTGCTCACCCCTAACTGCTCCCCTACTGGCCTGATCGCCCCTAAAGGCCTCTGCCTTGCCTCGCACCTGGGACCCAGGAGTAAACAGCCATGACACTGTTTATTAGGATTTCACAGAGGAACCAAGGGACCCCTCGGGGGATGTTCGAGAGCCAGTTTTGGCAGATCCCTGCAGGTCAGGCCTAGGGACCTCACCTGCCGGAGGGACACTGCTCACTTCGCAGATGCCCTTCCAGCCACGGCACTGCCCCAGGAGCAGCTGGCTGGGTTGAGACCACAGGAGGTTGGCTCCAGGGTGTGTCTGGCCCTTCTCACCCAGTCCCACCCCACCAGCCACCTTCTAATCAATTCCCTTTCAATGTGCATGAATCTGTGTACGGGGGAACTAGTTTTAGAATAAAAAAAGCTAAAATTAGAGAAAACAAAAGAACATAAAACAATAGGAGATATTCAGGCTGCTTATGGCATTGTGACTATATTCGTGAAACCTGGTCTAGAATTTTTGCTTATTAAGGAAATCACGGGTCTTGAAGAGCTTCTGATCACACTCAGAGATAATGCATGTGGCCACTTGTCCCTGTTCCATTCTGAGGGGATTTAATCAGATGTAACCTTCAGAGCCTTCTGTGACCTCTCAGCCTTTGGGTCTACAGGGTAGTACAAATGACATTGGCTGAGCTCAGGCATGAGCAACCAGGAAAACGATAAGAAAAGAGAGCACTTGACCTCAAGCTGTCAAATCTTCTCACATTACAACCTGGAAAAGGAGAGGCAGACCCTTCCCATTGGCCCTGGACTGAAGTTGACTCCTCCCTCACCACTTCTGTTCCACCAGTCAGCACTATCTGGGGAAAATCTTCCCTGGTCCTCCAGAATGGCCGTCAATGCTACTTCTGTGATGCCCTTGGTGTTTTTATTAGACAGATTGGAAGTTGCCTGATTACTTTTCTTTCTTCCCTATAGACCAAACATGTCAAACGTACGGCCCACTTGCAACATGAGGCCCACAACCAATATTTTTTTGCGGCCCAGCCATTATAATGATATGAAAGAAATATTTTAATAAAAATTTCATAACTTAATTTTTACAACATCCTGTTCTACATAATTAATATTGAACTACAATGTTCGCTAATGACTGATTACTATTAACATGTTGCATTCATTTCTCTTATGTGCCTTTTGCGCACCATTTTTCTCCACTAATACTAGCAGCGAATATTTTAGCAACCGATTGCCACATCATTAATGTTGGACTGACTTGTTTGGTGTGCGCAACAGGAAATAGTTTGCTTTTGGAGAACAAGAAAAATAGATTTATTTGCATTATGCTTATTAATTTGTGCAGTTATTCAGTGTCTGATACGTTAATATTCAAGAAAAAAATATTAATTTTTATTAAAATGTTCTACTATTTTATGTTAACGATTACTCATTTATTTCAGCCCTTTGTATTCAGCGTATCGCTATTGAAATAAACCTACATTTCTATGAAAGTTGAAGCTTTGCTTTTGTGCAGCCCACATAATCTTAAAAACCTTGTTTATTTGGCCCGTGTTAGCCTTTGAGTTTGACATGCTTGCTATAGACTGTAAGCTTGAAAAGCAGAGAAAATACCTTGTTAACCATTGAACTGCCTATTTGGAAATGGCTGGAATGATAAATATTGAGTGAAGGAATTAATGAATGAGTACTACGTTCCTTCTCTCTATTATATAGACGGAGCCACTTTAAAATGGAGTTGGAGCCGCCATCCCAGAGGACACTTCCTGCATGTCATAAGCCTCAGCTCTTTGGAATGTTACAGCAGCAAAGGAAGCTTTGGACTGGGACTAAGACAACATTGGGTCCCAAAGAACTGTTTGTAAGGATAACAAGAAACAGATAAGACTACTGGGCTGATGACTACTGCCCTGAAAATTAAAACATTGTTTTGAATTAGTGTCACTCTGTAAGCTTATCTGCACCAATAGAAATGCCTTCTTTCAAGCGATAGAATTGTTCCCTTTTTCATAAATTTAACTTGCTTTTGTCTCCTAATCTGAGGAGTTTGGATTTGGGTTTCTGCCCAAATCTGAGTTAGGCTTTCTTCCTGAATCAGTGCTTTTTGAGTAGCTATTCTTCTTCTTTAAAAAAAAAAAAAAAAAAAAAAATCTCAAATAAATGCTTTTTTGCCTCTTACTTTGGCCTTTTATTTTTAAGTTACCATTTCTTTAGAAGAGAATAATTTTACAGCATTACATTAAAAAAGAGAGAGGGGTGCTTTGTAAGTGTATGTTAGTTCAGTGGAAGGAGTATTAAGTTCGTTGTCAGAAAACTGAGATGCGTTCCAGTTCTGGTTTTGTTACATACTAGCCATGTGACCTTGCATAAGTCACTTGCCTTCTCCGGACTTGATCCCCCGTCTATAAGATGAGAGAGCTTCCGGACTCCTTCCAGCCCTCATATTCTGTGAACTGTTGAAAACAGGGCAAATCCAGCTTTCAAATGTAGGCTCGCTTCCAGAAAAGCAGTTCCACGGAACAGCTGCAATCTCCAACCTTTTGTAGGAGCCTCTGCCTCCTCCCCCTGCTCCATGTTGTAGCAAATATTAATAGCCAAGGGCCTCAGTGAGTGCGGTTTTTAATAGAATCCAATTTCAGTCCATTTAGAGTGGGACTTTTCGTGCTGACTCGGTAATTTGAACTCTGTCAGGCCTGAGGGACTGAAGGCATTTTCCCTGTCTTGGCTGCCGGCCTCAGGCTGGTGAGGGGAGAGCGTGTGGGCATTGGGAGTGGGCAACAAGGGCATCTTAATCAAAGCGGCTGTAGACGAGCTATTTGGGCCTCACATTCAGTCTGGTCTCTTTCCAACCCTGAGGCAGGGGATGAGGACCCCAAGGTGCGGGAAGGGGAGCAGGCAACGACTCCTCTCTTTGCTGACAACCGCCTTCACCTTGGAGGTGAAAAGCCACTGGCCTTTGGGTGGAACCTGTGTTAATCTTTGTTTGTTCTTTGTGTTGATTATTTATTTATCTATTTGTTTGTTTATTTATTTACTTATTTTTATTGATTTTTTACAAAGAGGAAGAGAGAGGGACAGAGAGTTAGAAATATCGATGAGAGAGAATCATCGACCAGCTGCCTCCTGCACACTCCCTACTGGGGATGTGCCCGCAACCAAGGTACATGCCCTTGACCCGAATTGAACCTTCAGTCCGCAGGCCAACACTCTATCCACTGAGCCAAACCGAATTCGGCTGTGTTGATCTTTGGATGTGACTAAAAGACAATTGGGTCTGAAAGCATCAGAATCATTCCAGTTGGCTGCTCTACACTCTCTGATGTGCCGGGAGAGAGCATGCGGTGGAATTAGGGGCTTCCTCGGCCCCTTGCGTCGCTCAAGGACCCGTCCCATGTGGCCAGAGTAATCCAGGGCCTGTGGGAAGCTCCTTCCTTCTAGAGGTCGGTGTGGGAGTGTGGGAAGCAAACATGCAGGTATTCCAACCGAACTATAGACGAAGAAACTGAGGCTGAGCAGGGGAAGGGGAAGAAGGGGGGAGACACGGAAAGGAAATGAATATTCTATTTCATGCTTATGCTGCGCTAGGCACTGAGCTAGGAGACAGGTAGTTCTTAATCTTCCCAACACGCTTGTAAGGGGCTTGTAATATTGTCCTCATGTTTACGTGAGGCTAATGAGAGCCTGAAAAGTCATGCATCGAAACCAGTTTGGCTCAGTGGATGGCTTGAGGACTGAAGAGCACTGGCTTGCGGACTGAAGGGTCCTGGGTTCGATTCCGGTCAAGGACATGTACCTTGGTTGCCGGCGATGTTTCTAACTCTCTATCCCTCTCCTTTCTTCTCTGGAAAAAATCAATAAAATATATTAAAAAAAGAAATCATGAAACCGCCCTGAGGTCACACGGCCAGTAGATATCAAAGCTGGTGTTTGAATAAAGCTCCATCTATCCACTGCAACGGTCACATGATTTGAAATAGTGGAGCCAGGGGCTCTGATTTATCTGTCGGACTACTTCAGCAGCAGCTTTTTACCCTGGCTGGTCATCAGAAACTCTTCAGGACTCACACACTTACATATACACTCTTGTATGCTGAGCATTATCCCCATGAGTCTGATTCAATGGATCTAAGACAGAGCCTGAGATGATGCATTTTTTAAAAACTACTTCAAGTGATTCTGATGTTTTGGAAAGCGCAGCAGGGGAGCACAGGGCTTCTCTTATAACCCATGTCTCCTAGGAGTTCTTCACTTCTCAGAAGCACAGATCCAGCCCAGCCCTGCATTTACCTCAAGTAACATCTGCCGCCGCATCCATTATTCATCCACGCCAAGCTCAGTGCTCAACATTTAGTGAGCACTTGCTATGTGAAGGCGTTGTGCTAGACGTTCTGGCTGCAAAAATGAACAAATCACAGCGCCTGCCTGGAAAATCCAGGTAGCGGGGGAGACACACATAAGTAGGAAATTACAATTCGCTGTTGCAAATGCTGGCCAGGGACGGGTAGGCTCATGCTGCTGGAGTGCAGGCTGGACTCAGGGGTCAGGGACCGCTTTCAATTAGTGATGCTTGAGGTCCGAACGGAGTTAGCAAGGCAAAGAGGGAGCTGGATGGAGTAAGGCGTGGGCAGCGAGGCAGAGGGAACAGCATGGAGAGGCTCAGAGACCCAGAGCATGGGTTCAGGGAATGCCAAGCAGCTGTGTGGCCATGGAATGGAGGGCACCTGCCAAGAAGACTAGCAGGTGATCCCAGGAGAGGGGGGGGGGGTGGTTCACAGGACCTCCCTTGTGTGTTATGCTAAGGAGTTTGGCTTTTAAAGTGAACGAGGAGCTGCTACAGATGTTCAAGCTAGGGAGCCACACCATCCTGTGCTTCACAAGGGCCACCTGACAGAAATGGGAGAGCGAGCCACAGGCAGAAGAAGCTGGCAACAGAGGAACAAATTAATTGCAGAATTAAGAATTTATGTATGTCAAAAAGCACCATCAACAAAATGCGAAAGCAAAGCACTCGGAAAGCCCATTTGCAGTGTTTCTGGACAAAGATAATATTGGTAA
Source organism: Pipistrellus hanaki (assembly GCF_964339955.1). Classification (NCBI taxonomy): domain Eukaryota; kingdom Metazoa; phylum Chordata; class Mammalia; order Chiroptera; family Vespertilionidae; genus Pipistrellus; species Pipistrellus hanaki. The sequence continues at coordinate 24,285,760 of NC_140503.1, forward strand.
TAAAATTACATGTTGATAATAAAGGTAAACATACCAATATCAAATGACTAGAAATTTCACAAAGAAAGAAATACAAATGGTCAACAAGCATATGAAGATGTTCATTGATAGTAATCAAAGAAATGCAAGTTCAAATAACATTGACCTCCTATCATTTTTCTATCAAATCGGTGAAGATTTGATAAGGGCTAATAGCCACCATGAGGGGGGGGAGGGTGCAGGGAACAGGGCATTCTCAAGGCTGCAGGTAGGAGTGCTTTGTACAAACTCTCTGGAGGACAGTTGGCAACTTCCCTCAAAATTCTTAAAGATAGACAAGCATTGTTTTCCTTGTACACAGCATAGCTCCAAGAATGTCTGTTGCAATCTTAGAATGAAGACTGGGAACAAATGAAATAACCATTATTAGGAGATTGATTATCAAATAAGGATCCATCTGTAGAATGGGGAGGATGTTGAAAAGTTCGAGAGAAACACACACACACACACACACACACACACACACACAAATGTTATGCTCCTGATATACTAAGTGAAGTAGCACACGGTGCAAAAGCGTGTCTCCATTTGCTACCACTTGTGTGTGACAAGAGTATATGTGTCCATGTTTGGAAATGCTTAAAAGTAATAGGAGCGAGACTAGATGCTGGCAGAGGGGTGGGAAGGAGATTTACTTCTTACTATAGAGATTTTTGTAATTTTTGAGTTTTGTGTCTGTGTAGGCATTACATATTCTAAAATATACACATTTTGAAAAGTTATTAAAGAGTAACTATACACACACACACACACACACACACACACACACAATGTGCTCTAGTTTTTGTTAAAACACACACACAACAAACTGTATGTGTATGTGTGCATTTATCCCAAAAGATACATCCCAAAGGGTGGTAATACCTGCCTTGTGTGCTATAATAGAATTGTAGGTTGGAATTTGTTTCCCCCGTCCCCCTAAAATTCACAATACACATGGGAGGTGTTTATAATCATTACAAGAAGAGTATAATTTTTCTTCCTGAAGAGTCTATCCCAAAAGTCCAAGCAGGAGATGACAAAGCAGGTCAGATCCAGGTTTCGTGCTCCAGGTAGAGTTCAGCAGTGACCTCTGCAAACACAGCTGCCCTGTCCTTCTGCTGTCACAGGTGCCTGCAGTTAAATGGCAATGCCTGTCTGTGCTAGGGGCGGGGAGAAGGAAGCCGGCAGGAAGGTGCACACACCTGGTTTTGCTTAGCAGCTCCCTGATGTCTCTGTTGGACCAGGGAACAGAAGACCCACCACTCAGCCCAGACATCAGCTAATCCCCCAGGCAGCTTTTCCCTTTGGGATCCTTTAACGTTGGATCACAGTGAATGGAGTTCCAATAAGCATGTGTATCTAAGTCTCCAAACAAGCAGACCGCCTGTACACTTGCACCAGAATGTCCCATGAGGATGTGCTTAGTTCTGGTTTTCAACCTTTTTCTTTGGAAGGATAACAATCTTATCCCCGGCTGCCCAGTCTCGCCGCAACTCACTTTTTGACCTCTCTCTTGACCCACGTTGGGAACAGTTACTCTGAGTCCTTCCTGAATGCAAGACCAAAGGAAAGACCTTGCTGGTATGAACTGGTTCTACAGGCCACCTCTGACCTCATCTTATCCTTCAGATTCTGACAAGCAGTTCGCCAGCTCATGAGCTTTCTGGGCTGGAGGCTTGGGGCAGGGGAGTTGTGCAGGGTTGCCTGAGCTCTGTACACCGCAGAGTGGTTTTGAATTGGGGTCACGTGAAACTATTTTGGAGGAAGAGGGCAGAGAGAGGGCTATGGTTAGGGGTGGGGTACAGTGTGGCAGCTCTAACAGCCTTTTCTATTTCCCCTTCTCCTGAGGCTGAGCTACCGGCAAGCAACGGTGGGCCCTTGGATGTTCCTGGCACTTTCTCAGAGTCCCGATTTAGAAGCCTTTGAGGAGCCATGTGAGTATCCTCTGGGCTGCTGGCTCCTGGGCCCCTCTGCAGCCATGAGCTCCTGCAGTGGTGGAGCCCCAGGTTAAACAAATAACCCATCATCAGCTTGGTATTCCCTTTCATCCTCTCATGAAATCTTCTCCAGAATCTTCTCCAAAGCTGGGACGAGGTGAGGAAAACTAGGTGGTTGTCTGGCCCATCAGCAAGTAGAATGAACAATACTCAGAAATAACTGCCGGGTCTCAGCTCTCTTTTCTGGGTCTGTTACTGCCCTGTCCACTAGCGAGTCTAAGGTTAGGGACTTTTTTTTTTTTTTTGCATTGGGCATATTATACACAAGAGGCAGCTCAGATACTACAGTCAAAACTTTTTAATGTAACACACGCTGCTCTGCTCTTGAGTGGTCATAACTGCTCAGTACACTTTGTAGAGCAGGAACTAATGATAGAGTAGTTTGAGCTAAAACTCTGGGGTCAGACACACCTGGCTCCAATCCTAGCTATTCCACTTAAGACCATGCCACCTTGCAATAGTTCATTTTTCTTTTGTAAGTTTGTTGTTGTTGTTGTTGTTGTTGTTGTTGTTGTTGTTCATTGATTTCAGAGAGGAAGGGAGAAGGAGAGGGAGAGATACAATAGAAACACCAGTGAGAATCATTCAATTGGCTGTCCTCCTGAATGTCCTCTCCTGGGGATCGAGCCTGCAACCCGGGAATGTGCCCTAACTGGGAATCAAACCGTGACCTCTTGGTTCATAGGCTGGTGCTCAACCACCGGCCGGGCTGGGATAGTTAATTTTTTCTGGCTTTCAGTTTTTCTTATCCTTCAAATAGAGATGCTATCTCCTAGGGTAATTGCATGAAAGAAATGAGCCTATACATGGAAAGAGCTGAGGATAGTGCATTTAATAAATGCTAACTATTAACATTATTGCATCTGTATATATTTTAATTTGTACAATACTGTTTCTTTCACTGGTCACACGGAAGATACACGAAAGTGCTTTGAAAATTGTAAAGCATCATAGAAATGAAAGGTGTCATTGGTAATAATCTCACACGAGTATTTCTGAACTCTTCATAGGACCACGTCCCATGTCCCACAGCATATTGCACAATGGTAGGCAAACAATAAGCCCTCAGGAAATGTCTCTTATTTGACTGAAGCAACATGGCATAAAGAGCATAGATATCAGGAGACCAGGCTGGGATAAAAATTAGTTTAAGGCAGGAGAGCCAGTCTGCAGTCATCATTTATTCACTCAACAAATATGTGTTGAACACATTCTCTGTGCTAGACAATGAGTCCAGCTTAATGTCATCAAAGAGGCTCTACAAGTCCCACAAAGCCAGCCCCCTGGGCAAAATCCCCAGCCCCAGCCTACTCCAATACACAGAGGAGGCAGCCAGCTCTGTGGACCACGGAACAAATGGCCCATTGAGGAAGCCCCGTCCTGCCTGGCTGTAAGCAGCTCTGAGTGGGTTCCTCAGGGGAAGGAGTAACAGTGGGGGAGTGGGCTGCTTCCAACAGAAGTGGCAGGAGTTTCTGCCTGTTAATTCACTTGTATGTACACTTAATGAGTTGCCCAGCCTATACAAGGCTCTCTCCCCTGGACATCTCCTCTTCCTCCCCGTCTCACCTCAGTGGTCAACCCTTGACCCACTTGTCCCTGCCCTTCTGCTGTCACAGCTGCCTGCTGGGGGGGATGGGAGGATGGTATGTGTGGTCACCAGAGGGCACTGAGAGTGGGTATCAATGGCATGTGAATCCTGGCACAGACGCAGATCCCCAAGGGCAAGAGAAGAAAGCACAAGCAAAGACAACAAGGAAGGGAGGCAGGGGCTGAGGCTACTGGGGGTAGAGGTGGGGAAATCCAGTGTACAAATTCACGGTCATTCTCCTGCCTTAGCCAATGCTCCTGGTGTTTGTCTCGTCCCTGGATTTGTTACAATTGCCTTGAGATTCTCTGGTCCGTCAGAAAGGTGTGCAGGGTCCAGATGTGGGTTCCCTCCCTGCTGCCTTTGGATGGTAAACCGCCAGGATCTGCCTCTGTCAGAAACCCAGGCATTCCTGGTGTGTGACCGTCTTCCCCGGCTGTCCCCACAGAGCTCAGGTCCCTCTCAGTGGCTGACCTAGAGAAGAAGATATCTCCATTGTTAGGGCAACCCGCCAGATTCCAGATTTGTATCTCCTTCTTTTCACACTGGGAGTAGACAAGAGTTGGGGGGGCAACAGGAAGAAGAGGTGGGAGGGGGGGCGCTGGTGGAAGGAGTGGGGAGAAAGGACCAGAACCCAGGGAGGGGCTCTCCGCCAGGGGATGCCTAGAAGTCCAGGGTTGGGCGCAAGTGCAAGTCTAGAGAGGTGTTGTAGTTACATGGCTTCCTTCTCTCTCTGGGAGCATCTGCTGAGCTTCATCTCCGTCAGCTGAATATACCGAATCACGTTGGTGTCTGTGAGGAGAGAAACACACCTTAGGGGACATGTGGTGAGGGGAAGTCTTAGGTCTATAGCTAGCATTCTCCTCCATGGCCTCCCCCAAGCAAATGTGGACAGGACACCCTGACCCAGGGGCAGACAGGAAGGAGAGGAGAGGAGGAGGGATGTCTCCCTTTATTGCTATGAAACAGCATATCCCCGTGCTCCTGAGTCAGCACAGTGAGTAGAAGCTCTGCTTAGAGTTTAACTCCAGGCACGTTACCAACTTCTCCAAGCCTCCTGTCTTGTCTGCAAGAAACGACTTCCATTTTTGAATGCCTACTTTGTGCCGTGTTATCTCATTTCACCCTCCTCGAAACCCTGCCAGGTGTGTAGCATCCCCCTCACTGTGACAAAAGGGAAAACTGGGCCCCAGAGAGGTGAAGTGTGATGCCCAAGGCCACAGACAGTATGTGGGGCAGCTGACTCCAAAGCCTGCCTCCCCTGGGGGTCATACCTTCCTCAGGACATTTCTGTGAGGGCCAAAATAGGCTAGCCTAGCAGAGCTACTCTAACGAGGAAGACATATTAGTTAAATGTAATTTTTTAAATTGAAGAGTTTGAAATGACTTTGCTTCATTGTCTTATTTTTGTCCTTATCAGTAGAGTCAGGCCACCTCACCTCAAACTGGGAAATGATCCCTCAACTCCAGCTTTTAAATTGGCAGGCAGGGTATGATGCGGAACAGCTGCTTAGCTCCGCACATACCAGCATATAAGAGTTACAGGGCTGCTTGAGATGCTTGCTTCCAGAATTCTAAAAAGTGCCACACATGGCAGCCAGAACAGTGCTGGCATACAGTAGGTGTTCAAAAAAATTCTGTTGACTGAGTCCAGTTCTTTGTTCTCCAGTGAGTTACAGTACAATTGGGGGAACATGACTGATTACAGAAAACTAATCAACACATAAAGATATTGGTGCTCTTATGAAGATAAAGAAAAATGTATACATTTGATCCTAAAGTTCTTAAAGACTTCTTAGAAAGAGAAGTACATTTAAAAAAATCAGCCTTGTTGCCGAAATCGGTTTGGCTCAGTGGATAGAGTGTCGGCCTGCGGACTGACAGTTCCCAGGTTCAATTACGGTCAAGGGCATGTACATTGGTTGCGGGCACATCCCCAGTAGGTGGTGTGCAGGAGGCGGTTGATTGGTGTCTCTCTCTCATCGATGTTTCTAACTCTCTATCCCTCTCCCTTCCTCTCTGTAAAAAAATCAATAAAACATATATATTTTTTAAAATCAGCCTTGTGAACAACAATGGCAAAATCAAGTCAAAGTCATTATTGTAATATTATCTCTTCAGAGAGCTTCTTCCTTACCACCAGGTCTACAATAGCACCCCATTTACTCTTGATCCTCTTTTTCTGCTTCATTTTCTTCATAGCACTTAACACTACTAAATACTGTATTATCTATTTGTCCATTTGCTTAGTGTCCACCTTCCTCCATCCTATATAATAAAAGCCTAATATGCTAAGTGTCCAGTGGTCAGGTCATCCAGTCAACCAATCAAAGTGTAATATGCTAATGATATGCTAAGGACACTTAACTGCTTGCTGTGACATGCACTGACCACCAGGGGGCAGACAGTTGACCAGTAAGTTTGCTGCTGGGGTCCAGCCAACTGGGACTGAGCAAGACAGGCTGGACACGCCTTGAGCCCTCCCAAGGTCCCTCCTGGCTGGCCACCTCCTGCGTCCCTCCCCAGCCCCGATTGTGCACCATTGGGGTTCCTCAGCCTGCCTTGTGCCCTCTCACAATCCAAAACCCCTCCAGGGATGTCAGAGAGCCAGTTTTGGCTTGATCTTTAGGCCAGGCCAAGGGACCCCACTGGTGCATGAATTCATGCACCAGGCCTCTAGTTATATCATAAACTCCTTGAAGGCTGCAGTTTCTTTCGTTCCCTGACATCTACTCAGCACCTAGAACAGTTCCTGGGCCATTGTAACTGCTTAATTAGTATCTGTGGAATGAACGAATGGCTGAACATTGTGGACATGAATTTGCAAGAATGCAACAGATAATGCATCCTCTCGGGAATGAGATCTGACTGGAGAAGGCAGAGCATGCTTCCTGGAACATACTGGGCTCAGCACCCAAATCATTGCTTTGTATTCTGTCTTGCCCACCAGAGTGTGAGCCCCTCAAATATATGAGCCACCTTTTCTCATCCACATCCCTTGTGCCCAGCAGAAATCTTGGCGCATCATAAGAACTCAATATATATTTATTGAATAAGTGAAGAAAGCTGGATTCTGGATTAGAAAAGACAAAGAATTCCATTTTCAATGTGAAGGGAAGAGGTGACCACATTCCTTGGGACTCAGACCCCAGGCAAATGTGTGGGCTGTATGTTGTCCTCATTCCAAGTTCTAGTGGTCATCTGACCCTTAATTTACCATTTCTGCACCTGCCTGGCCCTGCACCCTGACAGCTGCCCATCCCAATGAGAGCTGCCAGAGGTGGCTTAGGATGAGAAAACATTCATTTCTGCCTTACCTGTTGGCTGTCGGGTCCTTGCTTCTTTCAGGTAGTAGAGTGCTTTGTCATAGTCCCCAAGGTGGTAGAAGGCCACACCAGACCGGTAAAGGGCCTTGAAGTTCTCCCCTTCCTTCTTCAAGACTTTGAGGCAATACTCCTTGACTCGTTCATAATTGACTAGCTCAGCCTGGAGCAGGCAGGCTGGAGAAGAGAGAAAGAAGAGGAAATGCCATCAACACAGGAGCAGTAGTCTCTGAATGTCTTTCTTTGGTTCTTTCTCCCCATTCAGAGAAGGTTTAAGTATGTTGGGGCTTGCCCTAGCTGGTTTGGCTCAGTGGATAGAGCGTCAGCCTGTGGACTGAAAGGCTGCAGGTTTGATTCCAGGCAAGGGCACATCCCCAGTAGGGGGTGTGCAGGAAGCAACTGATCAATGATTCTCATTGATGTTTCTAACTCTCTATTCCTCTCCCTTCCTCTCTGTAAAAAAAATCAATAATATATATATTTTAAATAAAGAAAAGAAAGTTGAGGCTTTACATGGGGGTTCATGCCATGAAATGTGTCACCAAATAATCCTGGGGTCTAAGACCCAGTTTCATCACCAATGAGATGTATGACATTAAGCAAGTTCCTTAGCCTTGTACCATAGGTTGAATTATGTCTCCTCCCTCTTCCCCCACCCCATCCTTACAAAAAATGTGTTGGCTTGTGAATCCCCAGTATCTCAGAACGTAACCTAATTTGGAAATAGGGTCTTTGTAAAAGTAATTATCAGAGTTGGTTCTAAATCCAATGTTACTGATGTCCTTATAAAAGGGTGCTACAGTTGAATGTGTGTTTCTCCACCCTCCCTCCCCTAATTCATACATTGAAAACTAATTCCCAATTTGGAGGGACCTTTGGGAAGAGACTACTTCGTGAGGATAGGGTTTTCATGATTGGAATCAGTACTCTTATAAAAGCGACCCCAGGGAGATCTTCCACCCCGTCTGCGTTGTGAGGACACAGTGAGAAGACAGCAGCTAAGATCCAGGAAGCAGGTCCTCACCAGACAGACACCGAACCTGCCAGTGCCTTGACCTTGGACTTCGCAGCCTCCAGAACTGAGAGATAAGGGGTTGTTGTCTGAGCCACCCAACCCATGGTATTTTTGTTATAGCATCCCAAATAGCCTCAAACAAAGGGGAAGTTTGGACACTGAGACAAACACAGGAAAGATGAAGTGAAGAGACATAGGAGAAGATGGTCATCTATAAACCATCAAAGCCCAGAAGTGAGGAGAGATGCAGGGAACAGATCCTCCCTCACAGTTTATGAAGGAACCAGCCCTACCAACACCTTGATCTTGGACTCCTAGCTTCTGGGACTGTGAGACAATACATTTCTATTGTTTCAGTCCCCGGTTTTGTGAGACTTTTGTTGTGGCAACCCTAGGAATAAGCTACAAGAGGCAATCGCAATACTAACCATGGCTAATACTTGTCCAGCGCTTATTTTGTGCCGGATGCTTGTCTCATTGCTTTCCTTGTATTACCGGATATGGCCCTTGGAATACCATGATGTAAGTTCTATTATTATTCCCATTTTTCAGATGAGAAAGCTGAAGCCCAGAGAGGGTAAGTAATTGCCCAAGGTCACACATCATGAAAGAGGCAAGGCTGAGATTTAAATTCATGCTGCCTGGCTCCAGAGCCCAAGTTCTTTATTGCGTTGAGAGGATTATGTAAAATAATGGCCATAATGTATTTAACACAGGGCGTGGCACATGGTAAGTACTCAGAGCGGTATTTAATATTATCATAATGTTTTTCAGCCCTGCACCCCTGCAGTGACAACTATCTCTGACTTGATCCAAGTTCTCCTTCATACATGTTTCTCTCTGCAGTTCCCGGAAGCAGGGACCTTTTGATAGGGAGTGCCCAGCCCCGTACAGGGCTCACTTGTGGACAGGAGAGGCCTGGATGTGCCAGGCTAGAGGAAGCAAAGGCTGGCAGGTGCCTATGCTGGGGCCCCTTACTATTCCACAGTCAGCCATTTCTGAGTAAACCATCTCCCCTCGAAGCTTCCCCTCACCAGCAATCAGGGTGAGAACAGGGTGAGAACTTGTATGAACCCGAGAGCCAGTGCCTCCTGCAATTTGGTTCCCGGGTAGCATCGCTGGCCTTGCATAACCCCAGCCCTGCTGAGCTACCTCCATCTCCATCCCATCACTCAAATAGTCAGTAGGCATCGACTAAGAGTAAAGAAGTGCAAAAAATAATTTTCCAAAAAGACACCTTCTCCAAAGCAAATAAAAACAGGCTTAGGAGCCTGGCCAGCATGGCTCAGTGGTTGAGAATTGATCTATGAACCCAGGAGGTCCCGGTTTGATTCCTGGTCAGGGCACATGCCCAGGTTGGGGGCTCAGATCCCCAGGAGGGGATGCAAGAAGCAGCAGATTGATGATATATCGCTCTCATTGATGTTTCTCTCTCTCTTTCTCTCTCTCCCTCACTCTAAAAACCAATGGAAAAAAAAAACCCACAAAAAATAAAACAAAACAAAACAAAAAAACACACCACAAAACAGACTCAGGAGGCAAACTTCTTCTTGCTGAGACCTGGCTGGTGGGGTGAGGGGTGTGCTCAGGTCTCTCCCACATTGGAAGAACCATCCTCAGATAGAGGCCAGTCACTGATTTTAATCTTCAGGGGTCCAACTTCAGCTGTTTCGATCCCTTAAATAACTTCCTAGGGTTCAGAATGGCTGATTAAGAGACCAGACGTTTCTCAGGCATTGTGGACAGAACACATCCTCTTGCAGAGTGTGGGGGAGGGGAACCACAGCTTCTCAGGTTGAAGGCGCGAGAACCAGGAAGTGGAAAAAATCGGCCCAGATCTGGAAACTGACCTGTCAGGTTCCACTGGCCACAGGGCAGAAAGCCAAACAAGTCAGCTAAAGCCACCTGCTGCTGGCCCCCTGGGCCTGGGGTGGGCCTGGGCGTGGGCGGCTGCTGTCACAGATGATCTCTATCTGCTGACACACCAGGGGCTCCCACACTGGGCTGATGCCACCAACCCTCCTTCCCTCTCCTCCCCCAGCTGTGGGGTCGGCCCTGGTGCTCACACAGTTCTGCAGACATGGAGAGGTTTCTGCCACGAGGTTCCCGCGTATAAACCTCTAACTACTACCTGTGGGGGACTCGGGCTTCAACGTCTGTCCCCAGAACTGATGGATTTCCTGTCTCAGCTTCCCCGTGGCCATCCGATGTGACCTCAGTCTCTTCCTGTCCAATTTCCCACCAAACACACTTCTGTGTGCTGACCTGAGCAGTCTAGGAAGCGGAGCTTCGTTTTCTTTAAAACACAGTTTTTGAACATCTAAAATGGTGAGGGGTGGGAGTGGGGAGTGGGGGGCAAAGAGGCCGGGAAATGAAAAAGATCCCTCTTCCCCAGAGCTAAAGAAACAATAACAATTTCTGGAATAGCAATCACTTTCTGGGACTCATTAGGTGAAAACGTCATGGTTACCCCTACAGATCCGGTGGGAACTGTGATACCTGGCTCTGGCCTAGCGTTCAGACCTGGTGGGCGGTGAGGCCAGGCAAGTCCCAGGTGTGGAGCCCTGGCTGGCATCAGAGGCAGCGGCCAGGAAGACAGAGAAATCTAGAGTTAGCTCTGGTCAGGATGGGCTGCCATCCAGACAAGGAAGCAGGGATGCCAGGCCAGAGCTCTTAAGAGGGTCCAGGGTGGAGGGGGTAAGAGAGAGTCTGGAAAGCTGCACTTAGCTCTACCTATCAGTAATTTTTGGGATGCCTCTCTAGTTTGGTTGGGGAGCTACTTGGGGTCCATGTAACCAGCCCATGGGGATAGATAAGCTGGGATGTTTTTAAGGCACTTTTTAAAGCTGAGAAATTTAAGAAGAGGTTGACCAGCAGTCTGATGTCCCTTTTATGTCCCTCTGCCCATTACCCAGGGTCTGGGGCACGGTAGACCTTTAGAATGGGTTGGGTTGTCTCACTGCCCTTCCTTTATCTCCATTTTAATCCCTTCCGCTGTGTCAGAGGTGGTACTCAATACCTTACGTGCATATCCTATGTCCTTTCACAGTAACTCTACAAAACAGGTTCTATGTTTGTTTGTTTTTCAGATGATGAACCCAGTTCCAGGGAATTTAAGTAACCTACTGAAGGTCCCTCAAGTAGGAGGTGGCAGAATTATGATATCCATCCACTTCTGCCAGGCTTCCAAGACTGTGCTCTTGACCATGGGTGCTTGTGAGCTTGCATTTGAAGCCTCTGGAAATCCACGTAACCCCTGGCAAAGGACAGGCCACCTGTGTAAACTACCTTCCTCTGTGTTCCACGGTCAAGGCCAGAGTGATGCCTGAGTGCACTGGGCACTCCACAGGCCACTGGGATCACCCGATGAACCAAACACTTCATCCTGGGACTGAGAGGTGAGTCTCTCTTCATGTTTGGGAAGAAGTGTTAGAAGAGAAACAGCCTTTCCAGAGCCTCCTGGGCAACTTACAAGAGAAAAGTACATTTGGGACAAGAATTGGGGCTGTAAGTCTCCAACCACCCCTCCCACATGGAGGTTCCTCTTCCGTTGCCCACCTTGGGTGGTGAGGGTATGTTTCTATGAGAAGGCCAGGCAGGCTTTCTCAAGGGATCTGTGGTAGGAAAACTTAAGACAACCAGCAACCTAAAGAACCCCATTGCACACTCATGCACTCAGACAAGGGAAATCGTTTGATGTTCCCCAAAGAAACCACACTAAGACCTCAGGCTAAAACATGTCAGGTTTTCCTGGCTCTGGCAACCTGTTTTTGTTTTTCCCGGTGCACGCAGGGCATAGTGACTGCCTGGGCAAAATGCCATTGATTGGCACGAGATGAAGGGAAACTGGATGAGAGGAGGCAGAACAAGTTTTATGTAGCCATTGGTTTTCAGCTGATTCACCGTAGTTTTCCCGGGATGGGAGGGAAGGAAAGACCCATCTGGGGCCAGGAGCGAGGAGAAGGAACCTATTCTACGGGGCTGCCTCACTGTTATGGGTTGAATTATATCCTCCCCAGAAGTTGGAATCCTCAAAACATGACCCTATTTGGTGAGAGGATCTTTCCAGAGGTAATCAAGTCAAAAGGAGGTCATTAGGATGGACCCTGACTCAAAATGGTCGGCGTCCTTACACAAAGGAGACATTTGGACACTGAGGCAGACACACGGAGGAAAGGCCATGTGACAAGACACAGGGAGAAGATGGCCAACTACACACCAAGGAATGTCGGAGGCTACCAGAGGGAGGAGGGAATAGATTCTCCCTTAAAGAGGTCAGAAAAAACCTACCCCTGGCCACACTTTCATCTTAGACTCCTGGTCTCCAGATCTGCAAGACAATGCATTTGTTATCTGAAGCCACCCAGGTTGTGGTCCTTTATTCCAGCAGCCTTCGGAAACTAATACTCCTTGCTGGCCATCCCTTTGGGAGGTGGCACCAAGAAGGGGCTATGACATTCCTGGGAGAATGTTTTCCAAAAGTTAACCCAATTATTTTATTGATTTTCAAATTTATTTCCAAGGGCAATGGCATAGCAGTTAAGTGGAAGGAGCGAGGATGGGGACAGAGGTGACAGTCAGAATATGTAGCAGCTGTCTGGGTCATAAGCACACTGAATAGGCACAGAGTATCATGCCAGTTCTGGGTGGTCCTGGCTGGACAGCAGCGGTGGATCTGGAGATAGGTTCCTGGGCTGGAACCCAAGTTCTGCCACCCACTAGCCCAGGCCCTCAGGCACATTACTTAATCTCCCTGGGTCTCCCTCTCTCGTGTTAAATGGAGGTAATATCTCCTTTGTAGGAACTCTTGTGATGATAAGATGACACAGTTAATATCCTGCGTGTCTCACACAGTGCTGGGCACTCAAGCTGAATCTCCTAACTGCTGGTTCTTTAGGAAGCCATCTGTCAAATATGGTTTCTCCAGCAACATGTACCTTCATCAGAGAAAATGTCCTTTTGGGTCCCACACACAATGGATGATGCATACACGAAGCTACAGCTTCATTGAAAGCACATTTTTAGGAATAAGTCAGACACATTTTAGAGGGTCTTCCTATGGCAGAGCGATGGGAACGTGGAGTGTGCAGGGACATGACGGTAACTTTTCCTTAGGAGGCTCCGTCACGGGTCGGCAGTGACCCACTCATTTTCACCTTTCCACGGAAGTGCTGATGGTCGCTCCTGCATACACAGATGCTTGCCTTCGGAGCCCTGCAAATAACCCTCTTCTTCTGATTAATGATTTTTGTTTCATGGGTGGCATGCACATAAACCCCCACTTGCCACAAATGTCTCCCAAACGTAGGTTTGTTGCTTGCCTTTACTTATCAGTTTTCCTTCCAAAGGTGTGTTTTCCCTACTGGGGATAGGCGGGTACATGCAAAGAACAGCACCAAAGCAGCTTTGCAGTCAGAAAGGGGGGCTCGAGGGAAAGAATGGGTGGGGTTCTAGGCCAATTTTCTTCTCATAGACTAGCAAGCCTCTGAGTCAACAGCTGGTTCTACCCCCACCCCTCCACACCCCAAACATTAGAGCTGCCTGCTCCCTGCTCTCAGCCCCTCCCCTCCCCACGAATGGATGAATGGATGGCTGACAGCTTTAAGGATGGGGTGGAGGGAGAGACGCAAAGTCACGCTGGGCTCCTCTGGAGTCCTAAGATTCAAGAGAGCTAAGAGCTCTAAAAGCCAGCATGGCAGGAAAATTAATAGGCCTGGTTCCTGGGATTATAAGGAATGAGAGATGAGAGAGCCTGTGAGGGAAGAGGGAAGTATTTTCAATGGAGAAGCTGCTGGCCAGGTTTGGTGCCTCTGAGTTAGTTGATGCATGACAACGTCCCTAGCACGGGCATCACTGGGGTCCTTGAGTTACACCTCACCTTTCGTGGTCTCAGTGTTGCAGTGAGTAAATAAAGGGAATTTTGGTTGCTACCTATCTTTTCCTTGAAGGCTTATTGGCAGGATGAAAATAACCTGTGCCTCCCAAGCTCTCTGAGACCCGAACAGAACCCCACAGACAAGTGTTTGTCATTAAATCATCCACGGAAGCCTATTTAACATGGAGATTCCCGGACCCTATGCTGGGCAATGCAGATTCGCAGATTCACAAGGGTCCAGTAATACACATTTTTATTGATAATTTCTTATCTTCTTCCAGGATATGCTTTACTGCTTTTAGAGAGAGGGATAGGAAGAGAGAGAGAGAGAGAGAGAGAGAGAGAGAGAGAGAGAGAGAGAGAGAGAGAGAGAGAGAAGAGAGAGAGAGAGAGAGACAGAGAGAGAGAGAGAGAGAGAGAGAGAGAGAGAGAGAGAGAGAGAGAGAGAGAGACTGATATATGAGAGAAACGTTGATCAGTTGTCTCCTGTATATGCCCAGGCAGGGGATGGAACCTAGATATGTGCCCAGCCAGGAATCGAACTGGCAATCTTTTGTTGTACAGGAGGATGTGCCAACCAACTGAGCCACACTGGCAAGGTAGTAATCCACATTTTTAATGGGCACCTATAGGTGGGCTTCTTTGTCTCCTGAGCTGGTATATTCTAGCATTTTGGATATATGTTTCTTAAAAACCATATAATTGGTTAAACTTTTAGAACGCAGGACAGCCAATGGGAGCTCCAGGATTACCCACCATATGACCATGTGAAAATCTGTAAATGTGGACAAACAATGTTTGGAGTCAACTTGGGACACTTCAGGCTTTTCTCTTCATAGTGATTGGAGACTTCTCCCTGGAGAAGAGGAGACCAGGCCAGGGAAATGGAGAAACAGAAGGCTGGGATGTTCCATCCATCCTCCCAGAAAGGTAATTAAGAGTAAGAGTAGATTATTAAGCATGAATAGGCCAGGCACTAATATTTTTCCCATTTTCCAGATGGGAAAACTGAGGCCCAAGGAAGTTTAGTCACTTGTCCAAGATCACAAAGCTAGTAAGAGTCAGGGTTAGGATTTGAGCCTAAGCCTTCTGGCACCTAAGGCTGTGCTCAAGCATCACGCACACTGCCCTCCTAGGATGTTCAACTTCCTGTAGAAAATTTTAACTCGGTTCCTTCATCAGGTCGATTTGAGCCCCGAGTTCTGATTCTTGTGAGGCTTACGTGTGAGACCTGATAGTGCTAACCGGTGCTCACTTTATCTGTATACTTCTCACCTGGAAGCTTCCTATAGAATGCTCCAGAACCCTCTACCCTACTTGTTCCTCTGCATTCAAAGAGAAACCAAGTGCAGAGTGTCCACCAACACTTTTTTTTTTTTTTTTTTAAGTTCTAAAACCACCAGGATCTCCGATTTCACTGTGAGTCTACTGTTATCCTCATACAGCTGACACAACACCTCTCTGGTTTCTTTCTGAGACAGCTCCTAGCCTACCTGGTGCTTGCAAAATAACCCCCACAACATTATTTTTAATTGAAAAAAAAAAATTTTATCGAGGTAGTTGTAGCTTCACATACAGCTGTAAGAAATAATACAGAGAGATCCCCATGTACCTTTTACTTGGTTTTCTACCAATGCTGTAGTACAATGTCCTATCTATACAGTAATATGCAAATTAACCATCACTCCATCACAAAGATGGTGGTGCCCATAGCCACAAGTCCTCTCAGCCCCACAGGAGTTCCCCCAGTTCCCTGGGGAGGGAAGGGGTGGTGGCTGCTGAGAGCAGGCAATATGAGCGGCCTGGAGGAATGGTTGCTTCCGTCGCCGTGGCAAGGCAGGTGTTCCTCACCTGGCCACAGATGGGCCTCTGGGCTTCAGAAAGCCTCTGGGCAGTGGGCACCATGTGGTCAGGCCCCCCAGAGAGCTACTGGTGCATGGATTCGTGTGCAGGGCTACTAGTATTGACTATAATATTGACCCTGATACGATCCACAGATCTCACTCATGTTTCCCTAGCTTCACTTGAATGTGAGTGTGCACGTGTTTAGTTATACACCATTTTATCACTTATGTAGGTTCCTCTGCCTCCACAGTTAAATTACAGACCAGTCCCAGCACCACAGGCTCCCTCTTGATGTCCGTTTATAACTACATCCGTGTCTTTCCTGTATCCCACCTCCCTTTAATCCCTGACAACCACTAATCTCTCTTCCACTCCTAAAATGAACATCTCAAAGTGTTATATGAATGGAATCAAACAGTATGAAGTCTTTTGGAACTTATTTTTTCTTTTTTTCTTCACTCAGCGTAATCCCCTTGATATCCATCCAAGTTGTAGCAAGGATCCATAGGTCATTCCTTTTTATCGCTGAGTCGTATTCCATGGTATGGATGTACCATAGTTTGTTGGACCATTCATATGATGAAGGACATTTGGGCTGTTTTGGGTTATTGTGAATGACGTTTCTACGAACATTCACAGAGAGCTTTCATTTCTCTAGGATAAATGTTCAAGAGTGCAATTCCTGGGTCCATAAGGAAATTAATTTAGCCTCTCACCATTAAGTATGATGTTAGCTTTAGTTTTTAGGTAGATGCTCTTTATCAAGATTAGATACTTTCCCTCCATTTCTAGTTTGCTGAGAAGTTATTATTTTTCTATTACCTATGGATTATAGCATGTACACACATACCGCATCACCATCTAGTAGTAATGCTTTCACACAACATGATGGGGAGTCTTTTTCTGACGCTGTCAAATCTACAGGTACGATCATCCAGTTGACCCTTTTGTTTTCCCAAGGGAAAAATTACTTTTCACAGCCACAGACTAGACTCAGGAGATGCCCACCCCTGCAGTTATTAATGTACCGTGTCTCCTTCGCCCTTCCAGACAAGCATTTGTAGGTAGGGCATCTCTAAGTCCCCTCAAAGCAAAACCACATCGTAGTGATTTGCACATATTGTATGCTCAAAAAGTAGCAATACCTGCCAAAACCGGTTTGGCTCAGTGGTACAGCATCGGTCTGAGGACTGAAGGGTCCCAGGTTCGATTCTGGTCAAGAGCATGTACATTGGTTGAGGGCACATCCCCGGTGGGGAGTGTACAAGAGGCAGCTGGTCAATTTCTCTCTCATCGACGTTTCAAGCTCTCTATCCCTCTCTCCTCCTCCCTATAAAAAATCAATTAAAAAATTAGCAATACCTAACATTGGTATAGTTTTTACAACTCACTGACCCTCACAGTGATTCTGGGAAATAGGTTACTTTTAGCCCTGCTTCCAGAAGCTTCCAGGGGAAGTTAAGTGACATGCTAAGGCCATTTGAATTGTAGGGAAAGAGCCAGGGTTGTCTCAGCCCAAGTCCCATGTCGATTCCACTCCTGCAGAGCTGGTGGCAAAGAGTGGAAACCTCGATATGCTGATCTCTAAAGGCTCTTCCAAGTTGAAGGCCCTGAGAAGCTGGGACAGAAGTAGGATGGCCATGTCCTTGTTCACGCTCTACCTGCCCTGCCAGGTGCCCAGGTAAAGAGTCCTTCCACTGCTACAGAGGCTGTGCCCTCTACCAGGAGTCCTTCAGCTTTGCCTAGTGGGCTGACTCCCCTCCGATGCCATTCGCTTTCATTTCTGACCTATTTTTTCCCCCCAATCTAGCACAGCTTGCATTTGATTGATACAAACACTGTCAAGTGTTTCTTTTGTTTTCTCTGTCTTAGCAATGCTGTCCTTGGAGATCTCTGCTTTTTACCATTCCCAAGTTGCTCTTTGTTTCCTGACCCTTTGAATTCTTCTCTTTAGATGCCCCCCCACCCCTGCATTCCAGAGCTGCTCCAACAGGGGCGGCTGCACCCTTCTCACCATCTCTGCACAATCCTGGGCAGAGGCTCTTCATCAAGGTGTTCAATAAGGAGGCATTGGTCATGGCCTGTGGCCAGAGCTTTAGGAGGAAAAGGGAAAGAGCATTCTGAAGGTGTTGATATCATCAATGACTTCATATTCTTATGCGCCCTTTGTTGGCCAGTACTGCTGTCCAAGGGGCAGGTAGAAGGTCTCAGGGGAAAAGCCAATCTAAAACTCTTAAAGGCAGAAGGCTTATGTTGATAGCCCTTTAAGGCATATTGGAATCTGCTCATGAGAGCTGTAATGCCAAAGCCTGAAGTCAGCTCAGTTTTTTGGTCCTGTCACATGCCACACTGCTCATGAGGGAAGGCACAGACCCGGGGCTATGGGGCATCCGTACAAATTATCCCGCCTGTGGCTCCTCTAACTCTTGATCTCAATACAATATACTCAGAGTGGGATGGGAGTCTCAGGGAGAAGGCAGACAGGGTTATTTCTGTTGGAGTCTTCATTAACACCCCTTTCTTGGGTTGGAAGTGGGACTTTAATGGGACCAGCTGGGCCATTTGGAAAGTAATAATGAGTATATGCCCAGAAATAATTCCGAAGAAATCCATTGCCCAACATGATTTTTTTTCCTTGTTGGCTCTGGCCAAGAACACATGCCATGCTCTTTGGCGGGAGTTCTAAGCCAGGATGGGTGAGGGGGGAATCTCAGAAACCAACGTTCCATCCTGTTCTCTTTTTGGGCTTTACAGAATGCCTCCCCAGTCCTTATCACCTCTCTTGCCATTTCTCTGTGACTCCAGCAACATCTCTTCTGTCCCATGGCCTCTCCCACCATCCCTCCATGACCCCGGAGCAACCATCATGTCACCAGTGATAAATGGGGAGAAGTTGGTTCACAGGCATGTGTGTAAAGAAAGCACTTCTGAGGTTTCTCTGTGGCAGCCCTTTGTGTGTGCAGAGCAAAGTGTTGGAAACCACCTACATATCTATCAGCAGGAAATCGCCTAAATAAACAACAGGACATTGGTGTAATGGAACATGACACGGACATTAAAATCATGTCATAGAAAAATGCATAATGGCATTGCAAGAACATTTCCCATGGAAATTATTGGTGGAAAAAAATAAAGGTTGTAAAAGTTGTGCAGTAGAAAAGAATCTTATGGAAAGTATGTGTGTGTGTGTGTGTGTGTGTGTGTGTGTGTGTGTGTGTAGAATTTGTAACAGTAGGCATCAGAATGCTTCTCAGGAAAGAAATTACCTTATTTTTAGAATACCCTCATCAACTACTTCATGAGGAAGTGAAGATTTGAGATTCAAAGATGGCCAATGGCTTTGCACAGGAAATGACAGGAATCTGAGAGAGGAGAACCTAGGATGTGAAGAGAAGCTGGAGGGGGGAAGAGCTGAGAAGCTCAGTAGGGAGGCGGGACCTGCCACTCAAGGTGAGAAGTCAGTAAGAAATTCCTGGTAGCCTGAGCGTCAAGTGAGTTTTAGGAAAAAGAATTTTGAATATTCTATTTCTGAGATGGAAACTCCTTCTGTGTCCTGTAACCTTCAGTGAAAGCTGGTGTGACTACAGCCCAATGTGGCACCAAGGGATGTGAGAGGGAAGAAGCAACGAGGGGAAGCAGAACTGGCCCTTGGTTGGCCCCAAGTGGACGGCAGCATCCTGTGTGGCAGGGTTCCCAGCAGCGGCCCCAGCACATGTGAGGCAAACCCCTGCCATATATATATATATATATATATATATATATATATATATATATATATATATATATATATATATATATATATATATATATATATATATTGGAGGCCTGGTGCATGAAATTCGTGCATGGGTGTGTGTGGGGGGTGGGGGGAGGGGTTGTCCCTCAGCCCGCAATGCACCCTCTTGCAGTTCAGGACCCCTCAGGTTGGGTCCCTAGTCTTGGCCAGGCGATCAGGGCCTATCAGAGCTTTCTTCCCTCAGCTGCAGGCAGCTGGCCCCACCTTTGCACTACTTGCCATCTGTGTGGTGCTGTCCCCTCTTCCCCACCACTGGTCAACTCCCTATGAGGGTGACAGGCATGGGGTACTATTGCTTGGCTGACCTTGGCCGCCCTCTGTGGGGCGATTGCTGGCTGGCCCAGCACACCTGCCATAGTGTCACTGGCCGGTGGCCTGGGCCTCCCTCTATGGGGTGATCATGGGGCAATGGCCAGGTCCCCCAACCAATTGCATCACGCTGGCCTGGCGACAGTACATGTCATAGCATGGTCATCCAGACGGTCATTCTGCTATTCAGCCATTCAGATTTGCGTATTATGCTTTTATTATTATAGATAATGTTATTTTAACTTGATAAGGATGATTCCTTTTTTATTATTTTTATTGATTTCAGAGAGGAAGGGAGAGCTAAAGAGAGATAGAAACATCAGTGATGAGAATCATTGATCAGCTGCCTCCTACACTCTCCACACTAGGGATTAAGCCTGCAGCCCAGGCATGTGCCCTGACTAGGAGTCAAACTGTAGCCTCCTGCTTCATAGGTGAATGCTCAACCACTGAGCCACACCAGCTGGGCAAATCCCTGCTTTTATAAACAAACTGGAGCGAGAGTGACCATGAAGTGGGCTGACTGATGTGTGGTTGACATATACCTGTTACACACACACACAGAGGGGAGATTGGAAGGAAATAAACCCAAACAGGAAAGAGTGGGCATCTTGGGGTGGGGTGAAGGGGTGACAAGTTGAGTTTTATTTTCTTATTTGAATGTCATTTATCTTTAATTATCTTCTGCGATGACGATGGTTGCCTTTAGTAATTAGAAA
The DNA here is from genome assembly GCF_964339955.1 of Pipistrellus hanaki. Lineage (NCBI taxonomy): Eukaryota > Metazoa > Chordata > Mammalia > Chiroptera > Vespertilionidae > Pipistrellus > Pipistrellus hanaki. Next base: position 24,306,245 of record NC_140503.1, read on the forward strand.
GCTATTTTTGAACATCACCCCTGCCCAAGATGCCTTCAAAGACAGCAGGGAGGAGAGGTGGGAGAGAGGCTTCTGATTTCCAGCACAGAGAGCACTGCCTGCTCAGGGGGGCCTGCCTCAGGGAACCCAGGCCCAGAGGACGCTGGGCAGTCTGATGGAGGAGCGCCTGGAGGCGGGACTAAAAGGAGGCCCAAGGCGCACACTTGCTAGCCCTTTCACATGCAGGAGGAGCCCTGGTCAAGCCAGGAGGGTTCCTGGTTCACCATCTAGAAGGAGCTCTGGAAGCTTGCACGAGCACAAGGTGTACGTGTACGGAGCAGGCAGAGCAGACACGAGGCTGCCAGCCTTGCAGCCTCGCCTCACGTCTAACATCTCCCTCTCTCCCAGGCCTTGACTTCCTTCATTTTCTGTCCCCACCAGGAAGCTTCTTGCTTGTGAAGCTCCCTGAGAACGGGTTGATCAGAGTGTGGATCTGCTCTTCCTGGCAACTCATTCTCTGCTTAGTCTCTGGGCTGGTCTGACTTGTGGGAGAGCCTGAGGTTCTTGCGCTGGTTCGGTTCAAAGAAAGGGTCAGAGCACCCTGGGGCAGAGAACGGAAGTGACAGAGAGCTTGCTTCTGATTTTCTTACCAAATCTGGCTGTTACCAGAGAGGATGGCCAAGTGGGGAGGGGGCTAGAGGGCCTTCGAAATACTAGATGTTTAACTAGTTTAAAAGGAGACCTCCAAGGGCATCTGACCTTCACTGTTTACAGAAGGGGAACCTGCAGCGCACAGTCGTGTGACTCGTCCACAGTCACAGAGCAGGTGAGCAGCAGGATCTGGGCCAGACCCCTGGTTCCCGCTGTCCCATGCCACGTTTTGAGGAGAGCCGAAAGGATTTAAGTTTGGACTGTGAAGAGCCAAGAGGAGCATCCAGAAAAGACTCTACCAAGGAGCGAGTTTTTTTCCGATGCTCTCAGGCTGCTGTGTCTGAGCCATCCATCACTGGGCTCAGGGGCCACAAAAGTCTTGGACATTGAGCACCCACACCACCCCTACATTGACACCAGAGGTACATCACCCATGACCAGGACCGGGTATAGCACAGGCTGTGACCCAACTCTCTTCCCTGTCTCACCAGCGGGTTCAAACTGTCACCAAATGCTACTGAGTCCAGAAGGCACCCTCTAAGGGAGCAGGGAGTACCATGCTCTAGGATCTAGCCCTGTGTGTGGATTAGGGTGGTGGCCAGTGGAGAAATATCCTATTATGGGATATTTAGAGAAAATTTGGGATCATGTTGCTGGACATCTTTGGCATTACCATCAGACACGCATCGACAAGGCACAGCTAATATCCAGAATGGCATTAAAAATTATGTTTATAAGGTGGTGTTTTTTTTTCCAGGAAAATAAAAAGAAAGCAAAACTATGATTTCTCCACACAGATAATTCTGTCATCATTTTTCTTAAAACATAAAAGCAATTCTGCATGTAGTTAGGAAAGTCGAACGCCAGAGAAAGATTTAAAATAAAAAGTTAAAAAAGACACGGAGGAACCTTCAATGTGTGTTACTAAATGAAAGAAGCAAATCAGAAAAGGCCGCACGCTGTATGATTCCAACTACATGGCATTCTGGAAAAGGCAAACCCATGGAGAACAGTAAAAACGAAAGTCAGTGTTTGCCAGGGGTGAGAACGGGAGATACAGGGTGAACAGACTGAGCACAGAGACGTTTAGGGCAGTGAAAACACTATATAATACCACAGTGATGGGCACATATCCTATATGTTGTCTAAGACTAGAGAATGTACAACACACAGGCAAACCCTAACGTTAACCTTGGACTTGGAGTCATTACAATGTTTCAATGTAGGTCATCAATGGTAACAAATGTACCACTCCGGTGGGGGGTGTTGATAATGGGGGAGGCCATGCCTGTGTGGAGGCAGGGAGAAAATAAGAAATATCTGTGCCTTCTCAATTTTGTTGTGAATCTTAAAATACTCTAAAAATAATAAAATCTGAATAATAATAAAAAGTCTCTGCAGTTCTTCTGCCTCATCCATTTTTCAAGTGCAGTTAACAGCTTCATTTGAATGATTTCAGTTTTTTAATTTTATTTTTTTTTTCTTCCTGCAAAAAGCTGTATTGTTCCCATTTGGTCCAAATGGGAAGATTCTAGGGCAGTGGTCAGCAAACTGTGGCTCTTGAGCCACATGCAGCTCGCAAGCTGAGGTTTGCCGCTCTGTTGACTAATGAGTTTGCCGACCACTGCTCTAGGGTGTTAAAAGGCTGCTTAAAGGTTGCAGGGAGAAGCTCAGGCAGAGACCAGACACCAGGGGGGTGCAGAGGAGTCTCTGGGCTCCAAAGGCTCTTAGTCTCACTTGAGGGCGAGCCTTTCCAAGATTTACTGGCCCAGCCCCGGTGAGGCCCGCCAGCCTGCGGAGTTGAGTCAGGTGTCGCCCATCTTCTCAATGAGTTTCACCTCCTCATCCAGGAAGTGGTTCTCCAGGAAGCCAGGAGCTGAGGGTCTGTGAGGATAGAACCCAGGGCATCTAGATCCCAAAGGGCGTGGGTCAGGTTCCTTTCCAGGACCACAGCAGCTTTCCTGGTATCCTGGGTCTTGCCCCCACTCACATTGGGAAGGCTTCAGCCCATCCTAGAAGAGAATGAAGACACAGAGCTGGTTTTGCAGCCTTAAGAGACATTTGGTGCCCTCAGGCTTCTTCTCTGCCTTCTGGAGGACAAGGTGATGCAGGCCCTCCAGAGCCACATCGCCACAGTGGAAATAGAAGCCCAGAGAAAGGTCGGTGTAGGAGACTCACAGTGGCAGGTTTACCAGATGGTTGACTGCAGCCTACACCCCAGTGGAATAATTCTGACAAATTTGGGAGCTCATGGTTATTCGGCAATAAGGAGTTAAGCTTAAAAAAAAAATAGTGTTGGCTGGTCTCAGAGGCTGAGGATGGTTGAGAAGGTTCTAAAGGTGGTTACTGGGAAAGAGGTTGGAGGGTGGTAGGAGGCTGGAAGAAGGAGTGTCCCTGTTCCATCCAAACACGATTGAAGCAAGAGACAGATCCAGGGGACCGCGGAGGGGACTGCTCAAGATGATCTTGAACGCAAACACTACACTAATGTATATTCTTATGCTAGTGTATGTCTTTTACTTACTTATTTTTACACAAGTAATCATATGAAATGCTGTTCTGCATTTCAGCCTTTCCACGCACGTAATAACCGACTTTGGAGACGGGGCTATATCGCACACACAGAACTACCCCATTCTGTGTTAAGGGCCACAGTGTTCATAAAGAATGGCAGGCGGCCACAGGCAGTGCCTCATTTGGATGTGTCTGGAGCCTTGGAAGCTTGACTACCCTGTGTTCTACAAATGGACCCTGAGAGCTAGTTTGGAGGTTCTAGCAGGGGACTGCGGCTACTTGTCTACCCGTGACTGAAGTGCAATCCTCCTCTAAATGGGAAGGTCTTCCTCTTTGACCCCGTGTGTAGCTTCAGGAGGGATATACATGGAGCAGAGAGGGAGGAAGGTGACACCTGCCTAGTCAGCCAGATCAACCCTGGTGATCAATGGGGTGACAGATTGCCGCTGCCAGACTGCCTTTACATCTAGAGAGAAATTTTCTTTGAAGAGCTGGAAAGGATCCTTGAGAACCAGGACTCCAACCCTAGATTTTTTATGAATCAGAAAGCCATGGCCCAAGAGGTCAAATGCCTTGACCCAAGGCACCCAGTTAGAGCCAGAACTTGTAGTTCAAGTCTCTGTTCACCAAGTTGTACTTCCTCTGTGTTAATTAGGAAATTGCTGATTGGTTTGTTGGAACATTTGGTTTCCATCCGAAATGCTTGGAGTAGGCACAGCCTGGCGGTGAAAGAAAACAGCTGGAAGGAGAGATCATCTTGGCCTTCCTGTCTGTGTTACAGCCAAATCCCTTTGCCTGGCATGGGGCACTCCCATGTACCTGGCTATAGAAACTCTGACTTCAAGATGTCCTGATGAGTTTTCAATTCCCTTGGATGGAAACCAAAGTGCTTCAGAATCCACTTTAGAAACTCTGCCCAAAGTCTACATTCAGAATGTTCTTTCCTTGAAAGCATTCTACAAGTTTCAATTCTCACATTCTTTTTTGGAAGATGGTCTTAGAAGCTACATTTACAATCCTTTTTTAAAAAAATACTTTCTTGATTTTTTTTACAGAGAGGAAGGGAGATGGATAGAGAGTTAGAAATATCAATGAGAGAGAAACATCCATCAGCTGCCTCTTGCACACCCCCTACTGGGGATGTGCCTGCAACCAAGGTACATGCCCTTGACTGGAATCGAACCTGGGACCTTTCAGTCCTCAGGCCAACGCTCTATCCACTGAGCCAAACCAGTTATGGCTACATTTACAGTCTTAAGATTTATTGGTCAAGGTGCTACCCAGCACACAGCCTCAGATCCATAATGATTTGGCCAGGCAGGTTCTCCCATCCAGATGGCAAGATATTGGCTGAGCATCTTAGCATAAAGCCCTTTTTCTTTCCTCTTCCTTTGACCAATTCTTACCCCAACGACTCATCTTCTGGTTACCAGGTTACCTCTTGTCTCTCGCTCTTGACCTCCTTTTTACCACTGAGTTCTTACATTTGTAATTCATCTATCTTTTTGCTTAGTTTGTTGGTTCCACAACAATTTCTATCGAACACCTTTTGTCTGCCTCAGAGTTTATATCTAATTGTGTCTACTTTAGTTGCTTCCACCTAGTCATCTAGTGCCCCTCCAAGGATGGGTGACTTACATAGTCACACAAGGCTCATACACAGAAGGGCCCTGTATTTGACTTAATGCTCTGCTGTTGCCTTGTTAAAATTCTTAACAACTTTATCTTTGAAATTGTGTTTTGTAAGTGAAGTCTGATGGGACGAGGGAGCATAAACATGAGCAAAAGAAGTAGGCACAGCATTCTTTGCGGCCCTGTTTGCAGTTAGCAATCAAGACGCCCAATGAGCACAGAATTCCAATGGATTCACAATGCTTGACAGTTTAGAAGGATCCAACTCGAGTACATGGTAAGAGTTTTAGCTCTATATGCACGCAGAGATGCTGACGGCCCCAAGAAACGAGGTTCTCCATTCAATCCAGAAATTGCTTCAAATGCAGAAAAGGAAGCAATGGTGTTGTCATAGCCTTTCCTACTTATGTCACTTCCCTGTATTAGCCAATCACTCAGGCCGAAAATGATGACATAGGAAGAAAGAGTTCCTTTTCCTTTTCTTACTCATCAGAAAGCCAAGCCTGATAGAAAGTGTATACATAAAGTATGCATATAAAGAAGTGAAATAAAAAGAGCTGAGTTTGTTTTGTTAGCATTTCCACTGTTTTAATAAGAATAATACGCATCTATAAACTAGAAAATGTGAAACGTGTAATTTATATGATTCCATATACAACTTAAGTGCTCTTGTATATCCATTTAAAAGTGGCACCACACAGTATAAGGATGAGCATTAAACTGCACACCAATAATTTAAATGTTCTTATATTGACATTAAATAGCAAATAAGAACACCACGTCAAGTCAAGGGAGAAAGACGGCATGAGAGGAAGAAAAATACTTTACCTTTTAAGAACTTTAATGACATTTCTCCCCTGACTTTTGAACAGGGAGCTCCACAGTTCCAGTCTGCACTGGGCCCTACAAATTATGTGCCTGGCCCTGGTCCCATGGCTTTAAGTCATGTCCATAAGCACTGATAAAACTGGTTTCCATCCAAGGCCTTTTCCCAGTGTGGCTTCTCTAGACCCTGTTCTGGGCTCCAATTGGGACCAATGGAGATTATTTTCCCCTTTGGTACAATAAAAAAAAAAAAAAAAAAAAAAAATCTCTCCCAAACGTAGCTCTAAATGGATGGGGAAATGGAGGTAAAATGACATGGTAGGGGCTTACCAAAAGTCAGAGTGTATGCCGTATTCCGCGGACAGAGGCCTGGGCTGACTCCCATCTTGTCTTTAAATCCAATGCCGGGCCTGTCTGCACCGATCACCACTGGTATTTCAGTCTCAAACATCATTTGGAAAATACCAGCAAAGTCATTATGGGCTGCAACCTTTTGATCACGCCCCAGCGGAGGCCACCACAGCCCCGCGGGAACAGCTGTAGGAGCAAAGGCTCTGCCCTTCAAGAGGTTCTGCACAGGACATTCCACGGCCCCGGGGAGTCCTGTTTGGTTGAAGGTCAAGGGGAGTTGATCAACATGCCAATACATGCTTCCTTTGCAGCCCTTGTAAGGATTAGATTCCTGTACAACCCCAGGCAAGTGAGGAAGTCTTTTATAACCATTGTATCAAAGACATTAGGATTCTTAAGGAACAAGATGCTTCCCATCTTTCCTTGAACTTCTTAGAGAATAGAATATACATAACCAAGTCCTGGCATCTTGTACCACTGGCCCAATCCCTACTAATCAGAAGAAATGCCAATCCAGAACAGACTACAACTATGAGCAGACTGCCTGCACACCCTTCGTGTGGTCCCTTGGTGTCATCCAAATGGATTTTTTCCCAGCTGCCCCCTTGTTATTATTGTCTTGGAGCCCTGCATGCAGAGTACAAGAATCCGTTGAACCTAGTTTCCTCCAGAAGCTTCACAACAGTCTTTTGTTTAGTGCTGTGGTACCCTTAGCAACACAGCCTATACCTGCAGGTACTTCTGGGCTAACCCAAATGCCTTCTAACCCCCAAACCTCTCCCTCTCTGCACAGCTGTGTGGAGGGGGATGGATCCTTGAGAGAACACCTTCAGACTGCTCCTGCCTCGAGCCCGCTGGGTTTTTCAGCTGGCACTGCAGCCCCAATGGAAAAGCCAGTTACCTTTTTGCCAGAACAAACTTGCAGTAGCTGTCTGCTTCCTTCTGGCACACGAGAGGGAAGGACATCTTACAGGCCACAATGCACTGTTCTCACTCTAACAAGAATAACAGCGACCATCGTTCCTTCCCTTTCCATTAAATAAGAACTGTAAATGCATGTTTAAAAAAATGTATGTCACCCTTTAAAATAATCTGCATGAAGATATTTTAATGAGATGTAAAATGCTTCGGGCATATGGTAAGTGGAAATAAAAGCCGGATACCGGAGGTCCTTTGTTTATAAACAGTTTACATTTATGTATAGAAAAAAAAAATAGAGGAAAGAACTAACTATATCACAATGGATTCCTTTAGGTGGTGGGGTTCAAGGGATTCATCTATTTTCTCCCTTAACCTTTTGGTATTTTCTAAAAGACAGTACGTTTTCTAGGTGTGTATTACTTCCTATAATCCCACAAGAAAGAACACGTTTCTGTTTGCTGGGATCTCTGCAATAGTAGTAACTGACTTTATGCACTGTCCAAAGGAAGCCATCAGCCTTCTACTCCTCCAGGTGACTTCTGGGTGGGTCCTTTCTCCCAGTTGAATTTTCTGTACAGGATACCTGTTTTGGCTTTGACAGGACTGCTCCCTTATGTGAAACTTGTCAGCATTTGGAAACAGCCCTGTCAGAACTTTGATTCAAGATACTGTATTTCTTTCTCCTGGCTACCAGGGCTGAGAATTTTCCGAGTGTGAGGGTTCCAGAGTCTATCTGAGACTGGACTCCAGGGAGGGAGAGTCTAGACTAGAGGACGCGGGTTTTGTCTAGCAGGGTGTGATGACAAGAACGTAGGTTTGGAATGGCATGGCTCTAGAGCTGCAGAGGTTTTTTTTCCTGTGCCAAATGGATGCTCATATTTCTTTTATTGAGTTGCTTTAAGGATTTAAAAAGACAATGTGTGTAGAGGGGGCTTAGCAGAGTGCACACAAGTTATTAGTGGTAAGAACCGGAGAAGGCAGCAGAGTGGACAGCTCTTCCACTTCCACCCCTACCCACAACACACCGAAGTTTTCCAAAGTGTAGGTGGCGTAGGGGTAGAAGGGAGCAGCTGTCCAGATCTTAGCCCTGCCCTGACTGGGCTGGCCTGACCAAGGACAGACACACCTTTGGTGTCGCCATGGAAACATAACCACCACTTCTGGGCTGGGCCATCGGCAGTGCTAGCCACAGGACAGCAGCCGAAAGTATGGGGTGAGGGGCAAGCCCAGAATGTCCACGGGTAATGCTAAGCATAGCTCCATTACCACTCTGAAATCACTGCATTAGTGATCCAAATTGCCTCTTGCTCCACCCGCAGCCACTCTGCCCTTTAACTATTCATCAGGCGGGAAGAAGCCTGCCAGAGACTTACAGGAAATAAAGGGAATCGTGCTGGACCTTGCGAGGGATTGACAGAGCCCATCTTGCTATCCTGCTACTTCCTCTGCTGCAGTTTTTTCAGGTTCCCCCCCCCCCCCAGAACTGCTATCAGCACCACCATCTCTACAACTGCTGCTGCTATTACTATTAATTTTTGTAAACTACAATTTTTCAAAGTGCCTGAGTCTTTGCCTGATGAAAATAGTGGGCATGGCATTACGGGAAGGCAGGCTGGCACTAGAAACCTCAAAGGGAACAGCAGGTCTGCACTCAGGAACAGAGCAGAATGATCAATATATATATTTTTCATGCCCCAACTGCCTGGACTCTAGCCACATCCCCAGCCACACCTAGTCCCTCTCCCAACCCTACGCAGCTCCAATGTCTGCAGCTGAGTTAGGCGATGTCAAGGGTTAATGGACTTATGTTTGGTTGGTCAGAGGAGCTGGACCATGCCCAAATCCCACCAAACCGGGTGGGAGGAAAAGGAGAGAAAGCGTCTAACATCTAAGGCCATTGCCTCTGTCAGGATCTCCCACCTTCTCAGAGGATACACCCCCCCCCCCTCCCTCCCAGAACCCAGTCTCTTCCTTTTGCAGAGACTTTAAATTTCCCTGTGCCAAAGTTACATGTTCAGGTCACGTTTGACTTGGGCCCGCAATCCCCAAAGTGAACTAACTGGGGTGATGCCTACCTCCCCTTCTCATCCCAGCAGAGGGGCTCCTTCTCTCTGCGCACCTAACAGCCAGCTGGTGTGAGCACCAACAACACTACACGGAGCGAGGAGGAGGGAGGGAGAGAGGGAGGAGAGGGAGGACGTAGCACAGCCCCAGCCCAACCTCCAAGGAGGCTCCCTTTGAGATCGCCCTCTTCACCTGGCAACCGGGCCCCGGCAGGGCTCCGGGGAGGAGAAAAGTGGCATTTTGGAATCCATTTTGCTCAAGACGTTGAAGGCATCTTGGCAAACTTCCCTTTGCTACTTACTGCCTTTGCTACCGGGGCCAAGTGAACTCGGGGCAGGGCCTCACCCCTAAGGGATGCGGTTATCTGGGGAGGAGGGGAGGGCCATCTCCGGCGCCAGTGGCACCTGCCGGGGGAGAGAGAGCAGTGGCTGGGCACACACCCTGGCGCTGCTCCCCGCATTGGACCCACGTCCACGGGGGAGTGATAGTAGCAGCAGCCGCCTCCAGACCAGCTGGGATCCCTTCTGTCTCTGTCCGGTTATTTATAGGCGCGGTTTACGGTGGCTGCGGGGGGCGGGGGAGGGGGGGGGAACAGACGCGGGATGACAATGAGCTTTGGAAGGTATAACGCGAAAAGTCACACTTTTCCCCAAAGCGCTCCCCCTCCCACATCCTTCCTCCCAGAGCAGTGCGGTCCCGGCGGGGGAGTGCGCATCGCGGGGCGCCGCCGCGGTCCGCTGGACCCCAGGCCCGGGCCGCGCAATGGGGGCCCCCCCGCGGCTGGCTGGAGCCCCGGAGGCCCCGAGGCCCGGAGGGAGGCCGGGAGGAGGGGCCGGGGGCACAGCGGCTCACCTGCCAGGCTGTTGTAGCAGTCGATCTCGATGGCCTCCACCGTCCGGCTCTGCTCCTCCGAGAGGCGGCTCGGGTGCGGGGCCCCGGCCGGAGAGGCCGCGCGCGAGTCCCGCTCCCCGGGGGCGGGCAGCAGCCCCTTGAGCTCCAGCAGCGCCCGGTGGTACTTGCCGATGGCTTCGCGGAATTTCTTGTCCTTGTAGCACTGCGAGCCTTGGCTCTTGAACTCGTGCGCGCGCCGGATGGACTCGGCGGGCTCGGCCGCCGCCCCAGCCTGGCCCCGCGCCGGAGCCCCGCCGCCGCCGCAGCCGCCGCCCGGGGCGCACAGCGGCGGTGGCGGCCGCTGCCCCTCGCCGGCCCCCGGCGGGCTCGGGTTCCCTTTGGTCCCGGCCGCCGAGCCCTTCCACTCCATCCGGCCGCCGCCCGGCACCCCGCGCGCCGCGATCCGCCTCCGCCGCGCCCTCCGGTTTACAGGCGGCGGGCACCCGCCCCGCGTCTGGCGAGCTCGGCCGCGGCCTGGACACCCCGCGGCGGCCAGTCGTCCCGCACTCCCATTCTCCTCGCCAGCTGCGGGAAGCTGCGCTCTCCTCCTCCTCCTCCTCCTCCTCCTCCTCCTCCTCCTCCTCCTCCTCCTCCTCCTCCTCCTCCTCCCACTCCTCCTCCTCCTTCTCCTCCTCCTCAGATTGCCTTCCCCTCCCCCCCCTCCCCTCGCCTCCCTCCCCGGCGCGCCGGCTTCGGCCCGCCTCCCTCCCGCAGCCTGCGGGGGTGAGGACCCGGCCCCGCGCCTCTGGGGCTAGCGTTGTGGGGGGCTGCGGGCCTGACTGGGGTGGCGGGGACGGTCGCTGACCCGGAAGGAGCTTGGCTCGCCTGAAAGAGGGGGGATTGGTGACAAAGACGGGCCCCTTATTTCCCATTCAATCCAGTCCTCTGAGACGCGCCTAGTCTGAAAGGCAGGACAGGGGGAAGGGGCGTGTGTGTGTGTGTGTGTGTGTGTGTGTGTGTAGGTGTGCGTGTGTGTTTGCTTTTGTGTGTGTGTGTGTGTGTGTGTGTAGATGTGTGTGTGTAGGTGTGTGTGCGTGTGCGTGTGTGTGTGTGTGTATAGGTGTCCAGGGAAGGGGCACGCCAGCGACGAAACGCGTGCAGACTCACCCTCGATAGGTTTCTTAGAAACTAAAAACGGAGGTGCAGCGAGGAGCAAGGGGCGTAGGCACGAGCCGAGCCGTAGCTGTTCTTTCCAGCGAGGCAGTGGCATCGTAAGGGGCAGGGCCTTTTCTGTGAGGATCCGGGCTGTGGCCGAGGTGTGTCTCCGCGTGTGGCGCCGGAGCGCCCGGGCACAGCGCACGCCAGCGCGGGGCGTGTACCCAGCCGCCGGGTGGGGTGCTGCGCCGCGGGATCACGGACACCGAGATGAAAACACCTGTTCCTGCCGGTCAGCAGGCTGGGCGCGCAAACCTCTGGTTTCCGCGTCCAGCACAGTGGCGCGCCCCGCCGCGGGAGGCCGTTTCTTACTTCTTCATCCTTAGGTCAGCCCCCAGTGAGGGCTGGCTGCGGGGATTTTGTGGAGACCCAGCGGCCGAGGGAGACAGGCAAGTGGCTGCCCTGCTCTCAAGTTAACTCCCAGTCTCCCAGCGCAGGGGGACTCCGCCCACCCTTAGAGTCACTCTTCCAGATACAGGGGTCACTCTTCCCTGGGTAAAGACTACCAGGGGAGAACAGACAGTGCCGCGGAGCGCGGAGGAGGGCAGAGAGGTGGCTCTTTAAGCAGACTTTATGGAGGGATGGCATTGGAGGGCTTTGAAGGGTGGGGGATAGAACTTGGGCATGAGGAAATAGAAGGAAATGACATATCAGCCAGAATGAGAAGATAGAGCAGAAATCGTGGTGTTTGACATCTCGAGTGAGTTTAGGGCAGTAGTGGCCTAAACAGAAGTAGTGGGAAATGATTGGGTTAAATGATGGAGGTATTTGGATGAAGATGTGGGTTTTATTTTGTAAGCAATGGAGAAGCCTGAATTTTTTTTAAAAAGTATTTCCCCACTTATTTATGATGATATATATATATACTGAGTGGCCAGATTATTATGATCTCTGCATGCATAATAATCTGGCCACTCAGTTTATATTCTATATAATAAAAGGCTAGTATGCAAATTGTCCCCTTGACCAGCAGGCAGGCTGGCAGGACCCCACCCATGCAAGAATTCATGCACTGGGCCTCCAAAATTATATATATATATATATATATATATATATATATATATATATATATTCATTCAGTGGTTTTCAAAGCATGGTTTCCACACCTGTAGCATCAGTGTCACCTGGGAATCTATAAGAAATGTACATTCTAGGGTTGTGCTCCATTTCAATTAAAATCTGAAACTCTAGGGTTGGGGTTTAACAACCCTCTGGTTGGTTCAGATGCACACACAAGTTTGAGAACCCCTGCTCCAAAACCTCACTACTCAAAGTGTAGGCCTTGGACAAGTAGAATCAGCACCACCCAGGAGCCTGTTAGCGATGCAGAATCTATAAAAACCCAGACCTACTGACCCAGAATCTGCATTTAACAAGATCACCAAGTGATTCCTATGCCTCCAGTGAGTGTGAGAAGCACCGCTCTAAAGGATTTGCAAAGTACAGAAGCAGATAAAAAACCCCAACCCTACATAGTCACTCAGATATATTCTTCGTTAATATTCTGATGGAATCCCTACGGGTTGCTTTCTATGCATCTATATTTGTACCAAGTCCTCTTTTAACAAACATGAGTGGTATGAGACGATATATACAATGTTCTACTCTTTATTACTTTACATTATATGTGATTAGTCTTTGAAAGCCTCATTTTCATGGCTTTATAATACTCATTTTATGTCTGTATCAGTGCACTTAACCATTTTCCAATTATTTGCTATTATATTGAATACTATGATGATAAAAATAATAGATTTTTTCATAGTGCTTACTTTGTGCCAGGCACTGGGTTAAGCACTTTACATACAATAACTCATGCAATCTTAATAACAACCCAGTGAAATAGGCACTATAATTATCCCCATTTAAAATACATATATATTTTCATTGATTTCAGAGAGAGGAAGGGAGAGGGAGAGATAGAAGCAGCAATGTTAAGAAAATTATTCATCAGCTGCCTCCCTCACGCCCCCTAGTGGGCGATCCAGCCGGAAACCCAGGGTCCACACTCAACCACCTAGCCCGGTGGTTGGCAAACTGCGGATGGCGAGCCACATGCGGCTCTTTGGCCCCTTGAATGTGGCTCTTCCACAAAATATCACCGCCTGGGTGAGTCTATTTTGAAGAAGTGGCGTTAGAAGAAGTTTAAGTTTAAAAAACTTGGCTCTCAAACGGAATTTAAATCGTTGTACTGTTGATATTTGACTCTGCTGACTAATGAGTTTGCCAGCCACTGATAGCCACACCCACCAGGCTATTATCCTCATTTCCAATACCAGCTCACCGAAACTTGCCCAAGGTCACATTGCTAATAAAGTAGTGGAGCTGGGATTTAGATTTAAGCAATCTGCTTTCAGGATCTATACTCTTAATTATATTTATACTTAAGTTTGTGTCGTAATTTATTTTTCCTTACAAGAAATCCTAATGTCAATTTCTAAAAATGTCTTGAAACGTATTGTCAGTTTCCCTTTCAGAAAGGTTGTAGTAATTTATGCTTCCACCAGCAATGTACTAGTTTCACAATATCCTTGCCAACAAATGAGAGATAAACTTAAAAAAATTTTTTTTTTTTCTAACCTAATAAATGAGAACTCTCCATTGAATGAACTGGGATTTCTTTAATTATAAGATTGGACATTTTTCATACATGTAATTGCCATTTATAGAGTACTGAGGGCCTTTTGACACAATCTTACTGTACTAAATGATACCTTATATGTTATAGGACCTTACTTCAACATCTTTAATCTCACTTAATCCTCGCCTTAGCCTCAAAGGAGGAAAATGATTCTCTAATCACACAATGGTTTCTGACCAGTGAGCTATCATAGTTCACTGGTCAAGAGGCTTTGGGCTCAGAGAGGTGTGTGGGCTGGAATTCTATCTTTGCTGCTTCCCGGGCAAGCTACTCAACTTATGAAAATGTCAGATTTCTTCATTCATTAAATGGAGATATTACTTACTTCATAGAATTCTTGTGAAGCACACTGTGAGAGCTGAAGAGATGGTAAGTTTAATCTTTACTCATTAAATCCTGTCATTATTGGATCCCATAAAAATGTTATGGCAGTGTTGCTGGTTATGGCAGTTATGGCTGGTGTTGCTCAGTTAGTTGGAGTGTCATCCATGTACCGAAGGGTCGTGCTTAGATTCCCAGTTAGGGCATATACCTAGGTTTCAGGTTCTAATCCTGGTCGGGGCATGTATGGGAGGCAATTAATTGATGTCTCTCTCTCTCTCTCTCTCTCTCTCTCTCTCTCTCTCAAAAAAAAAAAAAAATCACTTAAAAAATACAAACATACTCTGGGTAAGGAGTCAAAAAAATGTTATGGCAGACATATTTGCCAGCCCCTGGCCTTTTTTTACTTTAAGGTATTGTATCAGGTAGAAGAAAGGGAAGACACTGGGGGTTGGATGCTCTGAGTTTTTATTTTTTAAAAATATATATTTTATTGATTTTTTTATAGAGAGGAAGAGAGAGGGATAGAGAGTTAGAAACATTGATGAGAGAGAAACATCGATCAGCTGCCTCCTGCACATCCCCCACTGGGGTATATGCCCTTGACCGGAATCGAATCTGGGGCCTTTCAGTCCACAGGCTGACGCTCTATCCACTGAGCCAAACCAGTTACGGCGGATGCTCTGAGTTTTTAATCATTAACTTCCTGCTCAGGTAGGAAGAGCTACCTATGGCAAATATTGGATGAAGATTTAAGTGTGGGATTTGGCTACTGTCCGAAATAAGACGTGGGTAATGACGATCATAACTGTTTAAAGGTGAGAAATACTGATGTACCAACTTGCTTTTTGATTTCCTGCTCTGTCCTGGCATAATAGTACAGTAGCTTGTGCTCATATTTTGGGTTTAAGGACAGGGCTGCAAGAGACATGTATTCCACGTGATGCTCAACTGTGTATGAAGCAGAACTCCACATGCGAGCTTAGTACTAGCTTGGATGAAGGAGAGCTTGAGCGAGGAAGGGAGGGAATATTACGGGCAGCGGGATGCAGTGAGAGGAGACTTACTATGCCCATCTGTCCCGCTCAGCAGAGCTGTGTGGGTATGTCTAGAACTGTTTTGTTTACTTGTTTTTAGCATGTTTCTGTCTCTGTCTAAGCCACTCATTGGTACATTTGTCCTGGTTTCTCGGAAATTTTCTCCCTTCAAATGTAATTAAAGAGGTGCCAAAGAGAATTTCTCAAGTATCCTGTCATTAACTATTGACCATATGCAGAGTACTATTTTTGGAAGCGAGCAAAGATCCAAATGACAGACAATTTTGGGCATGGATGTAGGATTCAGAAACTCCGTGCTTCTGAAACTTTAACAGGCATATGAATCCCAATCTTATTAAATGCAATTTCCTGATTCCATTCATGTAGGATGGGGCCCAAGGTTGTGCATTTCTAACAAACTACCAGGTGATGCTGATCCTGCTGGTCCATGGCTCACATTTTGAAGAGCAAGTATTTAGATCAGGGGTGGGGAACTTTTTTTCTGCCAAGGGCCAATTGGACATTTATAACATTATTCACTTAATATAATTCACTTAATATAAATTTATGTTGCTATGAATAAAGCTCCTAGTCTGCCTGGCATGGCTCAGTGGTTAAGCATTGACCTAGGAACCAGGAGATTGCGGTTTGATTCCCGGTTGGGGCACATGCCCAGGTTGCTGGTTAGATCTCCAGTGTGCGGGAGGCAGCTAATCAATGATTCTCTCTCATCATTGATGTTTCTATCTCTGAAATCAATAAAAATATTATTTTTTAAAAAGCTCCTAGATTTACTGAATCTTGGGTCCCGCCTGCGGTTGATTTAGTGGGCCCCAAGGGCCAGACGTTCTCGACCCCTGATTTAGATGAAAGAGAAATCCCATCTCTCCCCTTATCTCCTGGCCTTTGCCTTCCCCCAGAGAGGACACGTTCTTTAGATTTGGTCAGATTCCCGGAAATTAATCTGTCCACATTCAAAGGGCCAGGGGTATGAACCTGCACTTCATGCAGCAGGATAGGTGCACTAAGCCAGGTCCTCCTCTCGGGAGCTGGCCACCTTGTTTTCTCTTCCTCACATGTATCGCCAAGCATACTTTTCATTGCTTCCATTTCTGGTTCAAATATGGCAGGACAGTGGGCAGGAAGACTTTGTATGTGGGGAGAAGGGGAGGCTCGGGTAGGTCTTTACTGTAGGCTACTTGCTCCAAGGTTGTATTTACAGGGTAACTCTGCATTTAAAAAAAATGGGCATCTATTCAGGTGAAAAGAAAGGAGTATTTTGATGTCTTATCCACTGATGGCTCTTGAATGTATTGCTTGCTTATGAACTTCACTGAGAAAGATGATTGAGCCAGAGTAGCTTTCCAGACTCATGGTCCTTTGGCCCAATGTCACCAAAGCCTCTCTCTTCTTTCATCATGGACAAGCACTGGTTACAGCCCAATTAATCCAGCCTATAGATAGATGATCATACCACTAAGGGAATAACTCATTACTGCTGAGACATGCTAGGAGATTTCTTAGAGAAGATATATGTGGAGCTATTTTAATGGAAAAAACTTGGTGTGGTACACAGCAGAAGGCACAGCATTCCTGCTGGCTTTATGGGTCTCAGACTCTGTCTGTCCTCTGTCTGACCTTGTTTCTGCTTCTCTGAGTCTCTGCCTTTCTCAGTGCCAACTGGTCTTAGAAGACTGAAGCCCCCTTCCTTTCCAAAGTCACCGTGGAGCTTGCTTACCTCCTAAACAGATGGCATGTGCTGCTTTTTCTCTTCCTTCAGTTCAGTTTCTTAAACATATATGAAAGACATATATTTGAATCTCTTTTATACTAATCTAAACTGTTCAGGATTTGGTCACATGCCAACCAAACCAAAGCTACTTTGAGGATGTTTTTTCTATTGCATTCAACTTCACATTTTACCTTAGAAAATGACAGAGTTTCCATCACCAGTTTTTATCTCTATGCAATGTTCAGTCATCCTTCTTTGAAAAAGTGGAGTATTTTTAACTATGTCATGCCCAGATGTAGCATTAGCCATATGAGGCTAATGTGAACTTCATCTTTTCATTCATCTTACGCCTCACTCCTATCCCAACAACAAATTTTTCTGAAATTCCAGAGTCCAGCTGGAAAATAAGGCAACTCTACTTATCCCTATTCTCCTACTACTCAATCTACTCAGCACCCCCCCAATCTTCCCATCTCCAAAAGCTATTGTAGCCCTCCATGGGGGCTATGATGTCAGCTATTTGGATCTGTTGGCATTCCTTCCCTAGTGGGTTCTTCCTTTCCCAATTCATGTGGTCCTGGTGAAGGTGTCAATCATGGTGTCGGAGCCCCTGCCCTACACTTGCTAGCATTATTTCAGTCTTGGCCAATCATATTATTCCATCTCCTTACTCCACAGTGATTGGTTCAGAGAGGGGCACATGGCCTAAGTACAGATTGATGAGAAATTTCCATGAGATTTATATATGGACATTGGGAGAGAAAAACTCTTTTTTTTTTTTTTTTAATATATTTTATTGATTTTTTTACAGAGAGGAGAAGAGAGGGATAGAGAGCTAGAAACGTCGATGAGAGAGAAACATCGACCAGCTGCCTCTTGCACACCCCCTACTGGGGATGTGCCTGCAACCAACGTACATGCCCTTAACCGGAATCGAACCCGGGACCTTTCAGTCCACAGACCGACGCTCTACCACTGAGCCAAACCGGTTTCGGCGAGAAAAACTCTTTAAGTTGGGAAGATTTGAGGTGAGGACTATCAATGACTGTCTTGCTTACCACCTGGAGAAGGCCTATCTGAAAAATGAAACTGAACAGAGGCAAAAAGGATATGAGGGAGAGACTGGACTCTGGTAGCATCACTTAAGTTCTTAGACCCAACAGTTTTTAATGCCAGCTATACCTTAAGACTGCCTAATATGTGAATTAAGGAATTGCTTTTTATATTATATTTGAGCTACTTTGACTTATCATTTACAACAGAAAAACTTTTGACTTATATAATCCTTCTCAGGTATTTACCCTCTTTGCCTTCCACCTGCTGCCACCTTGGTTTGGCTGTTACATGTGGCTGGTAATTATAGCCATGTCCCCCTTGCCTAGAAAACATTCATTTTTCAATGTCTTTTACACATTAAAAAATAGTTTACTTGCCATAGCTGGGTTGCTCAGTTGGTTGGAGCATCCTCCTATGCAACAAAAGGTTATGGGTTCAATTCCAGGTCAGGGCACATACCTAGGCTGTGGGTTGATTCCCCAATATTTCTCTCTCTCTCTCTCTCTCTCTCTCTCTCTCTCTCTCTCTCTCTCTTCCTCTCTCTAAGAACCAATAATACATATCCTTAGGTGAGAATTAAAAAATAGTTTACTGCCCTAACCAGTTTGGCTCAGTGGATAGAGCATTGGCCTGGGGACTGAAGAGTCCCAGGTTCAATTCCAGTCAAGGGCATGTATCTTGGTTTCAGGCACATCCCCAGTAGGAGGTGTGCAGGAGGCAGCTGATGGATGTTTCTTTCTCATCAGTGTTTCTAATTCTCTATCCCTCTCCCTTACTCTCTGTAAAAAATCAATAAAATATATATATTTTAAAAATAGTTTATTTACTAATTTATTCTTAACTTTGTATTATGGAAAATTTTAAACAGACAAAAGAAAGAATCATATATAATAAAAGCATAATATGCTAAGTGTCCAGTTATCTGGTCATCCGTTCAACCAATCAAAGCGTAATATGCACACCAGCCACACCCCCGGCTTTGACCGGAAGGACCTGTGGAAGACATCCAGTCTAATTAGCATATTACCCTTTCATTAGTATAGATGGTATTTGTACAGATATATCAGAATATATTTCACCAGGTTTCAGTTGTTAGATATTTAAGTAGTAATGAAGATATTTTGGTGAGCCACTCAACTCGTTGATAAGTCAGACTGCACCGTGAATCTGGTGATCAAATTTTTCATGCTGAACAAAGTCAACAGCTCCCCCTGAGGAGAAGGTCAGTCTCCCCACCTCTGCATATATATTTAATTTCATCACAACCTTATGAGGTTATTATGATGTTCACATTACAAAGAAGAAACCTGAGATTTTCAGAGGTTAGGTAAGTTGCCCAAGGTCACTCAGCTTGGAAGCTGAGAGCGGACCTGCCGGACTCCAAAGACCACACTTTTGCCACCATTGGAGTTTTTGGTATTTCAAATAGGGATGAAATAAACAGGATTTATACCTATTGTCTTAGATGATCTTTAAGATTCTTTGAAGAATATGGAAGTGTTCTAACACTGGGCCACCTCCCACCATCTCTTCTCTGCTCTGTTCTGTCTGGTTTTGTGCCCCAGGCTTCTACACCAATAAGGCTCCTCTTCCTGTTACTGCTGGTGGCCAGCTTTGCTACAAGGAAAGCATCAACATGAGACTGGAGGATGGGGGGGGGGGGAGAGAGAGAGAGAGAGAGAGAGAGAGAGAGAGAGAGAGAGAGAGAGAAGAAGAAGGAGGAGGAGGAGGAGGAGGAGGAGGAGGAGGAGGAGGAGGAGGAGGAGGAGGAGGAGGAGGAGAAGGAGAAGGAGAAGGAGAAGGAGAAGGAGAAGGAGAAGGAGAAGGAGAAGGAGAAGGAGAAGGAGAAGGAGAAGAAGAAGAAGAAGAAGAAGAAGAAGAAGAAGAAGAAGAAGAAGAAGAAGAAGAAGAAGAAGAAGAAGAGCAGCAGGAGGAGGAGCAGGAGGAGGAGAGGGAGAGGTGTTT
Organism: Pipistrellus hanaki; assembly: GCF_964339955.1. NCBI lineage: Eukaryota > Metazoa > Chordata > Mammalia > Chiroptera > Vespertilionidae > Pipistrellus > Pipistrellus hanaki. Next base: position 24,325,980 of record NC_140503.1, read on the forward strand.
CTTTTAAAAAAAAGTATTTTTATTGATTTCAGAGAGGAAGGGAAAGGGGGAGAGAGATAGAAACATCAATGATGAGAAGGAACCATTGATGGCCTACCTCCTGCCTCCTGCACAGAGGTGGTGGGGATTAAGCCTGCAACCCCAGTATGTGCCTGTGACTAGACCTGGGACCCTTCAGTCCATAGGCTGATGCTTTATCCACTGAGCCAAACCGGATAGGGCAAGAAATGTATTTCTTTACCACTCCCTCCCTGCTTTGGCACCATGGTTTTGAGGGTGATTGTGTCCTGTCATTATAATCATTGTGCTTGGGTGCCCCCTCCTCCCTGGGTGTACCTGGAAACACAATTTCTGCCTTTTGCCCAAATACCTTCCCCCCTGGCTAGTCTCTGGATGCTTCAACATTCTTTGGTTCCTGTAAGCATGTCCATGCTTTTGTAGATAGTCTCTGTATTGAAAGTCTCTTCGGATGAACCATTATAGTTAGAGTTTGCTTCCTGTCATGACCCTGTTATAAATACTCTTTTAAGATGTTATTTCTTCTAGGAGATATTTGAAGACTTGATACTGAAAGACTCAATGAAATTTATCTCTAATGGCCATTTTCCAGTTAGTTGGGTGAGCTATTTAGAGCTAATTTGTACTTTTTTACTCTCGAATTCTGTCTACTTGGCAGCAGCCTATTTAGCCAAGTGCTGAAGTCCACTCTGCTATTGGTATGTAAGGTTGAGAGTACATTGATTTTTTGTTTTATAAATGTATATCCATTAACATTGATTTATAATTATTTTTAATGTTTTTTTCCATCTAAATTCTATGTTCCAAAATTTTAATAGTTATAGGTTACTATATTTGTCCATGTCCATTTGTAACATGAAAATATGAAATCATCTGGTAAAGATAAATAGATGAACATATTGGAGTTGTTATCAGTTTAAAATAGAATGGTATCACCTTAATGCAATGGTGACTTGACAGACTCTCTTTAGTAATTCTTGCAGAGAAGGTCTAGTGGCTTTTGTTTATCTGGGAAAGTTTTAATTTTTTCTTAAATTTGTAAAGGATAGTTTTGCTGAATACAGTATTCTTGTTTGGCAGATTTGTGTGTGTGTGTGTGTGTGTGTGTGTGTGTGTGTGTGTGTGTGTTTTCCTTTCAGCACTTTGAGTATGCCACACTACTCTGTACTAGCCTGCACAGCATCTGCTGAGAAATTCATTGATGATCTTAAGGAAGCTTCCATGTTATGTTAGAAATAGTCTTTCTGTTGCTGCTTTCAAGATTCCCTCTTTCCCTTTGACTTTGTACAGTTTAATGTTAATGTGTCTCAATGTGATTGCCTTTGGATTTATGCTAGTTGGAATTTTTTTAAGTTTCTTGAATCTGTAATTCCATTTCCCCCCTCATATTTTGGAAGTTTTAACCATTATTTCTTCAAATAAGCTCTCAATCCCTTTCTTTCTCTTTTTGTCTGTGACTCCCTAATATGTATATTAAATTAGTCCTCTTGATAGTGTCCCATAAGTACCTTATGTTTTTTTTTGCTATTCTTCATATTTTTTTCCTTTTTACTCCAGTGACTCAATGATTTCTAATGACTTGTCTTCAAGTTTGCTACTCTTTCTTCTGCCTTATGAGGCTTTATGTTAAAACTCCTATAGTAAAGTTTTCAGTATTATTATTGTAGTAGAGGTCCAATGCAAGAAATTTGTGCAAGAGTAGGCCTTCCTTCCCTCAGCTGCCGGCACCAGTTTCCCTCTGGCACCCAGGATCTGGGCTTCCCTCACAACCCTGGAAGGATGTCCGGTCTAATTAGCATATTATGCTTTTATTGTTATAGATTATTAAGCTCTGGAGTTTCTGTTTGGTTCCTTTGTTGATATTCTTATTTTGTTCATGCATTATTTTCCTGACTTCATTTAGTTGTCTATTTATGTTCTCATTTAGCTCATTGAGCATCTTTTTGACAGTTACTTTAAATTCTTTGTCAGACAGCTCATAGATCTGCATTTCTTTAGAATCAGTTTCTGGAGTTTTATTTTGATCCCTTGATTGGTCCATGTTTCTATTTCTTTCTTTGACATGTAATCTTTTGATGGAATTTGGACATTTGAAAAATGAAACATCTCTCCCAGTCTTTGTATATTGGCTTCCTGCTGGAGAAGACCTTCACCAATCAACTAGCTGCAGGTTCTAGGCCATCTCAAACCTTTTCTGATCTATTGCTCCCCCCTGGTGTCTACATGTGGTTCTGCAGCTCTAACATGCTACCTGCCTCTGTTTTAAGTGGCTTCCAAACTCTACTGTCAGTTCTTTCAGTGGTCCAAATCAGGCAAGATGGAAATCACTCTTACAGGTTGCCTCTAAACAAGCTAGAATGTTGGATACATGGTCTACATTTTGTTTCCATTCTGAGAGGGAGCCCTGGTATGGATTTCTTCCTGGTTGCTCAGCACTATATTGCATAAGAGAAAAACAGGGATAGTTATGCCAAATGCTAAAAATTTTGTACCTCTCTCTCTCTTTTTTTTTTTTTTTTTGAATCCTATCTTTGTTTTAAAATGACTGGTCTCTAGATTTCTCACAGAGGCCCCTTAAGAAGACTTTTTAGACATTTTTCATAGTCATCACATGACATTTTCTTAAAGAAAATCTTTATGAGATATAATTCATATACCATACAATTCACCCATTTAAAGTGTACAAATCAATGGCTTCAGTTCATTCACAGAATTATGCAATCATCACTATAATCAACTTGAGAACATTTTCATCAATCCCAAATAAGCCCTGTACCCATTAGTAATCACCTCCAGTTCCCTAGTCCAGTGGTTGGCAAACTCATTAGTCAACAGAGTGGCAAACCGTGGCTCATGAGCCACAGTTTGCTGATCACTGCCCTAGCCTCATCTTCCACTTTCCCACCCTCAAGCCTAGACAATCAGTAATCTACTTTCTATAGATTGGCCTTTCTGGGCATTTCATATGAAAGGAATCATATAATATGAAGACCATATGACATTTTAATAGAACAATTATATATTTGTTTATGTACTACATGTATATCTGTACTTTATACATAAACAGATATTTTTTTTTACACCAACACCCCTTCAAAGAATCAATTTTCATCAACCCCACCGAGAATGTATCATCCAAGGTGCCATGTGGTTTCTCCACAGAATTTCCCCAGCCAGCTGCAGATAGCAAAACTGTGAGTCATTTGTTGACAGTACATGATTATCAAAATGAGGTATTTGTGTAATTGGTTATAATTACTACCACCACCTCCAGAAACTGGGTACAAGGGAATGAACCCTTCATGAGCTTAAATAGAAGTGAATGCAATTTTCCTGACTAAGCCCAAAAATGGCTTTACAAATGAAAAAAACCTGATCCTAAAATCTGGCCTCTTTTACCTTTTACTAGCATCTACCTTTGAATGGACCTACTGAATAGCTTTGAATATCCTACATGCTCCATTGCTATTTTCCCTAATCAGACCCATATTCTTTTTTACTTAAACTAATAGTCAGTCATACCTTTCCAACCATCCTTCATATAACTGCCAGATCTGGCTTGCTAAAACAAAAATCTGACATTTCATTACTCCAAGTAAAAAATTTTTCCAATGGTCCCCACAATACTTACAGGATAAAGCCCAAATTACTTAAGGTGAAATTCAAGCCCTCCAGGTATGGGGCTTCAATTTGCCCCTTGCTATATCTTATAACCACTCATCTCACTCATTCTTTAACTTAACCCCATGTCCAGGCATAGGGAATGTTTGAAAAACTTTGAATATGCCAGGATGCTTCATGTCTACATTTTTCTGTTTTCCTTCCTTTCTCTCTCTTTCCCCCCTTCCTAATCCATCTGGAAAAAAACTCATCTTTTATATCAGCTCCAATGTCATAAAAAGCTATGAATTCTGAGGGCATGGGGGAAAAACATTTACTAAGAAGGGTTCCTTGTGGATTACTGGGCTCAAATGTTTATTTTAATCTTTTTATTGATTTCAGAGAGGAAGGAAGAAGGAAGGAGAGATAGACACATCAACGATGAGAAAGAATCATTTATCAGCTGCCTCCTGCATACCCCACACTGAGGACTGAGCCCAAAACCTGGGCCTGGAATCAAATTGTGACCTCTTGATTCATGACCTTGACACTCAACCATTGAGCCACACTAGCCAGGCTCAAATTAAAATAAAAACACATAGAAAACAGCAGCCATTTCTTACCCAGGCCTCTTACACAAACTGCACTTCATGGAGAAGTCTGTGCTGAATTGCTTGCCTGCACTGTTTCTGCCATCTCAACCAACTTTTATAAAGGAGTTCCTGATATCCTATTTCTATAGGACTGAGGCTTTCCCCACCTAATCAGAGCCACGCAGCTCAGGCCATTCAGAGCAGCTCTACTCTGACCAGTCAGGAGAGTGCCTTTTGGACCAATCAAACTGGGTGAATTTGGAATCCTTGTTTACATGAGGATGGGCCAATCAGAGAGCAGGAGCAAGGACTCCTGGCCCCAGAACCACATCACAATTGAGCTGCTTTGCACTGAATAAAGTTTCCTTCTTCACCACACCCCAAATTGGGGATTTCTGTTGGTGTTGAGTTGGCACCAACAACCATCCATGAACAAATCCTTTGCTGAAAACCAGCCCCCATTGCCCCAATGCCCCCATTGTTTCCTGGGTAGAATTTCTTAATCACTAGAGTATAGTAACAATATAATAATAAATATTTATAGTTATCATTGAATAAAGAAAAAATGGTGTGCACTCTTTCCTTTAAAAATATATATATATATTATTGATTTTTCACAGAGAGGAAGTGAAAGGGATAGAGAGTTAGGAACAACAATCAGCTGCCTCCTGCACACCCCCGACTGGGGATATGCCTGCAACCAAGGTACATGCCCCCAAACGGAATTGAGCCTGGGACCCTTCAGTCTGCAGGCTGATCAATGCTCTATCCACTGAGCCAAACCGGTTTCAGCATGTGCACTCTTTCCTAAGTTCATTTGTTGGTGGTTGTTATTTAAAAAAAAAAAAAAATACTGCATCTAGGAGATCTTGTTTAAATACTGCATCTAGGAGATCTTGTTTAAATACTGCATCTAGGAGATCTTGCTGTCTAGGAGAGCTTGTTCATTCCCATGGGCTTCAATTACCAAATTTTCATAATTAATTTCCAAAGAAGCACCAGTTCTGTGTCTCTTATTGCTTACCAGCTATCCCAGTAGGAAAAATAAGCCAGAGGCAAGTCTATTACAATAATCTAAGTGAGAATGGAAACTAGCAAACACATCTAAGAGACTTCTGAGATATGAATTGCATCCAGTGCTCTGAAATTCCACAATGTGTGCGGATGCCTATTCCTCTCCCCCCCCCCCCCCCCATGGTGAAGGCTGACACAGGACAGAGGAAAATCAAATATTTTCAGAGCGCCACTCCTTTCCTCTTCCCTTCTCTTCTCAAAGTCTGACTTACAGGTGGATAGAAAACCAGCAGAGCTGGGGCACAGGAAATAAAATTCCAGTTTCTCTTCTTCCTATGGGAGCTCTAGATCTTTGGTCTTGCATTTGTATAATTTATAAAATCAAGACTGCCAACTATTCTTAGTGATTGCATGACAGATCAAACAAATTTCCTTTATGCCCTCTATTCACAATTTATGGCTTTTGACAGACTGGCATGCTGGACACCTAAGAACCACCTTAATTTATTACCATATCTGAGTTCTTCTGGATTTACAATGGGGAACATGGCTCCGGAACAAAATTCTCTGTGTGATCAGTCAGGTCTGAGCATAGGCAATGACAAGGCTTTGAGCGGTATAGGGGAAGCTGCCCTCCTCACACCAGCAGGTGCACAGCCAGCATTGCAGTTATCTGGAGGGAATTACAGACGAGAACTGAGTCCCCTGGAGCCAGCCATGCTCCAATGCACACCTGCATTCCCAGCCAGGCACTGCTTGGAGTCCACTATATCAGAGGGCTTCAGTGAGACATTTCCAAGCGCCTCCCCCAAGACCTCATTATCAGGGAGGGCTGGTGGAGGCAGTTTTACCTTTTGTTGCCTAGCCTTTCCCCCTTTTCCTTGCTCTGACCCTACAGGTCCATACAAAAGCAGAAGCTTTTTGTTCAGGGTATTTGGCAGTCAGATGACCTTCCCCCCCCATTTTTGCTTCCATTTGATCCTTGCCTGCTATTTTTCCATGGGGGGCAGGGCAGAGAGGGGAGGAGGATGGGGAATGGAACACCAGAGAGCCAATGCCTTTCTCTTCTGCCTCTTGCCTCCACTATAGAAGTAAGTGAATAAAGTGGTTTGTCTGTTACTTTCATGTTGGCTTATCCTGATTGACCACCTCCACACCCGGCAGCTCAGCACACACCTGCTTGGTTCCCCTGTCCTTGAAAAGGGTGTAAGACTATTCCATCCCAACCCCCTTCTATTAAGGGCCTCGGGCTCTTGAAACAAGAGCTTTCTTATGACATATGACATACATAGATTCTACTTTTTTCTTTCACTCCAGCAAGATTCAAATATTTTGAGAAAAGGAGACTGGATAATCCAGATGCATATTACACTACACTGAATAGAATATTAAAACCTCTAAAGCAAAGGAAATAGTGTTTCTGAGCCTACAGAATAATGTGACCAATTTTGGCCAGATGGAGCATGATGATGAGTTTGCTACATTTAGACTAGTTTTGAAACACTAGACAACGACCCACTAGCTGCATAGCTTTAAATTGTACAGATGAAGCTCTTTGCCCATAGTGGTTCAATTATTTATTTTTGAAGACAATATATTTTCTTGGAAGACAATATATTTCTTCCTTCAGCAAGGCTAATGAATTTTATAATTACCATTTCCTCTGAAGACCATGATGATGATTCCCCTTCTGAATTGGTAAAGAAGAACCTACAGCAGGTAACATTACTGATGTATGAAAAAACCAAGGACCACACTCCTTTGCTGGCATTACCGTTTGTGCAAAGATCCAATAGCCAATGAAAGATGTACATATTGGCTATTGGATATGTGCACAAACGGTAATGCCAGCAAAGGAGTATGGAGGGAGGAGGAGAGTACATTTCTTTTATCCTTTCAAAGTCTATATTGCTACTCATTTGATAGCTCCTGCCTTAGTTTTGCATATCATCACCTTTCGTCAGGATTGCTAGGACCTATTGCTTAGTATGTATCTACACTGACATCTGAGTTTCCATGATCAAATGTAAGCTTCTATTGGTTAGCCAGTGCCTTTAGGATCAAGTCAACCTCCTAACCAAATAAGATCTGAAATAAGGGCTCAGGTGTCACTTCCATCTTGTCCTCCAGCTTCATATCATTGTATGCTCAAGGCACAATATACTTGCTGTCCTTTGAACAAAACTCCTCCACTTCTGTGACTTTTCACCAGCTATTCCTCTACTCAGAGCAAAGTGCCCATCTTCTGTCTTTCTCTTAGGAAAAAAAAAATCATACTCTTTTTTAAAAAACATATATATATTTTATTGCTTTTTCACAGAGAAGAAGAGAGAGGGATAGAGAGTTAGAAACATCGATGAGAGAGAATCATCTATCAGCAGCCTCTTGTGCACCCCCTACTGGGGATGTGCCCGCAACCAAGGTACATGCCCTTGCTTGGAATCAAACCCGGGACCTTTCAGTCCGCAGGCCGACGCTCTATCCACTGAGCCAAACCAGTCCCAGCTATACTAGTTTTTTTGATACTAGTTCAGATTTCATTTGTGGTGTTCCATATGTTAAAGGAAGAAGAGCAAAATGGGAGAGTAAAGGTAATGGGGATGTGGCTTCACCATTACTCAGTGTAACTTTGAGTACTTGTTTAACTTCCCTAAGCTTTTGTTGCCTCATGTGTAAGTTAGCGACTTTTTCCTTCCAACTTTATTGACGTATGATCAACAAATAAAAGTAATCTAATAATCTATTTTTTGAAATATTTACGTTATAAAATGTGATGATTTCATATAGGTATATGCACCAGAATTATAAATGCACCAGAATAATTTGATTTATTCTTGTAGCAAATTTCAAGAATATAAGTCAGTATTATTAACTATAATTGCCATGCTGCACATTGGGTCTCCAAAACTTAGGCATCTTATAACTGGAAGTTTACACTCTTTGACCAACATCTCCCCACTTACCCCAGCTCCTGTCAAACCTGTTTTAGTTTCTGGTTCTGTGAGTTGGAAATTTAATAGTAACTAATGCTTACAGAATAGTCACACTGATGTAAAGTAGTCAATGATATTGCAATTACTGTGTATGGAGCCAGGTAGGTATTGGGAATAACAGGGGAACACTTTGTAAAATATATTATTGTCTAATCATTATGCTGTGCACTTGAAACCAATATTAAACATAAACTGCAATTGAAAAAAATTTTTAATGAAAAAATGAGGTTGTTGGTAGAATTAAATGCAGTATTCTTTTTAAAGCGCTTAGCACTGTGCCTGGCATAGCATAAGTACTTAATGTGTAAAATGTTTATTTCTATTTTTGCTGACATTTTCTCCAACTCTGTTATATTTGAACTTTGTTCTGTTTTAGCTTTCTTGCCTAGAATTATATTAGCTTGGGTGAGTTGAATGACCAAGCTAACAGTCATTACCAACTTTAGTTTACTTAGTCCTTAATATTTATCACAGCTCTAGCTCATGAAGTATGGTTGAATAAGTTTATATTGAACTGCCGTGTGACAGTGATACTTGGAAGTACAATTCCATCAACAACTACTGAGCCAGAATTAAGCTTTTGTATACTGGGGCTTCTTAGAGACCAGACAGGTATTTTTAGTGGGTTGCTTTAATAATAATCAACATTAGCATAAAATAATTTAAAGATTCACCTTTGTCAAATCTTTCTACCTATGCTCACTATGTCTGTATGGAGGAAAGTAGTTTTGTTGAATTTATACACACAAGCATTATTTTGTTATTGTTGCTATTAATTCTCACCAGAGGATATGTTTTCATTGGTTTTTAGAGAGAGTGGAAGCGAGGGGGAGAGACAGAGAGAAACATCCTTGTGAGAGAAACACATTGATTGGTTGCCTCCTGCATGCACCTCAACCAGGGCTGAGAATTGAGCCTGCAATTGAGGTACATGCCCTTGACCGGGATCAAACCTAGGAACTCTTCAGTCCACAGGTTGATGTGCTATCCACTGAGCCAAACCGGCTAGGGCACAAGTGTGAGTTTTTAATACAACTTTAAACTTATTTCAAATTTGATTAATTTCCATTTTAATTACACATCAAAGTCAAATTTATTTCCATTCTATATTAAAATGCCTCAGAAGTCATTTTTTAAGAAAACTAACATATATATATATATATATAATTTATTTGAGAGAGGAAACAAGAGGGAGAGAGAGAGATAGAAACATCAATAATGATAGAGAATCATTGATGGGCTGCATCCTACACCCCCATATTGGGGATCAAGCCCACAACCCAAGCATGTGCCCTGAACCATGACCTCCTGGTTCATAGGTCAATGCTAAACCACTAAGCCACAATAGCCGGGCTCTAATCTAGCTTTTGAGATCTGATACTCTTATATGTAAAAATAGTTTTTTGATAAGAGAGGTAATAGAATTTGTAATAAAAATTATGTATTACTTGTTTCACTTTGAGTGTATACATGTGTACAACTATGTCTTACTCATCTAAAAATACAAATTTAACCATGTTAAGAACATAAGTCTTCCCCATTATTCCATGGTTCCTTAAGAACTTTACAGCGACTTGTCTTCTGTCAATCTTTAATATCTATTATATCACTTTTTACTTTGTATTACAATATTGGTTCACATGACCATTCTGTACCCACCCACAATTGACAGCTGAATAGACAAATACAAATGAATAGATGAGTGAATACTGAGGAGACAAATTATTTTTCTGAGTGATATGTCCATGAAGCAGATAGATATTCTCAGGTTTGTAGATGTATATTAAAAATCAGAATCCTGGATGCTACCACAGATACAATATGGTCTTACATTTTACATGGGTGCATTGTATATCCAAGTAATATATACAGTGATAGTCTTAATTTGCATATAACTTGAGAATAACGTATGGCATGGTCTGGTGACAGGAGAAAAGATGCTGTATTACAAAGTCTATCATTTCAAACCTTTTTTCTGTTTTTAGTTTTACTAGTACTTGGCTGTTTTTAATCTTTTAATCTGGGTCTGTGAAATGACTTTGCATCTTACACTTTAATACTCATAAGAAAGTAAAGAATTATATGTCAGGTTCACAGAAAGCCATACTCACCAGATCAGAGATCTGTGAAGAAAAGGGACATTTTATCTAGCAGGAAATGAAACATAAACCCAGAAATTGTCTTCTTACCAACAAATATTTGGTAAAAGTTCTCATATATATTCTACACATGGCCCTAAAAAATAAAATTATTTCCTTATGTGCACATATTTTATATTTAGAAATAAATAAAATGTAAACTGCAGGAAAACCCAGCAGAAGATAATTATTGGAGAATACAGAGAGCATAATTACTAGGAAGGCAAGCCTGGTATCGGAGTTACCAGGCACCCAATCCCAAGAGAATTTAACATGAAAGTGGATTGGGAGGTAGACTCATCCAATCATCCAAATGCATGGGCAATCAGGTGTTTGAAAGAAATGATGTGAACATGTTATCATTTCATGGAGGCGTAAAAAAATTTCTTAACAAGTCATCAGAGAGAAGATGAAGACGGGAAGGATTTGCTAACTCAGATGCTATTAACCATTTCCTAATCTACTTCCCTCCAACTAAAATCACATCAATTACTAATTGGCAGCATCTACACAGCAATAAACTTTTTTTTAAAAAAAAGGTTTTTCTCCCCATTCTAATCTTGCTTATACATGAGTAGATTTTTGTGTATTTGTGTCAATGTGTGTGTTTGCATGTGTATGCATACACATTTGCTCTCCTGTGTATTGTGTTGAGGATGTGAGTGAGGGAAGGGAGAGAAGGGCATTCAAAGTTTCCAGGTAGAACAAATTTCAAGGGTTCAAAGATATAAGCATCTTGTGCAGTTCTGGTATCCGTTAGAAGCTCAATGCTGTGGGGTTTCACTTTGTGGGGTGGTGGTTTGGGGTTGGGAGGCAAAGCTGAAAAGCAAGTTGGGATATTTCATCCTGTGGGTAGAAAATAGGGGGTCCATGGATATTGTAGAACAGGAAATAACTTTTTATTTTTAATTATTGTTTTTTAATATATTTTAAATTGATTTTAGAGAGGAAGGGAGAGGAAGAGAGAGAAACATCAGTGATGAGAGAGAATCATTTGATCATCTGCCTCCTGCTCATCCCATACTGGGGATCAAACCTGCAACTTGGGCATGTGCCCCAACTGGGAATGGAACTGAGACCTCCTGGTTCATAGGCCAATGCTCAACCATTGAGCCACTCTGGCTGGGCAGGAAAGCACTTTTTGAAGAGAAGTGTCCCCTAGGGACAATGATCAAATAAGACAGAATAGGTGTTGGGATTAAAAGAGCAGCAGTGGCTGAAACCGTGATAATCAGTGATAGAGCATTGGCTTGCAGACTGAAAGGTCCCGGGTTCGATTCTGGTCAAGGGCATGTACCTTGGTTGCGGGCACATCCCCAGTAGGGGATGTGCAGGAGGCAGCTGATCGATGTTTCTCTTTCATTGATGTTTCTAACTCTCTATCCCTTTCTCTTCCTCTCTGTGAAACATCAATAAAATATATTTTTTAAAAAAAGAGCAGCAGTGGAGATGCTGAGAAGGAGGCTGATAAGTAAGAGGGGCATGTGGAGAATGGATAAGATTTTGTGCTATGTTGCATGTGGTCAGTAAGGAAGAGGAGATACCGGGTTTCTTAACTAAGATCAAGAATCCAGGCAGGAGTGAAAAATCAGTCAGCCTGGGACACAAGACAGCAAGTTAGAGCTGTCCAGTAAGCAAAGACAAATATGTTCCTGCAGCTCAGGAAAGAGGTCTGGGTTGCAAACATAGATGGAGACTGGAGCCACAGGGTGAGTTAGATTCTCTAGAGTAAAATACAGGAAGATGGAAAAGATGAGGCATGGGACTGAGAATAAGAGAAGTTGTGGAATCCTAATTCTAATAAAAGAAAAAGCAATGTAAGAGATAATTAAAAGGAATGGTCTGAGAGGCAGCAGAAATACTAGAGGAGTGTACAGCTATCGAGACCAGGAAAAGACAGTTTTGAGAAGTTGTACTCTTTGTATCCAACATGTATTTTATTATTTTTTAAAATATATTTTATTGATTTTTTTTTTTTTTTTTACAGAGAGGAAGGGAGAGGGATAGAGAGTTAGAAATGTCCATGAGAGAGAATCTTCAACCAGCTGCCTCCTGCACACTCCCACTGGGAATGTGCTCACAACCAATGTACATGCCCCTGACCGGAATCGAACCTGGAACCTTTCAATCCGCAGACCGATGCTCTACCAATGAGCCAAACCGGTTTCGGCTGTATCCAACATTTAAATAACGCATTTCCTTCTTAAGCATGTGATCATATAAGCCTAAAGCAAATCTAAACAAATATAAAAGAACTAGAGGCCTGTTGCATGAATTCAGGCATGGGTGGGGTCTGGCCAGCCATGGGGAGGGGATGTGGGAGGTTGGCCAGCCAGCCCCACCCCCTGGTTGAACTCCCAGTCGAACTTCTGGTCAAAGGGACAATTTGCATATTGGCCTTTTATTTTATAGAATAGGTATTCCATAGAATGAATATGTTCTCTGAGAACAGTACACTTAAGTTAACAGATTTTTAAAACTTCATATATTTGGATGTTAAAAGCCATATTTATAAGTAATCCAAATGTCGAAGAAGAAATGAAATTAACCTTAATGAATACTCAGTAAATTATCATAAAAATACTACATCAAATCTTGAGGTACAATGAAAATATTTATTCGCCGGCACCGGTTTGGCTCAGTGGTAGAGCGTCGGTCTGCGGACTGAAAGGTCCCGGGTTCGATTCCGGTCAAGGGCATGTACCTTGGTTGCGGGCACATCCCCAGTGGGGGGTGTGCAGGAGGCAGCTGGTCAATGATTCTCTCTCATCGACGTTTCTAGCTCTCTATCCCTCTCTCTTCCTCTCTGTGAAAAATCAATAAAAATATATTTAAAAAAATAGAAAATATTTATTCAAGGAAAATGGATAGCCTTGCATGCATATTTAAGAAATGAATAGAGGCTAAAAGCTAAATGTTTATCTCAATAAATTAGGAAAAGAACAACAGAATAGAGCCAAAGAAAGTACAAAGTGGTGCCTCACACAACGAACTTAATTCGTTCCAGGAGCAAGTTTGTTATGCGAAAAGTTTGTTATGTGAAACGCATTTTCCCATAACAATACATGTTAAAAAAAAAAATAATTCGTTCTGTAGCATAAAATATGCTAAGATGACATAAAAAAAAATAAATTTTTTGTTATTATTTTTATTTAGATACATCTAAAAACATAATTTTTTTTTTTAAAAAACACATTTTTTTAATTTTAAGACAGACTAAGTAGAGTCTACCGAATCTTGCACATCTTCATCCATTTTCTGCTTTTTGGCCGATGGTTTCATGAAAAACCTGTCCAAAGTCGTTTGTTTTTCTCTTTTCTCCAACATCTGCCGGAAATAACGGACAAGAGTATCGGAGTAAAGATCGTTGATCCTGTTTGCTTCAGCTGAATCCGGATACAGTGTATTGAGTTTAACTTAAAAGGACGACTGCCGTGATACGTGCGTGATTTAATTCGTAATGAAGAACGATTGCCGCGATACGTGCTTAAGTTAAGCGCAGTGACTAACGACTGCCTGCAGTGCCTGCGCGGAAGGATGCAATACATCGGCAGCGATCGTGGAAGCTCGGGCGAAGCAGTCGTGGAAGCTCGGGCAAAGCGGTCGTGGAAGCTCGGGCGACTTCGTTGTGTGAAACGAAGTTCGTTGTATGAATCATGAAAGGAAGTTCGTTGTGTGCAGCGTTCATTGTGCGAGGCGTTCTTTATGCGAGGCACCACTGTAGAAGGAAGAAAAGAATAAAAATAAAAGCAGAACAACTAGTAAGTAAAGTAGCAATAGGTACCAAAGAGTTAATAAACTTAAAAGTTGTTCTTTATAAAAAATACAAGTTAGATAAATCTATGGTGACATTAATTATGAAAAGAGAAGAAAAGCGATGATGACTAAAAATGGGACATATGTGCATATATAGTCTATATTTAAAAGATAATATGAGAATATGTACTATGAATAGTTTTATTACTAATAAGGTCTAGGAATTATTACTTTTTCCAGTGATCTCATTTAGGAAACTACTTAACTCTCCATTTGAAGTACCTAAGAGTAAAGCAAGACTTACCTGTACCAGCAGATTTCCAAAGTATTACCACAGCCACCCCTCTTCCCAAGGTTTGTTGGGATTGTCACTTTAGAACAATCTGATTTCAGGCACTGAAATCATACAGGTGTTCCTATAAGAAAGGGCACACATTTCTGTATGTAAAGAAGTGGAACAGTGCCTGGCCGGTGTGGCTCAGTGGTTGAGCATCAACCCATGAATCAGGAGGTCAGGGTTCAATTCCCAGTTAGGGCACATGCCTGGGTTGTAGGCTCCATCCCCTGTGTGGGGTAAACAGGAGGTAGTTGATCAATGATTCTCTCTCATCATTGATGTTTCTCTCTCTCTCCCTCTCCCTTCCTCTCTCTAAAATCAATAAAAAAATATTATATCTACATATAGGAAGTGAGATGACATGACGTGTAAATTTAGCTGTCAGAGAGAATGATGAGAAATTGAAACATAGTGATGAAGAGCAATGTGTCAAGTACTTTATTTATTTTATTTTTTTATTTTTTAAATATATTTTATTGATTTTTGTACAGAGAGGAAGGGAGAGAGAGAGAGTTAGAAACATCAATGAGAGTCATCGATCAGCTGCCTCTTGCACGCCCCCTACTGGGGATATGCCCGCAACCAAGGTACATGCCCTTGACTGGAATCGAACCTGGGGCCCTTCAGTCCCCAAGCCGACGCTCTATCCATTGAGCCAAACGGGTCCCGGCTATGTCAAGTACTTTAAAAAATTACTTGATGGCCGAAACCAGTTTGGCTCAGTGGATAGAGCTTCGGCCTGCAGACTGAAAGGTCCCGGGTTCGATTCTGGTCAAGGGCATGTACCTTGGTTGCGGGCACATCCCCAGTAGGGGGCGTGCAAGAGGTAGCTGATCGATGTTTCTTTCGCATCGTTGTTTCTAACTCTTCTATCACTCTCTCTCTCTGTAAAAAAATCAATAAAATATATTTAAAAAAATAAATTACTTGATGGCCTGACTGGTGTGACTCAAGAGTTGAGCACTGACCCAGGAAACAAAAGGTCACTAGTTCGATTCCTGGTCAGGGCACATGCCCAGATTTTGGGCTTGATCCCCAGTGGGGACTGTGCAGGAGACAGTCAACTGATAACTTCCTCTCTCATTGATGTTTCTATCTCCCTATCCCTCTCCCTTCCTCTCTCTCTAAAAAATCAATAAAAATATATTTTTTAAAAATTACTTGAGGAAAAGCTGTTTATCTGGATGGTGACCACATGGAGGAAGATGACTATAGTGCATTCTCAACCAACCAGGAGCATCATTTCCTTTAACTAATCAGAAGTCATTCCCACCCTCTTATTGAAGAGCTTCTTATTTTTCTCTTTCACTTGTATTCTCATACTTGCATATCAAATGATATAAGTCCCCAAATCACAAAGCGAACAATGTACATAGGGGAGGCAGGTACAAAATTTTAGCATATCTATGGAGAAGGCAGTAGATTAACCAGCATTACTGATTTTTATATAATAGAAGAGATAGTACATAGTAAACATTTTGTTCTGTGTGTTTGTGTGTATGATTTAATACAATAAAACCTTATTTTCTGCTTTCGTCAAGAGCCAATGTAGGTCAGCGGGGTGGCTCACCACCAGTGGCCCCAGCTAGTAAGAGAGATCTGGCTGGTGACTGGAGAGATGAGAGGTGGGGGTGTGTGTGTGTGTGCAGAGAGAGACCAATGTTTTTAACCACCTTGGCCTGGAGATGAAACTGATCACTTCCATTCACATTCCATTGATGAGAACTAACTATTTGGCTCCATCTAGCTGTAAGGGGAATGGAAAATGTAGATTAGCTTTGTACTCAAGTAGATAAGTTTGAGAGCAGCTAGCTCATCTGCCACAGTCTCATTTGCAAAATGGGAGTAGTAGCTTCTGCCCCATAAAATTCTGAGAGAAAATTTAGATAATTCATCAAAGTGCTTACTTAGCACAGTGCCTCCTGAGGCATAGCAAGTGGTTCAATAAACAGCAAATACTTTTGACATTTATAAACACATTTTTTTTATTAGAACTAATACTTTTGTGGCATTCTATTCCTTAAAATTTTTAATAGCTTCTCACTTTTTTTAAAATAAAAAATAAATTATTTACAAAGCCCTTTGTCATCTGGCCCCTGCCTACACTTCTAGTCTCTTCTCTCCATTTCTCCTTTGCTGGAAGCTAATTCCAGCAGGTCATAAATGCAAGAAGTTTCATCAAAAGGTTGGTAGGACTTGGGGATTATTCCGCAGGGCTGAATACATGTTATTATCTACTGGAATGGCTAAAGGGCATTTTCCCACACTTAAAGATTTGCATATATTATTGCCTGTTACCAGACAGCAGAGGGCACTTTAATTTACATGTTATTGCCTCCTGCTGGCCAAACATCTGAACAACCTGAAGGCAGTTCCTCGATTGGCAATGTCTCTGTATACCAAACCTTTGATGTGTATATCTACCTTGCCTTAGGACAATTTGTGTTAATAAAGAGCAAGGGGTCCTAAGACGGACAGAACTTGGTTCCTACAGCTAAACTCCTCTGACTCCCCCATGGATTATAAATTTATATTATATTTCTAGTCTCTTTATTAATTATAGCAGCCCCTACTCCAGATATTTTGAACCCTGACAGTAGCAGAGAAAGACCAAGACTGCGATACTCTTTCACCTACATGATCTAGTTTCTTTATATTGGCCTTTTTCAGGTTCTCAGACCAACCTTTTTCCACCACTGGGTCTGCAGTTCCCTCTGCTTGGAAAGCTTGTACCTCAGCTCTTTATGTGGCTGGTTCATTCTCATCTTTCAGGTATCAGCTCAGATATATCACCTCCTCAGAGAGGTCTGTCCTGACCATCCTACCCAAAGTAGCTTCATCTAGTTGTTTCCTACCCCATCCTCCCCCCATTTTTGTCATCACAATCTGTCTTGCTCATCTTTGTTTACTTGTATCTGTCTGTTCCATCAGACCTGCTGGCTGCTTCAGGACAGAGGCTTGGTTTGTTTGTAACTTTATCCTCTGCAACTAGAGCTAAGCAAAACATCTAGTAGGTTTGAAATAATTGAAGACCACCTGAATGAATGAACTAACTGAAGACAAATAGATCTTTTTTTTTGCAATTCATGCAAATATACAAAATTTTTTTTAAAATATATTTTTATTGATTTTTCACAGAGAGGAAGAGAGAGGGATAGAGAGTTAGAAACATCGATGAGAGAGAATCATCGATCAGCTGCCTCTTGCATACCCCCTACTGGGGATGTGCCCGCAACCAAGGTACATGCCCTTGACCGGAATTGAACCCGGGATCTTTCAGTCCGCAGGCCGACGCTCTATCCACTGAGCCAAACCGGTCCCAGCCAAATATACAAAAACTTTATTGTATTATGCCTTATAATGAACATTCTAATACAAGATTTCAGAAGCACTTCAGAAATAATTGATCAATTAACATTTCAAATAACCCACACACCTTGATCTTGAGAAAAATGAGGCAGGGAAAGAGGACAAGTATTCATATTACAGAAGTACTTTTTACAAAATATTGGTGCTAACCCTGGCCAGAATACCTCAGTAAGTTGGAGAATTCTCCCATGCACAAAAGGGTGGGCAGGTTTGATTCTGGGTCCAAATAGATCTTCTTAGCTCGGCCTTTCACCTTAGCCTATCAACATGTTCACATTTTCCTATCATTATTTCTGTACAATGCCCAGGTAGTGGCTCTAACTCTGTCTAGCCTTCCCTTTCAGCCAAGCCTCCTGAAAGCACAGTCTGAGAAAATCCATTGGGAGCCGAAAACCAGGTCTACAGGCTTTATTAGGGGAAAGAGACCTGCTGGGCTGTCTCGCAAGGGAAGAACAGCAACATGTGCGGAGGTGAACATGCCTTTTGAGGGGAGGAATGGGGGCTTAGTGTACTCGGCAAGTGCTGATTGGTGGCTTAATGTATGATTCATATAAGGTACATAGTTAGTCACTCAGGTACTTAGGGACAAGGGCTTAGGCCTAGGGTGTTTGGCAGGTGCTGATTGGTGGTTCAATGTACAGTCCATATAAGGTGCCTGGTTAGGTACTCTGGTATGTCCAGGCTGAAGGTCACATCAAACTCAGCCACCAGTTGGGTGAATGGAGGCTCTATCACAGTCTATACTCAATGCCATTTTCCTTTACTCCTGAACATATACTCTCCTCTAGCTTCTGCTCCAACCATTCCACAGAAACTGTTCTTGTTTGAGGCCTTCTACTTACCAAATCCAAAGCCTGCATACTCCTGTAGATACCTGGGTACAGTAGTGGTTATCAAACCGAGGGCAGTTTTGCTCCCACTGCCCAGGATGGGGGGTATTTAGCAATGTCTGGAGATATTTCTGGTTGTCAGAACTGAGAGGAGGGCTGCTAATGGCATCTAGTGGATAGAAACCAGGGATGCTGCTAAACAGTCTATAATGCAAAGAACAGTTTCCCACACCTCCAGGAAAGAATTATCTGGTCCAGCTCTGGCGGGTTTGGCATAGTGAACAGAGAACATCCACCTGTGGACTGAAAGGTCCAGATTTCATTCCAGTCAAGGGCACATGCCTGGGTTGCAGACTCAGTCCCCAATAGGGGACATGCAGGAGGCAGTTGATACATGATTCTCTCTCATCATTGATGCTTCTACCTCTCTCCCCCTCTCCTTTACCCTCTGAAATCAGAGAATTATCTGGCCCCAAATGTCAATACTGCAAAGGCTGAGAAATCTTAGTGTACAGAGTGTCCTGTAGACACTTCATGCACAACATGGACATGTTAAAAGTAAATCATGCCTTGACCGGTTTGGCTCAGTGGATAGAGCGTCAGTCTGTGGACTGAAGGGTCCCAGGTTGGATTCTGGTCAAGGGCGTGTATGTATCTTGGTTGTGGGCACATCCCCAGTAGGGGGTGTGCAAGAGGCAGCTGATCGATGTTTCTCTCTCATCGATGTTTCTAACTCTCTCTCCCTCTCCTTTCCTCTCTGTAAAAAAAATCAATAAAAACATATTTTAAAAAAGTAAATCATTACCTTTTTTTCCACTTATTCACTTATGTGTTATTCCTGATTAATAGCACTTAGTTTTATAAATCAGTATCTTGGGAATCATGTTTTATTCCCATTCTCTCCCTCCTTAGGCTCATCTATTAGTCACTAATTCCCTTTTGATGCTATCTCCTAAATGTCTGTAATCTTTTCTCTTCCCTCAGTTATCATTGCCTTTGCATGAGTTTAGACATCATTTAGTTTGCAACAGTCTCCTAAACTGACTCGCGCTTTGAGTTGTGTAAATGCCTCTAACTCATTCTCCTTGAAAAATCTTTCTAAAATGGAGGGCCAATCACATTTCTCTCACTGCCTATAAATTAAAGGCTGCGCTTTCGGGTCTGGCTTCCATGTTTACCAAGTATTTTATTATCTACAAATCCTTGTTCTATTGTTTTTCTTCCTAATCTCCTTTTCTCCTAATAAAAACACAAGAAAACAAAACAAAACAAAAAGCTTGATGTTTTATACTTCTGTTTATTGGACATGATATTCTCCCTTTTGGGAATGTCCTCCCTCCCTCCCAGAGTCCTGGAAATTTTCCTCCATACTTTCTTGGGGTATTCATTATATATAATATAAACCATCCCATCTCAGCTATAAAATTCCAGTTCAAAAATAGTGCAACAAAACTATCAATATTTTACCTAGATTTAAAAAAATTGGATTTCCAGTCTATGAGATGGGAAATCTCAATAAATTCATGATGCTCTCCTCTTGCCCCTGAATTGTGGTTAAATTTTGGGGGAGCCTTCATAGTACCTGATTTTGGAGAAGATTCTCATATCTTCAGATTTTGGGGTTCTCTTCTAAGTATTTGTTCTGCTTGTAGATATATCACTTTTCTTTTTTATGGGGCCACGCTGGAGCTTGAGAATCTTTCTATGGCTTTCCCATACCACAGAATTATTCCCTCTCTGGCATCTTGCACCCTACCCCAGATTACCTGACATGCAGATACTAGGTCTTTACACAGAGCCAGAATTATTCCTTTTTTTTTTTTTTTACTTTTGTTAACATTATACTTCTGAAACATTTCTTGTCTTGTGAAAGTTTTGCCCAGAGGCATCTTCCGTGTTTCCCTGAAAATAAGACATCCTCCGAAAATAAGACCTACTTACAGGTTTCCTTCTGAGTGAAATATAAGGCATCCCCCGAAAATAAGGCCCCCTAGGCTAAACATGAGAGATTTGGTCCACTGATTCTGAAAGAAATGGAGTCACAAGAAATTCACCAGGAAATTCAGGAATTGGATTGTTATGATGATGTTCCAGAAGATGATGACATAATTGTCATTGAATAAATGAGTAAATTCTTGATACTGTAGGATTCAGTTTGTCTGGTTTGTGTTGACAACTACCATACTACCGTATACAGGTAATAAATTTCCTTTACTTTCATTTAACAATAAATGTGTACCGTATTCTTCTTCATGGAAAAATAAGACATCCCCTGAAAATAAGACCTAGTGCATCTTTGGGAGCAAAAATTAATATAAGACACTGTCTTATTTTCGGGGAAACAGGGTAATACATTTACTTAACATGTTGAGACTTTTAAATCTTTTTTAAAAAAATATATTTTATTGATTTTTTTACAGAGAGGAAGGGAGAGGGATAGAGAGCTAGAAACATCAATGAGAGAGAAACATTGACCAGATGCCCCCACCGGGAATGTGCTTGCAACCAATGCACATGCCCTTGACCGGAATCGAACCTGGGACCCTTTAGTCCACAGACCGACGCTCTATCCACTGAGACAAACCGGTTTTGGCACTTATTGAGACTTTTAATGGACTTAAGTGACAATAAAAGCTAAAGACGCCTATACGGGTTTGGCTCAGTAGATAGAAGGTCAGGGGCATGTACCTTGGTTGTGGCGCATCCCCAGTGGAGGGCGTGCAAGAGGCAGCTGATCGATGACTCTCTTTCATTGATGTTTCTAATTCTCTATTGCTCTCCCTTCCTCTCTGTAAAAAAATCAATAATATATATATATATTTTAAAAAAGCTAAAGACTTTCAAATTCTTTCAGCTTAGTTCTTTCCCATCCCTACCCATATGGGAGGGTAGAAAATAAAATGGCCAGTAGCTCCTAATCTAACAGCCCATTGGATGCACCTGAGGGCGCTTTTTAACTTGAAGATGTTCCCACCCCTAACTCTGCATAATCAATATGTTTTTTAATATGATCACAGGAAAGCAAGCTCGAATATTTGAATCTCTCATTGGTGGGCCGGGGCAGGACTCGCTCAGTCTCCAGCATTTTTTTTCATCAAGTATGCCAGGCCTCCTTCCTCGCAGGGTCTCTCTTCTCTTAGTTCTCCCTCTCCCAGCCGCGCTCCACCTCCCAGCCCCGCCCCTCTCCCCGCCGCGGCCCACCTCCCACCCCGCCCCCTCCACCTCCCACCCCGCCCCTGTCCATCTCCCAGCTCCGCCCCTGTCCATCTCCCAGCCCCGCCCCTCTCCCGCCGCGCTCCACCTCCAAGCCCCGCCCCTCCCCGCCCTCTCTACCTCACCTGTATTCCTCTCGTCTCCTAGCCTTGCCTCACCTCCAAGCCCCGCCCCTGTCATCCCCCCAGCCCCGCCCCTTCACTTCCCGCCCCAACTCCCAGCCCAGCCACTCACCTCCCGCCCTGCTCCACCTCCAAGCCCCGCCCTCCACTTCCAAGCCCCGCCCCCGCTCCCATCTCCCAGCTGCTTCCCCCTCCTCTCCGGTCACTCCACCTCCCAGCAGCTCTCCTGTGCTCCTGGCCTCCTCTCCTTCCCTGCTCTCCTGTAGGTCCCCTCCGTCCTGCCCTCCGCGTGTCTCCTCAGGGTCCCGAGGCTCTGCTACCCGCTGCTTCCGTCGTCACAGTGGTTACGCTATCTCTGCGCCGGAAGGAGAACCCGCCAACCGTTTTGGAATTATGGCGGCGGTGGATATCCGAGGTAACCTGGGCTGTCAGCCTTCGCTTCTTGCCGGCCTGGGGTCTGGTTTGGGGCTTTCTAGCTTGCGGGGCGGGGCTCACGCTCCTTTGCGATGTCTCCAAGCGCTTTCTGTGGACGACTCAAAGCTTCCGTCTGGCGAAAAAGAGCCTAGTTTCCCCCCTCCCCCCCTGTTTCGCGGGGTCTCTTTAGAAATGTCGAAACCAAGGGATTGGGGAAGGCTGTTTTGAGCCCTCAAACCCGCAGTGTTGTTTCACACACACATTTCTACAGTAAATGTTGGGGCTGCCGGGTGAAGGGATGGCAGAGCGGGAGGTGGGGTGATGAACAGACGTGACTTGGTTCACCTCCTGGGACTTGGCGTCGTGGTTGCTTTATTTCTGACATCGCGCGCTTTGCGTCCCTGAGCCTGGACCCCTAAGATTTTTTGTTTGTTTGTTTTGAAAATTTGTACAGTGTTCTTTAATGAGGTAACATAATCCTTTGAGTACACAACAGAAGGAAACTGAAAATACTGCCAGAGCTATGAATAATTACAAATATCCACCCTCCCTACCTCCATTCCCCCTCCCCCCCCCCCCCCCCCCCGGTAGTTTTGAATGATACCTTCTGTCACCCATCTTCTTTGGAGTAGTAGCCTCGTTACTCATTCTTCCTAAACAAGCTCTACCTTGGATCAGGCCATTTTACTGGCTGTTCTCCCATCCTGCAATGACCCCTAAGATTTTCTTGTTTTGTTTTTGAGCCCAAAGTTCCTCCCATCAAACACCCAACAGTGACCGAGGGGTCGTTTCTTTTTTGACAGCTGAACTATAAAGGCACTAAAATATTTGTCGAGCCAGTGACTAAGTTTATGGAGGCGCATTGCCTTCATCGCTGCTTGATCTCGGGGGGCATTAAGCTACACACCCTCTTCTCAGCCCACCCTTCAGTGAATTTGAAAACCAAACCAAATCAAACAAACAAAAGCCTAGAAATTGTGCTCTGGTATTCCAAGGAGGGAACCAACCGGAAGGGCGATTAAAAAAAAACAGCTGAAGCGTGAGAACCTAGTTCTCAACAGACCAGGTGCCTCCAGGTTGGGAGGAGGGATCATGAAAATTCCCAGGAAAAAAACTCAGCGGAGAGAACTGCCCGAGATTATCTTTATCTCCCACAAAACTCCCTACACCTGTATGAAACTCCCAAGGTGGATTTATTTCCAGTTGAAACTTCGTGGTACTTTTCTTAAAGGAAGTGTGAATTTTTGTACATACCTTGGTGCAAGCTGAGATTCAACCCCCACCCCCATCAGACTAAAGTAAAGGGGCTTTCCTCAAATAATGTTTTAACTATAGCCCTGGCCGGTGTGGTTCAGTGGTTGGAGTATCCGCTGGTGCACGGAAGGGTTGCGGGTTCCATTCTGTTCAAGGGCACATGCCTGGGTTGTAGATCTGATCCCGGCCTTGGTCAGGGGTGGTGGGGGAAGCAGCCAAAATTGATGCCTCTCTCTCACATTGATGTTTCTCCCCCCTCCCCTTCCTCCTACTCATCTCTAAAAGTCAACGGGAAAGAGTATCCTCTGGTGAGGATTAACAAAAACAGAAACCACTCAAGATGCTTAAGTATAATATGCTTCAAATCATTTCCATGTAGGTTGTTTTTGTATATACTTGATTTTTATTGATTTGAGAGAGAAGAGAGATTGAGATTTGTTGTGCCACTTATTTATGCGTTCATTGGTTGATTCTTGTATGTGCCCTGAGCAGTGGTCTAATTTGTTTCTTAGTGTATGGGGACAGCACTCTAATCAATTGAGCTACCTGGCAAGGGCTATATATATATATACTTGATTTTTAATGGGAAATGTTTGAGATTCCTTTCTCTATATTAATCAAAGTGGATGGAGTCTAGCATGCTTATTGCAGATATATTCTCATTTTATAATTATTCAAAATGTCCAGTGATCTTCAGCATTTCTGAAAAATACTTTTACATATTTTTCTTTTGTATAAGTCATGTTTCCAGTGCCTAATTTTAACACTTGCTGATTGTTAGAGAGCTGTTTGGGAGTCATGTCACCATGCACCCTTGCTACTAAATAAAAAGGAAACATTTAGTTCAGACTTTTTCAGTTTAACTTTATTTATTTATTTAGTTAGTTAGTTATTTTTAATTGGCTTCCAAAGGGGAGTTTAAGGTCAAAAGGAGTTTCGGGTGTGCCCAGATCCTATTAATCAAAATCTGGGTAAGCTCCTTATTTTTTGGTACAAGATTTAGCATATGGAGACCTGGGTGAGTCAAGGTCTTATTTTTGTTCCTCATTCCAAGCACATGGATTAAGAAATCAGTACTGATAAGAGAATTCTGCTACTGCCCTTGGGCTCAGCTCATAAGAATTAAAAGAATGTCCATGTGCCTTCTCAGGCCGCTCTCTACATCTCACCCTTTTTTACTAATTAAAATAAAATTTAAACATTAATAATAGGGCTCTAAAATTAAAAATAATTGCAAACAATGCCCATGCAAAAACTAAATTACATACATGTTATTTTCAAAAATTGAATGTCAAGAGCAAAACTCTGGCTATTAAATAATAACAACAATGCCAATGCAAAACAACAAAATGAGAAATCAGAATTATGGACATATTAATATTTTTAGCTACTAAATGAGTCTCTTTTGTTGCTGGTGTAGATTTACTCAGAGTACTTGGACTTGCTGCACAAGACTTTGCAAAAGACTGGAAGCTAACAGATGCTAGCATGAGCAGGGACATGATTAAAGAAGTAGCTTCCACTTCAGCCTTTAATTTCTTCAGTTGATTTCCATGTTGGCACCTCAGTCCCCTGCGTAGCTTTTTCTTCTCCCACTTTGCTGTCGTCTGGGCAACTCTCAGTCCTTTTGGGTGAAGAGACACAGGAGCTTCTCTGAGTCCTTTGTGATGATGGACATAACACTCTGGCACCCGAATTGGCTGCATTGCTCCTTCTTTCCTTTCATTTTGAACCCAGGGTTCGACCCCACAACACTCTGGGCCTGGCTGCTGCTCGGGCCTGGCTGCTGCTGCTCGGGGCCTGGCTGCTGCTGCTCGGGGCCTGGCTGCTGCTGCTCGGGGCCTGGCTGCTGCTGCTCCGGGCCTGGATGCTGCTCTGGGCCTGGATGCTGCTCTGGGCCTGGCTTCTCTGGGCCTGGCTGCTGCTGCTGCTCCGGGCCTGGCTGCTGCTGCTGCTCCGGGCCTGGCTGCTGCTGCTGCTCCGGGCCTGGCTGCTGCTGCTGCTCTGGGCCTGGCTGCTGCTGCTCCAGGCCTGGCTGCTGCTGCTCCAGGCCTGGCTGCTGCTGCTCTGGACCTGCCATTCTTCCATTTCTCCAGCTGGTCACATTTTAAGAGCCCCATCTGTCCCTCATTGCTCTTATTATCATGTTAATTGTTGCCTTTTAACTACCCAGTACCTCCTTCCTGTGGTTTTGGATGATAGATGTCCTTCATATTAGTTTTAATTTTTAAATTGTTGTGGGAGCGGCAGACCAGTTGCTCACCTATGCCGCCATCTTGGTTTCTCTCTGTTTCTTTTCTAGGAAATTCTTGAAAAACCTTATAAGCTTGGTTTTGAACTCTATATCCAGTCTCTTCTTTTCCTCCATTTCTTTTGTTTGTGAACTGTTTTCTTGTCTTGGCATTTTCACAGCTTCCCTGAGTTGGTAGGGTGGCTTTGTGTGCTAAGGTGTCCTATATGGTTCAGTGAGTCAGCCTCCCAGTTACCTGAGGTGGACAGTCTTGGTGTAGCCCTTTGTGGGCTTTGTGTGCAGTCTTGTTGTTAAGCCTTGCTTGTTGTTGGTATCACTGGGAAGCGTTGATCTCCAAGCCAATTGGCTATGAGGATCAGAAGTGTCTCAGCTAGGAGGGTTTCTGTATTCTGCTTGAATGGGGCGGAGTCTCGGGGTGGCACAGACAAGCTTTGTTGAATCCTGCACAATTGGTTGCAGGCGCGTGCACCTCTTTGGTATAGGCGCAGACAAGCTTTAGATTCCTGTCTGCCCCTCCCTAGGCGAGTCCTATTGGCAGCGAACGAGGAAGTTAGCCACTGGAAGGGCCTCTGTGCTCCGCTTGGATGGGGTGTAGTCTCGGTTGGTGCAGACAAGCTTTATTCAGCCCTTCCCTACGAGGGTCTGGTTTCTGAGTCCCGCAGCAATGGCCGCTGGCTTCACACACCTCCGAGAGATCCCCGCCCAGTCTGGCCTCTCTCTGTCTGGGGCCATCTATCAGCGCAATAGGGCTGTCCTGTTTTTCTCCCGAACAAGAAAGCCAGCCGTGCATTAGCTGTCCGCCCTCTCCGCGCGCAGGGAGCAAACCGGTAGTGAACTCGGCCCGCCCTCTCTGCGCTCTGCAAGCAAGCTGGCAGCCAAGTCTGCGGCTGCCTTTTCGTGCACAGTTTTTTGTACCTTCACGGTTCCTGAGGTTCAGCGCGCCTTCTCTCTCCTTCCCAGATGGTAGAGCCTCCCCTCAGCCAGCTGTCCGGTGCCTCAGGGCAATGTTTCCCGTTTTTCAGTTCCAAACTCAAACTTGTTGTGGTAGGCTGCATTCGGGTATCTGCCCTATGCCGCCATCTTGATTTTTCTCCTATGTTTTACTTTTTATTTGGATTTGTTAGAGTCTTTGCAAAGGCTCTAACATGAGAGGATGCCTGGTGTGTTAGAGGACCAGCATAGAGGCAGGTATGGCTGAAGAGAATCAGAAAAGAGGCGGGAAGGAGATGAGGCCAGAGAGATAATTGGAGGATTGCTCCTTATCTTCCTATTACAGGCCCCCATGCACGAAATTCATGCATTGGTGGTGGTGGGGGGGGGGTTTCCCCTTCAGCCCAGCCTGCACCCTCTCTTATTCAGGACCCCTCAGGGATGTCAAACTGACAGATTGTGCCCGATCCCAGAGATCAGGCCTAAACTGGCAGTGGGACATCCCTCTCACAATCCTGGACCACTAGCTCCTAATTGTCACCTGCCTGCTTGCCCCTAACTGCCCCCCCTGTCGGCCTGCTCGACCCCCCAAGTGCTCCCTCCCTGCTGACCTGATCACCCCTCACTGCCTCTGTGTGTTGGCCTGATCGCCCCTAACAGCCCCCTCCCTGCTGGCCTGGTTGCCCCACATAGCCTGCTTGTTCAGTCATTTGGTTATCCCTCACTAACCCCCTGCCAGCCAGGTCCTAGGCAGCCATCTTGTGAGGGTGTGACAGTCAATTTGCATATTACCTCTTTATTATATAGGATAGGTTCTCATCATCTCATGCTCATATGTATTGATTATCCATAATTGTTGGTAGGTAGGATCTTCACTAAACATTTTTTTGTTTCTGCAGATTATTTTCTTTCTGGAAATGATCTGTAATATTTTAACAATTTATTGTCAATACTTATTATGATACCATATATATGTAGTTTCTGCTATGTAAGTGATAAAGAAACCTAAAATTTTTCTCTACAAATGCCCTTGACTGGAATCAAACCTGGGACTCTTCAGTCTACAGGTCAACACTCTACTTAGTAGTTTTTCATTAGGAAATCTTTTTATTTTCTGGCTTGTTATACACAGTATTTGGTTATGGTATGATCCATTTATGATGAACCATCTTAATAGTCTCTACTGATTATTTCATCATTAACATATTCATCTATTTATTTCCTTTATAATGCACACAGCACATTTTACCTTTATACACTTACTTTTTCTCAATTCATTTTGCTCAGAATTGCTTGTCACTTTGGGTTAGGGCTGACTTCTTCAAAGATGCTAGAAGCAATTACAGTATAGAAGAGGTTGAGGTTTTTAATACTTCCTTCTTCAACTAATATTATATAGGCATTTTGATGGTCATGACTCACACCTAGTGGTATTTAGTATAGTTAGTGTTGTGAAACATCATTGCATCCATTAGCTAATAAAAGATCATTAATTAAAGGTGTCTAGCTCTATTTTACCATGTCTTTTTTTTTCTTTGTGCATTTTGAAAAATTTCAAACTTAATTCTATTCTAAAATATGAAATTGTATGATTTATAATTAAGGGCATTGTACTTCTCATTTGCTCTTTAACTTTTGTATCATCTCATCTATAATAATAACTTCCTAATTTATTTCTTGGTCCCTAATTGGGATGTTACAAACTGGTGGCTCTGGATGTGTTTTCTCTGGCATGAATGTTGTTTGAAAACTTTTAAATTAATTGCCAACATATAAAAACTTAGGCTTTCTAATTTTTTGAAAGATCTCTTTAAATTTCAAGTCTTATATTTCTCCATCTAATCAAATTATCCTTGAAACATATATTTTTATATTTCCCCATCTTTGTATATGCATTCTCTCTGCTTAGAATTGCTTTGCTCCTCTTTTCCAGCTTGACCCTCTATTTATTCTTTAACATACTAGAGGCCCAGTGCACGAATTTGTGCACTTTGAAAGGAACTGTGAGTCTTGAGGTTGTGGTGGGTACAGGGGTGGGTCTCGATCCATCCTCCATGACCCTACTCGGCCCCTCCTGTGATGGCCCCCAGTCCCCTGTCTGCCGGCAGCCTTGCTTCCACTGCCATTGCCATGGTTCCCACACGCTGATGGTGCTGGCCCTGCTCGCACTCGATGATGGCATGGAGTGATTGGGGCTGGTGCCAGCAGCGGGTGCAAGTGGAGTCAGCGCCGTCAGTGGGTGCAAGCTGTGGCTGCTGCTCCAATTGCCCCTCAGGAGCAAGGGGAGGTGTAGAAGCCCTCAGGGGCAATTGGGTCCGGCAGCTGCCACTTGCACCCACTGACGGTGTTGAGTGATCACAACTGGCGCTGGATGCCAGTAGCAGGTGTGAGCAGGGCTGGCGCTGGCAGCAGGTGTGAGCACCAGGCAGGTGTGAACACTGGTTGGGACCACTGGACCACAGCGCACAGGAGCAAAGAATTTTCAGAGGCTCGCCCCCATGATAGCAACTGACACCCTGCCTTGACCTCATGCTCCTGCTCCACCATCTTGCTGTGGCTTATGCCCACCATGTTCTGCTCTCTGCTGCTTGCTGCTGATGCCTGCCATGTTCCACGTGCTCCATCTGGTGGTCAGCGCATATCATAGCAACCAGTTGTTCGGTTCCGCCATTTGGTCTATTTGCATATTAGCCTTTTATTATATAGGATGGGATAGCGCTAAAACCCTCACCCTATAAAAAATCATTCCAGTTTCCTCAGGTAAAGTACTTTGCTCCCTCCACTGTGCTCTCATAAAACATTCATACTTTTATTATAGCACTTGAGTTGTTATTGATTTCTTGTGTACTAGTCTCTTCTATTAGACTGTGAGAGTATGTAAATTAAGATTCATGTCTTCCTTCTATTTATAGTGCTTACAACATGAGATATATTTGTAAGATTCGATTTTTTTCTCTTTTCTAATCTTTTATTGTTTTGTTTCTTTCTTATAGATAATCTACTCGGAATCTCTTGGGTTGACAGTACATGGATCCCCATTTTGAACAGTGGAAGTGTCCTAGATTACTTTTCAGAAAGAAGTAATCCTTTTTATGACAGAACGTGTAATAATGAAGTGGTCAAAATGCAGAGACTAACATTAGAACACTTAAAGTAAGTTATTGTAAAAAAAACAGCATCTTTGCCATTTAGAGATTCTGCAGTGAACAATTCTTTCAAGCTGTGGATCATGAAGTACAGAGTAGAAGTTTTGAAAGACTTGAGTTTGTTTGGGTTCATAACAAATTTTGATTGGCAAAGGAATTTTTAGTAGTCATTGGTTGCTTAGGAAGTTTTTTCTGTAATAACTTTGTATATGGTATTACTGTCCAATTAAAATATAGCTGTGAGGTTTAAATGTAGATCTGAGCAATGCACCTGTTATTCTCAATCTAGTAACTATATTTTTGTCTCCTCTACATGTACTTTAGTGTCTTTAGTAGGTTTATAGTAGATTTATCTTTGTATGACAAAGAAAAAATTTTAGCTAAACTTAACAAAGCAAGATTCTTCAGACTTAGGACGTTAAGAATTTATTACTGTTATAAAAGTTTCTGAAACAAAGTGGTTTATTTTTAATCTATCAGCTAAACATTAGGAAGAATTCATGAAATTAAATTTCTGTGGTATTTTAAATAATTTTTGTTTATGAGACAAATATTTATAACTATTAAGACAACTTACTGTTTTAAACATAATCTGCCAGATAAAAAAATGCAGTGGGGCAAGAATAAAGTTTTTGATATTTTCTAGTTGGGTAGAATATATAGTTGACATATACAGTCAAAACATGAATAGTCTTCATCATGGATACTTTTATATTTTACATATATTTATAGATCTCCCAGATCAAGAGGCATCATGGTATTTTGGTTGATATATATATATATTTATTATTATTATTTTTTTATTGATTTCAGAGAGGAAGGGAGAGGGGGAGAGAGATAGAAACATCAATGATGAGAGAGAACCATTGATCATCTGCCTCCTGCACACCCCACACTGGGGATTGAGTTTGCAACCTGGGCATGTGCCATGACCGGGAATCGAATCATGACTTCTTGGTTCATAGGTCAACACTCAACCACTGAGTCACTGCGGCTGGGCTTGGTTGCCTTTTTTGAAACATGCTCTTCAGTATACTTTTATGATGAAAATTTAAGTTCATGAAATTTTATAAATAAATTAGAGACCTGGTGCATGAAATTCGTGCATGAGGGGCTGTTTGTCTCTCAGCCCAGCCTGCACCCTCTCCAATCTGGGACCCCTTGAGGGATGTGCAACTGCCCATTTAGGCTCATCGGGCCTAAAGGGACAGTTGGATATCCCTCTCACAATCTAGGATTGCTGGCTCCCAACTGCATGCCTGCCTACCTTCCTGATTGCCCCTAACCACTTCTGCCTGCCAGCCTGATCACCCCATAACCATTCCCCTGCCAGCCTGATTGATGCTTAACTGCTCCCCTGCCAGCCTGATTGATGCTTAACTGCTCCCCTGCCAGCCTGTTTGCCCCCAACAACCCTCCCCTGCAGGCCTGGTCTCCCCTAGCTGCTCTCCCCTGCAGGCTCGATCACCCCAACTGCCCTCCCTTGTAGGCCTGGTCCCATCAACTGCTCTCCCCTGCAGGTCTGGGTCCCCCCCCAACTGCCCTTCCCTGCAGGCCCTCCTCTGTTGGCCTGGTCACCCCTAACTGCCTTCCTCTGCAGGCCTGGTTGCCCCTAACTTCCCTACTTTCCCGGCCTGATCACCTAACTGCCCTCCCCTTCATGTTTGATCGCCCCCAACCGTCCTCCCTTGCAGGCCTGGTCCCTCCTAGCTGCCCTTCCCTGCTGGCCATCTTGTGGTGGCCATCTTGTATCCACATGGAGGTAGCCATCTTTGATCACATGGGGTAGCCATCTTGTGTGTTGGCGGTGACAGTCAATTTGCATATTACTCTTTTATTAGATAGGATTTTGTTGTTTAAAAACCAGATCTTTATCTGTATTTGACTACCTCGGAAAATAGCCAGTTTTATTAAACAGCCAGGTTTTGATATCAAACACAGGCAGTTTTAATTCTACTTACAGTGTTGTTATACTTTTATATAATAATTTGAATGTTCTATAGAATTGTTTATAGGTCATTCATAGATCTCTGGATGTCTGTGTTCTATTTTCATTCAGTCAGATGGTCGGAGTGGAATACATCCTTTTACATGCTCAAGAGCCCATTCTTTTTATCATTCGGAAGCAACAGCGGCAGTCCCCTACCCAAGGTAAAATGTGTAAACTTCAGGCATTTTTTTCTTAAAATACATGATTTATTTACTTTCTGAGCTATCCAGATGTTTGTTTGTGTGTGTGTGTGTGTGTGTGTGTGTGTGTGTTTGTTTTGTTTGTTTGTTTGTTTTCTTGGGTTCTCTTTTGGGCATCCCCAAGCCAATATATATGTTCAATGCTTTACTAGGGGGACTCAGCATATAGT
The DNA here is from genome assembly GCF_964339955.1 of Pipistrellus hanaki. Lineage (NCBI taxonomy): Eukaryota > Metazoa > Chordata > Mammalia > Chiroptera > Vespertilionidae > Pipistrellus > Pipistrellus hanaki. The sequence continues at coordinate 24,358,318 of NC_140503.1, forward strand.
TAGTCATGCGTAAGTTTTGTTAAGGCAACACAGTAAGACTCCCCAGCCAGATCAATAAGTTAGAAAGCCATATCAAGTGGGCTCTGTCCAGGTGTAAGCTTTCTATACTTTCCCCTCTGTGAGGGGCTACACCAAGTATACCCTCCAGCAGTGAAATGCAGCTCCATGTGTATTTGTCTGTTCAGGAACTTGTTAGAAATGCACCATGCCTACTGATTAAGAATCTGATTTTAACAGGATATTCAGGTGATTTACTGCTCTAGGGCAAGAATGGACACGAGGGCTAATCATGTAGACTTCTTATGCCTGCTAAAATTCCAGAGCCTTAGAAGGATATCATATTTTTCGTACAAATTGTCTAGTCAGGCTGGTATAGCAGACATAGCTTTATCACTTAGGAAACGTTTTAAAAGGAGTTCCACTAGTCACATGCTTGGACACTAGGAGTCTCCCACCATGCCCAGGGACAGCTCTACAAGCACTAATAGAGCAACTCGCTATATAGAAACCACGTCTTGCCGGGACCGGTTTGGCTCAGTGGATAGAGCATCGGCCTGCGGACTGAAAGGTCACGGGTTCGATTCCGGGCAAGGGCATGTACCTTGGTTGCGGGCACATCCCCAGTGGGGGATGTGCAGGAGGCGGCTGGTCGGTGTTTCTCTCTCATCGACGTTTCTAACTCTCTATCCCTCTCAATTCCTCTCTGTGTAAAATCAATAAAATATATTTAAAAAAAAAAAAAAAAAAAAAGAAACCACGTCTTCTTGTGAGCACAGTGTTGGCATTCCAACTGAACCTTGATCATTCCAAGTAACTTCCTTTTCATCTCAGACCACTGAGTCTAATTCTGTTAGAAAATACATGGTAGGTGTAGTTTTATCAAATTCTTAGAAGGTTAGTTGAAAATCCTCATTGACACATTCAACCACAAGTCTTACCTGGTATATCTAACCAAACAAAAACTTGCCTTAGAAATCACACTGAAGAGTATAGAATGCAGATTTGATTTTGAATCACAGCGTTAGTCACTTCCAAAGGTGACCAGCACATCCCCTAATTTTAAAATCCCTCATAAAGACATTTAGTAACAGCTTTGGTATTAATTCCAGAGAGTGACTTGTTAAAGGAGTTCTAGAATCAAGAACTTAAATTTAGTTAAAAAAATCTAGAGCTTTTAGCCGGGACCGGTTTGGCTCAATGGATAGAGCGTCGGCTTGGGGACTGAAGGGTCCCAGGTTCGATTCCGGTCAAGGGCATGTACCTTGGTTGCGGGCATACCCCCAGTGCGGGGTGTGCAAGAGGCAGCTGATCGATGACTCTTTCTCATCAATGTTTCTAACTGTATCTCTCTCCCTTTCTCTCTGTACAAAATTAATAAAATATATTTTAAAAAAAAAAATCTAGAGCTTTTGTACAGAGAAAAAGAGAACCTTAGCCCTGGCCAGTGTGACTTAGTGGGTTGGGACGTCCTTCTATACACTGATAGGTTGTGGATTAGATTCCTGGTCAGAGCACATACGTAGGTGATGGGTTTGATCCTGGTTGGGATGTGTACAGGAGGCAACCAATTGATGTTTCTCTCTCCCTTCCCCTCTAAAATCAATGAAAATATCCTCAGGTGAGGATTTTTAAAAAAGAGAACCTTAGAACAAAGGCAAGACCACGGATAAGAGTTCCATGGTGAGAGGGTTCAAGGTATAGAAGCTATACAGGATAGCACCAATCTCCCTAGCAGCTGTTTTATTTTTTCGGATTCAGGATGGGAGGGAGCACAGAGGCAAGCTCAGCATATCTGTTACCTTTACCCTAGGCTGTAAATCTCTTGGCTGTAAGGTCTTATTCCACAAAGTGTGGTTGACTGACAACAGCATTGGATCACTTGTTAGAAATGCACTATGACTGCTGATTAAGAATCTGATTTTAACAGGATACTCAGGTGATTTACTGCTCTAGGGCAAGAATGGACAAAATTTTTTTCTGTGAAGGTCCACAGTAAATGTTTTAGGCTTTGTGGGGCTCATAGTCTCTGTGACAACTACTCACCTAGCAGCTGTAGATAATAATGTAAATGAATGGGAGTGGCTGTTTTATAATAAAACTTTATTTACAAAAACAGGACATTTAAAAAAAATATTTTTTATTGATTTCAGAGAGGAAGAGAGAGAGAGAGGAAGAGAGATAGAAATATCAGTGATGAGAGAAAATCACTGATCAGCTGCCTTCTGCATGCCAGGCCCTGCCTTAAGTGTTAATATGAGAAAATGTCAAATTTTAGTTTTTCTTTGTATGGAAATCTATTTAGTAGTTTGTGTACATAGCTGTATTCATAAATGTTTTTTTCCCCTTCTGCTTTAGTTATCCCACTGGCTGATTACTATATCATTGCTGGAGTGATCTACCAGGCACCAGACTTGGGATCAGTTATAAACTCTAGAGTGGTAAGTGTCTTCACATTATTTCAACACTAAAAACATTTACTTGAGCCACCTTGCTTTCAAGAACCAAACAGAGACCCTTGCGTAAGTTAGTATAAAGTGTTGGGTATTAAAATGTTTTGAGCATTATTAACGAGAAATTGGGAATTCATTTTCTTTTTACAAGCTCACTGCGGTGCATGGCATTCAGTCCGCTTTTGATGAAGCGATGTCATACTGTCGATATCATCCTTCCAAAGGGTATTGGTGGCACTTCAAAGATCATGAAGAGCAAGGTAGGTAGGACACCTGGACCTTATGAAAACATTTTCTGATATCTGAGAATGAATCTGTTTTCTTCAGGTAAACAGCTATTGATGATTTATAGGTGTGTTTTACTTCCCCTTAGGAAAATTCTTCATAGGATTATCACCTTGTCACAGCTACTATTTATATAAATAGATGTGGTAATAATAGCTTTCTCATAGGAACAGATATACATTTCAACCTGTTAGGTAAATGATAATCTTTGATAAGTGGATTCAAGTTTTTTAAATATTTGGAGCATGCAGAGAAATCAATAATGAGGACTGAGTTATGATGAAATTTCTTGCTTACCTAACTGTAGAGTCATCTTGAAATTAGGAACCGGAATCTCCCAGGCTTAAAACTAGGGGAGATGCTCTTAGAGCCTTATGCCCAGGTGACCAGTCTTTTTATTTTTCCATGTTATCACTTGTTGTAATGCCAGGTTCCCCAATTTCCATAACTGTTCATCTGCTACTCGTGCTATACCATATTTTACCAATAAGTACTAGAAGTGTGTCTATAGCAGAATACCTGTCGTCTGTATTTCCTCCTCCGAGAAATAGCAATTCAGCATTAATTACTAACAGAAAAGTAGCCTTTAAGTAGAATTCAGGCTTGTGGCTTGAATGGTCTCTCAGTTACAGTTATATTTATTCTTTTAAAAAATATATATTTTTATTGATTTCAGAGAGGAAGGGAGAGGGAGAGAGAGATAGAAACATCAATGATGAGAGAGAATCATTGATTGGCTGCCTCCTGCACACACTCCACTGGGGATCGAGCCTGCAACCTGGGCATATGCCCTGACTGGGAATCGAACCGGTGACCTCTTGGTTCCTGGATTGATGCTCAACTGCTGAGCTACACCCAGCTGGGCTATATTTATTCTTAATAGTTGTTGCAAGTTGCAACATCAGATGTAGGAAAGTTTACATTAGTTAAATAAACTTCTAAGAGCTCTCTGCCCCTACCCTAATGAAATGTTTCGAATGAAACTTATCTGGTCTCTTCATTTAGAGACCATCTCCCAATATATATCCTGCCCCAGGGAAATTCTATGTAATTAATTTAAGAATTTCTCTTATAAGTTCTTTCTTGTCTTGAGGACCTTCTGTTTGGTTTGTCCTGTTTTCTTTTTTTCTTCTTTTTTTAATGATTTCAAACAAATAATCTGGATTGTGATTTTGGTAATTATGGAAAACTTTAGCTTTAAAATTCTTTTTTCTACCCATGCTTATATACTAAATTTTTTTTCCATTATTTACGTTCAATACTATTTTGTATTAGTTTCAGGTGTATAGCATACTAGTTAGACAATCATATAGTTGACAAAGTTAAAACTAAAGTATCTTTAAAAGACATCAGCTTTTATTTATTTATTTTAAAAATATTTTTATTGATTTTTAGAGAGAGGAAAGGAGTCTGTGGGGGAGTGAGAAAGTGGGGGAGAAAGAGAGAGAAGGAGAGAGAGAGAGACATCATGTGAGAGAGAAATGTCAGTCAGCTGTCTCCTTCACACCCTTGTCAGGGATTGTGCCCTGACCAGGAATTAAACCAGTGCACTGGCCAATGCTCCATTCAACTGAGCCACACCAGCCAGGGTAACATCAACTTTTTAAATGCTAGAATGTTAAGTTCATTTAAGAGGGAGAGTTAGAATACTTCTGTGTATATGCTCAGTTTAACTTATTTGGGAGATTATGTTTTAACTAGCAGCCGTAAAAAATAATGAAGCTTGAATATATTCATGATGGATAAAAATTTGTGAAATAAAGAACACCAAACTAGGCAATATTTTGATTTGGACTTCATATTTTAACAGAAAAAGTTAAACCTAAAACCAAAAGGAAAGAAGAACCAAGCTCTATTTTCCAGAGGCAACGTGTGGATGCTTTACTCCTAGACCTCAGACAAAAATTTCCACCCAAATTTGTGCAGGTAATGAGAACATGTGTGGTAAATTTAATACTATTTCCTGGCATTTTTAAAAAGTTATTTTTATTGATTTTTAGAGAGTAAGAGAAAGAGGAAAGGGGGTGGGTGGAGAGAAAAATATCAATTTGCTGTCCCACTTATTTATGCATTCATTGGCTGCTTCCTGTATGTGCCCTGATCAGATATCGAACCCCAAACCTTGGCATGTCAGGATAATGCTCTATTCAATTCTGCCACCTGGTCAGAGCCTGTTATATTTGTTTCTAATTGAGAACTGTTTCAGATGTGACCTAAAAATATTGATTTTCTTTATTATTTAAAAATGATCTCTGAATCAAAAGAGAGGTTTTCAAAAGACTTAATGGAGAAAGTGAGTAAAGGGAATAGAAATAACACTGTTCTGTGCTCTTAAGTTTAATTTCTCCTTGTGTTTTAACAAACTATAAGGCCTACATATAGACAATATTTTCATTCAAAAGATTGCCGAAAATGTCATAGATAATAATAAAACTAGAATCTGAAACTCATGCTGTATTACTCTTAAGTGCTCACTTCCAGCCTGATGTGACAAAATGGTTAAAACTTAAATGACAGAATGGTTGAAACTTTAGTAACAAAAAATACCCCACAGAACATTTGAGGCAAAAGGTTTGCCATGATAAATGGAGGAGGCAGGAGTAATAGTAAGAGTTACATCATGTTGGTATTTAAAATACATGAATTCCATTAGTTCCAACAATAATAGTAAATCTACCTGCTATTTTACTAAATGAGCTTTTGAAGTGAAGTAGGCATGTGATGGAATATGTGAACATATTATTCTCCTGGTTAGTCTCAGTCCTTAATGGATCCTTTACAGGTTTTGTAGGTGTTCGGGAGTTATTTATATTTGACTCGTTTGTTCCAATTTTAGATTTGTTCTTTTTCAACAGGTGAATAAGAATTAGAAAATGATAAATTTACTTTTTATGATACATACAATGGTTCCTCTTCATGAAGTCATTTATAAACCTACTCATCAGGGAATATGCCCGAATGAAAGTATAATTTTAATAAGAATTATGAAGTGGAAAACAAAACAAAACTGCTAATTTGCCCTGTTTTCTTCTACTTCTTCCCACTCTTTTGTTTTCTCTGTTTTCCATTATAGCAAAAGTCTGGAGAAAAGCCTGTCCCAGGTATGGTTCATCTGATATTCTTGTTAAACTTCAAATAAGACAAAACAGCCTGTTTAACTCAGGAACAACTTAGCATATGAGATGAGCTACTGTCATTTAGTCCTCTAGATCAGGGATGAGGAACCTTTTTTCTGTCAAGGGTTATTTGGATTTTTATAACATCATCCAAGTGCCATACAAAATGATCAGCTTTAAAATTCACCTGCTGTATTTGGTCAAACATTTAGTTAACTCACCCCTAATGCCTAATGACCAAATGATTTCTTGGGACTTATATGGCCAGGAGCTATACATTCCCCATCCTTTTTCTAGATTCTCTCATTGTAGTTTGTTATTCCTAACCTTGAGATTTGCTGAACTGCCAAAAGACAGTGCTTTTTTTGTTGTTGTTGTTGCTTAATATTTATGATTATTGATTTCAGAGAGGAAGGGAGAGGGAGAAAGAGATAGAAACTTTAATGATGAGAGATAATCATTGATTGGCTGCCTCCTGCACTCCCCACACTGGGGACCAAGCCTGAAACTTGGGCATGTGCCCTGATCGGGAATGGAGCCATGACCTTCTGGATTAAAGGTGGACACTCAGCCACTGAGCCAGGCTGGCTGGGCAAGATGATGCTTTTGTGGTAGTGATGTTAGTATTTAAAAGGTGAATCAGAGTGGGAAGAATAGGAATTGAGGAGCTGTGGAAAAGCTGAGCTGATTTGAGGTTTGGGGTTCAGATTCTTCAAATTTTGGTATGGAAAAAGGTCTTCTGGTTCATCATTGAAAGGAGATATTGACCTATTCATTGAACCAGGTGGAATAATCATGTATACTATCTTATTAAATGCCATGTGTTTTTATCTAGTATCACAAATTTGCTTGGGTTATCCGATTTTTAGACTTGTAAATGGATTTTTATACATCTGCCTGATGAAACAAATTTAGAACTTGATACAATCAGGTCTAAAATGAATTGGTAAGAGTTTGAACCATTCACATTAATGGTTATCTAATTTGATCTCATCCCTTTATTATTCTCCTCCAAAAAATAACTCCTTTTGATGGGTAGTGGATCAGACAAAGAAAGAGGCAGAACCTATACCAGAAACTGCGAAGTCTGATGAGAAGGAGACCACAAAGAACATCCAACAGACAGTGAGCACTAAAGGTCCCCCTGAAAAACGAATGAGACTTCAGTGAGTATTGGACAAGAGAAGCTTGTAAGACTTCTTTTCCATCATTATACCTCATTACTGTGACAGGCTCTTGAACTTTAAAATTCTTTGTCACAACTCTCATTTGTATAGAATGTGCTTGCGCTTTATGCTCTTTAAGAAAGGATATAAGGATCCTCATGCTTTTGAGATGGATATTTGTATGTATTTTTTTGTAACCTTTCCCCTACAGGACTTGAGCAGCCTCCTCACTCACATGTGTACTGCTTATATGTGTTTGAAACCAAATTAAAGTATTTGTCTAAATTTCTTTATCATGACTTTTCCCCCTTGTTTCTCTCTCTCAAATATTTCCAGATGCACTTTGTAAACACAAAGGATTAAAGTAGTAAATACAAGATTGGTTTCTTTTTTAGTTTCATATTTCTCAGTATTAAAATAATTCAATTACTTAACAATTTGAATAATAAAAAAAAAATGGAAAAAAACTCACTTGTCTATACCATCACCCTACAAATTCTTTAACAGTTTTGTGAATTTTCTTTGTCTTTATTTTCTGTGCATATTTTAGAAACTAAAACTTGTAATTATTCTGTTCATATAATTTTACTTCAACACATTATTATGTCTGTTGTAAGCACTTCTCCATGTGACTATTATTATTTATATTGATGCTCAAATTGTCCCAGATTGGGCCATGAGATCCTCTTCATGCTGATTCCTGTGTCCTTTTGATATGACCCTCTCATTCATTAAGCATTTTCTTTACATTTTGGCACAGTAGTATATTCCATGTTCTTCCCAACCTTGGACTGGAATCAGCCATGTTTCTAAGGTCCTAGTTCCTTTTGGTGGAGAATGCATTTGGAAATCAAGATCTTTGAGCTAGGTGTGTTCATTTGCTATTGTGTCATTGCCTCTTGGCCCTTTCAGCTGACACAGTTAGGAACTAGATATATACTAACATATGAGTGAATACACATATTTTTCCACACATATATCTATGTTTATTAAAAGCCATCAATGCACAGTAATACCACCAATTCCAGTCCATCACCACGGTTCCAGTCAGGGCATATGTTGGGTTGTAGGCTTAAGCCCCAGTAGGTGGTGTGCAGGAGGCAGCCGATCAATTATTCTCTCTCATAATTGATGTTTCTATACCTCTCCCTCTTTTTTTCTCTGATATCAATTTAAAAAATATTTTAAAATGCTAATTACTTAGAAGTAATTTTTACCTTAAGTGTAAATTGCAACAAAAGTAGTAAGGCTGAGCCTTTGCTGGTGTGGCTCAGTTGGTTGGAGAGACATCCTGTACACAGAAAGGTCGTGGATTCGATTCTTGGTCAAGGCACATAGCCAGATTTTAGGCTCGATCCCTAGTAGAGGGCTTCAGGAGGCAACCAGTTGATTCTCTTTCATTGTTGATGTTCCTATCACTCTCTCCCTCTCTCTTCCTCTCTCTGAAATCAATAAAAACTATATTAGCCCTAGCAGGTTTGGCTCAGTGAATAGTGTCGGCCTGCAGACTGAAGGGTCCCGGATTTGGTTCCAGTCAAGGACACATGCCCAGGTTGCTAGATCTTCAGTGGGGGGCATGCAGGAGACAGCCTATCAATATCAATGATTTTTTCTCATTATTGGTGGTTCTCTATCTCTCCCTCTCCCTGGCTGAAATCAATAAGATATATTTAAAAAAAAATAAAAACTATATTAAAAAATTATATTGGCTCACTTTTTTTTTTTTTTCTCTTCAGTGTGGTTACATTACTCATTTATTAGGTTGTTTGGTTGATTTTATTTTGTTCTGAATTTAATTTTAGGTCCCTCCCCCCCATATTAATTTCTGTTTTGTTGTATTGTTTGAGGCATGTGAGATGTTAACTTGGTTATAATTGTCAGAACTGTCAAAAAAGATTCTAAGTATTATGCCTTTCATCCTCTAGCTCACTCATTTCTTCTGTCTTTTCCACCTCATTTCCTACCCATCCCCTCAAAAGTAAGCAACTTAATTATTCTCTAGTTTACCTGTACTATATTTATTTTACAAAGTTATATAGGTATATTCTTATTTTCCTTCTTACACAAAAGGCAGCATATTATATAAACTTTTTTACTTTGCTTATTTTCCACTTATTTAAGCATGAATTTTTTATATAAAGATATTAACACTTTCTTTGTCATTCTTCCTTCCAAATATTTTTCCAGCAAAGCTCCTTTTCTTATAGCTACATTACTGCAAAATATCACTTAATAGAAAAGCACACAAAATACTAGAGTACAACTCATTGTACCTGTGTAGCTCAATATGCAGGTAAAGAAATTGAACATTGCTAGTACCTCAGAAATTACTTTATGTTCCCTTCTATTTACAATGCTTGTCCCTAATTTTTTTGGGTAATCATTTGTTTCCTTTACATTTTTCCTATGTAACAGTGTATCCATAAATAAATGTGTGGTTTTTTTTTTTTGTGTGTGTGTGTGTGTGTTTTAAATATATTTTATTGATTTTACATAGAGAGGAATTGAGAGGGATAGAGAGTTAGAAATGTCGATGAGAGAGAAACATTGACCAGCTGCCTCTTGCACCTCCCCCCAGTGGGGATGTGCCTGCAACCAAGGTACGTGCCCTTGACCGGAATCGAACCTGGGACCTTTCAGTCCACACGCCGACACTCTATCCACTGAGCCAAACCAGTTTCGGCAGTAAATAAATGTTTTGATTTTCTGTTTTTCTTGTCAATTTTTTATTTTAGTTGTACTCATAGTAGTTTTGAAATTTCAAAATATACAAATCAAAATGTGAGCTTAAAAGAGAATTATTATTTCTATTTCAACTAAGTCTAATGTGTTAAAAAGATTGCTAAGGGCTAGATCTTTAGATAAACTGCAGTCAATGATTAGTGGGTGAGATAATTGCAAAAGATTGAGGAGAAATATAAATCTAGATAGAGTGTGTACCTGGTTTGCTTTGGGAATATTTTTAAGTCCTCACCGCATTTTAAAGAAACAAACCAGAAATCTTAAACAATATTTTAAGGATATGATTTATTAAGAAAGAACAGGTGGGCCCATAGTTAAAGAAAAGTCCTTGGTCCTATATCCAAAGATTGAAAATGAATGTACATATTTTTAAAACTAAAATGAAGTACTTAAAATATGTTTCAAAGTGCTTTAACCTTTTTCTCATTAACCAACCAATGGACCTGGCTGAGTCAGTTAACAGGCTTAGCCTATATAATAATTTTTAATAAAAATGAGTTCATCTATCTATATATATACAATGGCAGTGACCGTAAGGACCGAAGGCTCCACTGAACACCAGAAGTCAGTCCCGCAGTCAGTGCTGGGTTGCCGTGGTGACCCAGCACTGACTATCCCGCTGCAGGCATGGCAACCCAACACTGACTGCTGAAGGGGCTGCGGATCAGGCCCAGAGAGAAGCCTGGAGAGAGAAGCAGGGTCTAATCTGTAGTCTCCGTGGCAGCTGTTGATCAATCTTTGCCCCTCTCTTTTTCTCTGTACCTGGCCAGCAGCATGCCTCTCTTTCTCTCCGGGCTTCTGTGGGGGCTGCTGATCAGGCCCGGAGACGCTGACTGGCATAGAAACTGACCAATCAGAACAAAATCTCGGTCAACTGTGAGGAGCCAATAGCTGCTAGGAGGTGGAGCGTTTGACACTAATTAGCATAGAAACTGACCAATCAGAACCAAATCTGGGTGAACTGTGAGGAGCCAATGGCTATCTAGGAGGTGGCACTTTTGATGCTGACTGGCATAGAAACCAATCAATCAGAACCTAATCTGGGTGAACTGCAAAGGCAGAGCCTAAAGTGGGGGCTGAGGAGGGGTTTTTAAGGCACTTGGGGGCAAAATCAGGCTGGCAGAGGAAGGCAGTTGGGGGCAATATCAGGCTGGCATGGGAGGGCCATTAGGGATGAGATCAGGCTGACAGGAGGGCAGTTGGGGACAACCGGGCTGGTAGGAGAGGGCAGTTGGGGGCAACCAGGCTGGTAGGAGAGGGCAGTTGGGGGCAAGATGAGGCTGGCAGGGGATGTTAATTGGTGGTGAGATCAGACCAGCAGGGGAGGGAAGTTAGGGGTTATCAGGCAGGCAGGCAGAGTCAGGGGTGATTGGGCAAGCAGGCAGAGGGGTTAGGGGCAATCAGGCAGGCAGGAAGAGGCAGGTAGGGGTGATTAGGCAGGCAGGCAGGCAGATGAGTGGTTAGGAGTCAGCAGTTCCAGATTGCAAGAAGGATATCCCTGATTGGAGAGGGTGTAGGCTGGGCTGAGGGACACCCCTCTCCCCCGTGCATGAATTTCATACACTGGGCCACTAGTAATATATAAAATATCAGACTTTATATGTTAGTCTCTATAGTTCACCTTCATTCTTTTTCTCTTGGATGATTAGGCTGGCAGGGGAGGATAATTGGGTGTAAGATCAGACCGGCAGGGGAGGGCAGTTAGGGGTGATCTTTGTGCGTGTTTTCATATGTCTCTTGGCTTTCTGTATGTTCACTTTCAAAAAGTTCACTTACTGGATATAACATTGGCAAATATGTTCTCCCATGCAGTGGGCTTTCTTCTTGTTTTTGATTTCCTATTTTTAAAACATTCTTTTATTTAAGTATTAGAGGTCTGGTGCACGAAATTCATGCATGGGGAGGAGGGGGGGGAGGGGAGGGGAGTGTCCCTCAGCCTAGCCTGCACCCTCTCCAATCTGGGACCCCTTGAGGGATGTCCGACTGCCCATTTAGGCCCAATCCAGGTCTGCTGGCTTCCAACTGCTCACCTGCCTGCCTTCCTGATTGCCCCTAACCACTTCTGCCTGCCAGCCTGATCACCCCCTTACCATTCCCCTGACAGCCTGATTGATGCCTAACTGCTACTCTTTCAGCCTAATTGCCCCTAACTGCCCTCCCCTGCAGGCCTAGTCACCCCTAACTGCCTTCCTCTGCAGGTCTGGATCTCCTAACTGCCTTTCTCTGCAGGCCCGGTTACCCCCAACTTCCCTCCTCTCTTGGTCTGGTCACCCCTAACTGCCCCCAACTGCCCTTCCTTGCAAGCCTGATCCCTCCCAACTGCCCTCTCTTGCTGGTCTGATTGCCTCCGATTGCCCTGCCTTGCAGGCCTGGTTCCTCCCTACTGCCCTCTCCCTCTGGCTATCTTGTGGCAGCCATCTTGTGTCCACATGGGGGCAGCCATCTTTGACCACATGGGGACAGCAGTCTTGTGTGTTGGAGTGACAGTTAATTTGCATATTACCCTTTTATTAGATAGGATAGAGGCCTGTTGCATGGGTGAGGGCTGGCTGGTTTGCCCTGAAGGGTGTCCTAGATCATAGTAGGGATTCCCTTGGGGTGTCGGGGGCCTGAGTGAGGGGCCTGTGGTGTTTGCAGGCCGGCCACACCTCTCAGCAACCCAAGCAGAGGCCCTGGTATCTTGGATTTATGTATCTTCTATAATTGAAACTTTGTAGTTTTGAGTGGAGGCCAGAGTCAGCTAGGAAGCTTGGCTTTCTCCATTGCAGGGGGCAACCCAAGCCTCCTGCTCTCTCCAGCTCTGTGGCTGCCTCCATTTTTGTTGGGATTTATTTATCTTCTATAATTGAAATTTTGTAGCCATGAATGGAGCCAGGGCTGGCCAGAGTGGGTGAGAAGCTTGGCTTCCTTCGTTGCTGAGGAAACCCAAGCCTTCTGCTCGCTCCATGGCACCAGCCATCTTGGTTGGGTTAATTTGCATAATCGCTCCTGATTGGTTGGTGGGCGTGGCTTGAAGGTGTAGCAGAGGTGTGGTCAATTTGCATATTTCTCTTTTATTAGCTTCGTCCAGAAGGTCAGCTCGTCTAATTAGCATATTACACTTTTATTATTATAGACTAGAGGCCCAGTGCATGAAAATCATGCACTGGGGGTGTTGGATGGGAGATGCCGGTGTGTGTTTCTCAGCATCTAGAAGGGTTCAGGAATCTGGAGAAGGCTCTGTATGTAAGTGAATCAAGAGTCCAGAGAGGAAACAATTTTGGAAGGCATTTAGGGAGCCAGAGAAGACTTAGCTAAAGGAACTAAGTTCTCTTTTCTCTTTGAAACCTCTTGCTTCTTATTAACACAAATTGTCCTAAGGCAAAGTAGATATACATCAAAGGCGAGGTTTTAGTATACAGAATCCATTGTCAGATTGGAGATACTACCTCCAACTGTTCAGTTTTTTGGCCAGGAGGAGGCAATAACAAGTATATTGAAATGCCCTCAGATGTCTGGCAGTAAGCAATCATTTATGCATTCTTATCAGGTTTGGAAAAATACCCTCAGCCATTTACAGATGATTCAGCCCTGCTGACATGCAAGAATTGGCTTCTGGCAGTGGGGAGTGTGTCTCAGCCCAGACTGCACCCTCTCCAATCTGGGACTTTTAAACTGGCAGTCGGACATCCCTCTCACAATCCAGGACTGTTGGTACACAACTAGTCATCTGCCTGCCTGCCTGATTGCCCCTACGTGCTTCTGCCTGCCAGCCTGATCACCCCATAAACACTCCCTGCCAGCCTGATCGATGCCTAACTGCTTCCCTGTTGGCCCGATTGCCCCCAACTGCCCTCACCTGGAGGCCTGGTTGCCCCCAACTGCCCTCCCCTGCAAACCTGGTTGTCCCTAACTCCCCTCCCCTGCAGGCCTGGTCCCCCCACAACTGCCCTCTCCTGCAGGCCTGTTTGCCCACAATTGCCCTCCCCCGCTGGCCTAATTGCCCACAACTGCTCTCCCCTGCCGGCCATCTTGTGGTGGCCATCTTGTTGCCACCTGGGGGTGGCCATCTTATGTGAGGGCATGATGGTCAATTTGCATATTACCTCTTTATTATATGGGATTAAACATAAAGAACCAAGAAAATCTATCTTTGGTCACACTTTCTAAATTAATGGACTGTGGGCCATTGAACAATGATCATGCAATTATCTTCTCTTCCCAAATATATTTTCTTTTTAAGAAATTTTAATTGTTTAATGTATTACATAAGTCTCCCCCCCTCCCCCATTGACCTCTCCCCAGCTGCTCCTACCCCCTCCAAATATATTTTCTTTGAACCAGTGAATATTTTGCAATTTCCTGTTATAAGTTGTAAGGAAATTTTATTATTTAAGAACTCATAAAAACCAAGTGCTCTGATAAAAAATAAGATATTGAGCCCTGGCCAGTGTAGCTCAGTTGGCTGGAGCATCATCCCATACACTGAAAGATTGTCAGTTTGATTCCTAGTCAGGGCACATACCTAGACTGTGACTTTGATCCCTAGTTGGGGGCATACAGGAGGCAACCAGTTGATGTTTTTTGCTCTCTCTGGCTGGGTCTCTGTTTCTGTCTGTCTTTCTCCTTTCCCTCTCTCTAAAATTAGGGGCAGGGGGGCATATCCTCCAGTGAGGATTACAAACAGACCATAAGATTTTAAGGCAAGGAAAAAGTGTGTGAATAGAATTATTGTGCAAAAAATTTCTGTTAATAGTGAGGGAAGAAGACTGCCCCTTGGATCTGGGCTGCTGTCTGAGCTTTCTCCATTGCCTGTAAGCTCACAGTAAGAATGAGCCCACCCATACCGACAGTAGTAGTGCTCTTCATCATTGCACAGTCCTCTCTGATGACATTTCTGTAATCTGTAGTCATAGTTGAGTGTTTAAGAATTGATACAACTCCTATTTTTATCGATTTCAGAGGGGAAGGGAGAGGGACAGATATAGAGATTAATGATGAGAATGAGTTATTGATGGGCTGCCCCCTGCACACCAACTACTGGGGATCAAGCCTGCAACCTGGACATGTCTCCTTAACCCGAATCAAACCCGGGACTCTTTAGTCAGCAAGCTGACTAGCGGAAGAGCTAGTTGGATTTTCTCTCTCTCTCTCTCTCTTTCTCTCTCTCTCTCTCTCTCTCTCTCTCTCTCTCTCTCTCTCTCTCTCTCCCCCCCCGCCCCCCCATTGGCTCTAGTTGTTCCTAGAGTAAGAGTACATTGTGAGGAGACTAGGCATTCTCAGACATGGGAGGTCTGTGTTCTCTCCCTGTGGAGGGGCTCTGATACTTGGAGGCTCTGGATTTTTAGAAGCAATCAAGTCCAGCTGGAATTCCCTTTTGCAAATATGAAGGGTTTTCCACCCCCCTTCTCAGTATCCTAACTTTCCCACCCAAATCTTGGCAAATCTATGTATTCAGCTTACATTGTGGTTCTGAAACTCCACAGTTAAAATTTTATTTTCTATGAAGTAGGCCTGTGTGTTAAACAAATGAGACATTCTTTTAGGTCCACCATTCTCAGCTCTAGCTGAGAATTTAGAACCTTGAACCTCATTGTGCAACTTCTGCAGTAGAATTCAGTATGGCCAACATGCCCCTCAGTCCTTGAGGTACTTAACAATCATCATCACAGCTTGGTTCCTGCACACTTGCTTCAATAGGGCATTTCATCACAATTCATATTTGGTGGTAATTTGTGATGCTACTACATGCCCATTCCCCATTGGACAGGAGTTCAGTCATGTGTTGAAGCCATGAATATGCCCAAACCAATCCCAGAGCCCCATTTTGTCTATCTCTCTTGAGAGCACTCTTGGTACCAAATTTTGTATCTATCAGGATCTAGTCCAGAAAAGAGAAAGATCCAAGCATAATTAACGCAAGAAAAAATTTAAAAGGCGCAAAAAACCTGACTAAAAAAATAAACACTGGGGTCTACTGAGGTATGAGTTGCCAGTAGGAGATTCACCCTAAGAAAGGGGGAACAAAGGGAAGATGTTGAGGTTATCATAAGGTAGAAACTCTCATAAGGGCCTCATAGATCTAGACCTGGACTACAGAGGATTGGGCATTTCCCAGGTGATCCTGGTAATTTAGGAACTCAGAAAAGGAGCACCGTGGAGCCGATAGCTGTACCGCTTATAAGGTAATGCTGAGTTTGTGCTGGTTACTTAGGTACGTGGGAGAAGTTCCACCAAAACTGGGACTCAGATCTCGGAGAGAGGTGCCATGTACCTGGGGCTTGCATCAAGGCATTTTGGACGTGGCCTGGAACATCAGAGAGGGTCCATGGCTGACTGGTGTGGTCTGCCTCGGATACTGGAGCATGGCTCTGTACATCCAGTCCTCAGGAGGGGCCCTGTCCCGCCGTACTCGTACCCTTGACAGGGCTTGATGGAACTGGTTCTGGGTCTTTGTAATAACCAACCCTCACTAGTAGAGCAAGGCACCATTGCTGGGGATTCACAGATAGTCACAGCAATAGGTAGTAACAAGTCCCTCAGCCTCTGCTTTTGCCTTTTATTCCCCCTCTAGTGCCCTTCTTGGTAAAACGTCAGGAAGCCAAAAAGCAACAGAGAAAGGCACCGTGGAGAGCCTCAGCTCCAGCTTCATAGACAAGGTACAAGTTGTAGTTTTGGAGATTAGAAAATAGTTGGTAATAGCATAAGAAGGGACAGCAGAATGCTGCCCTAGCTTCTATGGTGACAGGTAATAATAGCAGTTGACATCATGATCTCTATGAAGCTGTCTGATAACTGTTTTTTTTTTTTGGCGGCGGGGGGGGGGGGGTGTTTCATTTAGCTCTGACTTAATAAATCAAATTCATGACCCTGGATGGTTTCTGACCCAAGTTTGAGAAACACTGAATTAGGCCATGACTGAGAATGAGGGGAGACATGGTAAGGAAGGGGTTTTTGAGGAGTTTGTTATAGCTGCTGGAAATATAGGGTGTCCCAAAGAATGTATACATTATTAACATACAATTCATTTTTAAAATTTAAAAGCATCTACATAAATGAATAATTTTTTTTTGTCAACACCTGCTTTCATACTGGTGACCTTTCTGGTCCTGGCACTGCTGATAACGTGAAGCAATGGAATCGCAAACATCAAGAATCATTTTGCCTGGCTACTGTGGCTCAGAGGGTGATTGTCAACCCCTGAACCAAGAAGTCACCAGTTTGATTCCCAGGTCAGGTACTCAGTCCCCAGTAGGGGGCATGCAGGAGGCAGCACTTCAATGATGTTTCTTTCTCATTGATGTTTCTCTCCCTCTCGCTCTAAAAGCGTTGTTTTTTTTTGTTTGTTTGTTTGTTTTTTTAAAGAACAATTTCATTCAGTATTTGTGTGCCCTCAATTTGTCAACTGTTGCAGGTTTTGCACCACAAACTTTATCTTTTATATGTCCCCATAAAAAAGTCTAGCACCGTGCTCTTTGGCCCCTTGAGTGTGGCTCTTCCACAAAATACCATGGCCTGGGTGAGTCTATTTTGAAGAAGTGCATTAGAAGTAGTTTAAATTTAAAAAATTTGGCTCTCCAAAGAAATTTCAATCGTTGTACTGTTGATATTTGGCTCTGGTGACTAATGAGTTTGTCGACCACTGATCTAGTGGATAAATTTTCTTTGTTCAAAGCTTAGTCTGGCTTCAGCCATTATTTCAATTCAGTTAAACCTAAAAAGGAGTGAAAATTAAGTGAGTTATCAGCTGTTAAAATAATTATACAGGCAGTGTTTGTACTTCAACTGTATGAATTTCCTGTGTCCAAAACTTAGTCTGGCTGAAAGAAAGAAATGTCAGTTGAGTTGTCAGCTGTTAAAGTGTGTATACATGCTTTTGGGATATCCTGCAGGTGAAAGAATTCATAATTGATATAGAGGATACACTACTTGAAGTGCTGATAATGCTGGAAAGGAAGGGCTTTGGAGTGACACAAGTTCACATAATTAATGGTAAGGTGTGATATTCCATCAGAGCTTATCTTTGGAATCATGCAGCAGTGACAAAGACTGATATGTCTCAAAGATTCTTGGCAATAAACTTTCCTATTACCACATCATATTTCTGATAAAATTTAGTATGGGTTATTTTCTTTATAACATTTTATTGTTCAGTAGAGGCCCGATGCATGAAATTCATGAAAGAATAGGCTTTCTTTCCCTCAGCTGCCAGCACCAACTTCCCTCTGGCACCTGGCACCTGGGCTTCCCTCCAGCCACCAGCAGGCACCTGGGACGCAGGCTTCCCTCAAAGCTCCAGTTTCATCCGGAAGGTCATCTGGAAGGATGTCTGGTCTAGTTAGCATATTATGCTTTTATTATTATAGAAGATAGTCCTCTTCCAACAATTTGTACCCATCTTAATATCTCCAAATCTATAGCAAATACCAAGGATATGGAGAGAAACCTGGAAAGGAAATTTGGTAATTAGGATTTCACCTGTGTCAGAGAGCTTTCTTAAAGAGGTTTCATCTAATATTCTTGGTTTTTGGACCTAGCCAGCTCAGTGGATAGAACAGCAGCCTGTGGGCTGAAGGGTCCCAGGTTCCATTCTAATCAGGGCACATGCCCAAGTTGTTCACTCTATCCCCAGTAGGGGGCATTCAGGAAGCAGCCCATCAAGGATTCTCTCTCATCATTGATGCTTCTTTCTCCCTCCCCCTCTCTCTTCCTCTCTAAAATAATTAAAAATATTTTTTTAAAATAATATTCTTGGTTTTCAGTAGCCATCCATTTGTTCTGAAAAATTACCCACATTGCCGAAGCCGGTTTGGCTCAGTGGTAAAGCGTTGGTCTACGGACTGAAAGGTCCCAGGTTCGATTCCGGTCAAGGGCATGTACATTGGTTGCGGGCACATCCCCGGTAGGGGGTGTGCAAGAGGCAGCTGGCCGATGTTTCTCTCTCATCGATGTTTCTAGCTCTCTATCTCTCTCTCTCCCTTCCTCTCTGTAAAAAATCAATAAAATATATATTTTTTAAAAAAATAAGGTGTAGCTTAAAAAAAAAATTACCCTCATGTATGCAGGTGTTCTTTAAAAAAAAAAAAAAAAAGTGGTTTCATTGATTTTAAGGAGAGAGAAACATGGATGTGAGAGAAAATTATTGATCAGCTGCTTCCTACATGCCCCCTACTGGGGATAAAATTCACAACCCATGAATGTGCTCTGACCAGCAATCGAACCATGATCCTCTGGTACATAGGTCAATGCTCAACCACTGAGCCACACCAGCCAGGCAAATTATCTATACTTTTAACTGAAAGTCAGTGAATGAGAAAAATTAATTTTTGCCTGAGCTAAAATTTATATTTGTAACAGGAGTGATGTCAGTTCACTCAAATTATGGTTTTTGAACAATTTAACAAACTAATTCTAGGTTTAAACTCCTCAGTCCAACCTTCTCTAGAGAATTCAGTTAACTCATCAGTCATGTAAAAACATAGAATAGACTCTGTATATGTGCAACCAAGATAAGGGTCTTATGATTGAGAACATAATGCCCAGGGCTGGGTAGAGAGAAGGCTGCTGCCTTCATGTTGTGAGAGAGGCAATTGGGCTGTTTGCCTTGCCCCCAACTAGCAGCCCCACCCCATATCACTCCATCAGCATGGCTGCCTCTTTGGACATTCAACTGGTCCTTTCTGCAGATAAGCATGCATTATAAAATTAAAAATTGTTTTCATTGGAGGAGGTCTCAAAACTAATGAGCCCCTTAGGTGGGGCTTACTTTGATAGCTAACTACAAACAGAATGGGAAATAGATAAGATGTCTGCATGAAAAAAGGGGAGATGAAACAAACTATTTGAATAAAGGGACCAAAAATGGTGAGTTTGGATGGGGGGTTCATATACTTGTTGAAGATAGCAGAGTTTCAGTTGATTTGGAGTAGAGGAAAAATGTGGGAGTTAGAGGTCAGTGCTTTTTTAATATGGAAATGTTTATGCCAATTTACATGTTTAGAAAATAGTATGTAATGAATCTTTATGTATCTACCATCCAGATTCAATCATAATTCACCTAGTATGATAAGTCTCATTTGTTTTTATGGAAACCTACCCTTTTGCCCTCCCCCCTTCCTTTCCCCTTACATATAAATAAGAGCAATTCCAGGTAATTTATTGATTCAAATCTTGTCCCAATTGAAGAATCACTTTTACCTCACTTTCTTCTTTCTCCCTCTCTCTCCCACTCTCCCTCCCCTCCCCACCCCATTTTAGCTCTATTTTCAACTTTCAGCACTGCAGCTCTGAGGGTCCAACTTTTCCAGAACACACATCTGTAAAGGTCAGCCCTGCATCCTGAGCAGATCAAGGGAGGAACTGTACCAGCAGTGCCTCATGCCTCAGCCTTTCTCTGTTCTGGACTGATGGCTCCATAATGGCAGTGGGTGAGGCCCTGGTGCACATCAAGGTCACTCTTCTGCTGCTTTGGTTTGGGGTATCTCTGTCCATTTCTGGCCACGCTCAGGCCAGGCGTTTTCAGCGCTTCTCCAAAGAAGTCGTGATTCCCTTGAAGGTGACAAGCAGGGACCGAGATGCTAAGGCTCCAGGCTGGCTCTCCTACAGCCTGCGGTTCGGGGGCCAGAGACACATTATCCACATGAGGGTCAAGAAGTTCCTGGTTTCCAGACACCTACCAGTGTTCACCTACACAGACCAGCATGCCCTCCAAGAGGATCAGCCTTTTATTCCTGATGACTGCTACTACCATGGTTATGTGCAGGGGGTCCCAGGGTCCCTGGTTGCCCTCAGTACCTGTTCTGGAGGTTTCCGAGGAATACTACAGATAAATGACCTTGCTTATGAAATTGAGCCCATCAGGCACTCTACTGCATTTGAACACGTGGTGTATAAGATAGATAATGATGAAATACAGTTCCCACCTATGAGATGTGGCTTGACAGAAGAGAAAATAGCACGCCAATTGGAGTTGCAAGAGTTGCCTAAGTCCACTCTGATGCAAAGTTCTTATGCCAACTGGTGGACTCACTTGCGATTTCTTGAGTTGGCAATAGTTGTGGACTACTTTCGATACCTTTTCTCTGGACGTAATACGTCATTAGTGCAGCGTGAGCTACTTGAGCTTGTCAGTGTGGTAGATATCTTCTATAGCCCTTTCAAGCTTAATGTAATTTTGATTGGAGTTGAGATCTGGAACCAAAGAAACCTAGTTTCCACTGATGACATAGATCAGCTTCTGGACGACTTTTCTCTCTGGAAGTTTACCAATCTTGATGGCCGACTACAACATGATGATGTCCATCTTATCATAAAAAAATCATTTGGTTATAAGCTTGGAGTTGCCTATATTGCAGGAATATGCCGGAAGCCTTTTAATAGTGGAGTTGCTGTTTTCCGGGACCACAATGTGTACTCTTTTGCACTTACTTTAGCTCATGAGCTTGGTCATTCTCTGGGTATGCAGCATGACACTGCATGGTGTGTGTGTGATGCCAAGTGGTGCATAATGTCAGCCTTGAAACGGCTAACAGTTAAATTCAGCAACTGCAGTTATGCCCAGTATTTGGACACTACAATGCGATCTGGTTTATGTATTTACACTCCTCCACACCCAAGGAATATTTTTAGGTTACAGTATTGTGGGAACCGAGTTGTTGAAAGAGGTGAGGAGTGTGACTGTGGATCTATAAGGCAGTGTGGTAAAGATCCCTGTTGTCAGTGGAACTGCACTCTGAGCCCTGGTTCTGATTGTGCTTTTGGGCTGTGTTGCAAAGGCTGCAAGCTCATGCCATCAGGGGCTTTGTGCAGACCACAGGTCGGTGAATGTGACCTTCCAGAGTGGTGCAATGGGACATCCCACCAGTGCCCAGAAGACGGATATGTGCAGGATGGGAATCCCTGTGGTGACAAAGCCTACTGCTATAAAAAGAATTGTAGCAGCCATGACAGACAGTGCAGGGAGATTTTTGGTGAAGATACAAAGAGTGCATCTCAGGAGTGCTACAAAGAAATCAACTCCCAGGGAAGCCGTTATGGCCACTGTGGTCTAGATAGTAATAAATACCTAAAATGTAATACCTCAGATATCTTCTGTGGGAGAGTTCAGTGTGAAGACGTGTCAGTTATTCCTAACCTGACAGAACATACAACAGTACATCAGCTTCAGATCAACTTCACCATTTGCTGGGGCACTGATTACCATTTAGGGATAACCACACCTGATATTGGTCTAGTGAAAGATGGCTCAGTGTGTGGTCCAGGAAAGATATGCATCAACCAGAAATGTGTCAATATGCCTCTTGTATCACAAGCCTGTCAAACTGATACCTGCCACACGAGGGGAGTCTGCAATAATAAACAGCATTGCCACTGCAGCCAAGGGTGGGCACCTCCCAACTGCATGCAGAAAGGCGATGGAGGTAGTATTGATAGTGGCCCACCTCCTTCTAAGAACGGACAACCACAACCACAACTACAACCACAGGCCAACGTGTCTTACCTTTTTTTGTGGCTTTTTCCATTGATTGCTTTATTTTTATTCTGCTTCCTTGTGCTTTGGATGAAAAAGAAAAGAAAAAAGGAAGAAGAGGTAGAGAAAGAAAAAGAAAAGGAAGAAGAGGTAGAAAAAGAAAATGGAAGGGAAGAAGTAGAGAAAGAAAAAGAAAGGGAAGAAGTAGAGAAAGAAAAAGAAAAGAAAGAAGTAGAGAAAGAAAAAGAAAAAGAGGAACCTGAGAACAAATAGGAACAATAAGGCTCCTGCTTCATTTAAAAAATCTCTAGTTTTTTAATAGTAGAGAAAAATGTCTACTGTTTAAAGAAAAAAAATTAAGGACCTCTCTTGTCTAGATCATATTATACTGAAGGACTCTTAGCATGTTCTTACTTCCTCTTCAGTGTTTCAAGCCATATTAAAAGTTCTTTCTTTTTTATTTTTTCCCCCTGGAAGTTGTCTCTTATTTTTTTAAAGAGAATTTTATAAAAATTTATTTGAGCCCTGGCTGGTGTGACTCAGTTGGTTGGGTGTCATCCTCTGCACTGAAAGGTCACCTTTTTGATTCCTGGTCAGGGCACATGTACGGGTTGTGGGCTTGATCCCCAGTAGAGGGCATGCAGGAGGCAGCCAATTAATGTTTCTCTCTCACATAGATGTTTCTCGCTTTGTCTCTCTTTATATTCCCTGGTACTAAAACCCACTTCAAAAACAGATTGCATGACTACCTGCATTTCTTAGGCTCCTTGCTCTCCCACTGTAAGATCCTTTGCTCTCTCTGTAATATCAATAAAAACATATATTTTTAGAAAGAATGCATTTGACCAAATTGACAACATACTGGGGAGCAAGATCTCAAATGCTCCATGGAAGTCATCTCTTTCTGTATCCTGAATGGACACAGGTCCAAACCTTCCCCCATCTTTGCATTGTAAGATGTACTATCTGGGAAGTGCCACTATATACCCCATTTCTGTCTTGCCAGCTCTCTTCCAGGTAGCTGTGCCAAAGGGGGGGGCAGTAGAAGTAGCCTGGAATAAAGGATGAGGGAAGAAGGAGTTGACTTTCCTGTGTGCTAAAAGTTAACACTTAGTGCCATTTTGGCTGGAGCCATTCACTCTGGTTGTCATGTTCGGTTTGGGATTCCAGTTTTGTTGGCTTTGTTAGAACCACCCTCATCCTTGCTTAGAAGCACCAGCACCAGTTGGCCACAGATACCCCTCAGAGTTGTGATTTCAGTGCTGGGGTTAGCAGGGTGATCCTCCTCTGAGTTCTTGAAGCATGAGCGGTAGCTGGTCACTTGCCCTCCTTAAAGGGTCTTGGTCCCTGTTCTGCTGAGGAGCTCTTTCAATACGCTCAGCTTTTCTTTGCTCCCCTGGCCCTAGGGATTCATCAGGAATGACTTCCTTCTGGTGGTTGGAGTTCTCCAGAAGCAGACCCCAAACTGGAGTTTAGAATGCAAGATGTTTCTGAGGGATGAGCACCTGGAGAGGAGAGCGCTGCGTGATGAAGCCAGTTCTGCAGACAGAGAAACCGAATTGTTTTGTAGGCCTGAGCAAGCCTTGGCCAACTTGGATGAGCACCAGGGACCAAATATTTTCTGTCAGATTTTTCCTTGCTTTGGGCTGCATTGGCAGGGCCTTCATCCCCAGATATATGAAATGAGAGTGCTGGGGGTTCTGGACCTCACTTACACTGCCCATTCCCTATAATCGTTTCCTTGAAGTTATAAATAAGGTTTAATGAGGGTTAAGACCTCTGATTCCTAACAATCCAGTACTTTTGTTTTCTTTAAAATAGTTGAGAAAATTAGCTGTTGAAATCTTTTGTTAATCTACGATTTCAAATTCAATCCCTTTAACAGAGGTAGAACTATTTCGTTTTTTATTTTTTAAAATATATATTTCTATTGATTTTTCACAGAGGGGAAGAGAGAGGGATAGAGAGTTATAAACATTAATGAGAGAGAATCATCGATCAGCTGCCTCTTGCATACCCCCCACCGGGGATGTGCCCGCAACCAGGGTACCTGCCCTTGACCGGAATCGAACCTAGGACCTTTCAGTCTGCAGGCCAACGCTCTATTCACTGAGCCAAACCGGTTTTGGCAACTATTTCGTTTTTTAAATCTTGTGTCAATTTTGGTAAATTACGTTTTTCATCATTTCCTCCCTTATTTTTCTCAAGTTTATTAGCATAAAGTGTTCATAATACCATATCTTTTTCCTTTTTATATTTATATGAACTCTAATAATGTATCCTTATTCATTTTTTCCTGATACAATTTCTCAATTTTGTTCTTGATCAATTTTCTATATGCCTGTATTCCTATTCAGTTAGGATTATTAGGTTTTCTTTCTTTTTAAAAAATTATTGTTTAAAGTATTACACAATAATATTTCTCAATTTTGTTATTGATTAATTTTATATATGCCTGTGTTCCTATTCAGTTAGGATTATTAGGTTTTCTTTCTTTTTTTAAAAAATGTTGTTTAAAATATTACACAACTTTTCCCCATTGACTTTGCCCTGGCCACTCTCACCCCATAGCACATGCCCTTACCCCCTTAGTGTCTGTGTCCATTGGTTATGCTTATATGCATGCATACAACTCCACTTACCCCTACCCCCTCTCCTGCCTTCCCTCTGAGGTTTGACGGTCTTAGATGCTTCTCTGTGTCTGGATCTATTTTTGTTCATCAGTTTATGTTGTTCATTATATTCCACACATAAGTAAGATCATGTGATATTTATCTTTCTCCAACTAGCTTATTGAACTTAGCATAATATTCTCCAAGTCTATCCATGCCGTTGGGAATGGTAAGAATTCCTTCTTTTTAAAAGCAGCATACTATTCCATTGTGTAGATGTACCAGTTTTTTAATCCACTCATCTGCTGATGGGCACTTAGGCTGTTTACAAATCTTAGCTATTGTATTGTGCTGTTATGAATATAGGGGTGCATATATCCTTTCTAATTGGTGTTTCTGATTTCTTGGGCTGTATACCTAGAAGTGGGATTCCAGGGTCAAATGGGTGTTCCATTTTTTATTTTTTTAGGAAAATCCATACTGTTTTTCACAGTGGTTGCACCAGTCTGTATTCCCATCAGCAGTGCACAAGGGTTCCTTTTTCTCCACATCCTCGCCAGCACTTGTTGTTTATTGATTTGTTGCTGTTAGCCATTCTGATACTTGTGAGATGGTATCTCATTGTCATTTTGATTTGCACCTCTCAGGTGATTAGTGAATTTGAGCATGTTTTCATATGTCTCTTGGCTTTCTGTATGTCCACTTTCAAAAAGTGTCTATTTAGGTCTTTTGCCCATTTTATTATTTGATTGTTTATCTTCTTTTGTTAAGATGTATGAGTTCCCTATACATTTTGAAGATTAGACCCTTATTGGATATATTGGTAACATTGCCAAGTATGTTTTCCCATGGAGTGGACTTTTTTGTTTTTTTTGATGGTTTCCTTTGCTATGCAGAAGCTTTTTATTTTGATGTAGTCCCATTTGTTTATTTTCTCCTTAGTTTCCATTGCCCTAGGAGCTGTGTTGGTAAAGATATTGCTATGATATATATCTGATATTTGGGGATTGTTAGGTTTTCTTGATGTTCTCTTCTAGTGAAGTTACTATATCTAACACAGTACACATGACTGGAGTTTTTATTTATGCAAGTTGATGATAATTCACTATCACTCACAAAGACACATTTGATTCTTTGCTGTAGAAATACTATTGAACTAAATGGGAATAGGATGTGGATCACCACCTGCAGCCATTAAGTGGTGGCATTAATCTCTGCCGCTTCATTCATGATATGTTTGTGTTTCTGTTTTACTATAGAGATAGGTGGGTATGGAGGAAATATTTAGGGTTTCTCACTTGGACTTTGCTATCGTAACTTACTTCACAGATCAAAGAATCATTATGCAGGCCCTGTCATCTTCTGAATTTATTTACTTGGGAGCCAAGGAAGTTACCAAAGTGTGGTACACAGACTTATCGGACCCATTTTGAGATGCCCTGGGATCAGAATTTTCTTCATTAACATGGTCTCCTTCATGGGACATTTTGTGGTGTCTCTGTGAGGTCAGACCTTGCATCTGATAGTCTTCAAAAGATCTGAATATTCCCCCTTCTCCCATTGTGCGGTTACCCTCAATGTATATTTATTTGGGGAACAAGAACCTTGGGGAAAACAAGGCCCAGTTGGGGGAAACAAGGTAAGGGTTATTTTTGTATATATTTGTGGTGACATTCCATGGTGTTTCCTGAAAGGTACCTCATTTTTCCTTCCATTGGAAATGGCTCATTCAATGATCTGACTCAGGATTTGAAAACTGGACAAAAGATGGCCACTGCAGAAGTTGGCATCAGTATGCTGATCACCAGCTCTTGATATTTTTTTTATTGTATAATGCAATAAATGCTCTCATTGTCTGCCCCTCCTATATCACCACTAGGAGAACCAAAATCTATTATACATGGCCTCAGATATACTTAGGTCAGGGCCCAGAGTTCATCATTCTAGTCTTATTGCCCATTACAGTAATTATACCATTTTGTTTCTAATAGTTAAGGACTAAAACTTTTTTTTTTTTTTTTTTACTATTCTGTAATCTATGACCTTCACTGGCACTACAGAGCCCAGTTCTATAGCACCCAGTCTTGTCAGCCCAGGTCTACAGAGACAGCCACCATTGAGGTCCCAATGCTGACTGCTTTCCTCTGACTGGCATGTGCATTTCTTACTGCTTAAGTCAAGATGTTCCTCTGGGATCTCCAGAGAAATGGTGTCAGCGGTGATTTCTCTGGCCTTTCATAAGAAATTCATTCTTACACACCTTCTTCCCTAAATGTTCTGATCCCCATATTCACTTTTCTGCCAAAGTAGTTCTAGCATCTCTACCTCAATTATTATAGTCCACCAATATTTCCAAGCCTCAAAGACACAATTCCAGCATGGCCGGCATGGCTCAGTTGTTAAGCATTGACCTATGAACCAGAAGATCATTGATATTTCTTTCTCTCTCTCCCTCTCCCTTACTCTCTGAAATCAATAACATATATATATGTTGTTATTATTATTATTATTATTATTTTTTTTTTTTTTTAAGAAAGAAAAACTTCTACAGAGACTTCACTGTTTCTGATTCTGTGACAGCCTTGAAACCTAGGTCTTCACAGAAAGTGAATTTGTTTAAAAAAATAAATAAAAATAAGGAGGTGCTCAGGATTTAACATTCTTTTTAAAAATATATATTTTATTGATTTTTTACAGAGAGGAAGAGAAAGGTATAGAGAGTTAGAAACATCGATGAGAGAGAAACATCGACCAGCTGCCTCTTGCACATCCCCTACTGGGGATGTGCCCGCAACCCAGGTACATGCCCTTGACCGGAATCGAACCGCAGACCGACGCTCTACCACTGAGCCAAACCGGTTTCGGCAGGATTTAACATTCTTGCAAAGGTACCAGAGCTGATTCTAATGTGCTGCTGGAATTATTGCATTAAAAATATTTTTTTATTTACTTCAGAGAGGAAGGGAGAGGGAAAGAGATATGGAAACATGATGAGAGAGAATCATTGATTGGCTATCTGCTGTACACCCACTGTGCCCTGACCAGGAATCAAACCTGGGACCTTTAGTCTGCAGGCCAACACTCTATCCACTGAGCCAAACCGGCTAGGGCTGACCCCCCCGCCCCCCTTATTTAAAAGCTTTCCCTTGTATAATCTTATATTCTATTTCTCCTGAAACAAAATCTTTAGCATCTGTTCCTATATATTCCTGGTTCCCAGAGCTCTCTTGATGGTGACCTACTTCTTCTCATATTAAGATCTGTACTGACCCCAGTTATTGGTCTGGGTGCAATGAGGAAAAGTTAGGAACAGAAATTTAGGAGGATAAGTATGATCTTTGGTGGAACATGATCTCCAGGCAATGAGATGCTGTGCTCTTGCAGCAAAGGGTAAGGAATGAGTTCTGCTGGCCCAGCATGTTCATGAGAACCTCAGGATTTAAGTTTTCAGATGCATCCACTCAAATGACATCCTAAATCTCAGGATGGCATTTCTTCTCTAACAGGATTTTCACAGAGGAAACATACCAGAGTTCTAAATTCAGTAAACCTTATAAATCTGCATATTTATGATAAATCTTGGGTATCATTTCAACACAGTCTGTAGAATGAGATTCTCTTCAAACATTGCCATAGAGGTCTTAGGACTTTCACACTATGTCTGAGTTATTTGAACTAAGCCTGTCATTTTCGTTCCTCTTGGCTTCTTCACCAGTTAACTAACTTCATAATCTTCATATTTCTAATTCAGACATGAGAGCTATTGTATAAGTCAGGGCACCATTTCCATCTGTACCTCATCTTAACATACCACAAGTGAGAGTCTTAGTTCCTGGTGTTGCAGCACACCGGTTGTTACAAATCCACTGGTGCAACTGTGAGTCCTAGGTGGCCTTCTGACAAATAAGCAATCCAGTTTTAGAATCTCACATCCTATGGATCTGCCTTTTAAAGAACACTTCTAATACTAGCTATCCCTGACTCTGAGTCCATGAGATAAACATTTGAATGTGAATAGTTTATTTGAGATACAGTCCCAAGATGTGAGTGCATGGTGAAGGAGTGGAAAATAGAGACAGGAAAGAGTTAAAAGCAATTCAAGCATACATGGGTGACCATGTGAACAACCAGAACAGAATTTTACTGTGGCCTGTCTGAGAGACATCGTCAGACACCTCACAATTATCCCATGAGGTTTGGGGGGCTATGAGGTATATTTACAAAATATCTCTTATTGATTAACAGTTACTCCCAGATGCATTAATTTCCTCTTGCTCCCAGCCTGCTCACTTCTGTAAAGTAAAAATGGGCCAAGCACACTTCTGTAAAGTAAAAAAGTATTGGTGTATATTTATAAAATAGTGTGTATTTATAATTCTGCCTTTATATAGGCAGAATTATAAATACGTCTGCCCTAGCATCTGTTTTCTATGGAATCTGAATACAGTAGATATTTATGGTCCACCCTACACCCCCTGGCAGCTATAGTAGACAATGTCCATCTCTGGAAGTTTCCTACTTTAAAGTGTTGTATCTCACTTTTTTTCCTGACAGCTTTCTCCTGCACCACGGAGGAGTATTCTGAGGTGTATTTCACACAGCTTCTTATTGAGTCTGCAGGGGGATAGCCCCAGTAGCTCACAGTGGGAACTTGCTCATTAATATGCTATTTTTGTGCTTCCAAATAACTAGCTCAACCTAAATCCTGGTCTTAGCATTTGCTTTTTTGGGAATCCAAAATAAAATAGCAGGTAAGACACTATGTTTGCAATGGGAGGTTAATTCTACAAAATTATTAAAAATACTAGAGGCCCAGGGCATGAAATTCATGCATATAGTTGTGGGGGGAAGGTCCCCCTCAGCCTGGCCTTGTAGGATCCCTCAGGGGATGTCTGACTGTAGTTTAGGCCCGATCCCAGCAGTCAGACATCCCTCTCACAATTTGGGACCCCTGGCTTCTAACTGCTCGCCTGCCTGCCTAATGGCCCCTAACTGCCTCTGCCTCAGCTCCCGCCACTGTGGCTCCGTCTGGAAGGATGTCCAGAATGAAGTACTGAATGTTGTTCAGCTGTCAAGTCTAATTAGCATATTATGCTTTTATTATTATAGATTTTTAAAATATATAAATCCTAGTAAATTTAAAATAATTGTTTAATTGATACATTTGACAATCATCAAATGTAACATTTTTTACAAAAATAAAACAACTTCGAAAGAGAAGTAACCTGGAACAGCTGCCTTTTGTCTCCAGATGGCCAAATACACTTAAAACATGTGGGTCTTCTTCAGGTATAATCAGATTATATTATTGCTTCATGCTTCCCTATTTCTATGGCTCTACTACATGTCCCTTCTTTCTATCCCTGGCTGGTAGGTTGTTAGACAATCTCCTCGTATATTCCTAGAGTGCATTAATTGGATTATCACAAAGTGACAGAAGCACATAAGTAGAACACATAACATTTCACAAGGAAATGCCTTTCCAAAGGTATGATGTTTAACCTTTACTGAGAGAAAAATTGGGAGTTTTCCAGGGCCTGTGTAGGGATGGTAGGTGGGGAGGGTGGTAAAAGGCATTTTTGGAATGAGAATTGCACGTACAGATGTGCAGACACACAACACAGTCAAGTATATTCAGAACAGAAAATAGAGGGTGCAAAGTGTGCAAAACATAATGAAAAATGGTATCAAAAAGATCTTTTAACTCAATTTACAAAGACTATCATTTAGAAGTTACCTAGATCATATATAAAGGGTACCTGATTAGATGTGTATTTTCAAGAGACAATATTTTCAAAAACATTGAAAATAGAATGGGGACTATTGTGGGGGGGGGGGAACACCTGTAATAATCTGGACAATAAAGATTTATTATTTAAAAAAAAATAGAATGGGGAGAAAACAAATTTGGGACAAAGAGACTAGTGAAGGGTAAGAACTAAAGGCAGAATTATAAATACACACTATTTTAAATATTCAATGTCCAATTTTGAGCAGAACCTTCAGTGGTTTTAAAAACAGGAGCAACTTTTAATTTTCCTAATTAATATAATTGATAATCCATTTGTAATATTTCTTTCAAATATTTATTGTATATAAGGCACTGTTCTATATATTGGGATAAAACAGTGTGCAGAAAAAAAACACACACAGATATAAACCACTCTGCCCTTCCAGAGAGCATGTTCTGATATTCAAAGAAAATACTCCAAGAAGATACCAAACCATCAAATGAAGGCAAAGAAAGCAGACAGACTTGATTAGAAAACAGAGAGGGTGCAGGGCCAGGAGTTTTATTAAGCAATAATTTGTTTATGCTTTAACAGGAATTTCTTTTGGTTGCCCAGTAGACCCAAGAGTTTGGGTGGGACAAGCAATTGTATCCTCTTCCTTTTCAGATTTTGGAGCAGAATGTTAGAAATTTTAAATAATTTCTCCAACATCATTACATCTCTTTTGATAATAGGAGGCACTGTCATACAGGGAATCCAGGCCTGGGCATTTCCATCTTCTGGGCATTGATGGGATGTTCCACTCTGGAAGGTCATGTTCATTGACCTGGTTTTCTACAGAATTCTGTTAATGATGAAGTTGGCAATCTCAACTTGTTTTATGCTTATCATTGGGAAAACACTTTCAAGATTTTAAATTTCAATCCCAATCAAAATCACATAAGTACCCACTGCTGATAAATGGTATTCACTATGCTGACAATAAGAAATGTATCTTCTTTACCTTTGAGAAATTACTTTGGGAATAAAAGGAGAGGCAAGACTCACCCATGGGTCTTTAGATGTCTGTCTCCTGGCTTTCCCATGAGTCGTATGTGTACTCAAGAAACACAAAGAGTACCAACTCAGAGGGAATTTTTTTGTGCTCTTTATACAATGAATAGTAGTTAGGCAGATGTTGGGAATTACCTTTTTCTTGATGGCAATGTTTCTGAAATTGACCTATTATAAAGGAAGGTCTCTTCTTTTTTTTCTTTTCTTTTTTTTGTGATCTGTCAGAAATGTGCTTCAGGCATGTAACCTTACTACCTCCAAGAAACTAAAACTTTATAATGTATAAGATATTAACTAGAGGCATTTTCTTAATCTGAAGGGTGAGCCTTGGTCTTCTAGGGACCCAAACGTTTTTGGAGATATATAAACACAATAGTCAACAGTAGGAGAAAAACAGACAAACTAAGAATCATAAATAGAAAGAATACTTTTCTGGCAGATGCTGGGCCACTGTCAACACTACCTCCATAGCCTCTGTGCAGGCAGTAGGGCGGGGACCACCCATAGCCACAGTGGCAGTGATGCTTATTATTGCAGATTCCCTTCATGTTGCAGTTCTCAGGCAGGCAGACTTGTGATAGGAGAGGGAGACTGACACACTTCTTCTGTATGCAGATCTTTCCTGAACCACACATGGTGCCATCTTTCACTTCACCAATATCAGGTGTGTTCATCCCTAAATGATGGCCGACACCCCAGCAGGGGACACCATTGATGTGAATGTGCTGCAAAGCAGAGTGATCTCTTAGACGGGGAATGTTTCTTACATTCTCACACTGAACTCTCCCACAGAAGATATCTGAGGTATTACATTTTAGGTATGTAGTACTATCTAGACCACAGTGGCCATAACGGCTTCCCTGGGAGTTGATTTCTTTGTAGCACTCCTGAGATGCACTCTTTGCATCTTCACCAAAAATCTCCCTGCACTGTCTGTCATGGCTGCTACAATTCTTTTTATAGCAGTAGGCTTTGTCACCACAGGGATTCCCATCCTGCACATATCCGTCTTCTGGGCACTGGTGGGATGTCCCATTGCACCACTCTGGAAGGTCACATTCACCGACCTGTGGTCTGCACAAAGCCCCTGATGGCATGAGCTTGCAGCCTTTGCAACACAACCCAAAAGCACAAGCAGAACCAGGGCTCAGAGTGCAGTTCAACAGACAACAGGGATCTTGTTCACACTGCTTTATAGATCCACAATCACACTCCTCTCCTTCTTCAATCACATCATTTCCACAGCGCTTCAGCATAATCATTTCCCCTGTACTTGGAAGATTGTGCAGACATGATCCTTGGTTTAAAGTGGTCTTTGTAAAAGCTGCATAACTACAGTTGGTGAATCTCTCTGCTAGCATTCTAACAGCACTCATAATGCAACCACTTTGCCCACACCAGCAAAAATCTTGATCGTGCTGCATACCCAAAGTATGGCCTAACTCATGGGCCACGGTGAGGGCAAAAAGAGACCAGGGGTCTTCTTTGAAATTATTAACTGCACAGTCAATAGGAGGCCGGCATATTCCTGCAACATAGGCTATACCAAGTGTACTTACAAGTGAATTTTTAATGAAAATATGGGCAGCATCACACTTTAGCCTTGAAAGACTTATTTGTTTCCACTGAGCGAAATCCTCCAGAACCTGTTCTATGCTTATCATTGAGAAAACATTTTCATGATTCCAAATCTCAATCGCAATCAAAATCACATAGGTATCCAACTGCTGATAAATAGAATCCACTATGTTGATAACAAGATATACATCCTCTTGCACCTTTGAGAAGTTACTTTGGGAGTAAATGAAGAAATTTCGATCTACCACCACAACCAGCTCCAGAAACCATGAGTGGGCCCACCAGTTATCAGTTGGATTTTGTTTCAGAGTTGTTTTCTCAGTCTCTTCTAATCCCAGTTGTTGATGTGCTACATCCTTCTTTGTCAAGCCACATCTCATAGGTGGGAACTGTACTTCATCATTATCTATCTTATACACCAGGTGTTCAAATGTGGTAGAGTGTCTGATGGGCTCGATTTCATAAGCAAGGTCATTTATGTGTAGCATTCCTCGGAAACCTCCAGAACAGGTACTGAGGGCAACCAGGGACCCTGGGACCCCCTGCACATAACCATGGTAGTAGCAGTCATCAGGGACAAAAGGCTGATCCTCTTGGAGGGCATGCTGGTCTGTGTAGGTGAACACTGGTAGGTGTCTGGAAACCAGGAACTTCTTGACCCTCATGTGGATAATGTGTCTCTGGCCCCCTAACTGAATGCTATAGGAGAGCCAGCCTGGAACCTCTGAACCTCTGCCCTTGCTTGTCACCTTCAAGGGGACTACCACTTCTGGGGAGCTGAGGTGTTGAGAAAGCCTAGCCTGGGAGAGGCCAGAAGGGGATAGAAACACCCCAAGCCAGAGCAGCAGGATAATAATTCTCATGGACACCCTGGCCTCACCAGTCTCCATTATGGAGCTGCCATTACGGAGTCATCTATCCAGGCAAAAAGAGTTTGAGGCACTGTTGGTCTTGCTCTTGCCTATGAGCTGGTCATTGTGTAGAGCTGACCTTTAAGGATCTGATTTCTGGCAGAGCTTCAGTGCTGAAATTGAAAATAAAAAGAAGGAAAGTGGGAGAGAAGAAGAATTGAATGGTGAAAAGTGATTAATGAATCATGAAAATGCTTTAGATTTGCTTCCAATAAATTGGGGTGGGAAGTTGGGGATTATAGATAACACAGAATTGGCCCTATGTTGATAGTTGTTGCAGCTGGATGATAGGTATTTGGGTTTTAATTTAATCTGATTAAGCTTCTGATGGAGAAATGGAAATGAAGATGCCTGACCAATAATCTGCTGGACTCTGAATTAATCCCTAGTCGATTTTTCTTTTACTCTGATTAAAATCCTTCTATGTCATCTGTCCATACAGCTTCCCTTATGACTTCTGTTGTTGTTGTTTTTTTATGACAAAGAAAAAGAGAACCAAAATGAATCCTAAACCTCTTCACAGAGCTCCTCTATATATACTTATATATTAAACTTGAACTTTCCCTAAAGCTAACTTTAGAGAAATCCAATTCTCAGAATCCCTATATACTTCAGGGTCCAGAGCCATAAAACTCCCCATGAAGTCATTTCCAAACTATTCATCCTGCTACATTTGACTACACTAATTTTTAACTTTTCTTCCTCACTCTTCCAGTAACCACTCCCTATCTTTCTTATACAAACTTCAATAGTCTTATGCTCCATCAAAAATCATGAACAATGATAGAAAGTATATAGACAACTCATCTGAAAACCAGAAGGGTTTTTCAACATTTTTCAACCTCTCCAATTCAGCTTCAGTGTACTTCAGTTTACCCACCCATAGTCATAATCTATACCTCGTTATCAGCAAATGAAGCAAAACCAAGCCATTTCTTATACACTAAGCCATTTACCAATAATTTTAATCATTCCAGCTCTCCTTACTCCTGCTATATCTATTTCTCAAACTCAAAGAGAACCCACATATTTTTGTCTTTCATTATTTCCCATTTCTCTCAACTTCATGCCCCTGTCTTCAGTTCCATTCCATTTGAGCCTAGTTGGTCAGTTCTATCACTCCAACTACTTTCTGACAAAATCTTTAATTCCCAACAGCTCTACTGTAATTCTAATTTGCAAAAGAAATACAACTGGTTTAATTCTGCCATATACTTTTTCCATTTCATACACCATGGCAGCAGGCGGGGGTCGGGGGGCAGAGTGGATCTCAAAATAATTTGTTTGTAAAAATCTTACAAGGGGAATGCATAATCAGAATGAGAAAAGTTTGTGCTAGCTCCCCACCCTAAGGGATGGAGATGATAACTCAGCTGATATTTCAAACCCTCCTATGCCATATTGCTCCTTTCTTCATTTATTCTCCTGGACATTACATTTACACATCCCAAATATTTGAAGTTCCTCATTTATGTATAGTGCCAGTAGTCAATTCATTCTGATTACCTTTCATTCACAATTAAATAGTTAAACTACAGCATTTAAGATTATAATTTATCCTAGACTTGCTTTTACCTTGATGCTGGTGGGTAGGAAGGACTTGTTTCAGTCTGAACAATATCCTTAATATTAACCTACCTAGAGAGCTTGGAGCCCTATGAGCACATTCCATTGCTAATGGATAGGCACTTTATTCCAGGCACAAGTAGTTCACAAGAGGAAAAACAAAATTTATAGATAATTCAACTATATAAAAACTTCCAACAGCAAAGCTCTCTAAATTGGGTGATACTCTCTTGATATGTTTGTTACTTATTATGGAGTGCAGTTGTGGCTGGAGGGGCTGATAAAAATATGGTGTGGTGAAGAAGGCTGATAATCTATATAAACCATGTCATATTATTTTTCTTAGCGCTCATCTTGAGAGCAGGCAATAATAGGAAAATGCTTCAAAGAATCTTTGAGCCATACCCTTTGCCCTTATTATATTATTCTAAAACCCCAGAGACTCAAACTCCTAAAGGAACATCATCCTACCATCAGTGTAAAGTGGTGCCATTAAAAATCCACATGCTCACTCAGCCTGTGTGACTCAGTTGGTTGTAAATCATCCCATGCATCGGGAGGTCACTTGCTTGATTTCCAGTCAGGACACATGTTGGGATTGTGGGCTCAATCCCCAGTAGGGGATGTGCAGGAGGCAGCCAATTCTTGCTTCTCTCTCATCCATGTTTCTTTTTCTCCCTCTCTCCTCCTTTCTCTGAAATCAATGAAAACATTTTTTTAAAAATCATTATTAGAATCTCAAAGTAGAGAATAGTCTTCCTCCACATCTCTCCTTTTCCCACAGCTATTTCAAATTCCTCAAGACCTACCCATTTCTCCTCTTATTCCATCATGCTCAAATGCTCTGTTTTCCCATCTGTCTGTCTCATGAGTGAGTCGTGAAATCAGTGTCATTGGGCACAAGCTTCAGTTTTTTCTTTAAGGAAGTTGAATAAAAATATTAGAAGACATTCCTAGAAATTCCTAAGCAACTCTTAGGACAAAATTTTGGGGGTGTTTGTGGCCACTGGGGCACAATATGAAATTGACTTATTACTCTGAAACAGAGTAAAAATGCATATCTATAATGATGCCAAATTCAAAGATAAAATGGCTTCTAAGGTTTTCACCAGTACAAACTAATCTGAATTTATGCCCATTTCTACTTTTCCTTTACCCCACTCCATATCCCAGTCCAAGATCACATCTCCTACGTACTAGAGGACTGATCCTGTCAGTTTTCCCTACTTTCAACTCTATTTTGTGTTATTTTATCAGTTTTTTAATGTGTTTTTATTGATTTCAGGGTAATAGGGGAAGAGAGAAGGGGAGAGAGATAGAGACATCAATGATGAGAGAGAATAATCAATTGGCTACCTAAGATAATAAGGGCAATCATGTCCCCAACCTGGGATTAAGCCCACAACCCAGGCATGTGCCCTGACTGTGATCTCCTGGTTCATAGGTCAATGCTCAACCACTGAGCCACACTAGACAGG
This sequence comes from Pipistrellus hanaki, assembly GCF_964339955.1. Taxonomy (NCBI): domain Eukaryota; kingdom Metazoa; phylum Chordata; class Mammalia; order Chiroptera; family Vespertilionidae; genus Pipistrellus; species Pipistrellus hanaki. Next base: position 24,395,455 of record NC_140503.1, read on the forward strand.
TTATTTTACCAGTTTTTAATTGATAATTAGGGTAAGCAATTTATTCTGGGTTGCCGACTGTCTTGGTGCCTGGTTTTTAAACCACAAGTCCTATATCCCAGTAACCCCTTCAGTCCTAGGTAAAGTGGAATGGTTAGTCCGCCTATCCACAACACCTTACCCCGCCCATGCTCAAGTCTCTCTTGTCTTTAAAAAGGAAAACAAAACAAAAATTAAACTTCACATTATCCAATATAATAAGGAGCTAATATGCTAATTAGATCAAACAGCAGAACAACTGTCCAGATGACCTTCCTGATGAAGAGGGGATGTGAGGGCCAGCTGAGGCAGGAACGGCTGAAAGGGCTGAGCCCCTTGCATGAATTTTGTGTATCGGGATTCTAGTACAACATAATATTCTGGATATCAACAAATATAGAGCCAAATTTGATGAATGACTTACCAGCAGAAGAAACTAGTCTGCATGATCTTTTCTTCTTAGACTGTTAGTACTACACTCATCAATGAACAAAGATTGGTAGTTGAGACCTCACATAACAAAGGGAAACATTAGCTCACCCCTTTTGTCTCTCAGGTGACTAAATTCTATATTTAGCTGCTTAGCAACAAGAATCTTTCACTTTTCCAGAAACAATTGACTCTGAAGAATATGTTACTCTGGTTCCACAATTTATATACAAATTTATGTCTGACTTTAATGTAAATGGAATTGGGTAGCCTCCTCAACTCCATTCTATATCCTCCTACAGTACAGATGAATTTCTGCTCCATAATTTTGCTCATGCAATTTGCACTGGCCTAGACTGTTAATCACTTTTCACTATTGGACTAAATTATGATAACTTTCTAGGTTAAATCAAATTCTACATCCAGCATCATATTGATATCTTCTGTAAATCATATATTCAGCATCAAGACAACATTGATATTCTATAATACCCTTTAAATTACCATATTCAATGTATTTTATTTTTTCCCATATTTATTTATTTTATTTTAATTTTGTTTTCCCATACTTATTTAATAAATATTTATTGTTCAGATTATTACAATTGTTTCTCCTTTTTCACCCCAATAGCTCCCCTCCACCCAGTTCCCACTCCATCCTCTGCTCTTACCTCCCCCACATTGTCCTCATCCATAGGTGTCCATTCTCTTCCTGCACCCCCCACACTCCTTTCCTCCTGATAATTATCAATCCACTCCCTTTCTTTGCCCCTGATTCTATTATATTCACCAGTTTATTCTGTTCCTCAGATTTTTAATTTTTAGGTTCACTTGTTTTTTTAAAAAAATTTTAACAAACCTTTATTGTTCATATTATTACAAATGTTCCTCATTTCCCCCCCCCCTCTCCATTGCTCCCCTCCACCAGGTTCCCACCCCACCCTCTGCCCTTTCCCCACCCCCATTGTCCTCATCCATAGGTGCACAGATTATGTTCAGTCTCTTCCCAAACCCCCCACTTCCATTTTCCCCGAGAATCGTCATTTCACTCCCCTTCCATATCTCTGATTCTATTATAGTCAACAGTTAATATTGTTCATCAGATTTTTTAATTCCCTTGGTTTTTAGATTCATTTGTTGATAGTTACGTATTTGTTGTTTGTAATTTTTATCTTTATCTTCTTCCTCTTCTGAAAGAACCCCCTTCAATAATTCATATAATTCTGGTTTGGCGGTGATGAACACCTTTAGCTTTTTTTTATTTGTGAAGCTCTTTATCTGGCCTTCCATTCTGAGTGATAGCTTTGCTGGGTAGAGTATTTTTGGCTGTAGGTTCTTGCTATTCATCACCTTGAATATTTCTTGCCATTCCCGTCTGACCTGCATGGTTTCTGTTGAGAAATCAGCTGACAACTGTATGGGTGCTCCTTTATAGGTAACTACCTGCTTTTCTCTTGCTGCTTTTAATATTTTCTCTGTCTTTTGCTCTTGGCAATTTAATTACGATGTGTCTTGGTGTAGTCCTCTTTGGATTCCTTTTGTTTGGAGTTCTGTGTGCTTCCTGGACTTGTAAGTCTATTTCTTTCACCAGGTGGGGGAAGTTTTCTCTCACTATTTCTTCCAGTATGTTTTTGGTATCTTGCTCTCTCTCTTCTTCTAGGATCCCCATAATTCTGATGTTGGTATGCTTGAAGTTGTCCCAGAGGCTTCTTACATTATCTTCAACTTTCTGTATTCTCTTGTCCTCTTGCTTCTGCGGAGGTGTGTCCTCTGGCTCTTTATATTCCAAATCATTGACTTGATTCTTGTGATCTTCCATTCTGTTTTTAGGACTCTGTATAATATTTTTTATTTCAGACAATGTATTCTTTATTTCTAGTTGATTCCTTTTCATATCCTCATAGATCTCATTTATTTTATTGGCACTTTCTAGGAAATTCTTGAAAAACCTTATAACCATGGTTTTTAACTCTATATCCAGTTGCTTGTTGTCCTCCATTTCTTTCGTTTGTGATCTGTTTCCTTGTCTTGGCATTTTCGCTGCTTCCCTGAGTTTGTAGGGTGGCTTTGTGTGCTAAGGTGTCCTATATGGTTCATTGGGTCAGTCTCCCAGTTACCTGAGGTGGACACTCTTGGTGCCCCCTTTTGTGGATTGTGTGTACAGCCCTGTTGTAGTTAAGTCTTGATTGTTGTTGGTATCACTGGGAGGAACTGACCTCCAGGCCAATTGGCTGTGACTATCAGCTGTGTCTATGCCAGGAGACAACCTTATTCGACTAGACTTGGAAAATTGCACAAGCCTCTGTGCTCAGCTTGGATGGGGCAGAGTGTCAGGGTGGAGTCTACAGCCTTGGCTTCCTGTCAGCCCCACCCTATGAGGTTCCTGAGTCTCAGTGTTCCTCAGTGTCCTTTGGTACTCGCTGCAAGCACCTCTGAGAGAAAGGTGCCCTTGGGTTTCGCTTGCTACCAAACAGTCTAGGCTCTCCCTCAATGAGCCTGGAACTGGGGTTCAGTGCAGTTGGAAGTGAGGTTGGAAGTGGGGTTCACAGCAGCCTGGAGCTTTTGTCTCCTTCCCGCTAGGGCAATCTAGTGCTACAGTCAACAGTCCGTCCTCTGCACCCAATGTGCACACCTCTGGGACTGCCTTTAGCTGCTCCCCTGAGTTTCTGCCTCACAGCCCAGACTCTCTCCATATGAGCCTGGGTCCCCAGGGTCTGGCATAGAACTGGGGTTCAGTGCAGTTGGAACTGGGGCTCAGCACAGTCCAGAGCTTTTGTCTCCTTCCCGCTAGGGAACGCCAGCCAGGCATTCAGCCTCCCCCTCCTCTCCGGCTCCGTCCTCTTTCTGCGCGCACTGCATCTCCGTACCTTAGGCTTTTACAGCTCCTCTGATTTTCCTTCTGGTTTTCTCTTTCCTTCTAGTTGTAGAATATCCAGTCAGTCAACTTTCCTGTAGTTCTGGATAATGTCCATTTTGTATTTTACAGTAGTTGTATTTTTTTGAAATTGTTGTGTGAGGCTGCAGTTAGGCGTTTACCTATGCTGCCATCTTGGTTTCTCCACAGGTTATCTAGGTTCACTTATTGATAGATATGTATTTGTTATTCATAATTTTTATATTTATTTTTTTCTTCTTCCTCTTCTTAGAGAATACCTTTCAGCATTTCATATAATATTGGTTTGGTGGTGATGAACTCCTTTAGCTTTTTCTTATCTGTGAAGCTCTTTCTCTGACCTTCCATTCTGAATGATAACTTTGTTGGGTAGAGTAATCTTGGTTGTAGGTTCTTGTGGGACACAGGCCCCGCCACCACCCCAGAGCAACACCCCACCAAATCACAGCCAATGCTGTCAAGACCCCATGGCACAAAATGTGACCCACAGCCATGCTGAGCATGGAAACAGTTGCTGTGGGCACTGGGTAATGATATCATGTAGCAACGCTCAGCTTCTTCTTCCTAGTGACTAGTCTCCTTGGAGTTTCTTCAGCTGAGGAACCTGACTTGCTTTATAGCCAGGTGCAAACATTTTATAGTTCAAACAAATGTCTGTGAAGCATTTTCCTATGCCTCATCGCATTTGATAATCACAGAAGTCCTGGAATAGGTATATAGAAGACTCAGTAGAAAGACAATGGAGATTTAGAAAGTTTAGACACTTGACCCGACTGAAAAAAAGAAATGGTGGAACTTAAATACGACTTCAGGTTTTCTCACTGTACAGAATATAGTCAAACACTGCTACAGTTCAATATTTTACCCTTTTTTCTCCCTACGTGATCTACAATAATAATCTGCTGTGTTGCTGACAATTACCTGAAAGAGAAGTTGGGGTGCTTCACTGGGCTGGAAAAAGTTTAGCTAAATCAGAAAGCAGGTCTAATTAAGCAAGTTTATCTATCCTATATAATAAAAGGCTAATATGCAAATAGACTGAATGGCAGAACAACTGGACAATCGAACAACAGGTCGCTATGACATGCACTGACCACCAGGGGGGATGTGCGGAACCTAATGGGCATTGGCTGAGATGGGATGGTGGAGCAGGTGAGCTGGGTCACCAGACTAAGGCAGGGAGCTGGTTGCTGCCATCAGGGCGAGCCTCTGGTGGTTACTGAAAATTCTTTGCTCCCATGTGCCATGGTCCAACCCGCATTTGTACCTGCTCCCAGCGCCAGCCCTGCTCACACCCACTAACAATACCAGAACTGCCATTCGCACCCACTGACAGTGCCAGCCCTGCTCACACCCGCAGCTGACAACTGAGATGCCACTCCCACTCACTTGCCAGTGCCTAGCTCCGGTCCCAATCACTTGGTGCCAGCAGCAGGTGTGAGTGGCAGCTGCCAACCTGATTGCATTTGAGGGCTTCTCCACCTCCCCCTGTTCCTGAGGGGCAATCAGGGCAGCTGCTGCTGTTTGTACCCGCTGCTGGTGCCAGCCCCCATTGCTCCCCACCATCAGTGGGTGCAAGCAGTGCGGGCACCGTCAGTGTGTGGGAATGGCAGGAACAGAGTTACCAGCAGACAAGGGACTGGGGGACACAGCAGGAGGAGCCAGGTGGGGGCACAGAGGATAGGCTGAGACCTGCCCCTGTGCCTATCATAGCTTCTCGGCCCACATTCTTTACAAGGTGCACAAATTCATGTACTGAGCCCTAGTACATATATAAAAGGCTAGGTTGATTCATGCATGCGTGATTCATACAAAGCTCTCACTGGCACCAATTGCATGCATGTGTTTTGATCTGTCATTGTCGATCATGAATTTGGTTGACACTTCTATTATAGAGAAAGGATGAATAGCGATATTTCTTCTAATTAATTTCCTTTCAATGTGCACAAAACACGGGACACTGATGTTTGTCATAATGTTGATATGTCCTTCATATCAACTATTTGGATATGAAGGACATATCATGGGAACTTGGACTCCAGTACCTTCTGCCTATTACAATTTGGAGCTGGCTCAGGGGTCATTGTCTCTATACCCACAGGCCTGTGCCTGCTGCCTATTTGGATGCAAGGCTTCCCTGCAATTATCATATGCTGCCACTAGGTGATAGTAGATACAGAGATACAGCAGTATTTTGAGAGGTGCTCTTTTTTTTTTCCTTTTTCTCCCCCGCCCCCCAGGTCCCAGATCTCAGATAATCTGGATTCCAGATTTGTACCCTCTTATTTCTGAGCAGAGTGCCTGGTAGGATGTCTCTGTAACATGTGGAGGAAAGAGCAGAGAGCTTTGATCCTAGAGACTGCATACAAATTCTGGTCACCACATCCCAGCCTGTGCCCTGGACTATTCACAACAGCCCAAAGGTGGGGGCCACACAGGTGTCCATGGACCTATGGCGGATAAACGGTGGAGGTCCACTTGCAGGAAGGAATATTACTCAGCTTTAAACTGAGTGATATTCGTTCCTAGGGAGATTCTGACACATGCTACAACCTGGAGGAGCCTTGAGGATGTCCCAAGTGAGGGTAATACAGTACATAGCCACAGTGTCAAATGCACAGAGGGTCCTGGAGCCTCCTGGGTTCGTGAAAATGGGGACCACACACAACAGCGGCAGAGACTGTCCTGATTCCCAATCTAGCTCTGCTCCATCCTAGCTGAGGGAGTACCCAGGCCTGGCTCGTATCTGTGAAATGAGAATGATGTGCTGGGTTGGCTCCCAAAGGGCACTGGTTGGGCTGCAGGGATGACTCAATGTTCCTGTTTCTTTAGGCCAGTCTGTAGTCATCAGAGCAGCAGCCCCAGGAAAGAGACCCCTCCTTTGGGGGCTTTGACTGGGGGTTCTGGGTACAGCTGAGTCCTGTGCCCGGCCCTCTCATCCTCTAGACCTCTCATTGCAGGGGCTCACAAGGAGATTCATCCCTGTGCCTGAGCCTCTTCCCTGTCTCTCGCCCCCTAGGGGGCTCCTCAGCAGTGACAGTGCAGTGGGCACACCAGGGCAGCTGCAGGAGGATGATTCAGGGCACTCCCCAGCCCCACCCTTGTCTACCAGGCCTTCCCCCTAATGAGTTCATCCTGGGCCTCCACTTCCTAGAGCATCTGGGCTGACAGGAGACAGCAACTGGGTTGTCATGCCCATATTCTAGATGCCAAAACTGAGGCTCAGAGAGGGAGAGCAGAGGTCCCTACCCTAGCCCACCTCCCCCTCAACTTAGCCGAGCTCACATGTGGCTCCCCTAGCTGTCACCTGGTTGCCATGATGTTAGAGGAGGAGGAGGAGGAGGAGGAGGAGGAGGAGGAGGAGGAGGAGGAGGAGGAGGAGGAAGAGGAGGAGGAGGAGGAGGAGGAGAAGGAGGAGGAAGAGGAGGAAGGAGGATTTCCTGGACCTGGGCTCCAACGTCCTCCCACAGTTCCCAGACCAGGCACGTTTCCTGCCTCCCTGCCTCCACCTTGAATGTCCTTCCTGTCCTTCAAATCCCAGCTCGACTTTAACTCCACTGGAGAACCTTCCCTTAGTCACTTGGGGCTCCCCCTGCATCCTGCACCCACCCCAGTCACAGCTGCTTTCCTGATGTTCTCAGGGGGCTGTGAGGTCTTGGGAATGCTAGCTTTGCCTTTGAACCCTAGCCCCTGGCACAGGCAGTTGCTCAGTAAATCTGGAAGGAAGGGAAAGAGGGAGGAAGGAAAGGGAGCAAAGAAACATCTCTCCTAGGACTGGAGAGGATCTGGATTGTGAGCACCTGGCACAGGGCTGGGCACTGAGCAAAGCCCTTTTCCTTCCTGCTGCCTCCACTTGAGCCTGGCCTCCAGCACCTTCTGCTTCATCTGATTTGGAGCCAGCTCAGGGGTCATCTCCATACCGGCAGGCGTGTGTCTGTCCTCCATTTGGATGCAAGGTAATTACACCAGGATGCAGCCGTGCACTTGACTTCATAAGAAGCTAGTGTGTTTGGGAGAAAGCCCTCCATTCTATGAAATCCCGGACTGTGCAAGCTTGCAAGGGCCTGAACAGGGGTTTCCACACTGAGTACTTTCTGCAAACAAAGTCTTACCTGAGGCCATTATATAAAACAGATGGAAACTAAGCTGCTTGGCCGAAGTGGTGGGTGTTGAAGGCATCTGAGAGAGGGGACCAGAGCCCCCTTTCCTCTGTAGTTCTGGGTTTCAGGGTTGGGGTAGGCCCTGGCAGTGGAATGGAGCAGCGAGGAGAGAGGGAGAGCCCTGGGGAGAGTCCAGTGGCTGACATTAACTAACTGGTAGAGAAGGATTTCAGTGGCTGGGCCGACAAACTCCTCTTTCACAGCAAGAAGTCAATCTACACTAACAAAAATGAAAATGCACCCTTGGAAAAACTCATGACTTCAACCTTTAATGTTCTCACTGTTTCTTTATTTTCCACCATTAGGGGAAGTATCTCTTGTCTAGAGGAAATATATGAATTCATCAATTTCATCAACTTTTCTTTCTTTTTCTTTTGTGAAATTCAAGTAAAAGTAAATTTAAGATTGTATAAAACACACACACACACACACACACACACACACCCCACATTAAAACATGCAGCAGTGGTTGTCTCAATTAGATCCCACTCAAATCACCAAGTGAGCCCCTAAAAAAACCATACTCATCCTGAAGAATAACTGTAAATTATATCAAGCTCTACCCAGCAGAATCTCTTATTGTAGCTGCTGCATCAAATGCGCTGTCATTGCTAGAGCAAACTAAGGTGGCCTCAAGTGCATGACATTCATCCATGTATTTAGTCATTGTGCTAATTGCTGTTATGATCAGAAAAAGAGTATAATAAACAATCAGGCTCCACGAGGCAAGGAAAAATGTCCTTATTTATAGCTTCACCCATCCCTCTTACCTTTGTCTTATATTTTGCACTTTCTTGATATACCAAAGCCCTAGATATAGGATTAAAAAATTTAAGGCTAACCCTGAGCATTTCTGCCCTTGCTTTAACTGGGAAAAGTCCAGCTGCAATGAATTTGTCTCGGATATCTGGCCCAATTAGAAATCACTTTTAGGGAATACACATGGTAGGCCTTACCACGACACAGCTATCTTTTAGAAGTTTCGGTGTACATCCTGAATTGTCAATGCTATTTAGAAATATTTTAGATGGGCAGACTACACCCACACTGTGGTTAAAATCTTATTTCACAATTCTGGAGAGAGCATGATAACCAAGGACAAAACCACACACTCTAAGTTATTGTAGAAGAAATTAAACAGCCCCAGGGAAACAAAAGGTCCTTAAATGCAAAACAGATTAGTAAGGATATGAACCAATATTAAAAAGTGGAGGTGGGAGGCTAGGGGGAAAAAAGAGGGAAAAATCTTTGGGTTTTTCACAAAGGCTCAAGCACAAAGATGAATCTCCCCAGCTGTTGCCAAAAAAATTTCTAGGTCCACAATTAACATGCTCTGGTCAACAGGCTGCTGAAACTGAAACAGATTTGCTCCCCTCCTAGGAAGGGAGTCTGGTATCAACAGTTGCCCAGGCATCTGCAAGAAATAACCCTCTTAGCCAGTGGTCATCCAACCTCGATTATAAGACATCCAGTTGACAACTGGAAAAGCAGCCCCCCGTTTGGTAAGAAATATAGGAAATAGGGACTCAGACCCATCAAGGATGAAGGTCCAAATCACTCGACCACGTACCAATAAGCCACCTGCAAGTGCTGGCCATTAGAGCTTTATACACGAAGGACTAATTGCAGTGTGACAGACTGATTCTCTCATTCTTCATCCCTGCTCCATTTCTGGGTGGCTACCCTCATCTGGACTCTGTATTTTCACAAAGAAACTTGATATGAAGCCTGAGGCATCTAAATGGCACAAATACAAGACTCTACTTATCAGACTCTGTCCTAGAGCACTATTTCTGAAGTGATTGCTTCCTGTTTCCTTTGACCTAAATGTGTGTCTTTGTACACACATATCAGACAATGAGTTCTATTCTGTAACTTATAGGCAGGCTGTGATTAGTCAATTCCTTAGATTTTAATTGTGAGATACTATGACTTCAATAACCACATGCCTAAGTGATATAGGCTGTAAGGAAACAAAGCTTGATCAGGTGCATGTAATTGAGTAGGATCAAAACTCATGAGAATGTTGTAAACATCTTGACCATGCCCTTACTTTGCATCCTGGCATCTGGTTATAAAATAAAGACATGCCTTGTAGTCCGTGATAATGTTACAAGCTCTGCATCAGAGTGGACAGAGTTCCACTGAGCCCTACTCTCATTCTCTTGTTTGTCTTTTCTCAATCCTTAACGGGCCCAACTCAGGTTCACTCTTGGCTGTGCTTATGTGACACAAGATACTATGAATTCAATAACCAGAGGCCTTATGAAATGATGTATCAGCATCAATGGCTCCTCGAGTGTTTTACAATAAAGATGCAAGGCTGAAGTCATTATATTTGCAACTAGTGGCCTGGTGCATGAAAGTCATGCATGGCTTGAGTTGGGGAAGAGTGCTTGTGTCCCTCAGCCCAGCCTGCAATCTGGAACCCCTTGAGGGATGTGTGACTGCACTCTCACAATTCTGGACTACGGGCTCCCAACCACTCGCCTGCCTGCCTGCCTGATTGCCCCTAACCACTTCTGCTTGCCTTCCTGATCATGCCCTAACTTCTCCCCTGCCAGCCTGATAAATGCCTAACTGCTCTCCTACTGGCCCAACTGCCTCTAAATGCCATCTCCTGCTGGTCTGGTCTCCCCTAACTGCTTTCCCCTGCCAGCCTGGTCTTGCCTAATTTCTCACTTCTGCTACTGATCCCCCACCCCAAATACCGTCCATGCTGGCGTGGTACCTCCAATGGCCCTCCTCTACTGGTCCAGTCACCCATATCTGACCTCTACTGCAGGGCTAATGGCCCACAGTGACCTCCCCTACAGGCCTGGGAATCAACCTTCTAACTGTCTTACCCTGCAGGCCTGATGACACAAAATGTGCCACCCCACCTAACTTTCCTCTTATACTAGCCAGGCTGCCCCTAATTTCCCTGCCATTGGCCAGGTCAAACCTAACTTGGTTCCCCTGCTGGCCTGCTCATCCCCAATTGCCCTCCTTACAAGTCTGGTCCCCAGAAACTGCCCTATCCTGCAGGCCTAGTCTCCCTGAGCTGGCTTCCCCTGCAGAAACCCCGAGAGCAGCGCCTGTGTATTGTGTCCCTTGAGTGCTGTCCTCTGCTGGCTTGATCAAACACAACTAATCTCCCAAGCAGGCCTGGGTCCCCCACCGCCCCTGTATTCCTGCACACCCCCAACGGCCCACCCCTGCTGGCCAACTGTGGCAGCCGTCTTTGACCACATGAAGGTGACCATCTTGTGTGTTGGAGTGATGGTCAATTTGCATATTACATCTTTATTATATAGGATACTCCAGTTTAGCACAACCAAAGAAGAATAATGACAATTAGGAAAATGTCAGAGTTAGCATAGAATGTGCTTCCAACCTGGGGGCATTTCTTAGATGTTTTCTTTGAGCATGATTTAACCTTAGAAATACATATCTATAATTTCTACATGTATTTGTGGATCTTGAAAACATACAATTCTAAGACTTCATGAAGGATCACAAACTGAACAAGTGGTAGCAGTACTGTTGATATCATGATCCTATGCCCCAGAAGTATTTTTATCTTCCCAGTTTTTCTAAAGAGGAATTCCTCATATGCTTACTTTACACTCACAATGAAGTCAACAAATAACAGAAATTTAGTACATAACTAGTTAATGGAAAACTGTTATAAAAATCGTGAACACTACTGTACACAAGGTTTTCTTCAGGCGTATCAAAAAGACATAAGGACCAACATCTTACTTAAATACAGGTCTTCTTACTAGTCAATCTAAGTACCTACTATCATCTAAAGGAATATTAACAATATGGCCACATATTATGACATGTTAAATGAGTTGAAACACACTGGGCCTTTTGAAATCTCCAAGTTATTTTATTTCAAGATGACAACCTTGGAATAGTTATAGAATGATGTCATTATCAGAGTGAGTATTAACCATTTCTCCCAGTAAGTACAATGTGTTTTTACCGATTGTGTAGTTCCAGTCAGCAATTAGGAAAGTTGTAGGGATTCTATTTCTGTACCAGGTAAATTATGAGACTCTTCATCTTCATCTTCATCCTTTCCTGAACCTAAGTATGAAATGCAGCCAATAATGAATGCACACATTAAAAGGGCTGAACGAATCATTACTAGAACTAGGGCCATGTTTACATTCACATCTATTTTGCCGCGAGTAGATGGTTCTCTGTCAGGTGGAGGGCCGCTGTCTATACTGCCACCTGGTCCTCGGATGTCACACAGGGGTGGATTCCATCCGTGCTGACAGTGACAATTTTTCCTATTGTTGCACACCCCTCTGAAATTGCATTTCTTGACATCACAGTCAAAGCCCATGTCTCGATGAAAAGTGCAATTCTTGTTAAAACAGTAACTTCCTGGCCCACAGGTTGCACCATCTATTACATACCCCAGTGGTGGCAGGTCTATGCCAAAGTGGTAATCGAATCCAAAGCATTTTTCTTGCTTAACTAATAGCTGACGAAATGTAGTGTGCTCACCTCCACCAGGTACTTGTTTGACATCACGACAGTGCAAAATTCCACAAAGAACATCATCTGGCTCACATGGTTTATGTCTTTCTCCCCCTTTATAACGGTACTGTCCACAGTTTCCAAATCGGTCACCCCTTACATTCAAGATATCATAGCACATTTGCGGGGCATCTCTTACTTCATAGCCAAACAGGGCTTGACACTGCAAGTCACGGTCACTACAGTTTCCTCTCATACAAACGGATAATGCTGAACACGGGGTTCCATCCTGGATATAAAAGTCATCTGGACAAGTAGCCTTTTTCCCATCACAGTATTCCAATAGGTCACAAATGCCACCCTTCTCTCTACAAATCCTTCCAGGATGAGCATATTTACAGTTAACACAGCACTCTCCTGTACTGCATTGACTTCCAAGGGAGAGGGCACAATTGGTCTCACAACATTTATTTTCAGCACAGTCTTTCAAGGAGCCACAGTCACATTCTTCGGAACCATCTATGATCTTGTTGCCACAGCGAGGTGCTACATAAGGAAAATTATTGTATGGTACCATTGTGTAAGCCAAACAATCATCATAAACTTGCATTCGATAGTGGATTAACGTATAAGAACAATTGCTGAACATATCGTGAAGACCTACATAAGGAGCCATGACACAAAAAGTTCTTCGAAAACATTTACAACCAGCTACATCATGGTTTATGTTAAACATATGACCCAATGTATGTGCAACGATACTGGCACCTAAGAATAGATGAAAATCTTTTACATATACAAACATTGCCCCCCAGTCGGGATTGCATAAACCATTTTCAAAGCCAAAATATGCTCTACCACCGACTTTATGTCCTGTAAGAAGTACTGATGTATCATGAGGAAATTTCTGATAAAATTCTAGAAATTTATAGTGACCATATGCTTCCATAGCTTTATATGTACTTTTATAATTCGTTATGTCGCTTTCATCGTCCTTCTCCCATATGATCAAGGCATGTAAGTGGACAACCAGACGATGATGATAATAAATGCTGTGTAATATGCTGTTCATCATCACTACTCTCTCTATTATATCTGTCTTATTGGGCCTGATCCTGAATAATGAGTTACTAACTGTGTACTGAAGTTTTAAGTCTCTCCTATGGGGCCACCATAAATACACAGGCGCTGCTCTTGGAGTTTCTGCAAACTTTGCCTCTTCAAATGCTAGATCTGCATCATCTTTTTTAATCGTACAACGTTCGTCCTCTGTTGATGGTTCTTTTACAAGCAGAGAAATCACATGCTCAAACTTGGTCGAAGCCTCCATAGGCTTGATTTCATAAGTCGAGTCATCCACCTGCAGCATGCCTCGCAGACCCCCATAGCAAGTGTCCAGTGTTCCCATAGACCCAGGAACCTCCTCCAAGTAGCAAAAGTAGTAGCAGTCTCGAGGGATAAAGGGGTAGTCCTCCTGCATGGCACCCTGGTCATTATCCGTGATAACTGGAAAATGTCTCGGCAGGAAGTCCTTCTTGACCTTCATGTGAACCACATGTCTTCGGCCACTGAAGTGAATCCTGTAGGAGAGCTGGTCTCGGACCCCAGCTCCACCCAGCCTGTGGGACACCTTCCTGGGAATCACAATTTCAGAGGAAGTGAAACGCCATCCGGGTAGGGCATGGGAACAACTGACCTGGGACAGGAGTAGCCAGAGGAGGGGCAGCCAGAGAGGCCCTGTCAGGTGGGCCTTGGCCCAGGCAGTTGCCATGAACAAGGGATCCTGTGACCATAGAAAGTGCAGGCAAGACTAAAGCTGCAGTGGCATCTTTTCCAACAGGAGGACAGCAGAGACAGGCTGGCTGTTTGGCACCCCCAGAGCCTGGGAGGGGGAGGGGTTAGCTATTGCATAACAATGGTGCATTCTTTGGGGGAGGCTGTGCTCAGTGATGTAGGGAGCCTGGGCTGAAAGGTCCCCTGGTCTCTTAGAGAGGACTCAGGGGAAGGCTAAGTGGATTTGGGGGTAATTTAAAGACACTTGTTGGCTTTTTTCCTCAAGCCTAGAACATAATAGGTCAACATGACATTAAAATGGAGAATTGTAAGGAGAGTGGAAGCTTCTCTGTATAAGAATTTTGAGGAGAGAATTAGATTCTCTCACAGTTTATAAAAATCAAATGCAGTTGGACTGAGTGTTGGAAAGAAAGTGTAAGTAGATGTCACCAATAGAGAAACCGGGGTGTATAATCATAGTTTCTTATAGAGTGAAACTCACATTACTCTATGTCCCAAGATTGTACTGCTAGGAAATTACCACTAAGATGTGGGTATGAATATTCATAGGGGCATTATTCATGAATTTATCCCATCAAATGGAAACAACTACTACTCAACAGACCAATGGATAAACAAAAGGGTATATTTGTCCCATAGAATATTCTCAGCAAATTAGAAGAGACTCCTGATACGTGTAAGAACATGGCTGTGTCGCACAGATATGATGATGATGATGATGATGATGATGATGATGATGATGATAGAAAGACATGAGACCAAATCAACATAATATATGATTTAAATTTTATGATGTTCTAGAAACTGCCAAAGCCAGTTCTAGCAATAGAATTTAAATCAGTAGTTTCCTGACTTTGGAATGGAGGAGTGGAGAGATCTTTACAGTGATGGAAAACGTGTGTATCTTTTTTTTTTTTTTTTTTTTTTTTTTTTTTTTTTTTTTTTTTGAAATGGGAACATAAAGATTTTATTTTATTTTATTTTATTTTATTTATTTATTTTTTTTAATATATTTTATTGATTTTTTTTTTTACCCCCTCCCTCCCTCCCACACATCCCCTCCCTCCCCAGAGTTTTGTGTCCATTGGTTGCACTTATATGCATGTATACAAGTCCTTCGGTTGATCTATTATCTCCCCCAGATCTTCCTCCCGTCCCCACTGTAACTTGACAGTCTACTTGTTGATATACTGTCTCTATATCTATCTTATGGTTCACCAGTTTATAATGTTCTTTATTATCCACAAATGAGTGAGGTCATGTGGTGTTTCTCTTTCATTGATTGGCTTATTTCACTCAGCATGATGTTCTCCAATTCCATCCAGGATGCTGCAAATGATGAGAAATCCTTCTTTTTTATGGCAGCATAGTATTCCATTGTGTAGATGTACCATAGTTTTTGGATCCAATCATCTGCTGACGGACACTTAGGCTGTTTCCAAATTCTGGCTATTGTAGATTGTGCTGCTATGAACATAGGGGTGCATATATCCTTTCTGATTGGTGTTTCAAGTTTCTTGGGATATATTCCTAGAAGTGGGATTACTGGGTCAAATGGGAGTTCCATTTTCAGTTTTTTGAGGAAACTCCACACTGTTCTCCACAGTGGTTGCACCAGTCTACATTCCCACCAGCAGTGCGCGAGGGTTCCTTTTTCTCCGCAACCTCGCCAACACTTGTCGTTTGTTGATTTGTTGATGTTGGCCATTCTGACAGGTGTGAGATGGTACCGCATTGTTGTTTTGATTTGCATCTCTCGGATAATTAGTGACTTTGAGCATGTTTTCATGTGCTTTTTGGCCTTCCTTCTGTCTTCTTTTGAAAATATTCTATTTAGGTCCATTGCCCATTTTTTAATTGGATCATTCATCTTCCTTTTATTTAGTTGTATAAGCTGTTTGTAGATGTTGGAGATTAAACCTTTATCAGTGGTAACATTTGCAAATATGTTCTCCCACACAGTGGGCTTTCTTGTTGTTTTGTTGATGGTTTCTTTTGCTGTAAAAAAGCTTTTTATTTTGATGTAGTCCCATTTGTTTATTTTCTCTTTAGCTTCCATTGCACTAGGGGTAGTATCAGTGAAGAAGTTTTTTTGGCATACGTCTGAGATTTTGTTGCCTGTGGATGCTTCAAGTATTTTTATGGTTTCCCGTCTGATGTTTAAGTCCTGTATCCATTTTGAGTTTATTTTTGTGTATGGTGTAAGTTGGTGATCTAGTTTCATTCTTTTGCATGTATCTGTCCAATTTTCCCAACACCATTTATTGAAGAGACTGTCTTGACTCCATTGTATATTAGTGCCTCCTTTGTCAAATATTAATTGAGCATAGTGATTTGGGTTGATATCTGGGTTCTCAATTTGATTCCATTGATCTATATGTCTGTTTTTGTGCCAGTACCAGGCTGTTTTGAGAACAGTGGCTTTGTAATACAGTTTGAAGTCTGGTATTGAGATACCTCCTACTTTACTCTTCTTTCTCAGGATTGCTGTGGCTATTCGGGGTCTTTTATTGTTCCAAATGAACTTTTGGAGAGTTCTTTCTAGGTCAGTGAAATATGCCGTTGGTATTTTAATGGGGAGTGCATTGAACTTATAGATTGCTTTAGGAAGTATGGACATTTTGATGATGTTGATTCTACCAATCCATGAACATGGTATGTTCTTCCATCTGTTTACATCTTCCTCTATTTCTTTTTTCAGTGTCGTGTAGTTTTCCGCAAATAGGTCCTTTACTTCCTTAGTTAAGTTTATTCCTAGGTATCTTAATTTTTTTGGTGCGATCGTAAATGGAATTGCTTTTTTAGTCTCTGTTTCTATAAACTCACTGTTGGTGTATAGAAATGCCATAGATTTCTTGGTGTTAATTTTGTATCCTGCTACATTGCCAAATTCATTTATTAAGCCAATTAGTTTTTTAATGGAGTCTTTTGGGTTTTTTATATACAATATCATGTCGTCTGCAAATAAGGATAACTTTACTTCTTCTTTTCCAATTTGGATGCCTTTTATTTCCTCCTCTTGTCTAATTGCAATGGCTAGTACTTCCAGTACTATGTCAAAGAGGAGTGGCGATAGTGGGCATCCCTGTCTTGTTCCTGTTCTTAGAGGGAATGGTTTTAGTTTTTGCCCATTGAGTATGATGTTTGCTGTGGGTTTATCATATATAGCTTTTATTACGTTGAGGTATGATCCTTGTACTCCCACCTTGTTAAGAGTTTTTATCAGGAAAGGGTGTTGGATTTTATCAAATGCTTTTTCTGCATCAATTGATATGACTATATGATTTTTATCTTTCAACTTGTTTATGTGATGTATCACGTTTATTGATTTGCGGATATTGTACCAACCTTGCATTCCTGGTATAAATCCTACTTGGTCATGGTGTATGATCTTTGTGATGCTCTGCTGGAGCCGATTTGCTAGAATTTTGTTGAGGATTTTGGCATCTATGTTCATGAGGGATATTGGCCTGTAATTCTCTTTCATTGAGTTGTCTTTATCGGGTTTTGGTATTAGGGTGATGCTGGCTTCATAGAAGGAGTTTGGAAGTGTTCCTTCCTCTTGAATTTTTTGGAATAGTCTGAGGAGGATAGGTTTTAGTTCTTCCTTGAATGTTTGGTAAAACTCTCCTGTGAAGCCATCTGGCCCTGGGCTTTTGTTTGCTGGAAGCTTTTTGATGACTGTTTCAATTTCTTCCCAAGTCACTGGTCTATTGAGATTTTTAGATTCTTCCTGATTGAGTTTTGGAAGTTTGTATTTTTCTAGGAATATGTCCATTTCCTCCAGGTTGTTCAGTTTGTTGGAATAGAGTTGTTCGTAGTATTTTGTAACAATCCGTTGTATTTCGGTGGGGTCTGTTGTTATTTCACCTCTTTCATTTCTGATTTTGTTTATTTGGGTCCTCTCTCTTTGTTTCTTGGTTAGCCTGGCTAGAGGTCCATCTATCTTGTTTATTCTTTCAAAGAACCAGCTCTTGGTTTTGTTGATCTTATGTATTGTTTTTTTGGTCTCTATGTCGTTTATCTCTGCTCTGATTTTTGTTATTTCCTTCCTTCTGCTTACACTGGGTTTTTCTTGTTGCTCCTTTTCTAACTCTTTGAGTTGTAGAGTTAGATCATCTGTTACTATTTTTTCTAGTTTTTTGCAATAGGCTTGTAAGGATATGAACTTCCCTCTCAAAACTGCTTTTGCTGTGTCCCAAAGATTTTGGATTGTTGTGCTTTCATTGTCATTTGTTTCCAGGATGTTTTTAATTTCTTCCTTGATTTCTCTGGTAACCCAGTCCTTGTTTAATAGCAAGCTGTTTAGTCTCCATGTGTTTGATTTCTTTGGATTATTTTTATTGTAGTTAATTTCCAGTTTTATGCCATTATGGTCTGAGAAGATACTTGATATGATTTCTATCTTCTTGAATTTGAAGAGACTTTGCCTATGTCCCAAAATGTGGTCTATCTTTGAGAATGTCCCATGTGCACTTGAGAAGAATGTATATTCTGTGGCTTTGGGGTGGAGTGTCCTGAAGATGTCAATTAATTCCATCTGGTCTAGTGAGTCATTTAGGATTGATATTTCTTTGCTGATTTTTTGTTTAGATGATTTGTCGAAGGGTGACAGTGGGGTATTAAAATCTCCTACTATGATTGTATTGCTATTAATCTCTCCCTTAATGTCCTCTAGCAGTTTTTTAATGTATTTGGTTGCTCCTGTATTGGGTGCATATATATTTACCAGGGTTATTTCTTCTTGTTGGATTGTTCCCTTTAGTATTATGAAGTGGCCTTCATTATCTCTTGTTATGTCCTTCACTCTGAGATCTAATTTGTCAGATATAAGTATTGCTACCCCAGCTTTTTTTTCATTTCCATTTGCCTGGAAAACTTTTTTCCATCCCTTCACCCTCAGTCTGTGTGCATCTCTTTTTCTGAGGTGGGTTTCTTGTAGACAACAGATGTATGGGTCTTGTTTTCTTATCCAATCTGTTACCCTATGTCTTTTGATTGGAGCATTTAATCCATTTACATTTAAGGTTATTATTGATAGGTACTCATTTGACGCCATTTTTATTCTATACCCGTGTTCCTTCTTCACTTCTTATTTCTTTATTTTTACAGTAGACCCTTTAGCATTTCTTGCATTGCTGGTTTGGTGGAGATAAATTCCTTCAGTCTTTTTTTGTCTGTGAAGCTCCTGATTTCCCCTTCAATTTTGATTGATAGCCTTGCTGGGTACAGTATTCTTGGATTCAGACCCTTCCTTTGCATGACTTTGTATATTTCATCCCATTCCCTTCTGGCCTGATAAGTTTCTGTTGAGAAATCAGTTGCTAGTCTGATGGGGGTTCCTTTGTATGTAACTTTCTGTCTCTCTCTGGCTGCTTTTAAGATTCTTACTTTGTCGTTGTTGTTTGCCAATTTAATTATAATGTGCCTTGGAGTCTGTCTTCTGGGATTCATTTTGCTTGGGACTCTGCGGGCATCTTGGATTTGTGTGGGTTTTTTCTTTTCTATTTCAGGAAAGTTTTCTGTCATTATTTCTTGAAATACTTTTTCCATGTCTACCTCAGTTTCCTTTCCTTCTGGAACCCCTATTATTCGAATATTATTTTGTTTTGTTTTGTCCCAAAGCTCCCGTAGGCTCTCCTCCTGCTTTTTAATCTTTTTTTCTAGAAGTTGCTCTACTTGGGTATTTTTTTCCATCTTATCTTCTAGCTCACTGATGCGGTCCTCTGCTTCATCTAGTCTACTCTTGATGCTTTCTATTGAGTTCTTCATGGTAGCGATGTCACTTTTCATTTCTTCTTGGTTCTTCTTCAGTTCCTCATGGCTCTCCTTCATTTCCTCATGGTTCTTTCTCATTTCTTCTTGGCTTTTGTCAAATTTCTCTTCCATTCTTTTTAGCCATGCTATGATCATTACTCTGAATTCTTGCTCTGGCAGGCTGCTTACCTCTGGCTCGTTTACTTCCTTTTCTGGTGATGCCTGCTTTTCTTTCAAGTGCGGACTATGTTTTTGTCTCCCCATGGCCTCTCTTTTCAGGATGTCTGGTTATGTGGTATTCCTTCTCCTGCGTTGATTTTGAGGTACAAAATACAACACTACCAGGTACAACACAAGCGGCACTTAACAGGAATGTATTTACAATATTAATAACCTCTAATAAAGGTGACCACTAGAGAAAGGCAACTTAGGGGATAGGAGAGAAGGAATAAAGGTAAAAATAAAATAAAGAAAAATTAAAAAAAAATAAAATTAAAATTAAAAAAAAAATTAAGTAAATTAAAAAAAAAAGAGGGATAAAGAGATAGAAAAAGAAGAAGAAGAAAAAAGTAATGACAAAATGAAGTTGGAAAACAGGGAAAAAAAGAAGAGGGAGAGAGAGAGAGAGAGAAAGAGAGAGAAGAAGCAAACTAAAAGAGAAATGGGAAACAAACTATATATATATGGAGAAAATTGCCATAGAAAAACCTCTGGACCCAGCCAATGCCAGTAACAATACTTGGAGATTAATACAAACTACAATATCCACTATTATTAAGTAAGGCTATGATATACAGAAGTAAAATAAACAAACAAAAACAGAGGATTTAAAAAAAAATACAAAGCAACAATAACAATACAGGAATAAGCATAACAATTTCACTAAAAGGCATAAAAATTCACAATAATCAACCTTCACACATACAATGCGAAAAGGATAGAGGGGAGAATGGATTTTTTTTTTTTTTTTTAACTAGTTAATATAGTGCAGAGATTGGTATTTATACACTTGGATCAGGGGTTGGAACTTAGGTCTATAAGTATAGTGAGAGCTTTAGCAGGGGGTATAGAGAGAGAATAGAGGAAAAACTAAAGCCGGAAAGGGATAGGATAAACTGTAGACTAAAGGGTAAAGTTTAGTAAGAGAGTGATAGTGTAAAGGTTGAGTTGAGATAGGGTTGAATGATGCTATAGTAGAGATTAAAATAGAATGAAAGTTACTCCCAATGTAAAATAAAGAAAAAATAAAATGGTACTAGAGAGAGAAAAAAAAGAAAAGAAAGAAAGAAAAAAAAAATAAATAAAATTTTTTTTTTTAAAAAATTGCAAAATAGCTGTAGTAATAGTGATAGAGATTGAAAAATGTAGTAATTGAAAAGGTAAAATCAAGTAAGGAAAAAAGAAAAAAAATTGTTTCTTAAGTAAAAGATATGAAAAATGAAAATTAAATAAAAGATGTAAAAAATGAAAATAAAGTAAAGTATAGCAAAATTAGCATAAAAATGACCAGTACTGGTCACTCACTTCCTCAGTTAATGTATTTGGCACTTCTGATTCTCGGACCAGACAGTCTTGCAGTTCCCAGCTTTCCACTGCACCTCAGTTTTGTAAGGTAATCCTTAATTTTTAGTAGACTATATCTTAGATATTTGTGTCCATTTATTTTTGATTAATTAAAAGACAAAAGAAAAGAAAGGAAAAAAAAAGAAAAAAAAAAAAAAGAAGGGCAGTTTGTAATTCAGCTCTTAGGTGTCAGTGTTTCCGGTTTGACCTCCCAGTCTTTTTGGTTGCTCCGGCCTTCTTTCTCTATGGCTCTAGCTGGCAGGGTGCCAGCTGGCTCCCAGACTATCTCTTCTGGCTCCGATCCCTTGTTTCCAGGGAGGCACTTTCTCCCTGCAAATTCCCCGGATATGCCCAACTAGGCTGATCTTCCCTAGTATTCCGAAGCTAGGGGGTGAAGGGGATCAGGCGCCGAGGTGTCCAGATGTTCCGCCCTTGGCGGGACAGCCGCGATTCTTAGCACTCTGTCCCGTGTCCCCTGGCTTTAAAAAAAAAAAAAAAAAAAAAAAAAAAAAAAAAAAAAAATTCCCGCTTCTGGGGAAGCTTATGCCAAACCCAGCACTAGATGTCGCTGCAGCCTTCTTAGGGTTCAGCTTTGCGGGCGCTGCATGGAGGCAGGGCCGGAACTCCCCGGCTACTGTGGCTGCCGGCACCGCGGGACCGCGATCTCTCAGGCTTTCCTCGCAAATTCTGACCTTTCCGTGGGTGACCGAAGAACTCCTTTGAATCCACACGCCAGCGCCAACTCGGGCGTCTCAGCTACTGGATGGACCTCTCCGCTGTGGGCTTTCCCGGCCTCAGAGAAGCCACTCCTTTCTCACAGCGCCGCCGCCGCTGCTTCTGCCGCCGCCGCAGCCGCCGCGGCCGCCGCTGTGGCTGTGTTGGCCACCGGCTGGAAATCCTGTCCAGCGGATCGCTGCCTAGCTTCCTTGAAACCTCTGCTGCCCCTCAGCTGCCAATCAACCCTCCCTGAGCGACTCAGATGTTACTTTTATCTGTTCTGGGACCAGAGTCAGAACAAGTCCGACTGTTCGGTCGCCATCTTCAAGCTCCGCCCCCGAAAACGTGTGTATCTTGACTGGGAAGTGCTATAATTAATTATTTGTGTCCCAAATTCACATGTTGAAATTGTAAGTGTACCTGGGTTTTGTGAAATTTGAGTAAACTTTAAAATTGTATCAGAAAAAAATAAAAGTCTAAAACATGCAGCAGTGGTTGTCTCTATCAGAACCCACTCAAATCACCAATTGGGCCCCTACAAAAACCATACTGATTCTGAAGAATGACTGTAAATTACATCAAGCTCTACACAGCAGAATCTCTTATTGTAGCTGCTGAATCAGATGTCCTGTCATTGCTAGAGCAAACTAAGGTGGCCTCAAGAGCATGTATTTAGTCATAGTGCTAATTTCTATTATGATCTGAAAAAGAGTATCATAAACAACCAGACTCCATGAGGCAAGGATAAATGTCCATATATTATAGCTTTGCCTCTATCAGCAAGGGCTATATTCACCGATGTCCTTACCTTTGTCTTATAATTTTGCACTTTCTTGGTATGCCAAAGCCCTAGATATAGGATTTAAAAATTTAAGGCTAACCTTGATTCATTTCTGCCCTTGCTTTAACTGGGAGAAGTCCAGCTGCAATGAATCTGTCTCAGATATATGGCCCAATTAGAAATCACTTTTAAGGAATACACATGGTAGGCCTTCCCATGACACAGCCACCTTGAGAAGTTTGACGTACACCTTGAATTGTCAATGCTATTTAAAAACATTTTAGATGGGCAGACTATTTCCACACTGTGGTTAAAATCTTATTTCACCATTCTGGAGAGAGCATGATAACCAAAGACAAAACCACACACTGTCTAAGTCATCATAGAAGAAATTAAACAGCCCCTAGGAAACAAGAGGTCCTTAACAAATGCAAAACAGATTAGTAAGGATATGAGCTAATATTGAAAAAGTGGTGGCGGGAGTCAGGGAAAGAAAAGACGAAAAATATTGCTCGGTCCACAATTGACATGCTCTGGTCAACAGGCTGCTGAATCTGAAAAAGAATTGCTCTCCTCCTTAGAAGAGAGCCTGGTCCCAACAGTTGCCCATGAATCAGCAAGAAATAACCCTCTTAGTCAGTGGTTTTCCAACCTCGATTTTTGGAGAGCCAGTTGACAACTGCAAATGCAGCTCCCCTGTTTGGTAAGGGTATAGAATATTGGGACTCAGACCCATCTGGATGAAAGTCCAAATCACTCAACCACATACCAGTAAGCCACCTGCAAGTGCTGGCCATGGGAGCTCTATACAAGATGGACTAATTAATTGCAGTGTGACAGACTGATTCATTCTTGCTGCGTCCCTCCTCCACCATTTGGTGGCTGCCTTCATCTGGACTCAGTATTTGCACAAAGAAACTTGATCTGAAGCTTGAGGCGTCTAAACGGCACAAATACAACACACTACTTATCAGACTCTGTCCTAGTGCACTATTTCTGAAGTGATTGCTTCCTGTTTCCTTTGACCTAAATGTGTGTCTTTGTACACACATATCAGACCAGGAGTTCTGTTCTGTCATTTATAGGTAGGCTGTGATTAGTCAATTCCTTAGATTTTAATTATGACATATGTGGATAGCAGCTACAGTGTTTGGACAGGGTGAAGACTTGGACTAATGAAAGGGCACAGTCCTCTCATGGCCACGTTCAAGTGCCAGCTTGGAGTCAGGGCTCTCCCAGCACAATTATAGGCAACAGCTATAGTTGTAAGCTTGAACCTATGGTTCAAACAGGTTGCCCCACGTGCCTAAGTGATATAGGCTGCAAGGAAACAAAGCTTGATCAGGTGCATGTAATTGAGAAGGATCAAAATTCTTGAGAATGTTGTAAACATCTTCACCACTTCCTTACTTTGCCTCCTGGCATCTGGTTATAAAATAAAGTCATGCCTTGTATTCCGTGGTACTGTCGCTAGGTCTGCATCAGAAAGGACAGTGTCCCACTGAGCCCCAGCTCTCATTCTCTTGTCTGTCTTTTCTCAACCCTTCACCAGCCCCAGTCAGGATCACTCTTGGTCATGCTGGTATGGCCCTAAATATTATGACTTCAATATCAGAGGCCTTATGAAATTATGTATCAGCATCAATGGCTCCTCTGGTATAGTTTTGCAATAAAGATGCAAGGCTGAAGTCATTATATTTGCAAGTAGAGGCCTGGTGCATGAAATTTGTACATGGGGATGGGTTGGGAAGGGGAGCTTTGTGTCCCTCAGACAAGCCTGCAATCTGGAACCCCTTGAGGGATGTTCAACTGCCCTCTCACAACACTCGTCTGCCAGCCTGCCTGATTGCCCCAACCGCTTCTGCCTGTCAGCCTGATCACCCCTAACCTCTCCTCTGCCAACCTCATCAATGCCTAACTGCTCTTCTGCCAGCCTGATTGCCCCAACTGCACTCTTCTGGTGGCTTGGTTTCTCCTAATTGCCCTCTCCTGCTGGCCTGGTCTCCCCGAACTGCTCTTCCCTGCTTTTCTGGTCGCCCCCAACTGCCCTCCCCTGCAGGCCTAGTCCAACCCAACTACCCTCTCATGCTGACCTGGTCACCCCTAATTGCCCTCCTCTGCCAACCCAGTCACCCCTAACTGCCCTTCCCTGCAGGTCTGATCACCCAAAACTAACCTCCCATGCAGGCCTGATTGTCCCTAACTGTGCTCCACTGCTGGCTCAATCATCCCTGACCACCATATGTTGCCAGCCTGGTCACCCTTAACTGCCCTCTCCTGCCAGGTCAGTTGCCCCAACTCCCCTCCCCACAGGCCTGGTCCCCTCCAACTGCCCTCCCCTGTAGTCCTTGTCTCCTTTAAGTGATCTCCCCTGCTGGCCTGATCATCCATAACTGACCTCCCATACAGGCCTGGTTGCCCCCAACTGCCTTCCTCTAAACGTTGGATCTTACCAACTACTCTTGCATGCAGGCCAGCGTTCCCCATCCCCCCCCCCCCCCACTGTCCTCCCCAGTTGGCCAGGTCCCCCCTCAATGCCCCTCCTTGCCAGCCTGTTCAACCCAACTGCCTACACCTGCAGGTGTGGTCCACCCCACAACTGCTCTCCCCTGCCAATCTAATCTCCCCTAAGTGTTCTCCTCTGCTGGCCTGATCGCCCATAACAGAATTCCCCAACAGGCCTGGGTCCCTCCAAACTGTCTTTCCCTGTGTACCTGGTCACCTCCACCTTCCCTCCCCTGCTGGCCATCTTGTGGCAGCCATCATGTATCCTCCTGGGGGCAAGCAATTTTGACAGCATGAGGGTGGCCATCTTGTGTGTTGCAGTGGTGGTCAGTTTTCATATTAACTCTTTAAAATATAGGATACCCCAGGTTGACCACAACCAAAGAAGAATAATGACAATTAGGAAAATGACAGAGTTAGCATAGTAAGTGCTTAAAACCTGTGAGCTTTTCTTAGATGCATTCTTTGATCATGATATAACTTTAGAAATATATACATATTATGTATATAATTTTTCCATATTAATTGTGGATCTTCAAAACATAAAATTCTAAAACTTCATGAAAAATCACAAACTGAGCAAGTGTGCTGGCAGTATTGTTGACATCTCGGGCCTATGCCAAAGAAGTTTTTGATTTTCCCCTTTTTTCTGATGAGGGATTCCTCTTATGCTTACTTTACACTGGCAATAAAGTCAACAATAACAGAAATTTAGCACATAAGCAGTTATGGAAAACTGTTATAAAAATTGTGCAAACTACTGTACACAAGGTTTTCTTCAGGCACATGTATAAGACATAAGGACCAACATGTTAATTAAGTACAGGTCCTCTTGCTAGTGAATCTAAGAGTTCCTACTGTCATCTATAGGAATATTAACAATATAGCCACATATGATGTGTTAAATGGGTTGAAACACAATGGGCCTTTTGAAATCTCCAAGTTATTTTCTTTTAAGATGACAACCTTGGAATAGCTGTAGAATGATGTCATTATCAGAGTGAGTATTAACCATTTCTCCCAGTAAGTACAATGCGCTTTTACCAATTTCGTAGGTTCCAGTCAGCATTTAGGAAAGTTGTGGGGATTCTGTTTCTGTACCAGTTTAATTATTAGACTCTTCATCTTCATCCTCTGAACCTAAGTATGAAAAGTAACCAACAATGAATGCACACATTAAAAGGGCTGAACGAATCAACACTAGAAGTAGAGCGAGCCCGGTTTGCATTCACATCTATTTTGCTGCGAGAAGATGGTTCTCTGTCAGGTGGAGGGCCGTTGTCTATACTGCCACCTGGTCCTCGGATGTCACACAGGGGTGGATTCCATCCGTGCTGACAGTGACAATTTTTCCTTTTGTTGCACACCCCTCTGAAATTGTATTTCTTGACATCACAGTCAAAGCCCATATCTTGATGAAAAGTGCAATTTATTTTAAAACAGTAACTTCCTGGCCCACAGGTTGCACCGTCTATTACATTCGCAAGAGATAGCAGGTCTATTCCAAATTAGTAGTCGAATCCAAAGCATTTTTCTTGGTTAGCTAATAGCTGATGAAATGTGGTGTGCGTACCTCCACCAGGTACTTGTTTGACATTACGACAGTGCAAAGTGCCACAAAGTACATCATCTGATTCACATGTTTATGTGTTTCTCCTCTTTTGTATAAGAGCTGCCCACATTTTCCATATCGGTCACCCCTTACATTCAAGATATCATAGCACACTTGCGGGGCATCTGTTACTTCATAGCCAAACAGGGCTTGACACTGCATGTCACGGTCACTACAGTTTTCTCTCACAAAACGGATAATGCTGAACACGGGGTTCCATCCTGGATATAAATGTCATCTGGACAAGTAGCCTTTTTCCCGTCACAGTACTCCAATAGGTCACAAATGCCACCCTTCTCTCTACAAATCCTTCCAGGATGAGCATATTTACAGTTAACACAGCACTCTCCTGTACTGCATAGACTTCCAAGGGAGAGGGCACAATTGGTCTCACAACATTTATTTTCAGCATAGTCTTTCAAGGAGCCACAGTCACATTCTTCGTAACCATCTATGATCTTGTTACCACAACCAGGCGCTACATAAGGAAAATTATTGTATGGAGCCATTGTGTAAGCCAAACATTCATCATAAACATGCATTCGATAGTGGATTGGGGTATAAGAACAATTGCTGAACATATCCTTAAGACCTGGGTGAGGAGCCATGACACAGAAAGTTCTTCGAAAACATTTACAACCTGCTACATTATGGTTCACGTTAAGCATATGACCCAGTTAATGTGCAGCGACACTGGCACCTAAGAATAGATGATAATATGGTACATATACAAAATTACCCCCCAGTTGTTGTTGCATATTCCATCTTGCAAGCCAAAATGTGTTTTACCAGCGATTTTATGTCCTGTAAGAAGTATTATAGTATAATGAGAAATGAACTTATGCCATTCATAATATTTCCACAAACCTTAAATTTCCATAGCTCTACCTTCATTGTCATAATTTGTTACCTCAACTTGTTTCCTATTCTCCCATATGAACAAGACACGTATGTGGACAACCAGACGATGGTGACGATGAATAATGCTCCTATGAATATTCATCCCCACATCTTAGGGGTAATTTCCTAGCACTGCAATATCAGAAACATAGATTAGGTGTGAGTTTCACTCTCCAGGAAACCATGATTATACATCCTGTTTCTCCATTGGTGACATCTAGTTACATTTCCTTTCCATCACTCAGTCCAACTGCATTTGATTTTTATAAAGTGTGAATCTAATTGTCTCCTCTAAATTTTTCATCACCACTCCATTAGATATGTCTGATTAGGCTTGATCTTGTATAATGAGTTAGTAATTGTGCAGTGAAGTTTTAAGTCTCTCCTATGGGGCCACCATAAATACACAGGCGCTGCTCTCAGTGTTTCTGCAAACTTTGCCTCTTCAAATGCTGCATCTTCTTTTTCAATGGTACAGCATTCATCCTCTGTAGATCACTCTTTCACAAGCAGAGAAATCACATGCTCACACTTGGTCGAAGCCTCCATTGCCTTGGTTTCATAAGTCGAGTCATCCACCTGCAGCATCCCTCGCAGACCCCCAAGCAAGTGTCCAGTGTGCCCATGGACCCAGGAACCTCCTCTAAGTAGCAAAAGTAGTAGCAGTCTTGAGGGATAAAGGGGTAGTCCTCCTGCATGGCACCCTGGTCATTATCAGTGATAACTGGAAAATGTCTGGGCAGCAAGTCCTCCTTGATCTTCATGTGAACCACATATCTTTGGCCACAGAAGTGAATCCTGTAGGACAGCTGGTCTCGGACCCCAGCTCCAACCAGCCTGTGGAACCCTTCGTGGGAAGTCACAATTTCAGAGGAAGTGAAAAACCATCTAGGTAGGGTATGGGAACAACTGACCTGGTATAGGAGTAGCCAGAGGAGGGGCAACCTGAGAGGCCCTGTCAGGTGGGCCTTGGCCCAGATAGGCCCCATGAGCAAGGGAACCTGTGACCATGGAAAGTGAAGGCAAGACTAAAGCTACAGTATCATCTTTTCCAGCCAGAGGACAGCAGAGAGAGGCTGGATGTTTGGCACCCCAAGAGATAGAGTGAGGTGGGGTAGCTATTATATAACAATGGTGCATTCTTTGGGGGAGGCTGTGCTCAGTGATGTAGGGAGCCTGGGCTGAAAGGTCCCATGGTCTCTTAGAGAAGACGCAGGGAAAGGCTAAGTGGATTTGGGGGTAATTTTAAGACACTTGGTGGCTTTTTTCCTCAAGCCTAGAACATAATAGGTCAACATGACATTAAAATGGAGAATGGTAAGGACAGTGGAAGTTTCTCCGTATAAAAATTTGGAGGAGAGAATTAGATTCACACTTTATAAAAATCAAATGCAGTTGGACAAAGTGATGGAAAGGAAATGTAACTAGATGTAATGAATAGAAATACAGGATGTATAATCATGGTTTCCTGTAGAGTGAAATTCATACCTAGTCTATGTTTCTGAGATTGCAGTGCTAGGAAATTACCCCTAAGATGTGGGCATGAATATCCATAGGGGCATAATGCATGAATTTTCCCCATCAAATGGGAACAACCAGTACTCAACAGACCAATGGATAAACAAAAATGTCTATTTGTTCCATGGAATATTCTCACTAATTCAGAAGAGACTCCTGATACGTGTAAGAACATGGATTGAAAGATGAGACAGAGGGCCAGAGAACCAGGACACAGGGTTTATTAGAAGAGAAGACCCCTGCCGGGCTACCTTCCAAAGGGAGAAAGAGCACATGTGCAGGGGTGAAGGAGCCTTTCGAGAGGAGTTAAGGGAAGGGATGGGGATTAGGGTACTTGGCACACGCTGATTGGTGGATTTATATAAGGCACATGATTAGGGACTTAGGAATCAGGGGCTTAGGGTATTTGGCAGGTGCTGATTGCTGGTTTAATGTACAGTCCATATAAAGTGCCTGGTTAGGTATTCATGAATGTTTGGGCTGCAGGTAGAGTTCGCTTCATTCTGCGTCCATCAGTTGGGGGAAGGGAGGATCTATCATGGATGTGTCTCACAGATATGATAATGGTGTGATGATGGCAGAAAAACATGAGACCAAAGCAACTTAACATATGATATAAATTTTATGAGGCTCTAGAACATTCCAAAACCAGTTCTGGAAATAGAATTTAAATCAGTAGTTTCCTGACTTGGGAATGAAGGAGTGAACTTTCTAGTAATGGAAAACTTGTGGATCGTGACTGGAGTGTGCTGTATTAGTGTCCCTCTCAAATTCACACGTTGAAATTGTAAGTGTGTCTGGGTTTTGTGAAATGTGAGTAAGATTAAATTTAAAATTGTATCAGAAAAGAAGAAAAGACTAAAACATGCAACAGTACTTGTCTCTATCATATCCCACTCAAATCACCAATGGGGCCCCTAAAAAAACTATACTGATTCTGAAGAATGACTGTAAAATACATCAAGCTCTACACAGCAGAATCTGTTATTGTAGCTGCTACGTCAGATGTTCTGTCATTGCTAAAGCAAACTAAGCTGGCCTCAAGTGCATGACATGCTCCCATGGATTTAGTCATAGTGCTAATTGCTGTTATGATCAGAAAAAGTGTATCATAAACGACCAGGCTCCATGTGGCAAGGATACATGTCATTATTAATAGCTTTGCCGGCAAAGGCCATATTCATCCACCCCTTTACTTTTGTCTTATAATTTTGCACTTTCTTGGTATGCCAACGCTCTAGATATAGGATTTAAAAATTTAAGGCTAACCCTGAGCCCTTCTGCCCTTGCTTTACCTGGGAAAAGTCCAGCTATAATGAATCTGTCTTGGATATCTGGCCCAATTAGAAATCACTTTTAAGGAATACACATGGTAGGCCTTCCCATGCCACAGCCACCTTTTAGAAGTTATGGCGTAAATCCTGAATTTTCAATGCTATGCAGATGGGCAGACTACACCCAGCTGTGATTAAAATCTTATTTCACCATTCTGGAGAGAGCATAATAACCAAAGACAAAACCACACACTATCAAATTTATCATAGAAGAAATTAAACAGCCCCAGGGAAACAAAAGGTCCTTAAGAAATGTAAAATAGATTAGTAAGTAATGAACCAAAATTAAAAAAGTGTGGGAGGTAGGCGTTGGGGAGGAGAGAGGGAAAATCTTGCTGGGTCCACAATTAACATGCTCTAGTCAACAGACTGCTGAAACTGAAACAGATTTGCTCCCCTCCTAGGAAGGGAGTCTGGTTTCAACAATTGCCCATGCATCTACAAGAGATAAACCTGTTAATCAGTGTTCGTCCAACCTTGATTTTGGACATCCAGTTGCAGCCCCCCCATCTGGTAGTAGTATAGCAAATAGGGACTCAGAACCATCAAGGATGAAGGTCCAAATCACTCAACCACATACCAGTAAGCCACCTGCAAGTGCTGGCCATTAGAGCTTTATACAAGAAGGAATAATTGCAGTGTAACAGACTGATTCTCTCCTGCTACATCCCTCCTCCACAGTTGGGTGGCTGCCCTCATCTGGATTCTGTATTTTTATAAAGAACTTGATCTGAAGCCTAAGGCGTCTAAATGGCACAAATAGAACACACTACTTATCAGACTCTGTCCTAGTGCACTGTGTCTGAAGTTTTTGCTCCTGTTTCCTTTGACCTAAATGTCTGTCTTTGTACACACATCAGACAATGAGTTCTGTTCTGTAATTTATAGACAGGTTGTGATTAGTCAGTTCCTTAGATTTTAATTGTGAGATACTATGACTTCAACAACCACATGCCTAAGTGATATAGTCTGCAAGGAAACAAAGCTTGATCAGGTGCATGTAATTGAGTAGGATCAAAACTCACGAGAAGGTTGTAAACATCTTGCCCACGCCCTTACTTTGTCTCCTAGCATCTGGTTATAAAATAAACACATGGCTTGTAGTCCATGGCACTGTCACTAGCTCTCCATCAGAGAGGCTCTATATTAAGGAGGACATGTCCCACTGAGCCCCTGGTCTCATTGTCTTGTTTGTATTTTCTCAATCCTTCACAGGCCCCACTCACGTTCACTCTTGGCTGTGCTTACGTGACACAGGATACTAAGACTTCAATAACCAGAGGCCTTATGAAATGATGTATCAGCATCAATGGCTCCTTGAGTGTTTTTGCAATAAAGATGCAAAGCTGAAGTCATTATATTTGCAACTAGTGGCCTGGTGCATGAAAGTCATGCATGGCGTGAGTTAGGGAGGGGGCTTTGTGTCCCTCAGCCCAGCCTGCAATCTGGAACCTCTTAAGGGATGTGTGACTGCACTTTCACAGTTCAGGACTGATGGCTCCCAACCACTCGCCAGCCTGCCTGCCTGATTGCCCCTAACCGCTTCTGCTTGCCTTCCTGATCATGCCCTAACTTCTCCCCTGCCAGCTTAATAAATGCCTAACTGCTCTCCTGCGGCCCAGCTGCCAATAACTGCCTTCTCCTGCTGGTCTGGTCTCCCCTAACTGCTTTCCCCTGCCGGCCTGGTCTTGTCTAACTTCTCACCCCTGCTACTGATCCCCCAGCCCAAATACCGTCCCATGCTGGCATGGTACCCTCCAATGGCCCTTCTCTACTGGTCCAGTCACCCATTTCTGCCCTCTCGTGCAGGGCTAATGGCCCATAACTGACCTCCCCTGCATGCCTGGGTACCACCCTCCTAACTGTTTTAACTTGCAGGTCTGATGACCCTAAATCAGGCCCACTTCCCCCTAACTTTCCTCCCATACTAGCCTGCCCACCCCAATTTCCCTCACCGGTTGGCCAGGTCAACCCAAACTTCATTCCCCTGCTGGCCTCCTCACCCCCATAGCCCTCATTACCAGTCTGGTCCCCAGCAACAGCCCTACCCTGCAGGCCTGGTCTCCCTGAACTGCCTTCCCCTGCAGAAACCCCGAGAGCTGTGCCTGTGTAATGTGTCCCTTGATTGCTGTCCTCTGCTGGCTTGATCAAACACAACTGATCTCCCAAGCAGGCCTGGGTCCCCAGCCTCCCCTGTATTCCTGGACACCCCCAACAGTCCTCCCCTGCTGGCCAACTGTGGCAGCCATCTTGTGACCAGGTGGGGTCTGCCATCTTAGACCACATGAAGGTGACCATCTTGTGTGTTGGAGTGATGGTCAATTTGCATATTACATCTTTATTATATAGGATACTCCAGTTTAGCACAACCAAAGAAGAATAATGACAATTAGGAAAATGTCAGAGTTAGCACAGAATGTGCTTCCAACCTGGGGGCATTTCTTAGATGTTTTCTTTGAGCATGATTTAACCTCAGAAATACATATCTATAATTTCTACATGTATTTGTGGATCTTGAAAACATAAAATTCTAAGACTTCATGAAGGATCACAAACTGAGCAAGTGGTAGCAGTACTTTTGATATCATGATCCTATGCCCCAGAAGTATTTTTATCTTCCCAGTTTTTCTAAAGAGGAATTCCTCATATGCTTACTTTACACTCACAATAAAGTCAACAAATAACGGAAATTTAGTACATAACTAGTTAATGGAAAACTGTTATAAAAATCGTGCACACTACTGTACACAAGGTTTTCTTCAGGTGTATCTATAAGACATAAGGACCAACATCTTACTTAAGTACGGGTCCTCTTGCTAGTGAATCTAAGTACCTACTATCATCTAAAGTAGGGGTGTCGAACTCAATCAGAGAAGGGGCCAAAATCTAAAATCCAGCCTAAATCGCGGGCCGAATGGTTTACTGAACAGTCATAAACTGACAATGTCATAAACTGACAGCGGAGTGCAGTGATGACAGCGAGGTGCGGGCCACATTGCAAGGCCTGGCCGGCCGGATTTGGCCCGCGGGCCTTGTGTTTGACACATGTGATCTAAAGGAATATTAACAATATGGCCACATACGACCTGTTAAATGAGTTGAAACACACTGGGCCTTTTGAAATCTCCAAGTTATTTTATTTCAAGATGACAACCTTGGAATAGCTATAGAATGATGTCATTATCAGAGTGAGTATTAACCATTTCTCCCAGGATGTACAATGTGATTTTACGGATTGCGTAGGTTCCAGTCAGCAATTAGGAAAGTTGTAGGGATTCTGTTTCTGTACCAGGTTAATTATGAGACTCTTCATCTTCATCTTCATCCTTTCCTGAACCTAAGTATGAAATGCAGCCAATAATGAATGCACACATTAAAAGGGCTGCCCGAATCATTACTAGAACTCGAGGCATGTTTACATTCACATCTATTTTGCCGCGAGTAGATGGTTCTCTGTCAAGTGGAGGGCCGCTGTCTATACTGCCACCTGGTCCTCGGATGTCACACAGGGGTGGATTCCATCCATGCTGACAGTGACAATTTTTCCTATTGTTGCACACCCCTCTGTAATTGCATTTCTTGACATCACAGTCAAAGCCCATGTCTCGATGAAAAGTGCAATTCTTGTTAAAACAGTAACTTCCTGGCCCACAGGTTGCACCATCTATTACATACCCCAGTGGTGGCAGGTCTATGCCAAAGTGGTAATCGAATCCAAAGCATTTTTCTTGCTTGGCTAATAGCTGATGAAATGTAGTGTGCTCACCTCCACCAGGTACTTCTTTGACATCACGACAGTGCAAAATTCCACAAAGAACATCATCTGACTCACATGGTTTATGTCTTTCTCCCCCTTTATAAAAGTGCTGTCCACAGTTTCCAAATCGGTCACCCCTTACATTCAAGATATCATAGCACACTTGTGGGGCATCTCTTACTTGGTAGCCAAACAGGGCTTGACACTGCAAGTCACGGTCACTACAGTTTCCTCTCACACAAACGGATAATGCCGAACACGGGGTTCCATCCTGGATATAAAAGTCATCTGGACAAGTAGCCTTTTTCCCGTCACAGTATTCCAATAGGTCACAAATGCCACCCTTCTCTCTACAAATCCTTCCAGGATGAGCATATTTACAGTTAACACAGCACTCTCCTGTACTGCATTGACTTCCAAAGGAGAGGGCACAATTGGTCTCACAACATTTATTTTCAGCACAGTCTTTCAAGGAGCCACAGTCACATTCTTCGGAACCATCTATGATCTTGTTGCCACAACGAGGCGCTACATAAGGAAAATTATTGTATGGTGGTCTTGTGTAAGCCAAACATTCATCATAAACTTGCATTCGATAGTGCAATGGCGTATAAGAACAATTGCTGAACATATCATTAAGACCTACGTAACGAGCCATGACACAAAAAGTTCTTCGAAAACATTTACAACCAGCTACATCATGCTTCATGTTAAACATATGACCCAGTGTATGTGCAGCAACACTGGCACTAAAGAATAGATGAAAATATTTTACATATACATACATTGCCCCCCAGTTGGGGTTGCATAAACCATCATCAAAGGCAAAATATTCTCTCTCAGCGATTTTATGTCCTGTAAGAAGTACTGCTGTATCATGATTTATTGTGGGATAATATTTTTCATATTTATAGTAACCATATGATGTCATAGCTTGATGTATAGAATCCCAAATCGTTAAGTCCTTTTCATCTTGATACTCCCATATGATCAAGGCATGTAAGTGGACAACCAGACGATGATGATAATAAATGCTGTGTAATATGCTGTTCATCATCACTACTCTCTCTATTATATCTGTCTTATTGGGCCTGCTCCTGAATAATGAGTTACTAACTGTGTAGAGAAGATTGACATCTCTCCTATGGGGCCACCATAAATACACAGGTGCTGCTCTCGGGGTTTCTGCAAACTTTGCCTCTTCAAATGCTAGATCTGCATCTTCTTTTTGAATCGTACAACGTTCGTCCTCTGTTGATGGTTCTTTTACAAGCAGAGAAATCACATGCTCAAACTTGGTCGAAGCCTCCATAGGCTTGATTTCATAAGTCGAGTCATCCACCTGCAGCATGCCTCGCAGACCCCCATAGCAAGTGTCCAGTGTTCCCATAGACCCAGGAACCTCCTCCAAGTAGCAAAAGTAGTAGCAGTCTCGAGGGATAAAGGGGTAGTCCTCCTGCATGGCACCCTGGTCATTATCCGTGATAACTGGAAAATGTCTCGGCAGGAAGTCCTTCTTGACCTTCATGTGAACCACATGTCTTCGGCCACTGAAGTGAATCCTGTAGGAGAGCTGGTCTCGGACCCCAGCTCCACCCAGCCTGTGGGACACCTTCCTGGGAATCACAATTTCAGAGGAAGTGAAACGCCATCCGGGTAGGGCATGGGAACAACTGACCTGGGACAGGAGTAGCCAGAGGAGGGGCAGCCAGAGAGGCCCTGTCAGGTGGGCCTTGGCCCAGGCAGTTGCCATGAACAAGGGATCCTGTGACCATAGAAAGTGCAGGCAAGACTAAAGCTGCAGTGGCATCTTTTCCAACAGGAGGACAGCAGAGACAGGCTGGCTGTTTGGCACCCCCAGAGCCTGGGAGGGGGAGGGGTTAGCTATTGCATAACAATGGTGCATTCTTTGGGGGAGGCTGTGCTCAGTGATGTAGGGAGCCTGGGCTGAAAGGTCCCCTGGTCTCTTAGAGAGGACTCAGGGGAAGGCTAAGTGGATTTGGGGGTAATTTAAAGACACTTGTTGGCTTTTTTCCTCAAGCCTAGAACATAATAGGTCAACATGACATTAAAATGGAGAATTGTAAGGAGAGTGGAAGCTTCTCTGTATAAGAATTTTGAGGAGAGAATTAGATTCTCTCACAGTTTATAAAAATCAAATGCAGTTGGACTGAGTGTTGGAAAGAAAGTGTAAGTAGATGTCACCAATAGAAAAACCGGGGTGTATAATCATAGTTTCTTATAGAGTGAAACTCACATTACTCTATGTCCCAAGATTGTACTGCTAGGAAATTACCACTAAGATGTGGGTATGAATATTCATAGGGGCATTATTCATGAATTTATCCCATCAAATGGAAACAACTACTACTCAACAGACCAATGGATAAACAAAAGGGTATATTTGTCCCATAGAATATTCTCAGCAAATTAGAAGAGACTCCTGATACGTGTAAGAACATGGCTGTGTCGCACAGATATGATGATGATGATGATGATGATGATGATGATAGAAAGACATGAGACCAAATCAACATAATATATGATTTAAATTTTATGATGTTCTAGAAACCGCCAAAGCCAGTTCTAGCAATAGAATTTAAATCAGTAGTTTCCTGACTTTGGAATGGAGGAGTGGAGAGATCTTTACAGTGATGGAAAACGTGTGTATCTTGACTGGGAAGTGCTATAATTAATTATTTGTGTCCCAAATTCACTTGTTGAAATTGTAAGTGTACCTGGGTTTTGTGAAATTTGAGTAAACTTTAAAATTGTATCAGAAAAAAATAAAAGTCTAAAACATGCAGCAGTGGTTGTCTCTAACAGAACCCACTCAAATCACCAATTGGCCCCCTACAAAAACCATACTGATTCTGAAGAATGACTGTAAATTACATCAAGCTCTACACAGCAGAATCTCTTATTGTAGCTGCTGAATCAGATGTCCTGTCATTGCTAGAGCAAACTAAGGTGGCCTCAAGTGCATGTATTTAGTCATAGTGCTAATTTCTATTATGATCTGAAAAAGAGTATCATAAACAACCAGACTCCATGAGGCAAGGATAAATGTCCTTATATTATAGCTTTGCCTCTATCAGCAAGGGCTATATTCACCGATGTCCTTACCTTTGTCTTATAATTTTGCACTTTCTTGGTATGCCAAAGC
Source organism: Pipistrellus hanaki (assembly GCF_964339955.1). NCBI lineage: Eukaryota > Metazoa > Chordata > Mammalia > Chiroptera > Vespertilionidae > Pipistrellus > Pipistrellus hanaki. The sequence continues at coordinate 24,432,838 of NC_140503.1, forward strand.
CCTAGATATAGGATTTAAAAATTTAAGGCTAACCTTGATTCATTTCTGCCCTTGCTTTAACTGGGAGAAGTCCAGCTGCAATGAATCTGTCTCAGATATATGGCCCAATTAGAAATCACTTTTAAGGAATACACATGGTAGGCCTTCCCATGACACAGCCACCTTGAGAAGTTTGACGTACACCTTGAATTGTCAATGCTATTTAAAAACATTTTAGATGGGCAGACTATTTCCACACTGTGGTTAAAATCTTATTTCACCATTCTGGAGAGAGCATGATAACCAAAGACAAAACCACACACTGTCTAAGTCATCATAGAAGAAATTAAACAGCCCCTAGGAAACAAGAGGTCCTTAACAAATGCAAAACAGATTAGTAAGGATATGAGCTAATATTGAAAAAGTGGTGGCGGGAGTCAGGGAAAGAAAAGACGAAAAATATTGCTCGGTCCACAATTGACATGCTCTGGTCAACAGGCTGCTGAATCTGAAAAAGAATTGCTCTCCTCCTTAGAAGAGAGCCTGGTCCCAACAGTTGCCCATGAATCAGCAAGAAATAACCCTCTTAGTCAGTGGTTATCCAACCTCGATTTTTGGAGAGCCAGTTGACAACTGCAAATGCAGCCCCCCTGTTTGGTAAGGGTATAGAAAATAGGGACTCAGACCCATCTTGGATGGAAGTCCAAATCACTCAACCACATACCAGTAAGCCACCTGCAAGTGCTGGCCATGAGAGCTCTATACAAGATGGATTAATTAATTGCAGTGTGACAGACTGATTCGTTCCTGCTGCATCCCTCCTCTACCACTTGCTGGCTGCCTTCATCTGGACTCAGTACTTGCACAAAGAAACTTGATCTGAAGGGCACAAATACAAAACACTACTTATCAGACTCTGTCCTAGTGCACTATTTCTGAAGTGATTGCTTCCTGTTTCCTTTGACCTAAATGTGTGTCTTTGTGCACACATATCAGACAAGGAGTTCTGTTCTGTCATTTATAGGCAGGCCGTGATTAGTCAATTCCTTAGATTTTAATTATGACATACTGTGGATAGCAGCTTCAGTGTTTGGACAGGGTCAAGCCTTGGACTAATGAAAGGGCACAGTCCTCTCATGGCCACGTTCAAGTGCCAGCTTGGAGTCAGGGCTCTCCCAGCACAATTATAGGCAACAGCTATAGTTGTAAGCTTGAACCTATGGTTCAAACAGGTTGCCCCACGTGCCTAAGTGATATAGGCTGCAAGGAAACAAAGCTTGATCAGGTGCATGTAATTGAGAAGGATCAAAATTCTTGAGAATGTTGTAAACATCTTCACCACTCCCTTACTTTGCCTCCTGGCATCTGGTTATAAAATAAAGTCATGCCTTGTATTCCGTGGTACTGTCGCTAGGTCTGCATCAGAAAGGACAGTGTCCCACTGAGCCCCAGCTCTCATTCTCTTGTCTGTCTTTTCTCAACCCTTCACCAGCCCCAGTCAGGTTCACTCTTGGTCATGCTGGTATGGCCCAAGATATTATGACTTCAATATCAGAGGCCTTATGAAATGATGTATCAGCATGAATGGCTCCTCTGGTGTAGTTTTGCGATAAAGATGCAAGGCTGAAGTCATTATATTTGCAAGTAGAGGCCTGGTGCATGAAATTTGTACATGGGGATGGGTTGGGAAGGGGGGCGTTGTGTCCTTCAGCCCAGCCTGCCATCTGGGACCCCTTGAGGGATGTTTGACTGCCCTCTCACAATTCAGGACTGCTGGCTCCCAAACACTCGTCTGCCAGCCTGCCTGATTGCCCCAACCGCTTCTGCCTGACAGCCTGATCACCCCTAACCTCTCTTCTGCCAACCTCATCAATGCCTAACTGCTCTTCTGCCGGCCTGAGTGCCCCGAACTGCCTTCTTCTGGTGGCGTGGTTTCTCCTAACTGCTCTCCCCTGCTGTCCTGGTCGCCCCCAACTGCCCTCACCTGCAGGCCTAATCCAACCCAACTATCCTCTCATGCTGACCTGGTCACCCCTAATTGCCCTCCTCTGCCACCCCTACCTGCCCTTCCCTGCAGGTCTGATCACCCACAAATAACCTCCCATGCAGGCCTGATTGGCCCTAACTGTGCTCCACTGCCGGCTCAATCATCCCTTACCACAATATGTTGCCAGCCTGGTCACCCTTAACTGCCCTCCACTGTCAGGTCAGTTGCCCCAACTCCCCTCCCCACAGGCCTGGTCCTCTCCCATTGCCCTCCCCTATAGTCCTTGTCTCCTTTAAGTGATCTCCCCTGCTGGCCTGATCATCCATAACTGACCTCCCATACAGGTCTGGTTGCCCCCAACTGCCTTCCTTTATAGGTCGGATCTTACCAACTACTCTTGCATGCAGGCCAGCGTTCCCCATCCCCCCCACCCACACTGTCCTCCCCAGTTGGCCAGGTCACCCCTCACTGCCCCTCCTTGCCAGCCTGGTCATCCCCAACTGCCTACACCTGCAGATGTGGTCCAGCCCACAACTGCTCTCCCCCTGCCAATCTAATCTCCCCTAATTGTTCTCCTCTGCTGGCCTGATCGCCCATAACAGAATTCCCCAGCAGGCCTTGGTCCCTCACAACTGTCTTCCCCTGTGTGCCTGGTCACCTCCAACTTCCCTCCCCTGCTGACCATCTTGTGGCAGCCATCATGTGTCCTCCTGGGGGCGAGAAATTTGACAGCATGAGGGTGGCCATCTTGTGTGTTGCAGTGATGGTCAGTTTTCATATTAACTCTTTAAAATATAGGATACCCCAGGTTGACCACAACCAAAGAAGAATAATGACAATTAGGAAAATGACAGAGTTAGCATAGTAAGTGCTTAAAACCTGTGAGCTTTTCTTAGATGCATTCTTTGATCATGATATAACTTTAGAATATATATATATGTATATATATATATGTATATATATGTATATTATGTATATAATTTTTCCATATAATTGCGGATCTTCAAAACATAAAATTCTAAAACTTTATGTAGAATCACAAACTGAGCAAGTGTGGTAGCAGTATTGTTGATATCAAGAGCCTATGCCAGAGAAGTTTTTGATCTTCACTGTTTTTCTGATTAGGGATTCCTCTTATGCTTACTTTACACTGGCAATAAAATCAACAATAACAAAAATTTAGCATATAAGCAGTTATGGAAAACTGTTATAACAATTGTGCAAACTACTGTACACAAGGTTTTCTTCAGGCACATATATAAGACATGAGGACCAACATGTTCATTAAGTACAGGTCCTCTTGCTAGTGAATCTAAGAGTTCCTACTATCATCTATAGGAATGTTAACAATATTGCCACATATGATGTGTTAAATGGGTTGAAACACAATGGGCCTTTTGAAATCTCCAAATATTTTATTTCAGGAAGACAACCTTGGAATAGCTGTAGAATGATGTCATTATCAGAGTGAGTATTAACCATTTCTCCAGTAAGTACAATGTGATTTTACCGATTGTGTAGGTTCCAGTCAGCATTTAGGAAAGTTGTAGGGATTCTGTTTCTGTACCAGTTTAATTATTAGACTCTTCAACTTCATCCTCTGAACCTAAGTATGAAAAGTAACCAACAATGAATGCACACATTAAAAGGGCTGAACGAATCATTACTAGACGTAGAGCCCTGTTTGCATTCACATCTATTTTGCTGGGAGATGATGGTTCTCTGTCATGTGGAGGGCCGCTGTCTATACTGCCACCTGGTCCTCGGATGTCACACAGGGGTGGATTCCATCCGTGCTGACAGTGACAATTTTTCCTATTGTTGCACACCCCTCTGAAATTGCATTTCTTGACATCACAGTCAAAGCCCATGTCTTCATTAAGTGCAATTCATTTTAAAACAGTAACTTCCTGGCCAACAGGTTGGACCGTCTATTACTAGGCAAGAGATAGCAGGTCTATTCCAAATTAGTAGTCGATTCCAAAGCATTTTTTCTTGGTTAGCTAATAGTGTGCTCACATCCACCAGGTACTTGTTTGACATTACGACACTGCAAAGTTCCACAAAGAACATCATCTGACTCACATGTTTATGTGTTTCTCCTCTTTTGTATAAGAGCTGCCCACATTTTCCATATCGGTCACCCCTTACATTCAAGATATCATAGCACAATTGCGGGGCATCTCTTACTTCATAGCCAAACAGGGCTTGACACTGCATGTCACGGTCACTACAGTTTCCTCTCACACAAACGGATAATGGTGAACATGGGGTTCCATCCTGGATATAAAAGTCATCTGGACAAGTAGCCTTTTTCCCGTCACAGTATTCCAATAGGTCGCAAATGCCACCCTTCTCTCTACAAATTCATCCAGGATGAGCATATTTACAGTTAACACAGCACTCTCCTGTACTGCATTGACTTCCAAGGGAGAGGGCACAATTGGTCTCACAACATTAATTTTCAGCATAGTCTTTCAAAGAGCCACAGTCACATTCTTCGGAACCATCTATGATCTTGTTGCCACAACGAGGCGCTACATAAGGAAAATTATTTTATGGAGCCATTGTGTAAGCCAAACATTCATCATAAACATGCATTCGATAGTGGATTGGTATATAAGAACAATTGTTGAACATATCCTTAAGACTTGGGTGAGGAGCCATGACACAGAAAGTTCTTCGAAAACATTTACAACCTGCTACATTATGGTTCACGTTAAGCATATGACCCAGTTAATGTGCAGCGACACTGGCACCTAAGAATAGATAATAATATGGTACATATACAAAATTACCCCCCAGTTGTTGTTGCATATTCCATCTTGCAAGCCAAAATGTGTTTTACCAGCGATTTTATGTCCTGTAAGAAGTATTATAGTATAATGAGAAATGAACTTATGCCATTCACAATATTTCCACAAACCTTAAATTTCCATAGCTCTACCTTCATTGTCATAAATTGTTACCTCAACTTGATTCCTATCCTCCCATATGAACAACACACGTATGTGGACAACCAGACGATGATGATGATGAATAATGCTCCTATGAATATTCATGCCCACATCTTAGGGGTAATTTCCTAGCACTGCAATGTCAGAATCATAGATTAGGTGTGAGTTTCACTCTCCAGGAAACCATGATTATACATCCTGTTTCTCCACTGGTGACATCTAGTTACATTTCCTTTCCATCACTCAGTCCAACTGCATTTGATTTTTATAAAGTGTGAATCTAATTCTCTCCTCCAAATTTTTCATCACCACTCCATTAGATATGTCTGATTAGGCTTGATCTTGTATAATGAGCTAGTAATTGTGCAGTGAAGTTTTAAGTCTCTCCTATGGGGCCACCATAAATACACAGGCGCTGCTCTCAGGGTTTCTGCAAACTTTGCCTCTTCAAATGCTGCATCTTCTTTTTCAATGGTATAGCATTCGTCCTCTGTTGATCACACTTTCACACACAGTGAAATCACATGCTCACACTTGGTCAAAGCCTTCATTGCCTTGGTTTCATAAGTCGAGTCATCCACATGCAGCATGCCTCACAGCCCCCAAACAATTGTCCAGTGTGCACATGGACCCAGGAACCTTCTCCAAGTAGCAAAATTAGAGCAGTAGGTAGTCCTCCTGCATGGCACCCTGGTTGTCATCGGTGATAACTGGAAAATGTCTGGGCAGCAAGTTCTTCTTGATCTTCATGTGAACCACATGTCTTTGGACACTGAAGTGAATCTTGTAGGAGAGCTGGTCTCAGACCCCAGCTCCACCCAGCCTGTGGGACACCATCCTGGGAATTCACAATTTCAGAGGAAGTGAAACGCCATTTGGGTAGAGCATGGGAACAACTGACCTGGTATAGGAGTAGCCAGTGGAGGGGCAGCCAGAGAGGCCCTGTCAGGTGGGCCTTGGCCCAGGCAGGCCCCATCAGTGAGGGAACATGTGACCATAGAAAGTGAAGGGAAGACTAAAGCTGCAGTATCATCTTTTCCAGCAAGAGGACAGCAGAGCAAGGCTGGATGTTTGGCACCCCAAGAGCCAGAGTGAGGGGGGTAGCTATTATATAACAATGGTGCATTCTTTGGGGGAGGCTGTGCTCAGTGATGTAGGGAGCCTGGGCTGAAAGGCCCCCTGGTCTCTTAGAGAAGACGCAGGGAAAGGCTAAGTGGATTTGGGGGTAATTTTAAGACAGTTGGTGGCTTTTTTCCTCAAGCCTAGAACATAATAGGTTAACATGACATTAAAATGGAGAATGGTAAGGACAGTGGAAGTTTTTCCGAATAAAAATTTGGAGGAGAGAATTAGATTCACACTTTATAAGCATCACATGCAGCTGGACTGAGTGATGGAAAGGAAATGTAACTAGATGTAATGAATAGAAATACAGGATGTATAATCATGGTTTCCTGTAGAGTGAAACTCATACCTAGTCTATGTTTCTGAGATTGCAGTGCTAGGAAATTACCCCTAAGATGTGGGCATGGGCTTGAATATTCATAGGGGCATAATGTATGAATTTTCCCCATCAAATGTGAACAACCAATACTCAACAGACCAATGGATAAACAAAAATGTATATTTGTTATATGGAATATTCTCAGTAATTCAGAAGAGACTCCTGATATGTGTAAGAACATGGATTGAAAGATGAGACAGAGGGCCAGAGAACCAGGACACAGGGTTTATTAGAAGAGAAGACCCCTGCTAGGCTACCTTCCAAAGGGAGAAAGAGCACATGTGCAGGGGTGAAGGAGCCTTTTGAGAGGAGTTAAGGGAAGGGATCGGGATTAGGGTACTTGACACACGCTGATTGGTGGATTCATATAAGGCTCATGATTAGGGACTTAGGAATCAGGGGCTTAGGGTATTTGGCAGTGGCTGATTGCTGGTTCAATGTACAGTCCATATAAAGTGCCTGGTTAGGTATTCATGAATGTTTGGGCTGCAGGTAGAGTTCGCTTCATTCTGCGTCCATCAGTTGGGGGAAGGGAGGATCAATCATGGATGTGTCTCATAGATATGATAATGGTGTGATGATGGCAGAAAACATGAGACCAAAGCAACTTAACATATGATATAAATTTTATGAGGTTCTAGAACATTCCAAAACCAGTTCTGGAAATAGAATTTAAATCAGTAGTTTCCTGACTTGGAAATGAAGGAGTGAACTTTCTAGTAATGGAAAACTTGTGGATCATGACCAAAGTGTGCTGTATTAGTGTCCCTTTCAAATTCACATGTTGAAATTGTAAGTGTGTCTGGGTTTTGTGAAATGTGAGTAAAATTAAATTTAAAATTGTATCAGAAAAGAAGAAAAGACTAAAACATGCAACAGTACTTGTCTCTATCATATCCCACTCAAATCACCAATGGGGCCCCTAAAAAAAGCCATACTGATTCTGAAGAATGACTGTAAAATACATCAAGCTCTACACAGCAGAATCTGTTATTGTAGCTGCTACGTCAGATGTCCTGTCATTGCTAGAGCAAACTAAGCTGGCCTCAAGTGCATGACATGCACCCATGGATTTAGTCATAGTGCTAATAGCTGTTATGATCAGAAAAAGTGTATCATAAACAACCAGGCTCCATGTGGCAAGGATAAATGTCACTATTAATAGCTTTGCCGGCAAAGGCCATATTCATCCATCCCCCTTACTTTTGTCTTATAATTTTGCACTTTCTTGTTATGCCAAAGCCCTAGATATAGGATTTCAAAATTTAAGGCTAACCCTGAGAACTTCTGCCCTTGCTTTACCTGAGAAAAGTCCAGCTATAATGAATCTGTCTTGGATATCTGGCCCAATTAGAAATCACTTTTAAGGAATACACATGGTAGACCTTCCCATGACACAGCCACCTTTTAGAAGTTATGGCATACATCCTGAATTTTCAATGCTATGTAGATGGGCAGACTAAACCCACCCTGTGATTAAAATCTTATTTCACCATTCTGGAGAGAGCATGATAACCAAAGACAAAACCGCACACTAAGTCATTATAGAAGAAATTAAACAGCCCCAGGGAAACAAAAGGTCCTTTAGGAATGTAAAATGAATTAGTGAGTAATGAACCAAAATGGAAAAAATGGGGGAGGTAGGCAGTGGGAAGGAGAGAGGGAAAATCTTGCTGGGTCCACAATTAACATGCTCTAGTCAACAGACCGCTGAAACTGAAACAGATTTGCTCCCCTCCTAGGAATGGAGTCTGGTTTCAACAATTGCCCATTCATCTACAAGAGATAAACCTGTTAATCAGTGTTCGTCCAACCTTGATTTTGGACATCCAGTTGCAGCCCCCCCGTCTGGTAGTAGTATAGCAAATAGGGACTCAGAACCATCAAGGATGAAGGTCCAAATCACTCAACCACATACCAGTAAGCCACCTGCAAGTGCTGGCCATTAGAGCTTTATATAAGGACTAATTGCTGTGTGACAGACTGATTCTCTCCTGCTGTATTCCTCCTCCACTGTTGGATGGCTGCCCTCATCTGGATTCTGTGTTTTTATAAAGAACTTGATCTGAAGCCTAAGGCGTCTAAATGGCACAAATAGAACACACTACTTATCAGACTCTGTCCTAGTGCACTGTGTCTGAAGTATTTGCTTCCTGTTTCCTTTGACCTAAATGTCTGCCTTTGTACACACATCAGACAATGAGTTCTGTTCTGTAATTTATAGACAGGTTGTGATTAGTCAATTCCTTAGATTTTAATTGTGAGATACTATGACTTCAACAACCACATGCCTAAGTGATATAGTCTGCAAGGAAACAAAGCTTGATCAGGTGCATGTAATTAAGTAGGATCAAAACTCACGAGAAGGTTGTAAACATCTTGCCCACACCCTTACTTTGTCTCCTAGCATCTGGTTATAAAATAAACATATGGCTTGTAGTCCATTGCGCTGTCACTAGCTCTCCATCAGAGAGGCTCTATATTAAGGAAGACAGTGTCCCACTGAGCCCCCTCTCTCATTGTCTTGTTTGTATTTTCTCAATTCTTCACAGGCCCCACTCACGTTCACTCTTGGCTGTGCATATGTGACACAGGATACTATGACTTCAATAACCAGAGGCCTTATGAATTGATGTATCAGCATCAATGGCTCCTTGAGTGTTTTTGCAATAAAGATGCAAAGCTGAAGTCATTATATTTGCAACTAGTGGCCTGGTGCATGAAAGTCATGCATGGCATGAGTTAGGGAGGGGGCTTTGTGTCCCTCAGCCCAGCCTGCAATCTGGAACACCTTAAGGGATGTGTGACTGCACTCTCACAGTTCAGGCCTGCTGGCTCCCAACCACTCGCCAACCTGCCTGCCCGATTGCCCCTAACCGCTTCTGCTTGCCTTCCTGATCATGCCCTAACTTCTCCCCTGCCAGCTTGATAAATGCCTAACTGCTCTCCTGCCGCCAGCTGCCCCTAACTGCCTTCTCCTGCTAGTCTGGTCTCCCCTAACTGCTTTCTTCTGCAGGCCTGGTCTTGTCTAACTTCTCACCCCTGCTACTGATCCCCCAGCCCAAATACCGTCCCATGCTGGCATGGTCCTCTAAATGGCCCTCTCTACTGGTCCAGTCACCCATATCTGCGCTCTCCTGCAGGGCTAATGGCCCATAACTGACCTCCCCTGCAGGACTGGGAACCACCCTCCTAATTGTCTTAACCTGCAGGTCTGATGACCCTAAATCAGGCCCACTTCCCCCTAACTTTCCTCCCATACTAGCCTGCCCACCCTAATTTCCCTCCCCGTTTCGCCAGGTCAACCCAAACTTCGTTCCCCTGCTGGCCTCCTCACCCCCAATAGCCTTCATTACCAGTCTGGTACCCAGAAACAGACCTACCCTGCAGCCCTGGTCTCCCTGAACTGCCTTCCCCTGCAGAAACCCTGAGAGCTGTGCCTGTGTAATGTGTCCCTTGAGTGCTGTCCTCTGCTGGCTTGATCACCCACAACTGATCTCCCAAGCAGGCCTGGGTCCCACACCTCCTGTTTATTCCTGGTCACCCCCAATGGCCCTCTCCTGCTGGCCAACTGTGGCAGCCATCTTGTGACCACGTGGGGGCTGCCATCTTTGACCACATGAAGGTGACCATCTTGTGTGTTGGAGTGATGTTCAATTTGCATATTACATCTTTCTTATATAGGATTACCCTGTTTAGCACAACCAAAGAATAATAATGACAATTAGGAAAATGTCAGAGTTAGCATAGAATGTGCTTCAAACCTGCTAGCATTTCTTAGATGTTTTCTTTGAGCATGATTTAACCTTAGAAATACATATCTATAATTTCTACATGTATTTGTGGATCTTGAGAACATACAATTCTAAGACTTCATGAAGGATCAAAAGCAGAGCAAGTGGTAGCAGTACTGTTGATATCACGGGCCTATGACCCAGAAGTTTTTTTTTATCTTCCCAGTTTTTCTAAAGAGGGATTCCTCATATGCTTACTTTACACTTACAATAAAGTCAACAAATAACGGAAATTTAATACATAACTAGTTAATGGAAAACTGTTATAAAAATCGTGCACACTACTGTACACAAGGTTTTCTTCAGGCGTATCTATAAGACATAAGGACCAACATCTTACTTAAGTACAGGTCCTCTTGCTAGTGAATCTAAGTACCTACTATCATCTAAAGGAATATTAACAATATGGCCACATATGATGTGTTAAATGAGTTGAAACATACTGGGCCTTTTCAAATCTTCAAGTTATTTTATTTCAAGATGAAAACCTTGGTATAGCTATAGAATGATGTTATTATCAGAGTGAGTATTAACCATTTCTCCCAGTAAGTACAATGTGTTTTTACCGATTGTGTAGGTTCCAGTTAGAACTTAGGAAAGTTGTGGGGATTCTGTTTCTGTACCAGTTTCTTCATCTTCATCTTCATCTTCATCTTCATCTTCATCCTTTCCTGAACCTAAACATGAAATGCAGCCAATAATGAATGCACACATTAAAAGGGCTGAACGAATCATTACTAGAACTGGAGCCTTGTTTACATTCACATCTATTTTGCCACGAATAGTTGGTTCTCTGTCAGGTGGAGGGCCGCTGTCTATACTGCCTCCTCGTCCCCAGATGTCACACCGAGGTGGTTTCCATCCATGCTGACAGTGACAATTTTTTCTATTGTTGCACACCCCTCTGTAATAGCATTTCTTCACATCACAGTCAAAGGCCATGTCTTCAAAAAGAGTGCAATTCTTGTTAAAACAGAAACTTCCTGGCCCACAGGTTGCACCATCTATTACATACCCAAGTGGTGGCAGGTCTATGCCAAAGTGGTAATCAAATCCAAAGCATTTTTCTTCTTTAGCTAATAGCTGATGAAATGTAGTGTGCTCACCTCCACCAGGTACTTCTTTGACATCACGACAGTGCAAAATTCCACAAAGAACATCCTTTGACTCACATGGTTTATGTCTTTCTCCCCCTTTATAAAAGTACTGACCACAGTTTCCAAATCGGTCACCCCTTACATTCAAGATATCATAGCACACTTGCGGGGCATCTCTTACTTCATAGCCAAACAGGGCTTGACACTGCATGTCACGGTCACTACAGTTTCCTCTCACACAAACGGATAATGGTGAACACGGGGTTCCATCCTGGATATAAAAGTCATCTGGACAAGTAGCCTTTTTCCCGTCACAGTATTCCAATAGGTCACAAATGCCACCCTTCTCTCTACAAATCCTTCCAGGATGAGCATATTTACAGTTAACACAGCACTCTCCTGTACTGCATTGACTTCCAAGGGAGAGGGCACAATTGGTCTCACAACATTTATTTTCAGCACAGTCTTTCAAGGAGCCACAGTCACATTCTTCGGAACCATCTATGATCTTGTTGCCACAACGAGGCGCTACATAAGGAAAATTATTGTATGGTGCCATTGTGTAAGCCAAACATTCATCATAAACTTGCATTCGATAGTGGATTAACGTATAAGAACAATTGCTGAACATATCGTTAAGACCTACGTAAGGAGCCATGACACAAAAAGTTCTTCGAAAACATTTACAACCAGCTACATCATGGTTTATGTTAAACATATGACCCAGTGTATGTGCAACGACACTGGCACCTAAGAATAGATGAAAATATTTTACATATACAAACATTGCCCCCCAGTTGGGTTTGCATAATGCATTTTGAAAGGCAAAATATCCTCTACCACCGATTTTATGTCCTGTAAGAAGTACTGATGTATCATGAGGTAATTTTTTAAAATATGCATCATCTTTATAGGAACCATATGCTTCCATAGCTTCAAATGTACTTTTCCAATTTGTTACGTCCTTTACATCTCCATACTCCCATATGATCAAGGCATGTAGGTGGACAACCAGACGATGATGATAATAAATGCTGTGTAATATGCTGGACATCATCACTACTCTCTCTATTATATCTGTCTTATTGGGCCTGATCATGAATAATGAGTTACTAACTGTGTACTGAAGTTTTAAGTCTCTCCTATGGGGCCACCATAAATACACAGGCGCTGCTCTTGGAGTTTCTGCAAACTTTGCCTCTTCAAATGCTAGATCTGCATCTTCTTTTTGAATCGTACAACGTTCGTCCTCTGTTGATGGTTCTTTTACAAGCAGAGAAATCACATGCTCAAACTTGGTCGAAGCCTCCATAGGCTTGATTTCATAAGTCGAGTCATCCACCTGCAGCATGCCTCGCAGACCCCCATAGCAAGTGTCCAGTGTTCCCATAGACCCAGGAACCTCCTCCAAGTAGCAAAAGTAGTAGCAGTCTCGAGGGATAAAGGGGTAGTCCTCCTGCATGGCACCCTGGTCATTATCAGTGATAACTGGAAAATGTCTCGGCAGGAAGTCCTTCTTCACCTTCATGTGAACCACATGTCTTCGGCCACTGAAGTGAATCCTGTAGGAGAGCTGGTCTCGGACCCCAGCTCCACCTAGCCTGTGGGACACCTTCCTGGGAATCACAGTTTCAGAGGAAGTGAAACGCCATCCGGGTAGGGCATGGGAACAACTGACCTGGGACAGGAGTAGCCAGAGGAGGGGCAGCCAGAGAGGCCCTGTCAGGTGGGCCTTGGCCCAGGCAGGCGCCATGAACAAGGGAACGTGTGACCATACAAAGTGCAGGCAAGACTAAAGCTGCAGTGGCATCTTTTCCAACAGGAGGACAGCAGAGACAGGCTGGCTGTTTGGCACCCCCAGAGCCTGGGAGGGTGATGGGGTAGCTATTACATAACAATGGTGCATTCTTTGGGGGAGGCTGTGCTCAGTGATGTAGGGAGCCTGGGCTGAAAGGCCCCCTGGTCTCTTAGAGAGGACTCAGGGGAAGGCTAAGTGGATTTGGGGGTAATTTAAATACACTTGTTGGCTTTTTTCCCTCAAGCCTAGAACATAAAAGGTCAACATAAAATGGAGAATTGTAAGGAAAGTGGAAGCTTCTTTGTATAAGAATTTTGAGGAGAGGATTAGATTCTCTCACAGTTTATAAAAATCAAATGCAGTTGGACTGAGTGTTGGAAAGGAAGTGTAAGTAGATGTCACCAATAGAGAAACCGGGGTCTATAATCATAGTTTCTTGTAGAGTGAAACTCAAATTACTCTATATCCCAAGATTGTACTGCTAGGAAATTACCACTAAGATGTGGGTATGAATATTCATAGGGGCATTATTCATGAATTTAACCATCAAATGGAAACAACTACTACTCAACAGACCAATGGATAAACAAAAGGGTATATTTGTCGCATAGAATATTCTCAGCAAATTAGAAGAGACTCCTGGTACTTGTAAGAACATGGCTGTGTCGCACTGATATGATGATGATGATGATGATGATAGAAAGACATGAGACCAAATCAACATAATATATGAGTTAAATTTTATGATGTTTTAGAAACCGCCAAAGCCATTTCTAGCAATAGAATTTAAATCAGTAGTTTCCTGACTTTGGAATTGAGGAGTGGAGAGATCTTCACAGTGATGGAAAACGTGTGTATCTTGACTGGGAAGTGCTGTAGATTAATTATTTGTGTCCCAAATTCACATGTTGAAATTGTAAGTGTACCTGGGTTTTGTGAGATTTGAATAAAATTTAAAATTGTATCAGAAAAAAAAAAAATCTAAAACATGCAGCAGTGGTTGTCTCTATCAGAACCCACTCATTTCACCAATTGGGCCTCTACAAAAACCATACTGATATTGAAGAATGACTGTAAATTAAATCAAGCTCTACACAGCATAATATCTTATTGTAGCTGCTGAATCAGATGTGCTGTCATTGCCACTAAGGTGGCCTCAAGTGCATGACATTCAGCCATGTATTTAGTCATAGTGCTAATTTCTATTATGATCTGAAAAAGAGTATCTTAAACAACCAGGCTCCATGTGGCAAGGATAAATGTCCTTATATTATAGCTTTGCCTCTGCCAGCAAGGGCTATATTCACCGATCCCCCTTACCTTTGTCTTATAATTTTGCACTTTCTTGGTATGCCAAGGCCCTAGATATAGGATTTAAAAATTTAATGCTAACCTTGATTCATTTCTGCCCTTGCTAAAACTGGGAAAAGTCCAGTTGCAATGAATCTGTCTCAGATATATGGCCCAATTATAAATCACTTTTAAGGAATACACATGGTAGGCCTTCCCATGACACAGTGACTTTGTAGAACATTGACGTACACCTTGAATTGTCAATGCTATTTACAAACATTTTAGATGGGCAGACTATTCCTACACTGTGGTTAAAATCTTATTTCACCATTCTGGAGAGAGCATGATAACCAAAGCATGTTAACCACACACTGTCTAATTTATCATAGAACAAATTAAACAGCCCCAAGGAAACAAGAGGTCCTTAACAAATGCAAAACATATAAGTAAGGATATGAGCCAATATTGAAAAAGTGGTGACGGAGTCAGGGGAAGAAAAGACGAAAAATCTTGCTGGGTCCACAATTGACATCTCTGGTCAACAGGCTACTGAATCTGAAAAAGAATTGCTCTCCTCCTTGGAAGAGAGCCTGGTTTCAACAGTTTCCTATGCATCAGCAAGAAATAACCCTCTTAGTCAGTGGTTTTCCAACCTCGATTTTTGGAGAGCCAGTTGACAACTGCAAATGCAGCCCCCCTGTTTGGTAAGGGTATAGAATATTGGGACTCAGACCCATCTTGGATGGAAGTCCAAATCACTCAATCACATACTAGTAAGCCACCTGCAAGTGCTGGCCATGAGAGCTTTATACAAGATGGATTAATTAATTGCAGTGTGACAGACTGATTCGTTCCTGCTGCATCCCTCCTCTACCACTTGCTGGCTGCCTTCATCTGGACTCAGTACTTGCACAAAGAAACTTGATCTGAAGGGCACAAATAGAACACACTACTTATCAGACTCTGTCCTAGTGCACTATTTCTGAAGTGATTGCTTCCTGTTTCCTTTGACCTAAATGTGTGTCTTTGTACACACATATCAGACAAGGAGTTCTGTTCTGTCATTTATAGGCAGGCCGTGATTAGTCAATTCCTTAGATTTTAATTATGACATACTGTGGATAGCAGCTTCAGTGTTTGGACAGGGTCAAGCCTTGGACTAATGAAAGGGCACAGTCCTCTCATGGCCACGTTCAAGTGCCAGCTTGGAGTCAGGGCTCTCCCAGCACAATTATAGGCAACAGCTATAGTTGTAAGCTTGAACCTATGGTTCAAACAGGTTGCCCCACGTGCCTAAGTGATATAGGCTGCAAGGAAACAAAGCTTGATCAGGTGCATGTAATTGAGAAGGATCAAAATTCTTGAGAATGTTGTAAACATCTTCACCACTCCCTTACTTTGCCTCCTGGCATCTGGTTATAAAATAAAGTCATGCCTTGTATTCCGTGGTACTGTCGCTAGGTCTGCATCAGAAAAGACAGTGTCCCACTGAGCCCCAGCTCTCATTCTCTTGTCTGTCTTTTCTCAACCCTTCACCAGCCCCAGTCAGGTTCACTCTTGGTCATGCTGGTATGGCCCAAGATATTATGACTTCAATATCAGAGGCCTTATGAAATTATGTATCAGCATGAATGGCTCCTCTGGTGTAGTTTTGCGATAAAGATGCAAGGCTGAAGTCATTATATTTGCAAGTAGAGGCCTGGTGCATGAAATTTGTACATGGGGATGGGTTGGGAAGGGGGGCGTTGTGTCCCTCAGCCCAGCCTGCCATCTGGGACCCCTTGAGGGATGTTTGACTGCCCTCTCACAATTCAGGACTGCTGGCTCCCAAACACTCGTCTGCCAGCCTGCCTGATTGCCCCAACCGCTTCTGCCTGACAGCCTGATCACCCCTAACCTCTCTTCTGCCAACCTCATCAATGCCTAACTGCTCTTCTGCCGGCCTGAGTGCCCCGAACTGCCTTCTTCTGGTGGCGTGGTTTCTCCTAACTGCTCTCCCCTGCTGTCCTGGTCGCCCCCAACTGCCCTCACCTGCAGGCCTAATCCAACCCAACTATCCTCTCATGCTGACCTGGTCACCCCTAATTGCCCTCCTCTGCCACCCCTACCTGCCCTTCCCTGCAGGTCTGATCACCCTCAAATAACCTCCCATGCAGGCCTGATTGGCCCTAACTGTGCTCCACTGCCGGCTCAATCATCCCTTACAACAATATGTTGCCAGCCTGGTCACCCTTAACTGCCCTCCACTGTCAGGTCAGTTGCCCCAACTCCCCTCCCCACAGGCCTGGTCCTCTCCCATTGCCCTCCCCTATAGTCCTTGTCTCCTTTAAGTGATCTCCCCTGCTGGCCTGATCATCAATAACTGACCTCCCATACAGGTCTGGTTGCCCCCAACTGCCTTCCTTTATAGGTCGGATCTTACCAACTACTCTTGCATGCAGGCCAGCGTTCCCCATCCCCCCCACCCACACTGTCCTCCCCAGTTGGCCAGGTCACCCCTCACTGCCCCTCCTTGCCAGCCTGGTCATCCCCAACTGCCTACACCTGCAGATGTGGTCCAGCCCACAACTGCTCTCCCCCTGCCAATCTAATCTCCCCTAAGTATTCTCCTCTGCTGGCCTGATCGCCCATAACAGAATTCCCCAGCAGGCCTTGGTCCCTCACAACTGTCTTCCCCTGTGTGCCTGGTCACCTCTAACTTCCCTCCCCTGCTGACCATCTTGTGGCAGCCATCATGTGTCCTCCTGGGGGCGAGAAATTTGACAGCATGAGGGTGGCCATCTTGTGTGTTGCAGTGATGGTCAGTTTTCATATTAACTCTTTAAAATATAGGATACCCCAGGTTGACCACAACCAAAGAAGAATAATGACAATTAGGAAAATGACAGAGTTGGCATAGTAAGTGATTAAAACCTGTGAGCTTTTCTTAGATGCATTCTTTGATTATGATATAACTTTAGAAATATATATATATATGTATATATGTATATATACATATATATGTATATATATGTATATTATGTATATAATTTTTTCCATATAATTGCGGATCTTCAAAACATAAAATTCTAAAACTTTATGTAGAATCACAAACTGAGCAAGTGTGGTAGCAGTATTGTTGATATCAAGGGCCTATGCCACAGAAGTTCTTGATCTTCACCGTTTTTCTGATTAGGGATTCCTCTTATGCTTACTTTACACTGGCAATAAAATCAACAATAACAGAAATTTAGCACATAAGCAGTTATGGAAAACTGTTATAACAATTGTGCAAACTACTGTACACAAGGTTTTCTTCAGGCACATATATAAGACATGAGGACCAACATGTTCATTAAGTACAGGTCCTCTTGCTAGTGAATCTAAGAGTTCCTACTATCATCTATAGGAATTTTAATATAGCCATATATGATGTGTTAAATGGGTTGAAACACAATGGGCCTTTTGAAATCTCCAAATATTTTATTTCAGGAAGACAGCCTTGGAATAGCTGTAGAATGATGTCATTATCAGAGTGAGTATTAACCATTTCTCCCAGTAAGTACAATGTGATTTTACCGATTGTGTAGGTTCCAGTCAGCATTTAGGAAAGTTGTAGGGATTGTTTCTGTACCAGTTTAATTATTAGACTCTTCATCTTCATCCTCTGAACCTAAGTATGAAAAGTAACCAACAATGAATGCACACATTAAAAGGGCTAAACGAATCATTACTAGAAGTAGAGCCCTGTTTGCATTCACATCTATTTTGCTGGGAGATGATGGTTCTCTGCCATGTGGAGGGCCGCTGTCTATACTGCCACCTGGTCCTCGGATGTCACACAGGGGTGGATTCCATCAGTGCTGACAGTGACAATTTTTCCTATTGTTGCACACCCCTCTGAAATTGCATTTCTTGACATCACAGTCAAAGCACATGTCTTGATGATAAGTGCAATTCATTTTAAAACAGTAACTTCCTGGCCAACAGGTTGCACCGTCTATTACATACGCAAGAGATAGCAGGTCTATTCCAAATTAGTAGTCGATTCCAAAGCATTTTTCTTGGTTAGCTAATAGCTGATGAAATGTAGTGTGCTCACCTCCACCACGTACTTGTTTGACATTACGACACTGCAAAGTTCCACAAAGAACATCATCTGACTCACATGTTTATATGTTTCTCCTCTTTTGTATAAGAGCTGCCCACATTTTCCATATCGGTCACCCCTTACATTCAAGATATCATAGCACACTTGCGGGGCATCTCTTACTTCATAGCCAAACAGGGCTTGACACTGCAAGTCACGGTCACTACAGTTTCCTCTCACACAAACGGATAATGGTGAACACGGGGTTCCATCCTGGATATAAAAGTCATCTGGACAAGTAGCCTTTTTCCCGTCACAGTATTCCAATAAGTCACAAATGCCACCCTTCTCTCTACAAATCCATCCAGGATTAGAATATTTACAGTTAACACAGCACTCTCCTGTACTGCATTGACTTCCAAGGGAGAGGGCACAATTGGTCTCACAACATTAATTTTCAGCATAGTCTTTCAAGGAGCCACAGTCACATTCTTCGTAACCATCTATGATCATGTTACCACAACGAGGCGCTACATAAGGAAAATTATTGTATGGAGCCATTGTGTAAGCCAAACATTCATCATAAACATGCATTCGATAGTGGATTGGTATATAAGAACAATTGCTGAACATATCCTTAAGACCTGGGTGAGGAGCCATGACACAGAAAGTTCTTCGAAAACATTTACAACCTGCTACATCATGGTTCACGTTAAGCATATGACCCAGTTAATGTGCAGCAACACTGGCACCTAAGAATAGATAATAATATGGTACATATACAAAATTACCCCCCAGTTGTTGTTGCATATTCCATCTTGGAAGCCAAAATGTGTTTTACCAGCGATTTTATGTCCTGTAAGAAGTATTATAGTATAATGAGAAATGAACTTATGCCATTCATAATATTTCCACAAACCTTAAATTTCCATAGCTCTACCTTCATTGTCATAAATTGTCACCTCAACTTGATTCCTATCCTCCCATATGAACAACACACGTATGTGCACAACCAGACGATGATGATGATGAATAATGCTCCTATGAATATTCATGCCCACATCTTAGGGGTAATTTCCTAGCACTGCAATGTCAGAAACATAGATTAGGTGTGAGTTTCACTCTCCAGGAAACCATGATTATACATCCTGTTTCTCCATTGGTGACATCTAGTTACATTTCCTTTCCATCACTCAGTCCAACTGCATTTGATTTTTATAAAGTGTGAATCTAATTCTCTCCTCCAAATTTTTCATCACCACTCCATTAGATATGTCTGATTAGGCTTGATCTTGTAAAATGAGTTAATAATTGTGCAGTGAAGTTTTAAGTCTCTCCTATGGGGCCACCATAAATACACAGGCGCTGCTCTCAGGGTTTCTGCAAACTTTGCCTCTTCAAATGCTGCATCTTCTTTTTCAATGGTACAGCGTTCATCCTCTGTTGATCTCACTTTCACACACAGTGAAATCACATGCTCACACTTGGTCAAAGCCTCCATTGCCTTGGTTTCATAAGTCGAGTCATCCACCTGCGGCATGCCTCGCAGATCCCCAAGCAAGTGTCCAGTGTGCCCATGGACCCCGGAACCTTCTCCAAGTAGCAAAATTAGAGCAGTAGGTAGTCCTCCTGCATGGCACCCTGGTTGTCATCGGTGATAACTGGAAAATGTCTGGGCAGCAAGTTCTTCTTGATCTTCATGTGAACCACATGTCTTTGGACACTGAAGTGAATCCTGTAGGAGAGCTGGTCTCAGACCCCACCTCCACCCAGCCTGTGGGACACCATCCTGGGAATTCACAATTTCAGAGGAAGTGAAATGCCATTTGGGTAGAGCATGGGAACAACTGACCTGGTATAGGAGTAGCCAGTGGAGGGGCAGCCAGAGAGGCCCTGTCAGGTGGGCCTTCGCCCAGGCAGGCCCCATCAGTGAGGGAACATGTGACCATAGAAAGTGAAGGGAAGACTAAAGCTGCAGTATCATCTTTTCCAGGAAGAGGACAGCAGAGCAAGGCTGGATGTTTGGCACCCCAAGAGCCAGAGTGAGGGGGGTAGCTATTATATAACAATGGTGCATTCTTTGGGGGAGGCTGTGCTCAGTGTTGTAGGGAGCCTGGGCTGAAAGGTCACCTGGTCTCTTAGAGAAGATGCAGGGAAAGGCTAAGTGGATTTGGGGGTAATTTTAAGACAGTTGGTGGCTTTTTTTCTCAAGCCTAGAACATAATAGGTTAACATGACATTAAAATGGAGAATGGTAAGGACAGTGGAAGTTTTTCCGTATAAAAATTTGGAGGATAGAATTAGATTCACACTTTATAAGCATCAAATGCAGCTGGACTGAGTGATGGAAAGGAAATGTAACTAGATGTAATGAATAGAAATACAGGATGTATAATCATGGTTTCCTGTAGAGTGAAACTCATACCTAGTCTATGTTTCTGAGATTGCAGTGCTAGGAAATTACCCCTAAGACGTGGGCATGAATATTCATAGGGGCATAATGTATGAATTTTCCCCATCAAATGTGAACAACCAGTACTCAACAGACCAATGGATAAACAAAAATGTATATTTGTTCCATGGAATATTCTCAGTAATTCAGAAGAGACTCCTGATATGTGTAAGAACATGGATTGAAAGATGAGACAGAGGGCCAGAGAACCAGGACACAGGGTTTATTAGAAGAGAAGACCCCTGCCGGGCTACCTTCCAAAGGGAGAAAGAGCACATGTGCAGGGCTGAAGGAGCCTTTCGAGAGGAGTTAAGGGAAGGGATGGGGATTAGGGTACTTGGCACACGCTGATTGGTGGATTTATATAAGGCACATGATTAGGGACTTAGGAATCAGGGGCTTAGGGTATTTGGCAGGTGCTGATTGCTGGTTTAATGTACAGTCCATATAAAGTGCCTGGTTAGGTATTCATGAATGTTTGGGCTGCAGGTAGAGTTCGCTTCATTCTGCGTCCATCAGTTGGGGGAAGGGAGGATCTATCATGGATGTGTCTCACAGATATGATAATGGTGTGATGATGGCAGAAAAACATGAGACCAAAGCAACTTAACATATGATATAAATTTTATGAGGTTCTAGAACATTCCAAAACCAGTTCTGGAAATAGAATTTAAATCAGTAGTTTCCTGACTTGGGAATGAAGGAGTGAACTTTCTAGTAATGGAAAACTTGTGGATCGTGACTGGAGTGTGCTGTATTAGTGTCCCTCTCAAATTCACACGTTGAAATTGTAAGTGTGTCTGGGTTTTGTGAAATGTGAGTAAGATTAAATTTAAAATTGTATCAGAAAAGAAGAAAAGACTAAAACATGCAGCAGTACTTGTCTCTATCATATCCCACTCAAATCACCAATGGGGCCCCTAAAAAAACTATACTGATTCTGAAGAATGACTGTAAAATACATCAAGCTCTACACAGCAGAATCTGTTATTGTAGCTGCTACGTCAGATGTTCTGTCATTGCTAGAGCAAACTAAGCTGGCCTCAAGTGCATGACATGCTCCCATGGATTTAGTCATAGTGCTAATTGCTGTTATGATCAGAAAAAGTGTATCATAAACGACCAGGCTCCATGTGGCAAGGATACATGTCATTATTAATAGCTTTGCCGGCAAAGGCCATATTCATCCACCCCTTTACTTTTGTCTTATAATTTTGCACTTTCTTGGTATGCCAACGCTCTAGATATAGGATTTAAAAATTTAAGGCTAACCCTGAGCCCTTCTGCCCTTGCTTTACCTGGGAAAAGTCCAGCTATAATGAATCTGTCTTGGATATCTGGCCCAATTAGAAATCACTTTTAAGGAATACACATGGTAGGCCTTCCCATGACACAGCCACCTTTTAGAAGTTATGGCATACATCCTGAATTTTCAATGCTATGTAGATGGGCAGACTAAACCCACCCTGTGATTAAAATCTTATTTCACCATTCTGGAGAGAGCATGATAACCAAAGACAAAACCGCACACTAAGTCATTATAGAAGAAATTAAACAGCCCCAGGGAAACAAAAGGTCCTTGAGGAATGTAAAATAAATTAGTGAGTAATGAACCAAAATGGAAAAAATGGGGGAGGTAGGCAGTGGGAAGGAGAGAGGGAAAATCTTGCTTGGTCCACAATTAACATGCTCTAGTCAACAGACTGCTGAAACTGAAACAGATTTGCTCCCCTCCTAGGAAGGGAGTCTGGTTTCAACAATTGCCCATGCATCTACAAGAGATAAACCTGTTAATCAGTGTTCGTCCAACCTTGATTTTGGACATCCAGTTGCAGCCCCCCCATCTGGTAGTAGTATAGCAAATAGGGACTCAGAACCATCAAGGATGAAGGTCCAAATCACTCAACCACATACCAGTAAGCCACCTGCAAGTGCTGGCCATTAGAGCTTTATATAAGGACTAATTGCTGTGTGACAGACTGATTCTCTCCTGCTGTATTCCTCCTTCACTGTTGGTTGGCTGCCCTCATCTGGATTCTGTATTTTTATAAAGAACTTGATCTGAAGCCTAAGGCGTCTAAATGGCACAAATAGAACACACTACTTATCAGACTCTGTCCTAGTGCACTGTGTCTGAAGTTTTTGCTCCTGTTTCCTTTGACCTAAATGTCTGTCTTTGTACACACATCAGACAATGAGTTCTGTTCTATAATTTATAGACAGGTTGTGATTAGTCAATTCCTTAGATTTTAATTGTGAGATACTATGACTTCAACAACCACATGCCTAAGTGATATAGTCTGCAAGGAAACAAAGCTTGATCAGGTGCATGTAATTGAGTAAGATCAAAACTCATGAGAAGGTTGTAAACATCTTGCCCACGCCCTTACTTTGTCTCCTAGCATCTGGTTATAAAATAAACACATGGCTTGTAGTCCATGGCGCTGTCACTAGCTCTCCATCAGAGAGGCTCTCTATTAAGGAAGACAGTGTCCCACTGAGCCCCCTCTCTCATTGTCTTGTTTGTATTTTCTCAATCCTTCATAGGCCCCACTCACTTTCACTCTTGGCTGTGCATATGTGACACAGGATACTATGACTTCAATAACCAGAGGCCTTATGAATTGCTGTATCAGCATCAATGGCTCTTTGAGTTTTTTGCAATAAAGATGCAAGGCTGAAGTCATTATATTTGCAACTAGTGGCCTGGTGCATGAAAGTCATGCATGGCATGAGTTAGGGAGGGGGCTTTGTGTCCCTCAGCCCAGCCTGCAATCTGGAACACCTTAAGGGATGTGTGACTGCACTCTCAAAGTTCAGGCCTGCTGGCTCCCAACCACTCGCCAACCTGCCTGCCCGATTGCCCCTAACCGCTTCTGCTTGCCTTCCTGATCATGCCCTAACTTCTCCCCTGCCAGCTTGATAAATGCCTAACTGCTCTCCTGCGGCCCAGCTGCCCCTAACTGCCTTCTCCTGCTGGTCTGGTCTCCCCTAACTGCTTTCCCCTGCAGGCCTGGTCTTATCTAACTTCTCACCCCTGCTACTGATCCCCCAGCCCAAATACCGTCCCATGCTGGCATGGTCCCCTCCAATGGCCCTCCTCTACTGGTCCAGTCATCCATATCTGCGCTCTCCTGCAGGGCTAATGGCCCATAACTGACCTCCCCTGCAGGACTGGGAACCACCCTCCTAATTGTCTTAACCTGCAGGTCTGATGACCCTAAATCAGGACCATTTCCCTGTAACTTTCCTCCCATACTAGCCTGCCCACCCTAATTTCCCTCCCAGTTTCGCCAGGTCAACCCAAACTTTGTTCCCCTGCTGGCCTCCTCACCCCCAATAGCCCTCCTTACCAGTCTGGTCCCCAGCAACAGCCCTATCATGTCTCCCTGATCTGCCTTCCCCTGCAGAAACCCTGAGAGCTGTGCCTGTGTAATGTGTCCCTTGAGTGCTGTCCTCTGCTGGCTTGATCACCCACAACTGATCTCCCAAGCAGGCTTGTGTCCCCCACCTCCTGTTTATTCCTGGTCACCCCCAACGGCCCTCTCCTGCTGGCCAACTGTGGCAGCCATCTTGTGACCACGTGGGGGCTGCCATCTTTGACCACATGAAGGTGACCATCTTGTGTGTTGGAGTGATGTTCAATTTGCATATTACATCTTTCGTATATAGGATAACCCTGTTTAGCACAATCAAAGAATAATAATGACAATTAGGAAAATGTCAGAGTTAGCATAGAATGTGCTTCAAACCTGCTAGCATTTCTTAGATGTTTTCTTTGAGCATGATTTAACCTTAGAAATACATATCTATAATTTCTACATGTATTTGTGGATCTTGAAAACATACAATTCTAAGACTTCATGAAGGATCAAAAACAGAGCAAGTGGTAGCAGTACTGTTGATATCACGGGCCTATGATCCATAAGTTTTTTTTATCTTCCCAGTTTTTCTAAAGAGCAATTTCTCATATGCTTACATTACACTTACAATAAAGTCAACAAATAACAGAAATTTAGTACATAACTAGTTAATGGAAAACTGTTATAAAAAACGTGCACACTACTGTACACAAGGTTTTCTTCAGGCGTATCTATAAGACATAAGGACCAATATCTTACTTAAGTACAGGTCCTCTTGCTAGTGAATCTCAGTACCTACTATCATCTAAAGGAATATTAACAATATGGCCACATATGATGTGTTAAATGAGTTGAAACATACTGGGCCTTTTGAAATCTTCAAGTCATTTTATTTCAAGATGACAACCTTGGTATAGCTATAGAATGATGTCATTATCAGAGTGAGTATTAACCATTTCACCCAGTAAGTACAATGTGTTTTTACCGATTGGGTAGGTTCCAGTTAGAATTTGGGTAGGTTCCAGTTAGAATTTAGGAAAGTTGTGGGGATTCTGTTTCTGTACCAGTTTCTTCATCTTCATCTTCATCCTTTCCTGAACCTAAGTATGAAATGCAGCCAATAATGAATGCACACATTAAAAGGGCTGAACGAATCATTACTAGAACTGGAGCCTCTTTTACATTCACATCTATTTTGCCGCGAGTAGATGGTTCTCTGTCAGGTGGAGGGCCGCTGTCTATACTGCCACCTGGTCCTCGGATGTCACACAGGGGTGGATTCCATCCGTGCTGACAGTGACAATTTTTCCTATTGTTGCACACTCCTCTGAAATTGCATTTCTTGACATCACAGTCAAAGGCCATGTCTCGATGAAAAGTGCAATTCTTGTTAAAACAGTAACTTCCTGGCCCACAGGTTGCACCATCTATTACATACCCAAGTGGTGGCAGGTCTATGCCAAAGTGGTAATCGAATCCAAAGCATTGTTCTTGCTTGGCTAATAGCTGACGTAATGTAGTGTGCTCACCTCCACCCGGTACTTCTTTGACATCACGACAGTGCAAAATTCCACAAAGAACATCCTTTGACTCACATGGTTTATGTCTTTCTCCCCCTTTATAAAAGTACTGACCACAGTTTCCAAATCGGTCACCCCTTACATTCAAGGTATCATAGCACACTTGCGGGGCATCTCTTACTTGGTAGCCAAACAGGGCCTGACACTGCATGTCACGGTCACTACAGTTTCCTCTCACACAAACGGATAATGGTGAACACGGGGTTCCATCCTGGATATAAAAGTCATCTGGACAAGTAGCCTTTTTCCCATCACAGTATTCTAATAGGTCACAAATGCCACCCTTCTCTCTACAAATCCTTCCAGGATGAGCATATTTACAGTTAACACAGCACTCTCCTGTACTGCATTGACTTCCAAGGGAGAGGGCACAATTGGTCTCACAACATTTATTTTCAGCACAGTCTTTCAAGGAGCCACAGTCACATTCTTCGGAACCATCTATGATCTTGTTGCCACAACGAGGCGCTACATAAGGAAAATTATTGTATGGTGCCATTGTGTAAGCCAAACATTCATCATAAACTTGCATTCGATAGTGGATTGGGGTATAAGAACAATTGCTGAACATATCGTTAAGACCTGGGTGAGGAGCCATGACACAGAAAGTTCTTCGAAAACATTTACAACCAGCTTCATCATGTTTCATGTTAAACATATGACCCAGGGTATGTGCAGCGACACTGGCACCGAAGAATAGATGAAAATATGGTACATATACAAACATTGTCCCCCAATAGGGGTTGCACATTCCACATATAAAGGCATAATATGTTCTACCACCAATTTTATGTCCTGTAAGAAGTATTGAAGTATCATGATGAATGGTAGGATAAATTTTATAAAATGTATATTTACTGAAGTCTTCAAGAATTATACCTGCACTATTCTGAGATGTTATGTCAAATAGATCTTCATTCTCCCATATGAACATGGCCCGTAAGTGGACAACCAGACGATGATGATAATAAATGCTGTGTAATATGCTGTTCATCATCACTACTCTCTCAATTATATCTGTCTTATTGGGCCTGATCCTGATTAATGAGTTACTAACTGTGTAGTGAAGTTTTAAATCTCTCCTATGGGGCCACCATAAATACACAGGTGCTGCTCTCGGGGTTTCTGCAAACTTTGCCTCTTCAAATGCTAGATCTGCATCTTCTTTTTGAATCGTACAACGTTCGTCCTCTGTTGATGGTTCTTTTACAAGCAGAGAAATCACATGCTCAAACTTGGTCGAAGCCTCCATAGGCTTGATTTCATAAGTCGAGTCATCCACCTGCAGCATGCCTCGCAGACCCCCATAGCAAGTGTCCAGTGTGCCCATGGACCCAGGAACCTCCTCCAAGTAGCAAAAGTAGTAGCAGTCTCGAGGGATAAAGGGGTATTCCTCCTGCATGGCACCTTAGTCATTATCCGTGATAACTGGAAAATGTCTTGGCAGGAAGTCCTTCTTCACCTTCATGTGAACCACATGTCTTCGGCCACTGAAGTGAATCCTGTAGGAGAGCTGGTCTCGGACCCCAGCTCCACCTAGCCTGTGGGACACCTTCCTGGGAATCACAATTTCAGAGGAAGTGAAACGCCATCCTGGTAGGGCATGGGAATAACTGACCTGAGACAGGAGTAGCCAGAGGAGGGGCAGCCAGAGAGGCCCTGTCAGGTGGGCCTTGGCCCAGGCAGACGCCATGAACCAGGGAACCTGTGACCATAGAAAGTTCAGGCAAGACTAAAGCTGCAGTAGCATCTTTTCCAGCAGGAGGACAGCAGAGATAGGTTGGATGTTTGGTAACCCCAGAGCCTGGGAGGTGGAGGGGATAGCTATTACATAACAATGGTGCATTCTTTGGGGGAGGCTGTGCTTAGTTATGTAGGGAGCCTGGGCTGAAAGGTCCCCTGGTCTCTTAGAGAGGACTCAGGGGAAGGCTAAGTGGATTTGGGGGTAATTTAAAGACACTTGTTGGCTTTTTCCTCAAGCCTAGAACATAATAGGTCAACATGACATTAAAATGGAGAATGGTAAGGAGAGTGAAAGCTTCTCTGTATAAGAATTTTGAGGAGAGAATTAGATTCTCTCACAGTTTATAAAAATCAAATGCAGATGGACTGAGTGTTGGAAAGAAAGTGTAAGTAGATGTCACCAATAGAGAAACCGGGGTCTATAATCATAGTTTCTTGTAGAGTGAAACTCACATTGCTCTATGTCTCAAGATTGTACTGCTAGGAAATTACCACTAAGATGTGGGTATGAATATTCATAGGGGCATTATTCATGAATTTATCCCATCAAATGGAAACAACTACTACTCAACAGACCAATGGATAAACAAAAGGGTATATTTGTCCCATAGAATATTCTCAGCAAATTAGAAGAGACTCCTGGTACTTGTAAGAACATGGCTGTGTCGCACAGATATGATGATGATGATGATAGAAAGACATGAGACCAAGTCAACATAATATATGAATTAAATTTTATAATGTTCTAGAATCCGCCAAAGCCAGTTCTAGCAATAGAATTTAAATCAGTAGTTTCCTGAATTTGGAATGGAGGAGTGGAGAGAACTTTACAGTGATGGAAAATTTGTGTATCTTGACTGGGAAGTGCTGTAGATTAATTATTTGTGTCCCAAATTCATATGTTGATATTGTAAGTGTACCTGGGTTTTGTGAAATGTGAGTAAAATTTAAAATTGTATCAGAAAAAAAAAATCTAAAACATCCAGCAGTGGTTTTCTCTATCAGAACCCACTCAAATCACCAATTGGGCCCCTACAAAAACCTAACTGATTCTGAAGAATGACTGTAAATTACATCAAGCTCTACACAGCAGAATCTCTTATTGTAGCTGCTGCATCAGATGTGCTGTCATTGCTAGAGCAAACTAAGGTGGCCTCAAGTGCAAGACATGCAACCATGTATTTAGTCAAATTTCTAATTTCTATTATGATCAGAAAAAGAGTATCATAACCAGACTCCATGTGGCAAGGATAAATGTCCTTATAGCTTTGCCAGCAAGTGCTATATTCACCCCCACCACTTGTCTTTGTCTTATAATTTTGCACTTTCTTGGTATGCCAAAGCCCTAAATATAGGATTTAAAAAATTTTCAGGCTGCCCTTGAGCATTTCTGCCCTTGCTTTAATTGGGGAAAGTCCAGCTGCAATGAATCTGTTTCAGATATATCTGGATCTAATTAGAAATCACTTTTAAAGAAAACACATATCAAATAAAAAACAAACCGGTTAAAAAAAAAAAAGAATACGCATGGGACAAGATGGCTACTGAACAGACAGACTTGTTCTGACCCTGGTCCCAGAACAGATAAAACAGCATCTTAGTTGCTCGGGGAATGTTGATTGGCAGCTAAGGTGCAGCAGAACTCTCAACGAAGGTAAGGAAGGGCCTGCTGGACAGGATTTCTTGACCAAGCGGCCAGCACTGTGGCAGCGGCGACCTCTCCCGGAGGTATGGGCTCAGAGGGAGGGCTGCTCCATCTTACCAGTATTCGGGGATCTTCTCTGAGGCCTGGAAAACCCACAGCAGAGGAGACCATCGAGCAGCTGTGATGCCCCAATCGGAGCAAACACATGGATTCAAGGGAGTTCTTCAATCACCCATGGAAAGGTCAGAGTTTTCGGGGATAGCGTGAGGGTTCTGGGTCCTGATGGCAGCTGCGGAGCTCCCGCGAGGCCCCGCCTTCACTGTAGCCGTGGATTGCCCGTGCCAAGCTGCGCCCAAAGAAGGCCTCAGCGAGAATCCTGCCCGGCGACACCCAGTGCTGGGTTTGGCGTAATCTTCCCCAGAAGCTGGACTTTTTTAAAACGCCAGGGGACACGGGACAGATTGTTAAGAATCGTGGCTGTCCCACCAAGAGCAGAACATCTGGACACCTTGGCGCCTAATCCCCTTTACCCCATTACTCCTGAATACTAGGGAAGGACTGCCCAGTTGGGCATATCCGGGGAAATTGCAGGGGGAAATTGCCTTCTTGAAAACAAGGGATCGGAGCCAGAAAAGATAGTTTGGGAGCCAGTTGGCACTCTACCAGCTAGAGCCATAGAGAAAAAAGGCCAGAGCACCCAAAAAGACTGGGAGGCCAAACCGGAAACACTGCCACCTAGGGGCTGAATTACAAACTGCCTTTTTTTTTTTTTTTTACTTATAATTAATAAAAAATAAATGGACACAAATAACTAAGATATAGCCTACTTAAAATTAAGGACTACCTTACAAAGCTGAGGTGCAGTGGAATGCTAGGAACTGCAAGACTGTCTGGTCTGAGAATCAGGCATGCCAAATACAATAACAGAGGAAGTGAATGAACACTACTCGACATTTTTATGCTAATTTTATTATTCTTTATTTTATTTTCATTTTTTACATCTTTTAATTAAGAAATGAATTTTTTTCTTTTTTCCTTACTTGATTTTACCTTTTCAATTATTACATTTTTCAATCTCTATCATCACTATTACTACTGCTATTTTGCAATGTTGGTTTCTTTTTTTTTTTTTTTTTCCTCTCCAGTACCATTTTATTTTTTCTTTATTTTACATTGGGAGTAACCTTCATTCTATTTTAATCTCTACTATAGCATCATTCAACCCTATCTCAACTCGACATTTACACCATCACTCTCTTACTAAACTTTACCCTTTTAGTCTCCTGTTTATACTATCCCTTTCCGGCTTTAATTTTTCCTCTATTCTTTCTGTATACCCCCTGCTAAAGCTCTTACTATACTTATAGACCTAAGTTCCAACCCCTGATCCAAGTGTATAAATACCACTCTCTGCACTATATTAACTAGTTAAAAACAAAAGCAAACAAACAAACAAAAACTGTTCTCCTCTCTATCCTTTTCTCATTGTTTGTGTGAATGTTGATTATTGTGAATTTTTATGCTTTTTAGTGAAATTGTTAAGCTTATTCCTGTGTTGTTATTGTTGCTTTGTATTTTTTTTAAAATCCTCTGTTTTTGTTTGTTTTTTACTTCTTTATATCATAGCCTTACTTAATAATAGTGGATATTGTAGTTTGTATTAATCTCCAAGTATTGTTACTGGCATTGGCTCGGTTTAGTGGTTGTTCTATGGGAATTTTCTCCATATATATATATATATATATATATATATATATATATATATATAGTTTGTTTCCCCTTTCTCTTTTAGTCTGCTTCTACTCTCTCTCTCTCTCTCTCTCTCTCTCTCTCTCTCTCTCTCTCTCTCTCTCTCTCTTCTTTTTTCCCTGTTTTCCAACTTCATTTTGTCATTACTTTTTTTCTTCTTTTTTCTATCTCTTTATCCCTCTTTTTTTATTTACGTATTTTATTTATTTATTTTTAATTTTTTTATTTTATTTTTACCTTTCTTCCTTCTCTCCTATCCCCTAATTTGCCTTTCTGTAGTGGTCACCTGTATTAGAGGTTATTAATATTGTAAATAGATTCCTGTTAAATGCCTCTTGTGTTGTACCAGGTAGTGTTGTATTTTGTACCTTTAAATCAAGGCAGGAGAAGGAACACCACATAACCAGACATCCTGAAAAGAGAGACCATGGGGAGACAAAGAAATAGCCTGCACATGAAAGAAAAGCAGGCATCACCAGAAAAGGAAGTAAACGAGTCAGAGGCAAGCAGCCTACCAGAGCAAGAATTCAGAATAATGATCATAGGATGGCTAAAAAGAATGGAAGAGAAATTTGACAATAACCAAGAAGAAATGAGGAAAAACCATGAGGAACTGAAGAAGAACCAAGAGGAATTGAAGAAGAACCATGAGGAATTGAAGAAGAACCAAGAAGAAATGAAAAATGACATCGCTACCATAAAAAACTCAATAGTAAGCATCAAGAGTAAACTAGATGAAGCAGAGGACCACATCAGTGAGCTAGAAGACAAGATGGAAAAAAATACCAAATTCGAGCAGCTTCTAGAAAAAAAAAATTAAAAAGCAGGAGGAGAGCCTACGGGAGCTTTGGGACAATGCAAAACAAAACAATATTCGAATAATAGGGGTTCCGGAAGGAAAGAAAACCAAGGTAGACATGGAAAACGTATTTCAAGAAATAATGACAGAAAGCTTTCCCGAGATAGAGAAGAAAAAACCCACACAAATCCAAGATGCTCGCAGAGTCCCAAGCAAAATGGATACCAGAAGACCGACACCAAGATATATTATAATTAAATTGGCAAACACCAACAACAAAGAATCTTAAAAGCAGCCAGAGAGAGACAGAAAGTTACATATAAAGGAACCCCCATCAGACTAACAACTGATTTCTCTACAGAAACTTACCAGGCAAGAAGGGAATGGGCTGAAATACACAAAGTCATGCAAAGGAAGGGTCTGAATCCAAGAATAATGTACCCAGCAAGGCTAACAATCAAAATTGAAGGTGAAATCAGGAGCTTCACAGAAAAAAAAAAGACTAAAGGAATTTATCTCCACCAAACCAGCAATGCAAGAAATCCGAAAGGGTCTACTGTAAAAATAAAGAAATAGGATGTGAAGAAGGAACACGGGTATAGAATAAAAATGGCGTCAAATGAGTACCTATCAATAATAACCTTAAATGTAAATGGATTACATGCTCCAATCAAAAGACATAGGGTAACAGACTGGATAAGAAAACAAGACCCATACATCTGTTGTCTACAAGAAACCCACCTCAGAAAAAAAAATGCACACAGACTGAGGATGAAGGGATAGAAAAAGGTTTTCCAGGCAAATGGAAATGAAAACAAAGCTGGGGTAGCAATACTTATATCTGACAAATGAGATCTCAGAGTGAAGGACATAACAAGTGATAATGAAGGCCACTTCATAATACTAAAGGAAGCAATCCAACAAGAAGAAATAACCCTGGTAAATACATATGCACCCAATACAGGAGCACCCAAATACATAAAATAAAAAAAACTGCTGGAGGGCATTAAGGGAGAGATTAATAGCAATATAATCATAGTAGGAGATTTTAATACCCCATTGTCACCCTTCAACAAATCATCTAAACAAAAAATCAGCAAAGAAATATCAATCCTAAATAACTCACTAGACGAGATGGAATTAATCGACATCTTCAAAACATTCCACCCCAAAGCCACAGAATATACATTCTTCTCAAGTGTACATGGGACATTCTCAAAGATAGAACACATTTTGGGACATAGGCAAAGTCTCTTCAAATTCAAGAAGATAGAAATCATATCAAGCATCTTCTCAGATCATAATGGCATAAAACTGGAAATTAACTACAATAAAAATAATCAAAAGAGACTAAACAGCATGGAGACTAAACAGCATGCTATTAAACAAGGACTGGTTTACCAGAGAAATCAAGGAAGAAATTAAAAACATCCTGGAAACAAATGACTATGAAAACACAGCAATCCAAAATCTATGGGACACAGCAAAAGCAGTTTTGAGAGGGAAGTTCATATCCTTACAAGCCTACTGCAAAAACTAGAAAAAATGGTAACAAATGATCTAACTCTACAACTCAAAGAGTTATAAAAAGAGCAACAAGAAAAGCCCAGTGTAAGCAGAAGGAAGGAAATAACAAAAATCAGAGCAGAGATAAATGACATAGAGACCAAAGAAACAATACATAAGATCAACAAAACCAAGAGCTGGTTCTTTGAAAGGATAAACAAGATAGATGAACCTCTACCTAGGCTAACCAAGAAACAAAGAGAGAAGACCAAATAAACAAAATCAGAAATGAAAGAGATGAAATAACAACAGACCCCACCAAAATACAACAGATTGTTACAAAATACTACAACCAACTCTATTCCTACAAACTGAACAACCTGGAGGAAATGGACATATTCCTAGAGAAATGCAACCTTCCAAAACTCAATCAGGAAGAATCTAAAAATCTCAATAGACCAGTGACTTGGGAAGAAATTGAAACAGTCATCAAAAAGCTTCCAGCAAACAAAAGCCCAGGGCCAGATGGCTTCACAGGAGAGTTTTACCAAACATTCAAGGAAGAACTAAAACCTATCCTCTTCAGACTATTCCAAAGAATCCAAGAGGAAGGAACACTTCCAAACTCCTTCTATGAAGCCACCATCACCCTAATACCAAAACCAGATAAAGACAACTCAATGAAAGAGACTAACAGGCCAATATCCCTCATGAACATAGATGCCAAAATCCTGAACAAAATTCTAGCAAATTGAATCCAGCAGTACATCAGAAATATCATACACCATGACCAAGTAGGATTCATCCTGGGGATGCAAGGATGGTACAATATTTGCAAGTCAATAAATGTGATACAACACAT
Organism: Pipistrellus hanaki; assembly: GCF_964339955.1. Lineage (NCBI taxonomy): Eukaryota > Metazoa > Chordata > Mammalia > Chiroptera > Vespertilionidae > Pipistrellus > Pipistrellus hanaki. The sequence continues at coordinate 24,467,014 of NC_140503.1, forward strand.
AAACAAATTGAGAGATAAAACGTTATATCAATTGATGCAGAAAAAGCATTTGATAAAATCCAACACCCTTTCCTGATAAAAACTCTTAACAAGGTGGGAGTACAAGGATCATACCTCAACATAATAAAAGCTATATATGATAAACCCACAGCCAACATCATACTCAATGGGCAAAAACTAAAACCATTCCCTCTAAGAACAGGAACAAGACAGGGATGCCCACTCTCACCACTCCTGTTTGACATAGTACTGGAAGTGCTAGCCATTGCAATTAGACAAGAGGAGAAAAAAAAAAGGCATCCAAATTGGAAAAGAAGAAGTAAAGTTATCGTTATTTGCAGATGACATGATATTGTACATAAAAAACCCAAAAGACTCCATTAAAAAACTAATTGACTTAATAAATGAATTTGGCAATGTAGCAGGATACAAAATTAATGCCAAGAAATCCATGGCATTTCTATACAGCAACAGTGAAACTACAGAAACAGAGACTAAAAAAGCAATTCCATTTACCATAGCACCAAAAAAATTAAGATACCTAGGAATAAATTTAACTAAGGAAGTCAAGGACCTGTATGCGGAAAACTACATGACACTGAAAAAAGAGAGGAAGATGTAAAGAGATGGAAGAACATACCATGTTCATGGATTGGTAGAATCAACATCATCAAAATGTCCCTACTTCCTAAAGCAATCTATAGATTCAATACACTCCCCATTAAAATACCAACGGCATATTTTACTGACCTAGAAAGAACTCTCCAAAAGTTCATTTGGAACAATAAAAGACCCCGAATAGCCACAGCAATTCTGAGAAAGAAGAGTAAAATAGGAGGGATCTCAATACCAGACTTCAAACTGTATTACAAAGCCACTGTTCTCAAAACAGCCTGGTACTGGCACAAGAACAGACATATAGATCAATGGAATAGAATTGAGAACCCAAATATCAACCCAAATCACTATGCTCAGTTAATATTTGACAAAGGAGGCACAAATATACAATGGAGTCAAGACAGTTTCTTCAATAAATGCTGTTGGAAAAATTGGACAAACACATGCAAAAGAATGAAACTAGATCACCAACTTACACCATACACAAAAATAAACTCAAAATGGATACAGGATTTAAACATCAGACAGGAAACCATAAAAATACTAGAAGTATCCACAGGCAGCAAAATCTCAGACGTTTGCCAAAAGAACTTCTTCACTGATACTGCCCCTAGGGCAATGGAAGCTAAAGAGAAAATAAACAAATGGGACTACATCAAAATAAAAAGCTTTTTTACAGCAAAAGAAACCATCAACAAAACAACAAGAAAGCCCACGGTGTGGGAGAACATATTTGCAAATAATACCACTGATAAAGGTTTAATCTCCAACATCTACAGACAGCTTATACAACTAAATAAAAGGAAGATGAAAGATCCAATTTAGAAATGGGCAATGGATCTAAATAGAATATTTTCAAAAGAAGACAGAAGGATGGCCAAAAGGCACGTGAAAATATGCTCAAAGTCACTAATTATCCGAGAGATGCAAATCAAAACAACCATGCGGTACCATCTCACACCTGTCAGAATGGCCAACATCAACAAATCAACAAACGACAAGTGTTGGCGAGGTTACGGAGAAAAAGGAACCCTCGTGCACTGCTGGTGGGAATGCAGACTGGTACAACCACTATGGAGAACAGTGTGGAGTTTCCTCAAAAAACTGAAAATGGAACTCCCAATTGACCCAGTAATCCCACTCCTAGGAATATATCCCAAGAAACTAGAAACACCAATCAGAAAGGATATATGCACCCCTATGTTCATAGCAGCACAATCTACAATAGCCAGAATTTGAAAACAGCCTAGGTGCCCATCAGCAGATGATTGGGTCAAAAAACTATGGTACATCTACACAATGAAATACTATGCTGCCATAAAAAAGAAGGAATTCTCATCATTTGCAGCAACCTGGATGGAATTGGAGAACATCATGCTGAGTGAAATAAGCCAATCAATGAAAGAGAAACACCACATGACCTCACTCATTTATGGATAATAAAGAACATTATAAACTGATGAACCAAAAGATAGATATAGAGACAGTAAAGCAACAAGCAGACTATCAAATTACAGTGGGGAGGGGAGGGAGATCTGGGGGAGATAATAGATCAACCGAAGGACTTGTATACATGCATATAAGTACAACCAATTGACATAAAACTCTGGGGAGGGAGGGTATATATCTAAGGGAGGGAGGGGGGGCAAAAAAATCAATAAAATATATTAAAATAAAAATAAAAAATAAAATAAAATAAAATAAAATAAAGAATATGCATGGTAGGCCTTACCATGACACAGCCACCTTTTAGTAGTTATGGCGTACATCCTGAATTGTCAATGCTATGTAGAAACATTTTAGATGGGCAGACTACACCCACCCCGTGGTTAAAATCTTATTTCACCATTCTGGAAAGAGCATATTAACCGAAGACAGAGCTGCACACTCTTTAAGTTATGGAAGTAGAAATTAAATAGCCCCAATGAAACAAAGGTCCTTAACAAATGCAGAACAGATTTGTAAGGATATGAGCCAATATTGAAAAAATTGGGCTGGGAAGTGGTGGGAGGAAAGAGGAAAATCTCGCTGGGTCCGCAATTAACATGCTCTGGTCAACAGGCTACTGAAACCGAAAAAGATTTGCTCTCCTTCTAGGAACAGAGTCTCCTTTCTTTCAACAGTTGACCGTGCACCTGCAAGAAATAAACCTGTTAACCAGTGTTCATCCAACCTTGATTTTAGGACATCCGATTGACAACTGCAAATGCAGTCTCCCGTTTGGTAGAAGTATAGGAAATAGGGACTCAGACCCATCAAGGATGAAGATCCAAATCACTTAACCACATACTCGTAAGCCACCTGACAAGTGCCTGCCATGAGTGCTCTATGCAAGATGGATAAATTGCAATGTGACATACTGATTCTCTCTTGCTGCATCCCTCCTCCACTGCTGGGTGGCTGCCCTCATCTGGACTTTGTATTTTCACAAAGAAACTTGATCTGAAGCCTAAGGTATCTAAATGGCACAAATACAACACACTACTTATTAGACTCTGTCCTTGTGCACTATTTCTGAAGTAATTGCTTTCTGTTTCCTTTGACTTAAATATGTGTCTTTGTACACACATCAGACAATCAGTTCTATTCTGCAATTTTTAGGCAGGCTGTGATTAGTCAATTCCTTAGATTTTGATTGTGAGATACTATGACTTCAATAACCAGAGGCCTTATGAAATGATGTATTGGTGATCAATGTCTCCTTAGGTGTACTTTTACAATAAAGATGCAAGGCCTAAGAAATTATATTTGTAATACCCCAGGTTTCACACAACTGAAGAAAAATGACAATTAGGAAAATGATAGAGTTAGCATAATAAGGGCTTAAAACTTGTTGGCTTTTCTTAAATGGTTTCTTCAATAATGATATTACCTTAATATTACCTTAGAAACCCTACCTAATAAAAGAGTAATATTCAAATTAACCATTATTCCGCTCCACCAGCCATGCCCATGAGACACACCCACGAGCCAATTAGAGTGAGTATACAAATAAACCCAACCAAGATGGCTACACCCACAGAGAGCCGGAGGGAGGCATTTCACTGGCAATGGTGGAAGCCAAGCTTTCTGCCTGCCCTTGCTGGCCTAAGTTTCCACTCAAGGCTACAAATTTCTTTGTTTACTTTTTTTTTTTTTAATATATTTTATTGATTTTTTTTACAGAGAGGAAGGGAGAGAGATAGAGAGCTAGAAACGTCTATGAGAGAGAAACATCGACCAGCTGCCTCTTGCACACCCCCTATCGGGGATGTGCCCGCAACCAATGTACATGCCCTTGACCGGAATCAAACCTGAGACCTTTCAGTTCGCAGACTGATGCTCTACCACTGAGCCAAACCGGCTTTGGCAAGGCTACAAATTTCAATTATAGAAGGTAAACAAATCCAAACAGAAATGGCTGGTGCTACTGAGTGAGCAGGAGGCATAGCTTCACTCTAGGCTACAAAGTTTCAATTATAGAAAGTAAATATATCCCAGATACCAGGGCCTCCGCTTGGGTCACCAGGGGGCATGGCTGGCCTGAAAACTACCACAGGCCCCTCTCTCAGGTTGCCACACACCCCAATCTGATCCTGGACACCCGTCAGGGCAAACCAGCTAGCCCGCACCTGTGCACCAGGCCTCTATCATATCTAATAAAAAAGTAATATGCAGATTGACCATCACTCCAATACACAATATGGCTGCCCCATGTGGTCAAAGATCCTGCCCCTATGTGGACACAAGATGGCCAGCAGGGAAGGGCAGTTGGGAGGGACCAGGCTTGCAAGGGAGGGCAGTTGGGAGGGACCAGGCTTACAAGGGAGGGCAGTTGAAGGCGATCAACCTTGGTGGGGAGGGCATTTAGGGGTGACCAGGCCAGCAGAGGAGGAAAGTTGGGGGCAAACGGGCTGGCAGGGGAGCAGTTAGACTAAGGTGACCAGATGTCCCGCTTTTGGCAGGAAAATTCTGATTTTTAACAATTTGTCCTGTGTCCTGCGGCATTTTTTAAAAAGTCACAATTTTTGGAAAGATTCTTTTAAATCTTTTTTTGGACGTTTTTTAAAATGCCACAGGACACAGGACAAATTGTTAAAAATAGGGACTGTCCCACCAAAAGCGGAACATCTGGTCACCTTAAGTTAGACATCAATTAGGCTGGCATGGGAGTGGTTAGGGTGTGATCAGACGGGCAGGCTGAACAATTATGGGCAATCAGGAAGGCAGACAGGCGAGCAGTTGGGGGCCAGCAGTCCTGGATTGTGAGAGGGATGTCCGACTGCTCATTTAGGCCCATTTCCACTGTGATCGTGCCTAAACGGGCAGTCAGACATCCCTAGAGGGGTCCCAGATTGGAGAGGGTACAGGTTGAGCTGAGGGACAACCCCTCCCCCCACTCCCATGCATGAATTTTGTGCACCAGGCCTCTAGTATATATGTGTGTGTGTGTGTGTGTGTGTGTGTGTGTGTGTGTGTGTACATACACACTGATTGGCCAGATTATTATGATCTCTGAACAAATAATAATCTGGTCAATCAGTGTAGACTAACCATAGAGTTGGGATTTTTAAATAAGGTTTTTCCATATAAGAACTGCATTGTGGGTAGTTAGAAAGAAGCAGAGGACTTACTAGCCAGAGGCTGGGGGCCACTATCTCTTGGTCCCTTGATATATCAAGATTTACAAGCTTTCCCTTATAACATCAATACATTGAGTAGCAGGATTATTATGCATTCAGAGATCATAATAATCTGGCCACTCAGTGTATGTATATTCTATGCATATAAAAACCCTGAGTGTTACACAGGAGTTGGACCAATGAGAAGGAAGTCAGTCATGCAGGGGTTGCCTTGGCAATGGCTGCACCCTCCCTGAGCTGTTTTGGCTAAGGGTGAGGTTTGAGGCAGGAACTGGTTCTCAGAGTGTGGAGGCACTGACTCCTAGGTTGCCTTGGCAATAGCTGCGCCCTCCCCAAGCTGTTTCCCTTGAGGCCTGAGAGAAGAACCCACTCTTGGAGTAGAGTGCCAGGAGTTCCCAGTGGCAGTCAGTCCTGGGTTGCCAAGGCAGAAGCCACTGAGTGGTAGAACTCTGGGTCTGGCCCAACAGGGAGAATGGCAAGCCTTCAAAATAGACCCTAACAGGAGTGAGGAGGGAGCTCCATTCCTCATGGATTCAATAGGTGGCCAGCTTGCTGTCAGAGACCTGACAGCTAGGAATCCTATTCACCTGCTTATCTGTATGTTTTGCACCAGCATAGCCAAGGGTGACCCTGAGTGGGGGTGATGAAAAGCTTATAAAAGACAGTCAAGAGAATAAAAGCTGGGTCTTGGTGGGATGCTGCTTCTCTGAGAGACAGCAACTGAGTCCACAAGCTGCGTCTTCATTTTATAGCAGATTCCACGAGGCAAAGTAAGGGCCTGATCAAGATGTTTACAACATTCTTGTGGGTTTCAATCCTACTCAACTAGATGCATCTGAACTCTATATCAAGTAGTTTGCTTTCTTCCATTTCTTTAATCTGTGACATGATTCTTTGTCTCTGCATTTTGGCTGCTATGTTGTGTTTGTTTCTATGTATTGGGTATCTGTTAAGTCTCCTTGAGTTGATAGAGTGGCCTTTTGTACTAGGTGTCCTATAGGTGTTCAGTGGCTCAGCCTCCCCAATCACCTGAATTGGAAACTCTTGGTGCACTACTTTGAGGCTGTTGTAGTTTAGCCTTGATTACCACATTTTCTGGCATATAAGACGACCCCCTAATTTTACAATTAAAACATAGGTTTAGGCCTATATTCTCTGTATAAGACTACCCCCCACTTCCGAGGCAACACCAGTTCTTTTTTTAATAGACTGCCTCTCTAACTCAGCCAATCCAAGCAGGCTTTTTATGCATGCAAATTATACATGTTCTGTACCCGAAGCTACACAGTGTTCTAGTAAAAAGCCTGCTCGGATTGGCCAGAGTCAGAAAAGCGGTCTATTAAAAAAAGAACTGGTGTTGCCTCGGAAGTGGGGGTAGTCTTATACAGTGAATATAGGCCTAAACCTATGCTTTAACTGTAAAATTAGGGGGTCGTCTTATACACCGGAAAATACGGTACTGTTGGTATCAGTGGGAGGAATTGATCTCCAGGCCAATTGGCTATGAGGACCAGTTTTATCTACAATGGAAGAGCTGCTGTGCAGGAGACACCCTTGTGGGGCAGAACTTGCTTCAGTGGGGCTTTGGTGCTCACGAAGTCAGCCCCTTGAGTGTGTCACTTAAGGATGTGAAGTTATAATCTGGTATAGTCTTTCACTGACCACTGGGTACACTGGCTCTTCGATCTCCAAGGAGGTGCAAAGTCAGCCACTCCCTGGGCCACCCAACAGGAGCTACAGAGACATTTGCAGATTCCTCCTCTTTGTATGGGCTTTGGAAGTATCCAGTCCAGGCCCAGATTGTTTGACAGGATTTAGGCTGAGAAAAGACAGGCCATTCATATGCAAAAGCCACTATGCACAGCTTGGGTGGGGTTGTAAATTGGGAAGGGCGAGGTCTCAGGGAATCTCCAGGATAGAGCAAATAGCAATGGCTGCCAGTGAGGCCTGCACCAGGGAGGTCCCAGCACAGGAACAATGACCATTGCAAGCACCCTTGTCTGGAAGAAATCCACCCCTGCATTCCTGTCCTGATGCCAAACAGTCCAGTTTCTCTCTGTATGTGTCTGGGTCTCCCAGATTCTCGCCTGGCACTGGAGTTCAGAGCAAGCGGGAGCTTGTATCTCCCTCCCAATTAAAAAGTGGCACACCCGGGTGCCAGATTGTTCCAAGCCTCTACACCTTCTACCAGTCTCAATGCGCTTTCTTCTTTACCTCGCTAGTTGTAGTACTTCCAATCAGCGAGCTTTCCCATAGTTCTGGATGATAGTTGTTATGTATTTTAGTTGTAATTTTGATGTGGTTGTGGGAGGCAGCAAGTACAGGTGTTTACTTATGCTGCCATCTTGGTTCTTTTCTTCGTGGGTTTTTTTTTTTTTTTTGTATTCATTTTTTGTATTTTACTAACACATACTAATAATTAACATCACATTCTACAGTTTTAGATATAGGATTAGTGTCCTTATAAGACACTCAAGCTATCTATCTATCTATCTATCTATCTATCTATCTATCTATCTATCTCCCTTTCCTTCCTCACCACTCTCCCCTCGCCTCCATTAACCCACTCCCCATCCACACTCAGCCACTGAGGAAGGTCATATGAGGACACGATGAGAAGGCAGTCATCTGCAAGCCAGGAAGAGAGCTCTCACCATTAACTAAATCAGCAGCAACTTTGATCTTGGATTTCTCACCTCCAGAACTGTGTGAAAATTAATTTCTGTTGTTTAAACCACTAAGTCTCTGATACTTTGTTATAGCAGCCTGAGCAAACTAATAAAGATTTTTGTACTGAGACATGAGGTGTTGCTATATTCAATACATAAAAATGTTCAAATAGATTTGGAACTGGGTGATGTGTAAAAGCCAGAAGTTTCCAGTCATGTGCTTTAAAAAAGCCCAGTTGGCTTTGAAGGGACTGTTGGTAGAACTACAAAGTTAAAAGTGACGATGTAAAGAAAAGGAAACCCTCGTGCACTGTTGATGAAATTATAAATTGGTTCAGCCACTATGGAAAATGATAGGTTAAATAGAAAACATTGACTGGAGGTTCAGTGCTCAGGTATGTCTGGCCTCAGGTGGGGTTTGCGTCTGTCCATCAATTGGAGAAAGGGAGGATCTATCAGAAAATAGCATGAAGGTTCCTCAAAAAATTAAAAATAGAACATATGATCCATCCATTTCACTTCTGGGTGTTTATCCAAAGAAATAAAAAACACAAATTCAAAGAAATATATATAGCCCTATGTTCATTGATGTATTAGTTACAATAGCCAAGATATGGAAGCCATCTAAGTGTCCATCAATAGACAAATGTATAAAGAAGATGTGGTACAGGCCTGGTTGGTGTGGCTCAGTGGTTTAGCACTGACCAGGCCCTAGAAGGTCACAGGTTCAATTCTTATTCCTAGCACATGCCTTGAGTTGAAAGGTCAAGTCCCAGTAGGGGCATGTAGGAGGCAGCTGATCAATTTTGATGTTTCTCTTGCTCTCTCTCTCTCTCTCTCTCTCTCTCTCTCTCTCTCTCTCTCTCTTCCAATGAAAACATGTTTTTCTAAAAAAAGAAAATGTGATATATCTATATATAATGGAATATTTACTCAACCATAAAAAAGAATGAAATCTTATCACTTGTGAAGTGAATGAAACTATAGGGCATTGTGCTCAGTGAATTAAGTCAGACAGAGAAATACCATATGATTTCACTCATATATCAAATCAAAAAAAACAAAATAAACAAGCAAAGCAGAAACAAACTCATAGAGAACAAACTGATGGTAACCAGATGGGAGAGGAGATGGGAGATGGGTAAAAAATGTGAAGGGATTAAAAAAATACAAATTGTCAGTATATAGAGTCAAAGGGATGTAAATTACAACATAGGGAATATAGTTAATAACATTATAATCGCTATGTATGGTGTCAAGTGGGTACTAACGTATTTGGGTGATCACTTTGTAAGCTGTATAAATGTCTAATCACTAAGTTGTACACCTGAAACTAGTATAATATTGTAGGTAAACTGTAATTGAAAAGAAAAAAACATGTGACAGTTGAAGACTATTGATCAGCCATGCTCCATGCAGTGGGTTCACCCAAAGGGTAACCTGAGCAGGGCATCTCTGTGGCTCACAGAACAACAATCGCTGTAACCAGTAAGGTTTATTTCAGGAGCCACACAAAGATCTTAAATGAGAGCAAGATATGGACCACCATTCTTAAGTCCTTGAGGTAAACATTACTTCTGCAACTGCCTTCGTTACATATTGCTTCTATGTTGGTGGAGGAGGAAGTTGAAGGAGCTTTCTCTTGGACTTTGCTGCTATAATGACCCTTTCTCCATTTATCAGAAAACCCATGAGAGCATCTTGCAAGCTGCTAAGTGTGTCCATTGATTTTTCAGTGTAGGACTAGGAAAAGAAAATGCCTGTCAATCCTTTCCATGGATTATGAGAAGGACCTGTGCCAGCAATCTATCTCCATATGCTCCCACATTAGTGGATAATTATGATTGCATTTTGTTTCCCTTATTATCAATGTCAGCTCAGACTGTGCATCTGACAACACTAGTAAGATCTGAAAATCTCCCTTTCTCTAAGATCTGAGTATCATTTGAGGAAGGAGTGAGGAACAGATTCTATAAGTACATTTATAATTCCCTTCAGAGTCTTCCCTTGAAGTGATTTCCTTGAGATGATTCTGCTTCTACTTCAATCATGGGTCTGGGTCTGAGAATCAGCTTAGGTTTAGCAATTGAGTGAGAGATCATGGTTTTTCACTGTGGCTACTAACATCATCCCTGAGAACTTTTTGCATGCATAAGTCATTCTATGCCTTCATTGACTCCCCATCTATTTCTCTCATAGAAATATTATGTTCTATTAGACATTATAGACCTCTGAGGGTCAAAGGTTAGTGGGTTGACATTCCAACCTTATTAATGTTACATTAATTATATTTTTGCCCTCAATGGTTAAATGTCATATCTAGCCTCTGCCATTTTGGAATCCTGTCATCAGTAGTGAGATTAGGAAGTCCAGTTCCATAGTAGCATCAAGCCAGCTCTACAGAATTCAGGCATTACTGAGCTGCTTAGAAGTAACTGCCCCCTTTTCTAGCTCATTTCTTATAGATTTTAATGAAGGGATGCCCTCAGAACCCTCTCATGCAACATATCCAGCTGGTGGATTTTCTAGTCTTACACTCTAAATTCATTTTAGCATGCCCACCTCTGAGTGTTAGATCTGATTTACATCACAATTTGCCTACTTTCAGCTACAGAAGTTGAGTGCCTTTTTCTTTAAATGTTTTTAAAATCTTTGTTGTTGAGAGTATTACAGATGTCCCCCTTGTTCCCCCCAGTATTCCCCTCAATCCACTTTCTACCCTGCCCCAGACCATCACCACCCTATTGTCTGTGTTCATAAGTAATGCATATATTCATGTAAATTGTTTGGTTAATCTCTTCTTGCCCCCATTCCCTCTGAGGTTCATCAGTCTATTCCATGTTTCCATGCCTCTGGTTCTATTTTATCAGTTTATTTTGTTTATTAGATTCCTTGTTAGTTTATTTTGATTTTCAAATTCAATTGTTGATAGCAATGCATTCACTGTCACTTCATTTTTCATATTTTTCCCCTTTTCCTTCCCCTTCTTCTAGAATATCCTTCAACATTTCATATAATATTGGTCTGGTGGTGATGAACTCCTTAATTTTTTCTTGTCTGTGAAGTTCTTTATCTGATCTTCAATTCTAAATGATAGCTTTGTTGGATAGAGTAATCTTGGTTGTAAGTCCTTTGAATATTTCTTGCCACCACCACCCCACACCTGGGCATGCAAAATTTCTGTTGAGAAATTAGATGATAGTCCTGTCAGTGCTCTCTTATAGGTAACTAACTGCTTTTTTCTTGTTGCTTTTAAGATTCTCTTTGTCTTTAACCTTTGACATTTTAATTATGATGTGTCTTGGTGTAGTCCTCTTTTGGGTTTCTCTTGTTTGGGAATCTTTGTGCTTCCTGGACTTGTAAGTATTTCTTTCATCAGGTAGGGGAAGTTTTCTGTTATTATTTCTTCAAATGGTTTTCAATACCTTGCTCGTTCTCTCCTCCTCCTGGCATCACCATAATATGAATGTTGGTACGCTTGAAGTTGTCCCAGAGGCTCCTTTCATTATCTTCATATTTTGGGGTTCTTTTTTCTTTCTGCTGTTCTTATTGGGTGTTTTTTGCTTCCTCATAATCCAAATTGCTGATTTGATTCTCTGCATCCTCTAATCTACTGTTGAATCCCTGTAAATTACTTTTTTTCCCTGTAAATCATTCTTTATCTCATTTAATGTATGCTTAATTTCCATCTGGTCCTTTTTCATGTCTTTGATGTTCGTACTTATTTTAAGATCCTTAAAATTCTCACTAAGTCTTTTGAAGCTCCAATTAAGATCCTTGATCATACTTATAACCATTGTTTTTTAACTCTGTATCCAATAGTTTGTTTGCTTCTTTTTCATTTTGTTCTTTTTATCGAAATTTCTTCTGTTCTTTCATTTGTGACATGTTTCTTTGTATTTTCACTACTTTCTTGTATTTGTTCCTATGCACAGGCAGTCCTCTGGTTACATCAGACATGAAGTATGTCATTTCATGATTACATTACCATCTCCCATTTATTTATTTTTAAAAAGTTCCATCATTTCAACATATGTACATATGTGCTTTATGTTTTTTTATTATTATTTACTGTATTTACCACAAGTAAAGGTCAAGAATTGTTATCTTTATTTAAAAAAAAAATTTTTACTGTTTCACTTACTGTTTACTGTTTTACTGTTCATGTGAATGACATAGGTGCTTATGTAGGTGGGTTCTGACTATGGCGAAAATCACTTTATGTTGCACACGTAATCCAAGGACCTACTATATTAGGTAGAGTTGCTATGTCTCCTGGAATTGGTAAACTGGCCTTGTGTAGTCAGTGTCTTGTAGGATCCAGTGGCTCAGCCTCCCCATTCACCTGAGTTGGGTACTCTAATTGTACCTCTGTGAGGGTGTGTACAGTCTTGTTGGAGTTGAGCTTTGATTGCTGTTGGTTCACTGGGAGGGATTGACCTCCAGGCTTATTGGCTATGAGAACCTGCTGGGACTACAGTGGAAGAGCTGTTGTGCAGGACACATCCCTATGAAGCAGGACTTGCTTCGGTGGGGCTTTGGTGCTCACCAAGTCTGCCCCTTGAGTGTGTCACTTGAGGATATGTAGAGTTATAATCTCATGTGGTCTGAAGCTGTCCATCAGGTACACTTGTTCTGAGCCCTCCCAGGAGGTGCAAAGTCAGTCACTGGGGCCACTTGGCAGGAGCTACAGATGGCTGCTACTTGTTGGGCTTGTAAATGCCCAGGTGAGGCCAACCTGTGAAGCAAGGCAGGCTGGTGCTAGTGCTGAGTCTTGGAACTCTTATTGATAGATATAGGGCATGCTGATGCCAGCTGCTGTTTGTCTGAGAGATTTTAGGAAAGTCTAAAGCCTGAGCCAGGAAAGGTAATTCATATGAAAAAGCTGCTGCAAACAGCTTGGTAGGGGAGAGGGGCGCTGAAAATTAAATGGAGTGGGGATTTCAGGAAATCGCCAGGGTGGCAGCATGAACCAGGCTGATGGAGTCTCAGAGATGACTGCCAGTCAGCTCTGCAACAAGGAGTGAGGGGGTATAGGAACAATTAATCTGGTGAGCACTCCTGTCTGGGAGAAAGCTGCCCCTGAGTTCTTGCCTTGATGTCATACAATCCAGTTCCTCTCAGTATGTCCCTGTATCTCCACAAGCTACTATAGCTCTAGAGCTCAGAGGTAGTGAGTCCAAGTAAGTCCATGCCCTGGCCCTTTAAGAGGAACTGTCTGGGATTCCAGCAGCCTCCTTGTCACTCAGCCACAATCCCCACTTTTTACAGGCTGAAGTTAGGGGGACTTATTTTACTGGCACTGGAATCCTGGGCTGAGGGGTCTGATGTGGGGCTGAGACTCCTTGCTCCTTATGGGAGGCCTCTGCAGCTGAGATATCCCTCACAATTAAAAAAAAAATGCCACACGTGGGTGTTGGACCAGCCTATTCCACACAACCACCCCTCCTACCAGTCTCAATGTGCTTTCTTCTTTACTTCTGTAATTGTAGGACTTCCATTCAGCCAGATTTCAGGTGGTTCTGAATGATGGTTGTTCTGTATTTTAGTTGTAATTTTGATGTGGTTGTGGGAGGCAGTTAGTGCTAGCATTTACCTATGCCACCATCTTGATTCTTTGTATTGAATGCGTCTTTAAATGGAGATTTTTCTGGGTTTTATAAGATATTCCAACTTGCCGAAACCAATTTGGCTCAGTGGATAGAGCACCAGCCTGCAGACTCAAGAGTCCCAGGTTTGATTCCGGTGAAGAGCATGTACCTTGGTTGCAGGCACATCCCCAGTAAGGGGTGTGCAGGAGGTAGCTGATTGATGTTTCTAACTCTCTATCTCTCTCCTTCCTCTCTGTAAAAAATCAATAAAATATATTTTAAAAATATCTTTATAAAAAAAAGATATTCCAACTTTTTTTTTTAATATATTTTATTGATTTTGTACAGAGAGGAAGGGAGAGAGTTAGAGAATTAGAAACATCGATGAGAAAGTCATCAATCAGCTGCCTCTTGCACACCCCTACTGGGGATATGCCCGCAACCAAGGTACATGCCCTTGACCGGAATCGAACCCGGGACCTTTCAGTCCCCAAGCCTCTATCCATTGAGCCAAACCGGTTTCAGCAGATATTCCAACTTGATAATTGATTGATCTGAACCACCAAACAGAAATTCTATAGCAATTAAAATAGGCATACAATTTCACAATTATTATCGTTACCATTGCTCCAGAACTTTCAATAACTAGAGATCTTGCCTAAGCTATTGCATCTCCTTCCACCTGAATCTATCATAAGTGATAATCTTAGTTAATACAATGGCATACGTATTATCATTACCCCCACTTTCTGCCATAAAAATGGTCCTGTTGTCAAAAGGCTATTGAGTGATCCAATTTCAAAATTCCATTCTTAAAGTCCACTGCCTAAGATCACTTACAGTACCAACTATCTTGGTAGCTTTTCTATTGATGCAAACTCAGAGAAAAAGACTTGATCAAGTTCAAGTACTTCATTTAAGAGGTGCCTTCAGGAAATACAAGTATAGGAGTGGAAATATAAAAAGGGGAAGAGAAACAGCCCTACAATGTCTGTTAATGAGAAGGCTACTGCTATGAGCATCTGGGTCTCATTCATGATGCGGATCTCTGAGAAACTGTAAAACATGCATCAGAATTTATTAATATTAGGAGTGAGAAACCTGGTTTATCCATAAACTCCTATCTTTTAGTGGTTTCAGATTGCTACTGGGAACACTGATTCCAAAGCACTTTTTAGCCTTTCATGCACACTGAGCAATCTTCAGCAGCTATAAAATAAATAAAAGTAAACAAACAAAAAAGCTCTTAGCAATAGAGTCACAGTTTAAGATGCCTGCATGTACTGGAAAAATAAGAAGCTAAGAATGAAGCATAGACCTGATTTCAGACACCACGATTATTATATATCACATTTCTTTATGAACTTGATTTCTGAATTTTGTACGCTACTCCACTGATTATGTTTCAACTCATTTGCCATGCTGTTTTAATTACAGATGCTTTATTTAGACTATGTGTTAATAACAGATAGGGCTACCCTGTCCCTAATTCTCTTCTTTGGGAATTCTCTAGCTGGTTTATATTAAACTTTTCTGTTGAGATCATGTTGAATTAATATCTTATCTTTGGAAAAACTGGCATTTTTATGGGCTCAGGAAATGTTGTCTAAGAACAACAGATGTTTGTCTAAAACAAGTCAAGTTTTTTGTTTTTCAAGGTTTACATTTCAATGCATATATGTTGAAATTTCTTACTAAAGGTACTCCTTTCATATTCAGTGTTGCTATTGTAAGTGGAAATGTCTCTTCCATTAAATCTTATAAATATTAATAGGATATATATATATATATATATATATATATATATGAGAACTAGGTTTTGGGGTTAATTTTTCTTATGTGAAATAATTGCACTCATTGCTATTTGTGTTTAATTTTAATCACTGATTTCCTTGGGGTTTCTATGTATACTTTGATATCAATTATCAATAAGGATCTTTTCATGTCTTACTTCATAGTTCTTTGCTTCTTTCTTACTATATATTATCTTGCCTGATTACTTTACAAAATGATTTTTTAATGTTAAATTATTTTGGAAATAATGAACATCTAAGTCTTTTTCCTGTCTTTAATGGGATGCTCATACTCTTTCCAACATTTGTAACATACTGGCTTTAGAGCAAAAAATCTATATATATTGACTGTATCCTATTAAGAAAGCATCAATCAATTGCAATTAGGCTGAGGGGTTTCACTTTTATTTAGTTATTGTTTGTTTGTTTGAAGCATTACAAATAATAGTATATATGTCTCCTTTTTCCCCCCCCCCTTGACCTCCCCTCAGCCTTCCTTACCCCCCAGCATATGCCTTCACCTGCCCCCCCCGTGTCTTGTATCCATTGGTTATGTTTATATGCATGCATACAAGTCCTTCAGTGGCTCTCTTACAGCTCCCCCACCAACCTCCCTTGCCTTCTCACTGTAGTTTGACAGTCTGTTCAATGGTTCTTTATCTTTATAACTATTTTCCCCCATTTCTTTTCTTTAAAAAATTTTGCGACTGCAGACTAGAAATAAACATATAATAACAAAAAACATATGAGTTTCATTTTGAATGTCCAACAGTTCTGAGATCCAGTTTCAATGTCAAACAGTTCCTTATGTGTACATGTTAGCAATGATATTGCAGTTCTGGATGATGGACAGATGGTGGCAATGCAGGTCCAGCCCTCTCTGGTTTGGTCCTGGGTAACCTGCATCGACACACAGCTGCTGACTGCTAGTGTCATCAGCATCTTCCATCTCTGAATTGTTTCTCCTCTTGTCTTCATAGTTGGAGCAGACCTGACAACTTCTCTCTATTGCAGGAATCCCAATCATCTTGGAGTAGTTTTCTGAAAATATACAAACATATTCTCCACCAAAAGTTAATAAAAGCATTTTTTTCTACAAAATTGACTTGGGATCCTTTTTATTTTTTACCCAAACGATTTTCCTTTGGCTTATTTTGACACCATGTGTGATTTTCATGGGTGTCTTGCTGTTAGCATTACAAATGAAAATTAATTTTCTACAGTAAAAATTTTCTAGATGTAATTTACTTACAGGATATTTTTCCTTACATGATGTTACCCTACTATTCCTCCTTTTTTTTTTTTTTTATGGATGCTTTTGTAAATTTTGTAATGCGGTCTTGATAACTTTAAATTTTAAGTTTTTCCACAAAAATAAGACTGCTTTAGATTCATTTCTTGTTAAGCAATTTTACCATGAGATGCACTACCAATAGTTTAGTTAATATTTAGAAACAGCTTTTTTATCCAGTGCACTTAAATTTTCTTGGATGTTCACTTATTTCTATTAACTAATTTAAATTAACCTGAAAACTTGATTCTTATTGTACTGCCAAATTTAATACTCTTAACAACAATCTTAGTTTACTCTGTAAATATTAGTGGAGAGGATTATTTTCATTCTTGAGTAGGCCCTGAGCATTCCTGGTGTTATTCTGCATTTAGATATAGGGCAACTGCTGTCGGCCAAGTCTCTGTCTGTTACCTGGGTCCCAATCTGAGCTGGGCATGGGAAGTGAAGCAGCCATGGAGGCAGGAGACCTCCCTCCGAAGGGGTGAGAGTTCAAGTCCCTGCAAGGTTGGGGTGGGGGGGTGAGGGTCTGTGCCCCACCTCTGTTGATGGCCGCTCTGCGACTGTGCCTGTCTTAGGTTGTTCCTTCCCTGAGGAATCTTACCCAACTCCTGGCTAACCAAGCATCCTCCAGGGCCAAGCAGGGTGATTTGAAGTTCAGTTCTGTTTCCTTGGTAGCCTATGTCCCCATGGCCTCCTCATCCAGCTCCTGTCTGGGGATCTCCTCACCTGTTGGTGGACCCCAGCACTGATCACATATCTCGGAGGACTCAGGTTTCTTCTCCAGGGATGACCCAGCTCATAGCATTGGGTGAGAGAGAGAGATCCCTGGTACCAGCCACCACAAGGTTTCAACCTCAGCATGAACAGAAAGCTCAGGCAACAGCTGTGGGCAATTGAATTGTAAAAAAGGGGCAAGAGGGGATAATATAAAATGTTCAAGTGCCTTCTCAGTGCCTTAATTCCTTCTGAAAGGGATTAAATCCTTTCATGTCCTTTTTTAATTGCTGCCAAACATTCAGAGAATTAGTTTGTAAGGTGTTTTTTTTGTTTTTGTTTTTTTGTGTGTGTGTTTTTTTTTGGGGGGGGGTAATAATATGCTGTTGTAAAATATCAAAATTTATAATGACATTGTAGGATAATATCATGTAAGGATATTCTTTGCTCTGGGCCCTGGCAATTCAACTTCAAACTGGTTGTCAATTTCTTTTTGCAACTTTATGTAAACTTTGTCAGGGAGGCAAACACACAAATTATTTTACTTTAATTCAAGAAGCCAAATATATTGGCTTTCAATTATAATCCTTTCGACTTTTTTTTTAAATATATTTTATTGATTTTTTTACAGAGAGGAAGGGAGAGGGATAGAGAGCTAGAAACATCGATGAGAGAGAAACATTGATCAGCTGCCTCCTACACACCTCATACTGGGGATGTGCCCGCAACCAAGGTACATGCCCTTGACCAGAATCGAACCTGGGACCTTGAGCCAAACCGGTTTCGGCCCTTACAACTTTTTTAAAAATATGTGTATATATATATATATATATATATATATATATATATATATATATATATATATTTTATTGATTTTCCACTGAGAGGAAGGGAGAGAAACATCAATCAGCTGCCTCCTACACACCTCCTCCTGGAGATGTGCCCACAACCAAATTACATGCCCTTAACCAGAATCGAACCTGGGACCCTTCAGTCCACAGGTTGACACTCTATCTGCTGAGCCAAACCAGTTAGGGCAATCCTTACAACTTTAGAAGGAAACCTCTCTTTATTTCCTTCCATGACAATTTTCAGGTTGCAGAGAGTTTCATTTAAAAATCTTTGTCATATGAGCTGAAACCGGTTTGGCTCAATGGATAGAGCGTCGGCTTGGGGACTGAAGGGACCCGGGTTCGATTCCGGTCAAGGGCATGTACCTTGGTTGCGGGCATATCCCCAGTAGGGGGTGTGCAAGCAGCTGATCGATGACTCTCTCTCATCGATGTTTCTAGCTCTCTGTCTCTCTCCCTTCCTCTCTGTACAAAAATCAATAAAATATATATTTAAAAAAATAAAATAAAATAAAAATAAAAATCTTTGTCATATGAAACAATTTCTCTTAGGGTTATAGTGACCACATGTATAGATTAGATTTAATATATATTTTTTCTTATAATTTTTTTATTTATTAATTTATTAATTTTTATTTTTTACATATATGTCCCTAGTCCCTCATTACTCCCCACCCCCACTCATGCCCCACCCCCCTGTTGTCTGTGTCCATTGATTAGGTTCATATGCATGCACATAGTTCCTCTGTTGGTCTCTCCCCCTTACTCCCACCAACCCCACCTTCCCTGAGGTTTGATGGTCTGACTGATGTTTCTCTGTCTCTGGATCTATTTTTGTTCATCAGTTTATATTGTTCATTATATTCCACAAATGAGCGAGATCATGTGATATTTATCTTTCTCTGCCTGGCTAATTTTGCTTAGCAAAATGCTCTCCAATTCCATCCATGTTGTTGCAAATGGTAAGAATTCCGTCTTCTTTACCACAGCGTAGTATTCCATTGTGTAGAAGTACCACAGATTTTTAATCCTCTCATCTGCTGATAGGCACTTGGGCTGTTTCCAGATCTTAGCTATGGTGAATTGTGCTGCTATAAACATAAGGGTGCATATATCCTTTCTGATTTGTGTTTCTGGTTTCTTGGGATATATTCCTAGAAGTGGGGTCACTTGATCAAATGGGAGTTCCATTTTTAGTTTTTTGAGGAAACTCCATATTGTTCTCCACAGTCTGCCTTCCTACCAGCAGTGCATGAGGGTTCCTTTTTCTCCACATCCTTACCAGCACTTGTCATTTGTTGATTTGTTGATGATAGCCATTTTGATAGGTGTGAGATGATACCAAATTGTTGTTTTATGATAATTTGCATCTCTCTGATGATAGTGATTTTGAGCAGGTTTTCATATGTTTCTTGGCCTTCCTTCTGTCTTCTTTTGAAAAGTGTCTAATTAAATCAGTTAGCCATTTTTTGATTGAATTGTTTATATTCTTTTTGTTAAACTGCATGAGTTCCCTGTAAATGTTGGAGATTAAGCCCTTATCGTTGATATCATTGGCAAATATGTTCTCCCATGCAGTGGGCTTTTTTGTTTTATTGATGTTTCCTTTTCTGTAGAAAAGCTTTTTATTTTGATGTAGTCCCATTTGTTTATTTTCTCTTTAGCTTCCATTGCCCTAAGAGTAGTATCAGTGGAGTTCTGATATTTTGCTGCCTGTGGATTTCTCAAGTATTTTCATGGTTTCCCATCCTATGTTTAAGTGCTTTATCATGTTGAGTTTATTTTTGTTTTTGGTATAAGTTGGTGATCTAGCTTCATTCTTTTGTAAGTATCTGACCAGTTTTCCCAACACCATTTATTGAAGAGACTGTCTTAACTCCATTGTATGTTCATGCCTCCTTTTGTCAAATATTAATTGAGCATAGTGGTTTGGGTCAATTACTGGGTTCTCTATTCTATTCCATTGGTCTATATGTCTGTTTTTGTGCCAGTGCCAGGCTGTTTAAGAACAGTGGCTTTGTAATATCTAGTATTGAGATCCCACCTACTTTGTTCTTCTTTCTCAGGATTGCTGCAGCTATTTAGGATCTTTTTTTTATTTTTTATTCCAGATAAATTTTTGGAAAGTTTGTTCTAGGTCTGTGAAATATGGCGTTGGTATTTTAATGGGAAGTGCGTTGAATTTATCTATTGCTTTGGAAAGTATGAACATTTTGATGATGTTGATTCTACCAATCCATGAGCATGGTATGTTTTCCCCATATAGGTTTTTTACTTCCTTAGTTAAGTTTATTTCTAGGTATCTTAATTTTCTTGGTGCAATGATGAATGGGATTGCGTTTTTAAGACTCTCTTTCTGTAAGTTCATTATTGGTGTACAGAAATGCCATAGATTTCTTGGCATTTATTTTGTATCCTGCTACATTGCCAAATTCATTTATTAAGTCTAATAATTTTTGATGGAGTAATTAGTGTTTTCTATGTACAGTATCATGTCATGTGCTTATAAAGACAGTTTTTTACTTCATCTTTTCCAATTTGGATGCCTTTTATTTCTTCTTCTTGTCTGATCACAATGGCTAGTACTTTCAGCACTATATTGAACAGGAGTGGTGAGAGTAGCATCCCTGTCTTGTTCCTCTTCTTAGGGGAAATGGTTTTAGCTTTTGCCCATTGAGTATGATGTTGGCTGTGGGTTTGTCATATATGGCTTTTATTATGTTGAGGTATTATCCTTCTATTCCAACCTTGCTGAGAGTTTTTATCAAGAAAGGGTGTTGGATTTTGTCAAATGCTTTTTCGGCATCAATTGATATAACGTTTTATCTCTCAATTTGTTTATGTGTTGTATCACATTTATTGACTTGCAAATATTGTACCATCCTTGCATCCCCAGGATGAATCCTACTTGGTCATGGTGTATGATATTTCTGATGTACTGCTGGATTCAATTTGCTAGAATTTTGTTCAGGATTTTGGCATCTATATTCATAAGGGATATTGGCCTGTAATTCTCTTTCATTCTGTTATCTTTATCTGGTTTGGGTATTAGGGTGATGTTGGCTTCATAGAAAGAGCTTGGAAGTGTTCCTTCCTCTTGAATTTTCTGGAATAGTCTGAGGAAGATAGGTTTTAGTTCTTTCTTGAATGTTTGGTAAAACTCCCCTGTGAAGCCATCTGGCCCTGGGCTTTTGTTTGCTGGAAGCTTTTTGATGACTGCTTCAATTTTTTCCATTGTTATCAGCCTATTGAGATTTTTAGAATCTTCCTGAGTGCGCTTTGGAAGGTTGTATTTTTCTAGGAATGTGTCTATTTCCTCTAGGTGTGTAGCTTGTTAGAATAGAGCAGTTCATAGTATTTTTAACAATCCTTTGTATTTCTGTAGGGTCCTCTGTTAGCTCACCTCTTTCATTTCTGATTTTGTTTATTTTGGGTACTCTCTCTTTGCTTCTTGGTGAGCCTGGCTAAAGGTTCATCAATCTTGTTTATCCTTTTGAAGAACCAGCTCTTGGTTTTGTTGATCTTTTGTATTTTTTTTTTTTTTTTTGTCTCTATGTCATTCATTTCTGCTCTGATCTTTATTATGTCCTTCCTTCTGCTCACTGTGGGCTTTTCTGGTTGTTCTCTTTCTAATTCTTTGAGTTTTTGAGTTATATTACTTATTGCCATTTTTTCTTGTTTTTTTAAGGTAGGCCTGTAGAGCTATAAACTTCTCTCTCCAGTACTGCTTTCATTGTGTCCCATAGCATTTGCATTGCTGTGTTATTATTGTCATTAGTCTCCAGGCATTTTTTAAAATTTCTTCTTTGACCTCGTTGATCACCCAATCATTGTTTAATAGCATGCTATTCAGCTTCCAAGTGTCTGAGTTCTTTGGAATGTTTTTATTATAGTTTATTTCTAATATTATGCCATTGTGGTCCAAGAAAATGCTTGATATGATTTCAATCTTTTTGAATTTGGGGAGACTTTGCTTGTGACTTAATATGTGGTCCATTTTTTAAAATGTCCCAGGTGCACTTGAAAAGAACATATATTCCTTGGCTATGGTGTGAAATGCTCTGAAGATGTCAATTAGGTCCATTTGATCTAGTGTGTTATTTAGAATTGCTGTTTCTTTGCTGATTTTTTGTCTAGTGGATTTATCTAGTGATGCCAGTGGTGTATTAAAGTCTCCTACTATGATTGTATTGTTGTCAATTTCTCCCTTAATATCTTCCAGGAGGTTTTTTTTTTTTTTTTTTTTTCTTTCTTTTTTTTTCTTATGTATTTGGGTGCTCCTGCATTAGGAGCATATATGTTTAGCAGAGTTATTTCTTCTTGTTGAATTGATCCATTTAGTATTATGTAGTGGCCTTCCTTATCTCTTGTTATGGCCTTTACTTTGAGGTCAATTTTATCAGATATAAGTATCACAACCCCAGCTTTTTTTCCCCTCATTTTCATTTGTCTGAAAAATATTTTTCCATCCTTTCACTCTCAGTCTGTGTGAATCCTTTGCTCTGAGGTGGGTCTCTTGTAGACAGCAAATATATGGGTCATGTTTTCTTATTCATTCAGCTACCCTATGTCTTTTGATTTGTGCATTTAATCCATTTACGTTTAATGTTATTGTTGACACATAAATGTTTGCTGACATATTCTTCCTTAGTGTTTGTGTTTCTTTTGACTTTCTCTTTCTTCTTTTTACAACAGTTCCTTTAGCATTTCTTGCATTGCTGGCTTGGTAGTGATAAACTCTCTTAGCCCTTTTTTTGTCTGTGAAGCTCCTGATTCCCCCTTCAATTTTGAATGATAGCCTTGCTGGGTATAGTATTCTTGGATTCAGTCTTTTGCTTTGCATCACTTTGTATATTTCATTCCATTCCCTTCTGGCCTGGTATGTTTCTGTTGAGAAATCAGCTGATATTCTAATAGGAAATCCATTGTAGGTAAGTTTCTGTCCTCTCTGGCATCCTTTAAGATTCTTACTTTGTCATTAGTGTTCACCAATTTAATTATGATGTGTCTTTGTGTCGGTCTTTTGGGGTTCAACTTGTTTGGGACTCTGTGCTTCTTGGACTTGCATAGTTTTTTTCTTGCCCATACCAGGGAAGTTTTCTGTCATTATTTCCTCAAAGAGGTTTTCTATTCCTTTCTTCTCTTCTTCTCCTTCTTGTATCCCTATTATTTGAATGTTGTTTTGTTTTGTGTTGTCCCAAAGCTCCCTTAGGCTCTCCTCTTGCTTTCCAGTTGCTGCTGTGTTTGTGTGTTTTTTCCTACCTTGTCTTCTAATTCACTGATGTGGTCCTCAGCCTCTTCTAGTCTACTCTTGAAGCCTTCCAATGTGTTCTTTGCTGCAGCTATATCATTCTTCATCTCCTCTTGGTTTCTTTTCATGTTGGTGACATTTTCATTCAGCTCCTTATAGTTCTCATTGAGTTGTGTGTATTTGTCATCCATCCACTTAAACATCCTTATAACCAAAACTCTGAATTCTTTCTCAGTTAAGCTGCTAGCCTCAAGTTCATTTAACTCCCTTTCTGGTGATTCATCTTTTTCTTTCCTTTGAGGGTTGCCTTTTTGTCTCCCCATGTTTTCCTGTAATATTTTAGTTGTAGATCCAATTGCTTTGCTATCCAGGCTCTTTTGGTGACGGTGCTACTAATGCAATCTCTCAGTTCTCCTGGGCTTGGTAATCTAGTGTAGTTCCCTACTTGAACTGTTTGGGTTCTCTTAATGTAGGCCTACAAGCTTGAGAGGCACAACTGCTGTGTCTAGAAGTCAGCAGTTGTGGAGGGGAGTATTCTGATTTTTGCTGTCTTGCACTCTAATTTGAAATCATGCTTGCCCAGTGGGGACTCACAGTGCAAGACAGACAATAGAACTGTCTGTCAGAATGATGTGGTTCAGGGTCCCTGCACTCTAGAAAGGTGTGACTGTGTTGCCCAGAGTTCTGGAGCTGTGGGGTGGGCAGACTCAGCTTTTACTGATGCACCTGTGGTGGATAGGCACTTACTCCCAGTGGCAGCTCACAGGAGCACCCGGAGTAAGTTTGCCAGTGAGGCACACTGAAGCACTCTGAAGGATCCTGGCAGTATAACTGCATAGTTGAGGTGCCCAGCTTCTAAATATTTTCCTTTTGGGCAGTTCCTATGGCCTTAGGGAGTATTCACATCCCATGGTGTTAATCAGGGTGGAATCTGGGTGTGGCTATATTGGTTGCCTTCAGAATGGAGGGAGGGGCTATCTCTCTGGAGAAAATGGCGACCGGGGACCTGATGTGACTCAGCACCAGACGCACTTCCATCTCTCCTGGACCGTCTGCCGCTGCCAACTCTCCCTAGGTTAAGGTGACCAGATTTTAACATTGGTAAAGTGAGACACCATTGACCAGGGGGAGGGAGGGGGTAGGGAGGTTCTTGATTAAAAATTTGTTCTATATGGAGCAACAAAAATTTTCATAGAACGCAAAAATAGTATTGTAATATATATTTTAAATTTCAACATAAGTACAATTTACAAATATAATAAATAAAAAAATTATGTATAGTATTATTTTTTTCTTTGGCATATTTCTCATTTGAGTGAATTTTTTTTAGTAGATTGCTATGTTGTTTAAAAGGTCATGAAATTTTTCACAAGAATTTGTTAAATTATATTTCACATATAAAATGGCTTTCAAAGTCTCAACACTTAATTGTAATGTAAGTTGTGTCACTTTCAAGGCCGGCACTAGACTTTTTGCCGCCACTATAAAATATAAATAATATGAGTACTGTCTGCTAAATTCAAGAAAATGTATGTATTTATGAAATAAATACATTACTTACCTAAATTATCTGAATAGCTGATTTGTAATGACATCACTTGTTTAACTAGCTTACTAACATGCACACAGTACGATGTGTATAGTCTGAGAGACAGTTACAAAATGTTTTCATCCTTGCGAACTTTGATAAGCAGTTCTCAATAATCAGTTCTCAACTATTATTTGTTATTATTAAAGTTTAACATTATAAAATTAACAAAAATAATATAAAACTTATATCCTGGCTAAATAGCCACATGGCTGCTGAAAACCATATATTCCTTTCCAGTTCTCCCACTGTTCCCTAGCTTGTCATGCATTCTTTCCAAAAATCTGGACTTTTTTAAAACACTGCGGGATGCAGGACAAATTGTTAAAAATAAGGACTGTCCTGCCAAAAGCGAGACGTCTGGTCACCTTACTCTAGGTTCCACAACTCCACCCCTTTTCCTGCACCTTGGCCATGGGTAAGTGTCTGTATCTGAAAGGTCCTACAAACTAGGTTCAGTGGAGAAAGATGCAGGCTCCAGAGTGAGGAGGGACCGCGTCTTTACAAGTGGTCAGGCAGCTAGCTCTTTAGGGCTGCCTTTGAGCTCATATCCCAAATCCAGGTTCTAAAATCCACTACCTCCCACAGTCCCTTGGACCCTTTTTCTCACAGTCAGATGCTTTGCCTGTCCACGGCTTAGTGCCATGTAGTTTTCTCCCTACCTTCTGGACATAGAGATCTGGCAGATTTTATTGCTCAGATCCTTGATTTTACCTTTTCCCAGGAGAGCTCTGCCCTTCCCAGCTACAAACTGTATCACCAGCTGTGTCTCCTTTGCCAATTCAAGCTGAATTTCTCTCATTTCAGCTGCTCCCTCTATTTGCTCCGGGACAAGGCTCAGGAGACTTCCACGTATTCCACTGCCATTTAATCTCTACTCTCAGGATTTCACTTTTAAATTAGGAATGGGTATTGAATATTGTCAAAAACATTTCCAGTGTTCCTTAAAGTAATTGTATATTCTTACTTTTAAATATTTTAATATATTTTAACTAATCCTATCTAATAAAAGAGTAATATGCAAATTGACCATTACTCCAACATAAGAAGGCTGCCCCCATATGATCAAAGAAGACTGCCCCCATGTGGACACAAGATGGCCACCATAAGATGGCCAGGAGGGGAGGGCAGTTGGGACGGGCCAGGTCTTCAAGGGAGGGCAGTTGTGGGAGATTAGGCCAGCAGGGGAGGGCAGTTGGGAATGACCAGGTCTGCAAGGAAGGGCAGTTAGAGGCTATCAAACCTGCAGTGGAAGGCAGTTAGGGGCAATCAGGCTGGCAGGGGAGTGGTTAGGGGTGATCAGGCTGGCAGGCAGAAGCGGTTAGGGCAGGCAGACAAGCAGTTAGGAGCCAGCAGTCCTGAATTGTGAGAGGGATCCCAGATTGGAGAGGGTGCAAACTGGGCTGAGGTACACCCCCCGCCCCGTGCATGAATTTTGTGCACCGAGCCCCTAATAGTATGATACAATCACTTTGGAAAGACTTGGCAGTCTTTGTTTTTGTTTTGTTTTAAATATATTTTTATTGATTTTTAGCGCCATGTAGTTTTCCTGTGGACTGGCCACACCAGGGGCTGCCAGCTGGTGCCATTGTTTTACTGAAACCCAGAAAAAGAAAAAGCAAGAGAAACATCAATGATGAGAGGGAATCCTTTATTAGCTGCCTCCTGCATGCCCCATACTGGGGACTGAGCCTGAAACCTGGGCATGTTCCCTGACTAGGAATTGAACCAATAACCTCTTGTTTCAAAGGTTGATGCTCAACCATTGAGCCATACTAGCCAGGATACATTTTTTTGAAAACACAGAAGTTATATATATAATCTTGTGGTGGCCATATTGTGTCCACATGAGGGCAGTCTTCTTTGACCACATGGGGCAGCCATCTTATGTTAGAGTGATGGTCAATTTGCTTATTACTCTTTTATTAGATAGGATAGTTCCACCATAAATGTATGTGAGTTTCAGTTGCTCCACATCTTCACACAAACCTAATTAAGCTTAGGCATGCTAGGGGATGGCAAACAGTTCCTTATTCTAGTTGTAATGAGCATTTTCCTGTAACTAATGACATTATGTGTCATAATTATATTTGTTGAATAGTTCCATATTTTTTTATGAAGTGACAGTTCAAGTTTTTCTTTTCTTTCTTTTTCTTTTTCTTTTTCTTTTTCTTTTTTTTTTTTTTTTTTTTTTTTTTTTTGCCTATTTTTCTTTGGGCTATTTGTCTTAGTGTTAACTTGTAAGCATTCTTTATACATTTTGGATACACATTTCTTTGTTCATAGGCATTTTACAAACACTTCCTCCTAATTTCTGGATTGCCTATTCATTTTGTGAATGGCATTATTTTTATCCTCTCCCAAAGATATGTTTATTGATGAGAAAAAGAGAGAGAGAGAGAAGAGAGAGAGAGAGAGAGAGAGAGAGAGAGAGAGAGAGAGAGAGAGATCAGAGATAAACATTGATCGGTTGCCTCCCATATGCACTCCAACTGGAGACTGAACCCACAACCTAGGTATGTGCGCTGATTAGGAATTGAACTCAGCTTTCAGTGGATGGGATGATGCTCCAGCCAGCTGAGCCACCCAACCCAGAATGTGAATAGCATCCTCTTAAAAGATGACATTTTTTATTTTGTGGAATCCCAATTTATCATTTTTTGTTCTCATTAATGTCTGTTGTGTCCTATGAAACCAAGTTAACAAGAATATTTCCTTATTATTTTTTCTAAAAATGTTAACATTTTATGCTCTGGCTGGTGTGGCTCAATTGGTTGGAGTGCCATTCCATGCACCAAAATATCATGGGTTCCATTCCCAGTCAGGGCATTTGCCCGGATTGTGAGTTCCATCTCAGGTCAGAGTACATGCAGGAGGCAACTGATCAATGTTTCTCTCTCATATCCATGTTTTTCTCTCTCTATCCCTCTCTTTTCTTCTCTCTCTAAAATAAAAACATATCCTTGGATAATGATTAAAGAAAAAAATAAAATTGAAATGTAAGCATTTTAGCTTTTACTTTTAGTTGTAAGATCCTCCCACATTAATTTTTGTATATAGTAGAAGTATAAGTCAAGGTTAATTTTTTCCCCACATAAATATACAGTTTTTTTCACCATCATTTGTTAAGGACTAGGCTTTTTCATTTGTATATATAAATGAGAACATGAGCCCCTTCCCATGGTCCAAAGCCCTCTCCCACCTCTGGGATATAGTGAAGACCATCTGTAAGTAGACTGTGAGACCTTGAGAGCCTGGCCAGCTCTTCCGTCTAAGAAAGGCAAACAAGAAACTGCCTCTCAACGTGAAGTGGAGTGTAAACTGCTAGTGTTTAGATCTTATACAGCTTGTATGTGTGCACAAACCCCTCTCCCTGCATGCCCTGTTTTGCTTTGTTTTCTATATTCTATAAAACCCTGTATTGGAAAGTCTGGGTTTCAGTAAAACAATGCCACCAGCTGGCAGCCCCTGGAGTGGCCATTCCACATGCCAGATAGGACTTGATGGAAAAACCTCCAAAGTGGTGGTCACTGCTAATGTACATGTAAGTCCTAATAAACCTGTGTCTTTCATAGCTAGTCCTTTGGGTTATTTCTTTGAAAAGCACAAACAATATGCTGAGGTTTTCTCAAACCTCCCTCAGCACTTTGCATAACAATTATTAAATTATCTTGATACCTATTTTTATTTGCTATGAGAGGCCCGGTGCATGAATTTGTGCATGGGTGGGGCCCTGCCAGCCCACACAATCAGGCCTGCTGTGGGGAGGGGCCGCAGGGGGCTGGCCAGCCAACCCTGCCCCCTGGCTCTGGTGGAACTCCAGATCGAACTCCCAGTCGAGGGGACAATTGACATATTAACCTTTTATTATATAGGATTGTAAAAATTATCATGTAATTTATGGTTGGAACAATGGATATGTATTATCTTAACAGTTTCATAGGCTGTGTTCATTTCTGGAAGCATGAGGTGAGATCTGTTTCCTTATCTTATCCAACTCCTGGAGATGACCCACTTTCCTTCCTCCACCATCAAAGCCAGCAAAACTGCATCTCTCTGACCATTTCTTTGTAGTCAGCCTCTGACCAAGACCTAGAAAGGTTCTACTCTTTTAAGAACTCGTATGTTTAGATTGTGTTCACCTGGATAATCATCCCTCTCAAAGGCCCTTAAGCATATCTGCAAATTCCCTTTTGCCATGATAGGTTAGATATTCATAGGTTCCTGAAATTAGGACACTGATATATTGCAGGAGGAGGGGGTATTATTGTCTGTCTTTTCAAAAATCAATAATTTTTTCTGGTCTTTCTTTGCTCTATCTGTTTATTGCTGGGCACCATTTTTTTCAATTGACCTATTTGGCCATTGTTTTGACAATGTACATTATCTTTTTTTTTAATTGGTTTCTGAGAGGAAGAAGTAGAGAGAATAATATATTGTCTTGATTAATATGACTTCATATCAGCAATATGTACACAAGTGATTACTGAGAGCATCTTTACAAACAATCTACTACAGTGAGATATAAAAAATATTGGTTTTTAAATTTTTAGAGAGAGGAAGGAAGAATGAGAGAGAGAGAGAAAGAGAGAGAGAGAGAAAGAGAGAGAGAGATTTGTTGTTTACTTATTTATTGGTTGCTACTTGTATGTGCTTGTAACCTTGGTGTGTTGGGACAATACTCTAACCAACTGAACTACCTGGCCAGGGCTATAAAAGGTATTATTTGTCTCAGTGGATAGAGTGTTGGCCTGCAGACCAAAAGGTCCCAGGTTCAATTTTGGCCAAGGGCATGTACCTTGGTTGTAGGTTCCTCCCTAGCTCAGGCCCTGGTGGGAGCTCATGCAGGAGGCAATCAATTGATGTGTTTCTTTCACATATATATTTCTTTCTGTTTTTACCTCTTTCTTCCACTCTCTCTAAAAATCAATGGAGCCTTAGCCAGTTTGGCTTAGAAGACAGCATTGGCCTGCAGACTGAAGGTCTTGGGTTCGATTCTGATCAAAGGCACATGCCCAGGTTGCTGGCTTGATCCCCAGTAGGGGACATGCAGGAGACAACCAATCAATGATTTTCTCTCATCATTGATGTTTCTATCTCTCCATCTCCCTTTCTCTCTGAAATCAATAAAAATATATATATTTAAAATCAATAAAAGATATCCTTGGGTGAGGATTATAAAAAAAAAAGGTATTGTTCATTAAATTTAAATTTTCAAATGTTTATTATAAGAATGTAGAAATGTGTTAAACATTTTATATTATATTCATAATCTATGCAAAATTTACTTATCAATTCAATAAATTTTGCATAGATTTCTTAGGGTTTCCTAACTAAACAATCATGTAGTCAGTGAACAATTTTATATCTTTCCAGTCTTCACATTATTTATATTTCTTTTTCTTGCCTATTTACACTGGTAATTTTCCCCGTAAAAGTTCAACAGATATAGTCAGAGATGAGATTCTTTATTGTTCCAGTCTTAGAGAGAAAGAGTCAATATATTACCATTCAGTATGAATATCACTGTTTGATAGATACTCTTCATCAAATTGAGAAAGCTCTCTTCTAGTCCTAGTTTGCCAAATCCTCTTTAAACCATGACAAGTGCTGAAATTTATTATTTTTTAATTCCATGGTCAGAAGGACCACTTTTCCCAACCATATTTACTGAGGTATATTCTATCCTATCTAATAATAGAGTAATATGCAAATTGACCATCACTCTAACACACAAGATGGCTATCCCCATGTGATCAAAGGTGTCTGTCCCCATGTGGACACAAGATGGCTGCCATGAAATGTCCAGCAGGGGAAGGCAGTTGTGGGCAATCAGGCCAGCAGGGAGGGCAGTTTGTGGTGGGGGGACCAGATTTGAAGGGAAGTGGAGTTGGGGGGGACAAGGCCTGCAAGGGAGGTGACCAGGCCAGCAGGGGAGTGCAGTTGGGGGTACCAGGCCTGCAAGGGAGTGCAGTTGGGGGTTACTAGGCCTGCAGAGGGTAGTGAACAGGCCAGCAGAGGATGGCAGTTAGGGTCAATATGGCTGGAAGGGGAGGACAGTTAGGAGTGACTGGCTGTCAAGGGGGGGATATTAGGGGTGACCAGGCCAGCAGGGGAGGGCAGTTAGGGGCAATAGGCCTGCTGGGGAGGACAGTTAGGGGTGACAGGGCCTACAGGGGAGGGCAGTTGGGGGTGACCAAGCTGACAAGGGAGGGTGGTTATGGTCAATTGGGCCAGCAGGGAAACAATTAGGCACTGAACAGGCTGGCAGGGGAGTGGTTAGGGGGTGATCAGGCTGGCAGGCAGAAGGGGTTAGGGGCAATCAGGCAGGCAGGCAGGCAAGTGGCTGGGAACCAGCAGTTCTGGCTTGTGAGAGGGATGTTCGACTGGCAGTAAAGCATCCTTTTAGGGTCCCAGATTGGGGAGCATATAGGCTGTCCTAAGGGACACCCCCCTCTGTGCACAAATTTTATGCACCGGGCCTCTAGTATGTATGTATGTATATGTATATATATATATATATATATATATATATATATATATATATATATATATATATATATGCCTAGCAACCATTACAGTGGAAAGACCAGATGACTGGTGGCTTTGATGCACACTGCAGGAGCTGCTTATTGCAGGAGCTGCCTCCTGTTGGTAAGTGTTCTCCCTCAGAGGGAGGGATGCTAAGCCAGAAGCCAAGCTCATGGCTGGTGAGTGCAGCAGCAGTGGTGGTAGCACTAAGGAATGGTGAGCCAAGTGGTTAGGAGCAAGTAGGCAGGCAGTTATGAGCAAGGGGTCCTGGATTGCAAGAGGTGCAGGCCAGGCTGAGAGACACCTCCTTGACCCTAATGCATAAATTTTGGGCCCCTAGTTTACAAATAAAATTGTATATGTATAAGCATATTTATGAAGCGTATAACATGATGATCTGATATCTGTATGTATTGTGATTTAATTACCACAATCAGCCGAAACCGGTTTGACTCAGTGGATAGAGCGTCGGTCTGCGGACTGAAAGGTCCTGGGTTCGATTCTGGTCAAGGGCATGTACTTTGGTTGCGGGCACATCCCCGGTAGGGGTTGTGCAGGAGGCTGCTGGTCGATGTTTCTCTCTCATCGATGTTTCTAGCTCTCTATCCCTCTCCATTCCTCTCTGTGGAAAATCAATAAAATATATTTAAAATAATAATAATAATATTTACCACAATCAAGTTAACTAACATATCCATACCCTACACCAAGCATATCAAACTCAAATGCTAACATGGGCTAAATAAACAAGGTTTAAGGTTAAGTGAGCCACAAAAAAACAAAAGCTTCAATTTTTATAGAAACATAGGTTTATTTCTATAGAGACATGCTGGATGAAAGGGCTGAAATAAATGAGTAATTATTAACATAAAATAATAGAACATTTTAATAAAAATTAATATTTTTCTTGGATATTAACTTATCAGACTGTGAATAACTGCACAAATTAATAGGCATAACACAAATAATCCGATTTTTCTTGTCCTCCAAAAGTGAAATATTTTCTGCTGTACACACCAAACAAGTCAGTTTAAGACTAATGACATGGCAATCAGTTCCTAAAATATTTGCTGCTAGTATTAGTGGAAAGAAATGGCATGTAAGGGATATGAATGCAACATAATTAATCAATCATTAGCGAACATTGTAGCTCATTATTAATAAGTATGCATAACAGGATATTGTAAAAATCAGTTATGAAATTTTTATTAAAACGTTTCTTACATATCCTTATAATGGCTGAGCCACAAAAATATTCATTGTGGGACACATGTGGCCCGTGGGCTGTGAGTTTGACATGCTTGCCCTACACAGTTACTTGTGTGTATGTGCGTGTGTGTGTAGTGAGAAGACTTAAGATCTAGTTTGGTAGCAAATTTCAAGTATACAATACAGTATTGTTAAATATAGTCACCATTTTACGCATTAGACCCCAGAACTTATTCATATTATATTCAAAGTATACCCTTTGACCAACATCTCTCCATTTACCCCACCCCTCAGCCATGGCAACCACCATTCTACTCTAGGTTTTGGTTAGTTTGACTTTAAATACACACACACACACACACACATACACACACACACACACACACACACACACGAGGCCTGGTGCACAAAATTCATGTGGAGGGACGGGGAGCGGTCCCTCTGCCTGGCCTGTGCCCTCTCGCAATCTGGAACCCTTCAGGGATCAGGCCTAAACTGGCAATCGGACATCCTCTCAGGGATGTAGCAGTGTGCCAAGCAGCAGGTGACCAGGGAGGAGCCAGAACTTGGTCTGGATGCTGTGACGCTTGCATGCATTCTGCACCTACTGCACCTACTGCCACTACTCTGTAGTGTTGCCTGAAAATTGGGAAAGGCCCCCGTTGACGCAGCTGTGCTCTCCAGCCATCACCGCGGCTTCCGACTGAGCAGTGCTCACACTGACCACAAGGGGGCAGCTCCTGCACTGAGCATCTACATCCAGGTGGTCAGTGTGCATCACAGTGACTGGTCAACCGGTTGTTCTGATGGTTCAGCCATTTTGGTCACTTAGGCTTTTATACACACACACACACACACACACACACACACACACTGTGTTTCCTCGAAAATAAAACATCCTTCGAAAATAAGACCTACTTACAGGTTTCCTTCTGAGTGAAATATAAGGCATCCCCCCAAAAATAAGTCCCTCCCCCCCCCCCCCCCCCGAGGCTCTGTCTCAGAATTAAAATTAATTTACTATAAACTAGTCACTAGGGCCGCCCCGACTGGCATCTAGCAACCAGTGACGTTACGTGGAGTCCTGACATCACTGCTGTGTGGAGGCGGAGCGGAGGTCGGAGTGAGCGGTAAGCGCAGGACGGGAGAGAGGAGACTTTTGCAGATACATGTAGAAGAACAGGAGGATTAGAGCGGATGGGATGCAGCGAAGGTGGTGAGTGCTGGTCTGTCTCTGGTAACACTATCTGATGCTCGCGGCCACCCTCATGATGACTGAAGGTTCTCAGTCAGTGGCAGACCCTGTTCCAGCCCAGATCCAGGCCCCAACAAGCCCAGTGACAATCCCCAGGCAGGCCCCAGGGGGTAAATGTCTGATAAAGGGGTAGGGGAGATTTCTGGTTAAGGTGTTCAGTAGCACAGGGGTGGGGGAAGGGGGATCACTTAAAATGACACAGGAGGATCAGAGGGGGCAATCAAAACGACACAGGAGGATCAAAAGGAGTTACTAAAATGGTAATCTCCCCTCTGATTCTCCCCACCTTGATATCCCAATTCCTTTTTTTTACCTCTAGAAATGAGTGCAAAATGAAAAAGCTACTCCGTGGAGTACAAGAAAGGAATTGTGGAAGACTCTTGGGGCCAAACTCTTACTGCTTTCTGCAAAGAAAAGATGTTGAGTATCCAATTGGTCCGAAAATGGTGAGCAGAGTATGGTAACCCCATTGAACAAGTGGACAAGGGAAATGCTAAAAAGCACAAGTGTGGATCAGGTCGGCAACCATTATTTTCCGAGCTGGAAGACCTGATCTGTGATTGGGTTGTTGACAGGAGAGCAAAGGCTTTGGTTGTAAGTAGGGCTCAGATTCAAGAATTTGCCCTTGCAATGGCATCACAGTTTGACATAGCCCCTGAAGACTTCAAAGCATCACAACACTGGCTGGATAATTTCCTTCAGTGAAGTGAACTGTCTTTAAGAAGATCTACAACATTGTTTAGGTTGGAAGATACTCCAGTTATTAAGCCAGCACTTGCAATCAAGTCCTTTATTGATGATGCTGACTTCTCTAAATACAATCTTTCCAACATGATTGCTATGGATGAAACTGCAGTGTTTATGGGCCAATCATCTCAAACAACAATTGAACAGCGGGGTGCCTCCTTAGTGTACATTCCCTCCACTGCTTACAAAAGTGCACGTGTTTTCTATATTTTGGCAATTCATCTGGATGGCACTAAAACCCCACCTTAAATCATTTCTAAGGGCAAGAAAGAAAAGATTGAACGTGTTTTGGGTGTTTTTATTCTTGAAACTGAAAAAGCCTGGGCTACACAAGCAGTTATAAGGAACTGGGTCGATTTAATGCTACAGCTAGTTATGCGAGGGAGCCAAAGAGGTCTGCTAGTCTGGGATGCAGCCAGCACTCACCGCGCTAAAGACATGAAGACATTTCTTCATGAAATAAAAATAGATCAGATAATGATTCCCCCAGGAATGATGGCCTATCTCCAGACTCTTGATATTGCAATAAACAAGCCGTTCAAAGACAATTTGTGCATGGAAATTAATGACTACACTGAAAATAGAATGGAGAGAAATTAGCGTGGAAACTTTGTGAAACCTAAACTGCAAGAAGTTGTGATTTGGGTGAAGAATTCATGGGAGAAAATCACTGACAGTTGCATTGCAAATGCACTGCGAGCAGGCTACCTTGACAAGAAGTACTCATTTAAAGACAGTGCTATTGCTAAACATGAGAGATTTGGTCCACTGATTCTGAAAGAAATGGAGTCACAAGAAATTCACCAGGAAATTCAGGAATTGGATTATGATGATGTTCCAGAAGATGATGACATGATTGTCATTGAATAAATGAGTAAATTCTTGATACTGTAGGATTCACAGTTTGTCTGGTTTGTGTTGACAACTACCGTATAACCGTACCGTATACAGGTAATAAATTTCCTTTATTTTCATTTAACAATAAATGTGTACCATATTCTTCTTCATGGAAAAATAAGACATCCCCTGAAAATAAGACCTAGCACATCTTTGGGAACAAAAATTAATATAAGACACTGTCTTATTTTTGGGGAAACAGGGTATATATATATATATATATATATATATATATATAATTGATTTCATAGAGGAAGAGATGGGGGAGAGAGAGAGAGAGAGAGAGAGAGAGAGAGAGAGAGAGAGAGAGAAACATCAGTAATGAAACAGAATCATTTATTGGCTGCCTCCTGCAGTGCCTGCCACACACACACACACACCCACACACACACACATTGGGAATCAAGCCCACAACCTGGGCGTGTGCCCTGACTGTAAATCAAACCATGACTTCCTGGTTCATAGGTTGATGCTCAACCACTGAGACACACTGGTTGGGCTTTTTAATTTATTTATTTAAGATTCCAATTATGAGTGAGGATATGAGATAATTCAGTTTCTGTCATTTTCTCTATGGCTTATTTTACTTAGCATAATGTCTTCCAGGCTCATCCATGGTGTCATAAATTGCAGAAAACAAAATACTTAAGAAGCAAGAGATAGCACACCTGCATCTAATATTGAAATAATAAGGTTTCATCCCCAAAAAGCAGTGTCTGATAAGTCTAATTACCATCCTATATAATAAAAAGCTAATATGCAAATTGTCACCTGGACAAGAAGTTCACCCAGGAGTTTGAACAGAGAGTAGGGTCACTGGCCAACCACCCTTGGCCTCGCCTCCCAGCTGGCCAATTGGCTCTGATCACAGTCGCCCAGCTGGACCCCACCCATGCAAGAATTCATGCACCAGACCTCTAGTGAAAGCATAAAATGGTATCAGTAGAGCCCAGAAGCAGCAAATTCTAATTTTTGTTTCTTTGCTTAATCCTCATATAAGGATATTTTTTCCATTGATTTTGTTTAAATGACAGTAACTAGATTTTTTTAAAAAAAAAATGTTTTTATTTTATAGAGAGAGGACAGGAGAGGGAGAGAGGGATAGAAGCATCAATGAGAAAGAAACATCTACATTGCTTATTTGGCTCCTTCCAGCACACTGCCCCCCTACTGTGCACTGAGACTGCAACCTGGTCATGTGCCCTAACAGGGAATTGATCCAGTGACCTCTCCACATTGAACCACTGAACAACACCAGCTGGATTTTTTATAGAGAACGGAAGGGAGGGAGGGACATTGCAGGAAGGGGGATTGAGAAGGAGGGAAGAAATGGAGAGAGAGAGAGAGAGAGAGAGAGAGAGAGAGAGAGAGAGAGAGAGAACATCAAGGTGAAAGAGACACATAAATTGGATGCCTTCCTCATGCACCCAGACCAGGGCCAGGGATTGAAATCGCAACCCAGGTACATGTCCTTGACTGGGAATTGAACCTGCAACCCTTTGGTGCACAGGCCAATGCTTTAACCACCAGCCAGGACAAGTTCCAATTTTAAAGAAACTGTCACCAGTGTATATAAAAGCTGCACACAAAGATACAGATATATACTTTAATCAGTTGTTAGCAATGGGACAAATTTTTCTTTTGGCAGTCTGGAAAAAAAAAAAAAGGAGACTGCCTTTTGAAGGCAAACATTCTGGATTCATTTTGAGGACAATGTGAAAGGGAATAAATGAAAGGAAAACAAACAGCAGAAATAGGACACTAGTGGGTGCAGCAGGTGATGAGACAGCAAAGGACAACTACGGTGTAACCTTCAGCAAGTGACTTAGTTTAAGTTTCATTATCACTGAAATACATTCATTCATTGAAGGCCTAATACCAACTCTTCTAGGTAATAAAGATAAAGCACTGAACATGGAGAACATGGAGTGGGAGCAGAGGCCCAGCAAATACAAGGATCTGAAGCAAAATAAATTTGTTTGAGGAATATTAGAAGGCCAGTAAAAATGCCAAGTAGTGAATGGGGGAAGGGAGTTGTTGTAGTAGATGAATGATAGAACTAGGCAGAGACCAGATCATATGGGAACTTGCGGGCAATATGAAGAACTTTGACTTTTCTCCTAAGTCAAATGGACTTGATTGAAGAATTTCAAGCAGGTGAATGGCATGATCTAATTTACATTTTTGCAAGATTTCCCTGACTTCTGTGAGAACAAAAAATTGGTGGTGGAGAGTGACAATGGGGCAAACTGTTAGGAAGAATAGCAGCAGTCCAGGCAATAAATACTGGTGATTTGGAATAAGATGGTAGTAGCACAGATGGTCAAATACAGGCTATGTATACATATATGTATGTATGTTTGTGTGTGTGTGTGTGTGTGTGTTATTGTTGTTAAAATATCCTTTTAAAAAATACCTAAGAATATTTTTTCATTGATATTTAGAGAGAGTGAAAAGGAGGGAGTAAAGGGGCAGGGGGAGAGAGAAACACAGATGTGTAAGAGACAGACATGACTGGTTGCCTCCTCCATACACCACAACCAAGCTAGGAATCAACCCTGGTATGTGCTGTTGACTGGAAATTGAGCCTGTAATTCTTAGGTGGATGGGCTGATGCTCTAACCACTAGCTGCTGGCCAGGGCACACTATATATTTTTTGTATGTAGAGACAACTGAACTTTATGATGGGTTGTATACAGAGTATGAGGGAAAGAATATGATCAAGAATGGTTATGAAGCTCTGGCTCAGTTGGTTGGAGCGTCATCCCTTACACCAAAAGGGGCCAGGTGGGATTGATCCCAGGTCTGTGCAGGGCTGATCAATGTTTCTCTCTCACATAGATTTTTTTTTTCTCTCTCTCCTTCCTTTCCTCGCTCTAAGATCAATTTTAAAAATTATTGTGAAGATTTTTATTTGAGCTGAGTAAAGTGACCCACAGAAGGGGAAAGACTAAAGGAAGTATACGTTTGAAGGTGTAGGGATTAGGAATTCTATCTTTATCATGATAATTTAAGGTACATATTAGGCATCCAAATTTTGAGATGATACATAAACAATTGACTTATGCAAACCTAATGCTAACTGAAGAGGTGAGCTCTGGAATATCAATGGCATTTATAGCTAGGGGACTAAATTAGATTTCTTGTAAAGAGAGTTATATATACAAAAGAATGGAGAGTACCAACCAAGATGGCTGCTAGAAGATGAGATCATTATAAATGCTTTACTGATGCTTGCTGTTATGAGTAGTTGAGGTCTGCAGTGCAACTTTCCCCAAGAACTTGGAAATCAAAAAAATACTACTGCTACCAGGATTAAACTAAAACCAATATGTAATGGGCCAATGCAGATATAGCACAGTTCTAAATCTGTAAAACATCACTGTAATCTGTGTTATGATATAAACTGTGTCCCCACAAAATTCATATGTTGAAGCTCTAACCTGCAGTACCTCAGAATCCTATTTAATAATCCTATACAATAAAGAGATAATATGCAAATTAACCCTCTTGCCCTTGCACAAGATGGCTGCCCCCATGTGGTCAAAGATGGCCACCACAAGATGGCCAACAGGAGAGGGAAGTTGGGGGGGACTGGGCCTGCAGGGGAATGTACTTATGGGTGATCAGACCAGCAGAGGGCAGTTAGGGGTGACCAGGCCTGCAGGAGAGAGCAGTTGGGAGGACCAGGCCTGCAGGGGAGGAAAGTTGGGGGCAACAAGTCCAGCACGTCAGGGCAGTTAGGGGTGACCAGGTCAGCAGGGGAGGGCCATTGTGGGAGACCGGGCTGGGAGAGGAGGACAGTTGAGGGTGATTGGGCTGGAAGGGGAGGGCAGTTGGGGGCAATCATACTGACAGGAGAGTGGTTAGAGGTTGAACAGGCTGCCAAACAGGCAAGTGGTTGGGAGCCAACAGTCCTGGATTGTGAGAGGGATGTCCGAGGGGTCCCAAATTGGAGAGGGTGCAGGCTTGGCTGAGGGACACGGCCCCACCCCCAACCCCCCCCCACACACTTAGTGCACGAATTTCGTACACCAGGCTATAGTGTTAATAATATTTGGAGATAAGGTCTATATAGAGGAAAATAAGTGAGGCCTTTAGGATGAACCCTAAATCTACATGATTGGTGTCCTTAAGAAGAGGAAATTTGGATGCAGATGTGTGCATGCACAGAAGAAAAATCATTTAAACAGAGAGAAAGAAGACAGACATCTACAAGCCAAGCAGAGTGGCCTGAGAAGAAATCAATACTGCCAACACCTTGATCTTGAACTTCTTGCCCCCAGAACTGTGAGAAAATAATTTTTTGTTGTCTAAGCCACTCAGTCTCTGGCATTTATTTTGGTAGCTCTAACAAGCTAATACATTCTGATTAAGTATAATAACACAGCAAGTAAAGAGGTTTAATCACTTAAACATACAAAAAAAATACAATATGTGAGCCTGAAACCAAAGAAATCAATTACAGGGCAGCAACTTGGAACAAATGCCATATCAAAGGAGAGATGGTGAAGTCTTAAATTCAAATACATCTATGAGTTAGTCATCAGAGAGGTGATAGAATAAAATATTGAAGTAGGAGATCCTCCCTTCCTCCAGCTGATGGACAGACGTATTTTCCGGCGTATAAGACGACTTTTGAACCGAAAAAAAGTCAACAGAAAATCGGGGGCAAAAGACCAAAATTGCACAAAAATTACCTGCAAATCTTGACGGCAAAGTAAGTCTTTTCTTTGAAGTGGGGGGGGGGGGGTTTGTCTTATACAGTGAATATGGGCCTAAACCTGTTTTAACTGTAAAAAAATAAAATAAAATAAAAAAATAATTAGGGGGTCGTCTTATACGCCGGAAAATACGACTCCACCTGCGGCCAGACATTCCTGAGCACTGAACCACCAATTAGCACCTGACAAATACCCTAAACCCCTCATTCCTAAATCTCTAGGTCCTTTATCACCAATCAGTGTGTGCTGAGTGCCCTAAACCCCGCCCCCTATCCTTAAAAGTGCTTGTAACCCGGCCCTCACTCTCTTCAGCCCCTCTCCGTGGAAGCAGCTGGCAGGAGTACCCTTCCCTCCAATAAAGCCTGTGTGTGTCCTGCTATCCTGGTCTCCGGTTACCTTCTCTATTTAATCTATCATGATGGTGCCTCGGACTCGGGTGAACGTGGTAAATCCTCTGGCCCTGCTCGGTGTTAGGATCCTGAGTTGATTGGCCCGTTCAGAACACCTCTGGGAACCCTGCCTTACCCGGACATGTGGGAATCCTTACCGGTAGGCCTCAGGGATCTCCCTCCCCTCCCATCCTTGTTCCCTTGACTTGGAAGGACCCCAGAGTTTTCTTGTCTACTCGGCTTAGCGTTGTACATTCTACGTTCACGTTCTACGTTCTACGAAAGCCCAGGCGCCTGGCCAGGAAAACTCTTTTCTACTCCACGGGAAAGGTTTCAGGGTGACGACCTTGGGACCTTTTCTCGTCACTTTATCTGCAGGTTGGCTAGGGGGAAAAGAAGGACGCTTCTTATTCCCTTCCCAACTTCTCCGTGGCCCTTTCCCCTCCGGTCATGGGTACCTCTCACCCAATCCAGACGCCCCTAAGGTGTCTCCTCGCCAATCTCTCCACCCTTGGTCTTTCTGGCTACATCGAACCAAAAAAGCTCGTTTAAAATGACGTTTTCAATTCCAATATCTTCCGCCAAACCGCCTTGTAAAATGGCATCCCGATATCCTCCAAGATCTAGATAATTTTGCCACCAGACAAGGAAGCCTCAGAGAGTCCTACGATCAGGCTTCCCCTCCCCCTTTCACTCCCGCTCTCCCACCTTGCTTTACTCCTCATGTTCCTCTATCAGCTGGAAATCCTCTCTGCACTCCTCAAATCTGTTCTAAAACCCCTTTCTCTACAACCTTAAACCTGTCCCTCTCTAACTACGTAAGCACTTTTCCCCAAGTCGTGCGCCTGAGTGCGGGAGTCCTTGGAGCGGACTTCGTGAGCAGTTTTAACTTTTTCCCCCCTTCATCTACGGTGGTGGCCACGGAGCCAGAAAGTGGCTGCGTTTGCAGGCCCCTCCCTGCGCAGCTCCTCCTAGTCCCGCACTTGTAGGGTGGGGCATTCCTACCCGAGAATTCTAACCCCGTCCGTTTACCCCGCCTCCCCTGCCCGCGCGCTCCGC
The DNA here is from genome assembly GCF_964339955.1 of Pipistrellus hanaki. NCBI lineage: Eukaryota > Metazoa > Chordata > Mammalia > Chiroptera > Vespertilionidae > Pipistrellus > Pipistrellus hanaki. The sequence goes on from NC_140503.1 coordinate 24,508,817, forward strand.
CTTCCCTGTGCGCCCCCCTAATCTCGGCTCCAGTAGCCTCTAGCAAAGGTATTCACAAGTGGTTGAATTCCCTTCTCGCTCTCTGATCTTTCTCAAGTAGAACCAGCAGCTGCCTTCTCCCCAGTCTCTGAGAATTCTAATCCTAAGACTCTGAGTTCCAAACAGCTAAATGTGATTTCCATGTGAACACTGCCACCTTGGCATGGCGAGTTCCGCCCCTCTTCTCCGGTTCCCACAGGGTCACCACCATCCTGATGCAACAAGCCCTGCCCCTCTCCAACTACGTGGTCTCAGGTACATGGCCGCCATTTTAAACCAGTAAGTCCCGCCTCTGCAGGCCCCACCTGGTATGGCCATCCACCTCCGCCTTCCTCCTCCACCACTTCCTCCTCCTGAGTCTACATTTCATTCTCTTATGTCCAACTTCACAGATTGAGAGGCATCTCAGGTTTCTTTTTCCACTGACTGACCACCTTTCATCCCGGACATATGCCGCAACTTCAGGTCCCCAAACCCCTCAAAAAGACCTCGTTAACCTGACCTTTCAGGTCTTTAAAAATAGAGACAAGGAGACTCAAATCCATCAACAAGGTGAGATCAGGCCAAGGCTGAGATCTATTAGGACGCCTTCCAGCTCCTAGCCACCACTCTCACAAACCCCAAACGAAGTGCCAGTCCTCCCACGGGTAAGTCAGGGGCTAAGCCTCCGGGCCCATGCTTCAAATGCAACAGCGAAGGACACTGAGCCAAGTCCTGCTCAAACACGAGATCCCTGCCTGGGCCCTACCCAAGGTGCGGAGGGAAGGCCACTGGAAATCAGACTGTCTGGCCCTCCCGTCTGGCCTCAGCCAGTCCAGCCAGCCGCCCTCTGGATCCAGTTTGGAGCTCCCAGACCTCCTGGGACTGGCCACCCAAGAAGCTGCCCAGGCCCTGACAGGGCCTCACAGACTTACATCACCAGGACAGAGCCTCGGTTATGACTGCGGTGGCAGGTAAGCCGATCTCCTTTTTCATTGACACTGTGGCCACTCATTCTGCCCTGTCTGAATTCGCTGGGACCCTTGTCCCCTCCTCAGTCTCTATTATGGGGGTTGACAGATTAGTCTCACAGCCATTAGCCACTTCAAATTACCCCATTCACTCTTTTCTCATTCTACCTTGGTGCTCCTCCAGGGCTACTGTGCATCCCCTCACAAAACCCAGTTGTCTCAAACCACAGTCACTTACCTCAGTTTCACTCTCTCAATCCAAAAGGCCAAACCATTCCTTGGACTGTAAGCGCCTTATCTCCTCTATCTCTAGGAAGAATGCAGGCAGTTTAAAAACTCAAGCGGCTAGAGGCCTGGCTAGCCTGGAAACAGACTGTGGAGCCTGTTTTCTCCCTCCCCCCAACCCTTGCCTTTTAGAAATACTTAATGGAAGGTCTAAGGCATGGTTATGCATTTTTGAAGGACATAGAAGGAAGGTTTGAAGGCTAATTGAAATTGTGAAGGTTTTTGTGAAGGTTTATGCATGTGATGAGATGGAGAAAAGAAGGGGGGCGGGGAAAAGAAAAGAAAAGAAAAGGAAAGAAAGAGAAAGTAAGGTACTCTCAGCAAGAAAGTAAGGCTTCAGTCTCCAAGCCTGGCAGGACAAGGCTGCTGGACACTTAAGCTAAACCAGAATATTCAGTTTCTAACCTCTTATCCAACCATCCAGGTCCCTAGCTTTCACTACTCCTTTCCTTCCCCTTCTCCTCCCACTTTCACTGCAACACAGTCTCAATCACTCATCTGTCACCTCTTAGCACCATGGTGACTACTCTCTCAGCTTGGAGTGTGGAACTAGAAAAAGGAATCTCATAATCCACCTCTTCTCCTTACACCTATCAGCTTGTCTCCATCATCAGGGATTTTTCTTCCTCTGTGCGGAAAACTCATACATCTGTCTCCCCATCAGCTGGACGGGAACCTGGACTCTCATCTGTCTCTCACCAAACGTAGATGCAGCCTCAATAATCAGTCTTTACCTGTCCCCCTATCCATCATATCTGACACAAAAGAGGAGTCCAGATTATCCCTCTGCTTCTAACCCTTGACATCATAGCAGGAGTTGGAACTGCCATAGGGAGCTTAATCACTGCTCTACCTACTTTGAAACCCTGTCTCAGGAACTACAAGAAACATGTGAATGCCCAGCAAGGGGCAAAACTGGAAAAACAAGAACCTACTTCCAATGGTAACCTATTCTCCCCTTTCATATCACTAGTGAGGCAATTAAGACCCCTACTCTTTTCTCCCTAAAAATAACATCTGGGTTTCAGTTATCTTTCAGCTCTAGATCTGTCTCCCACTCACCTGGACAATCTTGCTCCTGGGGTTCAGAGACAGTCATCTGTTTGGCCAGGCCTTACCCAGAGACCTCCAAGAATGCTTGTTAGAACCCAGCACTACACGTCTCAGAGGCATACAGCTGGCCTCCACTGGTAGAATTTTTCTATCCTTGGATCCCACATTTTTCTCTCCTAGCTAAGCCCTTATACCAGGTCTCCTCACCCTCCCTCGTTCACCAAGCTTTTTCTAACTCCAGGACACCCCTCTCATGTGTCTGTCTCTCTCTCTCTCTCTCTCTCTCTCTCTCTCTCTCTCTCTCTCTCTCTCTCTCTCGATATTTGCAGCTCCTAGCTGGACCTTCTGCCCATGGGGTTCTGACTGGAATCCGGGCTACACCAAGGAGCCCCATCTTTTTACCTCCCCAAGAATCTTACCCCCCAGATTGTATTTCAGCTCTAAGCACAGAAAAGCAGCAAAACCATACAAGTGATTCTGTGGCAGCCTCAGGACCAGCTTTTACCTCCCAAGTGACTCAACAGGATCACTCTCAAGACTTCACTAACCAGTCTCTTGGAGAAATCATGCTGCTGCACACCCCTCGACCAGCACAGAAAAACTACCTGTTTTTTGCTCAGGTACCCAATGGCTCCTCTCATTATTAGGCCCACTGGTATTTATACTCTTAATTTTGCTCTTTGGCATCTGTCTCATGCACTGTTTTACTAGTCTCTTACAGAACAGAATGCAGGTGTTCGCCAACCAGAAGGTGGGAGAGATCTAGCACTGAATTCATAACTGAACACCAGAATCTTTGAGACTCTGGGTAGATGCCCCTAAAAGACTACGCCCCTTCACAGCTGGAAGTAGCTACAGAATACTGACTTTTGCCCCCTGACCTTGCCCGGACTCTCAATTTTTTTTAAATATTACCAGAAGCCTGGAATGATAGATCCTCCCTTCCTCCAGTTGATGGACAGACGTAAACCCCACCTGCGGCCAGACAATCCTGAGCACTGAACTACTAATCAGCACCTAACAAATACCTTAAGCCCCCATTCCTAAGTCCCTAGGGCCCTAATCACCAATCAGTGTGTGCTGAATGCCCTAAGCCCCGCCCCCTATCCTTAAAGGTACTTGTAACCTAGCCCTTGCTCTCTTCCGCCCCTCTCCGTGGAAGCAGCTGGCAGTGGTACCCTTCCCTCCAATAAAGCCTGTGCGTGTCCTGCCATCCTGGTCTCCGGTTACCTTCTCTATTTAATCTATCAGAGAAGATAGGAAGAAACACAAGATTGGGAAGACAAAGTGAATATATGACATGAAATGTGCAAAGATAGAGCAAGTTGTAAATAAGGTCCCTCAAGCTGTGAGGCAAAGTTTCCACTAATATTTGTAGATAGTAGGCTGAGGTACCCAAGATTCATACTTTTTAATACTACAAGGTCATAAGGTCTTAAACAGGCTAGTTCAGACAAACAATGTTTTTACTTTGTGGGTCAGACTACCAATTACCTGCCAAAATCCATTCTCATCTTTTAACCCATAATTGTAGCCCTGATTTTTTTTTAGTTGGCACATTTCCATTCCACTAAAATATAGCATATCCTAGGTCTCCCTTACAGTTAGGTATAATCATAAGACAGGTTTCTGGCTATCTATTATATACTAATAAAATCCTAGGTGGCCCTCGCCCTCACATTATCACAAGATGGCTGCCCCACATCATCACAAGATGGCCCCAACAAGATGGCCACCACAAGATGGCTGTCAGAGGAGGGCAGTTGGGGGCTATCAGGATGGCAGGGTAGTGCTTAGGGGGTGATCAGGCAGGCAGGTAGACAGGGAGGTTAGGGCAAACAGGAAGGTAGGCAGGCAAGTGGTTAGGAGCCAGCAGTTCTAGATTGCAAGAGACAGTTGAACATCCCCCCTAGGAGTCCCAGATTAGAAAGGGTACAGTCTGAGTTGAGGGATACCGCCCTCCCCCAGTGCACAAATTACGTGCACTGGGCCTCTAGTTGAAATATAAGTAATACATGAAACTTCAAAGAGGTCTCATAAAGGTATGGAATGAACCTTTCTTTGCCTTTTCTATGCTACTTTCTTGGAATGTAAATGAGGGTTGAAGTTCCAAAATCCATTTTGGACCATGAAGCAAAGGCCATATTCAGGGGAGGGGACTGGAGACGAGAACAGAAAGCTGGAAGGAACTTGGGCCAGGGGACTGAGGCATCTTGATAGGAGGCCTGAACTATCAATTTCCAGAATTCTTTAATACAAGTAAATAAAATTTCATTTTAGCCTGTTGCAAATAGAATTAAGTGCATATCTCTGCACTAGTGTACCTCCATGATCTATTTCTAGACTATTTTTTCAGTGTTATTTGATCACCTTGTCAATTCTTTCTGCTTTTAGCACTCAGACTGTTGTATTTGCTATTCCCTAAATACCAATCCTCCATCGCTATCCTGATTCCATAATTTTTCTCAATTGTTTTCTGAGTAGAAATCAGTATATCCTCAGTTTTCTGCCTTCCTACATATTCAAGTTTCATCATTGTTAAAAAACTATACTTACATTAAGATATAGAGGCGATTTACATGCCTAACCTGTTACTCCACTAATTACCAGTATTTCCTGAACTTACTTGATGATTCTTTTCCTTTTACTGTTTTATGTGTCTCTCTTGAAGGGGTGTGTCCAGGTTAGAAGGGTAATATTCCCAGGTACAAGCTAGTAGTTTCCCCTTCAATAGTCCACAAGAAACTTTTTCAGTTGGGGGAAACACGGGAGATGTTTATGTTACTTGCTCACAAAGCTAGATAACTGGAAGAAGATAAAATCAAAACTTGAGATCAAGCCTTCTAACATTATCTCCTGTGTTCTTCCCACTATTCCATATTCACTTCTCTCTGAATTAGCTAATAAAAGGCCTTCCTGAGGAATCCACCTCTTTCTTGTTTTGCTTGGTAAGTACTGTAGCTTCTGTTTTAATGATTTAATTTGAATTTGAATGCCTTAATGGGAACTGCATTGTTGAGTCCTCCAGAGTCCCCACCAATTCCGGTGGTCTAACTCCAGGTAGTTTCCTAGATTTAAATCACCCTCTTGATCCTTCAGGCTTGTGAGTTTTTGACCCCTAGAGCCCTGCTTTGGAATTTTACCTCCAGAGTCAGGAAGGCTGGGTTGAAGTCACAGCTAGTTCACCCACTAGTCTTACTGTAAGAATTTTTTTTTAAGGATTAAACTTTCTCTTTTACTAAAACAAAGAGAACTTTACCCTTTTCCCTTTTCTTAAAGAATTTTCTTGAGTGAATTTGTAACCATAAATCCTTCCACTGTCCCTTTTATAAGTCTATAGTTGCCTTGCTCAAAGCTGTAAGGACCTGCTTGTCATAGAGATAGAAAAGTTTTAATTTTTACTCTTCATTATGGCAATTAACTAACACAGATGGCCACCAAAAAGGTGCCTGACCAAAGGGTGTATAGGAAACGGTGCACAACCTGCACGTCTTCCGTGAAAACGTGCAGGTTGTGCACTGTATCTGCCTGGCTACATAAAAGAGTCAAGTTTCTGTCTGTCTTTGCAATCATATGGGGGAATTGTGTGAAACGCCTAGTCTGGTTTGGTGATCACAGAATAACAGAGCTCTTTTTTCTTTTTTCTTTGCTCCATTGGTGGAGATTTCTTAGAAATTGCAGGGTATCTTCCTTTTAATGTTTCCTTGACACTGACTTACGTCTCTCACCTTTGCTTTCCCTCCATCCCCCACCCGCAGCAGTAACTTGCTCCAGGCTCACTCTGCTCTAGTGCCTAGGAGCTTAATCACAGGGAACAACCACCGCCTGTAATTATTGGAATCAAGAGTCTTAAGATTTCGCAGCCCCATCTGCCACGAGAACTACGATTCCCAGCATTCCTGGTGCTCCCCGCGCTCGGCTTCCGCTTCCGGTCCAGGGGCCGCAGAAACTGAAAGTACCGTGTTTTTAGGCGCCCCACTGAGATTGATTCACCTTCACCTGTGCGAGACCTAGTTGACCAGGTGGGAAACCTGACAGGCAGTAAAATATGAACGGAAGAGTGGATTATTTGGTCACTGAGGAAGAGATCAATCTTACCCGAGGACCCTCAGGTACGTTCGGAATTGGGCATCTTTGGGAGTAGGGTCCTTGAAGTGTGATTGCAAAGCAGGCGCGCACCTCTTCTTCTGAGCCAGATATTTTTGGACTCAGAGAGGGCAGGCCCCATCCTAGAGGTTTCCTGCCACGCTTTTGAGCATGTAGAACAATATTTTGGCATCCGTCGTTAGCCAGACAAGGACCTGAGGAATCCGTCTCATTTTTTTCTTTTTTCTTTTTGAGTTGGATTACCATCTTATTATAGTCAGGACAGGTTTCTTTCTGCTAACGGTACCAGAAAATCCTGGGAGAAAGCCTGCTTTTTAACCAGCACACAATGAACAGCACACCCCTCCTCCCATTGCCTGGTCCATACCTGTTTCTACTAGAGACTTTAATAAACATGGAATTATAAGCGGTGTAGACTGTAAATGCACAGCCGTTTTCTTGGTGCTAGTCTTCCTCCCTTTCCTCTTTCTGGGAAAGTCATTTCGTATAAAGTTAAATTTTAAAGCAGAAAGAAAACTTAGCGATCCATTACAGAAGTTCCCAAACCTGGCTCTGCCTCAAAATTAACCAGAGTTTTGCTAAAAAAAAAAAAAAAAAGAAAGAAAGAAAAAAAAAAGTTAATTATTAGGTCCGGTCTCCAGGAATTTGGATTCAAAGCAGGTATTTTATCATTTGTGTGTGTGTGTGTGTGTGTTTAAACAAGACATCATGCTTCTGGAGTGCCAACTATTTTCTGTTTCTTGACATGGTTAATGCTTCCCTGATTCTGATACCGTCCAAATCTTCATTTACCCACAGCCCTCTTCCCCCTGATGCTCTTCACTCACGGGGCTGCTACCATGACTGCATGCTGCCTGTCCCGAATTTTGTTGCCTTTCCCTTGCACCTGTCTAGTGTATGGATTTAGGAGCTTTAGCTGTGGGATTATGTAGGTCTCAATCTGGCATCTGATTTCCTCCTAGTTCTTTGATATTTATTCTCTGACCATTTGACTGATGTAAGCCTTAGTTTCTCCTCTGTAAAATGTGCATAATAGAATACACTTCATAGGGTCATGAGAGTGAAATGAATTCAACTATGTAATACTTTTAGAATATTTCCCACCACATGGTTAGCTCTAGGTAAGTATCGGCTATTACTGTTGTTATTGTTAATAGATGAATGGCAAGATGAACACAGTAAATCCCACTAAATACTGTTATTCCAAGAGTCTCCGATGTCATTAAATACCATGAGCTCCATCTCCAAAGTGTTTCTGTGAGCCTTCCACTCTTTTCTGTTTTACCTAGAACAGTCCATTATCTTCTCTCACATGGAATTTTGTAATAGCCTGACTACCCTTTATAAATTTTTCCCCATAACATATGGCTTTCAGAATCATTCATATTTTGCCTTCTTTCTTGTTACAAAAAAAATGGTGGGAAGGTGGTTTTACTTATCAGAATATAACTCATGGCTTATCTGCATGGTTTAGTGTCATGTGCCATACGAGCTCCTAAACCTTTATCAAAGGCTCTTATGCCCAAGTTTCTTAGGTTCTCTTTTCCTGTTTTACATAAATATCTCTTTTCACCTTCAAGGAGCTAACTTTGAAGCTAACATAGAAAAATTATTAAACCAAAATTTGTCCTTTTTTGTTGTTCATTTTAAAAAATATGTTTCTATTGACTTTACAGAGAGGAAGGAAGAGGAAGAGAGAGAAATAGTTATCGCCTGCCTCCTGCATGCCCCCTCCTTGGGACCAAGCCTGAAACCTGGGCATGTTCCCTGACTGGGAATCAAACCAGCAACCTCCTGTTGCACGGGACGCTCAACCAAGTGAGCTGCAGTGGCAGGACTGTTTTTATGTTTTTCATCCATTGATACTTGTTCTTTGCATAGGGCCCATTAAAAACAATGGTAGTTCCTTTTCTAATTGCCCTGCAAAGATTTAAAAGCATCCTGCTTCTGTTTTGTCTCTTCCTGCTGCTCTAACCTCCTTTTGATCTCTTGTGATGTGGTTTGAGGTTTTCTTCTAGTCTCTTAGGAATTTAATGTACTTTGACATAGTCCTTTGGCTGTGGCATCCAATATTTTCAGGATCTCCTTATTAGAGGAGAGCAGAACTCTGATATTATCTTCCATGTTCTAGTCACTAAATATTTTTAAAGTTCAGTATAGTATCACTTTACCTTTTTTGGTAGTTGCCTAACAATGTTGCTTGATGTTTAGCTCACATTCACTAAAATTCCATGTTGATCTTACAGATGTTAGCATTTTTTTTTTCTGAATCATTGCAGTTAGGACAAACTTCAAGGGACTAATTAAGAAGAATAACTATATCTAGCTAATATATTTCCCCAAAAAGGGGTTTAATTTCTATACTATATGTGTATTTATTCACCTGGTGGCTTCTTTAAGTAGGTTCAGGTGATACTCATGTAAGTTGATAAACAAGAGAATAGAGCCACAAATTTTGTATTGAACTTAGATGAAAACAATCATTTGAAGTTTGGGTGGCTCAGTTAATAAGAAAAGATATCAGACTTCTGTTATTACCTCCCAGAGTTCCTTACCTGGTATGTGGTATTCCTAAGAAGTCTCACAGTCTAATTCAGCTTTTTTTTTTTTCTTTTTTTTTTTTTTTTTCACTGTATCATCATGCAAATACATTAGGAAGAAGTCAGTTATCACCACTGGAAACTTCCAGTGATTTTGGTAGTCCCCATAGGGACCTTTCTTTCTATAGAAGAATTATGAAAAGCCTCTAGTTCTTAGTATGCATTTCTATTTGTGGATACGATTGTCATTCTTTGTGTACAACTTCCTATGCAGGAACTTGATAATTTAATCAGGTAACTGTAAGAATGTACACTGACTGGCCAGGTTATTATGATCTCTGAATACATAATAAGCTGACCACTCAGTGTATATCCTATATAATAAAAGGCTAATATGCAAATTGTCCCCTCAACCAGGAGTTTGACCAGCAGGCAGGCTGGCCAACCGTCCATGTCCTCTCCCCCTAGCCAGGCTGGCTGGACCCCACCCATGCATGAATTCATGCACCAGGCCTCTAATTTATTTATTTATTTATATATATATATATATATATATATATATATATATATATCTCCACTCAAAAAATATATATATTGAGATATATATATATATTGAGTGGCCATATTATTATGCATTCAGAGATCATAATAATCTGGCCACTCAGTGTATATATCTTTGCTTTTTATGTCGCCAGTGTTCTGTCAGGGGCAAACATCTTGGATATTTCCAGTATTTGGGTCCATTTTGCAAGGCAGATGAACTGTTCTGTCTGATCTTGGTTATTTTAAAGGAAATAATGAAATCTTAGGAAAATTAAAACAAGGAGGTATCTGGGGAGGCAAAAAGAAGCTTGGCATGCAGTTTGGCTTCTCTCCTATTCCAACTTCCTCCTCTGTGTAAGGAGAGGCTTAGGTCAGATGACTGCACATTTTTTCCACTTCCAAGAGTTCAGGATTCTTTGGTCATTTCACATATTATTTTATGATTCCTGCCATTTTGGACTATAGTGGGTGCTTGAAGAATTGTTAAAGACAATGGTCACAGTCTCAAATGTCTTCAAGCGTTTAAAGAGTTCACCTTTTATGCTTTATGGAACACTACCAGTTTTCTTTCTATGGTAGTGTAGTTTGATTAAGTCTTTAAGCCTCCTACTTGTTCCTTTATCAAATGGGGATAAAAAAGGGAGAGATCAACCAAAGGACTAATGTGCACACATATGAGCCTAACCAGTGGTCAAGGACAATAGGGTTGTGGGGGCATGAATGGGGGGTCGAGGTTGGAATGGGGGGTTGAGGACAAATATGTGATACCTTAACCAATAAAGAAATTAATAAAAAAATAAAAAATAAAAAAATTGAGAGTTCTTAATGTTGGAAAGACTCTGTTACACTAAGAAGTATGATTAGAATCTAATCTTGGTTCCCCCCACTCAAACCCCCCACTGAAACAGGTAGAGATTGGTCATAAAGACAACCTTATTGTATATTGGGTATTAGGATTAGGATTAGGATTCCCTGTTCAGTGGGTTTCAGTAAGTTGCTCCTGAGATATCTTGAAAGAGTGGGGAAAGATCTCTCTTTCTCTAGTCTCTTAAAAGGAGTTGCAGGGATAAATGGGTTGGTGTAATGTTTTAATATTGAATAATTAAGCAAATATCTTTTTGTTACTGTGCTAGTTACTTTATATATGTATTAACTCATTTGATTTTCACAGCAAACTTGAGTGGTAAATGAATAATCCACATTAAGGATAAGTGATTAATCCACATTAAGTATTTGCCCAAGTTCTAAAGCCAGTGAGTTTCAAGAGCTAGGAATTTAACCCACAACTCTTGAGTCTACTGTTTCATATGCTACATCCCAGTAGAGAAGCCATGTTTAGGGAGTTGACTCCAATCATTCTCCTGACCTTTATTTTATAATATCATGCCTTATTCCCAAAGGATTTGAGGCATCTTAAATGACTTACACAATCCACAGTGGAAAGTTTTTATAGTTTGCTGTTGACAGAGCCAGGGCACGTCAAGGTGAGAACCTAAAAACAAGAAAACTCATTAAGTCCAAGCACGTAAGCCTCTACAAGCCTCTCATGTGCTTCTGTTTAACCTGAGACAGTGCTAACAGTTTTATGACCTATTCCTTCATGTACCAATTAGATCTGAAACTGAAAGGCTATATCCTTGTATTTTCTCTTGATTACATGAAGTCTAGCCCTCATGGAAATTACATACTTGGCATTCTCATGTAAAAAGTTAAATCTTTGTGCAAAGGTGCAGATGGTTACAGATTATGACCTACATATATGTAATGGGAGGGCAAAGGAAGTATATAGGGGAATGTGTTCATCTGATCCTGTAATAGAAAAGTTTAAAGAATGGAGTTGTTGATAAGGGCCAGATTGACCAATTAAAGAAGATAGAGCTTACGTTTATTTTGTAGATTGACTTTAGGCTCATGTGAGGAACAGGGATGGGTATGGCCTAAGCAATAATAGAGAAAATAAAATAAATTAAGCATACTCTGAATTCAGTGAGTAAACCAGACTAGATAGAAGGAGAGTTAAGGGAGATGAGGTTGTTAAAATTGGTAGAGATTGGATGATTAAAAGTCTCTATGTTGCTGTGGAAACTTAACCTTTCTTTTTTGTTGTTGTTAATCCTCATGGAGGATATTTTTTCCATTGATTTTTAGAGACATTGGAAAGGAGGCGGGTGCGGAGAGAGAGAGAGAGAGAGACAGAGAAAGAAAGAGAGGGAGAGAGGGAGAGAGAGAGGGAGAAAGTGAGAGAGTGAGAGAATGTGAGAGAGAGATTGGCTGCTTCCTACACGCTACCCCAACTGGTGGGGCCTGTAATCAAACCTGCAATCCTTTGTTGCACAGGCCAACACTAACCACTGAACACACTGGCCAGGGCGAAACTTAACCTTTCTTTAAGGTTCCATCTTGATTTCTTCCCCTTTGTATTTAGTGGTTAAAACTGAATTTAAGAGTCACCACCTCCAGGAAGCTTTTCTGACCCAGGCTAGATATCTCTCTGATTAAGACTATCAGCAGGAGGAAGCTGATCAGTGTTTCTCTCTCATCATTGATGTTTCTATTTCTCCCTCTCCCTTCTTCTCTGAAATCATGTGGCTAGGCAGCAAAGTAGCCAATTATTATATTTGAGTAAGATCAAAATTATGTATTGAAGAAAAAATTTATATTTAGATTATGAATCAGAACAAACTATTGGTCTCAGGAGACTCAGAAATGAAGGGAAGCTATTTTTAAAAATACTCATTTAGTGTTCACTACATTATGATTAGAAGTCATGGATGCTAGAATAAAAAGTTTAAAAATGATCCCTATTTTTAAGAATGTTGCAGTTCAGCCTGGCTCAGTGGTTGAGTGTCAACCTATGAAGCAGGAGGTCATGGTTTGATTCCCAGTCAGGGCACATGGCCCAGCTTGTGAGCTCTATCCCCAGTAGGGGGTGCACAGGAGGCAGCCAGTGATTGAGTCTCTGTCATCATTGATGTTTCTGGCTCTCTCTTTCTCTTCCTTCCTCTCTGAGATCAATAAAAATACATTAAAAAGAATGTTGAGCCCTAATCGGTTTGGCTTAGTGGGTAGAGTATCAGCTTTCGGACTGAAGGATCCCAGATTCGATTACGGCAAGGGGATGTACCTTGGTTGCAGGCACATCCCCAGTAGTGGGTATGCAGGAGACAGCTGATGGATGTTTCTCTTATCAGTATTTCTAACTCTCTATCCCTCTCCCTTCCTCTCTGTAAAAAGTCAATAAAATATATTAAAAAAGAATGCTGCAGTTCAATAGGAAGGTAGTTATGATAGGCATGTGTCAAGTACCTTTAAGAGGTAGAATAATGAAAGTGCTATGGATCCTCATCAGATATGTTGTGTTCCTTGAAGAGTCAGAGGCAATGAATCATGTCAGGCAAAACAACAACAAAAAAAAACCCCAAGAAAATATTAAACGTCTTTAAGAAGCATTTTGGAAACAAATTAGATAATGTTATTTTTCCCCTTGTACAAAACTAAAGTATTATATTTTCGGGCAATGGCAATGATCATACATTGTGCCATTTACCGTATGTTGGGCAAGAAGAGCTGGAGTAAGAGAAAGTTGAAAGGAGGGTAGTAGAGAGGGTACAGAATGTATTTTGAGGCAAAAATGAAGAGATTGAAATACTTCAAAAGCAATGAAGCAAACCGAGACATGATGTAGTAGAAGCCTGGCATTTACTCTCAGTGCTTGAACAAGGGCTGGTTCTGGAATGAGAGAATAAGAATGCCTACCTCGATATTTGAAAGCGAAGTTTAGGAGCAATAAAAATAGGCCTCCGTATAGATCCTGGCAGGCACTGCCTGAAATATGTTTGGTAGGCCATATTCTTTGTTGCCCCTGTCAGATGAGGAGGGCATAATATTATACATGCTTTTATTGTTGGACCATCCTTCTGTTCCTTTGTGGTGAAAGATTTTCCCTCTTTCTGTCGTTATTTGTCAATGCATATTTGTTAACTGTCTTTTGGGAGAGGTAACAAAATGACAACTGACATGTTTCATCTTTGTATCAGAGGGTTTCTCCAGGGGATATATAATTTTGGGTCAAAAAATGCCCAGTAATTTAACCTCTGGACTTGAAGATCTCCCTGACTTATGTGAGCTATAAGAATGATCCAGCATACAACTCCCTAGTTTTTGTGTGTCCAACCTTGTGGAGTTTTACTCAACATATGCATGACCTAGTACTTGGTAAAGACACATGCAGGTGCCCTGAACTCCTTTTTTCTGTCTAACTACCTCCTTTTCAGAATTTTACCCTATAATTTCTAGCAACCTCATCATCCACAAACTTTGATTCCCTATCTCATCAACTCAGTGAAGCTGCTAGATTGTAATTGGGCCCTTCTTCCTGTGATTATGATCCAGAAATTGCTGCTATACAGTAAATCAGGCTGATCAGAGAGGTACATTGTGTTAATCCAACAGCATATTAAGAGGATTATATACCATGACAAAGTGGGATTTATTCTAAGAATGCAAAGAAATTTAAGAAAATCAATCAATGCAATACATAATATTAATAGAATGAAGGAAAACCCCTCAAGATTATCTCAACAGAAAAAGTATTTGAGGAAATTCAACTCTCTTTCATGTTAAAAACAATCAATAAATTATGAATAGAAGGGAACTTCCTCAACATGACAAAGGTCATATATGAAGAATCCACAGCTAACATACTCAACAATGTATGAATAAAAGTTTTTTCCTCCTAAGATCAGAAGTAAACAAGAATGCCTGCTTTCGCCACTTCCATTTAACATGCTATTGGAAATTCTAGTAGCTAAGTTTCTATACATTTAACAATGAATAATATGAAAAGGAAATTAAGCAAGAAGTTCCATTATCAATAGCATCAAAAAGAATAAAATACTTATACTGTTAGTAAATTCAACCAAGAAGGTAGTAACCTATACTTTGAAAACTATATAATTTGGCTGAAAGAAATTAAAGACAAAAATAAGTAGAAATATATCTCACATTCATGGATTGGAAGATTAATAATGTTAAGGAAATAACACTATCCAACACAGTCTTCAGACTCAATGTAATCTCCATCAAAATTTCATCAGCCTTTTTTCATAAATAGAAAAACCTATTCTAAAATTCATGTGAAATCTCAAAGGATATCCTAAACAACTAGAGAATCTTTAAAAGAGAGAACAAAGTTTAAGAACTCACACAACTTCCTGGACTGGAGCAGAGACATACACCAGTGTTACGGCAGCATTATTCACAACAGCCAAAGTATGGAGACAATCGAGTGTACATTGACTACTAGATAAACAAAATATGGTTTATACATGCAATGGATTATTATCCAGTCTTTAAAAGGAATGAAATAATTCTGATACATGTTACAGTAAGAATCTACAAAGGGAAGTAAGCAAGACAAAAGAACAAATATTGGATTATTCCACTTATCTGAGGTATAGAGAATAAGCAAACTCATAGAAACAGAAAGTATAATAGAGGTTTTCAGGGGCTGGAGGAAGGAGGAGTGAGAAGTTATTCTTTAATGGGTACAGAATGTTTGTTTGGTATGATAAAAAAAAGTTCTGAATAGTGATGGTTGCACTTAATGCCATTGAATTAATGTAACACATTTAAAAATGGTTAGAATGTTAAATTTCATGTGACTGTTTACTACTAAACAAACAGTGAATTGTGTGTCTCATACAGTTTTATTTTATGTTATGTTTATCTTATCACAAAATAAATAAGTACTGGGTTGTGTATTTAGTAGAGTTAGATTGATGTCTAAGGGAAATTATAAAATTATCTTGTACAGAAAAAGTAAATAGGGAGAAAATAGGGTGTTTGTCAGTCTGGAGTTCATAACTCAGCAAGCAACATTTATCATTGATATTAGTGGACTATTTTTTTTTTTCATCTTAATTATGCTCAGACATTATTTCTAGGATAACAGATTGTTAAACACTGGTCTTTTATTTTACAACTGAATAAATTAAAGGTTTTTCCTTTTCTGGCCTGAAAGTTTGGCAATAGGGTCTCCAGAAGGACCAATTCTTTCTCTGGAATATATTGCCCTTGGGGACTGTTCTACAACAATTATCCCAACACTTGTTATTCAGAGCCAAAGATTTTTTTTTCTAAAGCCATTTTTTATATTTTCTGCAAAGATACAGTGTAGTAATAAAATGGCTTATAACTCACACTTTGGAATTAAACATCCTGGCTTAGTGTCTTGGCTTTATGAAAAGCTAACTGATCTTTTGTGAAGTTACCTAATGTTTTTATGTCTTACCTTTTAAATTCACCTGTAACATTTTTTTTTTTTGAGAAGATTAAATGAGATAATATATGTGCAGTACATAGTGAATACCTGGTACATATTTAATGCTCAATACATATTAGATGTTGCTGCTGCTATTACTGATCTTATTTATAAACAAGCTCAAGGTCCAGACCTGGAAATAGGAGCAGTCCACAAGAAGACGTTTCTTGTTTAAATTTCCAAGGCTCTTAACCTAGGCACACTCTCTCCCAGTCCTATGGAGGAGATGTCATTCTTATGCCATACTTACTTCTGTTGTGTTTAAGACTTCTAAAGTTGAGACTAAACCACCCATTTTAATCTAACCACTGCAAACCAAAATTAATTTTAGACTGTAGTAAAGAGTAAAAAGCATTAATATGAGCAAAAGAAGCTGCAGCCCAGGATACATAGATTCAAGTAGCAACCTAAATTGAATCCCAGGAAGAACAAAATAAGGGTTCTTAAAGGGAAAAATCACAAAATGTAATTCTTTCATGCAAATGAAGGTTAACAAAGTTTGGTTAGTTCCAATATGCAAACAAGGAAGGCAGAAACTACAGGAAAGAGGTAAACTCCATGTAGCAGTTGTTCCAGGATATTGATGACTCAGCTTTGAGCTGTGTTTAGCAACAGATTTAGCAACTTAATAGCAGCTCTGAGAATTGAGCCTCAAATGTGCATAGGCTGTTAGGCCCCACTTTCTTAATAGCCTCCTGACTTCATTTTAGGCCCTTCCACCCACCCCAATATTAGTGACTACAGTTTAGATATTTTGGTTCGCATCACATTTAAATTTTTTTTTTTTTTTTTTATCTCTAGTGAATCTACTAGTAGTCGTTTTCTTTGCTCTCTCACCTTAACCCCTTTTGGATCGTAGATGCTGAAACTGAATTGATTATATCCTTTAGATCCATAACACATTGTCACCATCAGTACATGCAAGATTTTTTTGTTTTTGTTTTATTTTTACCCTTCATTTCTAACCTCATCGTGTATCTTCCCCTAATAATTACCCACTCTAATATGTCTCCACATGTCCTTAAATATGCATGCATTTTTATAAATAGGTAATACTGTTTTGTGCGAATGGGTTTTTAATTTATCAGAAGACTAAAGGTCTGGTGCACGAAATTCATGCACAGGGGCGAGGGGGTGTCACTCAGCCCAGCTTGCACCCTCTCCAATCTGGAACCCCTCAAGGGATCGGTCCTAAATGGCAGCCGGACATCCCTCTCACAATCCAGGACCGCTGGTTCCCAACTGCTCACCTGCCTGCCTTCCTGATTACCCCTCACTGCTTCTGCCTGCCAGCCTAATCACCCTAACCACTCCAATGCCAGCCTGATTGATGTCTAACTGCTCCCCTGCCAGCCTGTTTGCCCCAACTTCCCTCCTCTACCGGCCTGGTCACCCCTAACTGTCCTCCCCTGCTGGCCATCTTGTGGTGGCCATCTTGTGTCCACATGGGGGCAGTCATCTTGTGTGTTGGAGTGATGGTCAATTTGCATATTATTCTTTTATTAGATAGGATAGAGGCCTGCTGTACAGGTGGGGGCCAGCTGGTTTGCCCTGAAGGATGTCCTGAATCAGGGTGGGGGTTTCCTTGGGGTGTGGGGCGGCCTGGGCTAGAGGCCTGTGGTGATTTGCAGGCCGGCCATGCCCCTCGGTGACCCAAGTGGAGGCCCTGGTATCTGGGATTTATATAATTGAAACTTTGTAGCCTTGAGTGGAGGCCTGGACTGGCCAGGGTGTGCAGGAAGCTTGGCTTCCTCCATTGCCAGGGAAACCCAAACCTGCCCGCAACCATCTTGGTTGGATTAATTTGGTGAGCGTGCCTTGTTGGTATAGTGTAGGTATGGTCAATTTGCATATTACTTTTATTAGATAGGATTATTCAGTGCTTCTAACTTTTAACTAGGTTTTAGTTACCAATTCTCCAAAGAATAGACACTTAAATTACTGTCAGTCCACGCTATCACAAAACATGCTGCAATTAGCCGAAACCGGTTTGGCTCAGCGGTAGAGCATCGGTCTGCGGACTGAAAGGTCCCAGGTTCGATTCCTGTCAAGGGCATGTACCTTGATTGTGGGCACATCCCCGGTAGGGGGTGTGCAGGAGGCAGCTGGTCGATGTTTCTCTCTCATCGACGTTTCTAGCTCTCTATCTCTCTCCTTTCCTCTCTGTAAAAAATCAATAAAATATATTAAAAAAAAAAACATGCTGCAATTAACATATTCTTACATCATCCTTATAGATAGGATGATCACATTGGTCCAAACTGAGATGCCTTTGAAATTGATGGGGAGTATTTTTATTACAGGAGTATTTCAAGACTCCCTGACCAACAGGAAATGTGGTCCACCCTGTTTATGGCAGATTGTTCTAAGACACAGGTGATAATCAACAGATATGTACTGGGATGGTCCTTTTTGCTTCCAGCTGACATCTGTTGCAGTTGGTTGGTGCATGTGCTGGACTGATTATTGCTTATTTTAAATTCCACTCTTTGTAGATACTGCTCATGAGGAGAAATGTCTGGGTTAAAGGTTATAGACATACTTAAAGTTTGAGTTTGTCCAGTCTTGTCCCATTAATGGATGGATGGACTTTTTAAAAATATTTTTTTTTTATTGATTTTAGAGAGGAAGGGAAATGGAAACATCAATGATGAGAGAGTATTGTTGATCAGTTCCCTCCTGCATACCTCCGACTGGGGATTAAGCCCATATCCTGGGCATGTGCCCTGACTGGGAATTGAACCAGTGACCTCCTGGTTCATAGGTTGACACTCAACCACCCAGCCACACTGGCAGGCTGGATGGACTTTTTAATCTCTCTGTTTTCCTACATTGCAGGTTTATTCACATTTGTACTGTACAGTTATTCATCCTTTCTCCATCAAACTATCTGATTTGGGACTGTAAGCAGGTACTACTAGTTCATTAACAACTACTTTAGTGCAATTCTAGTTTATAAGAGTTTTGTGGGTTTTTTAGATTTATTAAGATAATTGGATCCTAACAATTACCTTTTGAGGTAGGGAGGGTAACATTATAATCCTTATGTTACAGAAAAGAAAGCTGTGGTTCAGAGGTGCAATGACTTTTTTTAGTCCATGAATCTCTTAAGTTATGGAGTTGAGTTTGTTACCAGGTCTTCTGATTTTTATTTGCTTTTGCAAAATCTAAAAGGGACAGGAAAAGGGGTAAATTTCTGTTTATGATTAAAGCAGGAACTGTCTAGTTTAGCTTTATGTCTTTCTCAGAACATAACACAGTGCCATTTTTTTTTTTTTGAGAGAGGGAGAGAAAAAAAAAATACATCGATATGTTGTTCCACTTAGGCATTCATTGGTTGATTCTTGTATGTGCTCATCTTGACTGGAGATCGAACCCAAACCTTGGCATATTGGGATGGTGATCTAACCAATTGAGCTACCCAGCCAAGGCCAATCACCAGTAATTTAAAAAATATATATATTTTATTGATTTTTTACAGAGAAGAAAAGAGAGGGATAGAGAGTTAGAAACATTGATGAGAGATGAGAGAGAATCATCGATTAGCTGCCTCTTGCACACCCCCTAGTGGGGATGTGCCCCCGACCAAGGTACATGCCCTTGGCCCGAGAGGGCATCGAACCCGGGACCTCTCAGTCTTCAGGCCGACACTCTATCCACTGAGCCAAACCGGTTTCGGCACCGGTAATTTTTAATGATCACATGAACTGGGGATTATTTAGATATCCATAGGTACCAGGTTTGAATTGGTAATGTTGCTGCTACTCAGTACTTCGGTGTCTTCTGTTTATTGCAGCAGTGCTTTGAATTATAAGTGAGTTCAGTTCTGTAAATGTTCAGGCTGAAGAAAGGGATTTCACATCAGTCCACGAGTTTTCATTGGTGTGGTTCATTTACAACTGAAGCAGCAGTAGTTATAAACATGCCTGGATTTCTGGAGGGAATGACTGCACTTGTTTATTTTTAGAACATTTCAGTAAGATTTCTTCCACTCTTCTTTTTTAGACACTGTTCTATAGGTTTAAATAACCAGTAGCCAAGTTCCTCCTCTTTCTTTTCTTGTTTTTAATTCTCATCCGAGGATATTTTCCTATTGCTTTTAGATGGAGTGGAAAGGAGATGCAGTGGAGAGAGAGAAACATCAATGTGAGAGAGAACACGGATTGGTTGTCTCCCTCAAGTACTCTTTTCTAGCCAGGGATTGAGCCTGCAACCAAGCTACATGCTCTTGACTGGGAATTGAACCCTCAACCCTTTGGTGTGTGAGTTAATGCTCTAACCACTGAGAAAACTAGCCAGGGCCACTTCCCTTTCTTACTACTATATTGCATTCATCTGCTAAAAATGTGCTTTCTATCCAAGATTTCTAGTGGCAGCTATAGTAGTGTTTGATTAGGATGTTGGATTTCATTGAAAGATTTTCTCCAAATAATTTCTTCCATTATTGAGAGAGGCTAGTTGGCCTGAGCCACCTTGCTCAAACCTGTCACAGTTGTTTTTTTTTTTTTTTTAATGTTTTTTTTTATTGGTTTCAGAGAGGAAGTGAGAGGAAGAGATAGAAACATCAATGATGAGAATCATTGATTAACTGTTTCCTTCATGCCCCCTACTGGAGATAGAGGCTGCAATCCGGGCATGTACCCTTGATCAGAATCTAACCCAGGACCCTCCAGTCCACAGGCCAAGGCTCTATCCACTGAGCCAGCTAGGGTAAACCTGTCACAGTTTTTAAGTAATTTCATAGCCTTCCATAAGGTAGGCTCCACCTACCTTTCCATCTTATCTCAAATAGCTCCACCAGCCCCTTTCCAATACCTGCCACCCACTATAATACAAATTAAGAGTGTTCTAAGAGAAATCATTTAGTAACTTTAAATTTTTTATATACTACCTTCAAGGAAGTTGAAATAGTCATTTTCCAGAAGTAGTTCTTCTGTCATGTATCTTAAATCCTTCTTTTCATTCTCTAGCTGCAGATATTCTATTGTGCACAATTTACACTATTTAAGTGAAATATTTCCTGCTGCTTCTCTCTTCAGCCATGCATTTTCTTAAATCACAGATTAATTTTCTAGTGCGTATATTAATATTATGAGCTTTACATGTAAATTCTCATCCCACCAGTGAGGAGAACTTTTAGAAAGCCCACATATGTCTTTTTAAGTATCTGCTCTATATTGAAATCAGTAAGTAGGCTAGTGATTATGGCTAATCCTGCCAATTGTACTACCTGATTTTTGTTTTTTAATTGTTTCTAAACTATTTCCTTTCTCTTTGCTCTGTGTTTTCACTTCTACAGTACTTGACATGAAGAAAACTCTAGGGAAGTTCTTTTTCTTTTCTTCTTATTGCATAGATAAAATCCTTTTATAACAATGGTTTTCACAAACTGAAATCCCACAATTTAATGGTTGGTACATGAAAATAATAGTCAGGTTTATTTTGATAGTCAGGTTTATTTTGTTTTATTTGCATTAAAACATTTAAATTATATCTACTCTCTTAACAGATTTAAAAAAGTTATGATTGAGTTATGTTATCAACACTATAGTTTTTATTTATTTATTTATTTATTTATTATTTAATCATCACCCGAGGATATTTTTCCATTGATTTTTTAGCGAGTGGAAGAGAGAGGGAAAGACAGAGAGAAATATCAGTGTGAGAGAAACACATAGATTGATTGCCTCCTGCAAACCTTTAACCAGGGCCAGGCCCTGCAACTGAGATATGTACCCTTGACTGGAATAAACCTGGAACCCTTTGGTCTTCAGGCCAACACTTTATCCATTGAGCTAAATGGCTAGGACTCTTAACAGATTTCTAAGTGTACAATACACTATTGTTATCTCTACAATGTTGTACATCAAATTTCTAGAGCTTAATCTTGTGTAATTGAAATTTTATGCCTATTTAAAATAGTCACTCCTAGAAGGGAGGAATAGAAAGAATGGTGGTTACCTGGGGATGGGGAGAAGCTGAAATGGGGAATTGCTAATCATTGAATCAGTTTTCTACTGCAAATAAAACTTAGCAATCACTGTACCAAAGTACGAGCTTGCTTGCACTTGAGGTAGAAAAGGAAAGAAGAGTGAATTTGATAATTTCATTCTATAATGAAGCATCAGTTACCTTTCTATTTCCCAGGTTTCCTGCCAACACACTACTGCCCCCTCAACTCAAAATAGAAAAAATAAATAAGATTACCAAGACCATTTCTTCCAAAATACCACCATGCACAAATTCTCCCAAAGGTTGGAGAAGTATGGAAAGTAAAGTTTGGTTGGTAATCCCTCTTCTACTAAATTAAGAATAGTTTATTTGCTAATTAGTTAAAAGCATACTTCTTCTCATGGACACAGCTAACCCTATTACATGAATAAAAGGAAAGTCAAAAAGTTGGGTCCACTGAGTGCCATCAGTAGAATCAGATGTGAACAGAAGCACATCTTATATAAGAATCATCATTATTCTTTCACTGAGTTAACATAGATCTTTCCTTTTATATTCAACAAACTATATTGACCATTGTGTTTGTATTTTTAGTTCTACCTGATCTGAGTGGGCAATTCTAGATACATTTGACCACTCTTGGTGATATTATTCACTGACCTTGCCCATGAATATTCACCAGCTACATCAGTCTGACTCACCAGCCTCCCCTTGCTACTAGGACTTTCCTCTCTCTTTATCTTCTTCTTCTCTAAACCCTTTCTTTTTCTTCACCCCTATCTCCTTCACAACTCCTCCATGATTTTCTCAGGGCTGGGCTTCAACATCGTCGGTGGGACAGATCAGCAGTATGTCTCCAACGACAGTGGCATCTACGTCAGCCGCATCAAAGAGGATGGGGCTGCGGCCCTGGATGGGCGGCTCCAGGAGGGTGATAAGATCCTCTCGGTGAGAACTGGCTTCGGCCTCCTTCGCTGTCCCTTGTTCCCTAGACCCTACTTCCTACTCCTACCCCTTTCTTGGGAATATTCCTGCCTGGCTTTTTGGTTCAGAAAATATCCAATTTGTAGAGTTCAATAGGTTACCGTGATCAGTCATCTTTTCCAGAACTATCAGCGCAGACATGAAGCTGAGCTGAGGACTGGAGATTCATCACCCAAAGTTCATTTTTTGTGTGTGATGGTAAAGATGGTATAATATCTGTATAGGTTACCAGAGAATCTGAGGAAATTTTATTTTTGTCGGGGGTGGGGCGGGGGGGGAATCTGTTTAGGTTTCTCATTTCTCCCATGTGTCAGGTGGGTAGTTAAAAAAAGTAAATCCTCAGTGAACTATACATTTTTATAAAGCTCAGGGTGATGTAGCTGGTTATTATAATGCACAGATGAATGTTTCATTTTGACCAAACCTCTTAGATAACAAAAATGGCACAGATTGGGCCATTAGTCAGCTGCATTTCATATTCTCTTCAAGTACACTTATTAATTTGGTGAATGAAAGAGTTGAGTAGTCATTAACATTTATCAACTATTATACTTGATGGCCTGCAGAGCACTGTGCCAGGTGCTATGGAAAATTAAAAAATGAAAGTCTTGTTTTTGCCCTTATCTAGAAATCAATAGGAAAGACCCACTAAAAATTCTCATCCAGTCAGCTGCAGAGACATTGAAATATACAGAATCCCATTTCTGTGTTCCCAGCATGTAGGTCTTTAGCTGACACGGTGTAAGCATCTAGTAAGTTAGTTGCTCAGTGAATGAATTATAGCAGGGGTCTTCAAACTATGGCCCGCGGGCCACATGCAGCCCCCAGGGGAGTCTGATCCTGCCCGCCAGGTTTTTGGGCAGTGAGCGCAGCCAAGGTGTTACAGTAGGGATTAGTAGTTCATATAGTCCGGCCCTCCAGCTCTCTGAGGGACCGTGATCTGGCCCCCACTTTAAAAAGTTTGAGGACCCCTGAATTATAGCATTGATGGTCCTGATTAATTGAAACTAGATAATTTTCTTCCCTTCAACTTTGATAAAAAAGAGATATCCCTTCCCTCCAACTGCAGTTCCTTTAAGGATTTTGGTTAAAAATTTAAATACCCAGAGTATAACCTGAGGCCAGTGCTTATTAAATTGAACCCATTTTTTTCTACATCTTACACATATACATTTATAGTATCCTATAGTTATAGAGTTCCTGTAACTAACATCCTGAGGTAATGCTAGATTATCCTGAGGCAATTCAAAATTATTACTCATCAAAGAAAACAAATTTTAACTCATTTTATTCATTTCCTAATTTTCCAGGAAATAGGAAACTCATTTTAAAGACTGCTAACAATTCTAATTAAAGCAAAGATTTTTTGTTTTCCCATCAGAACAGCTAGAACACCACTATCCCAATTGTCTGAACATTTAGTAAAATTTTCTAGCATATTGTAAATCTGCTGTATCAATAAAACTTACTATGCCATGAATTATGGAAGCTGAAGTAGCAGTTTAGTAGTATTCTAAGATTTCTCATTTGAATAGCTCTTGGTACTAGAAGTGAGGTCCAAGACTATCTGGCCATCACATGAAAACCTGTGAGAAATAAATGCCGAGCCTCAGGAACCTCCCCTGACCAGCATTATAACGAGATCCCTGGGTGAGTGTGAATAAGTATGAGAAGCACTGCTCTAGGCAGATGTCTTTTAAACTTTTTAAATTATCGACTGTAATAGGAAATATACGTGTGTGTATGTGCGCACAAACACACACACACAATTGAAGCAAAGTTTAACAAAATAATCTATATGTGATTATTTCTGATATATTGTGTTTTCTTCTAATTTTACTTTAAGAAAATTCAGTACTGGTCTTGACCTACTGGATTGCCTTCATTATCTTCTGTAATAGGTCAACAGACACACACACACACACACACACACACACACATATATATATATATATATATATATATATATATTTTTTTTTTTTTTTTTTAAATCACTATTCCAGTAAATGGAAAATCACTGATGAAATCTGTGGATGCATAGAGTATATATTAAGTAGGCTCAGTAGACTGGGTATAGAAACCAGTTAGAAGACAATTTCAGGCATTTTAGACTGGAACTAACTTAAACTTCAGGATCAATTGGAGGGCTTGGATAAAGCATAGAATACTAGGATAAGGCCTAATTTCCACGTTGTTAATCAAAATCATACAAGCTGATTCTGGGACCACACTGAGATTCTCTGGTCTAGATTAGTAAAGATGATGATTTTTTTTTCTTTTAAAAAGGATGTCATATATATTTAGGGGTAAAGCTTACGGAACTTGATGGTTAATCAATAATGAGCTGGAATCTGTAAAAATGCTTAGAGGAGCTAAATATTAGAAAGCAAATTTGTCTTTGGAGTAGAGGTGACATTGCCAAGACAGAAAGAATCATAATTTGTTTTATGGGGCTGGCTTACCTTGGGCAAAGGATGAAAAATGGTTCTTAAAAAAAATAAATTCCCTTTGCATTTCTAAAAGGCCTCTTGTTTGGCATTTCATTTGTTGATTTTTTTAAGCAGTTAGCATAAAAGTCCGCTTCTATTCGAATACCTTTAGGCTTAAATAGGAAGGTTCAAAGGCATAACTAGCATAATATGCCTGTACGCTGTAGAGCACCTTCTTTTGCCTGATGTCACCAATATCTTTCTTCCCCATTAGCAGAAGGAGGCTCAGCAGAGGACCAAGATTACATACACACGAGTCATCTGTGGGTAAAGCTGCTAATAGAGCACAGGCTTCTCAGCTTTGTGTCATATTGAGAATATGTCCTTCAGACTTCGTGTAGTGACTTATGGCTGTTTGCAGGGTGTATTCTGCAACCAACCTTCGGAAAATCATGTGACATTTCTTATACTCAAGTGTTATTCAACACACTATTTGGGTATTATAGGGATTACAATGATGTTTCGATACAAGCTCTTCAAGATGTTTACAGTAGTAGATAAAGTGATTATGACATAGGGCATGATTTAGTTTGACTTTAAGATGGTTATGTATTATGGAGATTCAAAGTAGCAAATCAGTCACATTTAGAAAGGCCTTGTCAGTGACATAGCAGTTAACTAAATTGCTTTTTAAATTTTAACGCTACTTCAGTACATACAAATGAATAAAAATATTAATATATAAACACCTTATATTTTTTATACAGCTCTAAATTTTTTCAGTGTGTTACATGCAGGGGTCTCTCCCCAAAAAATGTATATACACTTTAACAGTTGATAGCTCAATTTTGAAAATGAAATGTATTTTAATAAACACTGCCTTTATAATTATTCAACTTGTGTGCATACATTTTGGGGGGACAACCTAGATACAAATGAAACTGCAAAATCAATTAAAATTCAATTTACAGCATTAATGTGATGGATGGTGATATGTTACTGAAATAAAATTCTGCTTATAGTGTAAATTTCTATAGTGTTTTAAAGTGAAAGTTTTGGGGCCAGGCAGCTTGAGTTTGAATCCTGGCTTTGCTGCTCCCATTATATATGCCATGCACAAGCTGCATAACCTCTCTAGTTTTATCAATAACATAGGGGTTCCTAACTTACGGGACTATTGTGAAACTGAATAAGTTTTACATGTAAAATGACTGGACAGCTGCAGAGATTATGATAAATATGTAGTGGTTACTGGCAATTATTACTGACTAGCATGCCAAAGATTATTTTGAACTCACTGTTTTGTTTTGTTTTATCCTGATCTGAGGATATGTTTTTATCAATTTTTTTAGAGAGAGAAAAAAACATCGATGTTGGAGAGAAACATCTATGGATTGCCTCTCATATGCGCCTCAACTGGGTATTGAACCCGCAACCTAGGTATGTGCCCTGACCAGGAATTGAACCTGCAGCCTTTTGGTGTTCAAGGCAACGCTCCAACCAACTGAGCCACCCAGCCAGGGATGAACTCTGTATTCTTGCCGTTGAATGTCATATAGTTTTCTCATTTGCATTCATATTATTATGAAACTTGGCTCTTGATATTGAACTATGACATCTGGCATTTGTTAATGTGACTACATCATTAACTTATTTGTCTCTGAGAGGAAATAAATACCTATTTCTTTCAGTGAGAAATACAGTTATCACAGGCTAAGTTAGTTAAGTGAATATTCTCACTGCAATCAATAGTCTTTCCCCAGGAATTAACTAAAATAATTGAACCATTGAGACATCTGGAAGTTTTTCCCTGTGGCATATCTTTAAAACACACACACACACACACACACACACACACACACACACACAAAAGATATGATCAGAATATGGTTTAGTAGCATGAGATCAAAGTCCATCAATTGGAAAACCTTGTATTCATTTCTACACTGTGGGTATCAGAACTGATCCTATTTAAGATCAATCTTAGGAGATAAGAAGAATTTTTTTAAAAGGAAAGGGTATTCAGATAATGGATATAGCTTAAGCACAGGTATGAAAGTAAGAATATATGTTTTTGTGTTTGTTTGTTTTTGTGTCAGGGTAATGAGTTATGTGATTTAGCTAGAGCATAGGATACATGAAAGGGAATAATGAGAGATTAA
Organism: Pipistrellus hanaki; assembly: GCF_964339955.1. Lineage (NCBI taxonomy): Eukaryota > Metazoa > Chordata > Mammalia > Chiroptera > Vespertilionidae > Pipistrellus > Pipistrellus hanaki. The sequence goes on from NC_140503.1 coordinate 24,536,183, forward strand.
ATTGGGAAGGTAGGTTCCAAGGGGAGGACTTTGCATATCAGAATGAGAAACCTGGCATGCACTCTTTCCTCCCCTGCTTCAACTTCTGTTTTTGTTTTTGAGCCACAGAGTGGTATAAACAAAATTGTACTTTAGAAAGATTGGACTGGGGATGTAGAGTTTGGATAGAGTAGTATGAGGGAGGACCGAGGAAAATAAATCAGAAAGAAGGTGATTATGGTAGCTCAACTAAAAGTATCCCTAGTCTAAAGAGAGAGGTGCTAGACAAAATAATAGCATATGAGGCATGTCATGTCATAATGTTAGACTATAGGTTTTGCCAACATATTGTATATGAAGATTGATAGAGTGGAGAAAATTTAAAACTATTATCAAAAATTTAGTCTGAAAGGATGGTAGTGGCAATAAAAGAAAGTTGGGATAGTCCGGTTTTATGGGAAATAATAGAGGATTTTGAAATGTTGGGTGGGGTCTAGCAGAATATCCAGGTGCCAGGTACCCAGCAGGAAATTGGTAAATCCAGAAGTAGAAGTAGGAATACAATTTTTTAAAATATATATTTTTTTATTGATTTCAGAGAGAAAGGGAGAGGGAGAGAGAAAGAAAGAAACATCAATGATGAGAGATAAATCATTGATTGGCTTCCTCCTACACCTCCTGCATGCCCCCTACTGGCGATCGAGCCCACAACCTGGGCATGTGCCCTTGACTGGAATTGATCCTGGTATCCTTCAGTCTGCAGGCTGATGCTCTATCCACTGAGCCAAACCAACTAGGGCAGAATATAAATTTTGGAGTTGTCTTGCAGATTATAGTTGAAATTATGAATAATCACATGGGAGAAAAAATAAGAGGACAAAAGACAACTGACATTGAGGAATATTTACTTGCCTTAAGAAGGAAAGAAGGAAAAGGGAATTAAGAAAGGTATAGTATAAGAACTAAGAGAGCTAAGTGTTCATAACTAAGGAGAGAATTGCAAAACAGGAGGCCGACTGAAGGCTGAAAAGGGACTGTAAGATTTGGTGATTGGAATTCACTGCCTAGGGTTGAAGTCCAAGGCTTATGCCACTTAGTGACTAATACGTAATAGAGCTAGAAACTATTAATTTGGGAAGGCCAAACTGTTGGTAGATTAATTCACCAAGGATATTGGCAGGAGATAGAGTAGGACTATTCTGAACATCTGGAGAAGGAACGCTGTGACAAGGAAGGTAAGAGGTTTGAACATGCCAATGACCTGAGCTTTAGCTGAGCAGAGAATAGTTGGTGAGTCAAAGCAGAGGAGTAATGCAGAAGGAGCAGTAAAATGCAGGGTGTATCTCCCTTCTGGTTTTTAAACACACTAGCCCTGGTTTCTAAACTTACTATGCTTTTGGGTGCAGTTCCTAACCTTGGTAGGCTTCAGTTTCTTCATATGTGAAACAAGGTAAAAATAGTGTCAGCCTCATAGGATTATTGTGAGAATTAAATTAGATAATTCATAATGTAAAGCGTATAGCACAGGGCCTATCAACTAAATATCAATATATTAGGTGTTTTTGCTGCTGTTGCCGTTGATGACCCTAACATGCATGAAAGATATATAGATCTTGCATAAGGAAGGCCATGCTGTGTCACAGAGTGCAGCCTGGATAGAGATCACTGTGGCCAGTGTCACTCCTGACGCTAAAACGTAGTAATACCAGTGGTTCTTCACATCTCTCACCCCTGAGTGGTAGGACTGACCTACCGTGAAACATTTTTTATGAGTTTGGATCATCACAGAAACTTGAGGAGGATAGGAGTATCAATGGAATCAAGGGAAATTGTTCACAGTAGAACAAGGCCAATGGAATGGGCCAGGAGATTTTGTATCACATCAAAATAAACTGTGGGAGAGTTTCATGTATCAATAATTATATTCCTAGAGATGAAGTTGGCAATGCCAGCGATTGGAAATAAACCCAGAAGACCATGCGAGCTGTAGGTAGCCAGACTGATGCTCATGGAAGACATACAAATACAGTAAAGAATTCCAGGTGTCCAAATGAGACAAGCCATAGAAGCTAAGAAGAAAGACACTACCTTTTTAAAAAAATACTTATTTTTTAACATTTTTATTTATTGATTTCAGAGAAGAAGGGAGAGGGAGAGAGAGAATCATTGATCGGCTGCCTCCTGCACACCCCACACTGGGGGTTGAGTCCAGGGATGGCCTGACCAGGAATTGAATCGTGATGCCTGGTTCACAGGTTGACACTCAACCATAGAGCCAAGACTACCATTTTTATTTGTTTTATTTTTTTAAATTTAAACTTAAGTGCTCTTCAAACTGAGGTCCATGGAACTCAGTTTTAGGAAAACATAGCCTTGAAAATGAAAAACATTACACTGAGTTGACTTTATCCATTCTCCTAAATCTTAGAATTTGCTCTATAGGGGTTGTTTTTTAAATGTTTGATCACATGAAAGTAAATATTTGACTTCAGAGAGTTTCCATTCTGACTCTTACTCCTTTTTCTTGCTGTTTTCGACAGATAAATGGCCAAGACCTAAAGAACCTGCTGCACCAGGATGCTGTGAACCTCTTCCGTAACGCAGGCTATGCTGTATCCCTGAAAGTACAGCACAGGGTAGGTGTCGTGTCCTTTGCAGCCAGCCCCTGGCCCCAGGCGTTTGTGCCATTGTGAATAAACCCTGTGGGGTAATCTTCAGTGGTGTGTTAGGATATTTTTCTCTCACTCTTTTGAAGAGCTTGTCTGGCAGGGGTCTTCTGGAACTCTGCGCATCATCAAAGGACATTCATGACAGTATTTTTGCAACCCATGTCCTAGTTTTAAAGATAAAGCTTGACAACCAAATTGAAATAAATGGGGTGGGGAGAGTATACAACCACAATCAATTTTTTTAGTGGGGAAGGAAAACGTGTCTGCCATTGGACATTGTTTGTAAAACTCTAAATACAAAGATGGTAGATTTTCTCGTACCTACCCACTGTGTGCTTTTCCCTATCACCTCCATGAGCACTTTACTTATCAGCTTGGTGACTCTCCTGATCAAAGCTCTGGTGCTCAAAGTTGAGCTCCAGGAAAACGGAAATGGAATCCAGAATTCAGTCAAGACAGCACCTATCCCTGTACCCACTTCTTCGTTCCTAGTGCCTTATAATGTGAATGATGGGAAGAGAAGCCTGTAGACGTAATTTCTCCCGTAGCGAAGATTTTGGGGGCATTTGCAACATAGGTTTGGTGTGTCTTTAAAGTTATTCTCTCTTAAACTGATGTGTGGATGTGATATCTTCTCACTTCTTTACCTCTTATTCTATTTGCCTCCATTCCATACAGGTTTCACCTTTATTTGTGTCCAGTTCGCAAAATAGGGGAGGGAGGACACAACCTCATCTTAGGAGGGAGTGGGGTGCCTTTTGAGTTGGAAATAATGGAATTACCCCTTATGCACTTTATGCTTATATAACAGATAATTTATTACTATTTTTAAAAATATATTTTATTGATTTTCCACAGAGAGGAAGGGAGAGGGATAGAGAGCTAGAAACGTCGATGAGAGAGAAACATCGACCAGCTGCCTCCTGCACGCCCCCTGCCGGGGATGTGCCCGCAACCACGGTACATGCCCTTGACCGGAATGGAACCCGGGACCCTCCAGTCCACGGACCAACGCTCTATCCACTGAGCCAAACCAGTTTCAGCTTATATAACAGATAATTTAAATAAACATTGCTCAGATCTGCTCTTATTGCACTCTACTGACTGATTCTTTCTAAGTAAACATCCCCCCTGTCCTACCCAATAATTTTCAGGTTTCCTATAGGATCTGCAGACTTCATCTCATATCTTCATTTCCTGAGTTGATACACAAATAGCTTGGTGGAGGCAGTACAAAAGCAGAAAGAGGTTATCTGGCTTATTCCCAGGGGTCCCTTTAGGTCAGTAGCACAGAAAAGGCAAATGTCGCCCCATCAGACTTACTTTGTTTCCGAAGAATCAGTGACATTGACATATATAGTGAGGACAAACCAAGAGGACACACACTGCTAGATAGTGCTTGGGTTTGCAGCTTTGGGTAGTCATAGACCCTGGTAATGTGTCAACCCGGACATTTCAGTTGTGGTAAACGCACATTATTCACTAGAGTTAACATTTTTCTTTCCCTTCCAGTTACAGGTGCAAAATGGCCCCCTAGGACATCGAGGCGAAGGGGAGCCGAGCGGTATTCCCATGCCTGTGGTGCTGGTGCCACTGTTTGCCCTCACCATGCTGGGAGCCTGGGCCTTGATGAGATACCGGCAATAACTTTGAAAAGCTCGCTTTCTTCCAGTGCTCCTGATGAAGATAACATTTCTTCCTTCCTCTCCTCCTCCTCCCCTGCCATTCTCCCGTCTCTAGCCCTCTCTCTGCATAGCTCACACATGATTTAAAGAGACTGCTTCCCAACCAGAACCTGGCTCTTCAAAATCTCCAAGTCCTCGTTTTCTGATGGGAGAGTAAAGGCTTTGTTTGAAGGAAAGCTGAAGAAAAACTTGCTTAGGACAAATGAGGAGTTATGTGTTTTCCTAGGACCGCCAACAGAATCAGCTGCAACCAAAGGGAAAAGTCCAGTCTTCCCGTCACCATGGTGATACGTGTTTTCTTAGCTGGCTTGCCTCAAAGGCCAGCTGTGCGATATAAGAGGAAGAGAGGATTTTTCTTTCTAATGATCTTCCTTGGGAAATTTTTGTGGCCTTTATTTACTTTCTAATGACATACTTGGGTGCCTACATCAAACAAAATACAACGAGGAGACCATTTTTACTTTTTAAAAAACAAATATATATATTTACACATGTATACACATATATGCATAAATGATAGTATAATAGTGAAGCCTTATGGAGAGTTGAAGAGGTAGGAAGCTGCTCTGGTTTCTAGATTTCTGGTGGAAGGGGTGATACCTTAATTGAGGGATTAAGAGAGTGAGCCCGACAGGATGCCCAGTTTGAGTCCTAAGAAAAAGGAAGGAAACTGAAGCAACTAGTTTAAAGTCTTAGAATTCTTATTTCTCATAACAGTTAAGGTGAAGTTGAGGCAAAATGCCATAATCCGTCTTTGCGCAAGTCAATCTGTCAGAAAACCTTCAAGCTTTAGAGATCAATCTTACCAATCTCTGGCCTATCTTAGTGACTTTTTTGATACCTCACAGCCTGTAAAAGGATCAGCCGGAATGATTGTGGTCAGAGCTGTTATGATGGGGCCAAAACAACGCAGTGAAGAAACTCCAAAGAGGAAAAAGATAGTGCCTCCGAGGTGGTGCCTGAACCCCCAGGCTGCCAGCCCCTCTCCGGGGGCTGATAACAGGCAAACTCTGAGCGAGGAAACTGCTCTCCGGAGGGTAGGCATGAAACCAGCCTTGCTTCTGATTCAGTTCAGTTTAGAGAGTTTGGATTGCTAGTTTATTTATTTATTTAAAAACAAACAAACCACGAAACACTGGTTATGGTTTTAATGAATGAACCATTTTGCAGGGAAGGTGAAGAAAAGAGTTTGTTTTAGGGGGAGGGAGGTTTCCTAGGGAAACCTTGAGAGAAAGCTGCAGGTGAACGGATGTTGGGGAATACTAAGGTTAATGAGGTGGGAGCCGTCCTGTGTCAGTGGTATTGAAGGGTGGCTTTAAAGCAGTAAGGAGAGCTGAAGCGAGCCTAATTTCCTGGCTTTAAGAAAACCATTTCCATCTTCCAAACATACTAGCTAGGCTGTAGGCTTTGTCCATACAGTCTTGACAACAAGAGCGGGAGGACTTCCCCTCAGGCAAGCAGTTGTGTCTATTTTTTAGCATAGATGTTCTAACAAGTGTTTTACAAATGTTGATTGGACATCAGCTTTGTTAAGACACTTTTACAAAGAAAGAAAATACATATTGCCTCCATCCTAAAGGTGTTTTTTGTTTGTTTGTTCCAGTTGGGAACCAAATGTATATCCATAAAAATGGAATCTGCATAGTCAGGGCAATGTAAGTTTGGTGTCAAATGTACGCTGCATTCAGCCACAGGGAACAGTTACTGAGAACTGAGCAACTATCATTGAGAAAGATCCCTGGAGGAAGGGGACAAGTTAAGGACCCTTGAGGAGCTCACAGTCTAGTTAGGAAAAGTCACATGTTATCAGGTTAAGTGACAGTTGAACACAATAATAAAAGAAATGGTACTATGCACAACACAATGCAGCCATCACATTTTTTTAAAAGGTATTCAGAAAAAAGAAAGCTATCGCATCAAGACACCAGGCCAGAGTGGAAAGGGAAGGCTTTTCAAAGTAAAAATCCCAGTAAGACCGTGCCTCTGGGTCAGCTATTCCTATAGGGAGAAACTTGCTTTAAACAATCCTGATGTGACTTATGCCTTTAAACCTGAACTGTTCACCTAGAGACAATTGGCATTTGTACATTCCTCAGAGAAACACTGACAGTATTCCAGTTCTCACCTCAATCTGCCCACTGTGGAGGCTCAGTCTCGGGGTCCTCCCTGTACCTGAAGTGTGTGTAGCCATTTCACTTCTGTAGGGGCCTGCTGGCCTCCCAGGGTTCACTGCAGGGTGTGCACATTCACTCTTGAGAGGACCTGAGACATACATACTGAACGAAGCAGAGCGCAAGCAGGAAGGAAAGCTCGCTCTATCCTTATTTGTTGGTGTATGTAAATAAAGAGAACACCTATCCCATCTCTGGTAGAAATTTTGCTTTGGTTGATAATAGGGATTCTGATGCATTTTAACTTTGGTTTTCCCTGGATTTAAATAGCATCTAAAGATCAATATATTAACATTTTAGGCAGGTGTGCTATGTTTTTATTTCTCATTCTCTGGAAGACTACATTTTAGATGTCAGAATCCATTGTAGGTCTTTTTAAAAAAAAAAAATCCATGTTCTTTCTGAATTGAATCGAATATTCCTGCCATTTTATAGATTGTATTATTTCTACTACCTAAATTATTGTGTTCAAAGTTTTTAAAAAGAAAGTATTTTTAAGGCCATGTACTTAGAACACTTCTCTATATCATTCTATATTGTACATATAATCCTAATAAGACATTGTTTGCTTCAATTGTCTATTTTCATTTCCTGCCAAGTTTTAATCTGTTTTGTTAATTTAATTAACCACACCTTCTAGTCATGTGTAATGGAAAAGGGAGATTAATGTTTGTTACTGCATTTGTGCCAGGTACTGTACTAAACCCTGATTGGTAACACTATTGGTTCATGCCTCACAACTCTGAAATCTAAGTATTGTTATAAAGACACTAAAGAGAATAAAATTACTTTCCTAAGATCGCATAGGTGGTAATAGAATCAGTGTTTAAACTCAGGTCTTCAGGTGCCACCATCAGTGATATTTCCTCACTGCAGTGGTTCTCAAAGTGAGGTCTCTGGTTAAAAGTATCAGCATCAACATCACTGAGAACTTGCTAGAAAAACAAGTTCTTGGGCTTTATCCCACACCTATTGAATAGGGCACCCAGCAATCTGTAATAATCCCTCCAGGTGATGGATTCAGCTAAAGTTTAAGAATCACTTCTGAATGCCAATAAATATCCCCATTTTCTCAGGTTAGAATCACCTGGAGAGCTTATAAGACTTCTGATGCCTGGGCTGTATCTAGGCCAATTCAATAGACTCTCTGGGTGTGGAAGTCAGGCATCATAAAATAAAGTTTACCAGGTGATTCTAGTCTGCAGTATCAGTAAATGAGAAAAAACACAAAGAAAACCACAAAACAAAAAATACTCCATGGCATTTAAACCCAGACACCATTTAAGTTATATACAGACATGGCTCCAGCCAAAAATGAGGATTTCACTTGGGCCTTTTCATTTTCTCAAAATGGAAGCTTATATTGCAATTTCCCCTCTACTTCTTTTACTTAAAAATGTGTTTTATTGATTTTTAAAGAGAGAAATATCAGTGATAAGAGAGAATCATTGATTACCGCTCCTAGGGATCGAGGCTACGACCCGGGCATGTGCCCTGACTAGAAATCGAACTGGTGACCTCTTGATTCCTGGGTCAATGCTGGCCAGGCCACTCGGGCTTTTTTAGAGTCCAGCTCTCCATGAGCTTCTGCCCAAAGTATAAATGGAATAAGAAGCAGAACATTTGTTGGCTTCTCATTTGCTAATGACTGATCAACCTCCAGCAAAATGTAGTGGCATTTCAGGTTGTGCACCTGTTCAATCAGAGGCAAACTAGAACACTGCAGCAGAAGGAACCAGGAAGATGCTAGGATGTATTTGTCTCAGATGAGAAGACAAGGCTCAGGGAGGTGCGCTCACTTAACACAGATCACACCCTTGCTTTGCTGCCTAAGTGCTCTTTCTATTTCATCTTTATATCTTGAATATATCCACTACATGAACATATACAAAACTCGCTTTTTTTTTTCTTTTTTCTTTTTTTTTTTTTTAAATCTCAATCCACTTCCATCTTCTCTCGTTGGGTCTTAAATAAAGACCAAAGGAACTGATTGACTATACAAGTGTGTTGCAAGCTTCATGCATAATTGAGAGATGCCACAGAATAATCTGAGAAAGATCTAACATCAAATTCAATTAAATGAGCTTTTCTGAGACAAATTTCAATAGTTCTAGAGAAGTATGTTTTTTGACATTGGACATTGTTTTTATTGTGTAAATAAGCAAGTTAGGATGTAATTTCATGTGGAGCCAATGAAGATTTTATTGTAGTCAAATCTAGCCAAACTTATTTTTGTACAGATGAGGGTTTTCTTTTCCCTCGGCAAATGAGTGCATGCTAGGTGCTGAAGATACAAAGATAACATATAGTCACTCTTAAGCTAAAATTTCATTATTGGAAAGTGTGGTATTTATTGGTGATCTTGATGTTAAATTATTTTTTTAACATCACCAAGAAGCAGAATATTGAGTTATGAAACTCTTTACCTCTCAGCTCTAATAAGTTGGGAGGTGATTATGATCTTGGGTAAGCTTTTGCTGTTTCTCTTTTATCTGCAAATCTTAGAGACCAGAATCAGCATTTACATTTAAAAGGGTAATTGTGATAAAAAAGGGAGCCAGTATTTTAAGGAATTCTGTTCTGATTGGAACCAGGTTCTTAACTGCCACAAACTCTTGCCTGATGTTGATATTTATATTTGGGCTACAAAGCACCTAATCTCTTACCTGATGCACTTAATGATAATGTAATAATATGCAAGAATGCATTGCTGTGTCTAAGGAATCAAGTTATACCAAACACCAGGTCTTGTTTCTTTAAATGTTGTCCTTACTGTTCATGTTCTTTTTGCTGAGTGAAAAGGGAGAGGATTGGGTAATGTTTTCAGATGCAAATCGATCATTAACAGAGTCATGTACAAAAGAACTTTGTAGTTACTGTAATTATTAAATGTATTTAATGCCAATCAGGAAAGTTGAATAATTCTTCATTTGCAGATTGGCAAATGGAATCACACAATTCCATTTTAATTCTGTATCTGCAATGCTGATTTGAATATGAAACTATTATTGCTGGATATTTGTGCATTTTTATCCATGGGCCATATTAGTTCTTATAAGATTATTTTCTTTATGAACCTTATTTTATTTTGCTTTATTTCTACTTTGATCCTAGTGTCACATTGCGTTCCTGGATCTAAATAGCAAGTAGATGCCTTGTAGCATCTTGGAAGATACATGGTCATAAAACTATCTTCTAGGGAATATAACTACAGATTAAATATGTTAGTGAGGCCGTCAAGTAGGTGATAATTTCCTAAGCTTTGCTATTTGATACCAGATAGAGCAAATAAGGTTCAACTGTGCCTCACTCAATATTGGCATTTAATAAAAACTTGTTGCACTTGTCAGTGGTCTTTATAATTTTTCCACCTTATTTTGGAGACTACTAAATTTCTTTTTGCCAACTCCTTAAAGGTAGTGCCTCTGACAAAACAATGGAAAGAGGAAAGAAAAACCGAAATGGTCAATTTGAGCTTAGCTTTGATTAAGAGGATAAGGAAAGGCACTGTCATGTGCCACTGTTAACTGGCTCACAATTATTGAGCTCTTTTCAACATTTCAGCTACTGTCCTAAGCATGTGTTCATGTAAGCCTCACAACAACTGTTGTCACTATTCCCATTTCACAGTGAGATGAGCAAGGCATTGAGAGATTAATCCACCCAAGTCATACAGCTAGAACCTGCATTCATAACCATGGCTCTGTACTGTCCCGAGTCTCCATTGTGCTAGGTACTGCCCTGGGTGCTCTTTTGCATAACTAAGATAAAGAAGTCTTTACTAATTATGCAACATAGTATCAGCAATCCCATTTTACAGATAAGGTAACTCATGGTTTAAAGAGGTTAACTTACTCATGATACATAGCTAGCTAGTTCTAGATCTGGGAATTTACTTAAAGCCAATGAGGAGTTCACTTCTCAGCAATCCAGAAAATGAAGGTTTACTGAACCATGCTAGCTCAGCCTTCCATTTCGGATAATAGAGAATTGGCTACATTAGGTACAAAATAGTAATAGCTGTACTCTTCTGTATTTGCATACAACATTTGAAGGCAATTGCCAATCTTTAGTATCTTACTTCTGGCCCCTTCATCCCCCAAAGCCATAAAAGGTACATAGAGGCAGAAATGAGTTTGCACCATAGGATGAAAAAGGATTTGTCAGAACTGAATATTGATTCTGCTTATCGCTGACTATGATGTGAACAGGAAAGGCAGTTTACTCTGGTCATTATGGCTCTGTCACAGAGCTTAAGTGAAGTGCAGGCCTGGAGTCCAAGTGCATATCCGTATCTGCTGAGTGTACACAATGGCCACCTTCTACCTGATGGGCGAAGAACAGATGTCAGTTATCAACTATATAACAAGCCACTGGAAAATTAAGTGACTTAAAACAATATTTTAATAAACTTTTAAAAGATTCTATGGGCTGCCTGAGTGTTTCTCCTCCTGATAGCACCTGGGCTCACATGCAGCTGCATTTCTCTGATGGCAGAGCAGAGCATAGGTAGTCCTGGACATTAGTGCTGGCTACTAGCTAAGCGACTTGGTTCTTCTCCACATTGCCTTTCATCTTACAATCCACTAGACCGGGATCCTCACAGACTGGGCCAGGGGAGGGGGGTCTTAGAGAAGTGTTTTCTAGAAGGCCAGCCCCAATGTGGAAAACACGAATCAAGCTTTGCATCCTTCACGTTGCTGATGTCCTATTCACCAGACCAAGCCCAGAGTCACCATGAAAGGGGCCCTAAACTCCACCCCTTGATGGGAGGTAGTGCAAGGAGTTGGTGATCCTTTTCAATCCTTCGCAGAAAGAAACTAGAATTTGAACAGCAAAAACCAGGGCTCAGCAAACTTTTTCGTAAAGGACCAGATAGTAAATATGTAAGGCTTATGGGCCTTGGTTCTTTGCAGTTTTAGTGTGATAACAACCATAGATTGTAACTAAGCAAAAGTGTGGCTGTATTCCAGGAAAACTTTACTTACAAAAGCAGCAGGCCCTGCCAGACCAGAGTTTGAGGACCACTAACAAAGATTATTGCAGGTTGCGATGGACTTTCAGGAGTAAATCTGAGAGGAGAAAGCACCCAAATGTTGGTCTCTTTTGAGTTCCAGACTGAAGAACTTTGACACATTTTCTAGGTGTGTGTGTGTGGGGTGTGTGTGTGTGTGTGTGTGTGTGTGTGTGTGTTTAAATCTTTTACCCTCCAAGAAAGCCAGAGAAAGTCCAACAAAAATTTCCCCTCATGTCATTCTGGAAATGAGTTGAAGAATGACCATTGTCAGACCTGACTGAGCCCTGGCATGGCCAGGACACCACTCAAAATTCAAGGACTCACATAAAAATACTAGTGATATTCTATACTCACCAGGCACTTTGTAGTCGGAGTCTCTTAGTGTTTAAAAAAACAAAACACAACCTTATTAGATTGAAATCATTCTCCTGTTTTAAAGATGGAAAAAGAGAACGTTACAGAGGCAAAGTTCCTGTCCCCTTGTTAGTGTCATTGTGTTTTAACACTCAAGATTTGAAGCCAAAAGCAGAACTTGTTCTGTGTTCCTTATACTCGACCATACTGCCCTTGTCTCTTGAGTTTAAGAAGAAAGTAATGTATGTAGAAAACTTATTCATGGAACAATTCCGTACTACTAGTTACAAAAAATAGTGTATCACTGGGTGCAGATAGAAGAAAAAATAAGAAAGGATTGATAGCTTTCTCCTCTTGTTTACAAAAATATTTTTCATTGATTTCAGAGAGGGAGGGAAGGAGGGAGGATAGAAAGGAGGCAGGAAGAGAGAGAGAGAGAGAGAGAGAGAGAGAGAGAGAGAGAGAGAGAGAGAGAGAGAGAGAGAGAGAGAGAGAGAGAGAGAGAGAGAGAGAGAGAGAGGAGAGAGAGAGAGAGGAGAGGCAATGATGAGAAAGAATCATTGATTGGCTGCCTCACTGGGACCCTTCAGTCCACAGGCGGATGCTCTATCCAATGAGCCAAACCGGTTAGAGCTGAAGCTGCATTTTGAAGATGTGGAAGTTTATGGAATACTTGGAATAATATCTCCTCCAGGCTGGAGTATGGAGTGAAAGAGGAAGAGTGGCAGAAAAGACAGGCCAAAGTTAGTCATATTACTAAAGGCCTTAGATTCCTTGCTAAGAAAATTGAAGTGACTGTGTAGTACTTGGTAGGTGAGGCTTTCTCTTACTGACCCCGGCCAATGGCACCTGGGGGCGGTTCCCTAAACTATCACATCAGTTAGACACATGTTCATTTGAATGCCAGTTAGATTGCCAGCTTCTTTAAGGCAAGGATCCTATATTTCATCTTTATGTTCCTGGAGCCTTCTAATGACCTGCAGAAAGGTGTGCTCATTTGGATGACTGTAGAATTGGCATTCATGAATGAAGATTACAGGCCATTTCACAGTAAAAGCATTAAAGGTTCGGTGATAGCACGACACTATATCGATTACCATTCAGCCTAACCGTTTGTGGCAATTTATGTATTTCTAAAAAATCGATATTAAGCTAGTAAACTCCTCATCCCACAAATAGCCAGAGAAACGATCTCCCACTTTACTTTTTCCTTTAAAAAGTAAGTCCCAGGGAGTGTTCTGAGAAGACACTGGTTTAGACTCAGATCGTGGGAGGTACCGGTTACCATATCACTTGCCCAGGAGTACAAACAACATTCAAATCCTTAGGTCCCTATACCCAGCCAGCGTGCGGAACCAAAGCTCCGGCGCTCGAGTTTCCGGGCGGACGCGCAAGTATGTTACGACGAGTTGATTGCTTTTGTCTGGCGGAAGCCCGACGGGGGCGGACCCAGCCTGGGAGGGCAAGGGAAGGTGGTGAGTCCGGGACGTCCCTGTCTGGAGGGGAGGTTGAACCCCTGGGATTCGCTAGGCGGCGGCGAGGCCGCGCCGGGCCTGCTTGGCCGGGCGTCCACGCGGGTCGGAGGGGCCCGTCATGCTTACACACGCGGTGACGCGCGCCTTGCGCAAGAACAAGACCCTTCGCTACGGGGTCCCCATGTTGGTGAGTCCGGGAGGAGAGAGTGGGGCGGGATTGTGGGAGGGGTGGGACCTCAAGCTTGTCTGGGTGGAGGGAGCGGGCAGCCTGTCCAGGGAGAGTCTGGGGCTGTACCCTGGGCTCGGAAAGGTTGGAGCTTTGAGTCAGCCCTGTTCTCGTCTCTTCCGGCGGGTAATGGCCTCGCGAGTCCGCTCTCCTTCCATCCCTCCATTCCTGCTGCTTCAGGGAGCGACGCGAGAACCGGATTGTAATCCAAATCTGAAGGATTGCTGAACCGCCCTGTACTTTACCCCTCCCCTCTACGGCTGGACGAGACGCGGGGTCACTCAAACGAGACGGATTTACTTCATTTAACGGCACAGCTTCGGGCACCTCCCTTTTTCAGGGTCCCAGTTTGTGAACTGGCTTCTCCCAGGCTGCTGTGGAGTCCGGTAAAGCCTTGTGAGCTGAGTGGTCAGCACGGCGCCTACCCCGTCGTAGCAGCCCTCGCAAGGTCGATGTTTATATTTTTTATTTCATTTATTTAATATATATTTTATTGATTTTTTTACAGAGAGGAAGGGAGAGGGACAGAGAGCTAGAAACATCGATGAGAGAGAAACATCGACCAGCTGCCTCCTGCACACCCCCTATTGGGGATGTGCCTGCAACCAATGTACATGCCCCTGACTGGAATCGAACCTGGGACCTTTCAGTCTGCAGACCAACTCTATCCACTGAGCCAAATCAGTTTTGGCCGATGTTTATATTTTTTAAAGAACTTAGGAAATCCCAGGTTACTAGCTCCCTTCCAGGAACCCGGGACAAAGACCAGACCATAACTTGGGTCCTGTGATTCCGGTGGGCAGAGAAGGACAAAAGTCAGAAATTGTCAGACTCAAGAAATATTTTGAAAAGTTGAGGTGACAGCTCAGGGATGAACTGATTTGAGAAAGGAATGAGAGGAGCTAAAGATGACTCCAAAGAAGTTGGCTTGAGATGGATAAAAGGAATTGACGTTTTTCCGGGACATGAAAGATTGGTTAGGGGCAGGTTGGGGCAGAAAGGGTGTGTTGGAGTAAAATTCAAGAGGCTTAAAAAAAAAAAAAAAAAAAAAAAGTCAATTTGTATATACTGTTAGATTTTTAAGTTGAGATGTCCCATAGGAAGGCAGATCTTCAGTTCAGGGGGATATTTCCCATTGAAAATGTATATTTGGAGGTTGTTAGGTCATAGGGACTATAGTTAAATCCATGGAACTGGAAGACATCACGTAGGGTCTTAGTGTTGGTCGTGAACAGGTAGAAGGTGTGAAGATTGTAAAGGTGGGGAATGAATAGAAGGAAACTGGGAAGGAGTTAGGAAAACCAGGGGAGTGTCTTTACATTGAAACAAAGATAAAATATTTCATTTTACAAAAAATTCTTACATATTGACATTGCAAATATTAACTGATTATATATAACAGATATATAGCTGATTTGTGGTCTTTTGACTTTATTTTTATTAATCCTCACCCGAGGATATATTTCCATTGATTTTTAGAGTGGGAGGGGGAGTAACAGAGAGAGAGAAACATCACTAGGAGAGAGACACATCTATTGGTTGCCTCCCACATGTGCCCTGACCAGGGCTGGGGATTGAGCTTGCAACCAAGGTACTCGTCCTTGACCAGAACTGAACCCAAACCAAACCCGGGACCCTTCCGTCCTCAGGACCCTTCCGTCCTCGGGCTAATGCTCTATGCACTGAGCCAAGCTGGCTGGGGCTGTGTTGTTTTAATTTCATGTATTTGTTGGGATTGATGTTTTAAATTTTTATGTGGTCATTTATTGGGTTTTGTTGGTATTCCATTTTCAAAATTTATAGCTTTTTATGTCATGATGCTTCATATATGTTTGTATTTCTTTAGTTGGTAATATTAATATCTATATATAAAAGGCTAAGTGTCCATCCTTCCCTCTGACCAGTCGGTGTGACGCGCACTGACCACCAGGGGGCAGACACTCAACACAGGAGCTGCTGTAATGCACACTGGCCATTTAAAAATAAACAGCACACTGGACCGGCGCCAACAAATCAATACTCAGCTTCCCCCAAGTGGGATACAGGCCCCACCACCACCCCAGAGCAACATCCCACCAAATTACAGCCAATGCTGCCAAGACACTATGGCATAAAATGGGGCCCACAGCCCAGCTCAGTCTGGAAATGGTTGCCAGATAATGACGTCACATAGCAACACCCAGTTTCCTCTCCCTAGCGACTAGCCTCAGAGTTTCTTCAGCCCAGGAACATGACTTGCTTTATAGCCAGGTGCAAACATTTTACACTTTTTAACCAAATATTTGTGAAGCATTTTCATGTGCCTCATCTCATTTGATCCTCACAGAAGTCCTTGAGTAGATAGATAGGAGACTTGGTCAAATCCTATTTTCTTTTCATTAGCTGGAAAACGGAGATTTAGAAAGCTTAGAAACTTGACCCAACTGAAAAGAAGTAAGAAATGGTGGACCTTGAAAATGACTTCAGGTTTTCTCACTGCCCAGAATATAGTCAAACACTGCTGCAGTTAAATATTTTATCCTTTGTTCTCTCTGCGCGATCTACAATAATAATATACTTCGTGTTGATATTTACTGCTGTGTGGCTGACAATTACCTGGAAGAGAAGCTGGGCTGCTTCACTGGACTGAAAAAAAGCTTAGCTACATCAGAAAGTAGGTTTAATTAAGCAAGTTTATTAAGGCTAGGTTAACTCGCACATGCGAGATACATATAAAGCTCTCACTGATGCCAAACACTTGTGTGCGTTTCTTTAAAAAAATTTTTTTTTTCTTTTTTGTTGATTTCAGAGAGGAAGGGACAGAGAGATAGAAACATTAATGATGAGAGAGTATCATTGATTGGCTGCCTCCTGCAGGCCCCCTACTGGAGGATTGATCCTGCAATCCGAGCATGTGCCCTTGACCGGAATCATACCTGGGGCCTTCCAGTCTGCAGTCCAATACTCTATCCACTGAGCCAAACCAGCTAGGGCATGTGTTTTTATCTGTTATTGTTGATCGTGAATTTGGTTTGACACTTCTATGATAGAGAAAGGGCGAATAGTGATATTAAAATATTTCTTTTAATTAATTTCCTTTCATTGTACACGAATCCATGTACCGGGACACTGGTTTTGATAATAAAGAAAGGTAGAGATTAAACTTAATGTTTTCCAAGTTGTTATACTTTTGCAGCTTTAGGATGAGGAATTAAAGCTCATTAGGTTATTGGAGGAGATGATAAAGCAGCAAGAACAATTTGAGGGCTCTTTTGAGATTGACCATATACTGAGAAGTATGGCATATTTCATGAGACTCTTATCGCTTCGTAAGATAATGGAGAAAAATGCTCTCCCATTGGTCCTAAAGAAATGAGACCAGAATTTTATCCTGGTGATATCCATTATGATAATGAACAAGTCATTTATTAAATGGATTTTTTTCTTTATTTCATGGGTCTTTTGTAAGGATCAACTAATATAATGCTTGTGATGATATTATTTAAACCATAAGGTATGGGGTACTGGTTTTGGTATTTGGTAATGTGCTAAAATGTTTCCCAGTGACAGTACATAAAGCATCTACTCTGATAGATGAATGGGAAAATAATCTAAAGATTTGTATAATCTGTCACTATTGGCATTTAGATAAGTGATCTACAGGTAGACTGAATTCTGCCCTTCTATTTTGTTTAATTGTTCCCTTTCTTTGTTTCAGTTGTTGGTTGTTGGAGGTTCTTTTGGTCTTCGTGAGTTTTCACAAATCCGTTATGATGCTGTGAAGATTAAAGTAAGAACTGTATTTGGGATTGATGTATGTCTGTGTATATGTATGTACTGTTTTAGGAGATGTGTATACTCAGTATACTAAGCAGTCTGAGTTTTATCTAGCTTTTCAAGGCTGATATATTAGTGATTGGGCTCTATCAAAATAACATTAATGATCACTTGGAAATGAATCATGAAATGTGAAGAATTTACTAATCTTTCTCCTCATTCACTAGAAAATTTGCAATGTTGTTAGCTTTCTGCCACAACGTGCTCTGGTATAGTTGTTTTTAGGATTTAGAAGGGACTAAAGAATATGGGACAACAATTTCACTCCATTTTATTACTTTAGTTATAAATTAGCTATTTCATATTAATACTACTAATTTTATACATTATATTGCTATGCATCATTAGTAACTAAAAAAATTGTTTTTCATAATAAATAGTTATACCGATCTTTATAGGTATGCCTTTGTGGAAGGACTGTACTGGTTCATATGTATATGGTTGTTTTTATTTTACAGGTGAGGACACTGAAGTTTAGAGAGTTTAATAACTTGTCTAAGGTCACATGGCTGTTGAGGGGTAGAGCTAGTATTCTCACACTCTGTGGTTACATAATTACTGTCAAATTTAAGCCAAATGTTACATAAGAACTCTGGTTGATTGATAAGGAGGTAGTTTTTGTTTGTAACACACATCTGATATTGGAAATTTTTTCCCAAGGAATATATATATTTCATTAACAGACCTCAGTAACATGGATGCAAAAATAAAGAGTATTCAATGTTCTCAGTTAATTTTGATTTTTAAGAGAAACATCAACTCTAACTAATCTTAAAGACAATATGTTTTGAATAAATATTACATTAATTTTAAAAGTATGTGGTACAATGGTTTCTGTAAGGGAATAGAACACTTATCAACCAAATTAAAAAATTTTCTATTAGCATTCCCCATTATTTTATTGAGGATTTTTTCCCCCTTTTGCTTTAAGATGAAAATTATAATAATCTGACTTTTGGAAGTGGAATGATGTACATTTTCTGTTGTTAATCCTCACCGAAGAATATTTTTTTCCCCATTGATTTTTTTTTTAGAGAGAGGGGGAGGAAGGGAGAGAGAGATGGGGAGAAAGTAAAAAAGAGAGAGAGACATTTATGAGAGAGACATATCCAGTGGTTGCCTCCTGAATGTGCCCTGACCAGGGCTGGGGATTGAATCCACAACCCTTCAGTGCTTGGGCCGATGTTATAAACACTGAGCAACATTGGCCAGGGCAGACATGTACATATTTGAAAAATAATTGAATATTTATCATATTTATTATGTCTTAGATCCTATAGATAAAGATTTAAGAAATTGGTTCTTACAAAGCTTATTGCATAATCAAGATTGGAAGACATCTAAATATAAATATGTATCCAAACATATAACACCTAGAGGCCCAGTTTGCAGATTTGTGTACCAGTGGGGTCCCTGGGCCTGGCCTACAGGGATCAGGCTGATATTGACTCTCAAACATCCCCTGAAGGATTGCTAGAGGATGCAGGCAGGGCTGAGGAACCCTACTGGTGCATGTTTGGGGCAAGAGGGGGTCCACACAAGGGCTCCAGAGTATGTCCGACCCCTCTCGCCAAGTCCTGATCACCAGACCCCAGCAGCAAGCTAACCTACTGGTTGGAGCGTCTGCCCTCTGGTGGTCAGTGCATGTCATAGTGACTAGTCAAATGGTTGGAAGGGCCATTAGCATATTAGGCTTTTATATATATATAGATGCTGAGAAAAATGCTATATTAAGATTTTGTGTAAAACATTACTAGAACTTCAGTTTAGACTTGGGAAGGGTATTCAAGAAGGTTTCCTAGAGGTATCAACCTTTGAATTAAAGTTTTAAGAATGAGTAAGAGCTGAATGGTAGAAATGATTATTATTCTATAGCACAGAGGGGAGGGAGTATTAGACATGTGGTCAAATTTTCATCTTGGAAATAACTCCCCTGTAACAAGAGGACAGGATGGATGATGGTGTTTGGGGGAGCAAGATGGAGAGAAGAGATTATTTCAACTGGAGGTGAAGAGACCTGTTGTTTGGCAGTAGTATAGATGAACAATAATGGAACCTGAAATAAATAAAACATGTACAATCAAGATGGAAATAAACGGTTTCAGAAAAAAAGTTTAGCAGCAAATTGATAGTATTTGGTTACTGATGTGATTGATGTACATAATATAAAAATATGAATAAACCTTAGATGATTAGAGGTTTTGGTTATGAGGATTCAATAAATGGTGATGGTCATCACTCAGTTAAGGAAAGACAAAGAGGGAGATTGGGATAATGGGGTCTAGAAGATAGGGTTAAAGTAAAGAGAACAAAGGTACAGTTGAGAGAAAAGGGTTGATTGAAGTGAGAGACAAGGTTGTTGGAGGTTAAGAGAGCAAGAGGAGTCCAGGATGGGAGGTATGGTTGGTCACGGCCTATGGAAGGAGGGGGAGAGGACAGAGTTCAGGTGACAAGGATCAGAGGGCAAGACCTACTGAGACTGAGAGGTTGATGTTGAGAAGTCAAACTGAGGTGAAGTCAAGAGTCATTGTTTGGGTGAGGTTGTGTTCAAACGGTAGGGAGGAAGAGGTGGATAAAATTGGTTGAGATTGACAGGTGCTACATGAGTTGAAATCAAGGGAGTCAAGAGGGCGAGTTTGCTGAGGTTAAAGTCAAGGAGGGTAAAAAGTGGGGTTGAGAGGACATATTTGGTTGAGACGAAGCAAGAGAGGGTAAGTTCAGCAGAGAAGTTTTGGGATGGATAAAGATGGTATTGGTTCAGGATAATCAGCCATGCTAGTTTCCCTGGAACTGTCCTGATTTTAGGACTGAAAGTCCAGCATCCCAGGACATAAAAGTTCCTGCTTTTTAGTCATGTATATAGAAGGCTGAAAGGGAAGAAAAGAAGCAATGAGAGGACACAGGGATGGGATGTACAGCATAGGGAACAGAGTTTTCTAGAACTTTAGAATGTCTTGGCCCATCTAGCCATGAGATCATAAAAATATCGTAATAACTATGTATGGTGACAGGTGGTTACTAGACTTATTGCAGTGATCACTTTGTAAGGTTTATGAATGTTGGAATCACTATGTTGTAAAGCAGAAACTAATAGGTGTATAAACTATAATTAAAAAATAAATTGTTTTAACCAGTTAACTGCCACGTGTCCAAAATGGAAACCATTCCCACACGCCATGATATTTTGAATTTAATTTAAAAAATTTACAATAAATACTATAAAAATAAATATATTACAATTCGGGTGATCTTGAATATTTTTGGTTGAAAATTCTCACAAACAATGATTTTAAAGTTGGTCTATAGATGCTTATGGCAGGCAAATGGTTAATTGGAAAAGAAAAAAATAGAAACCATGAGATGGGCTAAGAAAATAAACTGAAAGCAATAGCTGTCAAATTTTTAGTGTGAAATAGATATGACATAGTTTATCTGCCTTCCTTAGTGGCAATTGCTCTTTTATCTCCCGATTCCTAATGCTGACAACCATGGATTTGTAATAATAGGTCATCCATTGTTGCATCATGCCAAGTAATATGATAGAAGTGTGCCGTTAAATGTGTTGTAATTCTGAGCATTACCAGTCTTTTTTTTTTTTTTTGCTTTGTTTGTTGTACTTTGTAAGAAAAGTGCTAGTTTAATTTTTAACATTATAAATATTGTGACCAGGTTTTCTAAGATTCAGATAATGGAAATGAGAAAAATAATAATAACCAATGCCAGTATGATCCAGACATCTCTGAAAAAGAAAGCTAGCTGGACCAGCATAGCTCAATGGTTGAGTATTGACCTATGAACAGGAGGTCACAGTTTGATTCCTGGTCAGGGCACATGCCTGGGTTGCGGATTCGATCCCCAATGTGGGGCATGCAGGAGGCAGCAAATCAATAATTCTCTTTCATCATTGATGTTTTTATCTCTCTCTTCCTCTTCTTTCCATATATATAGATATATATATGCACACACGCACACATATATATATAACTGTTATTTTAATGGCAGATGGAAGGACACTTACAACTGGGTTAGGGAGTTAATCAAAACGGATCATACTACAAAATATAGAAAAAAGAATTTGAGATTGGGAGGAAAAGAGGAAATTGGGAGAACTATTATAAACCGAGTTCTTCCTGTTGGGCTTCATGATGAGTGTGGATCTTGTGAGTTACCCCTTCTGGTTTTCCAACTTGATTTTAAATGAGGTTTCTTTTTATTAATTTTTACAATAGATTTTGTCTATGGACCATACTTGCTGATCCCATGATTCTTTCATTGCTAGGTGGTATTCCACTAAGTATTATAATTTTTTATTTATTTTACCTGGTAGACAATCGGGTTGATTTGTATTTTTTTTTGTCTAGTGAAAATAATGCTGCTCTGAACATTCTTATTTGTTTCTTTTGTTGCACGTGTGCAAAAAAAGAATTGCTAGGGTATAGGGTATGTATATAATTTCTAAACTATTTTTCAGAGTGATTGAATCAATTGTAGGGGAGGAAAATAATTTTTCCTTTACCCTTTCAGGTTCTTGGCTGAGATTCTCCCTGAAAGACAGATTAACAAGAGAAAAACAAACAGAAGTTTAATAATATGTATACCTCCTGTATACATGGGCGATACCCAGAAAAACTTAGTAAGACTTTTCCCAAAATGGTCTAAGCTATCACCCTAAGTACCATCTTCAGCTAAAGAAGGATGTTTGGGGAGTGGGAACAGTTATATGACATTAGTGTGTATATTTGAGGGGATGGTAGCAATCTAAATTTGTTGGGTTCAAAATTCTGTATAGACCTATTAGAAAAAGAACATAATTATTTTACTTTTAAAAATAATATCTATCATCTGCCTAATCTATTACTTTCTGGGAAAGATATGTTAAGCTCCTATAGTATGTTTTTTTTTTGTATTTCTTATTGTGTAAATTTCAAAGCAGTTGTGGTCACATAATATTTTATAATTCTAACATCTTGAAAAATTGTTGCGTTTATCGATATAAAGTGTTCTTTTTTGATGCTGTTTACCTTGAAACTTTTGTCCATTAAAAATATTGCTATGTATTGAACCCCCACCCCCACTAGTATTTTTTTGTGTTGCATCATTTTTCTGGTCTTCTGCCTTCAACTTTGTGTTTTCAATATTTTTTAAGTACATTTCTTATAAATAGTATGGTATATAGCTGGATTTCTAAAAATTTCAGTCTGAAAAAAACTATTTAATAGATGAATTCAATATTTCCTGGGATTATTGATATGCTGTGTGCATTTCTACCGCTCAAAACGGTGATAGAGAAAACCTCAATCAAGTAGAAGCCAAGAAAGAAGAAATGAGAATATAGTAACAGTAAAATTGAGGTTCAAAGTAATCTCTCGATAATCAATATTGAAGAATACTTTCATTTTATTTTAGCATTTTAAATTGCTGATCAACAGTCTTTTTTCTAATTCTCATCCCTTTTTAAATAAGCTGTTTTTTCATTCTTATTATTCTTTTCAGACTTTCTTTTTATCCTTAATATTTTAAAACTTTGCTATTATTTGACTAAGAATGGGCTTTTGTTTATTTTCTTATGGCTATCTTTTATTGTGGTATTTCAGTCTAAGGACTTATTTTTTTCTATATATGATTCATTTAATTACTGATTAATTATTTAATTATTGCCCTTATTCCATTCTCTTTTACTCTCTAATTCTGAAACTTCTAATAGACGTGTGTTGGAACTTTTGCATCTAGCTTTCATAATATACCTTTTCTTTCATTCATCCCATCTCTTTGTGCATCATTCGAGTGTAATCCTCAGGTTGTATTTCTAGTACTAATTTGATCTTAAGCTATGTTCAGTCACATTCAGCTATCCCAAAGATTTTGCCATACACAGGCACTATGGCGTCAACTCCTATTTATTACTGTGGACTCCCGTTGAATTTTTTCATAGATAGTTCTTTGTTTACAGCATATGGAAGGTGTTCTCTTTCGTTTTTAAGAGCAACATTCTATTTATTTTTATAACATTTCTAAGTAATAATTTAGGGTGGTGGTTAATAGCATGTATCTCTGGAGGCAGAGGGCCAAGGTTCAGAGTCAAGTTCTGCCTCTTTGACAAAATATTCCAATTCCCTGTATCCTATTAACCTTACTTGTGATCATAATAATCATTCTTATTTCAGGTTTTTGTGAGGATTAAAAGAGGTAATATTGTATGTCCCAAAATGCTTGGCACATAACAAGTACTCAGTAAGTATTAGCTGCTGTTAGTAGTGGTAGTGATACTACTACATCAGTTACCGTTATGCGATTGGATGGATGGATGGATGGTGGAGATTTTGCCATGTGTTTATAATCTTCAATGCCATCCTAGCCGTCCCTTATATAACTTTAAATTGAAAATTAATTCTACAGACTTAACATATGGCTTTTCTTTCTCTTTTTACAGATTGATCCTGAATTAGAAAAAAAACTGAAAATGAATCAAGTGTCATTGGAATCAGAGTATGAGGTACAGTGTTAATATAGTCTCTCTTTAACAATCTTCTTTGTTAGTGTCTGCCTTAAGGTAAACTTAAATTATTAACAGTGCAGAAAAAATTATTCATCTTTTTAAAAAATATATATTTTTATTGATTTCAGAGTCCCCCAATCCCCTACAGGGCCGGCCTGAGGTGCAGAGAAGCCTCAGATGGTGGCTGCCTAGCCATCCAGGGCTGCCCGAGGCTCAGGTAATCAGGGCCAGCTGAGGCTTGCACTGCCAGCAGAGGCAGCAGCAGAGGTGTGATGGGGTGTGCCTTCCCCTGATCTGCCAGGTCACCTCCTACCCCTGAGGGCTCCCGGACTGTGAAAAGGGGCAGGCCGGGCTGAGGGACCCTTTGTCCAGTGCATGAATTTTCATGCACCTGTCCTCTAGTTGAAATATGAAGAACGTATGCAAATCAATGTGGAAAAGTTCAGCCATTCAGTTGGTCAGTGGGAACATGGGCAAAGCATGTAAAGAGTTCAGAGGAGCCTGGCTGGTATTGCTCAATAGTTGAGTGTCAGCCTATGAACCAGGAAGTCAACGGTTCTATTCCGGTCAGGATACATGCCTGGCTTGTGGGCTCCATCCTCAGGGGGCATTCAGGAGGCAGCTGATCAATGATTCCCTGTAATTTCTATCTAAGATATTTCTATCTCTCCCTCTCTTATCCTCTCTAAAATCAATAGAAATATATTTTTAAAAAGATTCAAGGGAAGGAAAATAAATACATTTCTTAAACATATGAAGAGATGCTCAATTTATAATAGGAATGTTAGTTAAAATTATAATGAGGTGTCACTTTCTACCAATTTTATTAGCAAAAAAATCAAAGAGTAATAAGTATTACCTTGTAATATAGAATGTGAGGGAAGATGTTCTCTATCTCTTTTAGTTCATTTTTTTTGCTGGATTATACAAGGGTAGGCAAAAGTAGGGGACTGGGGGACTCTGTTGGTCAATGCGCATCATAGTGACTGGTCGACTGGTTCTAGTTTGGTCATAACGGTTGCTTAGGCTTTTATATATATAGATTAATGTATTATTTATCTGTACTATGTAAACCTACTTTTGTCCGCCCTGTATTTTTCCATGTCTTTGTGTGTTTGGACATTTTTTATTGAAAGGTGGACATTGTGAATAATACATTGAAGAAATTTGAACTTTTAGCAGGCAATTTAATTATCGGCTGATCATTTTGAACTTAGTTTATACTTTATAAGGGAGAAACTGTGGAAAGGCTGTGGTTTTTCCTAAACCCCTCTTTGTAGTCTCATTCTCCAAATTGTCCCCTCAAAGGATCTTGTCGGAGCTTACTTGGTTTTAAGCTTTTTGGGTGAGTACAAAGTAGGTCTTCCTCTCGGCATAATTCTTACTCCTAAAGAGCAGCCTTTTTGGGATCTCAACTGGATGTCAAGGTAGCAACTAGTATTAAGTCGTTCTGACAGGGCTGAAAACCCAATATTGACACAGCTTTTCCTCAGTACTTCTTGACTCTGTTCTCCAGTCAGTTCTATAGCAGTTGGCTGTTAATTCGTGAGCCTTAGGTGATCTTGCTCAGACATGTATAGCCTAAACTTCAGTGACTATGTGTTTTGAAAAATCAGTTATGCTGTGTATATTGCAGAATCCTATAGGGAATCTTCTATTCTCCAAAGATCTCTGAAGACTGGAGCACTTTTACATGAAGTTGTTCTATCAACTTTTTTTTTTAAATAACACTTAAAAAAACACACACACATTTTATTGATTTTTTACAGAGAGGAAGAGAGAGGGATAGAGAGTTAGAAACATCTATGAGAGGGAATCATTGATCAGCTGCCTCCTGCACACCCCCTACTGGGGATGTGCCCGCAGCCAAGGTACATGCCCTTGCCCGGAATCGAACTTGGGACCTTTCAGTCTGCAGGCCGACGCTCTGTCCACTGAGCCAAACCGGTTTCGGCTGAGCTGTCAACTTTGCATCCCATCTAAGAATTATTCTTAAATTATCTTGAGCATGAGTGTCTTATGTTATCTGGGTGAAGACCATTATCCTTTCTTAAAACCTTTTTATAAATGGATCATTTCATAACTATACTTGAAAATTTACTTTTTTTCGCCGGGACCGGTTTGGCTCAGTGGATAGAGCGTCGGCTTGGGGACTGAAGGGTCCCAGGTTCGATTCCGGTCAAGGGCATGTACCTTGGTTGCGGGCATATCCCCAGTAGGGGGTGTGCAAGAGGCAGCTGATTGATGACTCTCTCTCATCGATGTTTCTAACTCTCTATCTCTCTCCCTTCCTCTCTGTATAAAATCAATAAAAAATATATTTTAAAAAAAAAAGAAAATTTACTTTTTTTCTTGCACATTAATAAAAATTTGCTCATCTATATCTATATCTATATCTATTATAAACTCCTGATAAAACTATAAGTGAAATTTAGAGAATGATTTCATTCACTACTTCCCTCTTATTTTGTTAAAACTATAACTTTCTACTTCTCAATATATAAGCACTAGGTTAGTAATGATGCTGTGGAGGGTTTGTCTCAGAGTAGATTTTAGTTCTTTTAGAAACCTATAAATTGCTAACTGAAGAAACCACGTAGATCATTTGGTCCAACCGTTCTATTATTATTTATGAATATGAGGGAATTAGTGCCCAGATAGTCCAAGGTGATACAGTTCATTACTGTAAAAGAATAAAGCTAGAAATTCATTGTAAATGTATGTTATTTCTTGTCTCTGGACATAAGGTGGCCTGTGTTCTCTGAGCCTCTTTTTCTATTTAATTCACTAAATTGCTCCAGAACAATGAAAGCAGGTGAATGAAAGTTACTGCAAGAAGGTGAAGAAACACTCATGTTCTTCCCTTTTATCCTACTTTTATTCCTGGGAGACACTTCACAATAACTAAAGATACAGGGATCCAACTGTAGTTGACTAGTTTTTATTACCTGAAAGAGTTTTGCTCATGGCAGCTATAAGGAATGTTTTTTCATCCTTAAATCCATGCTCATTTCTCAGGTGCAGGACAAATCATCTTGGTCTGTGTTTTTTTTCCTTCCAGCAGACTTCAGGGTCTCCACCTTTGTTCTTTTCCTCTCATTTACTACTATCACTCATGCTAACCCATGCTAGTCATTATTATGCTGGACCAGCCAGACTTTTGTTTTCCTAGCTTCTTCTCTTTCTTTGTGCTTTCAAAAAAGCATGTGCACTCTTTTTTTCCCCCTATTTAATAGAATAATTTATCCTGATAAAGAAAAAGGTAGGCATTTACATAAATAGAAGTAAGAAAAATTCCAAATCCTAAGAAATATGTTTAGTTGTTATGCTTTATATGCAGTGATTTTTTTGTTGTTGCTAACATTATAATTAAGGGCCTATTGGATTCTTTCCATTCACTCATTCATTCATTCATTCATTCATTCATGATGTCCTAATCAAAGCCACAGGACTCTTATATACTTTAATTTTTGTGGCTCTATAGAAAATAAAGGAGTCTGCTTTTGATGACTGGAAGAATATTCGAGGACCCAGGCCTTGGGAAGATCCTGACCTCCTCCAAGGACGAAATCCAGAAACCCTGAAGACTAAGACAGCTTGACTATGTTGGTTCTTTTTTTTTAATGTTATCAACTGATTTTCCACTACATACTCCTGTCTGGTGGAAAGAAAATTCCAGATCTGCAGAAGGCTGGTTGTGAGTAATTTGGTGACAGATAATTATGATTAAAGATCAGGTTCAAGTTTTTGCTTCCCAACTCTGCCATTTGCAAACATATATTTTATAGCACTCAATAAAAATGTGAACATTGCTACTTAAAAACTGTCACTTTTTTTTCACTAACAAATACGTATCCATATTTCTTTTCCACCAATATTTTGGGGCAATATTTTGATACTTCAATTTTATTCCTAATGAGAATTGTAGGTCTGGATCTAAATTCTCATAGTAATGCCATATGTTAAACCTATGTAGGAAAGTAATATTGATAAAAATCTTGTTTTTATTTCTAGTATCTTACATGGTGTACTTAATCAGTCTCCAAAGCATCACTTAATGATTGTATTGAGACCATCAATATGTGTTAAGATAATTATATTGTTCCTGGTTAAAACAGAAGTGATGAGGTATTGCATATTATATGCAGATATGGAAAATTTGTTCAGATAATCCACAGATGACTGTATTTTGAGAAACCCTGATTTAAGATATGCTTATGCCTTAACATGATTACATGCAAATTATAATTTTTTTTAAAACTTAGTGTTTGCTATGATCTATTTTATTTTTTATTGATTAGAGAGAGTGAGAGAGGCAGACAGACAGAGAGAGAACAGGAGAGAGGGAGAAAGATAGAAAAACATTGATTTGTTGTACAACTTATTTATGCATTCATTAGTTGCTTCTGGTATGTGCCCTGAATGGGGATTGTACCCATAACCTTGGCATGTTGGGACAACGCTCTAACTAACTGAGCTATATGGCTGGGCCAGCATTTGCTATGATCGAAATGCTAGGCGAGGAAAGAGGAAGAAGATGGCTGCTGACAGGAAGGCAGACTGCAAGATAGTGTGTGAATGAGAAAACAAAAGGAGAGTGTGTGAGTGCACAGGGAATGTTTGTTGGTGAGTTGAGGGACAGCTATTCTCCAGGAGACTCAGGGGGGACTGCTGGACGGGGCTCCCCTGACTAGGCAGCCCCCACTGCTACTGGGTTCCCTCCCGGAGCTACTGGCTTGGATGCAGAGACCGCGCCATCTTGAAGGGGAAAGTGGATGTTATTGGAAGCCTGGAAAGCCTGGGGATTCTACAACTACGGCCCCACAGAACAGCTGCAAACCCAAGAACACCAGTCCCCAAGGGGCACAAGCATGTGGATTCAGAAGAGCTATACACTGTCGGAATGGTCAGATTTTTCATGGGATAAGATAAGGTCTGTGGTCCCAGCAGGAGAGAGAAACGTGCATGGCGGGAGCTGGAGAACATAGGGAAGTCTGCGCCTAGAAAAATCCGTGGCTGTTGGTGCTGGCATGATCCATGAATGTAGAAGGGGGTCTGCAGAGCTGCTAACAGAGGGGAACTCTATAAAGCAACCCATTTTGATCTGTGTGCAAAAAAACAGCCTAAAATTTTTAAAAAGTGTGCTGGCTGCTTAGACTCAAGGGGAAAAAAAGACTGCACAGTCTTGCACGCATTTGTGTGCAGCCCCGGAGTTCAAATGCTTACTCTGGCTCTTTTTTCTCTCTCTTTAAATCCTTGCTTTTGATTACTAAGCCCAATACATAGCATCACCCAATTGTGAAAATTCTGAGACTACAGGGGAAAGTTGTTTTTCTGGAACCTGGGAATCAGCAGGGAATAACCATCAGAGAACCAGCTTTGGGGCAACCCACTCCCCCACACCAGTATTAAGTGCCACTGGGAAAACAAAATCTAAACACTAGCTAGAGAGTACCTATAGACCCCGAGGTCAATCCAGAAACACTGCCACCCAGGGGTTGAATCACAAATTGACTCTTGTGTAAACACAAATAAAGGAATATAAGAAATAAAGACATATTGTTTGCTTAAAAATCAGGACTGTGACTTACAACACTGAGGAGTAATAGAACGCAGGGAACTTCAATAATGTCCTGACTAGGAAACAGGTGTGCCAAACAGAATAGTAGAGGAAGTGTATGACCTTCACTGCGGCACATTTTTATTTTTATCTTTTCATCTTTTACTTAAGAAATAATTTTTTTTCTTTTTTCACTTGATTTTACCTTTTTAATACATTTTTATTTTCAATCAGTATTATTACTACTACTATTTTACCTTTTTCATCTTTCCTTTAGCATCATTTTACTCTCTCTCAACTTTACCTTTATGCCAACACTCTCTTCCTCATTTTTCCCCTTTTGTTGTCCTGTTTTGTTTTGTTTTTTTTTTTAAATATATTTTATTGATATTTCACAGAGAGGAGGAAGGGAGAGAGATAGAGAGCCAGAAACGTCGATGAGAGAGAAACATCGACCAGCTGCCTCTTGCACACCCCCTACCGGGGATGTGCCCACAACCAATGTACATGCCCTTGACCGGAATCGAACCTGGTACCTTTCAGTCTGCAGACCGACGCTCTACCACTGAGCCAAACCGGCTTCGGCTGTTGTCCTGTTTTTCTTACCCTATTCCTGCATTAGATTTTCTCTATTCCTTCTTTTTACCCCCTGTTAAAATTTCACCCTACTTATACATCTAAATTCCAATCCCCTGCTCCAAGTTCATACACTCCTCTCCTCTTTCTTCACTATTCAAAAATTTTTTTTCTATGTCCTTTTGTTGTTATTTGCTAGATTTTTTTATTATATTGTTTTTTTATGCTTGTTTGTGAGATTGTTTTGCTTTTTGTTTTTTTGTTTTGCTTCTGTTTTCCCTCACCTCGCTTGATATTAGTTGTTGTTTGTAGTTTGCATTCATCTCCAGGTACTGTTTGCTGGCATTTGTTAGTATTAATGGCTGTTCTATTGGAGTTTTCTCCCCATATATATAGTTTTTTTTCCCCCTCTTCTTTCTTACTCTCTTTCTTTTCTCTCTTTTTTTTTCCTTTTCCCAACTTCATTTTTGCACTCTTTTTTTCTCTTCTTCTTTCTCTCCTCTAATTTTCATTTCTCTGGTCACCTTTATTTTGGGTTATTAATTTCATGAATACATTTGTGTTCAGTGCCTTGTGCATTGTACCTTGTTGTGTTGTATTTTGTGCCTTTAAATCAACACAAGAGAGAGAGAACTACATAACCAGACACCCAGAGAAGAGAGATCATGGGAAGACAAAGAAACAGCCCAAATATGAAAGAAAAGCAGGCATCACCAGAAAAGGGAAGTAAATGAAATGGAGGCAAGCAACCTGTCAGAGAAAGAATTCAGAGAAATGGTCATAAGGTGGCTGAAAAGAATGGAAGACAAATTCGACAATATGTGTAAGAACCAAGAGGAAATGAAGAAGAACCAAGAAGAAATAAGGGAACTTTGGGTCACCATGAAACAAAACAACTGTGTAATAGGGGTTCCAGAAGGAGAGGAAACTGAGCAAGGAATAGAAAACCTGTTTGAAGAAATAATGACAGAAAATAATGACAGAAAACGTCCCAAGAAGTTCACAGAGTCCCAAGCAAAATGAACCCCAAAAGGCCAGTGCCAAGGCTCATTATAACTAAATTGACAAACACCAATGACAAAGTAAGAATCTTAAAAGCAGCCAGAGAGACAAAGTTACCTACAAAGGATACCCCATCAGACTAGCGACTGGTTTCTCAAAAGAAACACATCAGGCCAGAAAGGAAGGGAATGAAATATACAAAGTCATGCAAAGGAAGGGTCAGAATCCAAGAATACTGTACTCAGCAAGGCTATCAATCAAAATTGAGGGTGAAATCAGGAGCTTACAGACAAAAAAGGATTAAGGGTGTTTATTACCACCAAACCAGCAATGCAAGAAATGCTAAAGGGTCTGCTATAAAAAAAAAAGAAATAGGAAGCAAAGAAGGAACACAGGGGTAAAGAATAAAAATGGCGACAAACAAGTACCTATCAATAATAACTTTAAATGTAAATGGATTAAATGCCCATCAAAAGACACGGTAACAGATTGGATAAGAAAACATGACCCATATATCAGCTATCTACAAGAAAACCACCTCAGAAAAAGAAGACACACACAGACTGAGGGTGAAGGGATGGAAAAAGGTTTTTCCGGCAAATGTAAATGAAAAAAAAGCTGGGGTAGCAGTACTTATATCTGACAAATTAGATCTCAAAGTGAAGGACATAAGAGATAAAGAAGGCCACTTCATAATACTAAAGGGAGCAATCCATCAAGAAGAAATAACTGGTAAACATATACGCACCCAATATAGGAGTACCCGAATACATAATTGCTAGGCAAAAGGGTAGAACTGAGGAAAGTTAGTTTTTTTTGTTCTCAGTTTTCTTTCTGTTAGCCTTGTTTCTCTACATAATTGCCAAAAAAAATTATAAATCCACCCACCTCTTCCCCAATAAAAATCCCTATTTTTGCCCTGGTTCGTGTTGCTCAATGGTTAGTGTGTCAGCCTGCACACTGAAGGGTTGTAGGTTTAGTTACTGGTCAAGGGTATGTACCTGGGTTGCAGGTTCTTTCCCCAGCCCTGGTTGGGGTGTGTGCGGGAGGCAACCACTCAATGTGTCCCTCTCACATCGATGTTTCTTTCTCCCACTCTCTCTTCTCTCCCTTCTAGTCTCTCCAAAGCAATGGATAGCTAGACAGGAAGTGGCTACAGTCCTCCGCTCTACCAGCTGAGCTATCGAAGGGAGCACTCCAAAAGCAATGGAAAAATATCCTCCTGTGAGGATTTATAATAACAACAACAAAAATCTCTGTTTTCAGTGGGGTTAATGTTAACAAAAAGCAAAGCAAGCTGATTACCTAGTGGATAATTTGTGCTAGACATGATTTATAAGACTTAGTTATCTAAGGGAGTAATTGAGTTTCATAGGCAAAAACAAAACAAAACTAAATCTCTACTTAAGCTTCACTCCTTGTATAAAAACTAACTTGAAATGGATCAGATTTAAATCCTATTCTATGAAATAAAAGGCTAATATGCAAATGTCTCTTCAAACAGGAATTTGACCAGGAGTTTGACCAAGGGGCCGGGCCGGCCCGGCCAGCCGGCTAACTGCTTGCGGGCCTCCCCACCCTGTTCCCCTCCCCCCCTCGGCCAGCCCCATTCTTGATCGGATCCCTCACCCTGATTGTGGGTGGGGCCGGCTGGCCAACCTCCCATATCCCCTCCCCCTGGCTGGCCTCACCCAATTGGCCCTGATCAGGCCAGGCCGGCTGGACCCCACCAGTGCATGAATTCGTGCACTGGGCTTCTAGATAGTATAATAAAAGTGTAATATGCTAAGTGTCTGACTGAACGGTTGACTGCTAAACCAGGCACTATGTCATGCACTGACCATCAGGGGGCAGATGCTTTGACTGGTAGGTTAACTTGCTGGGCAAAAGGGTCAGATTTGCCCTGGATCCCTCCCACAGTCCCTTCCTGGCTGGCTGGCCCCCATCAGCCCTGATTGGAACTGGGTGAGATGGCCCCAATCGGCCCTGATCACTCGCCAGGCCAGGAACCCCACCTGTGCATTAATTTGTGCACCATGCCTCTAACTTAAACTTTTAGGAAAAAAAATAAAGTTATTAGGACCTAGTGCATCGTTCTTACCAAAAAGTTCATAAAGAAAAACTTGAAAAATTGGATACTTCATCAAATTAAAAGCCTTTGCTTTCCAAAAACCCTGTTGGAAGGATAAAAATCCAATCTTCAGAATGAGGAAATATTGTCTCATATCTGGCAAAAGATGCATAGTTGGGATATATAAAGAACTCTGAAAATGAAACAGTTAAAAACAATCCAATTAGAAAATGGGCAAAAGAGACATTTTACTGAAGAAGATTTATGGATGGCAAATAAACTAGCCATTGGGAAATACAAATTTAGCTTCCATCGATAAGTAGCTACACATCTGTTAGAACATCTAAAATTTAAAAAACTGACAATACCAAATGCTGACAAGGATGTGGAGAAACTACTTTGCTGGTGTAATAAATGGTATGACCAGTCTGGGAAATGTCTTGGCCGTTTCTTAAAAAACAAAGTAGGAGATTTCTGGTTTCCATTTCAACATTATAGGAACCTTGGAAATCATAACTCCAATCCTAACAGAGAAAAAAAGCTGAAAAACAACATCCATGACTATTCTTTAATCCATGTTATAACAGGACAAAAAAAAAACAAAAAAAAAACAAAACAAAACCCACCTCTCTGAACACTTGAGACAAATATAGAAAATCACACGTTACAGGAGGGGAAACCACCTCTGGGAATAATTTAAAGGGTAATTAACTCATTACCAGGTACCAGGCTGCGGGTACACGTTTGCAAGTTTTACTTCCTGGAGTCCACCAGCTCCTCACAGCAACTATCAGAGAAAAATGTCCTTGTGTTTTCAGCAGGGAAGGGGGAAGTAGTTATTCAGAAATACGTATGCCCACTCCCTGAATTCTGTTCTCGAAGAAAAGCCTGGCCTCAGAGGAAACTTTTAACTAGAGCCAAATCGTACTGGGTTTTCCCAGAATCTAACCGAATGGGGTAAAGGAAATACCCAACTCCAGCCCCCTCTAGCCTTCCTGTCTCACCTAAATGGGAGTGGGGACTGAGAAGCAGTTGTGAAGGTCCATCTCAGGGGCCCATGATCACTAAAAGACTGGGACCTAATCATAAGACCATAGAATGTTTCTCCCTCCACATTAGTGCTATGTCATTCAAGTCCAGTGGATATCATGTCCAACTCAACAAAAACTGCAAGGCATACTACTAGTAGAATAAGCACTGTTTGCAATAAATCAAGCATTAGAGTCATTCATATATGGCAGGGATGTTGGAATTATCAGACTGAGATAATTTAAAATCACTGACGAATAGAGCTTAGAGCTCTAGTGGAAAAAGTACGCAATATGCAAGAATAGTTGGGAAATGTTAGCTGAAAAATGGAAGTTTTGAGAATAAAAAGGAAATTCTAGAAATTAAAAACATCAGAAATTAATGCCTTTGATGGGTCATCAATAGGGCAGACATGACTGTAGAAAGAAGAAGGAAACAAGGAAGGGAGGGAGGGAAGGAGAAGGAAGAGAGGAAGAGAAAAGGAGGGGAAAGGAGCAAGAAATATTTAATTTCAGGCAAAGCAGTCTTCAGAGCAAGGAGAACTGTCAGGGATGAAGAGGATAAAGAAGTAAATTCTCCAAGGAGAACAATATTTAATGTAATTGCACCTAGTGACACAGCAGCAAAATACTTGAAGCACTAAAACCAAAAGTTGTTTAAAAAAACCCCCCCCCAAAAAAACCTGATAAAATTGGCAAGCCTTTAGTTTTACCAAAATAAAAAGATTTCTTATTAAAATCAGGAATGAAAGAGGGACATTACTAGCAGCCTTAGAGAAATAAAGAACTATGAGGGGATGCTTTGAACAATTATATGCCAATAAATTAGATAATTTTGATTATATAAATTTCTGAAAAGACACAAACTACCAAAACTGATTTAAGGAATATAAGCCCCACCGGCATGGCTTAGTGATTGAGATTGACCTATTAACCAGAGATCACCATTTGATTTTTAGTCACGGTGAGGGCACATGCCCGGGTTGCTGGCTCGATCCCCAGTGGGGAGCATGCAGGAAGCAGCCGATCTGTGATTCTCTCGCATTGATGTTTCTATCTCTTTTCCTTTTCTCCCTGAAATTAAAAAAAAATTAAAAAAGGAATATAAATCTGAATAGAAAATTGAATTAGTATTTTAAAAATACCCACAAGAGCTGGCCAGCATGGCTCAGAGTTTGAGAATCGGCCTATGAACCAGGAGGTCACAGGCTCGATCCCCAATAGGGGGCGTGCAGGAGGCAGCCAGTCAATGCTTCTCTCTCATCATTGATGTTTCTATCTCCCTCCCTCTCTGAAGTAAATAAAATATTTTAGAAAAAAAAAATACCCACAAGAAAAGCTCAGACCCAGATGGCTTTGTTGGTGAATTCCACCAAATATTCAAAAGAAGAATTAGTATTAATCCCCCCCCCAAAAAAAAAAAAAAAAAATAGAAGAAAATGGAACACTTCCCTATGAGGCTAGTATTATTCTAATACAAAAACATCACAAGGTAAAGACATCAGAGCTACTGAGGAATCTCTTTTAAAATCTTTTTTCAGTTTAATTATTTTTTTTATTGATTTCAGAGAGGAAGGGAGAGGGAGAGAGAGATGGAAACATCAATTATGAGAGAGAATCAGTGATTGGCTGCCTCCTGCACACCCACCCTGGGAATTGAGCCCATAATCCAGGCATGTGCCTTTGGCCAGAATTGAACCCAGGAACCTTCAATTTCAGGCTGACACTCTATCCACTGAGCAAATCCAGCTAGGGCAACCAATATCTTTTAAGAATGTAAATTTAAAAGATGCTCAACAAAATACTTACAAATCTAATGCAGTGACATATAGAAAGGAATATACAGCATGATCAAGTGAGACATTCAGGAATGCAAGATTAATCAAAAATTATATAATACACTATGTCAATAGACTTAAGGACCAAACAACAACAAAACCCACATGATCATATCCAGATGCAGAAAAACATCACAAATTTTGACATCTCTTTATGATAAAAACAAACCAGTAGAAAGAAACATATTCAACCCGATTTAAGGCATTGACAACAACAACAAAAAATCTAGCTCACAGCTAACATCATATTTCATAGGCAAAAAAATGAGCGCTCTCCTCTAAGAACACAGAGAAGACAAGAATGTCTGCTCTCATCACTGCTACTCAAGGTTGAACTGGAGGTTGTAGCCAGGTCGATGAGGAGCGGGGAAAGAAAATAAACATCTAGACTGGAAGCAAGTAAAATGACCTATACTTGTAGATGCCATGATCCTATATGTGTAGAACATTCTAAGGAATCCACTAAAAACCATTATAACTAATAAAAGACTTCAGCACTTATAGGTGTATTCACTTACAAGGGTGGCAGTAGCATTTGGTAAGACTCAACTTCAAGGGCAGAGAATGTTTCTTTTAATTACCCTGTCCAATCTTTTCTCTCTTTTCTTTCTCACAACCGTGCTTTCTGAGCTGACTTGCTGTGGAAGGTCTTTCAAAGTTCCTGGTGAGGAATTAATATGTTGATTTAAGGCACTGATACATTTGCCTTTGAGAATCCATGGTAGCATTTCAGTTCATAATGCAGTTGATTGGTATGTTATCATTGTTTTTAACTTCCCCACCCTAAAGAAAATTCAGCTTCCTGACACAAAGTATTAATAATAAATGTAATATTTACTTTAGGTTTCATAGAGAAGAAATGGTTTACACTGCACACCATATAATGAATAACTTAGGAAATCCTCTGATTAAATGTTTCCCACAATGTTCATTATGGGCAACCATCCTCTTCTCACTTGGCCATTTTCCTATGTAGGGCCCAGCCTTGATGGATCCTGATTTTTCTGTTTCTGCATCTTCTCTTGCTCTTAACTGATACACTCCCAATGCATGCTTTTCTCCCCCTAACTCATTACTCTCATATGCACAGCAAGTCTTTCCCCAGCTTCTGCAAAGCTCAGCACTTCTCTCCAGATCCTCTGCACATAAGCTCCTTTCTATCCACCATAGTGAGGAGAACATTATATTGTGTGAATTAAATATACATATATTTAATGTATATGTGTGCATTATCTTGGGGAAGTTATTTAGTTGCTTCCTGCCTCAGTTTGCTCATGTGGAAAATGGAAATGATAATAATAGTAGAGTTAATGTGATTTAGTTATATAAGGCTTTTAGAACAATAACTGGCATAGAGAAAGCACTCAGTAACTGGCATAGCTATCATTATTAAATAGAAAAGGATTATTAGTGACAACAAAAGTTCTTAACAAAATGTCACATCTAAAATAGTACTTTAGTCCTAACTGGTTTGCCTCAGTGGATAGAGCGTTGGCCTGCAGACTGAAGGGTCCCAGGTTCAATACTGATCAAGGGTATATACCTTGGTTGTGGGCACATCCCCTGTGTGGAAATATGTCTCTAAGTGATCTCATATATTCCTCCTGCAAACAGCAAAGTGCAGTGGGAAACCATGCAGACTAACAGACCTTAATTGGAATCATGGCTCTGTCTGTTTGTCAGATTGCAAATTCTAATTTTACACAAATTACATAACCCACTTGAGTTTCAGTCATCTCATCTGTGAATTGGAATTTTGTAGTTGTCTGTGTCAATTAGGCAAAGAAAATATAGGTGATAAAATGGTAGCTATTATTATTATTAACTACCCTGTTTCCCCAAAAATAAGATAGTGTCTTATATTAATTTTTGCTCCCAAAGATGCGCTAAGTCTTATTTTTAGGGGATGTCTTATTTTTCCATGAAGAAGAATACGGTACACATTTATTGTTAAATGAAAATAAAGGAAATTTATTACCTGTGTATGATACGGTAGTACGGTAGTTGTCAACACAAACCAGACAAACTGTGAATCCTACAGTATCAAGAATTTACTCATTTATTTAATGACAATCATGTCATCATCTCCTGGAACATCATCATACCAATCCAAGAATCAGTGGACCAAATCTCTCATGTTTAGTTTTATTTTCGGGGGATGCCTTATATTTCACTCAGAAGGAAACCTGTTAGTAGGTCTTATTTTCGGAGGATGTCTTATTTTCAGGGAAATACGGTAGTAGATGGAAAATATTCTATTTACAGATGGTAAATATTGTCAAGTTGAAACAATTTTCTCTGGTTGTTTTTCTGCCTTTTAACCCTTAAATGTTCAACCTGCTGGAAGCATTATAAATGATAGAATGAAAATGGACAAAGGTTTCTGGGATGGGATGTCTGATTTCCTGTAGATGGTGAATGGAGGCTAGTCTTTGAGTAGGTTTAAATAGGCCTAATTTTGGTCTGTCATGCTGCCATCAGAAATCCCCTTGGTGTGAGAAAGCCTTGGAGTCACTGTTTGACACCACCAGAGGGCGAGCTAAGACCATACGACACTGAGTTTGACACCACCAGAGGGCAAGCCAAGACCATAGGACACTACCTAGAGGAGATCTTGGACTTTCTCAGGTTTATGTCAGACCACAGGTTCCAAGTTGGGAATGGATTTCATAGGAAGGCCATCTTGTCTTGTGACACTGTGGTGTGTGTGTGTGTGTGTGTGTGTGTGTGTGTGTGTGTAACATGTAATAGGTAGAAAATCAGCATTCCCACCTTTTACCTTCCAACACATCTGGCTCCACTCCCAAATCCCAAACCCCATTTCTTCCTCTCCTCTGTTCATGAGGAATGAGAACTTGGGGAAGAGAGGGATCAGTTTTGAACTGCTTGTGGCTGATGAAATAATCTTGAAATAACTCATTAAAATTTTTAGTACCCAGACGCACCTATATTTCATTTCATATCCCAATCTATATCCAGAGAGATCAAAGTCCTGAAACCATTTATTCTTATCTGTTATGACAAATGTTCCCCCCGAACCCCCAAAGGAGTTGGTTTAATTTCACATTGCCTTCCCCAGGTCACCTACCATCTCGATGTGTAGGTCTCTCCCAAAGCCCGGAGCTGCTGCAGCAGGTAGATAATGAGGCAGGGGGAGGGGACAGGGAGAGGAGCACCAGCATAGAAGGGCTCTTCTCTTTGGGGGATTATATTCCTGGCACTTGGCGAGTCAGTTAAAGGAGAGGGAGTCTGAAGGTTCACAGGGAAGATTTTGCTGCCTGCTTCCCATATCTGTGAGCCGAATAGACTTGGCTGCTCCAGCTCAGTCTGGGATCCCTGGAGTGAGAGTTATATTACCATGGTTGAGCCAAATTATAATTATATTGTGTTTTTCTGGGAATGGGAATTAACCCAAGCTTAACTCCTATTTCTATAAAATGAAAAAGATAAATTAAAGAGTTAGATACGTACTGAATTTTGTGCTGGAAATGGGATCACTTAAGCTCTCTTTGATTTCATCAACTAATGAATATTCAGGTTTCAGCCTCTTTGCTCAAATCAGTTTTATGGTATGCTACAACACACAAAAACACACCGGGATGGTAGGGATTATATTCCCGATAGGCACTCATTTACAGTAGGAAAATAAGTCCTTTGAAGAAAAAATACTGGAAACATGTATACTCCGAAGCTAGTCAGAACACTCAGGGAATTGTGTCTCCTCTAGGATGGCGTTTGTAGTGAAAAGGGCATAGTAGCAGGAATCAGGTCTATTATATTACAAAAGGCCTGAAATTCCCTTGCTAAGAAAATCAGAATGAATATTGTATGCAAAAGCAGGAGGTTCCTGTCATTTATATCTTTTAGGTAACTTTCAACTGTGTCAAAGATAAGACTTGAGAATTACAATGGTTTCTTTCCTTTTTTTCTTTTTTTCTTTTTTTCTTTTCATATTTGACCCCATAGTCTTGCAGACATGTGTTATTGGCAGTTAGGAATTTCTCCTGTGGAGACCACTTAAAGACTACTTAAATAGATGGAAAGATAGTAAGAAAATAAACTAGATATGTTTCAGTGGCAAAAGAGAAACGAAGACAAATGGAAAGATTTTTGGGATACTGTGGGAAATGTTACTCTGCTCACCTACACTCTATATTATTGTAATCTCAATATTTGATAGGTGAGGCTTTCTCTGACTCACCCTGGCCAACGGCCCCTGTGGGGGCCCGTTTCCTAAGCTACCGATGTACTTTAGGCACACGTTCATTTGTGTGCCTATTAGATTGCTGGCTTCTTTAGGGCAGGGATCCTATATCTTTTCATCTCTGTTTTCCGTGAGCCTTCTGATGACCTGCAAGGTGTGTTGGATGGTTGTTGAATGAGCAGGAAATTCATATTCATAAATGACTAAAGATTAAAGACAAAAAATTGGCAGCAAAAGCACTAGCATTAACGATCCAATTATATCAAGACAGTAGGCTGTTTGCTACCAATCAACCGAACCTTTCGTAGCACTTAAAAATAAAAATTAAGCTTGTAAACTCCCCATGCCATAAATAGCCAGAGGCTAGAGTGCTGGCTTTACAATAAAATTTTTTCCCCTTGGCTGGTTTTATTGAGTGGCTAACTGGGAGTGTTTTCAGAAGACATTAGTCAAGAGCTGGAACACGGGAAATACTGGTTTCTCCATCAGTTTGATGGTAAAGGCGATTAGGAATTCAAATCTCGAAATTCCAATTACACGCCGGCGTGCCGGAACCAAATGTTCGCGCTGCCATTTCCGGGGGATGCCTAAGTGAGTGACAATGGATCGATAGCTCGCGTCGGGCGGAGGTCCCCCCGGAGGACCCCGATCTGAGAGCCTGAGTCCTTGTCCTCGAAGGAGCTTGAGCCGCAGATATTGGCTACGGCGTTCCGCTGTCCGGATGTCGGGGACGGTGATGGGAGAGGTGAGAGCCAGCGGCTGGAGGAAGCAGCGTGGGGCGGACTCCGGAAGGGGCGGGGCCCGCTGGGTGGGAGCGGATGTCGCGCAATCTAACGCGGGTGGCTACACCCCGGGAACCTGGCCCCACCAGGGGGTGGATGGATAGCGGGTTTTTAGACCGCCCTCCCTAAGGCCCAGAGGCTCGCAGAAGGTAACAACATACAGCAGAGCCAAATTTTAACCCAAGTCTGGTGATTACAGAGCCTGCATTTCCCAATTCTTACAGCGTGCAGCTTCTCAGGATCGCTGGGGCCAAACGCAGTTACTTAATAATTGTACAATTTGGGACATCTTCATGCCCCAGTTTCCTAGTCTTTGAAATGGGATTAATTCGTATTTCACATAGCTCTAAGGATATTTATAGAGTTTAGCACAGTGTCTGCTAAGCGGTATACTCCCAAAGTGATAGTTGTGTTCTCCTTTTTGCTTCTATAACTCTTTGTACGGACCCTCAGTACGTTACCGCTCCCAGGACAGTCGGTGGAGTCTTCATGTGTTCCTGTCCAATCCTCAGGAAGCGCCCAGAGAGTGGGGACTGTTCCCATTGCTCGAGGGAACACAAGTTAACACTGGTGTAACTGGAAGGATTAGGCCTTGAAATCAGGCCTTGACCGAGTTGGAATCCAGACAGTTCCCTTTATTTGCTGTGTGATTTGGGGCAAGTTGCTTGCTTTTGCAGTCCTTGTAACAGCATAATTAGGATAAAGGTTTGAAACAGGAGGTAGGCCTTTCAATCAAAATTAAGTTCAATTATACTAATGGAGCCAAGGATATGATCACTTCATTTTCAACATAAAATAGTCTGTTTGGGGGAAGGGTTATAAGCCTTATCTTTGATGTCTTGTCAAATATATTAATTGGCTTATGAGCACAGTTGGAGTTAGGCAGACAAAAGTATTCAATGATCTTACACCCAACAAAAGTACTAGAATAGAGCATCATATTATTTATATATGCTTCATAATTACTGTTACATCTTCAAGGTAGATTATTTCTTCTGATAAATATTAGTAATTTTTATGGAATAACATACAGAGGAGTGTTTTTATAGTACCAGGTATACATCAATAGTTTTCTCCTTTTCTATTAACATTCTCCCCTCACCCCCAATAATAAATTTTCTGCTTGAGCTTCTTCTCTACCCGTTCATTCTCTAAGATTCCCTGAATGATATCATCAGTGACCTTTCACTTTCTAAATTCAGTACTTGGTCATTTTTATTCACTCTGACTGTATATGCTACCAATGCTGATTTCCTGCTTTCTAAAAACTCTGTTGTCTTACATAAATCCGATGTGCTTCTATTTTTTTTTTGCTAACTTGCCTCTCTCATTTTCCTTCATTTTTTTTTTTTTTTTTTTTTTGCGGGGGGGGGGGGGGTCTGTCCATTAATAAGTATTTTTTAGATGGAAAGTCAAAGGACCAAGATTTGCCCAAGACCAGTAATTAAGGTACATGAGCAAGGATAGTCAAATAGACATGACTAAAAATAATAGAGATTCCAGGAACTAAAAGACCTACCGTTATGTATGTCAATTATTTAAAAAAAATTAAGGCATTATAAAATACTATGTAAAGGAAGATTTTTTAAATATCTAGTGTTGAGATAAATAAAATATTTACATGGCAAAAAATAAAATCTTGACTTCTATCCCACACCACATGAAATCAATATTCCATTATTTATATATCACATGTAAAGGGTTAATATATATATATATATATATATATATGACCCTAACATGCAAATAGACTGAACGGCAGAACAACTGAACAAGCAGTCGCTATGACGTGTGCTGACCACCATGGGGTGTGCAGGGAACATGATGGGTGTTGGCAGCAGACGGCAGAGTACATAACATGGTGGGCATTGGACGTGGTGGGATGGTGGAGCAGGTGAGTGAGGGTGCCAGACCAGGCAGGGCACCAATCATTGTCATTGGGGCAAGCCTCTGGTGGTAACTGAAAATTCTTTGTTCCCATGCACTGAGGTCCTGCCAGGTCCTTGCACCCACTGCTGGTGCCAGCCCCGCTTGCACCCACTGCCAGCACCCAGTGCCAGCCTCCATCACTCAGCTTGGTCAGCATGTGAGCAGCGGCTGCTGGCCCTGATCACCCCTCAGGGCTTCTTTACCTCCTACTCCTGAGGGGTGATTTGGGCTGGCAGCTGCTGCCTGCACCCGCTGCTGGTGCTGGCCCTCTTCGTATCACTGCTGCTGCCAGCTCTAATCGCCCTGCGCAATCAGCGAGCGCAAGCAGGCGGGTGACCTCAGCACATGGGAGCAGTGGTGGCAGGACCTGGGCTGCTGGCAGACAGAGTACTGGGGGCCGCAGTGGAAAGGACTGGGCAGGGGTGAGGAGGATGGGCCAAAACCTGCCCATTGCAGCCTCGAGACCCACAGTTCCTTTCAAGGTGCATGAATTCATGCACTGGGCCCATAGTTTTTAGATAATAGTAGATAATCTATTCAATGCAGAAACATAATTCTTAGGTGTAACATAAAATCATTGTAAAAGAAAATGTTGATAAGTGTACAGTTAAAATTAAGAACTGATGCTTACCAAAAGATAACATAAAGAAAGAGAAAAGACAAACTTTATATTGGGAGAAGATATTTGCCACATATACAATCAATAAAAGGCTTGTGTCCAGAAAGTAAAATGAACTTATAAATCGATAAGTTAAGGACAAAGTTTCACAAAGGAGGATATCCAAATGGCCAAAACAAATGTGGAAAGAGTTCAGTTTCATTAATCAGAGAAAGAAATGCAAATTAAAACCACATTGAAATACCACTACACAGCTG
Organism: Pipistrellus hanaki; assembly: GCF_964339955.1. NCBI lineage: Eukaryota > Metazoa > Chordata > Mammalia > Chiroptera > Vespertilionidae > Pipistrellus > Pipistrellus hanaki. The sequence goes on from NC_140503.1 coordinate 24,579,937, forward strand.
ACAGAATGGCTAAAATTTAAAAAGGAGAAAAGCAGGAATCAGAAGGATGTGGAGCAACTAGAACTTTCACACACTGCTAATGGAATATAAATTGGAACCATTAATTTGGAAACTGAAATATGAGCCTGTGTATCAATACATAATAAGATTGTTCATAGCCGCATAATAATAATTCATAGCAATAAAAAACCAAAATCACCCAAATACCCATTATCAGTAGAATGAAAAAATAAATTTACATAATGAATACTTTACAACAATGAAAATAGAAGAACTATAACTATAGTTATTTGCAGTAACATAGATTAATTTCATAAGTGTAATAGGAAGTGAGAAAGTCAAATATGAAAGAATATATAAGTTCCATTTATAGAAATATCAAAAATAAACTGTATTTAGGGATTCATGGTAAAATTAAGAAAAATAGCAATTACTATATATGTCACAATCATGTTTATCTTTTGGGAAGGTTAGGAAATAGGCATCCATGAAGGATTACATGGGAATTGAACTAGGTCAGGTCAAATCTGGTCTTGCTTCTGTTTTTGTTAATAAAATCCCTATAGAAACACATCCATATCCTTTTGTTTACTGTTGTCTGTCACAGCTTTTGCTACAACTGAATTAAGCAGTAGTGACAGAGTTCATATATCTACAAAGCCTAAATCATTGACCTCTGACCCTCAGGAAAGTGTGCTCTGGGTGATGGTTACATGAGTGTGCTTTGTGATCATTCATTGAGCCTTACAGTTTTGACATACACTTTTTTGTTTGTATTTTATATATCACAATATTTTAAGAATTAAAAAGCAGTGGAATGCAGTAAGTGTTCTAATGTAAACATTTTCAAATCACTATGGAAGCACAACAAAGGCTCAGCAGGCTTAAAGTGTAAAAGAATGAGGAGGTCTGGCCTGGGTTGCTCAATGGTTGAGCATTGACCTAAGAACCAGGAAATCATGGTTTGATTCCCTGTCAGGGCTTGATCCTCAGTAGGGGGCATGCAGGATAATCAATGATTCTCTCTCATAATTGATGTTTCTTTCTCTCTTCCTTCTTCTCAATTTAAAAAAAAGAAACTGGGTTTATTAAAAAAAAAAAAAAAAAAAAAAAAAAAAAAGCATGAGGAGTCCCAGAGCAAGTGATTGTGAAGCTGAGTGTGGAAGCATGAATAGGATTGCCCCAGCTGCCTGAAATAGGGAAGGACATTAGCAGCACAGGTATCAACATGTATGCCTGCAAGAGGTGTGAGAGAAGAGAGCATGTTTGGAGAACAGATATGGTTCAGTACGGTGGCACAGGAAGAGTGCTAGAAAATGAGACTGAAGAGGCAGTTGGGACCTTGACAACAAGTGATAGGGTATGTCATATTTACAGGTTTAGAGATGACTTTTGGAGGTGGTGAGGATTAAAAAGCATCAAGCAGAGATGTGAAAAACTCAAGCTTGCATTTTATTGAGATGATTTTGACAACAGTATAGAACTGTGGTCGGCAAACCGAGGCTCGAGAGCCATATGCGGTTCTTTGGCACCTTGAGTGTGGCTCTTCCACAAAATACCACAGCCTGGATGAGCCTGTTTTGAAGAAGTGGCGTTAGAAGAGGTTTAAGTTTTAAAAAATTTGTCTCTCAAAAGAAATTTCAGTCGTTGTACTGTTGATATTTGGCTCTATTGACTAATGAGTTTGCCGACCGCTGGTATAGAGGATGGGTAGGAAGAGGATAGCACTGGAACGGGGGAGAAGCAACTAGAAGACTGTTGTGTTTCCTAGAAAGAAGCAGTTTTAAAAGGCCCTTATTCTTGCAGCACATGCCATGGCCATTTAAAAGCCACTTTTGCATTCTGCTATGAGTCTGATCACTGCTGCTGTACTGAACTGTTTATCTCAATATATCCCTCACGTCTTGCTCAATTTGGATTTTAACTTATTCAGCAGCTAATCTTTACCTTGCTTGATGTTGATCTTGCATGATCTGATGCATGATCTTGACTTCTTAAATATGACTTTGACACTTCTCAACACTTAAATACATTAGTGTATGTAAAAAGCTTAGAACGCCATTTAGTTCATAATAAGTTTTTTTTACAGTATTATAATTTTGCTGACCTGATATTAAACATCAAACCAGATGTTGAGCTCAGACTTTTCGTTTTTTTCAGACGAATTCAAAAGGGTATGTGTGTGTAAGACTACTAAAGATTGGGCGGGGTGGGGGATGAGATAAAGGAATTTGCATTTCATTTGTGCTAGCAACTTAGAATTTTAGGGTATACAATTCTCTTTCTAAAAGTTCCTCAAATATTTCCAGTTTGAACTTACTCTCTCTTCTCATTCTTTACTCATCCCACGATTCCAATCTTCATGAATGCAGAATATTTTAGCAATCTGTTTCTTCAACTTTAATTCTACTGTAGGTGGTTCAAAAATTGATGTACACTTGTCATTCATTGTCTGTCTCTTTTCAGTAAGAATGAATTACTTTCTTCTGGGAAAACTTTAGGCCTGGTGTTCATTTGTAGTGAGTTGGTGTAAAGTTAGAGAACTTCTTCACTCCCATGATGGTAAAGAATGTACTACCAGAGACCCACATGATATTTACTCTATTGCATAATCCCAGGATAAATAATTTCATTCATGAATAATTCTTACTCTTTTCACTCCACAGGACTCGGTAGCTGACTTATGTTATAGTCATAATCCCTCTTGATATTCGGTTTCTTGTGTGGAATAGTAAATAATTTAAATTTCTACCAAATTAACAATTTGACCATAGTTATTCTAGTGGAGTATTCCTGGGGAGAAGAATGGGAGAAGTGACATTCTTTTCTCCGCAGACATGTTATTTCTAAAATGGCAGATAGCCTAGCAAATGTGGCTCAGTGATTGAGCGTTGAACTATGTACCAGGAGGTCACGGTTTGATTCCTGGTCTGGGCACATGTCAGGGCTGCAGGCTCACTCCCCAGTAGGAGGCGTGCAGGAGGCAGCCAATCAATGATTCTCTCTCATCATTGATGTTTCTGTCTCTCCCTCTCTCTTCAATCTGCATTTTTTTTTAAATGGCAGATACCACTTTGTTCCCTATACATTTTTGTCTGAAATATTTTTGTAATAAAGAGTGTGACTCCATTTTTTGATGTTTAACTGGCATCTTTTAAGCCTCACCTTTCCCTTTCCCCTCTTTGGCCCACAGGTGGGCATGCTGATAAGAAAGCCCACATGATCTTTCTTTGAAGTTTAAACCATGCACGGGAACTTTTGTTCGAGTCACCCTCCCTGGTCACCATAAAAACCCCAAACCAACCTCTTTTCCTGCTCTCTCTCAAGCCATTATTGGGCCTGTTTGGAGCCACCCGGCTCTCATTATGTGAGTAATAATCTTTTCATACCTTCTTGGTGTATGTATATATACATTGAAACCAGATTTTGAGATCTTTGGCTTGAATAGGGTCCATCCCTACACTATATCTGCAGTGATTTTTATTAAATATTTAATGTATAATACACAAAAGAATATTTTATGATTAAAGTATAAAAGTAGCAATTTTGAAAAATACTAGACCTATCACCAAACCTAAGAAATAGAACATTACCTATATATTTGAAGTGCTTTTCCCTGATTTCATGCCTCACTCTTCATAAACAATCTCCCGGTTAATCAGGGTATTAATTACCCTGGATATTTGGTTATTTGATTATCACTCCTCTTATTTTATTTTTACATTTTAATCACAGATGTAAGTATCCCTAAATTATATATTGTTTTGATTTGCATGTTTATTAACTAATATAGATGAAATCATATTGTGCATACTAATTGGGTGCTTTTTCTTTTCAATACTACTTTTGAAAGTTTTATTCATGTTCATTCATGTAGGTGAATGCATTCATTTTCTCTACTATGTTGTATGTCCATTGAATTAATATATTACAAGTAACTTATGGATTCCTCTTTCAGTAGAGATTTGAATTTTCCTTATCTTTTGTTCTTACATGTAATATTGCTATGAACAAGGGCACATAAAGTCTGATGAAAATGTGTAAGAGTTTCTCCAGCATGTTTGGCCAACAGTGGAATTTCTGGATTATACAATATCCTCAGTTTTAGTTTTATTTAATGGTGACAAATTGATTTCCAAAGTGACTGTAAAATTTGACATTCCATTTTTTTAGTTGTTGTTAATCCTCACTCAAGTATATTTTTTCCATTGATTTTTAGAGAGAGTGGAAGGGAGGGAGGAAGGGAATAGAGAAACATTGATGTGAGAGAGATGCATCAATTGGTTCCCATCACAGGTGCCCCAATTCCTGGAGGTGGGGAGTGTACAGGGACAGAGGTGCGGGGATCGAGCCTGCAACTGAGCTATGTGCCCTTGACTGGGAATCAAACTGAGATCCTTCAGTCCATAGGCCAATGCTCTAACCACTGAGCATTGGCCAGGATGGCATTCCACTTTTATATTTGACTGTTTGGGTAAATAATTTTTCTAGCACCATTTATTTAAAGGTTCTTAACTCACTGATCCATATTATCGCCTCTCACATAAGTCAAGTTTGCAAATTCAGATGTTTCTTGATTTACCATAGGATTATGTCCTAATAAACCCAATGTAAGTTGAAATTGTCACAAGTTGCATTCAAGACACCTAAACCACTGAAAATCATAGTTTAGGTTCAGTCAGTTTCTACTTTCACACCATTAAAAAGTCAAAAATTTGTAATTTATGCTGTCTGTACATGTGGTCTGTTTTCAGAGTTCTCTATTCTGACTGATTTAATCGTCTTTTTTTTTTTTTTTTTTGTCTCTTTCTGTACAAGTACAATTTGGGCTTGTGAATTTGGCTTAGTTATAAGCCTTGATATCTACTAGAAAAATACTTGCACTTTATTATTTTTCTTTAGGAGTTTCCTAACTATTCTTAGTCATTTGCTGTTACATAGAAATTTTAGAAACAGCTTATTAAGCCACTAACCAAAAACAAAAACAAAAACAACCCTAAAGCAAACAACAACCAAAAACTTATTACACTTTTAATGAGATTGAATTGAATCTATAAGTCAATTCAGGAGGAGTACTTGAAAATTATTGACATATTTTTGCAGTCTTGAATTTACCTATATATAAATATGGCATAATTCCCCATTTGTCCAAGTCATCTTTATTGTCCTTAAAGAAAGTCTTCTTGTTTTCCCCAGGAAGGGCTTGCATATTTTTAGTTAGATTTATTTCTAGCTACTTCATTTTTATATGCTATTGTAAATGTAATCTTTTCCTAAATTAGGTTTTACATTTTAAAAGTTGTGTTTTGATGGTTATATAAAATAAACTGACTTGTATATCTTGGTTTTGTTTCCAGATTCAGTTTACAAAAATTCAAAGAGTTTACAAACTCGTTCCAATAATTTATCTAAAAATTATTTTGATTTTTCTCTGTGTCTCTAAATAACATTTTTTTTAAGCTTTAAAATAAATTGATTTTAGCGGGAGAGAGGAAGGGAGAGGAAGAATGAGAAACATAGCTCCTGCATGTCCCCTATTGGGGTGGAGCTGCAACCTTGTGTCCTGACTGGGAATCAAACCGGCAGCTTTTTGCTGCACTTGATGCCCAACCAACTGAGCCACATTGGTCAGGGCTCTAAATAATAACAGTTTTGATTCTTCCTTTCCAGGCCTTGCATCTTTTAACTCTTTTTCTTGCCTTTAACTGGCTAGAACCTTCAGTGCAATGCTGTATAGAAATGTCTTGTTCCTGATTGTAAAAAGGAGGTTTTACCATAAAGTAAGTATATAGACTTTTTGTAGATCCTCTACATTGACTGATGGTGATCCTGAGGTGCCCTTTGGTTGCCTGACTATAAAATAGTTGGGACTGGGAACACTTCCTCTCCCCAGTTCAGCTGGAGGAGTAAGCCTGAGCCTAACTTTTTCAGGACTGGATACTCTTCTTCCTCAAGGTGCCTGAATCGAATTTCCCTAAGGTTATCAGTAAACATGGAAACATGACCGTACAAAGACTTGAACACAATTATCATGGTGGCATTTTTCACAATAGCCAAAAAGTGGAAACAACCTAAATGTTTATCACCTGGTAAATGAATAAATAAAATATGGTATAGTCTTACAAGTAAAAAAGAATGAATTACTGACACATGCTACTACATGGATGACTACAAAACCATTATTATACTCAGTGAAAAAAAGCCAACCACAAAGAAACACATTGTATTGTTCTATTTATGTTAAATGTCCAAAAAAGGCAAATAGATTAGTGTTTTCTAGGGTTGGGAATGGGAATGGAAAATGGCTGTAAATGAACATGAGGTTTCTTTTTAAGTGATGGAAATGTTCTAAAATTAGGTTGTGGAGGGGTGTTTGTATAACTAAAGTTACAGTAAAGTTCATTTATATACTTAAAATAGATTAATGTTATGGTATATAAATTATATCTTAATGAGGTTGTTTAAAAAAAAAAGATCAATAAAAGCAGCTGAAGTTTCATGATAATTATCTGACTGACTGGTTTCTAAACCTAGCTGTCTTAGTGTCTAGGTCCTGACTGATTATTCCCTGCATACAGGCTGCTCTGATCCTTGTATGGATGTTAGGATAGCAAAGGGGCAGGAGATCGTGGCAAACAAATTACTGAACTGCTGCCATCTATTCAATTGCTTGCTAACTATACTTTCTACACTAAAGGCCATCCCTATTCTTCTATAATAATAAAAGTGTAAGATGCTAATTAGATCAGACAGCCAAATGACCTTCTAGACGTCCTTCTGGATAAAGCCACGGTGGCGGGGGGCGGGGAAAGGCAGAGGTGGTTAGGGGCAATCAGGCAAGCAGGCAGGAAGAGTGGTTAGGGGCTATCAGGCAGGCAGGCAAGGGCTTAGGGATGATCAGGCAGGTAGGCAGGTGAACTGTTAGGAGCTAGCCGTCCCAGATTGCGAGAGGGATGTCCAACTGCCAGTTAGACACTATCCTGCCAGTTAGGCTCTGTCCCACAAAGGAATCCCTGTGGGATCAGGCCTAAACCAGTAATCGGACATCCCCCAAGGGGTCCTGGATTGTGAGAGGATGTAGGCCAGACTGATGCTCCCCTCCCCCCCCTCCACCCCCCCGCCGTGCATGAATTTCATCCACCAGGCCTCTAGTAAATAATTATAAGCCTTATAGCAAGGCTATATAGTACACATCTCCCTGTCCCCCATTGTAGAACCACACCTCCATCCAACAGTGCTCTGGCCCCTGCTTATCTCTGCATTGGATTATGAGAAAAAGGAATTGGACCTTGTCTTGCCGAAGTATTCCAAGTTTCCCCCTAAAGCAAGACAAAACAAAAACCTGTTATGTATATGCATATCAGATATCACTATAGTGTTTGCCTTCACTTACTTCTTTAAAAAATTTGTAAATGGATTTTTTTTTTTTAAGAGGAGAGGAGAGGGAGAGAGAGAAAAACATTGATGTGAGAGCAAAACATGAATCAGTTGCCTTCTGCAGGTTCCCTACCTAGGATTAAGCCCACAACCTTTTGGTGCATGGGATGACAATCAACTGAGCCACACTACCCAGGGCTCATCTATTTCTAGTCTTAGTTTGCTAATAACATTGTTATTATGGTGGACATGGAATGATTGAAATTTCCCCCATCTATTGAGGTGATTATCTTATATTTCTCCTTTAAGATGTTAATGTGATGAGTTACAAAGATTAATTTTAGATTAGCATTCTAATCCACTCCTCTGTTTATGAGACAAACCCAGCTTGGTCAGTGTAGCAGATGCTGTTGGTGCCCCACCCAGATCTCCTGGGGTCCTTTTACCAGTTTGGCATACCCACCCCCCAGCTGCTGCCAGTGATATTGCTAACAGGTCATACTCTCATGGTTCTCGGGAGACTTGCCCCTCTTCAAAGGCCATCCCTATTCTTCTATAAAAATAAAAGTGTAAGATGCTAATTAGATCAGCCAGCCAAATGACCTTCTGGACGTCCTTCTGGATAAAGCCACGGTGGCGTTAGTCCACTAGAAGATACTTCCTTAGATGATCCTGTGGTGATCCTAGAAATATCGGTGGTTAAGACATCTTATGGGATCTCTAGAAAGCATCAGAAGGAGAGTTGCAATGGAGATGTCAACCAGCCACACTCACGGTTACCACAGTGCTGATTAATGGGCTCATGAATTGAGGAGCCATTATGGCAGAGATAAAGGCTATACATGGGCACAAAAGCATGGCATCCCTCACCAAAGCTGACGTTGCTACCTCTGCCACCATACCTGCCAACAACAGAGTCTGATACTATGCCTTTGATCATGAATCCTTGAGGAGATCAACCAGCCACTTAGTGGCACTTGATAACATAAGACCCCTTGCCCCCTGGAAAGGACAGCAATTCATTTTGAATAAGATTGACGTATTTTCTAAGTGTGAATTTACCTTTCATATCTGCTTTGAAAGTGGTCAGCACCTCTACTCAGGGGCTCAGAGAGCATCTGATTCACTGATGTGGGATCTTCCACATACTCTCACTTCAAATCAAGGGACTGAATTTATGAAAAAAGATTCAGTAGTGGGCACATGCCTGTGTGATTCACTGGTGCTGCTACATTCCATATCATTCATGCACTGCTAGCCTGATAGAGCAATGGAATGGCCTCTACGAAACACAGCTGAAGCAACAGCTTGGAGATGATATCCTATAAACATGGAGCACTGTCCTTCAGATACAGTGTGAAGGTTAAAGCAGAGGTTAGCAAACTATGGTTGAGAGGCCAAACATGGCTTGCTGCTATTTTACAAACTTTTTGTTGGAACATAACCACACTCATCATCTACATATTGTCTCTGGCTTCTTTCAAATTGTGATCAACCAGAATCCTGGAGAAGTTGTAAAAGAATGGAGTGAACCTAATGTGCAAAGCAAGTGGACCTGAGTGGTACAAGGGGTGGAGCAGAGCAGACGATGTTGGTGCTCTGTCTAGATCTCCTGGGTCTCATTATATTGATTCTGTGTGCCCACTCTTCTCCAGGTGCCTCACATGATGCTACTAATGGCTCACACCTGCAACATTTTCTGGAAGCTTGCCCTTAGTAGATTGGAGCAACATCACCAGGAGGTGTCTGGAAGTTATGCTCCACTCATCTCTGTAACAGTCAGTAAACAGTGACTGCCTATTGCCTGATAGGGAGGTACAAAAGCCTCACATCCTTGTCGCCATGTGCAAAGACGGTGGTGTGTTGTATGCATTAGAGCTCCTGGAGATTTCAGGCTGAGGCTATACCAAGCATGTCAAACTTGCGGCCTGTGGGCTGCATGTGGCCCATAACGAATATTTTTGTGGCCCCCCCCCCCCCCAATATGATGCTATGTAAGAAGCATTTTAATAAAAATTTCAAATTTAATTTTTACAATGTTCGCTAATGACTGATTACTATAATGGTGTTGTATTCATTTCCCTTATGCGCCTCACATGCAGGTGCACCATTTCTCTCCACTTAATACCAGCAGGGACTATTTTAGCAACCGATTGCCGTGTCATTAGTCTTGGACTGACTTGTTTGATGTGCGCAACAGGAAATATTTCACTTTCGGAGAACAAGAAAAATAGGTTTATTTGCGTTATGTTTAATTTGTGCAGTTATTCAGTGTCTGGTAAGTTAATGTTCAAGAAAAAATATTAATTTTTATTAAAATGTTTTATTATTTTACGTTAACAATTACTCATTTATTTCAGCCCTTTGTACTCAGCATGCCCCTAATCGAAATAAACCTACGTTTCTATGAAAATTGAAGCTTTGTTTTTGTGCAGCCCACATAAACTTAGACCCTGTTTATTTGGCCCATGTTAGCCTTTGAGTTTGACATACTTGGGCTACCCCGAGCTGAAACCACACTCTTGCTTTGCTTCTTCCCTTAGCCTCTGTGGTTTCCCCTCATTCCCTTACAATTTCTTTTTTTTCTTTCCTTTTTGGTAAGTATAGTTATGAGGATGGACTGTAAAAGATGCTGTTGATATGTTGATTCGTCTAAAACATGCAGCCCATGATTGTGTTTGGTCCAAGATATCTCATGTAATTATGTTATTTCTTCCTTTAAAATTTTGATTATATCTTTTCTGCTTTTGTAAAGTTTATTCTATTTCCCTCCTAATGTCTAAAGATGGAATGCTTAGCTCGTTAATGTTGAGCCTCTTTTGTGCTTTTTTAGGAATATATAATTTTCCTCAAAATAAGACTTTAGCAGTATCTCCCAAGTACTGAATATGACTATCATTCAAATCTAAGAAGTTTCTGATTTTCATTAAGACATTTTTTTTAACCCACAAATAAACTTTCCAAATACATGGCAATATTTCTACTTGTCTGTTGTTATTGATTTTTAACTTAATTTTATCATTGTCAAATACGTGTTCTATATGATATGAATTGCTTGAAATTTATTGCGATTTGTTTATGAACTATCATAAATATTTTGTGCTTGAAAAGAATATATTCTGCTGCTGTTGAGTGTGGTGTTCTATACTTATCTTTTTTATTAAGCTTGTTGTGTTGTATAGATTTATTTTATATCCTTATATTTTTGGTCCTTTTAATTTACTGTGAGGAAATTAAGTTAAAATCTTCCTTTAAGATAGCAAATTTGTTCATATATTATGAGACTATGCTATTAAGAGCATAAGTTTAGAACTGCTATATTTTCCTAATGAAGTTTTTATTTTTATGTAGTGTCCATCTTTATCACTAGAAATACTTTTTTGATTTAAAATCTCATATTTTGTATGATACTAGTATAGTTACACAAGATTTCCTTGTTAGTTTTCCCCAGGCCTTGACTTTTAGACTTTCTCTGCTCAAATGTTTTGGGTGAGGCACTTACAAAGACCATACAGTTGGATTATTTTTAATCTAGTCTGATAGTCTTTGACTTCTAATTAGATAGTTTAGACAAATTCCATTTATTAGGATCAGTTTTACATTTGATACCGTAGATAATTTTATTATAAAAATATTCACTGACCTTTCCTAATAACTCCTCCTTATAAGGCCCCTCTCTTCTAGGCCTGCTCCTGTTGAAGTATTATATTGTACTTCTAACCCCATTAATGCCTAAGTACATTAATAGGCTTGGCCATGTGATTGATTGATTTCTTTTTTTTTAGCAATTAAAAGTTAGTATAATTAAATGTGCAACTTCTGGGTCACATTGTTGTTCTGAGTTGCTCTCTGCTACAGTAATGTGGTGTGCCAGATTGAAGCAATTCCTTGGGTCTTGATCTGAGATTGAATATCTAAAGCCAACTGAAGACTGGCATGCAATGTGAGTGAGAAGTAAATCTTAGATTCTGTAAGGCTATCTGCATTTGCTTCATAGGGATTTTGAAATTTTGGTGGGCAAATATTGCTAACGCCCTCCATATTTGAGGCGAGGAATGTTCCTTGATTCAGTTGCTCTACAGAGAATTGAGGGATTTCTTGTTCCATTATTCTTTGTGGCCCTGACTCTACCTTCTGGAAAAAAAAAATTTCCTTTTCCTTTGTCCTTCTTGACCACCTCTGAAATAGAGGGCAACAGATCCTCCTTTTGGATCATGATTTTCTTAGTGTTTTCTTGCCCTATTTCCTCTGGCAATAAAACTACCAAAAATTCAACAGACTCCCTATCTATTTTATTCCAATCAGCTATATGTGCCAGATATCCATGGTTTTTTATAAGATGTACTTTCTTAGGGTGTTCCTCTTTTCTCACATACATATATTCTAATTCCCAACCCCCTTTTTTAAAAATATATTTTATTGATTTTTACAGAGAGGAAGGGAGAGGGATAGAAAGCTAGAAACATCGATGAGAGAGAAACATCAACCAGCCACCTCTTGCACACTCCCTTCTGGTGATGTGCCCGCAGCCAAGGTACATGCCCCTGACCAGAATCGAACCCGGGACCCTTCAGTCCGCAGGCCGATGCTCTATCCACTGAGCCAAACTGGTTTTGGCTTCCCAACCCCTTTAATACCAAGTAACCTGGGTCTATTAGAGGTCACTGGGGAAGATACATAAGTTGTTTTATCTGAATAAGCAATTTTTGGGGCACCACACCCTAATTGGCCTTTTGCCCTGAAGTCCTTAATCCATCTAATGGTTTTCACAAAGTTATAAAGGGCACACTTTTAATTTGACCTCTGCTTCAAAATTGTGTTATAATTAGCCTTTGTTACTCAAAGATTTTATTACACTTCATTTTTACATTTTAGGGTGGTAAGGTAGTGGTTTTTTTGTTTGTTTGTTTGTTTTGTTTTTATTTCTAAAAGTCCATGGATTTTTATATTTTCTATTGTCTTTATTCCTGTTTGCAAACATATGAATTATTTTCTGAATTCAGGAAATGGTCAAAGGCTATCAACAGTTACCAGCATTCACTAGTAAAGTTTTGTTTTCCAACTTCTTCCCCTAGATACTTATGGCTCTGTAACCTTAGACAAGTTACTTAACCTCTTGTGTATAGTTTTCTTTAGTTTACTAGTATAATATTGAGTTAGTAATAATACTATCTTCTTCAGAGGGATTTTTGAGGATTTAAAGTAATCAAGTAAACCCTTAGAACACTCTTTGGCATGATAAGTGCTTCCTACTATAATTATTACTACAGTGTAAGCACTTCAGTTTGCATTCCTTGCTGTAGACAGAACTCCATCCCTCCACCATTAGATAGATTAAGCCAGACAATTAGATCAGATCATAACAAGAGAGCAGCTGTGCTTTCTGGGTTATTCTGCCCTAAGCAATTCTGCACAGGGACATCAATCATCCAGCCCATGGTGAGCTAAAGTGTGGCCAGTCCAATTACTTTTTATAGTCTCTATTCTAAAGGGAAGATCCTGCCTCACATCCTTCCTGCAGTTTTCAGTTTCCTGGCTCCAGATATCCTGCACATAATTAACCAGAAAGGAACAAGCAACACTTGTTGCAAGGTAGTGCTCTCTAAATTCACACAAGGAAGAAACAGCCTTTTCCCACATTCACCATGCACCTCACTCCAAAGAAGTCACAGCATCTCAGACATATTTCTGATTCAAACACACATGAGAAGCCCTATCTCTCCCCTCCCCGCCGCCACCTCCCCCCAAAAAGATAAAATCAATTAAGTCAGGACTGGAAAAAAAGTTGGCAATTTATAAAAGATTTCCAAAGAATCCTAAAGCCTGGCTTTAAATAATCATATCTAGATATAAATTTAGATTATAAATATAACTGCACGAACTTTGTGCACGGGGGTGGGAGGTGGGGGGTGGGTGTCCCTTAGCCCAGCCTGCACCGTCTCTAATCTGGGACCCCTCAAGGGATGCCCGACACACATCTCTCTCATAATCTAGGACTGCTGGCTTCCAACCACTTGCCTGCCTGATTGTCCCTAATCCCTCTGCCTGCCAGCCTGATCACCCCCTAACCACTCCTCTGCCAGCCTGATTGATGCCTACCTGCTCCCCTGCTGGTCCTATTGCCCCTAACTGCCTTCCCCTGTCGGCCTGATCACCCCCAGCTGCCCTCCCCTGCAGACCTAGACCTCCTCCCCAACTGCCCTCTCCTGCAGGCCTGATCCCCCCCAACTGCCCTTCCCTGGAGGCCTGGTCACACCCAACAGCCCTCATCTGCCAGCCCAGTCACCCCTAACTACCCTCCCATGCAAGCCTGATTGCCCCTAATTGCCCTTCCTTGCAGGCCTGGTCCCTCCCAATTGCTCTCCCCTGCTGGCCATCTTGTGGTGGCCATCTTGTGTCCACATGGGGCAGTGATCTTTGACCACATGGGGGCAGCCATCTTGTGTGTTGGAGTGACAGTCAATTTGCATATTAACCTTTTATTAGATAGGATGTACATATATAATTTTAACAGAAAGAGTCTCTCCATAGTATCTTAAAATCAGCTCTTTTCACTGTATTACTAATGTATTTGATGTCAATACATTTACTTTTACAATATTGTTTTTCTGGTTTATTATATTCTGTATGAATGTAACAGTTGCCTATACTTGACATCTACATTATTTTCTGAGACTCCCTAAGACAAAAGTGATGTTATAAACACTCTTATAAATAAAATTCGGAGAGCAGGTTTATTTGTTTACCTTGGGATTATTATCATAATTTTTTTTTAGATGTAGTTCTAAGTCTTGCCCACCTTTGGAAATAATCCATTTGTAAGAAAGAAAATCTTAAAATATCCTAATTTGAATGTTCCACTTATTTCCAGTTAGAACTTAATTGACACAAAGACTATTACTTATAATATCTACAGTGTGTCTTATACTTTACATTCTTTACTTAAATCACCCAACAGCCATTTGTATTGTATTATTATCCTCATTTATAAAATGAGGCTCAAAGAAATAAAGGAGTATATGTTCAAAGTCACAGATGGTTAAGAGCAGAAAATTTGAATTCTTTCTGGTCAGACTTCAAAGTTCAGGAACTTCCTAACACCATGTTCCTGAAGAGATAACATATTCAGTTTTTTATAGATCCAAAAGTATGTTAGGTGCAGTAAGGAAGATGACTATTTAAAACGGTCAGTGAATGAATTTGTAAAATGAATCATTCATTCACTAAAAATAGATGGAAATTAAAATGTTTAGTTATAAAGTAGATGAAATCAAGAGATACTTTTTTTATAATTTCCTTTGACCCTGAAAAATGCACAACTTGTACCATCTACTTTGAGATGGATGCATGCTCAGGCTAAACTCCATGCTCTTCCTCAGTGCCTGTCCCAAGTTCTTTGAAAAGTCTGTAATCATGAATGTAACTCTCTGTTTTTATACTTACTAGAGGCCTGGTTCACGAAATTTGTGCACTCAGAGGGAAGTCCCTCAGCCTGGACTGCACCCTTTCACAGCCCAGGAGCCCTCAGGGGACGTCCAACAGTTGGACATCTTTAAGCCATCAGTTGGACATCTTCAGCACTGCTGCAGAGGCAGGAAAGGCTCCCACCAATGCTGCTGTGCTAGCCAGCCATGAGCCCAGCTTCTGGCTGAGCAGTGCTCCCCCTGTGGGAGCACACTGACCACCAGGGACAGCTTCTGCATCGAGCATCTGCCCTCTGGTGATCAGTGTATGTCATAGCAACCAGTGGTTCTGCTCTTCAGTCAATTTGCATATTGGCCTTTTATTATATAGGATAGATTAACCTTTTCCCACTAGGCATTGATGGAAACATAAATATTAATGCCAACATATCTTAGATTTAACAGAGAAAATGTTTATTTTTTATTTTTTATTGATTTTGTACAGAGAGGAAGGGAGAGAGATAGAGAGCTAGAAACATCGATGAGGGAGAGTCATCGATCAGCTGCCTCTTGCACACCCCCTACTGGGGATATGCCAGCAACCAAGGTACATGTCCTTCACCGGAATCGAACCCGGGTCCCTTCAGTCCCCAAGCCGACGCTCTATCCATTGAGCCAAACCGATTTCGGCAACAGAGAAAATGTTTGAAGAGTGTGCCACATTCTCTGTATGTAAGGTATCTTAGGTTATAGGTTCTGGTTGGTTCCTTTTTGCTCACTCTTTGATCTAAGTCTGTCCACCTTTTGGAGAGATCAGCGTCTACCAGTTGAAAGATCAATGCAGTGCATCCTGTTCACCCAGTTTGTCAACTCCTGAAATAGAATTTGTCAGTTTGTAGTTTTGTATTACTACAGTATTTCGGCTGCCCTTCAGAAAAGTTGAAACTCTTGCCGAAACCGGTTTGCCTCAGTGATAGAGCGTCAGCCTACCACTGAAAGGTCCCGGGTTCGATTCTGGTCAAGGGCATGTACCTTGGTTGCGGGCGCATCCCCGGTGGGGGGTGTGCAAGAGGCAGCTGGTCGATATTTCTCTCTCATCGACGTTTCTAGCTCTCTATCTCTCTCCCTTCCTCTCTGTAAAAAATCAATAAAATTAAAAAAAGAAAAAAAAAAAAAGGAAAGTTGAAACTCTCACTCACTGGCACCCTGGGCAGGTATCAATTAGGATAGGTTTACTTGCAAGAAAGGGTGCCTTAAACCATAAGAAATGTTCTTGTTTCTTTTTTTATATGTGTTTCATTGATTTTAGAGAGAGGAAGGGAGAAGGGAAGAGATAGAAATGTTGATCAGTTACACCCCGTACTGGGGATGGAGCCAGCAATCTAGCATGTTCTCTGACCAGGAATTGAACTAGTGCTTGCTTCATGGGTCAATACTCAAGTACTGAGCCACACTGGCCAGGCAAAATGTCCTTGTTTTTTAAGAAAGATATTTAAAGTGGGCAGTTCCAGAAATGATTGGCAACTCAAAAATGTCATCAGCAGCCCTAGCCGGCTTGGTTTAGTGGATAGAGCATCAGCCTGTGGACTAAAGGATCCCTGGTTTGATTCTTGCCAAGGGCACATGCCAGGGTTGCAGGCTCGATTCCCCCCAGCTGGGGACGTGCAGGAGGCAGCCAGTCAATGATTCTCTCTCATCATTGATGTTTCTATTTCTCTATCTCTCTCCCTTCCTCTCTGAAATAAATTTAAAAAAATTAAGAAAAAGAAAAAAAGAATATTAAAAAATGTCATCAACCATCCAGTCACGAGATGGCTAACACAGCTCTAGGCATTAACACTTCATATTACTATCAAAAGTGATAAAAGCAGGCAAAGGAAAAATACTTTTTCCATTCATTTGGAAGGAAATATCTTACAGATTTTGTCCTAGCCCATATGGGAACTGGATCACATGGCCATCCCTAACTGTAAGACAGCTGAAAAGTATCTGGCAAGGGGGTTTTAAAACCCCCAAGATTGGTTTAGGCCAGTCACAATTTATGTGTATTTAGCCTTTTTATTCCTACTTTTTAAGTGCTTTTTTTAAAAAAGGAGAAATTCTGTGGGACAAGCAGCTCATGTGATATGGAAGATCATATGATATTGTGCTCTGATAAAAACAACAATAAAGTTACCTCTATGCTATGATTAGCTTCTTTAATAAGTAGTGGCCTTGGTCTTTGATAGGCTTCTTTAGACTTGGCTATGATAAGAATGAAAGAAATAACAAAGACACCAAAATTGTAGGAATACAAAAGCCAATTAAAAGCCTCTATAGGCTAAACTCATTACAAGTACCATTAAGAGGATGAGCCAAATACTAGTATAAGGAGGCAACTGAAATTGTAGTTCTAAGTCAGGCAGAGAACAATCTGATAGTATCTTTGCTGAAGACAGCTCTCCCTGTCTCTTAAGAGTATGAATCAGTCAGTTTTCCTAGTTAAAAAGGCCCACTTGTTAGGGCAAAAGTCAGGATGTGTGTGCAATGATATGGGCAGTGAAAAAATTTTAAATATCGTTTGTGTGGGAGTGTATGTGTGTGTTCCTCAGCAATGTGTTATGTATTGAAACAAGTCTGATCAACTGCTCTACACCAAATAAAATAATCTGCTCTTTCTAGATCTCTGAGTCTCCCCTATCCTCTTTGTATGATAGCCTCTTATGAACGGGAGAGGAGAGCCAAGAAGCTGCCAAGGTTGTAGCATGGTGGTGTTTACCTCAGAAAGCAACCACATGGGAGGTGAGCTTGGACTTCGAGAGCCATACCCTCTCTGCACTATCTCCCTTGGTGTCACTAGAGCCTCCAACCCAGCTTGTGGAATTAAAAGGTAGTGTCAATGGGGAAGTAATGACTAAATAATGCTAATTTAAAATTAGGATACAAAATGACCCCATTTTTAGTATATTAAGAATGTAATTATTTAAAATTAGGACCTTAATAGTTACTTCCAGGTGATGATATTTGGATAATTTTTCTTTATACTTTTCTGAATGTCTAATTTCCCAGCAATATTTCTTTCATAATTATGTAATGTCCTTTCCCCCCCTCTTTTTTAAAAATCAGTGACACGGAAGAAGATGCAGTTGCAACAGCTGGTACATACTGTTCACCATCTTGAGAGGAGCAAACCTTTCAAGGGCTGTCTTCTTTTCATCGGGAATCGCCTTTCTTGCTGGTGAAGCAGAGAATCGTCAATACGAGTAGATCAAGATCACAAGTTTTGTGATGACTTCTCAGGGGAAGAGACTGCTCAGGGTGTTTGGAGCTGTTCTGTCTGGCTTCCTGCTGCTTTTGGTTCGATGTAGAGCTTGGCAAGTTAATCTTGGTGCTCCACTGAGATTTTGTGATTTTTATTTTTTCATTCTCACCCAGGCTATGTTTTTATTGATTTTTCAGGAAGGGGGTGAGGGGAGAGAGAGAAAAACATCGAGGGGAGAGAGAAAGATTGATTGGTTGCTCCTGTGTGTGCCCCTATCAGGCATCGAACCCACAACCTAGGTATGTGCTCTGATGGAGAATTGAACCCACAACCTTTTGGTGTATGGGAGGATGCTCCAACTGAGCCAGCTGACCAGGGTCAGACTTTGCTATTTATAGATCTGTTTACTTCTAAGCTATAGACAAAAGATAGG
This sequence comes from Pipistrellus hanaki, assembly GCF_964339955.1. Classification (NCBI taxonomy): domain Eukaryota; kingdom Metazoa; phylum Chordata; class Mammalia; order Chiroptera; family Vespertilionidae; genus Pipistrellus; species Pipistrellus hanaki. The sequence goes on from NC_140503.1 coordinate 24,598,391, forward strand.
CAATATACAAAGTACCTTGCTGGTGGGCAACAGAGTCCACCCCCCACCCACCTACCCAAGGAAACAGCCCTTCATTAGGAAGAGGACTACTTACACCAAGAGGAGGAATGATACAGTATCCGAGGTAGAAGGTATTTAAAGAAAATGAGATCAAGTTAAAGCCTCAGGGACTCCTGGCTGCCTGGCTCCTCCTCAGTAGGTTTTCCCTTGTCTCCTTCTGCTCTCCCCCATCATTCTCTAGGCTCTTCTCATTCCTCCATCCCGACCACTGCTCCTCCGCCCCCACATCTGCAAAAGGCTCACTCCTTCACTCCACTGATGCCTGTTAACTGCTCAAGTGTTAACCTCTTCTGAGAGACCTTCTCAGAGAATTCAGTCTAGATTGCTAAAACATGCCCACCACAGCCTTCCATCTGGCTTGAGTTTTCTTTGTGTCACTTATTCTCATTTTAAGTTTTATAAAAACACACCTAAGTTTACTTGTTGATTATCTCCCTTGGACACAGAAGCACAGTGAGAGCAGGAACTTTCTCGTTCACTGCTGAATCTCCATACCCGGACACTGGCATGTAGGTGTAGTCAGCTTTCAGTGAATAATTGTGTCATCAATGAATGAAGAAATTGTCCCCCTCAACTCACTTGAGAAGGCGATTTCGTGGCCGCTTTAGCTCCCATCACTAAGTTGCAGTAACTCAGAATCTGATGTTGAATACGTTTGTCCCTCTCTTATCTTGTTCACTGCCAGACTTTTAATTGTATTTGTGTCTACTTCATTTCCTTCAATCTTTCCCCTGGGGAATCCCCTTAGAGCCTCAACCTTTCCCAGGTGTCTCCTTGTGTTCTTTTTTTGCCAGCTTTACTGAGATATGATTGACAAATAAAATTTGCATATATTTAGGTTGTATGACATTATTCTTTTAAGGTGTGCAATGTGATGACTTAATATAATCTATACTTTTGTGGTGAGAACATTTAACATCTTCTCTCAGCAAATTTTAAGCATACAGTATTGTTAACTATAGCATCATTCTGTGCATTAGACTCCCAGAACTTATTAATCTTACAACTGAAAGTACCCCTTGACCAACGTCTCCCCATTTCCTCCATCTCATACCCCATGGCAACCACTATTCTATTCTTTGGTCCCATGAGTTTGACTTTTTTAGACTCTCTATATAAGATACAGTATTTGTCTTTCTCTGTGTGGCTTATTTCAGTTAGCATGGCCTCCAGGTTGATCCACGTTGTTGCAAATGGCTTTCTTTGTGCACTTCATCATAATTGAAACCTGTTCTTCCCCACTTGGACCTCACCTTTGAACTTCAGAGACTATAACTAGTGTCCAAGGTCAGTGACCCGAAGAAGCCCACAATGGCAGAAATCCTGTGGGGCCTAATAACACTAATTAAGTGATACTTAATTCAGGTCTGTGATAAGTTTTTCTCCCTCAACAAAATGGAACAGCTAGTCCTGCATTAAAACCTCTTACCAACTCTGGAACTTACAAACATGAGGGGAAAAGTCAACATGCCAGGAACAGTCGAATAGAAATGTCTTATATCCTGGATTACATTACTGACCTGCTGAATTACCCTGAGATCACTTTCCTTTGGACTTCTTATGAGAGGGTCAGGAGAAAGGATTTCTTTAAGGATGGAAGATACTTGCACAAATAGAATGTACTTGCATATTAATTCCTTTAATATTTTATAGACAAAGATGCCTATTCTTTTTTGTTATTCAATATTGTTTTATAAGTTTTAGCCAACATAAGAAAACAAAATGAAAAATTATAAATATTGGTAAATAGTAAAATTTTTATTTTCAGGTTAGAAGATTGTTTTCCTAGAAAAACAATCTAAGAAATTCTACTTTGTTTCACTTTTCTCATCTATAGAATTTATATATCTACCTTAGATGTAACTGGTCTACCTTATAGGGCTATTATGAGAATTAAATGAGCTAATCCTATATAATAAAGAGGCAAAATGCAAATTGACCATCACTCCAACACACAAGATGGCCCCCCATGTGGTCAAATATGGCCACCCCCAGGTAGATACAAGATGGCCGCCACAAGATGGCCAGCAGGGGAAGGCAGTTGTGGGTGATCAGGCCAGCAGGGGAGGGCAATTAGAAGGGACCAGGCCTGCAAGAGAGAGCAGTTGGGGGTGACCAGACCAGCAGGGGAGAGCAGTTGGGGGCTATCAGGCATGCAGGGGAGGGCAGTTAGGGGTAACTGGGCCAGCAGCAGAGGGCAGTTGGGGGTAACCAGGCCTGTAGGGGAGGACAGTTGGGAGGAACTAGGCTAGCAGGGGAGGGTAGTTGAGGGTGACCAGGCTGGCAGGGGAGCAGTTAGGTGTCGATCAGCTTGGAGGGGAGTGGTTAGGGACAATCAGGCAGACAAGCAGGTGAGTGGTTGGGAGCCAGTAGTCCTGGATTGTGAGAGGGATGTCCAACTGCCCATTTAGGTCCAGGCTGGGCTGACAGACATAGCCTCCCCTGTGCACAAATTTCATGCACTGGGCCTCTAGTACACATAAAATACTTAGAACAATGGCTAGCCCTTTGTTAGTTTTCCATAAATGTTAGGCTATTATTTAAATATTAAATAAGTTAACTGGATACAAAGTAAAATACTTTTTTAAAAAGTTCATTTTAATATAATTTTAAAAATACATATATTTTTTGCATTTAATTTATTCTTTATTGTTGAAAATATTACAGATGTCTCCTTTGTCCACCCCCACCCCCCATTGATTCCCTCCACCCCACAACTGCCCCTCTCAGGCCTCTATTGTCTGTGTTCATATATACATATTAGAGGCCCAATGCATGAATTCATGCACAGGTGGGGTCTGGCCGGCCCACCCTGATGGGGGCCCACCGGGGCGGGGCCAGCCAGGGGGAGGGGCTTTGAGAGGGTTTTAGGGCATGTCCAGCCCACCTCAGTTCCAATCGGCTGGACCCCAGCAGAAAGCTATCCTACTGGTTGGAGCATCTTCCCCCTGGTGGTCAGTGTATGTCATAGCGATGGATCAACTGGATGACTGTCTGCCCCCTGGTGGTCACTGCACGGTCACAGCAAGTGGTTGAGTGGCCTTAGCATATTATGCTTTGATTGAACAGATGACTGGATGACTGGATACTTAGCATATTGGGCTTTTATTATATAGGATAGGTTTTTCCTGTTATTCACTCCCAACTCACTGCCCCACCCCCACCTTCTTTCTGAAATTGATTAGTCTGTTCCATGCTTCTATGTCTCTGGATCTATTTTGTTCATCAGTTTATTTTGTTCACTAGAGGCCCAGTACACGAAATTCGTGTGGGGTGGAGGGTGTCTCTCACCCCAGCCTGCACCCTCTCCAATCTGGGACATCGAGGGATGTCTAATTGCCTGTTTAGGCCCGATCTCAGTGGGACATCTCTCTCACAATCCAGGACTGCTGGCTCCCAACTACTCGCCTGCCTGCCTTCCTGATTGCCCCTAACTGCCTCCACCTGCCAGCCTGATCACCCCTAACCACTTCCCTGCCAGCCTGATTGATGCCTAACTGCTCCCCTGCCAGTCTGTTTGCCTCTAACTGCCATCCCATGCAAGCCTGGTCACCCCCAACTTCCCTCCTCTGCCGGCCTGGTCCCTCCCAACTGCCCTCCTCTGCTGGCCATCTTGTGGTGGCCATCTTGTGTCCACATGGGGGCAGGATCTTTGATCACATGGGGTTAACCATATTGTGTGTTGGATGGTCAATCTGCATACTCTTATTAGATAGGATGGGTGGGAGCCTGCTGGTTTGCCCTGAAGGATGTCCTAGATCAGGGTGGGGGTTCCCTTGGGGTGTGGAGTGGCCTGGGTGAAGGGCTTGTGGTGGTTTGCAGGCCAGCCATGCCCCCTGGTGACCCAAGCCGAGGTCCTGGTATCTGGGATTTATATATCTTCTACAATTAAAACTTTGTAGCCTGGAGCAGAGCCAGGCCTTCTGCTCGCTTGGTGGTGGCAGCCGTTTTTGTTGGAATTTATTTACCTTCTATAATTGAAACTTTGTAGCATTGAGTGGAGGTCTAGGCCAGCAAGGGCAGGCAGAAAGCTTGGCTTCCTCCATTGCAGGGGAAACCAGGCATCCCTCCTGCTCTCTGTGGCTGTAACCATCTTGTATGGGTTTATTTGCATATTTGCTCCAGATTGGCTGGTGGGCATGGCTGGTGGGCATGGCTTATGGGTGTAGTGGAGTGATGATTAATTTGCATATTACTCTTATTAGGTAGGATTAGATTTCACATGTGAGTGAGATCATGTGATACTTTGTCTGCCTGGTTTATTTTGCTTTGCATAATACTTTTCAGGTCCATTCATGCTCTAGAATTTTAAAAAGATTTTAAAATATAGGTTCCATGAGGGCAGGGATTTTTATCTTCATTATTCAGTTTTATCCCCACACTAGAATAGTATTTGGCACATAGAAGGTGTTCCATAAATTTGTTTTTGTTGAGTGACATAATACATGTAAAAACAGATAGTACAGCCCTAGCTGATTTGGCTCAGTGGGCAGAGTGCTGGCCTGAGGACTGAAGGGTCCCGGATTCGATTCTGGTCAAGGGCACATGCCTGATTGCAGGCTGGATTCCCAGTAGGAGGTGTGCAGGAGGTAGCCAATCAATGATTCTCTCTCATCATTGATGTTTCTATCTCTCTCTTCCTCTCCCTTCCTCTCTGAAATCAATAAAAATATATTTAAAACAACAACACATAGTACAGGGTCATAGCAGGCATCCAATAAGAGCTGGTGTCCTTGCTTCCTTTTTGTTAAAGTATAAAATCCAGCCTGTTTCAAGATTCCAAATAACCCTAGGTAACTCCTTGAAGTTGGAGTCTAATTAAGGACTCATAGAATCAGCCAGAATACTTGGACTCTGTATTAGCCTGCTAGGGCTGCCATAACAAATTACCGCTGACTGGGTGGCTTAAAAACAGAAACTTATTTACTTACGCTCTGGAGGTTAGAAGTCTAAGATCAAGGAACCAGCAGGCTTGGTTTCTTCTGAAGCCTCTCTTCTCAGCTTGCAGATGGCTGGCTTCCTGCTTTATTTTGACATGGTCGTCCCTCTGTCTGCGTGGAGGGACGCAGTCATTCAGTGAGGGCGCACCATAACAAGCCCACTTTAACTTAATTACCCTTTCCAGTCACTTTCTGAGCTATTGGAGGTTACCACTTCAACATACACATTTGGGGGTGGGGAGGGGCAGCACAGTTCAGCCCATAACAGATTCTACCCTTGTAGGGTTCTGTGATTGGATCGAATCCCCTCCCTTCTTTGGGCGTCAGTGTCCTCCCAGCTTAAAATGAAGTTTGTGGCTCTTGCTCTAAATGCTGACTGTCAGTGGTTTGCTTGCTGGCTTTCCTGCGACAATGCTCTTGAATTCTAGCACAACCAGAAATAAAGAAATAAATAATGGCAGAAATCAAAGGCCAACTGTCATCAAATTTACTGTTTTCCAGCCCTGCATGCATGTAGTAGAGAGGAGGAAATAGATGAGAAACTCCATGTAGTGAACACAGTAGGAAGTCGGGGGTAGGACTTCCGGTGGGAGAGAAGCAGGGTTGGGAGGAGAAAGAGAATTCACATACTTGGGAATTACTCTATACCCGACTGTAATCTCACTGAATCTTCACAACTCCTTGAGGTGGATGTTATTATTATTACTCGCATCTTACTGGTGAGGACACAGAGGCTCAGTATATTGAGTTGGGTTTTGTTATTTCAGTCTACCCAGAACGCAGAGAACACGCACAAGTCACTCCGCCTTTAGCAAGAGTTGAATAAATTCAGTAGCAAAGCCCCGGGCCCTAAAGAGGTGCTGGTAATTGGGAAGTATTGTTGGCCCCGCACACTTGGTTTAGGTAGCAGAGGCCTGAGAGAAACAACGCCCCCCTCTTATATTCTGTCCCAGAATCTGCATAGGGTATCTCTACAAAAGGGCAGCCATCATGATCATTTTATATCTGTGTAACGCCATCGATGTCCTAGGGAGGTGAAACCCCACTCTTAGGAGGGGCCTGCCCGCCTCCAGGACCACGCCTGACAAATATAGCAGAAATTACAGGCATCTGATATAAGGCTACTTGTGTACACTTCGCCCGAGCCAAGCCCCAAACCCTAGTTCTGCTGCTGCATCAAAGGACCATCTCTCTTCCAGGCTCCAGGCTCAGAGTAAGCAGCAATTTGGGAGGCAGCCCCCTCTTATTTTTAGCCTTAAAAACCCCAAACCAAAACATACCAGCGCTCACCCAAGCGTCTCTCACAAGCTGTTGTTTGATTTGGGTTGAGAAAATGACAGACTGAGTTCTGCACCAAGAACAGCAGGGGGTGGGAGGGGGGAAGAGGAAAGGAGTTTTATTTTCCCTCCACTGCCAACCTCCACCCTCCTCAACTCCTCCCCCCCCCCCCCCCCCCTAGGCCTGGGTGGACCCCGCCTGGGTAATCGTCCCCCTGCTATATTTAAAAACCACAGACGTTTGGTGGAAAACTCAATTTCAGAATTGGAATTGCAGACGGCGTCTCCTAAGGACAAGGGGAAAGCCGGTGCCGCGCGCCCGTTGCCCGCCCTCCCTGCCGGCTGCCCGGAGCTCGGGACTCGGAGGAATCCAGGTCAGGACGCGCCGCCGTCTCCCAAGCACCGCTGGCCCGGAGGAGCAGGGCGCCAGGCTCCGACGGATGGGTGGGCGGCCCGGGCGAGGGGTGGTATCTGCATTCGTCCTCAGGTCTCTCTGGACTCAACGAAGTGCAGGTTGGACTTCCACCCCGCCGGCCGGGGAGCGATCTGAAAATTCCCCCCACGGCCAGGCGAGGATGCAGACGCGCGGCTTGTCACTGCGCGCAGCGCGCTCTCTCCCAGCTGATAGGGTGACGCTCGCCGTGCGGGCTCAGAGATTGGCTTTTTGATTTGGCTTCTTGCTGCAGCTTAGTGGGCAAAGCTCTCGGCTCTCCCAGAAACCAGCCCCTCCGCGCGTCCCCTCCGTGCGCGGCGAGGCCGAGACGTCGCTCGCGGTGACGGCGCGCGAGGAGGGGAGCCGGCGCTCTCCCAGCCCCGGGAAACCCCGGCGCCGCGCCTGCAATCCGGGGGGTCCCTCGGAGCCACGGGTACGCGCCGGCTGCCCGCCTTCCTGCCCCTCCCGGCAGGCAGGGATCCCCTGCAGCCGGCGGCCGGGACTCCGGGCCTCTCCCGGGCTTAGTCCGGAGCCCGGGGTCGGGGGTTTGCGGCGGGGTCTTGGGCGGGTTTTCCCTGCTCCTGAGATCCGCGCCGAGGGACCCCTCCCCACGCGCCCCGCCCCGGCCCCAGCCCCAGCCCGGCCCTCGCGCTCCAGATGCGCTGCCCCTCTGCCCGCTGACAGCTGCGAGCCCACGAGCCGCGGCAGCCGGCGGCCGACTGACATGCCCCGGACGCGGCTGCGGCCGGCGGGCAGCCCGCGGGGGCGATGAGCGGCGGCGGCCGCCGGTGAGGAGCCCGGCCGAGGGGGGCTTCGCACGCCTTCCTCCCCCCTTCATTTGTCCACTCCGCTCGGGGGGACCGACCGGGAAGACACGGTGAGTAACGGGTGAGCCTCTTGCCCTTCCCCCGCAGCGGGTGGCCGAGGCAGGGGAGGCAGAGGTTGGGGGGCTTGAGCGTGTCCCCAAGAGGGCTCTCCAGCTCGTGAAGAATGGTGCTAATTAAGTTCTGTCTCTAGAGCATCCATAGGCACTGCCTTCCCGAGGGTCTTAGTGCCTGACGAGGTGGGGGAGGGCGCCCCGGAAAGTGTACGTTTGGGATGCGGTGTTGGGGGTGGGGGGTGTGCGCGCTTCTGGCAGAGAGTCTAGCAGGGGTGAGGGGTGAGGGAGGGAGCGGAGCTGGAGGTGCCTGGCCATGTGTGTGCGGCCGGGCTGGTGGCGGGTGCGCAGTGGGAAGCAGCCTGCTGTGCTGCGCGCCGGATGCGTGTGTGCTGGCTGTGCCAGGCGTGCGGTGCCCCGGAGGCGCCGAGTGCCCGCGGGCGTGGGGGCCTGGAGGGGGCCGCGTTCATCCAGCCGGCGCGCGCCCGCGTGCACACCGGCACGCGCGCCCCCCAACGTCCGGACCCCGCGGCGGCGGGTCGGGAACTGCGACCCCAGCGCGCCCGCCCGCACCCCCCCCCCCCCCCCCCCCGCGGCGGCCTAGGCGGGGAGAGGAGGAGGGTCTCCGGTTCCGTGCCCTCCAGACGGCGGTGGTCTGGGCGGTCCCGGGCCAGGTGGAGAGAAGCGAAGTATGTAACTACCCCTCCACCACCCGCTCCCTGCATCACACACACACACACACACACACACACACACACGCACACACGCACACATGCACACGCACACACGCCCTCATTCAGAAGCTAGATCTGCTCCTGCAGACCCTGCCTGACCTCCCTTGAGTGCCCAAGCCATTGGAGGACATAAAGAAAGCCATTTAATCCAGGGGAAAAAAAGAAGCTTTTCGTCTTCATCCACCGTGTTTTATTTTTAACCCAGGAGGGTTTGAGTGTGGTTAAATAGCACAAACGCCTTTAATGCAGTGCCATAAATTTACCGGCTCGCTGCTCGCCTGGTCCCCCTTCCCCTTGGTTCTCTCCCCTCAGACGATTGAAAAGCAAACACAGAAGGTTTTGGTGGTCTGTTTCCTGGGCAGGACTGAAATTAGGGACCATTCCCGCCCCCGCGCCCCCCCCCCCCCCCCCAAACGCAGGCCGCAGCTGGGAGGGAGCAAGGTGTAGAGCTCCTGGGTGGTCAAGAAACACCCAAGAGGAGGGAGTTGGGGGTGGGTGTGAGGAGCACAGCTGGCCCACTGCTGGGGCACCGAGAGGGAAGCCCGGGGCCTCTGGCGACCTGGTGACTTACAGCCGCATGTGATTAATCTTCCACAGCTGTTGTGTCCCATCCGCTTGAGCCGAGCTCTTGTTTACCTCGATTTTCAAATATAGCTGCTGCGCCAGGCTCTTCCTGAAATAGGGGGTCAGTTCCCTCGGTCTGGGCACCTGGCCTCGCACTGGCTCCTCTTTCCCTGCCGCACTGGGTCCCAGTTGGAGAGGAACTTGTCCCTCATGCCTTGCAGTTCTTCAAATGAGGATGGTGAGTGATCAGAGCTTGGGTGACTAGCCGAGGGGTGGGTCCCCCAGCCTCTCACTGCAGTCTGCATTTCCTATGGGCAGTCCCCACACAGAAGTCCACACCACAGCCTCGTTTTTCTTTAAGTAGAATATAGATGTGGGTTGAAGAGCAGCAGATGGAACCTAGGGAACTGAACTTGGTTGAAGTGGTTCTTGAACTGAGTGAAGGTGGGAAGGCTGTTTCTTCTCCTGAACTTCAACCCCCCTGGGTGTCTAATGTCCTCCTGTTCACCCCTTGCACAAAGGCAGGGCAGGACTTACTCCTTTGGTTACCTCCTCCAGGGAGCCTCCCAGGCCTTCTTTGGGGCAGATTCCTTTATTTTATAGACCTACTAGAGGCCTGGAGCATGAAATTCATGCACTTGGGAGGGAGGGAGGGTCTCTCAGCATGGCCCGTACCCTCTCACAGTCTGGGAGCCCTTGGGGGATGTCTGACTGATAGCTTAGGGAGAAGGCCTAAGCTGGCAGTTGCTGCCATGGAGGTGGGAGATGTTCCTGTCACTGCCACTGCATTCGCCAGCTCTGAACCTGGCTTCTGGCTGAGTGGTGCTCCTCCTGTGGGATCGCACTGACCACCAGGGATTAGCTCCTGTGTTGAGCATCTGCCTTCTGGTGGTCAGTGTGTGTCATAGCCGTTCGGTAGATGTGCACATTAGCCTTTGATTATATAGGATAACCTGAACCAGTTATTTTAAAGAAATTTAAAGATGTACATTAAATTTATGAATGTGATTGAATAATGCCAGTTACACCTTTAGACCGTAAGCTGCAGGGAGGGAGGAAAGACAGCTGGTGAATTTACTCACATTGTATCCCCAGGGCCTAGCACTGTGCCCACCGTAGAGTATTTATTCAGTATTGTTATATTAAACAAACAGACTTGGAGGGAGGAGATACATCTCCTCTCTGCTCATGCTCCTCTGAGCTCCACATTAGCATCTCTTGCACTGCCCTCCACAGCCTTCTGGTCAGAGAAGGGAGAAGAGAGTTATCAAACTGGCCCTGTAAAAACATTCCCTTCCCCCAGGCTGCTCCCTGGGCTGAGGCCGTAAGGCCCAGGCAGTGTCCTCTTATCTTTGTGCAAGGCGGTTCCTTATACAGGCTCTGGGTACAGTTGCTGGTATTGTCCATGGATGGTCATCGTAGGCACTGTTCTATGGTTTGAATTGCCACAATCTGGACTTGGGGGAATCTGTCACACATCTTGGCTTTTCTTCAAGCTACCAAGGTCAGATAAGAATGGAAGATAAGTCCCTTTTCACTCAAGTCTCCTTGCTTTGTCTAGAGGTTCAAATATTGGGTGCCGTTCAGAAATACATTTGACTCCAAAAGAAAAAGCATTCATTTACTTATTCAATCAGTTACCCTATATAATAAAAGGCTAATATGCAAATTAACTGAATAGCAGAATGTCCGGTCACTATGACGTGCACTGACCACCAGGGGACAGACACACAATGCAGGAGCTTCCCCCTGGTGGTCGGTGCGCTCCCACAAGGGGAGTGCCACTCAACCAGTAGCTGGGCTCACCAGAAGCCTCTCCTGCCTTTGTGACAGAGCTAAAGATGTCCGATTGACAGCTTAGGCCCCCTCCCCACTCTAAGCTGTCAGTCAGACATCTTCTGAGGGCTCCTGGTCTCTGAGATGGTGCAGACCAGGCTGAGGACCCCCCCCCCCCCCCAATAAATCAATTTTGTGCACCGGGCCTCTAGTTTATTCAATAAATATTCAACAACAACCTACTCTGCCAGGTATTTGCTGGGTACAGAGGCAAAGAAAAGAGAATGGTCCCTTTCCTCATAAACACACATTCATTTCAGCAGTTAACAGGCAATGACCATCTATATAAAATGACTCCTTTTAGGCCAAAAGGCACATGAAAACATGCTCAAAGTCACTAATTATCCGAGAGGTGCAAATCAAAACAACAATGCGGTACCATCTCACACCTGTCAGAATGGCCAACATCAACAAATCAACAAACGACAAGTGTTGGCGAGGTTGCGGAGAAAAAGGAACCCTCGTGCACTGCTGGTGGGAATGCAGACTGGTGCAACCACTGTGGAGAACAGTGTGGAGTTTCCTCAAAAAACTGAAAATGGAACTCCCATTTGACCCAGTAATCCCACTTCTAGGAATATATCCCAAGAAACTAGAAACACCAATCAGAAAGGATATATGCACCCCTATGTTCATAGCAGCACAATCTACAATAGCCAGAATTTGGAAACAGCCTAGGTGCCCGTCAGCAGATGATTGGATCCAAAAACTATGGTACATCTACACAATGGAATACTATGCTGCCATAAAGAAGAAGGAATTCTCATCATTTGCAGCAACCTGGATGGAATTGGAGAGCATCATGCTGAGTGAAATAAGCCAATCAACGAAAGAGAAACACCACATGACCTCACACATCGGTGGATGATAAAGATCTTTATAAACTGATGAACCAAGAGACAGATATAGAGAAAGTAAAGCAACAGGCAGACTGTCAAATTACAGTGGGGAGGGTAGGGATATCAGGGGGAGATAATAGATCAACCGAAGGACTTGTATAAATGCATATAAGTACAACCAATGGACATAAAACTATGGGGATGGAGGGGATGTGTGGGAGGGAGGGAGGGGGGCAATAAAAAAAAAATCAAGAAAATATGTAAAAAATAAATAAATAAATAAATAAATTAAAATAAAATAAAATAAAATAAAATGATGGCACTGAACATAAACATGTTAAGATATATCACTAGCACATCATTATATTTTATTTAAATATGCTGATATAGTAGGTACAAATATGCTCAAGAACTCTCATAATAAAATAAAATTATTGGGGAAAAAAAATAAATAAAATAAAATAAAATGACTCCTTTTAGTGGAGGGTAAATCCTGGGCACAATGGAAGCATATCGGAAGATCACCTCTCTATGTGGCTTAAGGCGGGCTTCCTAGGGACAACAGATTTCTAAATCTCAGAAGGAAAGGATGGGTGGGAGTTGGCTTTGGTGAAAGTATGGAGGGGTGGAGTGGGGGAGAAAGTGTTATGAGGGAAGGGATCAGTATTGGATGAGCACTCTTCCAAATGACTGAAGCCAGAGGCTAAAATTCAGGGAGATGAGTTTTGAGAAGCTCTAGGGGCCAAACTTCGAAGGGCTGGTACTCCATGTTAATTATTTCCACTGAATTTCCTTTGGGAGCTAAGGGAAGTTTTCAGTATCAAAGTGCAGGGCCAGATTTGTATTTCAGAGAGTATGCGGAGACTGGGATGTAGAGAGAGAGGGAGGCAGAGCGTTAGGAGGCTGTGGTAGAAGCCGTAGTGTATCATTGTCTTGGTGGCTGTGAAGGAGGATAGGGGATTCCTCTCTCTGTTTTAGCATACAAAGAAGAGTTGCCCTTCTAGAAAGAAGTTCTACTATTTTATTATTTAAAAAAATCTTTGTTGAAAATATTATATACATCCACTCTCCAAGCTCCCCCTCCCCCTGCCATTGACCTCTTCTAGCCTGCTCCCCGCCCTCCCCTCCCCCGCCCCAGGCCTTCACCATCTTATTGTATGTATCCATGGGTTATGCATATATGCATATGCAAGTGCCCCCCTTTCTGTTTTAGCATACAAAGCAGATGAATGTATTATATTAAAAAAAAAAAAAAAGCTGTGGTGCATTTACACAATAGAATAGTACGCAGCTATAAGAAAGGAAGAACTTTTACCATTTGCAACAGCTTGGGTGGACCTGAGAGAAGTTCCACTATTTTTAGTGAGATTGGTTGTCTGGTTTTTGAATGGGCACTCTAAACCCAGCACTGGGCAGGTCACACCTGGGGAAAGAAAAAAGTGGCTCCAGCATGTGTAAAACATACTTCCTGGCCTCCTGGGCTGCAAGGAGAACCCCCAGAGATAAGAGATCTCTGGGGGCTGGGGAAGGAGTCTGGAAGGGTAAGAAGTATGTATATCCATAGATACAACTGAGCAAAGATATCTAGATGGGAAGAATCACACATGTCTGTGTATGCCTATGTTTTGGTAATATGAAGAATGAATAAAGGCTAATTCCAACATCAAGAGTATTCAGATATGGTACACAGAGTCAGTTCCAAGAAAACAGCTCTATTTCGTCCTGGATGTAATTTGGAATGAGCCAAGTAGCATGGATGACATCGATATTTGGAATGATAAATAGTGCTTTTCTGGTTGTACGCAAGAACAATAGGCCATGTGAGGGACTGGATCCGGAAGTGGGGCTGGAAACCATCATCCTGCCCTGGCTTTCATGTGGTAGTTCCCAAGTCACTTGAGAGGGGAGGACCTCAAAGTCACGCACTGCTATGTCCATCCTGTGGAATGAAGCCAAACCGTGTGAGCTTGGTTGATGTTCTTCCTTTGCACCCTGTCCTCCCCACTTTGTTCTTCATCCTTCCCTGTCACTAGTCTTCCTCCCCCTTCTGCATAGTGCTCAGGATCCACCCGGCCCTGCCCTCAAACCCTGTCCTAAATGAACATCACTTGTCTAATTCCATCCCCCCCATCATGCTCTTTTCCCCTCTTACTTACAAAAAACTCTTGGAGTTTTAGAGTAATCACCCGTTTTTATTTCCTCATCATTCATTCAGGCCCTTGCTTTCCCGCTTTTCTTCATCTCTGGCAAACTGGCATCCACCAAGGACTTCTTATTCTCCAAAACATAACAACTTCCTCCTGATGACCTATCTATCTGTCATCTATCTATTTATCTGTCAATCATCTATTTATCTAATCTACCCCTCCCCCCCCCATCAGAGAAGATTGCCCAGTAGTTCTTAAAACTTCCCCCTTTTGACTTCTCTCGCACTGAACTCTCTGAGTCCCACTCATTCTCTTGCCTCTTCCACTCTCCAATATCCTCTCCTTCCCCTCGGTTTCCCCTTTTCCATTAGCCCTCAGCATCTCCTGCAATGGTGTGTGCTGTTACTCCAGTGCCGATAGTTCCAGGTCTGTCACTCCAGCTCTACAATCCCAGTGAGTCTTGTTTCCAGCCACTTGCGCAGTGCCTCCAAAAGGCTTTCCTGTCAGCTCCCCAAGTTGAATTCTTGCTAACGTGTTTTAAGGTGCTGCTCCTCCTGACTTCCCACTTTTCACTGATGGCACCAGCCCACTTCCAGTCACACTGGCTCAAAAACCCCACGTTTATTGCTGACTCCTCTCCCTCGTCCCCCAAGAATTGCTAATTCTGTTAAGTCCCTCCCCTCTCCCCCTCCCATTCTATCCATCTTACTACAACCTGAGTATAGATTTGGTGACTTGCTACATAATAATGACGATAATAGCAATTATTGTTATTAAAGCAGCCAGCATCTGTGTGTGTGTGTGTGTGTGTGTGTGTGTGTGTGTGTGTACCACCTGGCAGCTATTCTGTTGCAGAATGCTTCTTGACCTGTAGTAAGTAGTTGCTATGATACTATAAAAATAGCTTTCTGACATCTTTCCAACTTCAGCCTCCCCCTCCAATTAATGTTCAGGCCTGTTACAGGATTCCTCTCCTAAAACGTCCTTCTAGGCTTGTCATTTTCCAGAAAAAACAAACAAACAAACAAACCCTTGAAGGGCCTCCCAATATTTGCAGCAGTCCCAACTGCTCATATTCAAGGCCCTCCGTGGCATGGCTCACCACGCCATGTCTGGTCTCACATTTTCCATTTTCCATGGGGCACCTCGGTAAACTTGGCCTTTTTCCTTCTGTGCTTTATTCACGGTGTACCTTTCACTGAGAACCCACCTGCCCGTTACTGTCCAATACAAACGGCTCTTCCTGATGGGGAGGCTTCCTCCGAATTTTGAGAGCACAGCATCTATTTTTCATGTGGTCCTTACACCTATTGAAATGTGGGGGAGGAGGTTATTTGTTGTTGTTTTTGCTTGGGCTCACCCCACCTCCTGGACCAAGTGCTTTTTCTTTCCCCTACTCCCTGTTGCAATGATACCTGAAACACATGGGGTATTCACTGGAAAATAAAGGAGCAAATAAATGAGTAGTAACCTGCCTCACTTTTCAAAAAAATATTTATTGCTGAGATTATTACAAATGTCCTTCCTTTTTCCCCCCATAGCTCCCCTCCACCTGGTTCCCACCCCACCCCAGGTCTTTGCCACCCTATTGTCTGTGTCCATAGGTAATGCATATATGCATATAAGATCGTGGTTTAATTTCTTCCTGCTCCCCACTCCCTCTCCCTTCTGAGATTCCTCAGTCTGTTTCATTTCCATGCCTCTGATTCTATAATATTTTATTCACCTGTTTATTCTGTTCATTAGATTTCTATTCATTTGGTTTTAGATTCAGTTGTTGATAGATATGTATTTGTTGCCATTTTGTTGTTCATATTTCTTATCTTTTTTCTTCTTCTTCCTCTTCTTAAAGAATACCCTTCAGCATTTCATATCATACTGGTTTGGCGGTGATGAACTCCTTTAGCTTTTTCTTGTATGTGGAGCTCTTTATCTGTCCTTCAATTCTAAATGATAGCTTTGCTGGGTTGCATAATCTTGGTTAAATATTCATCACTTTGAATATTTCTTGCCACTCCCTTCTGGCCTGCATAGTTTTTTGTTTTTTTAACTTCTTTTTAAAATTTTTATATATTTTTATTGATTTCAAAGAGGAAGGGAGAGGGATAAAGAGATAAAAGCATCAATGATGAGAGAGAATCATTGATTGGCTGCCCCTTGCACGTTCCCTTCTGGGGAGATGGAACCCACAACCCCAGCATGTGCCCTTGACCAGAATTGAACCTGCGACCCTTTAGTCCCAAAGGCCAATGCTCTATCCACTGAGCCAAACCGACTAGGGCAGGCATGCATAGTTTTTGTTGAGAAATCAGCTGACAGTTATATAGGCACTCCTTTGTAGGTAACTAATTGTTTTTCTCTTGGTGCTTTTAAGATTCTCTCTTTGTCTTTAGCCCTTGGCATTTTAATTATGATGTGTCTTGGTGTGGTCCTCTTGTTTGACGTTCTCTATGCTTCCTGGACTTGTACATATATTTCTTTCACCAGGTAGGGGAAGTTTTCTGTCATTATTTCTTCAAATAGGTTTTCAATATCTTGCTCTCTCTCTTCTTTTGGCACTCCCATAATTCAGATGTTGGTACACTTGAAGTTGTCCCAGAGGCTCCTTACACTGACTTCATAGTTTTGGATACTTTTTTCTTTTTGCTCTTCTGGTTGGGTGTTTTTTGCTTCCTCATATTTCAAATTGTTGATTTGATTCTTGGGATCCTCTAGTCCAGTGGTCGCCAACCTTTCAGACTTCATGGACCCCAGTGGTTCGAGGACTACTGGTTGGCAACCGCTGCTCCAAAGGCTTCCTTTAATCAGTGGTCGCCAACCTTTAGGACCTCACGGACCAGCAGTGGTCTGTGGAACTCTGAAATATTATTCTTTATTTCAGTCAGTGTATGCTTAATTTCTGACTGGTCCTTTTCCTTTTTTTTTTTTTTTTTTTTTTTTTTTTTTTTTTTTTTTTTTTTTTTTTTGCCATTCTTGCTAAGATTCTTGAAAGTCTCACTAAGTCCCTTGGAGGTTTCTAGAAGATTCTTGAATAACTTTATAATTGTGGTTTGAACTATATATCTAGTAGTTTTCTTTCTTCCATTTCTTTTATTTGTGACATGTTTCTTTGTCTGCTTTTGTATGCATTTTGGCTGCTTCCCTGTGTTGGTTTCTATGTATTGGTAGAGCTGCTATGTCTCCTTGAGTTGATAGAGTGGCCTTGTGTACTAGGTGTCCTATAGGGCCCAGTGGCTCAACCTCCCCAATCACCTGAGGTGGACACTCTAGGTGTACCCCTTTGTGGGCTGTATGCACAGTTTTGTTGTAGTTGAGACTTGATTGCTATTGGTGTCACTGGGAGGAATTTATCTCCAGGCCAATTGGCTGAGGGGACCAGATGCTAATAAAGTGGGAGAGCTGCTGGTCTCCCTATGTAGCAGGTCTTGCTTCAGTGGGGCTTTTGTGCTCACTGAGTCTGCCCCTTGAGTGTGTCGCTTATGGATGTGTAGAGCTGTAATCTGGTATGGTCTGTCTGACACTGACCACTGGGTACACTGGCTTTTGGGTCTCCAGGAAAGAATACATCCAGCCAATGCTTGGGGCCACCCATCAGAGCTAAAGAGAGATCTGTAGATTCCTCCTTTTTGTATGGGGTTTTGGAAGTGCCCAGACGAGACCCAGCTGTGAACCAAGGCAGGCTGGTCCTGGTGCTGGGTCTTGGGCCTTTTTATTGATAGGTTTGGGACTCTTTGTCCCAGCTGCAGCTTGTTTGACAGGTTTTAGCCTGAGCAGCTGGTGTAAGCAGCTTGAGTGGGGTTGTAAATTGGGTGGGGTGAGGTCTCAGGGAATCACCAAGGCGGAGCAAACAGAAATGGCTGCCCTTCAGCCCTGTGACCAGGAAGGTACTAGCATAGGGCCAATGACTGCTGTGAGCACCTCTGGGAGAAAGTCACCCCTGAGTTCCTGCCCCCATGCCAGACAGTCCAGTTTCTCCTCATATGTGTCTGGGTCCCCCATTGCCTCACCTAGCACTGGAGCTCAGAGGAAGCAGGACCTTGTAAGTTCAATTTGTGGTGCCGGCCTTTTAAGAGGAGCAGCTGGGTCTCCAGCAGCCTCTATGTCACTGAGCCCCAATCCACACTGGTTTTTACAGCCCATAGTTCTTACTGCCCATAGGAACTTCTCTTTACAGCTCTGGGACCCTGGGCTGGGGATTTGGTGTGAGGCTGGGACCCCTTGCTCCTCTGGGCAACCTCCAAAGACGATCTCCCTCCCAATTAAAATAGTGACCCCTGTGGGTGCCCAGGCCAGCCCGTTCCATACCTCTGAGTCTCCTACCAGTCTTAGTGTGCTTTATTCTTTACTTCTCTAGTAGGACTTTCATTCAGTCAGCTTTCTGGTGGTTCTGGATGAGGATTCTGTATTTTAGTTGTAATTTTGATATGGTTGTGGGAGGTGGCAAGTACAGGTATTTACCTACACTGTCAACTTGGTTCTCTCTCTCCTGCCTCACTTTTGATGCAGGTGAAACAAGGTCAAGAAAGCAGGGGGTGTCTATGCCATTTATCAAAAAAGAGGCCAGTGGTGGAGTAAAAAAATCAAGCGAGGAACAGGCAACGAGGTGTCACGGAAACAGCGCTGAACTGGTGGTGAGAAGGTTATGTTTTAGTCCTTATCTTTCCTGACAATCATAGGCAAGACCCACTTATGCTCTTTGGGCCTTGCATTCCTTATCTATCAAAGAGGTTATGTTGGATGTGTTGACTTTTAAGCAACCTCCCTGGCCTGACAGTTCTGTATGGTGAAGCTTGTTCCACACTCAGTGGATTGCCTCCTGCTAAGATACTTTTAGTGCCAATAGTACCTTCTACCTGCAATTTGAAGCTCCCAGTTTATCTGTTGTCCCATCGGATCTGTAATGGTCAACATGCCCAGCCACCTTGACTGTCTGAGGGTGAGGGACCCCAAGCTGGCTAAGTGCCCTGATGCCCCTAGGTTGGCACTGCCATGTGGAGTCACTGCCCTCCCCCACTGCAACACTCTAAGGCATTCCCAGAATGCCTAGTGGTGCTCTAGGCCCCCAAAGGCTCCAGCCAGTCCTGCCTCTACTTCTGAGCTTCTGTCATTTCTTTTCCATCCAGGAAGGATGCATTTAGAGCCCTGTAGATTCTGTGTGGAACCACTCTGCTCAGTAGTTATCCAGGGGCCCAGCCCACCGGCTGGAAGAGTCATCCTGAGCCAGTGCTTCCAGGCTCTCAGAAGGAATTAATCAGAGTATCAACTTCAGGGAGAATCATTAGAAGAGTGGGGAGTGAGCACAGCAGCAAATTCAGTGGTAGAGCTGCTGAGAACCCTAGGCATCTGCTCCTACCCACTCTTGTGAAAGAGGGGTGCAGGGAACCCTCATAGTTGATTGTACCAGAAAATACCCTAGCCATGTCTCAGAGAGGTGACTTTGACTGCTTGCCAGCATCCATTTGTTCTTCATTCAGGCAATGATATAAGTTAATCCTGTTATTTCAACACCTAAAAATTAAGAGAAATTAAATGGCATTAAAATAAAGCAAGCTCCTGGAGAATGAGCTGAGGAAAAGGAATATAAAGGCAGCTAATCACCAGCTGCCCTCTGGGTGGGTAACAGGGCAGAAGGGTGTTGGCACTCTCTCTATGGGTGACCACAAGAGCTAGGGCCCAGGTGCTTCCCTCTGGGGAACAGGCAGGGTCAGGAACAGTGCCCCCTAAGGTTGTCCTGACCCAGCCTGATTTCCTTGTAGGGGCAGGGGATGATTGTTCCTGGTCCTTGCTGACATGACACTGCTTTAGGCCTGGTGGAAGGAGACCTCTGGCAACCAGGGGACCAAAGCTTGGTTCTGGATCCATTAATTGTTGACATGGAGACTCTTGGCAATTAACTGAGCTACGGTTTCTTCATCTGTACGAAGATCCTTACAAGAGGATTAAATGAAATCATGTGAGTGAGAAGGCCTTTATAAACGATTGGCACATAGAATTGCTTGATATTTATTGAATTAACAATGCACTATAAATATGGGTTATCATTATGCCACACACTGTGGAGAAAAGGTGCCAATGAGAGGCCTGCAGCAGAGGAAGGAATTGTGTTTTGTAACAACTCAGAATTGCCACCCACAGACTATGTGGTCCTGTTGATTTGCTGAATGAACAAAACTGCCTGCTGTCTGAGGTCTGGCTTTCACCATTGACCTCTCCCAGCAATTCTGAAGTCTTCCCTCACAGGTGCATCTGTCCACACTTAATCCTGCAGACTTAACATTGATCCGCTCGACAAGTACCGGCATTCACTCTGCTTGGTTCCATTCATACTGTGGTCAGCAAAGGGACACGTTTCCTTCTATCATAGAGTTTGTATTCTGTGACAGAGCAGTGGACAAGTAGAAACAGTGACGAGCTCAGCAAGTGATATGAAAAGTGGTGACAGTGTTGGGGAGCAGACACAGGATCACCTTTAGATCAGAGGAGTGGGGGAAGCCTCTGAGAAAGGGGCGACTGAGACATGAATGCAACTGAAAAGGTGACCTACGGCGATCTTTCTGTAAGGGTGTTCCAAGCAGAGGGAACAGTCAGTGCCAAGGTCCAAGGGCAGGTGCTTGCTTGGTGTATTCTGGAAACTTAGAGGATTCCACCTCCATCGGAGTGGAAACTTAGAGGATTCCACCTCCATCGGAGTGGCAGGAGTTAAGGGCCGTGGGTTAGGAGTCCAGTAAGGGCGTGGGAGTTTCTTCAGGAGGAGGAGTTGCAAAGAATGGCATGATCTATTAGATTTACATTTAAAAGACATTTTTGGCTGTTTTGTGGCAAGTAGACTGTAAGAGATGGGGCAAGAGGGGAAGCTACTATAGTAGTCTAGATGTGAGGTATAATGTGAATCTCCGGCAGCTAGATCCGAGTGGGTCAAACCGTTGGCACTCATAAATATGGGAGCACATCTAGGCAGAAATGATCCTCACGGAATCTACAACTGTGATGGGCACATAGCAAGTGCCCAATGAACAAATCCGTAGGCAGAACCAGGCTTTCTTGTAGTCACTCTAGGACTTGAGTTCATCTCAATATTTTGGAGCTTTTAAAAATACTTTTTAGTTCTGTCCAGGTGGCTCGGTTGACTGGAGCATTGTCCTATACACCAAAAGGGTGTGGGTTTGATTCCCCCTCAGGGCACATACCTAGGTTGCGGGTTCCATCCTTGGTTGGGGTACCTACAAGAGGCAACTCATTGCTGTTTCTCTTACACCAAATGTTTCTCTCTCCCTTCCTCTCTCTCTAAAATCAATAAAAACATGTCCTCAGGTGAGGATTAAAAAAAAGCTTTTATTTTATTTTTTTTATTTTTATTTTTTTTTATTTTTTATTTTTTTGGTAGCAGTATTTCATAGGGGCAGTACCTCCCATGAGTTCATTTTCTTCTTTGCGAAACTGTGTTCTTCTTTGAAATAGACATGAGAAATCCACCTCCATGATGCTTTCAGCTAGTGTTCATGACTCCCAGAACCCACATTCAGATACTGATCTTCTGTACTTTTCTTTGCACTTCTCCACGGCAGAGACCTGCATCTCCAGAGCTTATCATCGTCTGGACTATTGAATCAACAAATAGTTATGGCGATGAGACTGCACTCTGGTGCCTTGCTTGAAGTCCAGAGCCTTCCTGCTGTCTCCCTGGAGCGCCCAGAACTCTCACTGGCCTCATTGATCTCACAGTCACAGGACATTCCTGAAGCCAAACATGTATCGACGTTCAATGGTTTTTTTTTTTATGTTGATTCCATCAGCTTCCATTTCTTTGGGCCTGGAGATCCCTGAATGAGGAGGAACTTTGCAGGCCCATTGGGATGATGAAGGTGCCTGATACAAGGTGCCTAAAGGTCCTTGCTATGCCTCTTAATTCCTCTTTTACCATCATCTTCTGTTTTCAATTGGTCTCCAGCATGTATTGATTCTACTTTTTTTTTTTTTAAATAAGTTTTTATTTTTCATATTATTACAAATGTTCCCTTCCCCCATTTCTCTCCTCCACCAGGTTCCCACCCCACCCTCTGCCCTTTCCCCTCTCCCCATTGTCCTCATCCATAGGTGCACAGTTTATGTTCAGTCTCTTCCCACGCCCCCCTCTCCCCTTTTCCCCAAGAATCATCAGTTCACTCCCCTTCCATACCTCTGATTCTATTATATTCAACAGTTAATATTGTTCATCAGATTTTTTTAATTTCCTTGGTTTTTAGATTCACTTGTTGATAATTACGTATTTGTTGTTCATAATTTTTATCTTTGTTTACTTTCTCTTCTGAAAGAACCCCCTTCAGCAATTCATATAATTCTGGTTTGGTGGTGATGAACTCCTTTAGCTTTTTTTTATTAGTGAAGCTCTTTATCTGGCCTTCGATTCTGAGTGATAGCTTTGCTGGGTAGCTTATTTTTGGCTGTAGGTTCTTGCTATTCATCACCTTGAATATTTCTTGCCATTCCCTTCTGGCCTGCATGGTTTCTGTTGAGAAGTCAGCTGACAGTCGTATAGGTGCTCCTTTATAAGTTACTACCTTCTTTGCTCTTGCTTCTTTTAGTATTCTCTCTTTATCTTTTGCTCTTGGAATTTTAATAATGATGTGTCTCGGTGTGGTCCTCTTTGGATTCCTTTTGTTTGGAGTTCTGTGCGCTTCCTGGACTTGTAAGTCAGATTCTTTCACCAGGTGGGGGAAGTTTTCTGTCACTATTTCTTTCAGTATGTTTTCGATATCTTGCTCTCTCTCATCTTCTGGAACCCCCATAATTCTGATGTTGGTTCGCTTGAAGTTGTCCCAGAGGTTTCTTACATTATCTTCAATTTTCTGGATTCTCTTGCCTTCTAGCTTCTGTGGAGGAGTGTCTTCTGGCTCTTTATGTTCCAAATCTTTGACTTGATTCTTGCGATCTTCCCTTCTGTTTTTAGGACTCTGTAGAATATTTTTTATTTCAGACAATGTATACTTTATTTCTTGTTGATCCCTTATCATTTCTTGTTGACTCCTTATTAATTCTAGTTGATCTCTTTTCATATCCTCATAGGCCTTATCCATCTTTTCTAGGAAATTCTTGAAAAACCTTATAAGCGTAGATTTGAACTCTATATCCAGACGCTTTTTGTCCTCCATTTCTTTCGTTTGTGATCTATTTTGTTGTCGCATTTCGCAGTTACAGATGGGACGGGGTTTCAGGGTGGAGCCTGCAGCTTTGGCTTCCGTCAGCCCCGCCCTATGCGGGTCCTTCAGTGCTCGCTGCCGGCGCCTCTGAGAGAAAGGTGCCCTCAATTTTCGCCTGCTGCCAAACAGTCTATGCTCTCCCACAATGAGCCCGGTATTGGGGTTCAGTTCAGTTGGAAGTGGAGTTGGAGGTGGCGTTCACAGCAG
Organism: Pipistrellus hanaki; assembly: GCF_964339955.1. Taxonomy (NCBI): domain Eukaryota; kingdom Metazoa; phylum Chordata; class Mammalia; order Chiroptera; family Vespertilionidae; genus Pipistrellus; species Pipistrellus hanaki. The sequence goes on from NC_140503.1 coordinate 24,621,502, forward strand.
TCTGGAGCCCCAGTCTCCTTCCCGTCAGGGCAATCCCGCGGCACAGCCGACCGTCCCTTCTCTGGGCGCTGTGTGCGCGCCTCCGGGACCTCCTTTCTCCGCTACCCCGGGGTTCCGACTTACAGCCCAGCTCCCTATGGCTGAGCCTGAGTTCCCGGGGTCTGGCCCAGATCTGGGGTTCAGAGCAGTCAGGGGCCCAGCACAGTCGGAGTTTTATCTCCTTTCCGCTAGGGAACGCCCGCCAGGCACTCGGCCTCCCTCCTCTCCGGCTCCGTCCTCTCCGCGCGCCGCGTGTCTCCGTACCTTAGGCTTTTACAGCTCCTCCGTGCTTCCTTCTGGTTTTCTCCTTGCTTCTTGTTGTAGGATTTCCAGTCAGTCGACTTTCCTGTAGTTCTGGGTAATGTCCATTTTATATTTTAGTTGTATTTTATTAAAATTGTTGTGTGCGGCTGCGGCTAGTTGCCTACCCGAGCAGCCATCTTGGCTTCTCTCCGGCACTCTTTTTTGATTCTACTTTTGAAAGAGCTCTTAAATCCACTCCTTCCTCAGCAGGCCTGCACTCCTTGCCTCTGCTTAGGTTCTGATCACGTCTCTCTCAAAGGCCGTGAGAGACTCTGAACTAGTCTTTCTGCCTCCAACTCTTTCCCTGCTTTATTCACCTACACAAGGTCCATGCTGTCATCACTCTACATCTGCTATTCAAAGGGAAAACATTGATATTATCCCTCCTCTGATCAAAAACTTTCAGTGGTTCCTGATTGCCTCCAAGATGATGCCCTAATTCCTTCGCTGGGCATACAGGCCTTTTTCTGACCTAGTCCTCACCTTTGCAGCTTTTTTCAAATGCCTTGTCCTTTACCCACCCGGCTCATCCAGGCTGTCATTCTCTTTAGCCTGGGCTTTGTTACCATTGTGTGAGATGCACTGGCTTCTACCCAGTTCACTCCTGTTCATTCTCCAGATCCTAGGTCTAAAGTTACCTGGTTCATGGACTGGCCCTGACAATCTCAGGCAGCCTTAGAGCTTTCTTCCTCTGAGCTTGTTGGTGCATTGCAAATGCTTCCAAACCTAATCCTTGTTTTGTTGTAATTGGTTTTCTGTCACTGTTCTCCAGTGAAGTGTGTTCCTAGTCAGGAATTATATTTTGTTCATCTTACTGAAATTTGAAAAACATTGCTCATAGCATCCCTGACAGATGGGATGCTCCATTTGAACACTGCCAAGAGTGGGAAAAATTACTGGATGTTATGCCTTCTATTTTTGCATACTTTAATCAATTATCTATTCATTCAATAAATAAATATTGAACACCTACTACATAGCAGGCACTGTTATAGGCACTGGGGATACATAAATACCAAACAGACAAAAATTTCTACCTTCTAGGAATTTTTATGTAGTTATTTGTTTGTTTGTTTGTTTGTTTGTTTTGAGTGTGCAAAAAAATGAGTTGGGTGCATTTTTCCAGTATAATTTAGTGAAAGCCAACCTGTGACATACAGACTGGGTTTCATGCAAATGCATGCATGTATGCATGAATAAATAAATGAACAAAATGAATGAACAAACAAAGAAGCCCCGAGGAAAAGTGTGGCCGAGTTAACCTAAGACATTATCCTTAAAGAAAAACAACTAGAAACATGTCTTGCTGAACATGGATGAGTAGCATCATATTCCTGTGAAGATTAGGGAACCCTGGGTCTTCTACATTTCTTTAGTAAAAGTGTAAACCAAGCAGACAGCAGGCTTAGGGAGAAACAGAGGGAAAATCTACTTATGTGAGTAGGGAGTTGATGCTGACTATCTTTGGCAAGGTATGAAAGTGAGAGTGCAGGAGGATAGGATGTTTGTTCATTGCCCAGATTAGAAAGGCTTTGTGGGACCCATTTGTGAGTCAGCTCATGATACACCGAGAGTCCTTTTCCTGGTCCAAAGAAAGTCCCTAATGGTTGGAATCTCTGAGATGCAAATGTATCGTAGGCTATGTTCCTTGTCTTCTCTCCCTGGATTCTCCAGTTTGGGTGTACTCAAAATCAACCAAGGAACTTTTTTTAAAAAAAACAACTAAATATCTAGGCTCCCCTCCCAGAGAGTCTAAAACTTAGGTCTCGAGTAGGATCCAGCTGTCTGTCTTTTTTAGAGCTTCAAAGTTATTCTAATGCACAACCTCTCTAGCATGTGGACCTACTGCTGGTAGTGCCTCCGCCTTGGAGGATGACTTGAATGCAGATATAAATCCAGCAGTGGGAGAAGTGGAACTTAAGTGGGCAAAGCCCTTCCTTTTCCCATTTCTCTGGCCCACCCTGTCACCGTTTGTGCCTCCCCAGATCTATTAAGGTCTTGCATAGGGCAAAATGGTCTGGCTTCCACAGAGCCTGGTAAACCTAAAGAATCATAGAATCAACAAGGCTTTGAAACCTAGACTTTTAGGGGAGGCATAGGAGATTAACAGTCTTTGGTAATAGATAAACCAAGTTTCACAGCCCAGCGGTGTCCCTCGCTCAGCTAGTGGACCTTTGGTGAATTATCTGTCTTTGAGCCCAAGACTCCTCATTTCTAAAACAGACAGCAATCTCTGTCTTATTGTGGGGTCCTTAGGGATTAAATAACAGCTATAAAAGTGCCTAACACAGTGCTGGCCATAGAGTAGGTACCAAATGAGTAGATGTGACTTTTGCTGTCATTTTTAAAGTCCTGAACACAAGGAGATGGAGGCCTGCTGGTGCCTGGACCATTCAGGGGGGTTCCACTGGGATGGTAGTGCCTGGGAAAATGTCAGCAGGGTTCCATGAAGTTGTCATGTTGTTTGGATGCCACAAGGGTTTGAGGGGCTTTGGGGAAGGCAAAATAGTACAGTTGCATGAAATCGGAGAATCAGGAACAGTCAAATATTGTATCATGTACTATGGCAAGATTCTCTGTGTTCTAAAGCCATGATGCATTGCAGCCACTGACCACATGGTTGAAGGAGCTGTGTAGCAACCAACCTGAGAGCTCAGAGCAGCTCGAGAAAAAGATATCACTTCCCATGACATCATTGTAATCTATTACTCCCGTAATTACTTGCTTGTCTCTGTCCCTCAGAAGATGAACTCTCTAAGGTTGGGGATATAGTATAGCTCATCCATGGCTGTATTCCCAATCACCAGCACATCTGCTTGGCCCCAAATGGGCATTGAAAGAGTAGCTGTTCAAAAAATGGACTTGATCCAAGGAGCTTTTGGTAAATCCAGAAGGTAGGCCCTCCTTGACTTTCTTTTGGGCTCCCCTTTTCTACCACCCAATCTTAACTTACTCTCTTATCCACTGAGGTCTCTTGGGGAGTCTCAAGTCTGTACCTGGCTCTCACATTACTCAGGCCCAACTCAACTGTGTCTATCCCTTCTTTGCCTTTTGAGAGACAGGCTGCCTGCACTCAAAGCATCTTTGTCTTAATGGAACTGTGGAGATCATCCAGCCTGATATGAATTTTTCTGGATAGGGAAGCTAATGCCCCGAGAGGTTCACAGACTCTTCAAAGTCTCACAGCTTGCTGAGGCATGGCTGGGAAGAAAATTCTTTCCCCCTGCTTTCACATTTGGGGCTCTTTCACTGCTCTAGGCTGCCCTGGAGTATGCAGAGCCTCCATTCTTGTGGTGAAGCCTCCATTTCCAGAAAGACTCTCCCTGCCCTCTCCAGGACCTTGCTCAAAGACTCCCCTAAACCCTAAGTACATATCCAGCACGGTTAAAACCATGTGTTCTGGAGTAAGGCTTCCAGAATCAAATACTTATTTTTCTACTTAATAACTGTGATCTTGGGCAAACTAATCTTTACGAGCTCATATTTGCTTGTCTGTAAAAAGGCATGATGATAATAGTACTTCCTTTGCTATAAAGATTCAAAGAGATAATGCACAAAAAACAGCTTCGTTACGTTTTCCTCCTGAGATGCAAGTTCCAGTGGTGACAACCAAACCGCCTAAGCAGCTGAGGTCACATATTTCCCACTCTTGGAAGTGCAAGGGACTTAGTTCCTGTGTTTCTGGCGCGGGGGTAGGGGGGAGAACATGGCCATAGAAAGAGAGGGCTCTGCACTGACCCGCATGCTCTGTAGACAGAGGAAGTGACGAAGATGCAGTGCTCTTGGACTCGAGTGACACGTTGGATCCAGTGCAGCCTGACTGCACCTAAAATTTTAGTGTAAATTGGCTGTGATGCCTGTGTAGGAGCCCAGATTTAGAAGCAGAGAACGACTCTACACAAACTGGTGACAGCCCTGGAGCAGTGTTCCTATTGGAGAAAGTGGAGGGCGTAGCAGAGGGAGAATTTGCTCAGTCTGGCCTGGTGGCACTGTTTTATTAATGATCTGGAAGAGCAGAGGAACAGTGACTTTAATTAAATTTGCCAGTGATATTAAAAGATGTCAAGAGCTACTGCTGAGGACACAGGCACCTTGCAGATGGCCTGGGGGGTGTTCGGAAAATAATCCAGGAAGGAGATGAGAGGCCGTGGGCTGAGCTGGGGCATCCATTCAGCTGAGGAAGAGGAATGTGACATGGGTACAGAGGGTCATCATCTGCAGACTGTCTACACACTAGGCCTGCCCTCTTCATCTGTATCTGTTCTATTTCCAAAGGATTTCTAACTGATCTTCCTGCTCTGGTCTTGTCCCTCTTACAGCCATGCCTAAACCCTTTAGCTGAATTGGTTTTTTCTGAACTACAAACCAGACCATGTCATTCTTCTGTTTAAAATCCTATCATTGGCTTTTCCCTGCCCTTAGGATACCACCCCATCTTCTCAGCCTGGCATATACAATGCCATAAATTGAGCCCTCCCTGCGTGTCCAGTTTTCTGAACACTCATCCTCTGTCCCTCCCACTTCCCACAGGCCTCCTTGTAATCCCCCACACACAGCAGGCTTCCCCATGTCTTCGAGTCTTTGCTTAGGCCGTTCTCTTTGACTCGAATACCCTTCCCACTTTTTTTTTTTTTTTTTTTTGACTGAAGCTCACTCATGCTTGAAGACTCATTTCAGAGATCACCTCCATCAGCATGCCTCCCTGACTCCCCAGGCTGGTTCCGAGCCCTCCTCATGTTCTCTCTTATTATATAGTAAGTGTGCCTGTTTGTGCAGCTCTCCCTCCCTGCTGGATAGTACCCTTGAGGGCAAACCAGGTATCTTATTTTTCATTTTCCCCACCAGCCTCTAGTATCAGGCCTGGCAATTCACCTGCTTTTGTTATTTTTTGTCAACTTGAACCGATGGAAGAATATTTGGGTGGGAAACTGCATTGGACAACTAGCCAGTGTACCAAATAGCTAGTCTCTCCTGTTAGGATGTGTGGGGCTGTCATATTGTTCCTAAGACCCACAGGGGACTGGAAGCTGATGGGGGTTATGGACATTTTCTAACAAAGTGAGACATCTTAGTAAAATGGAGTGGTGAAAACCAGACCAGACCATTTTATGTCATCTCTGTGTGAGTTCTTTTTTTTTTTTTTTTTTTTTTTTTTTTTTAAGATTTATTTTATTGATTTTTTTACAGAGGGGAAGGGAGAGGGATAGAGAGTTAGAAACATTGATGAGACAGAAGCATCAATCAGCTGCCTCCTGCACACCCCCCACTGGGGATGTGCCTGCAACCAAGGTACATGCCCTTGACTAGAATTGAACCTGGACCCTTCAGTCCACAGGCTGACGCTCTATCCACTGAGCCAAACCATTTATGGCTCTGTGTGAGTTCTGATTCTCCTACTTCCTTGCTTTATAATTGGAGGAAATGACTTAACTAAGCCTTAGTTTACTAAAACTAAGGTGGAATAAAAATAGTACAAATATCACAGGATTGTTATGAAGATTAACTGAAGAAGTACTTAGCATTACCCCACAATAGTCAGTTTTAAGTGTTATTTTTGCTGTTATTAATATCTTCATCATTTGGGGTGGTTCTCAGGGATCGCTAGCTGAGTCATATTCCTGAGTATGCCTTAGGGCTGATGAAGAGCCTTCTAGAAACACTTGGGTTTCTAAGGGCTGGGATGGGCCCCCAGGATGTTGGGATCTGTTTCAATTGGTGTTGGAAGCACCATTGGCTTGGTCATGAGAGGTGTCCCTCTCCCTCCAAAACCTGAGGCAGAAACCATTTCTGGATAAGGCTGGAAAGAACAACTGGGAATTCACAGGTCATTTTTCTACCTTCAGTTCCAAAAACCTGGTGCAGGCATTTACTGGCGTCCTTCTTGCCTTGTATTCTTTTATCCTTTCCTTCAGTTCATCTGTTTTCTTAGGGAAAAGTCTTTCTAAACTGGCCTCTGATTCTGACCACATGATAGCTTATTTTCCATAGAAACTTGTTGCCACAGGTGTCCATAAGACTGAGCAGAACAAAGACCATGATCCTCCTTGACTCTCCTGGTGGGTAAGAGAAGTAGGAGTCCTTGTCCCTGTTAATCAGGATAACTGCACTACCTCAGTGTTCCGTGTCCTTTGACTGCAGAAGGCCAGCTTTCTTCCCTAACCTGTGGCTAGCCTGGCTTCCTGGGGCTGGCTGGTCTATCCAGCTGCCACCTCCTGTCACCTTGTTGGCTCTTGATCAAAGAACTGCTCCAGCTGTGCCCACCTTCTGTCTCCTCCTGCATGGGGCTTATCAGAATCTACAAGGTATGGGGTTTCCAGAGGTCAAGGCAGGGTGCCAAGATCTGTCTCTATCCATATCTCTCCAGGGTGAGTGATTGTTAAACCTGTGAATGGGGTCTCTGTGTACATCACAGATTATGAGAGCTTTTTCAATCTTTTGAATATGGATGCTGAACACCTTCAACCACTCTGCTCTTCTAGTCATTCTTGTAACTTTTTCTCTTCAGAGTGAGGTCAGAGCCCCAAACACCTGCTACGATGGATGACTCATGGGGAATGTGGGCCTCAGCACGTGGCTGCCATTCTGGGGAATAAGAAACCAAGTTAATCAACCCAGCCCTTTGGGAGGAAGGCATGCACCAAGGCGTACTATGTCCGAAGAGAACTTTTCTTTGAGTACAAGCCTTGGGAGTTTAAAGAGGTCCTATATAACCTCTAAAACAGAGTGAGAATTTGTCTATGGTATTTGTATGTTCTGTTTCTAAAACAAATGGCTCTGCTCAGATCATAAAATGGCTTTAAAGAAGGCCAGCATTGGAGTGGTGTTGGTCTGCTCAGGCTGCCATAACAAAATACCATAGACTGGGTGGCTTAAACAACAGAAATTAATTTTCTCACAGTTATGGAGGCTGGGAGTCCAATATCAAGGTGTTGGCCAATTCCGTTTCTGGCAAGAGCTGTCTTCCTGGCTTGCAGATGGCCACTTGCTATGTCTACAAAAGGTAGATTGCTCCTTCTCCCCCTCTCTCTCCCCTCTCCACCTCCATTTCCCCTCTATCCCCTCTTTTCTACCCTCTCTCTCTTTTTATAAGGTCACCAATCTTATCAGGGTAGGGCCCCACCCTGTGACCTCATTATACCTTCATTCCCTCTTAAAAGCCCTATCTCACATTGAGGCTTAAGGCTTCAACTCTTGGATGTGTGGGGGTGGAAGGGATAGACATAATTCAGTTATAGCACTGAATAAGCTTCCTTAGTGACTACATATATTTATTCCAAAAACATATACTTACTGAACACTAACTATCTCACTATTAGGATAGATACCATGATAAACAGAATAGACATAGTCTTTGCCTTTGTGTCATTCATAGTTTATTAGATAAGTTGGACATTAATCATATAATCTCACACAAAATACAGGTAACCTCAAAGCTTTATAAATGCTGTGAAAGAAAAAGAGTGTGATGAGAGAACATAACAGAAGGAGTTGGACCATTTGTGGGGGGCGAAGGAAAGTTTTCTTGAGAAGGCAACTTAAGCTATGATCTGGATTGTTAAGAATGGGGATGCAGCCGAGACCGGTTTGGCTCAATGGATAAGAGCGTCAGCTTGGGGACTGAAAGGTCCCGGGTTCGATTCCGGTCAAGGGCATGTACATGGGTTGCGGGCACATCCCCGGTAGGGGGTGTGCAGGAGGCAGCTGATCGATGATTCTCTCTCATCGATGTTTCTAACTCTGTATCCCTCTCTCTTCCTCTCTGTACAAAATCAATAAAATATATATTTAAAAAAAAGAAAAAAGAATGGGGATGCAAAGAAGAAACAGTCATTTCAGGAATGCATGGATGATGTCATGTGCAAACGTCCTGAGGTGGAAAACAACCTGATATGAAGTTCATGGTTGCTGAAGTGCAGTAAGAGAATGAGTAGCAGGAGATAAAGGGGGGAAAGAAGGAAGTGGTAGTGTAAGTCTTTGTTCTGTTTTTGTTTTTGTTTTTTTAAATATATTTCTTTATTGATTTCAGAGAGGAAGAGAGAAGGAGATAGAAACATCCATGATAAAAGAGAATCATTGATCTTTTGCCTCCTGCACACCCCCGCTGGGGATTGAGCCCACAACCCAGGCATGTGTCCTTGGCCAGAATCGAACCTGGGACTCTTCAGTCCACAGGCTGACGCTCTATTCACTGAGCCAAGCCAGCTAGGGCTGTTTTGCTTTTTAAAAACAGATTAGTGTGGCTATAAGAGGACATATACTATTAGAAAATGGCAAGAATTGGAGTGGTGAGTTCAGTTTGGTGGTTGCTGCATAAATTCATCAGGTGAGGAGTAATGGTGTTCTGGGCTGTGATGGTGGTGATAGAGACCAAGGAATAGTTCATAGGATCTAGTGCTTGATTGGATAAGGGGCAGGTCAGAGAGGAAGGCTTGAAGACTAGCAGGAGTAACTGGGTGGATGAAGGTGTTATTTTCTGAGATGGGAAACAGCAGAGGAGGAGGAGCAGGTGTGGATAGAAATGAGCATTTCTCTATTACTAGAAGTTCCCAACATGGTTATAACAATAGAAGAAAAATTGGCAAGTAGTCTTTTTTTTTTTTTTTTTTTTTTTTTTTTTTTTTTTTTTTTAAGCTATTGCATGGTAGAGGAAGAAAGGCCCTCAGCTGCTGGGGAGTCCTTGCCCTGGATCAGTCCCTGGACACACTGAGAATCTCCTGACCACCGTTTCCATCCCAGACCCCCTGAAGATGGTGAGGGGCGTAGGGAGCCCTACTTTGTTGTGCACCATCAATAAAGTTCACTGTACCCAGCCAAATAAATAATAAATAAATAAACAAATAAATAAATAAAATAAAGCTATTGCATGGTTATTTGCATTCTCATTTGACCTGAATGAGGCAATGAGTGGAAGGATGAGTCTTAGTTTCAGTTGTGTTTCTTTCCATTCTTCTGAATTCACCTTTTAATGGCTCGAAGCCTCCAGACGAGGCTGCATTTCACCCCGAAATCTTGTCTCCAGTTAAAAACATTTGAGAGCCACTTGCACGTTTTATCAATAGTGATTTCTACCACTTGGCTCTTTCAGGATTTGGTTTGGAATTTGAGTGGCTGACTGATCTTCATCTTCCTGTAACTGGAAACCAAAACTGTTTCATAAGCATGTTTTGCTCGAGGGCTAAGAGCTGCTGTGGACTGGGTCTTAGGCACAACTTATAGGACTTTGTTTTAGCTACACTGCAGGAAGCACTCACTACAGAATCAATCCTCTCGATTTTCCAAGCAATCTCAGAATTACAGATTGCCTGCAGAAGTTTTGCATTGAGGGCTCAATTACACATAGACAAGGTGTTGTTCTATTTTGGAGTTTAGCTTATGATAAGTTCAAGTCTTGCAAACCTATGTTATGCAAGATTCTTGAGTATGATAACATTGAGGTAAAGAAGACTGAAAACCCTAGAAATAGTATAAGTGGGGATGAAAATTCAGGCCATCTTTGGCCTATTTTAAGTTGATTCTTTTTAAAAATATATTTTTATTGATTTAAGAGAGGAAGGGGTGGGAGAGATAGTAGCTTCAATAATGAGAGAGAATCATTAATCAGCTGCCTCCTGCATGCCTCCTATTGAGGATCAAGGCCGAAATTTGGGCATGAGCTCTGACTGGGTATTGAACTGTGAACTCCTGGTTCATAAGTCGACTCTCAACCACTGAGCAACACCTGGGCTTAAGTTGATCTTGAGAACTCTCACAGATAACAGTAGGGTTGGGAGACAGGACAAGATGGCATCACTTATGTTTCCATTACCAATATTCCCAGCTATTTTAAGCCATTCTACAACCGAGTCTCCACCAGATGGTCCTGAGGACACAGCAGCTATTTGTGTCTCCCACTGATATGTATTTTTCCAAGTGAGAGACTGCCCCATATGTTAGTGCAATATGTTATCCAAGATGAAATACCCGTTTGTATTGGTGGGAATCTGCCATTGCTGTCTCCCTTTTCCTCATGCCTTTTCCTACCTCTCTGGTCTTTTCTAGGTCTCTGGCCTGTCAGGAGGACCATTGGTGCTGCAGTGGAAGCCAGTGGCTAAGTCTCATGTATGGCGTGGTTAAGGTTGCAGCCTCTCACCTCTGCCTTCCTCCATTTTGGGCTGATAACTTTTGTACTCTTCCTGAATGGTCTTCGAGCAGAGACTGGTGGCTCAGAGGATGTGCCCAGCACAGGGCAGAACAATGAATCCTGTTGGGGGTCATTGGAATGCAAGGAGGGTGTCATATTACCAATCTGGTACCCGGAGAACCCTTCCCTTGGGGATAAGATTGCCAGGGTCATTGTCTATTTTGTGGCCCTGATATACATGTTCCTTGGGGTATCCATCATTGCTGACCGCTTCATGGCATCTATTGAAGTCATTACTTCTCAAGAGACAGAAGTGACAATCAAAAAGCCCAATGGAGAGACCAGCACAACAATGATTCGGATATGGAATGAAACTGTCTCCAACCTGACCCTTATGGCTCTGGGTTCCTCTGCTCCTGAGATCCTCCTCACTTTAATTGAGGTGTGTGGTCACGGGTTCATTGCTGGTGATCTGGGACCTTCTACCATCGTAGGCAGTGCATCCTACAACATGTTCATCATCATTGCCATCTGTGTGTACGTGATCCCTGATGGAGAGACTCGTAAGATCAAGCACCTACGAGTGTTCTTTGTCACTGCTGCTTGGAGCATCTTTGCCTATATCTGGCTCTATATGATCCTGGCAGTCTTCTCTCCTGGTGTGGTCCAGGTTTGGGAAGGCCTCCTCACTCTCTTTTTTTTCCCAGTGTGTGTGCTTCTGGCCTGGATAGCAGATAGGAGACTGCTGTTCTACAAATACATGCACAAAAGGTACCGTACAGATAAACACCGAGGAATTATCATAGAGACAGAGGGTGGCCACTCCAAGAGCATTGAGATGGATGGGAAAATGATGAATTCCCACTTTCTAGATGGGAATCTGGTGCCACCAGAAGGGAAAGAAGTGGATGAGTCCCGAAGGGAGATGATCCGGATTCTCAAGGATCTGAAGCAAAAATATCCAGAGAAGGACTTAGATCAGCTGGTAGAGATGGCCAATTACTATGCTCTTTCCCATCAACAGAAGAGCCGCGCCTTCTACCGGATTCAAGCCATCCGTATGATGATTGGTGCAGGCAATATCCTGAAGAAACATGCTGCAGAGCAAGCCAAGAAGTCCGCTGCTATGAGTGAGGTGCACGCTGATCAGCCTGAGGACTTTGCCTCCAAGGTCTTCTTTGACCCATGCTCTTACCATTGCCTGGAGAACTGTGGGGCTGTACTCCTGACAGTGGTGAGGAAAGGGGGGGACACATCCAAGATCATGTATGTGGACTACAAAACAGAAGATGGTTCTGCCAATGCAGGGGCTGACTATGAGTTCACAGAGGGCACCCTGGTTCTGAAGCCAGGAGAGACCAAGAAGGAGTTCTCTGTGGGCATCATTGATGATGACATTTTTGAGGAGGACGAATACTTCTTTGTGAGGTTAAGCAATGTCCGCATAGAGGATGAGCAGCAAGAGGAAGGGATGGCTCCAACAATACTGAATAATCTTCCCTTGCCTTCCAGGGCTGTCCTGGTGTCCCCTTGTGTGGCCAAAGTCACTATCTTGGATGATGACCATGCAGGCATCTTCACTTTTGAATGTGACACTATTCGTATCAGTGAGAGTATTGGTGTCATGGAGGTCAAGGTTCTGCGGACATCAGGTGCCAACGGCACAGTCATCGTCCCCTTTAGGACAGTGGAAGGGACAGCCAGGGGTGGTGGTGAGGATTTTGAAGACATATATGGGGAGTTGGAGTTCAAGAATAATGAAACTGTGTAAGTAACTTTCAGTATTCTATCCCCTGCTATCCCTTGCCATATCCTTCTATCCTTCTGCACCACTTTTTAAAATTTTCCTTGGCTTTGTGTTAATATAAAACTTTGGTTCCATCACAGGTACGCAGGATCAGCAGACACTACTGGCAGTTTCTGCTTCCAAACTCTCCTTTAGTTTTCTCTCTTTAAAAATGTTTCTAGGCAAGGAATCCTGAGATAGGATCTCAGGACACCGATTTTTGTCTACTGAAACACAACCTGATGGCTGGTGGAGGTGTGGGGTGACAGAAATTTTGATATCAGATTTTGGAGAATTCTTGTGATTAAGCAAGAGCTAGGAGATTACTTGGGTGTCTCCTTCCTGCTCTCCTTGTGCCAAGAGATTCTATGAGCTTTGAAGCCAATCCTTTTCACTCTGAGACAGTGATAGCCCAATCAGGACATCCTCAAGAAAACAAGTGACACTGGCTCCCCCCCCCCCCCCACCTCCGCCCCAGTGCCATATTGTAGTAGTATTGTACAACCAGATATCAGGTACCTCTCCTTCAATTTGGAAATTGCAAAATTGATTGAATCTTTGCAATCTGTTTAAATGCTTGTAGGCTCTTCAATGAGGCTTGCCTAGTCTAGGTGAGATGAGTCAGTATGGCTTGAGTACTGGAGGTATGTTGGAGGAGCAGAGCTCCCAGGGCAGCAGCCACTGTCTTTAGTCACAGGTCTAAGCTCCAAATTCTGTCTAAACAGTGAAGGAGATGCCTTTTGAGAATTGTGGGAGAAAACACATCTTCTGTGTGGTCATCTCTTTTCACAGCCTGGGATTTTCCTGAAATAGTTTTTAGGTTAAGGCCCCTTTTAGTCCTTCTCATACTCTGGGTATTACATCTGTATTGCCTCTGTAACTCTCCCCATTGAACCTTCTTATGCTGGACCCTCTGTCCTCTTTCAGATAGATAGCTGAGAAGATAGAATGACTTCCCCCAGGATTTGCAGCTTATGGGAGGGCAGACTTTCCAGGGTGGCCAAGAAGGATGGGGATGAGAAAGGGGAACCTTGTCTTTGAGTTCCTGTGGTGACCACAAACAATAAGCAGTGGCAGGAGAAGGTGTGAAGAGCAAAGGAGGTATATAGAAATGGGGGTGTGTGTGTCAAACTGCTCCAAGAAACATTTTCAGTGGGAGGTGAAAACATAAATTTCCAGTAGAGCAGAGGAACTCATGGGAAAGAGGATCCATAGATCTGAAAAAGAGATGCCATAGACGAGCTTCTCCCCAGGTCCAGCCTTGGGACAGGGCTTAAAAGAGGTTGAATTCTGCTGACAACAGAGCTGAGTGAGTCATTCAGGAAACTCTGCTCTTGTTCTTTCAGATTCTTCCTAATAAGGTGACTTTGGGCAAGTCATTTAGTCTCAGCTCTAGAACTAAATAGTCTCATCTGTAAAGTGGGAATAACAACACTTTTCTTGCATGCAGGCAGGGCCAGAACTTTTTACAGTGCCTCCAGCTCTAGGATTTTTTTGTACTATTGACATAGGCCACTCAATGTAGGTCATGTTTGCACCAGCCAAAGATGGGTCAGGGGATATTGTTTCCTGAAGTGAAATAGCCACTGACAAATTGATTTATTAGAGCTCTGTTTAGTCATTTTGCTGGGAAGGATAGTCATTTGTTAGCGTAAGTAAAAACATGTACCATCTATAAAATATGATCCATTTATATGTGCTCTGGGGAGAGTGTTTATACATACAAATGAAGGACAGGCCTATGCTGGGAAGACAACTCCGTGAGATTTCATACACATTTATGGCAATGTCAGTATATAAGAGGTTACTGTCAGGCATTAAATGACATCAAGACCACAGCATTGGCCATAATTTGACAGACTTGTGGTTCCTTTAGTTCGGTACCTACTCACCAATGGCACTGAAGGGTAGTTTTTGAGAGAGCAGAAGCTTGGTTCCAGATTTCTTTGTCCCATGAATAATCAATTGTGCACCTAGGATCTCTAAATATACTAAACTTTCCCATCTGCATTTTCAACTTGAATGTAACTATGCTTCATGGATGGTCACTTCTGGGTGATATTGGTGCTAAATGTATCTCAACCTCCACACATTTGAGATTCTGGTTCAGGTATTCTAGGATTAGATGAACAAGTCTATGCTCCCATCTACTCCTGTGCATTATTTTTTAGACCTTCGTAGATTTAGACTACCCCTTGGATCTTCTTCATTGCAGAAGATGGAGTCCAAAACCTGCTAGTCTCTCCTCACATTGCGTCCCTATGCTTGATACTTTAAGTTTTACTGGAGGCAGTATAATGCAGCCGAAAAACCACAAACTCTAAATACTCTGGGTTAGGGTTTTGTCTCTATTATAGATTTAACCATGTAGTTTTGGGGAATTTTATTAATTTGAGATTATTTTGTCATTGGTAAAAAGGGGATAATAATGTTTCTTGCAGAACTGTTAATGATGATATAAGATATTGTATGCACTGTTCCTTATACATGGTATGTGCTCAGTGAATGAGGCCATTGATAGTAATATCGATGAATTAACAATATTCTTCAGAAGACGCTGTGGAGGGGATCAGGTTGCTTGGATCTCTGTGTGACCCACATTAATAAGCATGCTAGTTTTGGGCTATCATGAAGATTCCTAGTCTCAACTCCTAAAATATTAAATGATTAGAGCCAGGAAGGACCGTAGACTATCTTGAGAGTGGTGTTTCTCGGATTTTAATGTGCTGATGAACCACACACAGATTTTTCTAAAATGCAGATTATGTTTCAAAATGTCTAGAATAGGGCTTGAGATTCTACATTTCTAACAACCTCCTGATGCCATTGGTCCCAACTTAGAGTTGAAGCCCTCAGGATACTTAGACAGAAGCTGTGTGATGCCGGCAACACTGACACTTTCTCATCCTTCCCTCTTTATGTAGCTCTATTTGCCCACCAAGCCTAGTAGCATTGTCAGTTTTGCCCCCACCACACTCCTCTAAATCTATCCAGGTGAAGCCGGGCTTATGCTCTATCAATAATGTTGGATCTGTGAATTCACTTATTTGGCTTTATGCTTTCCTTCTTCAAAGATGGTGAGATGGAAAAAACATGAACTTTGAATCTTGACAGACAGGTGCGAATCCATCAATCACCAGCTGTGTAACTTTGAACACGTCACTTCACCTATCTGAGTCCCAGATAGTTTGTTGGGATGATAGGAATCATGGTATCTAACCTGCAGGTGTGTGATAAGTACTACATTCAAATATGAAGAAAATGCACAACGCTTGCTCATAGAAGGTGCTCAGACATTCAATAGATGTTCATTAAATATCTGCTGTGTGCCAGGTACATTGCTAGGGACTCTGGAGATAATAAAGACAAGCTGGCATCCCCACTTGCAAGGATCTTCTTCTCAGGTGGAGAAGATACAGGTAGACAGGTTGGGAGAGGCATATGGTTGAAATAAGTTCAATAAAAGAAGAATAAAATATCCTTGTTGTATGCATGACACCACTAAAGTTTTCAGAGTAGCCATTGGGATAGTAGTGAAATAGATGACATGGGGTGGGTACATGATTAATTTAAACTCACATTACAATAAACTCTTGACATTTGAGAGGGATACTATTGAGAAGAATCCCTACCTTTTTTTTTACTACCACTGCTGTCCATGATGAGAATCGTGGCCTTTGAGCTGACAATAGCAAAACCTCACAGAGTTGTGGGTTCTGCCAGCACGTTAATCTCACTCACTGAACACGTGACTAGCTCCTGTAGCCCAGGCTCATGGCACGCCACTGCAACATAACAGATTACTGGAGCTCATAGACCTTTGGGGTCTCTGGGAGTAGTCAAAACCACAGATGTCAAATATGCAAATACCAAGATCTGCTGTAATTAAACAGCCCAGGCCTCTTCTGAAGAAGAATGGTGTATTAGCTGGACCACATATTTCCCAACAAAATTAGACTGTTAAAGCTGGAAGGTGCCTGGCTGGCATGGCTCAGGGAGCATCAGCCTATGACCCAGGGGGTCATGGTTTCATTCCCAGTCAGGGCACATTGCAGTGTGGGGCATGGAGGAGGCAGTCAGACAATGATTCTCTCTCATCATTGATGTTTCTATTTCTTCCTCTCCCTTCCTCTCTGAAACCAATACTAATGTATTTTAAAAATAAAACATCTTGTGGGGAAAAAATGCTGGAAGGTGTCTAATCTCCCATTTTCATGAATGATGAAGCTGGATTCAGAGAGGGAAAGTAACTTGTCCAGCAGCTGTCTAGGAAAGAAAGTTAGAGTTAGAAAGGAGTTTTTAAAGGGCACAGATTTAATATCTTTGGACTTTTCCATTTTATTTTAACCCATCAGAAAAACATTAGCTTTGGAAAGGAGATGGAAATTCTTGTGTGGAAGATGCTCTGGAAATACAAATCCAAGAATATTATGTGACTAATATCTTAACCAACACTAAGAATATATTATGCACTATTTTAAACCTCTTGGTTCACCTTGAGACTGTTTAGAAGGAAAATATTGAACCCATAGAAATTACACACACACACACACACACACACACACACACACACACACACACAACTTTAACTTAGCAATCTTTTACTGAGAAAAGGTGACATCTTTCAGGCCTTGCTGATAAACTACAGACAAAGACCTTGTTCCATGAAATAATGAAATGTTTTCACAATGATGCAGGCCATTCTCCACCAGGGGTGGTTGATCCTTGCCATTTCAACCCTTAGGGACCTCTCCATCAAAACTTAGGAAAGTTTGGAGTGCTCTGGACACAACGTAAACATTCTCCAACTTGTCTGAAACTGGAAGTGTGTCCCTCCCCCCAAACCCCCTTCCTTTTTTTTCTTTGATTCAGAAGAGTGTTAGGATCCTCTCTTTCCTGCCACCCAGGGAGGTCACTTGCCTTCAGAATGCCTTTTCTGTGCTTAAGAAAAGCCATGAGCTGCAAGTGGTGTGAAGGTGGGAGTCAGATGGAGGTGGTGATCATTCTCTAAGGGCCAGTATCCTCCCTTTCCCCTGGTCTCTGCCTCAGTGCTCGACTTCCAGTGACAAGCTCTGTCCCCAGCTTTAGGTAGCCAGTCGGTCACCAGGACCCATGGCTCCATGGAACTCGTGGTGGAACTATGTACTTGGCTTTGAGTTGACCTGAAGAAGAAAATCCATGTCTATGCCAGTTGCCGAATGGGGGAACTTAGCACAGTGGGACATTTCTAGTGGATTTTTCAACGATAGTTCTTCTGGGCCTAAAGGAGTGTCACAGGCTATGTGGCCTTTTTAGCAGAGCTTTGAATATTATACCCAGAAAGGTCCCGCACCCTGATAATTTTTTCTTTCTTACTGAAATTGTCAAAAATTATAGCAAAGAAGGACATATTCCAACTCCAGGATCCACAAATCGCCCCGAATCTACTTAAATGTTACATGTCTGCAGAAATCACTGCAAGTCCAGAGCCTTCCTAGTTCATTTGTTTTAGGCCTAAGGGTGCAGGGTCCTCAGACAACACTGGATCAGGCAGCACCCCTCTCCCTGCCTTAGTCAGGAACCATATGCATGCCCGCCCCGGTCTTCTCACACAAACTCATCCTCCGGAAAGCTCAGAGTTGCAGGGTTGGAGATCCTATGAGGGAGAATGTCAGGTTGGCTTTAGGAGAAGGCACATTGTGATTGACCACATGATTGGCCAGTGAGAGAATGAAGCAGGCTGATGCCCAGTGCAGGCCCTCCTGTGCACTGCTTGGAGAGGTGCTAGTTGGGACCTCAGGCAGTAATAATAAAGGGGTACCAATGGCGATCCTGCCATGGCCTTGCTTATTTTGTCTCAACTCTTAGCTCGTAAGATCAAAGTTTCCTCATTCACTCACAAGAGTGATGGAAAGGGACACTTGGGCAAAGTGATGTGGGTAAGTGGGGAGGACTCTTCCACGTTGTCCAACTTTTCATCAACTTCCCAGATGTATTTGGATGGTGTATGAGCACTCATTCCTTCTCCACCTTTTGGCTCTGCCTGCGGCAACTCTGCAAGGAAGGTAGTAGAAATTTAGAGCTATGGTCTTCAGCTTATTCAAGGTGTTATTTTCTTGTTGTTTTGAAAAGGAGAGGGTAAATTGTGCTTCTAGAATACAATAGGAAACCCTGGCCTAGAGCCAGTAGGATATAATTGATTATTGGAGAGAGAATGCCTTGATGTACAAATAGAGCAAACTCCCCATATTTAAGTTCTGCACAGGCTAGAAGCATTTTGGAGGAATCAAATGATTTGAGAGTTTTGCTACGTGACCATGAAGGAAAGCATAGGATACACATTCTCAGGTAGTTACCATTATGCATAGAAATTATAGTCTCACCCCTATCACCTACCAGGTACCCAAGTAGGAAATTACCTGGAGAAGTAGAGTAGATCAAGTTGAAAGTGAAACTTATTCATTATGGAGGAATTTGCTTTTATGAAATCTATGTGTGTGTGTTATATTTAAGTTTGATCATTGATGTGGCACCATCCTGACCCATTCCAGCAATGGCTCAGCATGCCTAGACACAGCCTGGTTAACCTGTCACTGATGGAGTCCAGTTCATTTATCACTTGGTTGTTAGGTTTCACAAAACCAGTTATTTGTGATACAGACAACACTCTGTTGTACGTTTGTTTGTTGATTCTTTCAAAAGGAGTGACATCGTGATAGTAACTTAATACTCAGAATATGGCAGTAGAACAAATTACAGATTATGGGTGACTAATACTGCCCTTTCTCCCTAGTAGTCCATCTTTTTCCAGAGCTTGTGGTCTGTTGATTTTCTCTTTGTGTAACACACGTGAATTCTCCTTGTGAACCCTCCTACCACCAGATGAACTGTGGTGATGTGGGGTGTACTGTGCTACCCTCACTAACCATGGCCCAGGCTGCAAGTCTTCATGTCTGCAAATCTGTATTTCCCTGATCATACCTTACTTTCTGTTTGTGTTCTCTCTCTCTCTCTCTCTCTCTCTCTCTCTCTCTCACACACACACACACACACACACACCTCCTGCTGCATATTTTCGTTTTCTACTGTATATGCTGCAGGCACTGGTGCTGTGGTGTCCAGTCCTGCTCACACTCAGTGCCTTCCACCCCATTTCTTCTTGTCCTGTCTCCTCTTTTATTCTTATTCTAGTCCCTATAGCCCCTTTCTTCACACTGTTGGCATCTGTAGTTGGGCTGCCTTCCGTCCACTGTCTGATCTACGATTTCCTTGAGTGATCAAGAGTGAGCTGTGTATCCCTTAAGAAAGCCTGACATTTCAATGGAAAGAACTATCATCACGATAAGTAGATATCAGCCAAGAAGACTGATATCTCCCAGGAAACAAACCACTCCCAGTGGTGCTCTTTTCTCCTTCACCACAGAGTGCCTACTGGATGTTAAGACAAGATGGTTGAGCTGTGAGGATCCAAAATAGACTGAAACTGATACCAGAGAACCATCAGAGGCTGAGGGTGCCCTGGGACCACCTTCTCTTTCTTATGTGCTCCCCTGTAGGCCATGTGGTCTCTGCCTCCTGGCTTCTTTGCTTCTCTCTGTGGCTTTCTCCCTCATGGCTTCCACCTTGCAATACCTCTATGACCAGCAGTCCTATCTCACTGCTTCTCCTCCATAATGCTTTCAACTCCTACCTGGAAATATCTTTCTATTTTTCTAGCTCAGATTTACAAGAGAGAGAATCTGATTCTCCTTCATGCTCCCCACTCTCCCCCCCCCTCTCCCCACCATTTCCCCAACTTGGCCATGTGAAGACCACTGGCCAGATACATGTTGGTTGCCCTGTGTCAAGCCAAGCTCCTCTCTGCCCCACCCCAACCCAACAGTAGTCAGCCTCAACAATCCTCTCCAAGATACTGAGTGGTAGGGTGGAAAATGAAGTTGTCTTGGGGATTCCATGGTAAGCTACCTAAGCGGTTGGATCTGTAAGTGGTGCTCAATGTCACTTAGAAGGAAGTCCCTACTAAGTAAGGTGGGACAGTCATCTATCTCTTCGAAACGGACACATTATATAAGGTTTGCAGGTAGAGAGAGCATTGGTTTTACAAGGGTCTATGCTGAGGCAATAAGCTAGAGAATGAGAAGAATAGCCACTTCTTGAGCTTCTAGCCCCATCAGATCCATCAAGCTGACCACTGACTCAACAGCCAAGATTAAGCTGGCCTCTGCCTAGATCAACAGAATACATACATAGGGCCTGGTGCTCAGTGACACAAATCTCAAGGCTACCAGGGTCATTTCTCTCCCTCTTCTGCTCTGTCCTTTCCAGGACACTAGCGTCAGAAGATAATCTGCTGTCATTCTCAGGTACAATATTTGGGGACTGAGTCACTTTTAATGTCTCTTCCAGGGTTTGGGTTTCCAGAGCAGCCTGTGTCCCAGACAGAAACAGAAAGTTTCCCTGTCGTTCTTGCTCGCCAAGGGCAGATGACAGCCTTCTCTGCCTCACCCTTCCCCTACTGGACATCTGGTCAGCTGGTCAGCTGGCCTTAGCTGGATCCAGCAGGCGTCCCATCTTTATCTTTGGTGCTGTAATTTGATGCTTTTCCAGGAACTCCCTGGAAGCCAGAGCATTCTCACCTCAGTGCGTGACGTCAGGTGCCCATGTCCCAGGGCACAGGCTGGGGAGTACAATAGAATGCCTTTTATGTCCACTAAGTCAGATAGTAGTGGCTGTCCAGGGGTATCTTGAGAGGGATTATTGAGTCTGTGTCTGGGCTCAACTGTGCATGTGAAAAGAAAAGGCCAAATACCTGTCAATGCCAGTCTAGGGATGAGAGATGGAGAGAATTTAATGGGATAAAGAATCTAGGAGTCTGCATTATTAGCATGAAGTCACCATGATCCTGTCAATACTGTGCTAATCCTAATGAGGAAAATGCATCAACTCACACTCTTCCTCATCCTACACAACCCAGGGGGAATCCACAAGGACATACGTTCCTATTGGACACATGAAGCAAATAAGTTCCTAATAGACCAGAATATTCCAGAACCCCTACTGATCTAGTGGGTTTCATAAAGTTGATCAGCAGATCCCGACCAGATTCGTACCACAGACCAGATTCATACCATTCATACCATCTGCCCTCTTTATGGAATCCATGTTTTAGAAGATTATGAGCTGAAAAGTAATTAGATTTCCATTGTTTTAATAACATATAGCAACAGATAACTAGTGAGTTAATGTAGTTCTACCCAAAGCTGAGAGAAATGACATTTTTAATTTTTATTTTAAATATATATATATATATATATTTTTTTTTTTTTGAGAAATGACATTTTAATTAACCTATGAAGACTGCTGGAAGAACATATATTTCCTCTTTTGGGAGGGTTGGGAGAGAGTAGAATGAATATAGCCAAAGGCCAACTTTCAAAGGAACTGATACATGTACAATGCTTTGAAAATTCTGGAATCTAGTAGTTTAAAGTGGTTTTGATGAGAGTGGCCCCAGGGGGAGAGCATAATAGCATAATATTCTAGAGAAATATCAGAATCCGTGGCACACTGTTGGTTACCAGGGCTTTAACACTGTTCAGATCTGGGGTGGGGGGTAGATTACTATTGTGGTTATTTTTCTTACTTAATAAAACTTGTAATATTTATAAGAAAATATTAAAAAAAAAGTATAAGGATATTGTTATACCTTTAGGGTTAATATTACCTTTTTTTTTTTTTTTTCAAATTAGGTGATTGAGTCTATGAAAGATTAAATAATTTACCCTAGAGCAAGCAACTTTTAAGAGTTAGTATCAAAACCTAGATGTTTGAAGTCACGTGATCTTTCTATTGTGTTACATATTTTAGCATCAGAATAAGGTATGGAGGCTGAAAGCATCAGGCTTCCCTCCCCTCCTATGGAAGAAGCTAAGAGCGCACTTCAAATCTCTTCCTTAACAGCCAGACTGGTCTTTCTTCTTAACTGGGGACAGCTAAGCCCAGGGAACTTGGCAAAGGCTAGTGGACTCCTTGACGCCAGTTCAGAAATCTGGGTTCATCACCCTGGACGGCTGACAGAGATCCACCTTTGCCCCAGCCAGTGTACAGATGGTCCTTGCTGATGTCACATCACCACCAGAAACTACCAGCTGGCAGTGCTTTACCCTGCTGCCTGGGAAACAGGGCGAGTCTGGCTGAGGACCATGGGCTGAGATTCAGGGGGTCTCCTTTGATGTCTCCATGATATCTGAAGGCATCCAGGATCAAGGGTTTGAGGGGGAGCTGATAGAAGAGAGCAGGGGATGGCGGGGGGTGTCTCACTGAAAGCCCCTGCAGAGCATGTGAGTGGCCTCCAAATCAATGAGGCAGGAAGCAATTGGGTGAGGGGGGACGGGCAAGGGCGGGAGGAGGATGTCAGTTGCTGAGGATCCAATTAGAGACTCTTGCTGAGCTCATTCTGTGGATTGAGCATAGTGAGAAAAGGCACAGCCCCTGTCCTCAGGGAGTTCCCAGTCTGGGGGAGAAGAGGAGGGTATGAGAGTTGTTGTAAAAGAGGGGAACTCGGAGGGCTATGGCCACACAGAGGCACTGCCCCTGCCTTTGTTCGGGATTCCGTTCAGTGTCATTCAAAAGAATTTAAACTGGAATAATTGCACACCCCCTCCAGGCAACCAGAAGGACTTGAGAGAATGGGCAGTTGGCTCTGGCTTGTACAGCACACACAGCTGTAGGTAGAAGATGGCCTCAGGAGTAAATGGTCCCCAGGAAGACCATATCCTCAGACCACAGCCATGCCTGGTTCTTCCCCGGGTCCCGCTGAGTGCCTCATTCTGTGTCCCATTATAGCAGGGTGAGGAACCAAGGGCTATTTTTATATTTATAACATCATTCGAAGGCCATAAAAAATTATCAACTTGAAAATTAGCCTGCTATATTTAGTCAAACATTTAATTCACCCCTAATGCCTTGGCAGGGCCAGATCTAATGATTTCTTGGGCCTTACACGTTCCTAGGGCGGGATGTTCCCCACCCCTGCATTGTAGGGACACACAAAAAATGTCTTCTGAATGAACAAATGAGTGAACGAATGAATGAATGAATGGAGTGAATTTTTGGCATGCCCTCTGGCTCTGTACCTCCTCCAGGTTGCAGCAAGCCCAGGGGACATGGGACTAGAGAATACACCCCTCTCCCCCTCCCTTGTGCTCTGGGCTTGGGCGTCCCTGAGCAACTCCACAGCCTGAGCCCTGCCCCACACCAGTTCGTGGGCTGATGGGCCACCTCTGAGCCCCGGCTGCCTTTGATGCTCAGGGGACACCCTGTAATTCAATTAGGAGCTCCTTTCAGGGAGCATGTAATTATGTCCTATCTGGGCCTTGTAATGACAGCCCCCTGCCACTGCGCCCTGCTCAGCAGCCCAGAACCTTTTGCTGGGAGGGAACTAATCTGCTTAGCCCAGATTAGATGCAGTTCTGCACAGCCCTTCTCTGAAGGCCTCAGAAACGGGTCCCCACTAGCAGAAAGGGTTGCCTTGGGGACCATGAGGCTTTTTGCCCTGAGATCTCCTGCCTGGGATTATCTGGGAGGCTAAGTGGAAGGCCTCATGGCCTGAGCTCCTGGGTGTCCCCATCTCTCCGAGGGTTAAAAGGGAGATGAAAGGAGAGATTGAAGGCATTTACCTATTTTTCATGTAGCTTGGAAGTGGGGGGTGGGGAGGATGCAGAGTAAGATTATTTGAATTACCTGGCATTTTACCTGGATAATTCAAATGGTGCACTTTGGAAGAAAGGCTGGCTGCTGTGTTTTGAGCAATGGGGGAAGTTGCCTTTGTTTTCTGCGTGACTTCCTTGGCTCCTTTGGGCTTGATTTCTGGGAAATGTTTCAAATGCAGGGGCAGTGCCTCAGTCCGCCATGGATACTGACTGCTCAGGGTGGTCTCCCCTCACCTCCCCACCTGCATGGTCCCCTCCTCTTGAGAAGCTCAAATCCTTTCCCTGCTGTAGTGTGGGATCTGCCAAAACTGCCATTGGGTTGAATAGAGTCCCCCTTCCAAAATTCACATCCACCCAGAACCTCAGAACTCGGCCTTATTTGGAAGTAGCCTTGCAGATGAGCTTAGTTGTGGTGAGGTTATACTCATCAGCGGGGGGTGGCCCTCGATCCCAGGTGTGTCTGGCATCCTTACGAGAAGGCCATATGACGACAGAGACAGAGATGCAGAGTGATGCAGCTACAAACCAAAGGACACCAGAATTTTGGACAAATGCCCAAAGCCAGGAGAGAAGCATAGAGTAGACTCTCCCAGAACCTCCGAGGGAGCCATCAACACTGCTGATACTTTGATTTCAGACTTCAGCTTCCAGAATAAATTTCTGTTGTTTTATGCCACCAAGTTTATGGTAATTTGTTAGAGGAGCTATTGGGAATGAATACCCAAGCTCTGCATGATGCCTTGTGTAGACTTCAGTGCATGGGGGACCTCTCACTGATGGCCAAAGGAGTGGGGGGTGGGATAGGAGGAGGGAGTGTGAGACCAGTGCTCCCTCTGAGATTAGCTGTTTCTAGGCTTTGAGACAGCAGGAGGCCAGAGCTCATTTAGAAGCTTCGTTACAGATGAACTGGGTTTGTAAACCTTTCAATTCCTATTGGCAAGTTAGATGAGGGCCCAAAAATAAAAAATAAAATGGCCACTTTCTCTAAGCCACAAGCCCAATCAGTTTAGTTATGTTATTATAGGTATTATATTGGTCTCCTATCTTCCAGTCTCCTTAGTCCTGGTCCATTGAACGTTCTTAACTTCCCAGGGACTGTGGCTGATGCTCTAGGAATACTGGCCCATTTCTCGTCTTCTACCCTTCCAAAGGCTGAACTCTGGGCTGTTGGCAATGATGCCCAGTGTGTAGTTAAGAGTTTTCATGTTGTGACTGGGGAGGCAACTGAGGGTCTCATTCTCCAGATCTTCTCTCCCTTTGGAGTTTACTGATGCTTTGCAACTGCTTCAGAGATGCAGGTTTGCTTGTCCCGAAATGTGGATATGTTACCTGCTTCCCTCTGCAAAGCGAGGCAGGCTTGTCTGAAAAAGCAAGCCATGGCTGGCAGCACGGACAGCTGAGTAGGGGACGCTGAATGAATTCCAGGGAGCTGGATATTTTGCTTTATCGTTTGCACAATGCAATTGCCAATAGCAAATAACCAAACTGTGAGAGCAACAATGTGGGTAGAAGCCCAACTACAAATAGGGTAACAGAGCAGGGCGATTAAATGCTTGGACCAGGTGTCACACAG
Organism: Pipistrellus hanaki; assembly: GCF_964339955.1. Lineage (NCBI taxonomy): Eukaryota > Metazoa > Chordata > Mammalia > Chiroptera > Vespertilionidae > Pipistrellus > Pipistrellus hanaki. The sequence continues at coordinate 24,647,013 of NC_140503.1, forward strand.
ACCATGCTGGCTACTGATTGGTGATGTGATCTGGGGAAAGTTATCTAACTTTTCCTTTTACTCATCTACATAATGTGGATAACAACATAGGGTTGTTGCAAGGACTGAACACAACCACAAAGCGTTCAACATGATGTCGAGCCTAAATTACTCATCAGGTGTGTCAGGTGCTAGTAATTTATTAAGTAGTTAATTGAATCTTGGCCACGTCACAGCTGGTCTGACCTCCGTGGGCCAGCGTTTTGCTCAGTTTCCTTCGGCAATAATTCTCGTCCCTCCCTGGGCCCAAGGTGAGTTTTTAGGAAGAGACAGTTGATCTAAAGATAGAAAGTCAAAGAGTCTTGTCTGAAGGAAGGTGGAGGGGAATGCCATCCGAGCTTTCTTTGACGGTGTCAGGGAACATGACAGGCTGCTCTCCAAGGAGAGAGCAGCCCCAGGCCAGGGTAGAAGGTGACCTTGAGGTCAATTCCTCTGCATCCTGATGTGGACGTTCCTGGATTTGTTTGGGAGTTGAAGGGGAAGAAAGAAGGTACGTAGAGAAAGGAGGAGGAAGGGCAGGGAGGAGGATGGGGAAAATCTTTTTTGTTGTGAGGATAATTACATGTGAAATTACTTGCCAGTGGAACACTGGGGCTGGGACGACTATACTAATTACAGTACAGGTTCCTGAGGGCTCCTGGGCAGGTCTCTGAGCGCCTATAGGCAGTGTTGAGGCCTCTCTCACTCAAGCTGCCTTCCAGGCCCCAGGGTACACCCTCTACCCCAGCGCCTGTTGCTGATCAGGAAGCTTAAATAGAACAACTACCATTTCAGAGTGGAGTCCCATATGTGGGCTCCCGTGATGCAAACCACAAGCCTATAGGGCCTGGGCTCCTGCAGATGGAGCAGCCTGCTCTTGGTGGCTGTGATCTGGAGCAAGACAAGCAATACTCGCCCTAGTGCTGCCCAAGGTGCTGCGCCTTCCCCGACGCCACCCAGAATAGGAAGTTCATGGACCCAAGAACGGCATCTTTTCCAGCCTCATTCTGGATTTCCTACTCAGGGCCTCATCCCTTTCTTTTTCATCCTTGAATTCGGAGATGACTCACCCTTGCCTTCATCTTACGTAACCAAGACAGTCACCTACTGGGAACATGGCAATGGTCATATGCTGTGATTATGTTACAAGGCAAAGGTGAAGGGATTCCGCAGTTGTAATTGGGGTTCCTAACTGGTTGACTTTTAAGCCTTGACTTGAAGGGAAATCATTTTAGGGGGACCTGACCAATTGGATGAGCTCTTTAAAAGAGATGAGAGTCTCTTTCCTGCCGGCCTCGAGGAAGCAAGGTGCACGTTCTGCAGTGGCAAGGAAATTAATTCTGCCAGCAGCCACTAGAATTTGGAAAAGACCCCGAGCCTCAGGCAGGACAGCAGCCCCAACTGACATCTTGACTATGGCTACGTTGTGCCTACACTCTTGATCCATGGAAATCGAAAGGTAATGGTCAATGTTGTTTGTGGTAATTAGTTACACGGCAAGAAAAAACTCATACAACGAAGGAGTGGCAAAGTCAGGACTCAAATACAGGTCCCCTTGCCCCCAAAGCTGATGCTCTTCACCTTCATGCTGTGTAATACAACCGTTTCCTGTCTACCCTTCTTTTCGTTGCTCACTTATCCTGCAGTCTCTATGATTCGAAATACCATAGAAAACCATTCTGAGTTGTCAAATTATGCCAAAAAGTAGAGTCGATTCTTGTGATTTGCAATGGTTACGTTCCATAAAGTTGTTGAAAACACCAAATTAGTGATACTGAAGTATTTCTCATGAGGAAATACAGAGTTAGGTTTCTGTGAGCCTCTGGTTGCAGCATTTCCACTAACTGATGAGACCTTGTTTTAAATGGGTTTCTGTTTAGAGGCACTTTACTTAATATATACCCATGGCTAGTTAACAGTAAACTCACAGCCACAGCACTACAGGTCATGTCCAAACACAGCTCATCTAACACCCATATTTTCTCCGTAGGCACATCAAACACTAGCCGGCACTTCAACACTCTACTTGGGGGGCCACTTTAAACAGCACAATCACCACCGTCAACAAAAGACCCATCAACATGTGAAAAACCTGGCCCTAAATAGACTGCAAAAGACACTGGTTTACAGCGTGAGATGGAACAAGAAGGCAGAGCATCACAGTGGTCGAGCTCCCCTGAGAGCAGGGAGTTAGGTGACCCAAATTTTAGAAATAATATATATATATAAAACAGATAGGTTACTTGTTCCCTCAAATCTTTTTCTAATATTTTTTAATAACCATATTGAGGAGCTAGACAAGGGTCGGAAGTAATGGCCCTTCTCCCTTTTCTGTTGCTGGGCCTCTTTGGAGAGCATTTATTCCCTCAATAATATCTCACAACTCTTCTAAGGCACCATTAAAAGAGCTAAACAGAGTCACTACTGATTAAAAAAAACAAAAAACAAAAAACCCCCAAAACCTATCTGCCCATCACTCTTTACTAAGAAAAAGAATAGTTGGGGGAGCCCCGAGCCTTCTGAATACAGTGATTCAGCCCTCACCCCCACCACCCCCACCCTCCAGCCTTGTTGCAGACCCAGATTCCTGGCAAAGGTAGTTTAGCTTGCACTCCTTGGCCATGGCATCATGGATGTTACAGATCTTCGGAGCTGCCTGTAGTGCTGAGACATCCACAGCAGCTGTTACAGTTCAAAGATTGCCAAAGGGGTGATGCCCATGTGGCTGGAGCTGGGTGTGGGTTGGCCAAACAAGATGCCCTTTCTTCGGCCTGTGGTGAAGGATGGCAACCGGGTCCAGCTGGTGGTGGCATTGAGACACACTTGGGTGTTCCAAAGGCTACCTTAGCCTCCGATTCCGACATTGGGGCCCACTGTCACCTGGCTCTGCCCTCCTTCCTTCTGCTCACCTGCTCTGAAGCCAGTTTTGCTGAGCGCCTGTCTTCGTGCCCCCTCATCAGTGACATAGGAGCCCTTCCCCTTCTTCCTACCCTGCTAACCGCAGCTCAGTAGAAGACGGTGGCAACAGCTGTGTGTGCCAGGCAGCAGCAGCTGTGAGGCGGAAAACGGGGCCTGGGATTTGGTGTTGGGCGACAGGGTGGTGCGACGATTTTCTGGGGCAGGTGAACTCATTTGTTTCTTTTGTCCCCCTTTCCCCACCCCACTTTCACTGCACCAAAGGAAAGCAGAAAACAGCGATCTGTTTGGCAATGTGGCTGCCTTTGGGTACCAAGCCTGCCATCTGTGGGGGACCCTACTGAATCATCAAATCAGAAAAAAACAGGGCAGAAACCTGTGTTTCCTAGCTGGCACAGCTGAGCTGCATCTCTGTTTCCTTCATTAAGAAGTTAAGTAGCACTCCTGATTCCATATTTAGAAGTCCTACCTAGGAGCGAGTGTGCGTGTGCAGCCACCAACCAGCCCAGCTGGCTCCACGGTCTTTTCCCCGCAATGACTTGTTGAATTTAATCACGGAGATGTATGCATCCAGAGATTTGAACTGAAGGTTTAGAGGCTTTGTGTCAAATTGATATGGAAGGAATTTGGGAGTGGATGAGGGATTCTTCCCTGATACTTCCATTTCAGAGCCAATAAGCATTTACAAAAAGCTAAAAAAGAAAAGGAAATAAGGCTTAATCTTAGAATTTCTGTGTGTCATAGGAACCACATCTCAGAATAAGAACTCTGCTTTTTCATTTCACACCCAGTCAGTATATATGATTAGTGAGTACCTAGGAAGTTCAGGGCACTGGGCTAGGAGGGGTTACCAAGTGTCTTCATTTAGCACAGCCCCACTGAGCTCCTGACCTGTGCCAGCCTGGGGCTGCCTCTGAAGGGTCATGTCAGAGAGTGTCAGGCCTCACAGAGCTTACAGTTTGTCAGGAGATATCAAGCAAGAGAGCCAACAAAATGGTCTACCACTTTAGAGACAGTCCCTAAATTCATGGAGTTCACCTCCTGGTTAGGAAGGTAAGACATCCACCTATCAGCATTGAAGAAAAACAACTATTGATGACAGTAACAGAAGAAGGCGATTGACAACTGAATTACGCAGACGGTGATGACTTTAAAAATTCACCAGAAGAGATCATTACGAGCGTTGGGGGCAATCCAAGAGACATCTTTTTTTGGAGATAGGTTTTGAGCCAAACCTTGAAGGGTGGGAATTACTTTTGTTTTTTGCTTCCTGTAAAAAGTCTGTATCAAAGGGAGGTGAAGGAAGGAGAGGTTGTGGCAACAGAAGGAGAAAGATTTCTCTAAAGATTTTTCTGGTACCAGAATTTAGCTCTTTATGTCTAAAGGTATTTTTCCAACCAGACGTCTGTTCTCTGTGCTTAATGCTTTGTTACACAGTGGGGGTACAGAGACTATTCAGACACAGCCCCAGTTCCTGTGTAACTCACAGTCTGGGGGTTGGGTAGAGAAAACTCTTTATAAACAGTGAGATAAGTACAATGAGATAAGTACTCTACGGGATGGATGATCATAGTTTTGTGGAACTTACAAGAAGGAATGACTAATTCTGGAGGAGGGACAGTGAGAGGGGCATGGGTGCAGGGAGAAAATTCACAGAGGATAAGCAACTGGGTGCTGTGAGCTATGTCCACAGCTAACAGCCATGTTACGTTTAGAATCCAAATAAAAGGGGATAGAGCTACTGGTTCTCAGTGGGGAGAGAAGAGGCAGAGTAATTGAGGGATTTTAGAACACTCAGGTTTTGCAGGGAAAAACCAAGTTATTGTTGCTGTTAGAACTCACATCAACTCTGGGATCTCAATTTTGAACACTCAGGGAGGCATGAGTTCAGCTCATTCCTGTGTGCGAGTGGTTCTCAGCCTGGCTCCTCTTTACAGTCTCTCCCTCTAGAGATTCTGACTTCACTGGGCTGAGGTGGGCCCAGGCATCAGTATATTTTAAAAACAACCCAAGTGATCCTAATACACGGAGTTGAGAACTGCTGCTCTAGAGTGTCTCTCTGCACTCCAGAGGTGCTCCCAGGCCCTGGTCCCAGCACAACTGGGTTTAAATCTTCAGGCCACCATGTAGTGACCTTGGTCAAGTTACTTAATCTTTCTAAACTTAATAAATCCTTAATTTGTAAAGTGGGGACAATGGTAGGACCTCCTCATGGGATCACTGTGAAGTCTACATGGAGTAATTCTGAGCTCATGAATACGTGCTCACTCAGCTGCTGTGGGCTGGGCCTTCAACAGTTAATGTTGAAATGTTAGGAATTTTATGTCACCAAGTAAATAATCTGAGATCACTGTTTAGAAGTAAAAACTAATCTCCAACAGCTCTCATTTGTGGACCGTGGGAACTGTGGAGGGATGAATATGCCCCCACAGAGTTACCTGGAGGTAGGTGGGGACAGAATGAAGTTCAGGAAGACACTTCAATGCCATTCATATTTGTGCTCAATGATTAGATCATTCAATGGGTGCAGCCCCCAGACCAAAACTTTGTTGGTGAGGCAAAGACAATGAGTTAATTTTACATTCTTTGGGGAAAACTTCTAGAACTGTGCCCCCCCCCCCTTTTTTTAAGGGAGCAGAAGAATCTAGATTATGCTTAATCTAATTCAATGTATAGGACAGAATCTTGCCCTCTAGACTTGATGGGGGGGAAAAGTCACTTAAGATAAAGAACAAGAGGACCCTCCATAAAAAAAAACACATAACATCCAGAGAATTACTTTTGTGTTAGGTCTTCTGGGGAATATATTCCATTCATAAATGAATATAATGATCAGAAGGCAATATGGAATTTCAATACGAATCCCAAGAGAAAATCAAGTGTCATTCCTGTGTTAGTCTTTGGGAGAAATCAACTAGCCTACACAAGGTTGGTTTGGGTCCAAGAATGCAGCCTCAAACTAACTCTAGCAAAGAATTACCTGAATGCCTTATACATAAACTCACAAATACTTGTGTAGAAGTTAAGTCATATTTCAGGGAGCCCTAGGGTCAAATGAAGAATCTTTCAGAGATAAAGCAATGTTCATCTGCTCCTCCACCCCCATCAACCCCACCCTACTTCCACATGAATCTGAGTTGTTAATGGATTCTAGCTTCTTTTCTGGTATATGAGAGAGTGGGGTATAGTATCTCCCAATAAAGCCAGGGCTGATTGTTGGAGAGATATTGGAAGCCTGTCTGTCCATAGCAGTTATGTGAATCAATCAAAAAATTATCCTACATACCAGACCTACTTCTTTCATGGGGTCTCTGGAGTCAGCCCTACCCAGGAAGGGGCAATAGCTGATTTCTCTCTTTGGCTGCACATGGGTCTGTGTTGGCCATTAGGTGCTGGACTGGACTCTGTGGAGCTGGACTCTATGGCAGGGTTCTTGTCATTGGTGGTAGGGAAGCCATTGGGAAGGATCTACAAATCCCAGGAGTAGAGGCCAAGTGAGCACCCTTTTCAGAGAAAACAGATCACAAGATGAAAGAAAAGCTCACTATGAGGTCAGCCAGGTAGAGGAGAGAGCAGATATACGAAAGGTACTGAGTTCCTAAGGGGTGTAAGAGGAGGATATCAGGGATGGCTCTGTAGGATGGTACTATTCCTAAAATCACAGCATTTAACTTCTCATGGTGAACATTGATTTATGATCAGTTGAAGCTAGGGCATATGCCCCTGGTGTCATATCTGAAGCCTCACCAATCTTCCCACTAAGTCTGAGGAGAGGTTGTCCGGTTGACAAGTGGTTAGGAGGGGCCTCACGAACTCTTTGGTCCTGTGAAGAGCTCCACAGACTGAAACAGGCAAGTGATGTATTTATGAACTTCTGCTTTGGAGTCTTGTTTCTACCGAAAGACAGTGGACCTGACTGAACTTGAGAGCCAGGGAGCACAAATCTCCAAACTGTCCTTTATTAGCTACACATGTTCTGGCAAGTCACCTAACCCTTAGCACTAGAACACAGGAGTTAAGGCTGTGCTTTGGAGACAAATGTCAAGGCTCTGAATCTTGGAGCTTTCATTTCCTAAGTACACCACTTTGAGCAATCTATTTAACATATACACTTCTCTACTTTTCTACCCATAAAATGGGCATGCTAGTATCTATCATATAGATTTGCAGTACGGTCTAAATAGGATAATACACATTGAATACACTTTGAACAGTGTCTGTGCATATGGTAAGCTCTTGAAAAATGTTAGTTAAGGCCATTCAGCTATCCCACCAGCAAAATAACCCTGTTAGCCAGGGTTGATGGAAGGAGTCCATGAGAGAATGCATTTAAAGTACCTAGTACCATGCCTGATACAGAGTATTTGCTCAATAAATTAGTTGTTGTTACGATCAGCATTATTATCATCATCCTCTTTCTCCTCCATAGGCCTCAGTTTTCCCAGCTGTTTCTCAGACAAACATCTCAGCTGAGGCGTTGCGTTGGGCTAGACTCTAGCCGCTAGAGCAGTGGTCGGCAAACTCATTAGTCAACAGAACCAAATATCAACAGTAAAACGACTGAAATTTCTTTTGAGAGCCAAATTTTTTAAACTTTAACTTCTTCTAACACCACTTCTTCAAAATAGACTAGCCCAGGCCGTGGTATTTTGTGGAAGAGCCACACTCAAGGGACCAAAGAACCGCATGTGGCTCGAAAGCCGCAGTTTGCGGACCACAGCGCTAGAGCATAGAGAGAAGTGGGAATATGGTTCCACCCTTAAGTAGCTTATGGTAGAGGAGTCTGATCCGGCCCGCCATGTTTTTTGGGCAGTGAGCGCAGCCGAGATGTTACAGTAGGAATTAGTAGTTCATATAGTCCGGCCCTCCAGCTCTCTGAGGGACCGTGATCTGGCCCCCACTTTAAAAAGTTTGAGGACCCCTGACAGATGGTAAGGAAACTAAACATATGCAAAGCAGTTTGTGGGAAGTGCCCAGTGCTGCAGATAAAGGTTTCAGTTTGAAGATCCTACCTCCACAGGGAGATAAAGGAGGAGGGTACACTTTAAGTGAGGCTTTCAAGAAGAGGGCTGAAAGAATTAGTATTAATGTATTTATGCATTACCTACTAGGCCTACGCAAAAGTGTTACCAAATCCTCACAATGCCTTGGTGGTAGGTACTTTGCCCATTTTATAGAGGAGGAAAAGGAGGAGGCTTAGACTCATTCAATCACTGGCCTACAATCCCAGGTGAGATGTGGTACCAGAACAAATCCACTGCTGCCTGCCCCTAATTCATCCTCTGAATCCTCCATAGTGTCTGCCTTTGAACACATCTGGAGCTCAGTCCACAGGAAGGAATGGGATTAATGTTCTATAAAAGTTGAGAGCACTGGTACCTGTTCCTGTGTGGCTTTCAGCAAATTATTTTACCTCCATAGACTTTGATTTCTTTCTTCAGTGAGGATTGTATATCACACTTTATGTGGCCGCTGTAAGTACACAGTGATATAACCATGTGTAAGTAGATCGTTACGCAGTCTGAACTCAAGACGTATACAGCACAGTTTTATCCTCACTCACTGTCTCCAAAAGCCTCATGTTGAATTGCCCTCCCTCTCTGGGGCGTGCACTTTAATGACCTCTTGGATAGAATCCATGATTTCCTGGCAACTTCTGTTGTTAAATTATCCTGTCCATCTAGTGTAAAGTGCCAATCTCAAATCTCATTTGAGGATCCCCTCCCCCAGCGTAGTCAGGTTCATGACTCAAGGGGAGGCTTCAAGGGCGAACCACTGCTTGTCCCTCTGGTTCTCGGAGTAGCAATGGGAATGTGTGGTCAGCCCTGGGACACTGCCACTCTGGCCACCTTTTAGGCTGAAACCCCTCTGATGCTTTGGGTCAAGGTTGGGGGACAGGAAAAATGTCTTGGGTTGTCACTCCCTCTGGCTTCCAGTGTTGTGGATACAGCTCTACAGTCACTGCAGACCTACTAGGAGAGGGGCAGTCACACTTCCCTTAGGCCAGGCCTCTTCCCCCAACCTCTAGGGGGGATGCTGCCTGGGCAGCTTCCCAGCTCCTCTCCACCCTTTGGGCCCCTCTTTCGTAACATCTGATACCCAGAGGCAAGGAGGAATGGGAGGGACATTAGGACATGGCACAGATATTCCCCCTCACCTAGCTAGCTCCCTGGGGCCACCCGCTGGGCAAGAAGCAGCAAACATGCATCCAGTGTCCCCGTATGGCCCCACCCCCAACTCTTAGGTCTCAACTTAGCTCTTTCAAGAACTCTCTTAAATCTTTGCTCTGCTCAGCGTAGTGGCAGTACCAAACTGACATGCAAAATATCCACTGGGAGTGAAACACCAGTGTCCTCTTCTTGGAGGTACCCCTAATATTTCTGAATAATTTTCTTGGTGCCCCTTCACTTGTCTTGGCAACAGTGAGAGAAAGCACTTCTTTCCTTATGAAAGGAGAGGGAGAAGCCACATATCTTCCCCCTGGTCAACAGCTCAGCGTCCCTCCTGTCCTGTTTTATAGACCTGAAAGGGGGCTTCCTGGAGTGGTGGCTAGGAGAGGGCGTGGCCAGAGCCAGCTCAACTGCCTTTTGCAAAGTCCTGAGGGAGGTTTCTGGCCTGGACTGCTTTCTTTAAGTCTGGGGAGACTTAAGGCCTTTTTGACTGAGCCCTGTACTCCAACTGCCAATTTTGGAACAGCAGGAGAAGTTCCATCTAACATCCTGGTAAATAGGAAATGCATATTAGCATAGGGCCTGGCACTGTGCGGGTGTTTTCCAGGTGGTAGCCAACAGGAGGCCTACTGTATGGATTTCCTCTTTGCTTAACCTTCAAGGTGACTAGGACCCTTTGTGTGTCCTCACACAGCAAGACAAATGAAGCACTGAGACCTTGGCTCTCTGCCCTATGTCCTTATCCCACCCGGGAGCCTGGAAGACACAACCTAAACTCTCTCATTCTGCAAGTGTTTCCTGGGGCCTGCTCTATGCAGGGCTCTGGGCTAAGCCATAGAGGCCACCTTTTCTGAACTCCAAGTCAGGACACGTGATTGGATTGCTTCAAGTATGGGGACCAAGGAAAGAGTTGTAAGCAGAACAAGTCCCTACCTTCCAGGAGTTTGTAGTTGGTGCAGTTACGGGAGAGGTGGAACTAGGATTCAGTCTGCTTGATCTAGGTAGGTGGCACAGTGGGCGAAGATATGAGTTCAGAGCAGGAAGAAACCACAGGTTCAAAGAAGGGTCTGTCACATCTAAGCTATTGCATATGGCTAGTGGGAAGCCTTCAGGATTATTCACTCATTCTGTCTATCCCTTCAGTCAACAATGATGTCTGAGTCCCTACCATTCTAGGTACTGAAGATGCAGTAGTGAGCAGAGCAGGTAAGACTACTGCCCTGAGGTGCTTACATTCTAGGGATTGAGAGCCCAGTGCTCAGCAGCCACTCCCTTTATTGGAGGAGCCACAAGCTCTTCTCCTCTCCTCCTGGGACCCATTGCTCCAAGAGAGTCACATAGGCCGTGAGGAAGCTCTTCCAGCACCTGCACCCTCCGCTCTCCCCAGGGCAGAGGCTTCAGCTGCTGGCATTGTGGCAGGGCCACCCTCTACCCTGTTGCCTCCTTTGTCCTGAAAGTGAGCTCCCAGGGAACACCTGCCATGCATTTCCCCTCCTTGCAGAGCATCAGGAGAGGTGTGTGAGGGGATTGAGAGGCGTGATGGATTGGGGTACTGTGGAAATGAATCATGGCCAAGCACAGGGAGGAGAGCGAGGAGACTGGCTTAGAGGACAGGCTGTACTAAGTCATCATCGTTCTCCCGCACAAAGGTGAACTGAAGATCCCATTTTCCCCAGAGAGTCAAATTAACAAGGTGCTGGGAAATTTCCAAATTGGCAAAAAATAAAAGATTGTCACCACCAGTTCTCAAATCAGACAGACTGGTGGGTGTTGTTGTTTTAACAGATCATTGCATTTGGCATCCAACCCTGAAAAAGGGGGTGACAGCAAGGAGTCTGTATTGAAAATGTATCCACCTCTGAGCAAGTGGTACAAATACATATCATTGTGTTTTCAAAGCAGGAATCACGGTTGGCCTGGATACCAACTACCTCAATAGTCACAAGACTGAATTTTCACAAATTATGAGTTAGGAAATTGTTGCTCATTTTATAAATTGGTTTACCTCAGGATTCCTTTTAAGTGGTCAGCCCCCTCAGTAGTTCTAAAATATGATTTTATTTATAAAAACTTGACATATAAACAGATTTTCGTGATATTCTTAGCATACGCTGATAGAAAAAGCATGAGTTTCAAGTCTTAGTGGCCTGGTTCCTAATTCTATTTCTGATTCCAACAAAAATATTCTATCAACTACATTGATTGGCCCTCTGTGCCTCATAGTGGGTGCTCTTTCCTTCAATACAGGGAGATATAACAGGAGGAGCCTTCAGTGTAGTCACCATCCATCCACCCATTCATTCATTAAAAGCATAGTCATTGAGTAGTTTGTGCCAAGCACTGTGTGAAAAGCCAAGAATGTATTGGTAAACAAACTCCTTCATGACAGTGACCGTGAATTTGGCTTAGAATAGTATGCCTACTTGAATGGCCCATGCCCTTATGCAGCTGACAGTCTAGTGGAAGAGTAAGGTAAACAAACAGCTTTAAAAAAAATTGCCGAAACCGGTTTGGCTCAGTGGTAGAGAGTCTGTTTGCAGACTGAAATGTCCCAGGTTCGATTCCGGTCAAGGGCACATCCCCGGTAGGGAGTGTGCAAGAGGAAGCTGGTCAATGTTTCTCTCTCATCGACGTTTCTAGCTCTCTATCTCTCTCCCTTCCTCTCTGTAAAAAATCAATAAAAATATATATTTTAAAAAAATTGAACACCTTTAGGTCAAGAATGGTGCTGTGAAGGAATAAAGCAAGATGGCCTGGAAGGGCCTCTCTGAAGTAGACACTTTAAGCAAAACCAGATAAGAAAATGCCAATTACATGAACATCTGGAAGAGTAATGTTCTCTGGGAAAGGACTAACACATACAAAGGCCTTAAAAGAGAGATGGGCTCTACTGTGTTCTAGAACTTGAAAAATCCAGGGTGACCAGAGGAAGGGTGAGATGGCATAAAGGGGGTTCACTGGAGTAGGCAGGAACTTCATCACACACGTTCATAGAAGCCATGGGTGTGCGTTTCCCAGGGCTGCTGTAAACCAAGTACCACAAACAAGGCTTCAAACAACCAGGAATTATTGTCTCACTTCTGTGGAGGCCAGCAGGCTGAAAGTAAGGTGTCACAGAGCCACACTTCCACCACAGAGGACCCTTCTTTGCCTCTTTCCCAGCTTCTGAAGGGTCAACGGCAGGCTTCGGCGTCCCTGGACTTGCAGCTGCGTCACTCCAACTTGCCTTTGTCACCACTTGGCATGCTCCTCTGTTTTATAAGGACACCAGGGATACTGGATTAGGGGACCATCCTACTTCACTAGGACCTCAGCTCTTCTATATCCCAGAATTTTGCTTCTATCAGAGCTGGGTTTTCAACAAAACATCCCTTAAGCTTGTGTCTCCACAAGCCCTTTTGTGTTTGAATTCCTGTCATATCAGCTGAATGGGGCATTTGGGATGATCTCCATCAAGAGTGGCCTCCTGGTTTTGGTACTCAGCATAGTATGACCTCATTGATCCCGCCATTAGATGTGCTGTTGCCCCATCCTGGGTTCTCCTTCCCATGCATGGACTTGACCAAGACCTGCTGAGTATCAGTTCCTCTTAAGCGTCAATGAACCTTACTCTGAATAAATTACCACCTAAGAAAATGTTAAGGCATTTTCCTGCACCAGAAAGGGCCCCCAGACGTCTTGTGTCTTTATCTGGGTGATAGTGAAGGAAGGAGTGGCATCAGGGCCCACCAACTATGGGCAGATCACCTCAGGGTTGTTATCTGGACCACTTGTCCAGCCTGTTGAGTGGAGGTTATTCTGCCTGAGCTGGGATCCCCAAAGAGTTTTAAGCATCACTTACATCCCATTGTTTATTTTTATCTTTTCCCTCACGGCTTCATTATTCTTAGCTTGAACAAATGGCAAAGGCCATTCCATTAAAGGTGCTAAGCGAATGGTAGGTGCTATTGGTTGGTGGAGAAGGATTTCTTAGCTCACGTTTTACCTTGGCTTTTATTGAGTGTCAATCCCAGCAATAAGTTAGACTCCAAAGACAGCAGTCAGTGATAAGCAGGGAAGCTGAAGGTGTTGTGAGAGGCAGGCAGCAGAGACAGGCGAATTGCTGGCTGGCCCCAAGAAAGGTATTCGAAGGTCTCATTCTGTCCTGTGGTGAATCCCCAGATGCCCGAGGATGGGCTGAGGTTACCTGTGCTCCTGCAAACACTGTCTCGTCTCTCCTCACTAGAGACCAACAAACAACACACACTTGCTCACTGTGCCAGGTATTCAGCAGGAAAGCAAAGAGCTGCATTTATCTGGTCAATCTAGACACCCCTCTCTGAATACCCATTGCCAAGATCCTCACCTCATAAGGCTGCCCTGAGATGCAACTGAAGAATGGGACAAAGGGCTTCCTGTCTCCTCCAAATATGCCTTCTGAGCTGCTTAGAGCAGCCAGTTGAAGCTGCCAGAGCTCTGCTTGCTTGCCCACACCTCACACACACAATGGCACTCCTGTGGCTGGGAGTCTGAACACCTCAATTCTAGTCTCAGTTTGGCCCTGGATTCCTTGTATGCTTGGCAAACTGCTTTCTTCATCTGTAAAATGAGTTGCCTCTTCCCAAGCAATTGTGGGTTTTTTTCAGCACTAACATACGAGGATCCCCACTAATAAACTAAAGTCGTATATAGTGCAAGGAGGTGGGCCTCTAAATATTACAGTGAAGCCTGCAGCACTTCCTGAATTTATATAGATGGAGGGCTTTCATTTCTTGTCTGGTTTCCTCTTTCCCATTCCAACCCAGCAAGGAGGGATCGCCAGGAGGGGAATTCATCAAGGCAAGGCAAGCCAACTTTTTGTTTTTTAATTCGTTTCAATTAAACAGATGCCATGGAAAGAGGCAAAGGATTCAAGTTCTGCTTTAGCTCAGCATCAACTATGCATGTAGTGTATGGAAATCTAGCTTTCTGGACTCTAGCTTTTCCTTTACGTGATGATCAGGCAACTTGGAAGATCGCTAACCATTCTTATCCCATTCTCCCTTCCCCCAGATGAGAATCTGCTTACTTGGGAATTTTCCCATGAAGGTTGTGCAGGGGGATGTCCCTCTTCCTGTTCAAAGACAGCCCTTGACCCTACTCGCTCCCTCCTTCCTCATGACCTTGTTTCATTTTTCATCTTGTTTCTACTTTGTCGTTTCCTCACTGTCCTTGTCACTTCTAAACAATCACTAAGATCTTGACTTTCTATTATCCTTAAACTTCACCCTGATTTTCACACAGACATAGTGCCTTCATAAACAATTACAGACTCTGTCACATTCTGTGACCAACACATCTCGGTTCAAGTGCAGTGAACTGGGAAACCCACAATTTCTCTCATTTTCAGCAAGAGAAATGAGTAGCACTTGAACTGCACAACTTGACGTCACTGGGGCCAGTCCCTGAATTTGTTCTACCAGTCCCTATCCCTTCTGTCTTTTAGAAAACTCTTCCTATGAACTCGTGTCCTCCTGTAGCTCCATATATAGAGCACCTACTGTACATCCTATAGTCTAGCTTTAACTATATTAATCTTACTGATGAAGAAACAAGCTTGGATCCCTGCCTGGTTTGGTTCAGTGGTAGAGTGTTGTTCTGCTAACTGAAGGGTTCCAGATTCATCTCTGGTCAAAGGATCAGTTGCAGGTTCGATCCCTGGCCCAGGTGGGGTGCGTTTGGAGGCAAACAGTAGGTGTGTCTCTCTCACATCATTGTTTCACTCTCTGTGTGTCTTCCCGTCCTTTCAACTCTCTCTAAAAAAACAAAAACAAAAACAAAAAAAAACAATAAAAGCAATATCCTCGGTGAGGATTAGCAACAATAAAAAAAAAATCATCTACTACAAGCACACAGTTGTATGGAAGCTGAGAGTCTAACTAAGTTATATTTGACCCCAGAGCATTGCAGAAGCTCTACCCTCTGCCACCTCTCCTACATCATTTCAGCTCCTTCCCTCTCCAACCTCCAACTCCAATCCAAGCTTCTCAGACATCTTAATGTTGCTATGCCCCCATCTCCCTTCATTCCTTGGCCCTCTGCCATCTCTGAGATCGTCTAAGACTTCTCTGCAGGGGTTGACACTGTGGATCACTGGCCTTCCTGATGCTCCTTACTCCCATGTGCTCCAGACCAGAGCATTCTCGTGGTTCTTCTCATTCTGCCTCTGCCTCTTTTGCTGGTAGCTTGTTCTCCATCATGCCTCATTCAAATTGATGCTCCTCAGGGTCTCATCTTTGCTTCCTTGCTATACAGTGTCCTTGATCTATTTTATCCACTCAGGTTTTGCCCACAATTTCTGAATTGATAAGACCCAAATTTATCTCTTTATCCATATATTTTGTTGCTAGACATCTCTACCTGAATGTCTCACAGGCATTCCTCACAATTATGTTCTTCATGGAACTGCCTCTTCCTCAGTTGGTAGCATCACCTTACACCTACCCCTTGTCACCCGAGCTAGTAACCTGGGATTCTTTCAAGCCACCCTTGTTTTGCTTCGCATCCAATCAAATCCCATGTCTGTTTCCCTAACAACTTTTCTAATAGGTGTGTTTCAGAATGGCCTCCAATAATTCACCCCCTTCTTTCCATCTGCCCATCACCACCCCTATGTCAGGCATTCATCAGCTCCATTTTCTTTTCCTACAGCAGCTTCCTAAATGGTCTTGGTGTCTTTAGCCTTCCCCCCTCCACGTCCATTCCTCACATGGTCACCAAAGTAAACTAATGCTCCTAGTATGTGGCAGAGCCAGACTGGAATGCAGTGTCTCCAGCGTCCAGGAGACAGACAAGATAGACCTGGAGAGGGAGCAGAAAAATGTTGGAAGGGGGTGGATGTGAGGATAGGGGATTCCAATTGCCCTCATTCCACGGCTCAGTCCAGGCTCCACAGCCGAGAACAATCTTTTAAAAAAATTTTTTTTTTTTTTATTATGGCATAGTGCCTCTTTCAAAATAATTTACAGCACATAACCAAGCCTGCTGTGCGGCATTACAATTTGTCATTAAAACTCCATTCCTCTTGCCAGAGTAAATGAGCCATTTACAGCCAGGGCGCCAAGATGGACTGTTGTTATTTTTTTCTGCCTTTGTTATTATGACTGTTCATAGCTCTTCTCAGACAAGTCCCTGGGGATTCCCAGAGGGCTTGCCTTGCCATTCAGACCAATTAGTCAGGCATGCGGTGGTTCCCTGGACATGGATGTCACCCTTACAGGGCAGCAGGAAACCAGACCTGGTTCCTCCATTGTGGATGGTGAGCCTGAAAAGTGTCACTTGGACCTACACGTGCCATTACACCTACACATGTACACGTACACACGAGCTCACATGTGCACACACACGCATTCACAGTGTAAAAGTAAATCTTGGAAAGCCAGTGTCCTGTCCTTCCTAGACATCAGCATTGTTGCATCTCCATTAAGGGTGTGAACATGTGGATTAGCAGGTGAATTTTAAGTGAGTTGAGTATCATTAAGGAAGGTTATTAAATCTCTTCTGAAACATGGGCAGGCATAGGCTCAGTAAATGACTTCTAAATATTTCAGGATATGGAACTCCTTTTCCTAGTCTTTTAGGTCTCAGAATTACAGTCCCAGATGCTGTTCTGGATGTTTGACCTAGACCAGGCAGATGAGTCAAATGAACAAGTAGGCCAAGTGTTCATGGAGGGAAGGAGGAGGAGGAGAAGACTCCTTGGGTGGCTAGAGAAAGAAATATGCTACTGACTAAGGAAGAAATTTGCCCAGAGGTCTGAGGTCGAGGACTTGATCTTATTTATCTTTATATTCTACCCCCTCTTCATTCACATACTGCCCTGCAGGTACATAGAAGATGCTTGATTTTTAAAAAATCTGTTGAATTGAACTACGCATAAAAGATTTGCTTCTGCCCTCAAGGAGTCCACAGTTTAGTTTCCCAGAAAGCACATGCCTTCCTATATCTGCCTTTTGAAATTTACCTATCTTGCCAAGCCCCTGGACCAAATTCTCTTTTCTATGTGAGACTTCTGAGTCAGTGCCAACCTGTCCATCTCCCTAACAAAATCTGGTTTACTTAAATATTTAACTGTCTTCTCGACTGGCCTGTGAACTTCTCGGGTCAGGGAGCATATCTGATTCATCCTTATTTCTCCCACAATGTGTAGCACAGTAGTAAAATACTCAATACTCAATAAATACGTTAAAACATGAATGAAGCTTACTAAATGCTCTGTTTTAGGAATTACAAAATGAAAACTTCTATAAACATTTTCTTCTCTGTAAAACAAGGATGATAACATTAATACCCACATAAGATTGCTGAGATGATTAAGTGAGACGATGTGTGTAAAGCTCTTAGCACAGGCACCTGACTCACGGTGATAGAAGTTACTATGTAATGGTAGCCTCTGGAGGAAGTTTCCTCGCTGTGATTCCTCCTCCTTTACATCTGGGAGGATGTCCAGATAAGAATGGTCAGATTCCGAGACACATGTTTTCTGTAGGTGCTTCCCTAGGAGGATAAGGAAGGTTCCTTGGGTTTCCCCATACTCTGTTGAACTCTGTCCTCTATTCACTGGCATTGAGTGTGGCTTTTCAAGCTTGAGAAGAGTATGATTTTGAGATTGGGTTGAGTGTAGAGAGGAATTATATTTAGGTCTACCCTATATAGGAATATGCATCTCCTGAAGCTTGTCTGGCCTAGTGTCAAGGAGTTATACATGGGTATTTAGGCCCAGACTCCAAGCCAGTAATGGGACATACTTCCTATATGCAGCCACCCCTTACAGTTCGCACCACAACCCCTGTGCCCATAAGTACAACAGAGGCTAATAACCTGGTGATACCATTGACAAATGTCAAGGCACCCTAATGATCAGACTTTTCAGTTCTCTCTGCATGAATCTTTAAGCTGCTAGGGAAGGAAAACTGTTATACCGACACCTATCATGAAAGACAGATGGCAAGAGCTAAAATAGAAATACAAAGGAAAAATTACAAGGTGATAGGATTTTAACAGCCTGAGGCTGGGCCCCATTGACTGAGAGAAAGAAAATGTGTTAAAGGAGGCTGCCCTACGACAACCTTCTCCAGGTTTTATATGGTTTTGCTTTTTTACACTGCTTCTTCTAGCATTTTTTTTTTTTTTTTTGTCATAGTCCTAATAACCAGCATGTCATCAATCTAACTAAAATGTTAAAGTCATCAGTCTGGGAGAATATGTGGGATGAGAGATGACTTCATTAAAGAAGCGAGTCTTAAAGAAGAAGTAGGGATTTATCAAGATGATATGGAAGGAAGAACATTTCTGGTCAAGAGGAGGAATTGTGGAGCCCATTGAGGAAGGAGTGAGTAGTACAGTGAGACTGGAGCAGGGTATAGAGTGAGAGAACTTCAGAGTATGACCGAATTGTAGTCCCTGGACAACAGGCTAAAGGACTTGGTCATTATAGGCCATAAGTCACAACAAAAGTTCATTTTGATTCTTGAAGGGTTAGTCTGCCAGCGATATGGAGGATGGATAAGGGGCAGAAAGAGGATTAAGGAATCAATTAAGGAGCTATCAAAGTAATGAAGGTGAAGGATGATGGGGGCCTAGGTTTGTTTATTGAAATAGATAGTAATAGATGGGTCATAAGGCATTCTATGATGATAACCAATATATTTAGAGATTAGGTGGTACTATAGAGGGAAAATAAGAGTGTAGAGTAAAAATATGATTGCATAGTTTTAATCCAACATGACAGAATGGATAGAATTGCCCTTAAATAAGATGGAAAATATAAAAGTAGAGAGCAAGTTTGTGAGGTATTTGGGGATTAATGATGAGTTCCCTTTGGGGCATATTGTTTTTGAGACAGTAATGGGACATATATGGGAAAATGTAGACAAGTGGAAATATGGACCTGGCATTCAGGTTAGGTTCAGAGCTAGGGCTATAAGAGTGACTTTGAGACTGAAGACATGGGAGTAGAGGAAATCACAAAGGGTTTAATTTAGCATTTAAAGAAGAGGCCAAAGGCTAACTCTGTGGTGTCCCTTCTCCTCCTGTTACCTTTCAGACCTAGGCACACACCATCAGAGTGCCATGATGCTACTCCCCGCCTAATGGACAAACACAGGCAAGTCCCTTCTATAGAAGGGCCTGATTTCCTCAGCTGTAAAATCGGGTGGACTGGATTGTCCACATTCTGGGAAGCCATGTTTGGTGAGCATATAACAAAGTGGCTGCCATCAGAGAAGGTCATTGAGGTGGAACTGAGCAAAAAATGTCTAGCACAGGGAAGAGCCTTCTGGTGCTGGTCCTAGGCAGGACTCTGCTTAACCCAATTGCCATCACTATCAGCAGCCTTCAGCAACCACTGATCATGCTCACAAAAGGAGAACAGTTAGAGCTGAGAGCTAACCCCGAGGAGATGGCTAAAGAACACTGGTTTGCAAGGCCTGTCAATAAAGCACTATGCTCCCTGGGAGGTTCAGAAAGTCTGCCTGCTC
The DNA here is from genome assembly GCF_964339955.1 of Pipistrellus hanaki. NCBI lineage: Eukaryota > Metazoa > Chordata > Mammalia > Chiroptera > Vespertilionidae > Pipistrellus > Pipistrellus hanaki. Next base: position 24,666,613 of record NC_140503.1, read on the forward strand.
AGCACACCATGCCCAGATGTCTGACCTTTACCAAGTCCACATTCACCATGTCCTCTACAGACCCAGTATTAGCACCACCCAGACTCTGTTTTCAAAGAACAGAACATTTGATACTCAACTGTAGGTGTCTTGGATTCTATTTACTCCCCAACCCCTTCTCCTTCCTCTATCACCAATCTTTTCTGTCTTCTTCTAGTCTAATGTGCGTGTAAATTACTTGGAAATGAATTTGGGAGCCATTACTAGGGAAATAGAAGGCAGAAATGAATGGGTGGAAGATGCTAAGAATGGGTGGAGCTTAATAACCCCAGGTAACCTCATTGATTGATTGATTGATTTGAGAAACAATGTTTCCATTGGGGGTAGGGAAAAGAATACACTTTAGGTTTCCCATTTCTTCTAATTCTGGGAGCCTTTGATGAAGGCTTTTAGATTTCCAATATAATAGCTGGACTCTGCTGGTGGAGAGAAACTCTTTCTAAAATAGAAAGAAAAACTGTTATAACTTGGATGTACCTTAAATACAATGCAGTAAAACCACCTTTTTTTCTAACCTGTGAAATGGAGACCCACTGAAGTACAGTGATTTGTTCATGATGACACAGCTACTCACTAACACCAGGACTTCAGAATCCCACTTCCCTTTTCTTCAACCAATGGTTCTCAACCTTGGGGAAGCTCTAAAAACTACTAGTGATGAATCCTGCCCAAGCTAATTAAGTCGGAACCTACGGGAATGAGACCCAGACATCAGTGCTTTTTTAAAAAGCTCCCCAGGGTTGGGAGCCACTGCTCTATCTTATGGGGCCTCTGCCTTGTTGTAGCTCAAAATGAGTTCAGAAAAATGTATGGTTCAACTTCAAAATATTTACTGGCTTCCTACTATTTGCTCTGCTACATACAAGGCACTGTGTCAAGTGGCTGCAGGGGAGTTAGAGGAGGGAACAAAACCAAGGTCATGGTCTAGATGAGCTTCCTACTAATAGGAAAAATAAGCGATAAGAATGGAATGCCACCTTCTCCCCATTGTTTTGACAAGGGCAGATATTGCTGATTGACTTAGCACCTTTTCCCCTGACCCAAATATGGTCTCATAAGCTTTTTCAACCCAGAGCTCCAGGCAGACATCACCTTTTGATCTCTTGGCACCTGGGAAGAAACCCACTTACTGGTCTCAGACAGGTCATAGGTATATGGATAGAGTTGAATACTAAGTAGGGAAATAAGAATTAAAGCAAGGATTATAGGTTTAGGTGATAGAGATTTTAAACTTTATTTTGTTGCCAATCAAGACTGACTGAAGTTTTTGGATAAGAGACTATAAATAAGATTAACCAGGTTACTATGAAGGACAAAGAGACTGCAGTTAGTGAGACCAATTGGGAGGCGATTGCAGAGTTGAGTCATTAGGATGTATAGGGCCTGAGCATCAGGAGTCACAGTGGACATTGAGAAAAGGGACAATTTGAGAGACATTGAAAGAGAAGAGTTGATGGGGCCTCATGATTAATAGAATGAAACGCTAGAGAAAAGTAAGAGAACTCAGATGGTTATCAGGTTTGGGGACTGAGTGAGTGAGGACATGGTGATGCTGTTGGTGAGAAGAGAGACGCCAGAGAAATCACTAGATTTAGTGGAGAGATCATTAACTTGGGATGTCCAGACATTATACCAATGGGAAAAACCTGTTGTGTACTTTCAACAATAAAGATTTATTTAAAAACAACAAAAACAACCTGTTGTGAAGTGGCATCGACATGCCTGGGTTGAAATTCCTGGTTCCATCCTTTATCTCTGAATGAAATAGAAATGGAGTAGATTAGCCTTTTAATTTATCTCCGTTGTAAAATGGGGTGGTGATACTAATAGTCATATCACAGGGTTATTTTGAGCGTTAAAAACACAAGTGTAGCAGGGCTTTGTAAACAGTAAGAAACCACAAGCAATTGATCAATTATGGATTCTTCTGGCTCATCCACATGGATGTATGCTGGCCCTGAGTCTGGGAGGGAAGTCAGGCTGGAAATGGAGACTTGAAATTATTCTCTGTGGAAGAGATAATTAAAGTTGGGCAATGTTTAAGATCTCTTAAGTTGATGTCCAAAAGAGAGCAGAGATCACATGGAATGTTGAATAATACACTTTTTTAAAGCAGTTTGTTTCTAGCATAAAAGAAAATAAACCATCCCACATAGTGTCCAGCTACCAAATACACTGTTCACATTTTATTGTATTTCTTTCTTTCTGTTTTTTGTTTTTAGCATAAACAATTATTTATAAAGGAGAATAAGAAAAGGAGAGTGAATAAAACATTTAAACAATTGTTGAAATAACCTTAACTATGGAAGAGATTCATAATACATTTTCTTTCCAGGAAGTGGGGATAGAAATCACAGATTCCTCCAATCAGGAAAACCATTGAGATCATTTAGTCTAAACTATTTTTGTTGTTGTTGTTGCCAAGTCTACATTCATTAAGTTGGCATTATGCTCCAGGTCTCTGGCTAAATGATATCCATGCAATATATCATAGAATACCCCTAGGAGTCTTATGAAGTAGATAGTATTACTGTCCATCTTACAGATGAGGAAACTGAGGCTCAGAGGCTTAGTTTCCTGACTCAGGTCACAGGGCCAGGCTTGTCTGACAGCAGAGCTCAGGCTTTTAACTGCTGTGCCCTCAGAGCCCTCCCCACCGTCCTTGACCCAGTCAGGCTGGAGCTCTTCATAGGACTGGGTGTGGGACTGTGGCCCCGGGGGTGTGTCTGAGTCAGAAGCAGCTGGGAGTGGGCTGAGAAATGAGTCTTCTGTGAAACAGAGCGAAAAGAAAGACGGGTCAGGAGACAATAATTGTTGCCAATCTTGGTGTGAATGTGTGGTGTGGGAGTGGGACTCTAAAGAACTCCATAGTCACACGGAGACTTGTGGCTGCTCCCTGTCCCCATTCACACATCTGCCTCCCCCACCCCTGCCCCAAATCTTCTCTGGTGGTTAGCTTTGCTTCTTCAGACAAGGGGTACTCAGTCATCCTGTCCTGGAGCAGAGGTACAGCTTTACCAGTAGAGATGAGGAAACCACTCCTCCTGAGTGAGTTTATCTTTAAACAGAGAACTTGGTTCCATAATCATTTGGAGTGATTGCCCTTCTCTTGCCAGCTGGGCGATGCTGTGAGAAAAAAAATAGAGGCCCTTGGCCCAGAGTCCAGGGAACCACTCCCAGCCCCTGCAAGAATCAGAAGGGCTGACAGGATTCCTTTTTCAGAAGCAGCCTTCCTCCTCCTTTGGAAAGAAAGCCCTCTCTCCAGCTCTGCTCCAAGGCAGCCTCCTGCAGAGCATCCAGAGCGCTGCTGAGCTGTTCCCATGACAACGGAGGAAGGGGCTCTGTTTTCCTCAGAGGGTTGAGTCCTTTCAACCAGAAGGTGGCTGTTGGCTCTTCTCCATATTTCACACTCTACCCTGCAACCTTGTTTGCGTGACTAGTTGTGCATTTATGGAGTTTTCAGCATTGTTAGTGCGGGTATGGGTGTTGCAAATGCACACCTTTTTCACCTTCAAACCCAGAACTTGTAGCCAAGAGTCACACTGGTTAAACAGTCTATTTTTCCCTTTCATTTTCTGAAAATATATCATGCTTTCATAATAATAGCAACAGCATATTAGTCAGAGTGCTTCATACTAGTCGCTGTAACAACCTAACATATTAGTCAGGGTACTTCATACTAGCTGCTGTAACAACCTTACATATTAAGTTTGTGTCTTACTCATACACAGGCAAATAGCTTGGTTCTTCTCTGAGCCATTTCTCAGGGACACAGGCTGCTTCCATTTGCTCCACCACATTGGGCTGTAGAATTGCTCTGGCACAATCCAGCCGATAGAGGAGGGCGGTCTTTATACCTGTCACTTAGCCCTCTGGCCCAGCAGTGTCACACATCACTTCTACTTCCTCTCCTCTGGTGGTCACTCAGTCTGCCCTGCTTAGTGCAAGAGAAGCTGGCAAAAGTGGTCTCTGGCTGGTCAGCTACATCCCAGCAGCAACTCCACACTGTGGAAGGGGAGATGAATCTTTGTTGGTTTTCATCACAAAGCTGGCATTCATACAACATGTATTATTTGCCAGGCAATGTGCTAAGTATTATTTCATTACACCAACCCTGTAAGGTTATCATCCTCAATGTACAGATGAAAAAGCTGACTGTAGAGATGTAACATAACTCTATGTTATAACTCACAATGTAAGATTACATAAGTAGTTGGTGGTAAATCCAAAAGTTAAGTCTTAACTCCAGAGTAGCGGTCACCAACCTTTCTGACCTCATGGACCGGTTAGCGACTGCTGCTCCAGAGCACAGGCTCCTATCTGGTACGTTCCACTGCTTTTAGCTTCCGGCCTGAGAAACTGTATTGGCCACGAAGCAGCCTAGGTGGTCTTCAGCAATTTACTTTTACTCTCTGCTGTGAAGTGAGAATGTTAAACAGGATGAGATCTGAGGTTGCTGGTAAGCTGGGACATCATATGATTCTTGAGATGAATTATTGGTTGTGTGAGTGTCTTAGTCAGCTTGGGCTGCTATAACAAAAATATCATAGAATGGGTGCTTAAACAACAGACATTATTTCTGGAGGCTGGGAAGTACAAGATCAAGGTGCCAGCAGATTTAGTGTCTGGAGAGGGCCCACTCTCTGAGTTGAAGGTGGCAGCCTTCTCGCTATATATCCTCACATAGTGGACAGAGAAAGCTCTGGTGTCTCTTCCTCTTCTTATAAGGGCACTCATAGAGCCATCATTGTTGCTCCACCCTCATGGCCTAATTTAAACCTAATTTCCTCCCCTTTACTTCTGTTAATATTATCACTTTAGAGGTTAGGATATCACTGTGAAGTTTCCTATCAGACCTGCCCAGTCTCCTAGGAGGTGGCAGAGATTAGGAAGTTCCACCTCTCCACTCTCTCACTCATCCTCCCTCCCTCATCCTCCATCCCTCCCTCCCACCCTCCATCCCTCCCTCCCTCCCTCCTCTCTTCTCTCCCTCCTTCCTTCCGTCCCTGTCCCTCGGTGAGGAATCTGCACATCCCAGCAGGGATTCAGCTTCCCTCTCAGATTTTGCTTGCTATGGTAATGGCTTCAGTTGAGGGCTTGTATAATTGCAGAGTAGATAATGATCTCCAGGCCAACTTCAAGTCAAAGCTATTTTTAATAGAATTGCCAAAGGTGGTAGGGATGGAGCTAGGGAGAAGAGCTGTTTAGAGAATGCTTTTTAAAACCCATACACCTCCAAGAATTTTATCCCTCATATTTCTGAACCTGAATTTTGAAGAGGGGGTTGGAGGATGCCAAGTAAATCACCACAGACATATGTAAGACCTGGGTTCACTCTCCTGCACATACCTGTCTCTTTCAGGTGCAGTTGCATAGAGTGGAACAGTCAGGTGACTGTTGCATATAGGCCAACAATCAAGTGACCTGAGTTTATTCCCAGCTCTGCTAAAAGCTCTTCATGTGTCCTCGAACTGGTTGCTTCCCCTATCAGTTTCCTCATCGGCGAAATGAGAAGGTTGAACTAAATGATCCTCATGTCCCTTTCATCTCTAAAATCCTAGATGATCCTCAGATGTCAACAGTGCTAAAGCCCAGAACTGAAATGTCATGTGCTCCATGCATGGCTAGATTCTTTCTGTTTAAATCCTTTCCTTTAAGACTTCTCGGTTACCTTTGTTGATACAACCTGACCTACCCTAAGTGTCCAAGTCACAATATAATATTGAATATCAACTCTAATTGAAAAATTAAAATAAGCCAACAAAAAAGAACCTAGGGTTTTATTTTATAAATTTTCTTACAGAAAAAGGCAAAAGTTTTTCTGGGTTATGAATGCCATCTAGAAAGGCATAGTTCATGAGACTTACTATCAAATCTTCACAGAAGAAAATTTTACCAACAACCAACAATGTAAAACAAACAAACAAACAAACAAACAAACAATGCCCTCTCTGCCATATTCAGGTTAGACTGCTGAATTTGGATTTGACCTTGAACTTGTTATAAGTGAATGAGATAGACCAGAGGTGGGTTCTGAACTGATTTAGGCAATACTGGTTCTATCTGTGAATGTTGACTTGGCCTGTGGTTATAGTGCTAACAGTTTAGTAATTTGCCTCATTTTTAATCTCCCTTTCTCTTTAGCAGGATCATTTTCTCTGTGTTAAGGGATTAATATTGAGATAAGAATGGCTACATAAGAGCTCTTTCTGGAATACAAATGACTTTATAAATAAAGGAACACAAAAGGAAGGAGTAGGAAGAGTACTTAGCTCTATCAAAGTTGGCAAATTCCATATGCTTTCTCCTCTGATCATAGCATTATACATTCAGGTCTAGACACTATTTCAAGACCCATGCTAGTGTCTCCACTGGGCACAAAGACCAGTGTGCTTAGATGAATAGTGTTCCCCAAAAGTTTATGTCTACCTCACAATGTAACCTTATTTAGAAATAAGGTCTTTGCAGATATAATATTTAAAATTATACCAGAGTAGGCTGGGCCCTAAGTCCAATATGACTGATGTTCTGTAAGAAGAGGAGAAGAGACAGAGACACAGACTGACGGGGGAGGTCATGTTATGACAGAGGCAGAGATTGGAGTGATGAATCTATAGGATGAGGCAAACACATAGTTTATTCTTATATGACTATTCACTAATTATTGTGTAATTTGCCATATGAATGACTGTAAACCCAGTTTTGTCCCACCCTGCGTTAGCCAGGGAATAGCAAGGATTGTTAGCAATCACCAGAAGTTAGTGAGAAACACAGAAGGAGCCGCCTCCCTAGAGCCTTCAGAGGGAACATGGCCCTGCTGACACTTTGATTTCAAACTTTTAGCCTCTAGAACTGTGAGGCCATAAATTTCTATTTTTTTCAGACAACCCAATGTGTGGTCCTTTGTTACAGCAGCCCTGGGGAACTCATTCAGCCAGGATGGAGAGGTGTCTGGGAGCCACATTAGAACAAATTGGAAGAGCCAGAAACCCCCAGTCATGGGTTACTCACTGCCTATTTTCTTCATTCCCACTTCTAGCTGTTGAGAAGTTGTTAAACCTGAGATGGTCTCACTGCAAACCCTGCTCCCTAGTCCCACCCTAACCATTATGGCTATGCAGCAGCCTTGTATTCCTCTCTTGTTGGCTGCTGTCCCACCTTCTCAAAGACTGTTTCAAACCTTTCTCAAGTCTCCAAACCCATCCACCTGCCTCACCTTCAATTGGTGATTTACTCTAGACACTAATGAGAGCACTCTTACCTTCTCTCTTCACCTGGAATCCCTCTATGCATCCCATGTCTGAGGTTAGGTGTGCACCTCTTGCTTATCAAAGGGACTCTTCATCTGAGCTCTTGACCCCAGCCTTTTGGGCAACCCCAGGCACATTACTCCTTGAACTCTTATCTCCCTGGCTGCTGTCTCAATCTCTCCCTTCCTGTGCTTCCTTTCCTCCCCATTCTCAGTGTCTTTTCTATAAGCAGGCTTAGGTCTGTTTCAATAAAATGAAACCAAGCCAACAGACAAACACATTCCTTAGACACTATTGATCTTTCCCTTGGCCTTCAGATTTTTTTTACTGAATTGTCAATAGTCATTCCTTCCACCTCAGCATACTTTTGGAGGCTATTGCCCTCACCCCCTAATGTGAAACCGCTAGGGACTTCCACCATCAACAAATCCCATTGTCTTCTCTCTATTGACATTAAAGACATCTCAAAAACTAATTTTAGCCAGTTCAATTCCCGGTCAGGGCACATGGCCCAGGTTGCGGGCTTGATCCCCAGTAGGGGGCGTGCAGGAGGCAGTGATAGATGATTCTCTTCTTGTCATTGATGTGTCTATCTTTCTCTCCCTCTCCCTTCCTCTCTGAGATTAATAAAAAATATATTTAAAAATAATTTTAAAGCATCACACATAGTCTCATACTTAATTTAAGTTTTTGCATCTTAACACACACACACACACACACACACACACACACACACACACACAGCTAACATGGTCACATGCTCTCTTCAGCATTTATCACTGCTGACCACTCACTCTCTTCTTAAAACTTTCAACCTGCTTGGACCCAAGTTTTCTTCCTACCTCTCCAACTTTTCCTTCTCAACATCTTTGGCTGGCTCACCTTCCTTTTACCACTGTTGTTGGCCACTTTCTCTCCTCATCCTACATGCTACAATTTCAACAAACACCCATATGCTGATGGCTCACAAATTCTTATCCTCAGCCCAGACCTCTCCACTGATTTTCAGTCTCTCTTCTCTAGCTCTGTCTTGATGTCCAACAGACACCTCATTTTCAACATACCTAAAGTTGAACTTGATCTTTCTCAAGTACTCTTCCTTTTCTGTGCTCTTTATCTCTGCACCAGATGTGTGCATCCACCTGCCACCTTCTGTGTGACCTGGGGGCCACCTTAGGGCTCTCCCTTCCATATCTTCTACTTCACCTCTACTCCTTGTATGCCTTGGCTGCTGTCCCTGGCAGCACTATTTTCCTGGTCACTCAGAAGTCATTTTTGAGCCTATCATCTCATTCAGTGGTCAAATACTCTGGCTTCCAGACCCATACTATTCTTCAAAACTTTTCTTTTTCATTCCCAATACCACCAATGAGGCTTTAATTATATTTTTCATTTGGACCACTGCAATAGATTACTATCTAGACCTGCAATAGGTTCTTTTCTGAGCCAATACCAACTTAAACAGTGACAGGGGGAAAAAAAAAAAATCCAAAGTACTGCTCAAAGTCTGAGTTTACGGGAGCATGACTCCATCCTAATTAAAAACAAAAGAGTTCTTCGGTGGCAGAAGACTCAGACTGGCCTCCATCTGGCCTCCCTGCATGTCCCACTGCTCCCTGTATTTGCTCAGGATGCCAACACTCCTGGTTCTTTCAGCCTCTGTGTCTTGGCTCGGGGTGCTACGCCCTTCAGCATAATGGTCCCACCTGCCCCACTCCTGCATCATCTGGCACTGCCCACTAAAATTCAGGACATACTTTAAAATTTATCCCTCATCATCATCACCACTGTTACCTTATGTTTGAACAGTATTTCACAGTTTCCAAAAGGTTTTCACATGCATTTTCTCAAGCCTCACAGTACTGGGAAGGGTAAATATTTATTATTCCTTGACACATTTTGGAAACAGATCACAACAGGTAAATTGTTGGCCAATACTCCACTGTCTTTGGGCCCTTCTTTGTTTTTCTCTTGTCTCCAATCATATTCAGTCTCCTGCTATGATTATTTGTACACTGGTCATACTATATTGTGAATTATACCAGATCCTCAAATAATGTCATTCATCCAACATCGTCTCATTATAATGTTTATGAGATGCTGTAGGAACTTTGTTCTCATTTATATAAATATGTTAAAATATGTTCTCATTTATATAAATATGTTAATATGTTAAAATTGGTTTGGTAATACATCATTTTGCTTAAAGTAACAGAATCTATCGCAGACATTAGTGATGAACATAAGACAGGATGAACGCAGTAATTTGGGTTGTCACGGTGGCTTGAAAGATTCTAGTATTTGAAAAATTGACCCATGGAAGAGTAAGAGGTGACTTCATTTAGGTGTCTCCATATTGCAAAGCTAAAGCCAGTCAGTGGGCTTTAGAGGAAGGATATTGTGGGCCTGAAGCAACTCGATTACACTCAGAGCAGCCGGACACCTCAACTGTCAGGGATATTGCAGAAGCTACTTCTGCATTGAGAAGAAGGAGGAAAGATGGCCAGGGAGGGTAGATTCTTTATTTATCCCTTCATTAAAAAACATTTAACAAGAATCATTTATGCACCAGGAACTGTGCCAGGTGATGGGAATGCAGTAGCAATAAAAATAAAGTCCCTCCTCTTGAGGAATTTTCAGCCCACTGGGAAAGATGGGCATAAGTCATAAATAAGTATATAAGTTACAATCTGTGAAAGGTGCTAGTGTTCTACAGAAAATAAAGGGCACTGCCTTGAAAATCACAGGTGCACTTCATAATGAACTCAACTGGCAGATAGAGAAGAAAGCAATCCAGGCAGAGAGACATCAAATGCAAAGGTGGCGAAGAGCTTGGAGGAGAGATGAAAATGAAGGACGGCCAGTATGGCAGCACAAGAGATCAGGTGCAGAGCTAGATGGGCCCCACAGTCCACAGTAAGGAGTTTAGATTTTCTTCTCAATGCACTGGGCAACCATGGCAAATTCTAAGGTACTTTCATGTTCTAAAAATAATGTAATTGCTATTTAAAAGCTAATTTATCTAAGGATGGCAGCTTCTTAAACTCTGGTACACTTGTACTACATCACTGTGAGTGGCAGCTGTTCTAATTCAGAGTGGGTGCTACTGCCAAACCCTGGGAGACAGATCTTTGATTCATAAAGAGGGCATTTTGCTTTGGGAGGAGCCCAGAGATCTGTCTGGTCTCAGAGGAAACGAGACAGCAAGGGAAAACAAGCTGTTGCGATAGGGACACTGTAGGGATAAGAGGGAAGGACGCAGAGAGCCCTTGATCCTAACCCACAACCTTCAGCTGAGACACACACAGGAGAGAAAATCTCAGAAATAACTTGGGCTGCTCATCCGGTGCTTCCATGAATTTTTACTGAGCCTCACTATGTACCAGCTGTACCAGGCCTTGGGGAACTGACCATGAATCAGACAGAAAAAGCTCTTGCTATCAGACAGCCTACCAATGGGCGTGACGGGGAGGAAAGCTACCCTTTTGGAAGTCATTGTAAGCATGTCCCAGAGAAGCAGAGCTAAGGGCAAACACATTCATTGATGCCAAACATGAGAGAGAGAGAGAGAGAGAGAGAGAGAGAGAGAGAGAGAGAGAGAGAGAGAGAGAGATTGTAAGACCTGCCCTGAAAGATGAAACGAAGTTTTTGGAAAAGAAAATAGAGAAAGACAAGGGAAATTATCTGGATGGCAGAATTTGTTTCCTGTGGTACCTCAGTCTCCCTTTAATCCTTTTCTATCCCAACCCCAAATTTAAAAGGATTGCAGGAAGCTTTCGCTGGAGTCATTTCTGGCATAAAAAGATGTGCAGAAATGAAGACTTCGGTCCTGAGTTTGCAGATGCACCCATCTTTCACCCCTATTGTGCAAATCAGCTTGTATCAAAAGATAAGCTATGGCCCTTTGAGCTGCTGTGATAATGTTAGGACCCCATCGAATGGGATTGGCATGAATTAACCTACTGTAGTATCTCTACAAATCAAGAGGTTGGCTTTTACTGGAAATGTCCCAAGGCTTTGTGCACAGGGCAAGCCAAATGTCTCCCCACACTGAGACTGAAAATGCCCCGAGTGCCCTTGCTGATAAGATCTGATGTGTAGATGCTTGTCTACAAGCACTCAGCCGCTGCTGGCAACATTTATTACAACCCAAGTGTGAAACGTGCTAGTCTATTTCTGAGAAAATGTATCAGCCACAGTAGATGTATAAGAAATCTGGCTTTGCTGTGACTGATTTCCCATTTCTGTACCACCTTTAGCCTGGGAACAACATAAGAACTTGCTTACCAAATGAAGAGATACAGAACCCCCAAATTACATGCTGTGCTGTTGAGGTCAGAACAACTACACCTAACCTACCTTCCAGCTTCAGCTTTTATCTCTCCTCCATTACTCTGTTGCCCCTCCAAACTAGACTACTTGTGGGATCCTGACTGGTCATCTTTGTTCTACCTGGTACATTAGCCAGTAATGGCATTGGTCACTGGAGGAGTTTTCTCTCATCCTTTGTGACCCAGCTAAAATCTGAATGTCTCTGAAAATTCTCCCTGAGAACTTTTCTCCTTTGGATCAGGTCCTGTGCTTGGTATTGGGGATACAAAGTCAAGTAACAGAGCGTCTGCCTCCTCAAATCTTCACAATCTGGCAGTGGGCCAGGCACCAGTCGATATAATCGAACGTGGGCCTAACCTTGAGCTCTTCCATCATCAGGAAATTCCCAGGTGACTAGTGATATCACTGTCCCACCCTGGCTTTCTAGCTGGCACATTAGCCTCCTTCCTAGAAAAGTAATTACCATCCTCATTGCAATCAGCGGCAATATCATAATTTTAAAATTACTAGGACAGAGTTAATGATATGCGAACTTTCTAAGTCAACAATGTATGGGATGATGATTTGTATTCTGAAGATTCTCCAGTTTCTAAAGGCCTCTGCAAATGCTACGATTCCTGCTACTATGAAACTTGAGTTCCATTTACAGATAATGAATGTAGTTCATTTTTTAGGAAGGCTTCTCTATTTCTTGAAACAAAATTAAAAATGCATGAGAGACTATTAGCACAACAAAGTTGCAAAGTAAATTTCATTTAGTCCAGTGGTTCTCAATCTTTCTAATGCCGCGACCCTTTAATACAGTTCCTCATGTTGTGGTGATCCCCAACCATAGAATTATTTTTGTTGCTACTTCATAACTGTAATTTTGCTACTGTTATGAATCATAATATAAATATCCGTGTTTTCCAATGGTCTTAGACGACCCTGCTAAAGGTTCTCAACCTGTGGGTAGCAACTCACAGGTTGAGAACCGCTGCTGTAGAGCCTAAGACCTTTGGAAAACACAGATATTTAATGTCTATCCTTTTGGCAGTACCACACCGGCATCATTACTGTGGCATTTTAGTAAGCAGTGGGAGTTCCTCAACTTTGTACTTCTTGTTCAAAGATTATTCTAGGTCCTTTGCATCTCCATATACGTGTCAGAATCAGCTTATCTATCAATTTTTACTTAGAAAGCTGGTTGTGATGATAATTGGAAACATGGTGTTGAGTGTATAAGCCAATTTGGAGGGAACTGAAATCTTAACAACACTGAGACTTTTAGCCCATGAGCATAATGCGTCTCTTCATTTGTTTAGATCATTGATTTCCCTCAGGAATGTTTCAGGGTTTTCAGTATAGATGTATTACATATATTTTCTTAAACTTATTTCAAAGGATTTTTACATTTTTGATGCTATGTTAAACATTTAAAATATTTTTTGAAAAATTTTATATTCCAATTGTTTGCTGCTAGTGTATAGAAATACAATTGAGTCTTGTACATTGGCCTCATGTCCCACAACCTTGCTAAATTTACTTATTAGCAACTAATAGTTGTTTTATATATATTTTAAAGACTTTTTATATAAACAATCATGTTGTCTCTGAGTAGTTTTACTTTTTTTCTACTTGTATACCTTTTATATCTTTTTTCTTGTTTTATTACACTGGTCTCCCTTTCTTCTGGGTTTCTCTAACCTTATAGGGGGACATGTGCACAAAGTAGAGTCATCTTTTTGAAGCAGGTTCTAAGTTTTTCAGATTGGAATCCTGTTGGTGCTCAGGGCCCTTAGAGGAGGCAGTGAGCACAGAGGAAACGGTGCAGGCGCCCAATCATTTGCCCTTATCAGCTCCCACATGGGGCACATTCCCATTCCCAGGCTTGGCCTGCCATCCTGTTACAATTTAAAGTTGCTGGCTTTTTTTGTTGTTGCAAAAAATATATCTCAAAATTTTCTAATGCCTCTTTTTATTTTAAGCCAATAAAGACCGTGCCAAAACCCAGCCGTCAATCTAGGAAGAACTGTGGTTATTTGTGTGCTGTTTTCCCTAGATAGAAGGTGCTGAGTCCACATCTTCCATCCAGCTACTTTCTGTGACCAGCATGGACCTTCACATGACAACTTGCCGGGAACACCATCTGAGTTTGTGACCACACTAAGCCAAATGGCTGATCCGGCCTTCACCTTGATCTTATCAGCACTGTCTTCTCAGAAGCACTTTGGCTCAGTAGCTGCGTGGTTTATTCCAAGTTATGAATGAATGCAGTGTTAGTATCTCTTTGGGGCTCTTGAACTCATTTATCTATCAATCTTTTGGGAAAGGTAAAGACGAGGACAAGATAGGCTAGTGTTTGCCCTATTAAAAGTTGTCTGATCTCTCGCTGCATGTTCTTGGATACTTTCCTGCTGTCTCACAGTTCTGAAAGCCGTAGGAAAGTCAGCACAGGGCTCTCAACAGGATGGCAATGGCTTTAGTAGGTCTTGTGCATAACAAGGTCAGACTTGGAGCACAAGCTGTAAGGCAGTGACTTGGGTGAATTGTAAATTCTGGCTTTAGGTATTTATCATCAGGGCTGTTGTCAGACTCATGGCCCAGAATGCCGGCATCCACGGAACACCTCAAAAATCTCAGGACCCTAGTTCCCAAACCAGTCTTATAGTCCAAACCGAGGGAAAGAGTATTTGCAATTGGGGTAATCCCGGAGAAGAATCTAGATCATTTTTCTGCCATGCTTTCTCACTTTCCCGATGTAGTTCTGCTTACCATTTATAGAGCATTTATGCAACCAACATGATGCGAAACTGGTATCTTCATTCTCTGTGAGACAAGTACTATGAGCCTAACTTTACAACGGGGAAAACTGAGACACGGAGAGATAAATTCCATAAATTAATTGAGCCTGTCTGTGGAGGAGCTGAGATTTGGACCTAAATCTGTCTGTCTCATTCCATAGCCTTCACTCTTCATCAGGGCTTGGCAAAGGATTTCTGTAAAGAGGAGATAGCATCTTGGTCTTTGGAGGTAATATGTGGTCTCTGTCTCCTATTCTTTCTTCCTGCTTTTGCATCCCTTTAACAAAGTAAAAGCCATTCTGAAACCACTAGCCACACCAAGAGGTCATGGGCCAAATTTGGTTTGGATTTGGCTTGCGGGCCATAGTTTGCTGACCCCTGCTTTTAATCATCACGCACACACACACACACACACACACACACACACACACACACACACACACTGTTTCTCAGGTTGGGAAAACTCAGTATTTCCAATGGGAATTGGCCAGAAAAACAGCAAGGGCCTGGGAAAGGTAACCAATTACAATAGGTCCTATCCTTGCTCTGGTGAGATGAATCCGCGGGTCACTTTAACCCCCTGGCAGCTGAGCCATGGAAGGATGGGCTCACCTTTCCCTTTGAGATCCCCTTAGAACAGGGGTCTTCAAACTACGGCCCGCGGGCCACATGCGGCCCGCAGAGGAGTCTGATCCGGCCCGCCAGGTTTTTTGGGCAGTGAGCGCAGCCGAGGTGTTACAGTAGGAATTAGTAGTTCATATAGTCCGGCCCTCCAGCTCTCTGAGGGACCGTGATCTGGCCCCCACTTTAAAAAGTTTGAGGACCCCTGCCTTAGAACCTCAGGCCTGCAGCAGCCCAGAGAACTGCCGGCTGGAGGGAGATGGCTTCTCCTGGAGAAGGAAACATGGCAGACATTGTCTTCACGTCTGCCTGACCCTTCTCAACCTGCCTCCTCTTCACCCTCTTGGTTATGATCTCTGCACTAACAGGAACTCTGGAGTCAGCAGCTTTTCATGTTCGTGTTATCATTTATTTTTTAGCTGCCAAGTGTTTGACTGTCTGAGGGACACGTTTATCCCCGGCCTGGGAGAAGCTGGAGGTCCCTTTGCTGAGCTCACAGTGTGGCTCTGAGGATGCTCCTGACCAGGACGGCTGACCGTCTCCGGCGGGTGCAGTCCCCAGCTGTGCGCTGAGTCCCTTCCAGAAAGGCCGCAGGGCCAGCCAGCATCTAACCAGCGTCTCCAGCTCCTCGCCTCACGCTCGCTCCTTGCCCGCCCCCTTTTCCTGGCGCAGACACATTCTTCTGCCTGGAAAAGGAGCCTTGTTTTTATGGAAGCCTCATTAAATCTGCATCTTGCTCAGTTTGGGTCTGATCACGGCTGCCAGAAGTATTTTTAGCCCGTGCAGTTGTGTAATGAGATAGGGGTTGGGAGAGGGGACAGTATGGACAGAGGGAAGATTTTAAAAAAGAGAGGTAGGAAAGGAAGGCAAACCTCAGCAGGGGAGGGTTTCACCCCTTGGGCTTCTGGCGACACTGCTCCTGGCTGGCTGCATCCTACTGGACGCCCATGGACACTCGCCATGCCAACTGTCCTGGTCACATGTCAGGGAGCCTCTAATCTCCCTTTCCATGAGCTCAGTCGGCCCAGCCAGGGCATCACTTAACCCAGGGAGTGTGACTGGCGGATGCCGCTGCCCAGGGATTTCCCCTCCCGGGGGCAGAGGGGCAGGGGAGGGAGAGCAGCAGGCAGAGGGCTGGTGCTCGGGGTCTGTAGTGTGTGGTGGCCGCAGAGTGACAGCAGGGAGGTGAGGGTGTCTTAACACATTGGAGGTTTACACCCAAAGTCAGGACCGGGGGTCAGACAGGGCATATGATGATGGAACCTTATACCAAGTTCATCCCTGGGCTGCTGGGCTCCTCAGAAGTTTTGTGTCCGTTCTTCAGCCAGACTGTGCCCTCACCTGCCCCTGCACTCAAGAGAGCACTTGGTAATGGGTTGGTTGTTGAAGTGTGTGTGTGTGTGTGTGTGTGTGTGTGTGTGTGTGAGACACCATATAAAGAAAGAAAAACCACAGGCAGAGAGAATGGCTAATGCTCATTGAACCCTTACTGTGGTCACATGATATTTTAGGAATTAACTGATTCCCCCCCCTCCCCCCCCCCCCGCCTCCAATTCTATGGGCTAAATTCTCACTATCTCCATTCTGCAGTCAGGGAAACTGAGGCTCAGAGAAGTTGAGAGATTGCTCAAGGTCACAGAGCAGCAGGGCCAGGTTTTGTAGTCAAGCCGCCCGCTTTGAGAAGCCGCGGCTCTAAATCAGTAACGTCTCATTGGCCTGTCATACATTTTCAGCCTCTTTCTGTGCACAGACCCATTTATAGTAACTTTGTATTGATGAGCTGAAAGCAGTCTGCAGATGTGCCGCAGGGATTTCATTCATCCTCAAAGACGTGGGCTTTTTTTTTTTTTTTCCTTCTTTAAAGATTTTTCTGAGGGCGGTATCCAAATTCATAAAAATCTTTACAGTTAAGGTTTGCACTAGCTTCATTCTGACTCCCCTGCTTTGCCATTCTTCTCATGTTTCCAGTGGTTTTGATTGCCTCATCTCTCTCAAGTGCCCCGTGGCCCCCAACATGGCTAGTAGGTCTGTGCCCCCTTCACATTTTCGGGCAGCAGGGTTTCCTCTCCTGCCCAGCCCCACAGTCCGGCTTCTCCTCTGGGGACTGCATTTCATTTCCCACTGTTTCCTCCGGTCTCTCTCCAGAGGGGTGGCTCTGAGGGCCTTCCTTGAGCTCGGCAAGCTGCTTCCTTCTTTACCTGCCAGTCTCTTGAATGATCTATTTTTCTTTCTTTTTTTTTTTTCTTTTAATATATTTTATTGACTTTTTACAGAGAGGAAGGGAGAGGGATAGAGAGTTAGAAACATCGATGAGAGAGAAACATCAATCAGCTGCCTCCTGCACATCCTCCATTGGGGATGTGCCTACAACCAAGATACATGCCCTTGACAGGAATCGAACCTGGGACCTTTCAGTCCACACGCTGACGCTCTATCCAGAGCCAAACCGGTTTCGGCAAGATGATCTATCTTTCAATCTGTCCCTCTTCAAAGCCTCGGTGTTCCCTGAAGTGACTCACTTCCCTCTGTATCTCTCCCAAAACCTAAGTGGAGATGATGAACTCACACTCCACTCACAGCCCTGCCTGCCATGGTCTCTGTTCTAAATGCTCTCTCTGTTGTGTTTAGGACATGAAAATCACAGATGTGTGTTGAGGATTTATTTATTATACCAAGTGCCTCAACCTTTACAGCATCCCTGAGATAAGTACCATAAATAGCCTCATTTTACAGATGAGTAAACTGAGGCACAGAGAGGTATAGTAACTTCCTCAAGGTCACACAGCCAGGAAGTGGTTGGAACTGTGATGCGAAACTGTACTGTCTGGCTCCAGAACCTGTGCTCTTAGTCACCATCCGTATTGCCTCCCCTTTGGGAACGTCCAAGGAAAAGATGGAGAAGGGTCAGCTGCAGTCTTCTTGTACAATAAAGCGTAGGCCGTCTTCCTGGTCTACACTGGCCTGAGTGCTCATTGCCAAGGGCTCACCTTCAGAGATGACCAGTAGGGCCCAGGGTGGTGGTCGGGTGCGGTGACAACTGGGCAGCACCAGGAACAGCCGACGACTGATTTAATCAGGGCAAGTGCCTTGTCCTTGTCACTCTCCTTTGGTGACCAGAAGCAGGAACCCACCAAATCTAGCTCTAAAAAAGGCAGGATGCGTAAGATACAGAGGTACCTTGCAGAACCCAAGTTAGGCAAACGGGCCTTCTGAGGCCCAACCGGAACTGGGATGTTGTCGTCTTTTCCTCTGGAACCCAGTGGGTTCCTCCTGCTTTTCTCACGCCGCTGCCTCATTTCTCCTCACCTCTGGCCCATCTTTCACGGATTCTTCCTGTCCCTGGAGAAACCTGCATCGACACTCCCAGTCTACCTCTGGCTTCAGGCAGCCACGGTGTCCTTCAAACTCCACATTCCCAGGAGAAAACATGGGCTCAGGGGCCCAGGTGATGGGCAGGAAATTGGAAAAAAGACACAGCTGCCAAGACCATGTGCCGCAGGGAGCCTGGGCAGGAAGCTGCTGTCATGGTCCAACATGACGGCTTCCAAGGTCAGGGCAGAAGTGAGTCGCGACCTTTCCACAGATGGAGGAACCGAGGCACAAAGTGAGCCAGATGGGGATGCAGATCTCCGGCCTTTGTGTCTGTCGGAGGAGTGGCAGATACGGTATCCAAACCCAAAGGAAGTGTGTGTTTTCTCTATTTTGCTCTGCAGCCGCCCACACAGTGCTGGCTGGCCAGAGGGCCCTAGGGTTCCTTTTAGGATCCACTCAGTTCAAGAGCCCAGCGGGGAAGCACTCCAGGTGAAGTTTGGAAGAGCTCAGGCTCTGGATAAGGACACCTGGGCCCGGGACCAGCTCTCTGCAGATCTGCCGGGAGGTGCCCTTTGGGAACTGGCACCTCCGCTCTTGGCTTTAGATACAGGTCTGCAGAGCCTCCCTTCTCCTCACCACATGACAAGCTCATAAACCTCCCAACAATCCCATGAGAGGTGAGCGCCTTCGGGCCCATAGCACAGACAAGCAAATTGGGGCCAGAGGGTTAGCCGCGAGTTCAAGGTCACGCAGCTGAGCCAGGATGTGAGCACTGCTCCGTCTGATTCCTAACAGCCACTCGCCACGCTGCTGCTCTCTGCTTCATTTCCCCGTCTGTCAGATGGGAACGATAATGCCCGTGTCACATGGCTATTGTAGTGGGGGAAGCAGATGAAAGAAGATAAAGTGCTCTGGAAACATAAGCAGCCTCTGCAGACGGGAATTATGTTTGTGGCTGTCACACACCGCCAGCCCGCCAGCCTGGGGCTTTGCTGAGCTGTACCCAGCATGGAACTCCTTCCCGCCAGCAGCAGGGGGGACAGTCTGTCTTCATCCGGAGCCAGGCTGCCAGAGTGAGCCCTGCTCCCCCCACCCTCACTTCCCACTCCCGGGGAGGACCTGAGCTCATGCTGCATCCCCCATTGTTGGGGGGAGGGAGGATGCAGACTCTAGAATTTGGGTTTCAGCAGGTCATGGAGATAAGGAGATAGATCCCCGCCCCACCCCCAAATTTATATTGTTGAAAATAATTTCATTTGTGGATTTGGGTCTGCATGCACTTTTCTGCCAGAGATGTATGATATCCCAGGGATGGGGTGGCTGCTGGTTTTATAACTGGTGGGGGAGATGGGAAAGGAAACGGGGGTTACTGAGTACCTACTGAGCACATGACTGGGGCTGGGTTTTACGATCCCCATTTTACAGGCTAGAAATGTGCCACAGCAAGGCTGTGTTCCTTGTGCTGGTTCTCCTGGTGGTGGCAGGGCTGTTTTTCTACCACTGCCTCTCCTGGGGGAGGATTGGGGGGTGCAATGGGTGTCAGAGGTGTCCCCTTTCAGTCAAGCGGATTGGGAAGCTGCTGGAAGCTATTTATGCAAAGGTCAGCAAGGAAAGAAGCAGAGTGGGGGCTGGACAGCGCCCCCAGGCACCTTGCCCATGCTGGCCCAGACCGTCTGGCCAGTTGTCATCACTGGGTCTTAGGCAGGGCTGGCCGTAAGACAGAAACATCCTGGATATTGCACAAGCTGCAGGCACCTGTGAGGTTCCGCCCAGCTCGTTAGCTAGGGCAGGTACCAAGGGATGGACTAGAGACTGCTTTCCTGACCAAAGGCTAAGCGGATAGAATTTCTGAGCAGTGGCAGACAGAGAAGTGCCCAGAAGCTTGTTTTGGCACTGGAGCCAGGAGGAGAAGCAAGCAAGCAGAAGGGCCCACCTGAGTTCCTCGACAAAGGTGCACGGGGCCAGCTCCTGAACAGTTGTCCGCCTCAGACCATGTGTTTATTAGAGAAGCCCCGCCAGCCCTGCAGTGGCCTCTGTGTTTAGAGAAGGGCCTGACAGGATTCTCCTAGAAAGGATTTGGCAACAACAGCAAGGTGCTACCATATGTGCTCTCTCATCGCATCCTTTCAGTGGTCCCGTGAGTGCCGCAAAGTGAGTGTCTACACTTGGCAAACGGGCAAACACAGTCCAGAGCAGTTAAGTTACTTCTCCAGAGCTACACAGCTGCTAGACCACGTCCATCTCAGCTGTCTTCTCTCCCATGCCCAATGGTCTATGCACCATGCAAATAGGAAGCCAGCTGGGCAGCCATTGAGCCTGTCCATCACTGAGTGCGCATGTTACACTCTCCCTCATTTGGTCTTTCAGGGCTGTGTCCTGGAAGAGCTAATTATTCTTGGTTAGATAAGAATAGTTTGCCAACATTTCTGCAGGATGGTTGATCAAATACCAAGAGAACAAACTCAGACCCAAATAGATGCTCAGAATGTGTGTTGAGTCACTTTACTGTACACTCTCAGGTGGGATTCTCATACTGCTAACCCAGTAGTATGACGTGCTCACTGTCATATGGCAGACTTGGTCACTGTCACCGCTGTTACTGGGTCCACATGATAACAGACACAGTTTCAGGCTTTGAACTAACAACAGCTAGGTGTATGGAGCCCCCTTTTCAATTATGGAGCCACCTTCTTCATGTATAGAAACATGAAGAAGGTGGCCAATATTACTTTGCCCCTCCCTGTCTTTGGCAAAGTTGGCTTCCCAACTTGCATTTGCTCTGGAGAAAGGGACTCACTGGCTCAGATAAGCAAAGCATGGACAGAGCAGTCCCAGGGATGACCACAGCCAGGAATGTCTCCTGGATGCTTCCTGTCTTCTCCTTTGATGTTAGCTTTCTTCTGCCAGACTGGTCCCCTCCACGGGGCTGGATAAGGTTGCAGGCTGTCGCCAGGCTCACATCTTTAGCTTAAAGATAGTCTGTCCCTCTGGTGTCAGAGGCCACGTAGACCAGTCACTCTTCCAGGGAGGGAGGATGTGTAAGAAGATGGCAGCTCAGTTGGTTAGAATGAGAGGAATGAATATACTCTAAAGTAGAGGGTTGGAGGAAGGAGGTGCATGAGCTAGGTGACAGATAATATGCAGTCCTTGATCTGAAGGACTGAAGGAGCTCCCAGTCTAGTGAGATGTGTGAGTGAGTGAGTGAGTGAGTGAGTGTGTGTGTGTGTGTATGTGTGTGTGTGTGGTACAGTCGAGTAAGTCACATGATAACACTGTGCCATGAGCTCTATGACACAAGAGCCTTGAGATCCAGAGGAGGGGCATCCATGTGGGTCCGGATTAGGGTGAGGAGGGGCAGGCATCACTACAAGGGAGGAAGAGCTCTCCAGACAGAAACAACCACCTTAGCAAATTCGAAGAAGACTGTGAGAACCTGCGAAGGGCAAGTAGCTGAGTATTGCTGAAGGCCCAGGTTCAATAGACAGGGCAGGAAGGCCCTGATGTTAAGGACAGAACAATAAAGGTTCTTCAGAAACATTCGTGGAGTCAGGATCTCAGGAACCCTGAAAGATTTTTTTTTTTTTAGGAGCAGAATCAAAGGACAGCCTGAACAAAGTATATGGGTTAGGAAATATTGAATAACAAGTAACACGTCGAGAAATGTTGGCTTGATAACTATATCTGTAGCATAATGGTGTTTTAGAGGATTTTCCTTTGGAGAGAGATAAAAATCTCAAATTGTCTCAGTAACTAAAGAGCTTTCCTGTTTCCTGTACTCACAAAGTCTTAGTGAATGCCTTTAGGAGGAGGCTGGTGAGATGGGCACAGTTGACCACAGCATAGTTTGTAATTAGTGGTTGCTTAAGTTGGCATATTTTTTTAGGTCACACTTTCAAATATGATTATGAAAAATTAAAGGTCAGTGAAGTTTGAAAAAAATCATTGATGGCAGGAGATTGTTGCCTCAAGTTAAAAGGGATGAATGGACATAGGAGATGCTGACTCAGATGATCTAGAGCACCAAGCTGCCCTTTAGGATTCTCCAGAATGGTGTGGGACCCAGACATCACACATGTGCAAAGCAATGTGGAATGAGAGAAATACAAGATATTTGAAAGGTTGGAACTGATAGAGGATTTCCAGGTGCCAGCTTCAATAAAAGGAAATGAGATCTGATAAAAGTGAGTAGAGGTCAAGGGACAGGAAGATATTAGAGAAGCTGAGGAGCCAGGATTTGGTGGGGAAGAAGCTGGAAGAGGCAGAAAGAGCACGGGGGCCTCCTCCTCGCCTCCCCTCCCTCTTCCTAAAAAGGGGGTTTGTTTTAGCTGAAATGACCATAAGGCAAACTTTTGTTTGGAAGAAGCTATTTTGTGCTGACTTCCATCATAAAACCAGAGCTGTGCTGACATAAAATAAAATCTCATAACAGAATGGGCAGGAAAGTTGGTATCCTGCAGAAGGAAAGAGGGCAGCCCGCTCAGTGCCATGCTGGGCGAGATTGCACACAGCCAGGCATCCCCTTCCGGGAGCTGGAGCTACTGCCCAGCAGTTCACATTTTCGTTGCAGCTGTTTTTTGTACATTCTGAGGTTCCTGAAATCCCTCCCCCATCCACAATGGATCATTATCCTGGAGCATAGGGGCCCTTAGGAGACCAATGGCTGGGTTTTCAAAGGGTCTGTGAACCCTCTGAAGTTACATACAAAATATTGTTTGTGAGCATGCACGATTTTCTGATAAAAAGGTACATGAATTATCAAAGCAGTTCATGGCCCCTCAAAAGGCTTTATCCCTAGAAGGGAGTTTTTGCTACACTTCCAGATTTCACCAGGGCAGCTCACACAACAGGGAGGCACTTTTATACTCGACACAGGTCTGCACCCAGCGGTCCACAGTCATCAAGGACATTTGTAGTCATTCTGTAGGATTCATAAGTGTGGCATATTGAACTTATCTAGAATAAAGAGCACAGTTCTTCCAAAAGATAAGATTCTTCCCTTGCCAAGAAAGAACATTATCAGATTTGTCCAGCTCCCTTGTATTTTATATTTCAACTCTGAAAGATAATTGTTATTTTGCTAAATAAAACATTTATACTTACAATTGGAAAATGTTGGCTGATTTTGGCTTCCAGTGGTAAAATGTAGCCCTTGTGACATGCCAATGTGCTGTACTCTCACCCACTGATAGGACTGAGCTTTTGAGATTGACAAGTAGGCGCAATAAGGATGTGCTTATGTTATGTGATATGTTTAAGGGCTCACAAATATTCATTTGAAATGGAGGAGATGAAAATTCAGAATGTAGAATTTCTTATGAAGAGGAGGCAGGAGGGAGAGTGAACAAGAATATATATATATATATATTTTTTTTTTATAAAACATGGGTGGATCAATAGCCAGCCAATGTTGATTAAAGAAATTATCTTTTAAGGGGAAATAGTAAATGCCAATTGAAAAATAGTCACCACTCTGCATAAAAACAAGCAACAGCCTGGCCTGTGTGGCTCAGTGGTTGAGCGTCAACCTATGAAGTAGGAGGTCTCGGTCCTATTCCCCGTCAGGACATATGCTCGGGTTGCTGGTTTGATCCCCAGTAGGGGGTGTGCAGGAGGCAGCTGATCAATGATTCTCTCTCATTATTCTCTCTCTCCCTCTTCCTCTCCCTTCCTCTCTAAAGTCAATGAAAATGTAATTTAAAAAAACTCCAGCCATTGGAAGTCATAATGGCCTGACTGTGTGATGAGGTTATTAACAGCTGGAGTTTGCAAAATATGCTCAAAGAGAGAGAGAGAGAGAGAGAGAGAGAGAGAGAGAGAGAGAGAGAGAGAGAGAGAGTTGTTAGGAGGAAACACACACAGAGCAGATCTTTAAAAAAAAATTTTAATGGAGATAATTATTCAGAAAAGAAAAAGACCTGAATCATCTGGGTAACTGCTAAAACTTCCTTCATGAAGAAGCCGCTGCACAGTGCTCTTTTCTCTATGAATTCTATAGTGAAGACATCTTCTATGTGGATTACTTAAGATATCTTCTTTGTGTATAAATCCCACATCTGTGTCTCCTAAGCTCTGTTCCCTTATGTTTACCCACAACCTTCCAGTTAGCATGTCCAAATTGAAAGCATCAGTTTCATTCACCAAAACCAGTTCCTCTACTTCTAGATGTCCCTCTCTCTGTCCATTGCTCCATCACTCCCACCTTCCCCACCCAGTATGAAACCTTAAATTTATTTTTAACTTTGTCTTACCTCCAATTTCTGCATTCAAATGTTTTCTTCATTCATTCATTTGTTCGTTCATTTCACAAGTGTTTATGAACTCCTGCTACATTCTGGAAACTGTGCTTGGTGTTGAAGATGGCCTCACAAGCAAGCACTTGCAATTAAGTGTGATAAGTGTCATCACAGAAGCAAGCACAGACTACTGAGGAAGGATATGAGAGACTCACCAAACCAGTCCAGGGAAATGGGGGAAAGGTTCTCAGAGAAGGGGGTGCCAGAGATTCTGAGGATGTACAGGGACTGGGCAAGAAACGGCATTCCAGAAAAGGGCCTTTTCAGCATGCTTAAGTTTGGAGGACAGCAAAGAACCATTAAAAGGGGGAGGAGGCCCTAATGAGATTTGCAACTTGAACAGATGGCTACAGCTGTGTTGGGAGAATGCAACTGAGTGATTGGGCATGAATTAGATCAGGGTGATGAGTTAGGAGACTATTATTGGAACCCAGGCCAAAGGTGATGGCGTGAGTTTTACGAGGGAATGGAAAGGAGAAATTGTGTTCCTAGGCTGTAAGTAGTAGAAACAACAGGACTTGATGCCTGATTGGAAGTGGGGGTAGGCAGGAGAGTGATCCAGGATGCAGAGTGAGTGGACAGTGAATGTCCACTGACATATGGATCACAGGAGGAGAAACGGTCTTGGGAAAGCATGTGAGTCCAGTTTTGGTCTGTGTGAATGTTTATTTCAGAGGTGGAGCTGTTCTCGGTGATGGCAGAGCTCAGGGTGTAGACTTGAGAGAGATGGCTGAAGCAATGGCGAAGTCATTAAAGATGAGAAGGTCAAAGGATTTTGCATTAGTCACCTTGGGGCCACTAGCATCACCAGGGATGCTGGTGGGAAGATTGTGAGCCAAGTACCAAAGTCTTCAATGTTACATCTGAGGCAACTGACTCAGATGTCAGCAGACAGTAGCAGGAAGCAGCAGGGAAGGGTTTTATCACCTGCGGGGGAAGAGACCATTACCTGAGGATAACAGGGAGGACAGACTCATTCCTGGCTGATGCAGCTTTGAGAATTGTGCTGGTCAGCCAACCCTTAGGAAAGAAACAGCAGTATCCATAGGAGATGGTGGCATCAACTTCTCCAGAAAATCTGCTGAGATGAATAGAATTCCCAAAGCCCTCCTATCTAAGTAAGAGGTTTTGTTATTACTGAGAGAGCATCACCAACTATAAATATATGTCACTTCTTACGTGTTTTCACCATCCTCCTGCTCTGGCCATATGGTCTACCCATGGTCTGCTGAAAGTACTTTGTATTTTCTTCTTTCAGAACTGTACTGTTTGTAACCTTCTCTCCTCTTCTTCACCTCACATCCTGAACCTTATGCATTATTTTTTAAAATATATTTTTTAATTGATTTCAGAGAGGAAGGGAGAGGGAAAGAGAGATAGAAATATCAATGATGAGAGAGAATCATTGATCTGCTGCCTCCCGCATTCCCCCTACTGGGGATTGAGCCTGCAACCCAGTCATGTGCCCTGACCAGGAATCAAATCATGACCTCCTGGTTCATAGGTCGACGCTCAACCACTGAGCCACACTAGCTTGGCTGTATTCTTAATAAATACTTATGAAGTGATCATTCTCTCCACTGACTGCACACTTCCCGTAGCTCCTATTCTATAGCTATCAAATACTGCCTATTAGGCACATATAGTGCATTCTTGGCAGACAATCAGACCTATAATTTGTCAGTTTCTAGCACAATTCCATGCATGCATATATACACCATAAATATCCAGAAGACCTGTTAGCTAATTTCCTACTTGGCAATTAGAGGGACTGCAAAGTTCTGGCTTGTGTGTTTCTTTTATAAAATAGAAATGACTAACAGTACACAGAGCTCAAATTCCATGAAGTAAATTCATATAAGTGATGGTGCTGAGTTTTTGGGTGTTTTTTTTTTTCTTCCCATTTTGGCTCTTGTAGCAACTGTTTTGAATTTGTTTGATTTACCTAAGAGCTAAAATTGTGAATGGCAACTCAAGGGATGTTTTTGTACATCGAGAAAATGGAATTGAGTATTTGATAGAGATTCATTGCTTAAGACAGGAAAAAAGAGGCGATTATAGCACTCAAGATTTTTTTTTTATATAGCAGAGCAATAAAAAATATGAAGATAAATGAGGTTGAGTGGCAAGTGTCTGAACTTGTTGGACATAAGCCCCTGTGGCCATTGATGGACAGTGTTTATATGACTGCTTGGCTGTTGATAGATAGATAATGTGCACGAGTAGCCAATGTTCCAGGAAGTTTAAGGAGATGAATGTAAGTTGCACGGCAACCCAAGAGCCTTTCTAGGAAGGCATTTATTCTTACAGAGTACCATCTGCCTGTCTGCCTGTTCTCTATTCTTCACTCCAAACTGTCTTCCTTCTCTCATCTTTATGATGGCTATCTGAATAATATGCTAGTGTGAACTTTGGCCAGGACATCTAGAGGAAGGACAATCCTGAATTATTTCCCCTTTTGGGTCATGATTTTAAAAATTGGGTAGATGGCTAGAGATCCTTGAGAATTTTCTTGGATCATCATCCAACACAGTGAGACCTGTGCTTTGGTTAGTGATACCTGTGGAAGCTGACACCAGCAGCAGCCACAGGCTTCAGTGATTCAGGGCCTTTGGAGCTACAAGGGGATCATTGGCTGATATTCCCATCGTCTTCCCTCCAAGTGCTTGCTAACTTGGCACTGGCTCCATGGAGTCGCAGGTCTGGTTTACGGAATCTGATTCAGACTTAGCACGAGGTGGGTACAGACTCATTTCCAAAGCAGAAGGCTTGGCATGCCTGGTCTTAGTCTTAGGCTGTGGGAACTGGAAAAACTTGTCCTTGTTCTTGAAACTGTAAAATTTTGAGAGCATACAACCATTCAGTCCATGACAGGTGCACTGCTAGGGCCGTCTTATCTAGCTGTAATGAAGGTTACAAGATGTGTTGAAAGCACTTAACACAGTGCCTGGTATATGAGGAACACTTGATAAGTGCTGGGTGTAAGGAAGCCAGAGAAAACCAAAGGAGACAGTGGATGATGGAGACCAAAATCTCCTTCTGCCTCATGTAAAAGCAGTTTTAATGATCTCATTTGAAAGGCAGTATAATATGGTGGTTAAGGCCCTGGACTATGGAGCTAAACCATCTCAGTACAAGTTCTCTGTAGTTTTTTAGCTGTGTGACCTTGGGAAGGTGCCTCAGTTTTATCATCCCTAAAAGAAGATAAAAAATAATAGTTCCTACCCTGTTGGGTTGTGGGAATCTGATGAGTTAACACATATAAAGCTCTTTATATATATAAATATATATATATATATATATATATATATATATATATATATATATATATATATTTTATTGATTTTTTACAGAGAGGAAGGGAGAGAGATAGAGAGCTAGAAACATCGATGAGAGAGAAACATCGACCAGCCGCCTCTTGCACACCCCCTACCGGGGATGTGACCGCAACCAACACAATGCCCTTGACCAGAATCGAACCTGGGACCTTTCAGTCCGCAGACTGACGCTCTACCGCTGAGCCAAACCGATTTCGGCACATGTAAAGCTCTTAAAACAGTGCCTGGAACATATTAAATGAGATGTAAGTATTAGCTGTCATCATTATTTTGAAACGATAAGTGGTTTAGGACATACAGGAACTTCAAAGGCCCGAGGTCCTTCCCAGTTACAGAAGTCACCCTGAGTTTTCAGTATAAACATCTGCTTACATGTTCGCCCTCCCCGTTGGGCTGTGAAATCTTGAAGAGGAGGGAAACTCTTTATCTCTGTGTAGCATAGCATCTTATTATGTATGGCATCTATGCCATTTAAATGCCTGACATTTACTAAGTGCCAAACACAGTGCTGGGCATATTGTAGAGGTTCAGTCAATGTGGGCCAATGCAGGTATGCAGGTGGGGAGGTGAGTAGGTTAAAGGCGAGAGAAGGGCCCTAGAGGCATCACACTAAATAATCCTCAATACAAACTGTCTAGGAGGAGTCAGGTCAGCATTTCTCCTTCCTGTCAACAGCACACAGGTCCAGGGAGGATGTGTGGAAGGAAAGGGAAAATGATAATGTCTTGCATGTGTCTCAATATTATTAGTAGTAGTACTGTGTTTGTGTGTGTGTGTGTGTGTGTGTGTGTGTGTGTGTGTGTGTTGTGTGTGTTCATCTTGATGTGCATGGAAAAATGGGACATCAGTCTTCTCCCCTTCCCAAAACTAGAACTCAAGAGAGTTACAGACAGATCTGTAAGCTATGAGTTTGGCAATGAGGGCTTCTAGCTCACTGTTCCCCAACATCTGTCATGTGTGTCATGCCAGGCTCTTTGGGGTAAAATGTCTTATTCACTTAGTGACTACTTCATTCCCTAACACCTATCACATGCTTTGTCCATAGAGGCTCAATAATGGTTTATAAATGTAATTGAACTGAAGTCCAGGAAGCACTCATTACCCATCTCTCCCCTACTATATGGTTTGTCCAGCCAGATCTCCCCTTTCACCATCCACTTTATAAACAACACATAAGCATCTTCTTCCTCCCCTGCTTTTTGTCTCTCAAAATCTTCAAGTGCCACCTGGGAAACAAAATTATGGAAATTCGGAGACCTAGGACTCTTCAGACCTACAATCCAGGTTGGTTTGTTGTTGTTTTACCCCTCAGGCAGGTCCCTAATTTCTTCTCAAATTCCATTTCTCTTCTTCCTCAGTGACTATTTTCTGAGTCCCCATCAGGCAATTCTGGAAAATGTTCCATGTTCCTTTCTCTTAAATGCCATCCTCCCAGAAACCACATCCCCTCTAGAGACTGAACACCGGAGAGAGGTGGAAAAGTACTTTGAAAGTGCGTGTGTGTGAGGAAAATGCTAAGTGTTCTGTCTGATGGCTTTTGTGACAAGTTCCCTTCTTTAGAAACTTGACTAGACAGAGTGTGAGGAAAAATTGAAAAGGCAGAAATGTGTGAAGCTTGGCTGAATAATGACCAGCAGGGTAAAAAGATAAGATAATCACTTACCCCCGGGATTCCTATTCTCAAGCCCCAGAAGGTGGACAGCAACAAGCATTGAAGCTGCTCTAACAAGAGACTATGCTGCAAAAGCCACTTTCCAGCCTTTCTTAGGCCACAGGACAGGAAACTGTGTGAAACAGAGAAGATGCCCAATCATGTGGGGACACCACGTCTGCCTTGGGAAATAGCCAGGATGATACGGTCTTATTCAGGATCATTTAATTAAAACAGATTCGGTGATTAATGACCGTGTTGTTGTCAACAATCAAAACAGCAGGGAGTGCCTTGGCCAGTGTTGCCCAGTTGCTTGGGCTTGGTCACACTTCTCTATAGGCTGCCTTCTTCACACACATTTTCTGTGGCTCTAAAAGTTGGTTTTGCCAGCCATCGGAATACTGCAAAGGGCATTGGATTTGGAATCCAGGTAGCCTGGGTTCAAACCTCTGCTCTGCTCTTTACCAGCTGTGTGACCTTGGGCAAGTCCCCAGCCTCTCTTGGGCCATCTCCTCCTGAAAAGGTAATCTACTTCACCACGATGTTTTGAGAATCCAGTGAAATGATGTCTGAGTAACACTTTAGGAACACTGGGCTTTACAGTGCAGGTTTTTATCATCAGCCTTGAATCTGCCATGCCCACATTAAAATCCAGTGAGTGTGTGGAGTGTTGCACATGAATGAAGGAGCCTTCTCTTCCTCTCTGCCCTTATGAAACTTGGGTTCCCCCAGGGACTGAATCCATGATGACATTGGTCCGCTGGACCCTGTTGTTTTGCCCCCAAACTACCCAGAGCTGAATGTGACAGTGTTTCCCCACTTTCTTCCTGATAACAAATCTAGTTTGAGCATCTTCCAATCTTCAGCATTGCGATGTCATTCCTCCATCCAGCCCCGTTTGCTGTCCTCTGACTATCGCTAGAGAAACCACCTGCGGAAGGCTCCCAGAGCCAAGGATGTGGCTGGGCCAGAGGCGCGAGCAGCTTTCCGCAGTCAGGCCCTTTAGCTCCTTTTTTCTTGAGAGCTTTTACGAGGCAGTGCCTCCTCCTTTCTCTTGGCCTGATGGAATGCACAGACAAGGGTCCTCAGAGAGCATCAGCTCACTAGGAACGGTCCCCGGCCAGACCCACTGATCTTCATGGCTGAGCTCCATTCTTCCTTTCAGACTGTCCTTCCCCTGCTCCCTCCCCCCATCACCATAGCGACACAGTGGTATAAAAAATAAAAGAGCGAAGACATCTAAATATAGTCTGAGTCTCAACACTTTCAGCATGTAGTCTAAAACGTAGGGGGTGACAGCTAGGAGCATCCAAAGGATGAGTGGCAGCCAAGGGGAGGGTGAGTCAAGGAAGGGTCAAGGATAGAGGGGTAGGATGGGCACAGTCATTTACTGAGCCTGCTGCCCCTGTCTTCTCATTTAGCTCACACCACCCAATGGATTCTACCTTCTCCAAGTTACTGCTGAAGACATCAAAGCTCAAAGAGGCTAGGAACTTGGTGAAGGTCATATGGCTTGTATGTAAGCAACAGGCTCAGACTTTTAACTCACATCTCTGGGACCCCAAAGTTTGTGTTTTTCTACCACAAAATGTTATGCGAATGGCATCGCAACGCTGGAGTTTGGAAGATGCTCAAACTAGGCTTGTTCCCAGGAAGAAAGTGGGGAAACACTGTCTCATTCAGCTTTGTAGTGTAGGCAAGAAGGTTTGTTGAGGGGATGCTGGGTTTTTGAGAAGGTCAAACGAATAAGCTGAGGCCAGACCTCCATTAAATTATTGGAAGAGACGAGGCCTAATGGGATGCAGATGGGGAGGGGAAGGCAAATATATGACTTCTACTTAAGAAACCACTGTGTGCTCCCCCAGGGCTTGGAGAATGAAGGGGGCGGCTGGTGAGACCACATGATGATGTGCAGTGGGAGTGGAGGCCCTTATGATGCCCTCAAATGGGACTTAAGCCAATGCAAAAAGGGCGTGATTAGAAACTAAACTAGAGAATGCTCACTGTGATTTATACCGTCCCTCATTCCCTCATTTATTTATTCAACACGTATTTTTAAGCATCGGACACATGCTTCAGTCTGGAGATATGAAGACAATGAGAGCAAATACAGCTCCAGTCCTTGTAGAGACTAGGGCAATGGGAAAGACAAATAAGGAAATAATTACACACTTGATTGATTCTTTACAACTGTGAGAAGTACTGTAAATACAGAACAGAACATCAGCTCCCTGACGGTGTCAGCAGAAGGGAAATACAGGAGCTCTTACACATGAAAAAGCCCACTCGATCAGGTTTCAGGGTAATGTGCACTTTCAAGGTGAATGGAGAGATTATGTTAGAAGCTCAGTGTGGGTCTTGGGCCAGTGTGATCAAAGCACCCTGCAAACCGAAAGCCTGCCTTGTGTCTTCACCATAACCAGGAAGTCCATCTGAGAGCTACAGAGACGGAGCTTTCACAACCCAGCCAACTAAACCCAAGTGCGGTTCAACAGAAATTGTATATGGCTTTTCCCTATAGCCCTTGGTGTCACTGGCATAAAAGCGAGCATGTGCTATGTAGAGGAGGTGAGTCGTGCTGTGGTCTTGGCTCCTTAAGGTCAGCAGGGGCAGCACTGGGAAGTGCTTGTGAGTCAATCAGGAATGGGCGGAGAGGAGTAGGCATTACAGCTGTGAGCTTGTGTGGATCCAAGGCTTTTCCAAAGTACCTGCAAGGCAGCAAATATGGGGGATGCTGTATGAATGAGCTAGAATTAGATAATATAATGTGTGTGGAGCCCTTTAGCTCTTTAGAGAAATGCTGTCTAAATACATAGTGTTCGCATGAAAGATAATGATACGGTGCTCTATTTGTAGTGCGCTGCTACCTCCCTCCCTGCCAGCTCTTTCCCGGGGATGTGGTGCAGATGAATGGGAAAGATCTGGGGGATGTGCTTAGAAATCCTTGATTAAAGGGCCTCCAGGCAGATGTAGAATTTTAAAGGTATTATATTACTGTCACCGTCGTTATGTTTTCTGTTATCATCCTGGGACGCCACCGCCTTCCATTTCAGGTGGAACGCTACGCCTAACCACTGCATGCCTGGAATGCCATTGGAAAGGCAGCAGCCCACAGAGGTGCAGTGTAAGCAAACCTGTTTCTACCTGAGGGTTCAGGGGCATTGGGGCAGGCTCCCGTCAGCCGGCCACTGCCTCTCTGTGAACCCAGACTTTCCGAAGCTCGTTTTATTTCCACCGTGAGAAGAAGAATATGCTGAAGTCTCTCTTGCAATGAATATTGACTGCAAACATTTTGGCCCTGAACCGGGGTTGAGAGGTGGCAACTGGAGGAAGGGCGGATGTGTTCTGTAAGAGGAACATTCCTGTCACCACCTCATCTAGTTAGGAAGTCATAGCTCAGGAGAAGTGGTGAGGTGAGGGCCGGGTGGGGAAGGAGCTTAAGAAATTGCCACTGATTGGGCCTGCAGAACTAGATTCTTACATCTGTGTGTGTGTGTGGGGGGGGCGGGGGGGGGAAGCATGTGAATGGGGTTTATCTGTCAACAAGAGCAGCCAGGATCAGGCTAGAAGGAAGTGAATTCAAATGCTGTGCCCACACACTTGACCTCTAGTGAGAACTCCTCCTCCAAGGTTGAGGAGCCTTTTGTAGGACCAATCCATACTGTTGGTCCTTCCACACATAATCTCCCCTGAAGATCAGACAGGACCCCAGTAGGCCCTTCTCTAACCAATGGGATGAAAATATGCAAATAAGTTGTCTCTGCACACACCACCACCAAACCCCCCCCCCCCCCCCCCCACACACACACCCCTGGGCTCCCACCCCAGGAGAGAACAAAGAGCAGTATAGGATGGTAGGGAAGGTTACCTTCTGAAAAGCATGCAGCTAACATTGGGGCAGCAGGTGCAGGAGAAAGATAATCCTCATTTCCAAACAGACTTCCTAAAGGCAAGCCAAGGTCCATGTGCAGGGGTAGGAACGTGAGGAATGACGTTGAGGAAATGCACACCTTCCTCTCCAGGCCCATCCCTTTGTCTGTAATTCTTCCTCAGTCCAGAGCACAGAGTTCAGGAATTTCCCTGCCTGGTTCCAAACTAGCACTTGTCAAACTCCCAACTATCTCAC
Source organism: Pipistrellus hanaki (assembly GCF_964339955.1). Lineage (NCBI taxonomy): Eukaryota > Metazoa > Chordata > Mammalia > Chiroptera > Vespertilionidae > Pipistrellus > Pipistrellus hanaki. The sequence goes on from NC_140503.1 coordinate 24,700,358, forward strand.
CCTCTTTTGAACCTATTCTGAAGAGAATAACCCTTTTATTGGTTGCTTCAGTTATAACTTAAACAACAGACTAATATCAAGTTAAGTAACATTTATGACTGCTTATTTTTATTTTTACTTGTACCAGCAATTATCTTTATTTTTTTATTTTTAAATCTTTATTGTTGGAAGTATTACATATATCTTCTCCCGTATCCCATGGACCTCTTTTAGCCCCTCCCCACCTCACTACCTCAGGCCTTCACCACCCTATTGTCTGTGTCCATGGGTTATGGACATATGCATTTAAGTTCTTTGGTTGATCTCTTCCCATCCACATATCCTCCCCCACCTTCCCTCTGAGGTACGACAGTATGACTGCTTATATTTTTAATGTTTATATATTTTATTGAGATATTGTTGACTTGTAACATTATTGTAGTTTTAGGTATCCAACAATGATTTGATATGTGTATATATTGTGAAGTGATCAGCACAATAAGTCTAGTTAAGATTCATCACCACAAGTAACTGCAATTTTTTTCTTGTGATGAGAACTTTTAAGACTTACTCTCTTAGCAAACTTCCAACTATGCAATACAGCATTATTAACTGTAGTCGCCATGCTGTACATTACATCCCAGGACTTACTTGGAAGTTTGTGCCTTTTGACCTCCTTCATTCATTTTGCACTTGCCTTTGACAACCATCCATCTGTTCTCTGTATCTATGATTTTTTCCCCCTACATATAAGTGAGATCATATGGTATTTGTCTTTCTGTGTATGACTGCTCATTCTATTCTGGTTACTATACTAGGAGGTTTACTTGCATTGTCTCATTTAGTCCACTCAAAACCCTATGAGATAGGTTTAATTTTTGCAGGAAATTGAAGCTCAAAGATGTGAGAAAATGCTCATCTGTGTAAATAACACAGAAGCTGAATACACTCTTTGAGAGCAGGTTTACATCCCATTGTACAGGTACACCTGGAGCAGGGAACATAGCCTATTTATTTAGTCCCTCCTCTGGTTCCCCATTGGCTGAGTACTATCGGTCACCTGTTTTCTCATCCGTTGAGGAGGTCTTGATCTCTCCAGATGGGCCATTTAAAAAAATTGGTCAGAGGCCCAGCTGCCTCCACTTCCCCTGTCTAACTGAGGCAAACAGGGTTTCCATCATGATGCTGGCCCAGGTGTACAGTTCTTTGTTCCTCTCCCCTCCTCCCTACATTCTTTTTGCCCTGGAGGAATTCAGCAAATTCCATCAAAAGCCTACTGGTGCTCCAGAAGTATCACAGAGGTCCATTTCCTACAATAGAGATTAAGGAATTTGTAAAATGTCCTAAAACTCTTTAAGTACTGAATCCAGATAGCCCCACCCAAGGCCATACTCGTAACCACTGTTCATTTAAAAACAGTCAGTCCTGTAAAGAATTTTTGTGAGTTTATTTGAGCAAAACTGTCGACAATTGCCGGGAAGCAGAATCTCAATGGATTGGGATAATGCTCCAGAGAATGGCAGTTTTTCGCCTTGTTTTATACATTACAATTAAAGAAAGAGACTTACGTGGGTTACAAGAACTCCATTGGTGATAGATTAGGGTGGCAGGAGGAAGCAAAGCTGGGAAACCTCTGGAATTGGATAAAAAGTAAAATGATAGACACATATTTCTTTAACTTAGGTGGGTGCAAGATAGTTAACAGTCAATAATTAACATGATACTAATAATAATGAAGGAAATTATGGTCTCTGTCCCAGGGCCCCGACACCATTCGGTTGTGCCCTGAAGGGTCTGGAAAAGGGGAAGTTACAAGTTACCCTGACATTTCAGAGATATGTTATCTTATATGCAAAAAGACATGCTCAATTAAGGTGAAGATTGACCTTTGTCAGGGAAGATACTGGCTTAGGACATGATTCCCCATGATTACCCTTGTCAGGGTCTTGACACCACTTTTAGTTAAAGTTTTCATTTCAGACCATCCTTTGCTGTTTCTTGAGGTCTCTGAGTTTGCAAGGCTGCAATGCAGGTCTTCCCTGAGCTTGTCAGGATAGCATGTGGCCCCTTTTTTTTCATCCACAGCACTAATTGTTATGAATCATTATTGGATAATTATTTTTATGGCATCAGTCACCACTTAACTGATGGCATGAATGAATATCCGAGGTGACAGCAACCAGGTTCTAGCCAAGGTGACTCCCTTTATGCATGTTTTGGAGGCCAAAGGAGTTTAGATTTGTCTGGGAACAGAGGGGAGCGGCTGAAGTGGCCTTTGTGTGAGAGTAGCCCAATGACTGTGCTCTGAAGAATATGTGTAAGAACAGAATCAGGGCATTAGCAAGCTCTGACACAGTATGTCTATCAGGATAATCACGTTAAGTCGTAAGTCAGGTTCTGCAGTCAGTGGGGGAGTGATATGTTTTTATTTTCTTTAAAAATATTAAAAGCATTTTGACTGTTGAAGGAGGAATGTTGAAGGAGTAACAGGGCTAAATAAATGGAAGCAGGAGCCAGATGGGGTGGCTATTGCACATATACATACACACAGACACATACACACACTCACATATACATATACATTCAGACACACAGCTGATTAAGATTTGTGGTTTCCAAAAACAAGGGTTGTGGTTTTTTGTTTATATTGTTACTCATAAAAATCCTAAGAAAGAAATAAGGCCTCTTGTCCCTGTCTGGGCTCAGAGTGGGAAGGGCCTGGAGAAGGCAGCAGAGTAGAAGCAGCAGCAGAACTCAAGCTCTGGGCCTTTGCCTTTCAGTCCCATGTCCTCTCCTTACACCACAGGCACAGTGACATGAGAGTGGATGGGGATTAGGGTGAGATGAGTCATGTGAGTGCAGGCTCGGGTCCTGTCTTTATGTAAAATTTTGACATCTTGTTCATCCTGGATTTCTTGCAGGTTTTTTTTTTTTAAATAGTTACATTTAAAAATATTGCATTAAATTAGTATATGTCTTGATCACATGTATACTCATCCATTCAGGAGCATAAAGCACTCCCCACCATAGGGCAGCAAAGAGTAAGAGTGATCTATTGTGGCCTAAAGAGATGAGAGGACTCTTGTACTAGCAAAGCGCGTTCACACACACACACACACACACACACACACACTTATCTTTGCATGTGGCCATAAGCAACAGTAAAGCTTAGGAGCCTCCTTGAGGTTTGTGGTATTCTCAATACGAGACCAATTTGAGCTGCCTGGACAGTGTTAGTAAGTTGATTTCCTCCATGAAGGTACTAAATTTCCTAGAGCTTAGTATTACTCACTACCCCATGGAAATTCCGCATAAGCAAACTAAGGGGAGGTGCAAAAGGGGTGCTTTGTATACATGTTCACACCACTAGATTATACATTTCATGATAACAGGAATATGCTTCAGATAAATAAATGGGTGTGTGGGTGGGTGGGTGGATGGATGGATGGATGGATGGACATTACAGAGAACTTCCAATTCCTTGGATGAAGAGTTTAGTCTTTATCCTCTATGAAAAGGTGGAGAGGATAAAAATTTGTGAGTTAAAATCTTGCCGAAACCGGTTTGGCTCAATGGATAGAGCATCGGCTTGGGGACTGAAGGGACCCGGTTTCGATTCCGGTCAAGGGCATGTACCTTGGTTGCGGGCATATCCCCAGTAGGATGTGTGCAAGAGGCAGCTGATTGATGACTCTCTCTCTCATCAATGTTTCTAACTCTCTATCTCTCTCCCTTCCTCTCTGAACAAAATCAATAAAATATATTTTTTTTAAAAATAAAATAAAATCTTTTCTACCCGATAGAGCTGCCCTTCAAGGCAGCTTCAAAAAGGAAGGTGCCTACTTGAGAAGACTGCCTTTTTAAAAAACATTGAAAGTCCCCTCACTTTGCAGGGACCTTTGAGAAACAGAGTGGCCCTTTTGGGGTTTTGCCACCACTTTGCCTCTACTGGCATCAGATGCCCTTTCCCTTTAGCCAAATGTAAGGTGCTCTACAGGCACTGGGAAAGGGGGTCTTCAGGAAAGCCAGGGGTGGATCACCAGCTATGCTACCTGGTGATGAGCCAGACATTCCAGGATGGATAGTGTCAGTGTCAAGTCTTCAAACACCTGGGTGTATGCGTCTACAGATCTTATTTGTCAGTGGAGACAAAATGTTCTTACATTTTGCCTCGGAGAAACCAAAGCTTTGTGGGGTTTCTTTGATCAGCCCAACTAGTCATAGGTATGGAGAAGTTGTAAGCAGCATGGTTCATACACATTCATACACCCTTCCCTCCTACTTTGTACCTCTCTGCCTGCTCATCCTCCCACCCACCGGTTGTAGGAAGTTCTTCAATGAAATTCATCTCTCTCCTTAGCCTGTCCCATATTTCTGTGGGTTCATGTAGGTGAACAGTGAATCAGGCGAGTCTGCCAAGCAGGTCTGCTGCCTGCAGTTGTGCCAGCTGTGCACGGCATAAAGGCCCCTGAGTGGAGGCTGACATTGAGCCAGCGTTCTCTGTGCCAAGCCCTGCACTCTACCATGCTGCTATCAAGCCAGAGGAAGGCACCTGGGAGGTATATGAGCGGTATATATCCAGGTTGTATCTTTTCTCAACCTTGCATGAATGTGCTATAGAGCCTAGCAGTGGCCCTGCCATCAGGCCCAACTATTCTGATTACCAAATAGATACTGCAAGACAGTTCCAAGAGATCATATGGCTCTGTCCATAAAGCACACAAGCCTCCCATATTAGTTGGCTATTGCTGTGTAACAAATTTTCATAAACTTAGAGACAGAGCACAATACCCACTTATTATGTCTCGGTTCTACAGCTCACAAGTCCAGGTATAGTGTGTCTGGGTTTCTGCTCAAGGCTAGAATCAAGGTGTTGGCTGGCCAGGCTCTTATCAAGCTCTGAGGAAGTGTCTGCTTCTGAGTTCATTGAGGTTATTGGCAGAATCCTATTTCTTGTGGCTTGAGGTCTGAAGGGCCCTGTTCCTTGCTGTATGACACCCTCCATCTTCAAATCAGAAATAGCGTATTGAATCCTTCTCATGTTTGGAAGAGATGCAGGAATCCCTCTGGATTCCCCTTCCTCTGCAGCCTGAGAAAGATCTCTGCTTTCCATGTGACTAGATCAGGCCTACCTGGATGAACTCCCTATTTAAAGGTTGGCTGTGGCATATAACAACTGTGTCAGATAACATGATGGGAGTGACATCTCACCATAATCACAGGTTCCAGGGATTCGGGCAGAGCATTGTTAGTGAGACATTTTAGAAAGTCAACCTAGCACAGCTTCCTCACCCACCTGCGTTCAAAAGCCAAACCTTTGAACCTTTTTTGTCCCCAAAGGCTTGCTTGAATAAGCACATTAATATCGTACTTTATCAGATAGTGACCCACTTTGAGCAAACGCTAGCATGTGGTCAAATAATGTGTAAATCAATCAGAACTGCCTTTCCTCTTCCTAACCTCTCTCACACATTTTGGTAGAATCTGACTTTGTCAGTCGTATATTGCAAGTGGCTCCCACCAGTTCACAAGAGCTGATTGTTACATGTTTAGGAATTTTGCAAGCTGGTAATTAAAACTATTAGTAGCTTAAAATTGACTATGGTGGGAGTAATTTATACTGTGGAAGGCGCACAGCCCAAATCAAGATTCCTCCTCCCACCCTTGAATGGCTGGTTTACCAGTAGACCACTGGGTGTAGATCTTCATAGGTCATCTACTTGATCTCAGGTAGCATGCAGGGTCCTTTCTATGGCCCCTGGATGCATGTTTACCGTTTTACTTTTCAATGCCACCAGGAGTGGGACAATCACTCTCCTCTAAGCAGGCTCGCCTCCCTGGTGTGATGCTGTGTGGTAGAGGTAGTGCCTGCCTTCCTGCCAGGGGCCCCAGTCTTTCCGAAGCAGCACTGGTGACAACTGCTTGGAGGGACTGTCATCGCCCCCTGGAGAATCTCTGCTCTGGATCCACATGTCAGTTAGAAATACAATCTTTAGAGCCACTCTGTCTGAAATTTGAACCCCAGTTCTGCCACTTATTTAGCTCTGGCTTTAGGCAAGTCTCTTAACTTTTCTGGGCCTCTGGTTCTTCATCTGTAAGATGGAGATTAAAAAAACAAAAAACAAAAAACAAAAACAGTACCGTGTTGGTGAAGATAAAATGTGATAATGTGTAAATGGAGACAATAGTATTATATCTTGCCTGGCATGTTCCTATCTCACAGATTTGTTGTGAGGATGAAATTAATATAAGTGAATAGAACAGTGCCTGGCACAAAGCGAGCACTATATACATTTTAATAAATTATTTTAAAAAGTGGTTTTTAGGCCCTTCATCATCTTAGTCACCCTATTCTGGGTATATTTCAGTGTCCTTCTCAAGACGTAGTGCCAGAATGGACCTAATGACTCAAGCTTTTGGTTGATGTGCTACATGCTGATTCTAGCCCCCCCCCCACCTTTTCCCAACCAGCAACAGCCAGCAGCTGCCTCCTTTCACCTACATTTTTAAGAGTTAGACTTCTCCAAAAAGTTTGTGAGAAATGCAGAATCTCAGGCCCCACCCAGACCTTCTGAACCAGAATCTTCATTTAACAAGATTCCCCAGGGGATACATAAGCACCCCAGAGTTTGAGAAGCACTGTTTTGGGGGACCCTATCTACAAGGGAAAGTAAGTGGGAGCATCCTAAGCCTCCTCATGGGACAAGGAGCCTTTCCCCAGACCTTGGTGGGGTGAAGAGGGTGGCAGTGGTGGGCTGACAGAAAACTGTTGGAAGTGGGAGGGGCTTTTTGTCCTGGTTCAGAGCCAAAAACCTGCCAGAGAAGAGATGGGAGCTGCTGATTCCCAACCAGGAAGATAAAGACTAAAAAAAGAACCCAACACAGAAATGTGAGGCTTCTGAAGACTCCTGTGGAAAGGCTAAAAGCTCTGCCATCAGCTCTCTTCTATAGCCCCGGGTCAAGGAGCAGCCAGTGTAAATTTAGAAATGATGAAAAGGAGCCCTTCTTGATCTGGTGAAGAGACTCTTCAGAGGAATCAGGAGGGACGAGGTCACCAGAGTCAGAGATTATTTAGAGATTATTTCTAGCAAGGGAGGGCCAAAGGGTTAGGAAGCCACCTACTCACACCACAGTGCAGAGGCACACTCACTTATTATCTGCCTGTGCTGCCTGAATTTAAATGGGAGAATGCTGTGGTCCCTCACTGCGGCCACAGCTTGGGGGTAGTACCTAGAATTTACCCATTTGCTTGTAGGAAATTAGCTTATAGGAGTAATAGGAGACATATACTAAAATCCCAGCTCTGTTGCTTACCAGCTCTGTTACTATGGGCAAGTTGCTTAACTTCCCTGAGCATCATTGTCTTGTCTTTTGATTTTTAAAAAAATACATTTTTATAGATTTTAGAGAGGGAGATAGAAACATAAATGATGAGAAAGAATCATTGATCAGCTGTCCCCTGTATGCCCCACACTGGGGATTGAGCTCGAAACTTGGGCTGGGAATCAAACCATGACCTCCTGGTTCATATGTCAGCACTCAAACACTGAGCCAGGCCGGCGGGGCTGTCTCATCTTTTTTAAAGGGGAAGGAATAATGGATATATTTCCCAGTTTAAATAAGCATGAAACAAGAAAGTTCTCATGGTGCTGAATATAATGTAAATGCATGTATTAGCTTACATCCCTGTAGAAGTCATTCAACAAGTAAATACGACTCCCTCCCTCTTCCACCCCAGAGGAACTCAGTGGTTGTAGTACCCTGAGCACAGAGAGGCCTGATTTGGAATTGGATGTCTTCAGTGCAACGGAATCTTCTGAGGGGCAGCCAGGAAGCTCAGCAATGTGTTCTCTAATCCCTTCTGGGCTGTTGGTGGGAGATCTCCTAGGAGCATCTCCCTAGCAGCACAGCCAGGTCTTAGCTGGGAATGCGGCAAGCTTTTTCACACCTCCTGCAGCAGATGGCTCAGAGCGAGGCAGGGGCAGTCCCTGGAGCCTCAGAAGCATTCCTGCCTCAAGAAACAGCTGCTCTGGATAAACTGACTCCATGACCATTTAGTAAGTACCACAGGGACCGAAAGAGCAATTGGGAATAGGAGAGACTTAGGGTCCAAAACCCTTAGCCTAAACCCTTAAGTTAGATCCTGGCTTGCTGTTAGAGAGCTCTCCCATGGACTGAACCAATTAGCAGGCTAATAAACTAAGAGTATAGTTCAATAGCATTGGGATTCTGGCCTCTTGGTTTCCCTGAGAATCCTTAGACATTCCATCATCATAGCTTTTAATTTTTTTTTTGTCCCTAATGAGTTATATTAGGGACAAAGTAGATCAATTTCATGAAGCCTCAAGTGTGTTAGAAATTCACAGTTAGTCACTCAGCAAGTCATTGTTGAGGGAGGGCTCCTCTATGCCAGGTACTAGGACTACAGAGGCAAATTTGAGACAAGTTTCCCATCCTCATGGCACTCACAGTCTAGTGTGGACAGAGAGACTATAAACAAGTAAGTTTATAAACTAACTAGCTAACTTCAGCTGTGATTAGTGCACTGGAGGGACTGAGCAGAGGGACCATGGTGGAAAATGACCCATGATGGAGAGGGGAGGAAAAAAATCCAAGGAGATAATGTGGCCATGGAAGGCCTCTCCGAGGAGATGATGTATATGTGGAGACTCAAAGGTTGAAGATAAGCATAGACCCAGACCAGGAGAACAGCAAAGATGATGCCCTAAGTGGGAAAGGTCTTGATTTAAGGAACAGAAAGGCCAAGGGGAGAATGTTATGAATGAAGTCAGAGAGATCAACAGCACCTGTATCATACAAGGTCCTAGGATTTTGTATTTATCTAATTATGGTTTTGGATTGCATTTTTAATAGCTAATCTTTGTTGTTATACAGGGAAGGATTTACAAATAGAGGGCAAAGGCAGGAGCCAAAAAATCTCTTAGGAGGCTAATGCAAAGTCCAAGGGAGAAGTAATGGTGTTTTGATGCAGGTCTTGATAGTGGAGGGAATGATTGTGGCAATTAATAAATTAGGGTTGGAAGAAGGAGGGGGTAGGGGAAGAGGGAAAGGAAAGAATTAAGGGTGATTCCAGGTTTGGTTCTTGAGCAATTTGATAGATGATGGTGCCATTGATGGAAATGGGGAAGAATAAGTTTAGAAAGAGAACTCAAGACCTGGCTGGTGACTCCAATGGAATTTAAATATTCTTGGGCCTCATTTGTGGCTTGAGCAGAACTGAGAACTTTCTCAGTTTTCAAGAGCTGCAAGGGATTTCTCTAGGCTTCAGGCAAGGTGACACCTTATGTTCAAACAGATGTGGTGCCTTCCCTAAGAATGATCTCATGAGGGCATCTCACACCCACCTCCTCCACGCATAACACCCTCCAACAAGTGGTTCCAGCTAGCTAACCCAAATTCCTCTTGCCACTACCTAATGTCTGTCCTCATTTCCCTATCTTCTACAAAGTTGTTTGTGGCTTCTTGTATTCTGTTTATCTGGTCACTGAAAGCCATAAGAAGCACAAGTCAGGTTATGTTTTATAACATGTGATCTGTCTAGCCCAGAGCTTGTTGAGGACAAGGGCATAGGACCAGATTTTGGGAGATTATGAGAGTTGCTCTCCATCCTACCACCCTTCACGTTCCAAGCCCCTCAACCCATTTGGGATCTAGCATACTGCTTTAGCCAGTTCTTTCTTAACCTAATTTCTATTTCCAGCCTGTACCATATCTTGGGTCAACAGTCTTATTTATTGATTTTCCCTTATTTTTTGACTTAATGGCTGGAAATGATAAGATCCCCTTATATATTACTCTCAAACCACCAACTAGGTCATGCTGCTCTTAGTAACCAGGGTTGCTAGTTATTAAACACTTTCTAGGGAAACATGCACCGTCAAGCACTTCCCATGCATGATCTCATTTAAGAGCACTATAGGTAGGTTCTAGTACTCCACTTTACAAATGAGACTTGGAGAGGTTTGGCGAATTGCCCAATGTTATCAGCTAATGAGCGGTGGGGGTTGGATGAGACCCCAGGCGTCAGTCTCCACTCCCAATGCCAGAGGAAGGAAAGGCAAAGTGTTGTGGCCTTTTGGAGGTTGAACATTCACCTTCCAATGGTGGCTAGCCAGGTGTGTCTGTAGCCAGGGGTGGGTGCTTTCTAGCAAGTAAGGAGGTGATGAAGTCTTTGTTTTTGAAGCATTGGGCACTGGGGGCCAGGGTGAATTAGTAACTGTTGTTACATCCACTTCAGGAGCCATGAACTCACATCTGCTTCTGTGGGATTGACAGTGTGGACAAAGGAAGCTCTGTAGACACCCAGCTCTCAGGGTGATTTGAAAAAGAGCAGAGAGGTCGTCAGAATGTAAAGATATTCCTACTTCATAACAAAAAATAACAGGAGGATCTGAAGGCCTTAGTCTCCCCAACAAAAGCCAGGTCTCTAAGTCTGAAAGAGGGCATGCCCACAGGCAGCTGACAGGGTTTCTGCGTGACCCCATCCTTCCTATGGCTGAGGGAGATTCAGCATCCAGCAATATCTCACACCCCCGGGGCCAGGCCTAAACAGCTTGACTCAGGTCCAGTCCTGAAATATCCCTATCATTAAGCAAAGGTTGGAAGAGGCCTGGCCCAGGTCTGTCTTTGTTTTTCAAAGCTCCTAGTAATATAGAAAAAAAAAAAAAATACAAAAACCAAAAATGAAACAGGGTTACTAAAATTGGTTTATATTTTTCAATGTTTAAATTAGCAAAATAACACCTTTTAATATAAAAACCAATATGATTGTGCTAGTCACAATATCACCGTAGGGTTTATAAGCTCATCACAATTCAGAGTACGCTGGAGTTAATGTGACCTGGTCCATGTTTCCCTGGGGCTGCAAAGCTCATTTGGAGAGAGCGAGCCTCGGTAGCTTCTGAGGCCCATTGTGGATTCCCAAGATGTGCAACTCAACCGAATGGAGCCTCCTGGGCTCCCTGTGACAGTCACTGCCCAGAGAAAGGGAGAAGTCCTGCTATTTTCCCGCAAGACTCCCACCGGCCAACTCCCCCTCCCCTTTTACTATAAAATAAAGCTTTCAGATCCACATCACCTGGATAAGGCAGCAAGCATTGTGGGAGGACCTAAATGCCTAAGCCATTATATGTGTAGTATTTCATGGCTCTTGAACTGCCCTGGGATGTGTAAGCATTATTCAACCTGCTTGTGTACCGGTTAAAGTATTTGTCCAAGGTCACATAGCAATTCTAGGACCAGAACCCAGAACCTTTGACTGTAAAGCCTGTGAACTTTCCAGCCTTCATATCTGGTCATATCCTGAAGCCACAAGAAGCCCAAGAGGGGTCCAGTGAAGCCGGGAGGGGATTGGGGCAGCCCCTGTCCTTTATGCCCTGTGGTGTTGGGGCAAACTTTGACCTTTCTGGACTTTTTCACTGTTTCCTTCTCTTCCTGTTTCTTCTTCTGCCTGGCTTGCCCTCCCTCCCCACTCTACTCCTTGCTTATGTTACTTATTTTTTCCATCCACAGCAAAACATTTCCCATCAAGGTAATTGATGGTGAGGCGTATCAGAAAAACAAGAATTACTTCATTGAGATGATGGGCCCCCGCATGGTGGATATGAGTTTTCAGAAAGGTGTAGTACCCTGTCCTCCACACTAACGTTAACATTCTTCTCTCCTCTTTTGTTTCTTTCTTCCTCCAATCTGTTTGTCTCCTCTGCCCTTTTCTTTTACCTCTCTGGTTCCCTTCCCCTTGTTTCCTTTCTTGTTCTCTTTTTTTCTCTCTCCCTCTTCTCTCTTTGCTCCCAGCTGTTCCTAACATCTGCCAGCCTGTCACATGGTATCTGTAAGAGGGATGCTCAAGAGCCAGTGGTAATTTTTGTAAGATGGGTAAATGGATATTGGAAAAACTGAGAGAGAGAGATAGAGAGGGAGAGAGCCACAGCCCTGAGAGTATGTGTATGAAGCTCCCTAATTCTCCTAAACAGCTTAATATACAGGAAAGAAAAAGACCAGATAGCACAGCGCCAGGCAGGACAGCAGCCCTTGAAAATTCACCCAGGCTCTCAGCACAAATTTCCATGGGGCACTTATTCTCAGGGCTGAGCTTATAGTCCCTGGGCATTGAGAATCACTGTATTTAGATTTAGATTCTGTTTGTGGTTCTTCCCATTCCCCAGTGCAGGCCTCGGGAGCCATCTTCTCTGCTACATCCCCTGCTATCAAGGTGTGTTTCTCTCCCTGACCTTGATAGAGCTGAAAGCACAAGTTTGAGTTCCAGGTCTAGGTCAAAGACCTATTGGTAGTTCTCTGCTCTCCCTATGAGGAGCATCTAGATAAAGAGGCAGAGAGTTACAGGAGTGGGAAAGAGGATTCTGTCCTGAGTGGAAGCTTCACCAAGAAGTCAAAGAGTAGATGGAGCTTTTGCCTCCAACTTAAATGACCCATACACTCCAGGCCTCTAAGAGGGAAGCCCGAAAATTCTCTTCTGGAAAGATAACACTGTGCTGGGGGAGCTGCTAGTATTTGCAGCAATACACCTTCCCTGGCAGAACTGTCAATCATATCCCTTCAGGCCATTCCCATGGTCATACAGCAGCCCGCTCCCATCACACAGTCGAGTCCCTGCAGTGGGACAGCAGGCTGGGCTCACATCTCGTAGACAGCCGAGGGTCTGGGGCCTAGGGAGAAGTTCCCAGAAAATGCTTCTTGACGATCAGTGAGTTTTGTCTTTTCCAGTAAGCAAGGTGTCCAAAAGAGTGCTAGAAAGGTGACCAAAAAGTGACTCACAACACACACACACACACACACACACACACACATCAGCAAGTCCTGTGCCTAACAAACCAACTCCGATCAGCCTACTTTTTCATACAAAGCAAAGTTGAGCCTGCCTTTAAAATGGAGGAGGAGCCTCAGAGGCACTTAGGCTATTATTTATTTAGCACTTCTTTGCCCTTTGGTAAGCATTTAAGTCCAGAGAGAGAGAGAGAAGAAAAAAAAAAAAGAAAGAAAAAAAAAAAAGCATGACTCACTGTTGAGACCTACCAACTCCACTTGGTTCCATGGAGGAGTCACACAGGGAGATCCAAACGCACACAGCAACTACATGATGATGGGCCCGTGCCAGTCTCATGCCAGTCTTCAGGGGAGAGCTATTTTCAAGAAAACTTTGATTCTCTGATGACTTGTTTTTAAAGGACACAGTGTACTGTTGAGATGCCCAGAAATGAACAGAGACCCCCGTCACCTTGTCCCTTGGATCCTTGGGATATAAAATGTGATGATTTACATAATTTTCTCCACACTTTCCCAGGACTTCATCAGGTATAAATAGTAAAGGAGTCCTATATCAGATAGTACTAAAACATCTTATGTTAGTTTCCACCATGGAAGCCCTGTGAGATAAAGAATGAGATCATAGGATTTCACCCTCCTTGCTTTCTCTCCTCTCTCTCTCTCTCTCTCTCTCTCTCTCTCTCTCTCTCTCATTTCCCTTCCTTATACTTTCCTTAAGAAATTTTCTTTATGAGGCTCACATAAGAAATGGGTATATACACAAGGAATGGAAATAAGTCCCTGGCTAGGTACTGTTGACATATTTCCTGTAGTAGATGGGGCCTGGGTCAGACCCAGTGGACCAGTAGTTTACCTGCTGCCCAAAGAAATGCCACTGTTACCATGTGACACCCAATGGAATGTGTTGCCCAACTCACTTGCTACTAACCATCAGCAGGATCTGAGATGACTCCTCCCCACCATCAGCCCTTTCCCCCTTACCACTTCCTTCTGGATCCCTTTCATCTTTTTGCCCTCTTTGCCTCCTGGCTCTCTTTTCCTCTCATCCATAAGGACAACTATGACCAAGAAGACAAAAAAATCTAAGACCATTTTTTAAAATATCAGAACAATCCAATCCACCTTAGTCTTATCAAAGCCACCATGGCGGGACTGGGCTGCATGCCAAGAGTGATGGGAGATGATTTTAAAGGCTGTGATCCAAGTGACCAACCAATTTGCCGACCCATTCGACACACACTCTCTCTCTTGTTGTCCCTACAGGAAAACCATAAGGGTTAAAATAATAGATGAGGAGGAATACGAAAGGCAAGAGAATTTCTTCATTGCCCTTGGTGAACCGAAAAGGATGGAACGTGGAATATCAGGTGTGAGATTCTTTAAAAAAAAAAAAATAAGACAACAAAAAGAAAAAAATTTTAAACAAACTGAAAAGCAACAACGAAAAAAGCAACTATATTTTTTCTCCCTGTTTTTTCTCCCTTTTCCTCCTTCCTCCTTTTGACCAACATACTTTTTTTTATTCTTTTCCCTCCTGTATTCTCGCTCTCACCCTGTTTCGGTATCATCTCTGCCTTCTCAGCCTAAGTTTATTTCCAAGTCCTCCTTTACCACCTTTTGGGCAACACTGCAGCCTCGGCTCCTCATTACCCTCATGAGTTACTTCCGCCTTGTGCTCCAATGATTTGATTACCACTGTCCTCTGCACTCTCCCCTGCAGCCCCCTGCCCCCCCCCCCCCTCACACACACAATAACCTGTAAATGTGGGGATTCCTTGGTGGGTGGGGAGGAGAAGAAAAAAATAAAGGAATGTGATGCAATGCATGCTGGTGCCCCTTCCCTGCCTTCTTCCCCTCCCACCCCTCACTCTCTAGCCTGGATTGAATGGGGGAGGGTCTGATGGGGGTCTGGGGCCCATGTTGCAATGATGCTTTGACCGTTTTCTGCTGCGTTCCCCAACCTCCGTTGAATGCTTGGCAGGTTTTTCACTTGCAGAGTGTCCCATAGGCCCCTCTGCCCTTCATGGAGGTAAGTGTTTTATCCGGCTATTTCACAGTTGGGTAGACAGTGGCATAAAAAGGTATGCCATTTGTCAGAGGCCACAGCTTCTGAGAACTCTCTGAGAGAGAGAACTGGCTTCTGAGGTTGTAATCTGCAATCCTGAGCTATTCTTCCTCTCCTTGGCATTCCACCCCATCCCATTCTACCTCTGTTCCTAGTGCAAGGTAGGGTACTTGATTCAAGCTACTTTAGGATAAGACAATATTTAAAGCAGAAAATTGAGAGTCTGCAAAGGGAAGGAAGTCTCCTTAGCCCTGGAGAAGGACTGATAATGAGCAGGCCCAGAGTATTGACTTTTCCAATTGGAGAAGGGACTCTAAATGGTGAAGCTGGTGCTGATTCTTGAGAAACCGGTGTTGAATGGTTCACAGAAGGCTGCCTTTGCTTCATATCTGCAAATGAGCATATCACTCAGCTCCCAAGATAACCCGGATCCCACACCAGAGAAGTGGCCTCATCTCCTTCCTTCTGGACATGCTGCCTCTTGGAACACCTGCCAGGGTTCCATTCCTAAGGGATTGGTTATGTTGCAGCCACGGTAGAGGTAAGGAAAGATTTCTTCCCTTGAAGAAAATGATTGGAAGCCACTACTTGGAAAGTGTTGGGACAAATATGTATGGGAATGGGTAAGAGTACCCTTGGGAAATACCAAGAGGAGGACATTCTCACTTCCCTCCAAGAGACATATGCTGCTGGGAGTTTTGTGGAAGATTGAACAGACCCACCTGTTTGTCAGAAAGTGTGATGGTTCTGCAGCTTCTTCGTATTTGTATCATAAATCCTTTCATCCAAGGACAGATCTAAGTGATTTGGCAACTAAACTTCCAAAGAACTATATTTCACTGACAGGTCTTCTTTTCAGACCCATAGGCTTGATCAGTTCTCATTGTCTCCTGTGGACTCCCTCTGCAGACTGGATCACTTCTATGCCCATACTGGTTTGGACCCATCTGGTATTCTAGAAGCAGAAGCCTGCTCCATCTTCTATTACTCATTCTCTCCTTGGCCACTCAATAAGATGCTGCCATGATCATGACTGCCAAAGAGTGCTGGAAGAAAGAAAGAAAAACAAAAAACAAAAACAAAAAAACCTCTGGCTCCATTGCTTCCCAGATTGTATTCCTGCCAACCCTCCAAATTCTGCCACTGAGAATATTCTCAGAAATTGCCTCAATACCTGCCCTACATCATTCCCACCTCCCTTGTGCATTTACTCTACATCCTCATGACTGGCTGGATGCAGCAATTACTAGCTTAATTAGTTTTCAAGTCCCAAGAACTTAGGTGTAAATGAAAGCAGCAAAAGGACCATATCTTTCCAGAGTAGCTGGAAAGAAGGCAGTGGCTCTGGACAAGACAAATAGGTTGGAAATCTGTCCATAACTTTATTTCACCAGTAAAGGGGCTCTTCTTTTCTGCCTCCCCAACAAATTCCTACCAACAGCAGGAGAGAGAGATGGTCAAACACAAACACCTGTGGATTCCCTATGTCTGAGAACCCCTTTGTGTTGCACTAGATTCTCTGTCCAAGGAGATGTCAGTAAATCCCTGGTGGAGCCTAGACCTGGGGGGGGGGGGGGAGATGTGGGGAGGGGGGGTGGAGTTGTTGAGCATAGGTACAAAAATTTCATCTAGCTATCCGTGTGATATACCCCAGTTCTTCCCAATGACCAAGATGCCAAGATGAAAGGTGCCAATAGAAAAGATGTCCCTTTCCTAGCTTCCTGTTCTATTGTCTATGGCAGTGGTAGGCAAACTCACTAGTCAACAGAGCCAAATATCAACAGTACAACGATTAAAATTTCTTTTGAGAGCCAAATTTTTTAAACTTCTTCTAATGCCACTTTTTCAAAATAGACTCGCCCAGGCTGTGGTATTTTGTGGAAGAGCCACATTTCAGGTTTGCCGACCACTGGTCTATGGGTTAATTTTTGGTTTCTTCAGTTCTTTCCATATTTTAGCATCAGACCATAAAGTGAAAGGTCATAACGCTTGAGTATATAGACTCAGAATCAAATGAAAATCCATCCTGATTTCTAGAATTCCCTGCTGTTCTTGGAGTGAGAAGTAGTACAGTGGAGATTGCTTTTCATTATCACTGCTGCATGGAAGAGTCTTAGGCATTCTGAGTAGCGTAGTCTCTGAATGGTCAAAATGATAATTGCATTCTCAAAAAAGAAAAGTAAAGGACTGGATTTGAAATAGGAGATTGTATTCTTGGAAAACAGACCAGATTTCAGAGGCGAGGTTTAAAGTTTTGGACAAGCTGGGGGATGAGAAAAGGGAGGATGACTAGGAAACATCGTTGTCTTGGTATAGAGTAAGTATTGGGGTCTAGAATGGACTTCTGAGAGCAATGCTGAGTAGCACAGTCAAGGCTGTTGGGCCTGGGCCTGGACATGGAAAGTCTGAGTTGGGAAGAGAAAGCACTCCCACACCCCCCAAATAGGGCCTGTTTGTGCCTCCTCTTACTACACTCACGGGTTCCCCATGACAAGCTGCCCAGATGCTTCCAGTTACTCACAGAGCTGTGTTGTTTCCTGCTTGCCCCTGGGGTATCTGAGCAGGGGGATAAAGGACTCTCACCTGACCCCAGGAATCAATATAGATAAAAGTTTAGCTTCAGCATCTCTCAGCAGCAACAGCAGGAGCAACACCTGGAGGGTATGGTGCCACTCAAAGCTGGAAGAAATGGAACTCACTGACCCATCTTTAACTGCTAGGTGGTAGGTCTCAGATTCATGTAGAGAATGAGCAGAGAATGATGGAATTGCAGCTGACTGCAAGCCATCTGGCTGTGCTAGGGATGATCCTGGTGTTGGGATGCATGTCAGACTGAAAAAGAGGGCAGCAAGAATCTTTAATAGGAGTTGTCCCTTGTCTGACCTACCAGGTGTTTGGATCTCCGGTCTCCACTTGAAATGGGGCCCAGGAGGGGCTCTTTCATGCAGATTTATAAGAAGAACAGAATGAACTATCTATCTATCTATCTATCTATCTATCTATCTATCTATCATCTATAATCTCATTGTGGTAAGGAGATTCATTGATCCATTACCCCTTGGAATTCCATATGGTAGAAGACAGAAAAAGTCATTTGCTGTTCTCCCTGAATTTATACCATAAATATCCTGGATCCACGTGTCTTCAGGAACTGTGACTATGGGATGACGGGTCACAGGTCTGAGTTGTATTTCTAAAGAATTTTGGAACATAAAGGCCACCATCCAGAGATGTAACACCACAGGATTTATGAAAAAATATAATTGCCAAAGCATTTAGCAAATAGCAAACTTTTATTGAACAACTACTAGTTGCAGTGACCACCAGGCACAGGCGACCCAAAATGGGGGGAGTGCACGGCCCTGACTTCCAGGCTACATCTATTTTTAAAAACACACTCAAGGAAAACGTTCTGCAGGTCTTTCTCTCAGGGGAATTCGAAGTTCTGGCAAACACAGTAGCTATGAAGCCATCTGTGGCCGTGAAAATGTTATGAGCACTGGGAGGCTGAGCATGATCTAATTTATGAGGTTAGGGATAGAAGACAAAAATGGGGCCTGGTTCCGCTCTAGTACAACATTACTCAATGCCCTGAGCTCCTATTCAAGCCCCAGAGTCATATTCTCCACAGATGAGCCAGCTACTCTGGCATTCTGGATTCTCACTCCTTTCCAGAATGGATGTGATAACCTGATTCCTTAGCTTAGGGCCAACCATGTCTCTACTTCGCCCACTTGGTCCCCCATCCTTACTCCTCTATCCCTTGACCCTCAGAGCTGCAGAGAAGGTGTGGGGAAACCTCTCATAACTGCAGGGCCCTGGTGCTCAGCAGTCTCTTCAGCGGCTCCCACCTCTTGTTGCTGCTGCTGCTGCGCATGCTCCAAGCGCTGCCTTTTGCATGTGGCTGCAGAGCTCTCACCTACTAAGCTCCCTGCTTTTTCTGTTGCTGCAACCACAAAGCCTGGGGATACTTTCAAGATGGGACCTTAATGCTCTTTCCTTTTCTCTCTCCCCCTTGTCTGGTATCCATTCGCAAACAGCGCTCCTGTTGTCTCCAGGTAAGAGGTGCCTTGCCTCCCTCTCCTTTCTACTTCTTGCCAATGCCATTTATTCAGGTTAAGACTAATGTCCTTTGATTTATTTAATAGGAACTGTAAGCTCAAGTTAACCTGACAAGTTCTCCTAAAGGCCACGAGATTTATTTCCTCACTTGAAGTAATTGTAAAGAAATAGACAATATCTCGAACACCGTTTCTGTTGGTGTTCGTGGGCAAAGGTCTAGGCTGGTCCTTTTGGGGACTAGGAAGGGATAGTGGATCATAGGCTTCTTCCGAGTCTTCATTTATCTGCCATCTCAGACCGTGAGGCAAGAGAGGAGGTGAGAAGTTAAAGCTGAATCTCCCAATAGGATCATGATGGCATTTGAAAGAAAATACTTTGATCTTTTGAGTGATCCAGGGAAAAAGAATCAGGAGCTTCTGTGAGATGGTGAAAAGCAATTTTTTAAGAATCTGGAATTTTACTGATCCTGGAGATCTTCCATGTTAGCACAGCTGAGGTTTAAATTGCTAGAACTTTGATTTATTTGCCACCGATACGTGAAGTCACATGTGCTATGAACAGCAAGAAGAATTGAGATATAATGGAGGGTGGGGATAATTGTCCGGCTGGAAATAGAAATTTCGGAGATTCTCTTTTAGAGGGATTCTCATGCAGAATCTCAAGCCTGTCGGAGAACATACACCTACTTGGACAGAACCATGTGCTTGGATCAGTGGGGCCCAATGGTAAAGAGTTAGCTCTGAGCAGATAGGAAAGCGTGTCCATCTCATCCAGCAACACCATAGCTTGTGGTACAGGTGAAGTGAGCACTACCATTTGTCTCAATATATTTTGAGAGAACATTTTACATTTTATAAGTTCTTTGAACATATGAAAAGTTCAGGTCATTTAAGAGGCAAAGCATCTTATAGAATTCATTGGTGTTCAAAGCCACCGATTCGCTACTCCCTGGGTTTGAGAAAGGGGAAGTGTACATTGTAAGGACATTTGCTTTGGAACCTTAAACAAAAAATGTAGGCAAACCCCTCCATTTTCACTCCCTGAAAAAACAATGACTCCAACATCCTTGGCCTCTTGTTCCTTCTTCATACCAATAGGATAAGGACTATTTCCAACCCTGTATTTTCCACTAGTCTCCCAGGGTATTGATGTCTAGCACTGGGTGTTCCTTCCCCACCTCACTCAGCCTCTTGCCTGAGAATATATTTGGGCTTCTTTGTTCTAACTTTTGCCTCCACCTCCCACAGGTCATACACACACACACACACACACACACACACACACACAAAAAAAAAAAAAAAAAAAAAAAAAAAGACTGGGATTTAACTTAAGCTTCTTTATACTTTTAGCATATTTGCACAAACACGAATAGAAGCTTAAAAAGGAAAAGAAGGTATTACAGTATTTCCTAGATCTTTCAATCCAAACCTGCTAAACCTTTAATTTAGGAGCCATTGGTTAGACATTATATTCACTGGGAATTTTAAATCTTTGTTTGGATTTTCCTGGAAGGACAGGCGAGCATGACTAACAGTGCCTGGTGGTGAAAGACAGAGAGTAAATATGTTCATTCTGAGCTACTGCACCGAGTGCAGGGACCTGGGAGTGAGAGCACGGGTGGTGTCACCCCACTTCTTCCCGAGGATGTCTGTAGAGCATCCCTGGCAATTTATTCCTGTCAGGCCTGGCAAGCTCTTTATTCTTCCAATATTTGCTCAATTTTCCATTCTATTCTCTCTCTACCTCCCTCTCTATTCCTTTCTGCCTCTCTCTTTCCCCTCCTCCTTTTTCTATATTTGAGAGTTTATTTAGCCAGTCTGAATATCAACATCACTTGCCATTTATTCTCTTTACTTGAAATTTCTGAAGAGTCACATAAACAAATGATCAGAATCACTATGATCTTTTAGGTTTGAGATTTATTACTCCAGAAATTAATTTGAACACAAGGAATGATTATTACAAAAATATAAAAAGGGGGGGAATTATTATAAAACCAAGACACTAAGTGAGAGTTGATTTAAATGGAATATATATATCTGTGGCTGAGGGAGATACAAAGATAGAGGATTGGTTATTTGTCAAAGACATTTCTGCAGGAAAACTAGATGGAAAAACTGGCTATCACCACAGGGTGGACAGGTCAATAGGTTGATCAATATTCTTCCAGGTGGATATAATGCTAGATTGATTGCTAAACATGGGGTTAGACAGGTACATTTATATGTCACTGGGGAACTCATTATATTGGTATATAGTTCTTGTGGCACATATAAAGTCTGACATGGAGGAATTGGGGGGGGGATAATACTGTCACTGCTATAATAGTCATTGTTATGTGTTGCCAAAATCCACAGGTAGAGGAAAAGAGTACTCATGCTTTTAAGGAATCTATGTCTTTTTCCAAAGGCTTTTTCTCAGAATGACTTGCAGTCTGGCTTCTAGGATTGCTAATTTTATAACCAGAACTCTGGATGTACCCAGATTTACCTTCAAATTTAACTAAGGAGAGACTCATAATTAAAGAATTTAAAGAATCCAGGCTGCTAGAAGGTATCTGCTGACTTAGAAGTATACAGAGGAACACAGAACCTGGAGAAATAATTATTGCTGAAAGCCTCACCAGCACTAACATTAGGACAGCACCACGGACAGCTCCCAAGCATTTTGGAATTGCCTTCTGTGTTTGGTGCCAGAGCCCTGAGTAAAACAGCCAGCTCAGGAATCCTCTGTGCACTCTCTTACCATCTTCATTCAGGCTGACTGAGAAAATCCATACATAAAATGGGCTATTTGCTTGGTAACTTAGACCTTTGGCTTAGAGTCCACTCAGTGAATTCCTTTCCTTGCAACCTCAAGAGCTTGAGTCTAACCCCTCCCCACGTCTCACCAATTCCCAAGACAGAGAAGATCTTCTTGGCCTCTGACCCATTTTGTCCTTGAAATTATCCAAAGACCAGAGGATTTCCCTAGGCTACTCACTATGTGGAGCAAAAGCAGCTAAGGAACGGAACAAAAGAAGCAATTGCATGCAAGAATGTGGACTTGGATGGGAAAACATTTAAACAAGCTCTGAAAGAAACAGGCTGCCAAGACCAATTATCTAATTAAATGGAAATAAAAATATTCCATCTCTATATCACTGTAATCCAGAACACAGGTCTTCGTGGTGAAGGGGTCTTAAAATGGACTTTCCAGTTGAAGTGGAAAAAATTTCTAACTCTCCCACATGTAAATGAGTCAAGATGCTGAGGGACAAAGGAATACCTTCAGAGGAAGTAAAGGAAGATCTCTCTTTTGTTGTGTTTTTGAACAAATATTTGTGTTCCAAAAGAAGCATGCCTGCTTCCTGTTGGAAAACCATGAAGTTTTTTGGGGAAATCTTTCAAGTTTCTCATTGTGAGGATAATACCCATTTGTATGAAATGTAGATATTCCTGGAAACAGTCCTAATTTCTCCTTTATAAAGGGGACAGTGCCAAGAGTGCTGGAAGCCAATGTTACTATGAACCAGTGGACATTACCCTTATATTAAATGTGCCTCTGACCTTCAAGAACTCTTACATGGAGTAGCTGAACAGTCAGGCACAACAGTTCAAAATTGTTAAAGGTCCAGAGATAAGCTCCTATCTCTCCCATATCTGACCAAACAACTTAGGGACTGACTTTCCTTGGAGGAATTTCTCAGAAGGTCAGGTTGCTCACTGAGGTATAAAATAGAAAGAAGAGTGCTTACGCCAGACCAGCAAAGAAGCCTTTGATGGTCTGATGGTCATAAAGTGTCCAGTGCTTTATAGAAAGAGGCACCCAAAGTACACAGAATCCCCAATCCCAAGAGCTACATGCTTTTTGCCCACTGTCCAGGCCTACTACTCTTTAGTGTTAGATGTTTAAGAGAATAGAGAGTGTGCTGAAGCTGCTCTGGTTTTGTTTTGTTGCAGAGGTGACAGACAGGAAGCTGACTCCGGAGGAAGAGGAAGCCAAGAGAATAGCAGAAATGGGAAAGCCAGTATTGGGTAAACACCCCAAACTAGAGGTCATCATTGAAGAGTCCTATGAGTTCAAGGTCAGGCCATAAGTGAAGTCAAATTGAGTAATAGACTGGTGGGAGGGAGACAACCCAGGGTTTTGATTCCATTTTACACTGAATTTGTGAACTTGTAGTGCTGACATTTTGTATCCGAGGAATATTATAAGGACACACAATATCTATCTATCTTACCTAATAATAGACAAACATGTGAATTGACCATACCTCCACTATGCCCACAGCCAATCAGCAGCAAGTATGCAAATTAACCCAACAAAGATGGCAGGTTAATTTGCATATGCAGGCCCAGAGCAGGCAGGGCAGGATGCCTGCTATGAGGGGTGAGAGGTGGGGGCAGAGGGAGCTACAAGAGCGGTGCTCTGGCCGGAAGTGGGGACTTGGCAGCTCCCAGGAGGCTGGGAGCAAAGCCAGGGGAAGGAAGGCCTATTCTTGCAAGAATTTTCATGCAATGGGTCTCTAGTATGGAATAAATGAGCTCTAAAGCCTCTAGGCGTGTCATTGCTATAGCTTAATTGTATTTTTTAAAACAAAAATACTAAAATTTACTACTCCAGAGCAAGGTTTATTGATATCATCACTATTGTTCTCTATTGTATTGCTCTAAATATCCAATGTCAGCAGTCACAGCCAAAGAAAAGAGAAATGGAAGAACTGCCCCAGTAGCTACCCCCAAGGCCATCCTATCCGTAACTTGCAGAATGCATACAGAGCGCCCTGGGATGGAGGGCGTCTTTCATTCCCTTGAAACACCAGACTCCTCCGTGGTTCTGAGCATTCTAACCTCATGGTTCCAAGTCTGTATCTCCCTGACAGAAAACAGTGGACAAACTGATCAAGAAGACAAATATGGCCTTGGTCGTGGGGACCCATTCCTGGAGGGACCAATTCATGGAGGCCATCACTGTCAGTGCAGGTAAGAGGATCTCAGGATGGGCACAGGCCTTGCTTGGAGAAGCAGGTAACACCAGAGGAATAAAACAGCCACATCAACAGCCTGTCAATTTCTGGGAAGATCTATGCCTGGTCTTCCTAAGCTCTAGCCCAGATGCTTGTCTGTTTCACTAGATCAGATTGACCAATGCGACCCCCCAGCTCGTTTCCATTGGGAAGCGATCATGGAACAACTAAAACAGCAGGGCTATCTCTGGCTCAAGACCTCGTTCTGCCATCCAAACTGGGATAAGTTGTCCTATCTGGGCCTCAATTTCCTTACCCAAAAAGGGAACTTTTGCTACCTTTCTCAGAGAAGTCAGCAGAAAGGTATCACTCTATGAGGATAATATCCACTTGTATGAAATGTAGCTACTTAGTCTGGTACTAACCACAAGCTCCATCAATTCTGGTTCCACCATTCCTTCCTCTCATTAATTTGGTCCTCATTTTTGTAAAAAATGGACCCAGAGTTTTGTTCCAGTTTTACCCCTGAATTGTGAACTTGGGATTTGGAGTTTTTGAAACATTTGCTTTCCCACTCTAACACATCTCCACCCTGGATAATCCCTCTCCTGCAGCATTTACTGATGGGTCCCCTCTGGGGGACCACAGTGTAGCCAGCATCCCAAAGGCCCGCGGACCTGTTGGAATGGGATGCCAGGGCTCTCATCACCACCACCAATATAGCCTCTCAGCACCACTGAGCCCTCCTTGTACTGCCTTTTCTCTTTTCGTGAGACTTTGTTGTCATAGCAACCCATGGGGTCCTATCCCAAGGCCCCAGAGCCACTGTAAAGCACAGCCAGGGAGGGAGGGCCGCTGCTGTGGTGGCCGCTGGCCCACTTTCACCTGGCCTGCTTCTGAAGCTCCCAGTTCCCCCTCGGGTGACCTTACTTTGCCCCTAAAGAGACAGTACATGGAATCTAGGGCACACACTCTAACGCCCTCCCTTTTCAAAGGGAAAGGAAGTTCAGAAACAAGAGGTGACTTACTCCAGGTTACAGATTCTCTCCGTGGCAGAGTTGCAATTGGGACGCAAGTGTCCTGACTCCTGCTCTTTGGAAACCCGGCTTCCCTGGGTTGTGCCGAAGCATTACAGAGGTTGCCCTTGACGAGGCGCCAGCGTGCCTCAGCATATCCTCTGATCCCGGGCTGCTGAATGGGCAAGTCTGCCCACGTTTCCTGGCAAGGACACGCGGAGCCCAGGCCCGCTCTGTCCCGTGGGGTGTTCAGAGGATGGCGCTGGCTCTCTGGTGCTCCCACATGATCTGGAATGACAGCCGTCCCTCTGGGGATGGTTAGCAACCAGAACCACGAGGTTATTGCAGTTGCCATGTCAGGAAAATCCTAGAGGAGCCCTACTGGTGTCCAGTGGAGAGTGGGCACGCTGCTGATGTCACCTAGACAACCAGTATAGCCCGCTCCCCCCACCTCTCACCTCCACTGCCTTGCACCCCTTGTGTCCTGCCCTGCTAGTTCTTAATCTCTTTCCTCTCTTGCTCATTCCTCTGTGCCCTGCATTCACATTGACCAATGGGACACCCCAGCTCGTTTCCCATTTCTCAGCTGTTTTCCGATGCCACGCCCTGGCCCGCACAGGCTGCCGGGGAGAGCTCTAGAGCCTCCCTCAGCTGACTGTGCTCGTGATGGGGGTTAGACTCGACTTTCTCAAGAGTGGGCCCTGACCTCGCTGCCCTCTCCTGGGCCTGTTTGTCTTGCCTCCAGCTGGGGATGAGGAGGAGGATGAATCAGGCGAGGAGAAGCTGCCCTCCTGCTTTGACTACGTCATGCACTTCCTGACGGTCTTCTGGAAGGTTCTGTTTGCCTGCGTGCCCCCCACAGAGTACTGCAGTGGCTGGGCCTGCTTCTTCGTCTCCATCCTCATCATCGGTGTGCTCACAGCCATCATCGGGGACCTGGCCTCCCACTTTGGCTGCACCATCGGCCTCAAGGACTCGGTCACAGCTGTTGTTTTCGTGGCATTTGGCACCTCTGTGCCAGGTGAGAGTGCAGGGTGCTTGGGTCTGCAAAGAGGATGTCACTGGGCTCGCGTGACCCTTTGCCTCGTTGTCTTCTTTACTATCTCAGATCTGAGCTTAACACACCCTCTGCCACTAAGGTGCACAGGGGTCAACCAGAGATTAATGATAACAATTCTAATGACAGCTAACATTTCTTGGGCACCTTGATATAACAGCAGGCACTATGCAGTTTATGTGTTTTGTCCCTGTAATGCTCACCACAATCTTATTCCATACGGGTAGCTATTATGCCCATTTGACAGATGAGGAAACCGAGGCCCACAGGGGTTAAGTTATCTGCATAAGTGACCCAGTTTAGTAACTTCCACGTTATATGAATAGATTGCAAACAATGTAATTCAAAGCATATTTCCCTCTGGCAGTCCCTGAGAGGCTAAAGACTAGCCTGCTTGAAGGTGTCACAATAGAAATTCCCACAAGCATTCTGCTAAGGACACCTGTGAGTACAAAGTGTCTTCCACCGGATTAGGCAAAGGAAGAAATTGCTGAGGACCAGAGGCAAAAAAGCAAGGTCATGGGCAAGCAAAGGCAAGATGTTTTCTCTGGGAGCTCTGAGAAAAGTGGCAAGGAGGCCAGCCAGGACAGCGGCAGGGGAGTTGGGGCCACTTCCAAGTTCTTGCAGTTGTCCCAGGGAGCAGCTGGCAGTTTTAGGGGCTCAAAGGAGGTTGTGCCATGGTCTCCCCAGCTGATTCTGTGGCTTTGGCTACAACGCTTTGGATGTAAAGTGATGGTATGCAAAGGGCCCTTGGGAGGCTTTTAGGGTCAAATCTCTTGCTGATTTCCCATTTGACTTTGGGTAGATTCCTTGACCCTTATTTTCCTTACTTACAAAATAAAAGGGTGGCTAGATCGTTCCTGACAGTCCCTCCTGGGTCTACACTCCATGGCCACATCTACATCAAACAGCCTGTGGGCCCTGTGCTAGACACCAGCTTCGAGGGCTCACCTGCACGTCCCCATTGCGGTTCCCCAGTGCGTCTTCTGTCCACACCTGCCGTGCTGAGCCCACAGGCACTGAGCAATAAGCTGTCTGTGTCACGTGAGCAAAACGCCCCAGGTGACAGTCATAGGCAGGCCTCTACTCTGAGCAGCTTCCCAGGATGTCAAGGTTCCCCAGGGAGGTATTATGGGATAACAAACTTCCCTTCCTGAAAAAATTAGTCAAAAGGGAACAGCAAACCCACTTGGTAAACAGCAGGACCAGAAAGGCCCTTAGAAACCTCTCAGACTCCGACAGGCGAGGAACAGGAAGCTCAGAGGAATAACGTGACTTGGCCAAGGCCACACAGCTTGCTAGTCGCAGAGCTGCCTCTGCTTCCCAGGCTCAGCCCGCCGGTCCGAGCTGCCCTTTGGACACACGCAAAGGCAGGCCCGCCTCGTCTCAGCCTTCCTCCAGCTCCCATCTGTTCTCTGCCCTTTTCCAGATACCTTTGCCAGCAAAGCCGCCGCCATGCACGATATGTATGCAGACGCCTCCATCGGCAATGTCACTGGCAGCAACGCCGTCAACGTCTTCCTGGGCCTTGGCCTGGCCTGGTCCGTGGCCGCCATCTACTGGGCCATGCAGGGAGAGGAGTTCCGCGTGTCTGCGGGCACGCTGGCCTTCTTCGTCACCCTCTTCACCATCTTCGCGTTCGTCTGCATCAGCGTGCTCCTGTACCGCCGGCGGCCCCACCTGGGCGGGGAGCTGGGTGGCCCCCGGGGCTGCAAGCTGGCCACGACGGGGCTCTTTGTGACCCTGTGGCTCCTCTACATACTCTTTGCCTCACTGGAGGCCTACTGTTACATCAAGGGGTTCTGAGCCACAGACACTGCCTCTGGCAGGGCAGGCCTACGACTTCTCCAGAGAGAAGGGTACCCCCCCACCCCCAGGGACCTCTCGGGGATGAGCAGCCCTGGAGAGGTGGCTTCGGGACCCGAGCCCCAGGGACTTCACCCGACCTCCACCGCGGCGGCGGTGATCCGAAAGGGCAGAGTCTTCAGCAATCAGACAGAATGGGGGAAACACCCACACTACCAAGTATTTAATTCAGTACAAACCAACAACAGCAACAAATCCACCTCCACCCATTCGCGCGCCCCCCCCCCCCCCCCCCCCGCCGCTCCGCCATGTCTCTGACCTGTAGCCAAGGTCAGATCCCTTCACCATCTTCTATTTCACCTTCTGACTCCTCCTGTGCTTCTACTGTCATCAGGGCAGGGCTCCTCCTGTCTGCGCTATTGGATGCACCGCTGTCCTCACTCACCTGGCGGGTGGTGGAAATCAGTCTCAGCCATGTGGCTGGTTTGGGGCTCTCTCCTCATTGGAATCATTATCATGGTTGCTTTCGTTTTCCCGTCAGGTTTTGCTCGTCGTCCGTTCATTTTGTCTTTTCTCCCTGACATTCGTGACAAAGGCGCTGGGCTCTGTGGAGGAACCCAAGGTTTGAGCCAGTGGGCAGAGGCGTGAATTGTCAGACACACACTCTCCCACTCTCAGCAGGTGACAGCTGCCTCTCAGCCCCCCTCGAGGCCCTGTCCCCCATCTCCTTTTCATCTCTGGGTGGAAGAGATCTTGCACACCCACGCGGGGCACCAAAGATCCGTGTGGGGTGGTGGCAGGAGATGGATGTCAAAGTTCAAAAGAAGCAGTCATTGTTCTCTTCCTTGCCCGGGCCTTTCAAATTCTGTCTCCTGCTGGCCATGTCTCCATGTTCTTTCTTCTGCAGGAAGGCCAGCCCAATGGAGACAAGGGACAGAAATAGGAGTGGTGTGGGATGGCAGAGGGCAGCTGGGGACACAAAATGGGTTTTCACCTTCGTGAGTACTATCTTTGGCTTTGTATCTGAGCCAGGAGAGATGGGATGTCCCACTAGGGAGATACTTAAGGGCAAAGATATTTAAAATGCCAGTGCTTCTGAGAAAGGTCAGCTTCGCCCCACCCTTCACTGTCATGCACCGTACTAAGCGGTCTGGCTGTATTTCTTGAGGTAATGCAAAAACATAGAGGTTTATAAGAAGGCAAGGGGTCCCTTTCACCTCTCCTGGGCCCCTAGGCCAAGTTTGAAAGCGTTTTCACAAGATGGGAGCTGTAATTTCTCCCCGTCTCCCACATTCCTGCTTGGTTTAAAACCTCCTAAAGCTCTTTTTTTAAGCCTGTGGGCTATTTCTCGTCCCAGTAGGAGGAATCTTAGTTGCCATAATCCCATGGAGCCCGAGTTTATAGAAAAAGAGATTGTCCTGCCCTCTAGAGCTTCTCCCAGCAAACTTTGAAAGGACCTGGCTTCACACACACACACACACACACATACACACACACAAAACTGCCCACAGATCTTCAGGCTTTCTGCATTGACATAAAAACATTTTTAAGGGGGGAAAATAAAATAAAAAACCTGTTTAATTTTAAACACATTTTTTAAGAAAAAGAAATAACTAAAAAGATTCAGCGCTCATGTCATAAGCTATGTTGACAGTTGCCAGTGGAAATGTTGGGTTGGTTTAAAAAAAAATAAAATAAAAACTATACTTATATCTCTCTACAAACAGCTTGCTTCTCCCCACGTTTCTTCTGGAGCAGGTGTACCGTCTTCTATTGTTATCTCCCATGTGTCTCTGTTGTCTCCTCAGATGCCAATGTACCAGGCCTGGTGTTTTTAAAGCGAAAAGAACCTCGGGGATATTCCACTTGTCAGAGTCCGGACTCCAGGTGCTGGAAGACATAAGCAGTGGAGTTGCGATGATGAAAGGGAAAGGAGTTTTTTGTATTAAAAGGTGTGGAGGGGCAGGATCCCAGCGACACAAGCAATGCCCTGTGTTCATTACCAGTAGGCCTACTCATTCATTTGATTGCTCAGCATTCATTCAACAAATGTATTTCTATGCATTGAACTCCATTCTGTTGATGCAGAAAGAGTAAGATAAAGTTCCCGACCTCAAGAATCTCGCAGTCCCGAGGGGGAGGTAAAACTTCTTTTAACCAAGGCTCTTTTGGTTACAAGGAACTGAAACCCATTCAGAAAATGGAGGGAGGCAATATTTAGAAGGCCTATGGGGTGGGGCTCTACTACCCAAGGCAGGAGACATGGCAGGCCACAGGAGTCTGAAATCCTGTAGGGCCCCTGGCTCCCTCCCCCAATGCACATAGTCTCCTCATCATTGCTTCCTTCTCCCTGTGAGCCTGGCCCCTCCCCTCCCAAGCTGCTTCTCTGCTTTGCTTGTCTTGCCCAAGGTCCAGCACAGCCACCAGCCCCAGTGCTCTATCATGACCTCACAGCCCAATGACCAACTGGAACATCCCAGTGAAGAGAATGTGACCAATGCCCCACCTCCAAGGCCATTCCCAGGAAGCAGAATCCTTTGTAGAAGGCTGTGTCACAGTGGTTGGGGTGCCTGTGCACTGGTCCCTTTGGGTCAGGCATCTGCTCCTGGTCTGAACAACTCGGGTAAGGGAGGGTGGCGAGTGCACTGTATGTTCTAGTGCCCCTTCCCAGAGCTAAGTGATGGGAAGGAGCATCGAAGCATATGAGCCACCAAGGTGCAAAGGAGAGTTGGAATTCTGTATCAAGCATGATCTAGGGGCATAAGCAGAGCGCCATGGGGACACAACGGAAGGAAACCCTTACCCAGCCTGGAACTGGGAAAGACTCCAAGGAGAAAGTAGGATCTTGAAGGAAGAACAGTGATTTGCCTTGGCAAGGGGGCTTGGTGTTGAAGGACAGACAAAAAAGGAAATTGCACAAAGGCATGAGGGGTGTGTGAAATGGGATTAAGAGTTAGCACGGCTAAGGTATGGAGCTCAACAGGACACAACCCAGCAAGGCAGGCAGGGAGGAGGGTTTGGGTAAAGACTTGTTTGGCTTTTTGACACTCATTAAATTCAAAATGAAAAGTGTCCTTTAACCAATGAAATGGTAGACGTAAAATCGTGAAACCCATTTGTACCCATATGTCCCCTTTTTGAGTCATTTTTGCAAGGAGGGAAGGAAGAGGGGAGGATGAGGGAGAGAAAGGGAATAAGAAATTGAGTCATGATCATGGAGACTGCCATCATTTCTGGGTTATTCAGATGTTAGATTTCGTCAAAAGAAGCTGGGGTGAACCATAGAGAATGGGAAATGGGGTTCAGAAGAGGAAGTGGGTACTAATCTAGATGCCACACTAACTAGTTCTCAGAGCCAGACTGGTGCCCTCCCTGCCCTGCTAGACCATGAGGCTTTGCTCATGACATTGTTATTTCTTTAATGACATCCTTAGCTTCTCCTCAAGGAGTTATCTCTCCATAATACAGCCCCTCATGACACCTTTGTTTGAGATGGAATGTGCATCTCATGGTGCTATTTCCACCTCATTTCACTCCCTCAGCAAGTAGATTTTATTATACTTTTTCCTAAATGTCTCAAGTTTTAGATACTGATATGACACACTATTTATCATCACAGAACACATCCTCCTTCCACATTTAGTGCATTTGTTTGTTCATATATATCATGTCCCTCTTTAGTCTTGCATACCAAATTAAGTGCCATTATGAATACTAAGTGAAAGGTCTGGCTGTGCCACAGCTAAGTGTTCGATCTGGAGAAGGTCACAACTTACCGAGGTACCGAGGTCCTGGACTGCTCATGCATGAGGATTAGAGCAGGTGATTTTCCAGGCTCCTCAGCACCAAAGTTCACTGGTGATGCAGAGGAAGAGGAAGTGGAGGATGACTCACAGAGATTGAGCCCCAAAGTTTGCACCAGGCACTGTGCCATGTACTTGACCCTGGTTGTCTCACTGAATCATCTTGGCCAAACTGTGAGAAAGGATCATTAGCCCCATTTTACAGATGAAGAAACTGAGACTCGGGGTAGACAGGTGATCCATCCACCATTCGAAACCAAACTCTAAACAAATGGTTCTCCCAGTATAGGCCCCAGATAAGCAGCATCAACATCACCTGGGAACTTATCATAAATGCAAATTCTCAGGCCCCACCCCAGACTCTCCAGACTACTAAGGATAGGTCCCAGCAAACAGTGTTTAACAAGCCTTCCTGGTGAATCTGATGCATGCTCATGTGTGAAACCCCCTGTTTCAAACCATTATGTTCTACCATATCTCTCTCTCTCTCTCTCTCTCTCTTTCTCTCCCTCCTTCCATAAGCCTCAATATCTATTGCATATCCAATATTATCT
Source organism: Pipistrellus hanaki (assembly GCF_964339955.1). Classification (NCBI taxonomy): domain Eukaryota; kingdom Metazoa; phylum Chordata; class Mammalia; order Chiroptera; family Vespertilionidae; genus Pipistrellus; species Pipistrellus hanaki. Next base: position 24,732,452 of record NC_140503.1, read on the forward strand.
TTAAACTAGTGGCCTGGTGCATGAAATTCATGCACATTAAAAGGGGATTAATTAGAAGAAATAATTTAATATTGCTATTTGCCCTTTCTCTATAATAGAAGTGTCAGAGATGAAAAAAAATAGTAAAATGTATATGAAAATCTTCCTCCTGTCAGAGTCTGGGGCGCACCATGGGAACCTAAGTCAAGTCCCCACCCACCCATGTGTGCCTCAAAATTGTGCGAGATCCAGACCCAACTGCCCCCCTCCCCACATTGGGCTAGATCCAGATCCAGTCAGTCCCATCCTTATCAAGCCCCACCAGGTGTGGGGAGGGGCGTGCAGCCTCAGTTCCCCTGGCCCAACGCTGGGGCAGGGGGCACAGCCTGAGGTCTCCTGTTAAGCCCCACCAAGTGGGGGCCACAGCCTGAGGTCCTTAGGCCCAGTGCAAGGGGAGCAGCCTGAGGTCCCCTGGCCCAGTACTGGAGCAGGGGGTCACACGTTGAGGTCCCCCATCAAGCCATGCTGGGTGGGGGGCATGGCCTGAGGTCCCTGGCCTGGTGCCAAGGTGGGGATGCAGCCTGAGGTCCCCTGTCAAGCCCCAGGGGGTAGAGAGCACACAGCCTCAGGTCCCCGCTGATTGCTTGTTAAGGCTCATTACAGACACTCGGCCTCCACTGTGGGTGCAGCCATCTTGTGTTACGGAAAAAAAAAAAAAAAAAAAAAAAAGCCACCCGCCACCCCTCCCCCCCACTGTGGGCACCATCATATTTGTGGTGGAGTGATGGTCAATTTGCATATTCCCTCTTTATTATATAGGATGTGCTAATTGTATACTTCTTCCCATATAAATATCTCAGGATATTTCAGGCATTCTTTAAATGTTTTATGATAACTGCCCTCATTCAGGTTTGCAAGGTGTTCCAAGCCTTAAGATGATTGCTCCAGTCTAGTAGAAGGCACAGACTTTAGAGTTAATTATTACAGCGTGGGTAGAAATATGTGCTAGGGTGGATGATGTATGGGCAGGCTGTTAGGAGCCTGAACCAGCAACATAGATTCTAAAGCAACATATAATGAACAAAGAAGGTGGGGATTCTTTCTAAAAGGAAGTGACACTTGGATAGAGTTTCAACCACGAGCCGCATGAATAATCATTGCTATTGTGGTCTGTTTGTTTTCATCTTAGTTCTTTACTTAAACATCAAAAAGAAAATATTTTTGACAACTCAAAGACTTGAGTTGACTGTTCCCCAATGACAAATTAAGAACAAGCCCTAATTCAAATTGGCACCATATTTCCTCCTGAGAGCACAGGGCTATAGCTGAGGTGAGGACAGGGGGGCCTGAGAGCATTTGGTTGGAAGCACTGTGATGCAGCTTGGGTGAGCCATATGCTGAAGGACCAGGCATCACCAGCTGGAGGCGGGAGACAAAGGAGGTACACACCCTGGGCTGGTTAGCAATGCTGAGAAGTAGCTGAGAGCAGAGAGAGGCTCAGTTGTGAAGACCTCGGTTCCTGTCCTGCTCTCCTTGTCCTGGCAGGGCCACCTTTACTATGTCACCTGAGGTGCTGAAGCCTTGTGTTTTTCATTCATTTACATAATTAAGATACTATTATCTACTAAATACGTGATACATCACATTACCTGGCTGTGTGATCATGTGTTATCATGGATGCTGCTGTTCTGGGAGGAAGTGTGAAATGTGAAGGCGCTGAGAAGTGTGTGACACAGGAGGATATAATATGTGCACCTGGAAGAAGACACTCGATATGCAGGCAGCGGGTTTAGCTGGATGTGCACCACTGAAGCGTGTAATGCCACAGCAATGAAATGTGTACATGTTGCAGGAAAGTGTGTCTGGAAGGAGTGGTTGAAGATCAGGATCAGATCAAGTTTAGTTTTGTGGGCTAAACTAAGCAATTGTATTCATCTGCTCAGGCTACCGTAACGAAGTAAGACAGACGGGGGTGGCTTAGACAACAAGAAGTTTTATTTTCACAGTGTGGAAGCTAGACATTCACCATCAAGCTGCCATCGGGGTTGGTTTTTGGTTTGGCCTCTCTTCCTGGCTTGCAGATGGCCACCATCTCACTGTGCCTTGGCTCTGAGGTCTCCTCCTCTTTCTATAAGGATACCAGTCCTGTTGGTTCAGGGCCCCATCCTCATGACCTCATCTATATGATAAAAAGCCAGTGGCCATAATGCCATAACACCGTAACGACCAAATGACTGGTCACCAGGAGGTGCATTGATGGGTCCCACGGCGAGGGGGGGTGGCGGGGGGAGACTCGGGTCTCACATGATTTTGTGCACTGGGCCTCTAGTTTAACCATAGTTACCTCCTTAAAGGGCCTGTCTCCAAATATGGTCACATTGGAATTTAGGGCTTCAACCTATGAATTTGGTGGGACACAATTCAATCTGAGCTGTCTGCATTGGAGAGGGTGGTTGAGGTGGGGAATGAATGGAGTGGAGACCACAGGCCATTTACAACTATTGAGTGTTTTAGGAGCAGATGATAGGGAGCTCTAGGGGTGGGGAGGAGGGCACAGGGGAAAGAATTGGGAGGGGAACTTACAGGACATGGTGATGAACTGAATGGATGGGAGGGAAAGACATAAGTGGAAGAAGGCAGGGAGGGCTCTGGGCTCCAGGCCCAGAAGGTGGCTGGCTGGTGCACCAGCACAGAGGAGAGGTTGGTGGAGCAGGTTTTCAGGCTTGAGGCATATTGAGTTTGTGGGACACCAGGAGGAAGTGTCCAGGAGCCCGGACTCAGCGGAGCCTGGACTGGAGGCTGAGACTGTGACAATCTCAGTAACAGATTTCAAGTGTCGTTGAGATTCTCCTGATGGCTATGCTGCAGGCGTGAAAAACCCTTTGTGATGGAAGCTATGAGGTTAGGGAGTGTATTACTGCAGCTTCTACTGGTCTCCCCTGACTGGTGCTCACGAGGCCTTTAGCAATGTGCCCATTGTCTTGTTGGAGGACCATGGGCCATTAGCCATAGTCAAAGCTTTGGCTAGGAAGACTCCAGGCAAAGTGGCCTTCACCTTATTAAAGAGCGCGCCTTGTTAAAGGAAAAACTGGTGGGTGCAGACGGGAGGTCTGCGGCTGCATTGACGAGGTGTCGGCGAGAGTCGGAGTTCGCCTAGCACTGACAAGAAAGGACAAGAGATACCTGGGTCACACAGGCTTTTATAGGCAGGCATACAACCAAGGTAAGGACCCTTCTCCCTATCAATTCATGAAAGGCCCATGAAGGGGTGCAGTGACCCCAGCCCTAGAATTGAGGGCTTCATTGGAGGGCGTTATGTGGAAAAGTTAAGTTCTACCCGTCCTCACCTCTATGATGGGGGAGGCCCGATGCCACAGAGCAGAAGAGCAGGGTGCCTTCGGAAAGCCGCTCCTTGGAAAGTCATTGGAAATGACCAGATGGGAGTAAATGACCAGATGCTCAGCCTGGCTTTCTCTGTGTTTTTCCTACAAGGGGTTGGGCTGCCAGTCTCCCACCTCACCCAGGAAACCAGGGTGGGTACTGCCAGAGGCCCTTCCTCTGATGGCATCATAGGGCCCGACAAGGTGCCTGGCCCCCACAGCAGTCATTGTGTGACATCCTGACTGAAAATGCCCAGTGTTCCCCTCCCCACAGGGCTAGGCCTGGCTCAGAGCCTCTCGGTGCAGGAAGAAACCGGTGGATGGATCTGTCACTTTTTCTTGACTCGGTCCTGCTGCCAGTTTGTTGTTGTTGTTGTTTTGTTTTGGTATTTATTTATTTATTTATTTATTTATAGAAAGCATTGGAAAGCTAAATGGGACCTCCAGCCAAGTGTGAGCTCAGCCCCGCCCCCTTCCCACACCAGGCTGGTCTCTCTGTTGGAGGCTAGATCAACCTCAAGTCTCCTAATGAGGTCCTTCTCTCTCTTCCCCAAATCCCTAAAGTTTAGGACAGTCCTATGCAAATTAGCGGCTTTTAATGAGCCTCTAAACTGCTCAGAGGAAAAAAAAAAAAATGCTCTCACAGCTGAAAGCAAGCACCCTGGGCCAGAGCTGGACAGGAGGGAGCAAGTTGCTGCTTTTGCCCCTCAAGGAAGGCAGCTGGGGCGTGGGTGGAGTTCTGGGTTGGGACTCAGAAAGCCTGGAGGTGATTCCTGGCCTTTCCCAGCTGGAGGCATCCGGCAACTCACTGAACCCGGAGTCTGAACCACACGTGTGAATGGGGAGCCCGTCCCGCTGGGCTGCGTGGTGTTAAATGTGACAGGGCCTGCGACACAGCACAGTGTCAGCACTGGAGGAGGAGGGACCCCTGTGACAGCATTCTAAGGGGTAGGCCTTTCCCAAGGAAGCTTAGCTGAAGAGAGGATTGGGAGACTTTTTCAAGAGGAAATACCTCCTGTTCACCTGCACAGGAAAAGGCCTCCGAGTGTGGCAAAGGATGTGGAGGAGATTCTCAGGAGGTGAGGAGGCCCTTTCCTGGGACAGCTGTGTGCAGAGACGGGACAAGGGGAAAAGACGCAGGGATCCCTGGAGAGGACGCAGAGCCTCGTCTTCGCTGCCAGTCCTCACCGGAAGTCCTCCAGCTCTGGGAACCACCCCCGCTGCCTTAATCTGAATGTGTCCCCTACAAAACCAGGACTCAGTTGGGAGAACCCCACTGGGGACCTGTTCCCGTCTAAAGCTGCTTCCCAGCCTGGGGTCTTGCAATCTGGATAGCGGCCAATGTGCCCACTCCCACCCACCAGCCTGGAGCCATGAGATGGGCTTTCCCCCGACCCCCGCTCTAGTCCCACCCTAAAGCATGGCCAGTAATGTTCTGTACTCTCCAGGAGGGTTTGGAGGGGGCAGCTGAATGGGTGGAGCCAAAAAGGAGAATTTCAAAGAGAACATTGTAGCCACACCAAAGTATGGTGCCACCTTGTGGCCATCTGGGTTCTCTCCAGCCGCTGGGACTTCCTAGTATTAGCGTGCAGGGCACCCGTTGGGGACAACTCAGCCTTTTAGGAAATGATGCCCACCCAGAAGCCACCCAAAGAAAGAGACAACTGCCACCAAGGTTTACCCACTTTTATTTGTCATAAAACAAGCTACAACTAGTGTCCCTCCCTCCTCACAAGGAAAACCACACAGCACAGCTACACGGGCAAGGAGGAGGAGGAGGAAGCCTGGGGGAAGCTGGGTTTCTCCAGGAGGCGGCTTCTCCGTGTTGGATGCTTCCAGCAGGCCCAGAGGGGACTGGGTCTCCCGGCAGGGCCATCCAGTGCCGGCACACACCAGTTCTCGGGTGGAAATGGGTGAGGGCTGCCTTTCCACATGCCCACGTTGGGATAGGGCCTCCAGTCTTCTGGAGACGAACTCTAGGGCCTTTGCCAGGACAGCCAGAACCTTCAGCTCATGTCAAAAAGGACCCTACCCCAAGCCAGGCCTTGAGGGGCCGGCTCTCCAGACTCAGGTGGGAAACACCATCTGCAAGGTGGGTGCACCTTTGGGAACACTGGGATGCGATGCCAGGTGAGGTCAGGTTTGCAAGAGCAAGCCGATAGGGGCACCAACCCCGGGGGACCCGCCCTCCCTCTCTGCTGCCATAGCTGCTCCTGGGATGAGGCACTAAGCGTCACTTGCTCTCTGAGTGTGCATGGTCACCTGGGCAGAAAAAGCTGCTCTGCCTGAAGGCAGGGCAGCCCCCACTGGAACCTGGGAACAGGTCTGAGGAAAACGAGGCCCGAGGCCAGTATGCCCCCAGGCGGTTATTATTCCTGCCCTTCCCGGAGAGGCAGAAGCAGGAGGCCCAAGGTCAGGGTCTTGCTGAAATTGGCCTCAAGCCTGGAAACTCTTAAAAGCATTTGAGGAAACAGGAAGAACCTCAGGGTTTAAAAAAAAAAAAAATGAAACCATTCGGTTACCTATGAGGTACTGGGCCCAACTCCTCCCTCAGGCTGCGCTGATCTCTGAGAGGGCGGGGCGGGGAGCGGGGAGGGAACACCCAGTGTGACCTGGCAGCCCAGGTCTCAGAAGCCTCACCTGCCGGCCTGCAGGGGAGGAGCCCTTCTGTGGCCCTGCACTCCCCAACGATGCGTTCTGTCCTCTTCTGCAGTGGCTTAAATACTGACCTCTAAATAAAAGCCCCACTGCGTGCCTTTTTCCTCTTTGCCCTCCCTCTCATGTTTTACACAGAGTAGGTACTAAATGGGGGTGGGAGGGGAATGTTGCAACTGATCAATGCAAATCCTCTGAGGACATCTGCACAGGGGTCACTGGAATCCTGGTCTGGCCACCCGGGGCCACCTGGGGGTCTGGGTAACATGGAGAACTGGTGTCTTAGCTGCCTATTTCCCTCGCTCCAGGGGCAACTCCCGCCCCTCCCCCAACCCAAGCTCCCTTGAGAAGGCCAACAGAGATGTGGCTTGCCAACCTTGACAGCGTGGGGCGATTCCCTCCTCTCACCAAAGGAGACTGGGGGTGTCTGCAGGGAGCGGGAGGGCCCCCATCCATGTGTGCACAGGGTCAGTTTCCAAACAGAAGGCAGGGGGGCTGGGGACTCAGCCCTGGGTTCTCGGAAGCTGGGCCGCGTGGCCAGAGCTTCCACACGCAGAGCAGGGAGCGGGAGGGAATAAACAAACAGCAATGCCAATGCCTGTACAAAAGAACTATACAATTTACATATATATTTATATACAGTATATAAATCTCTTTCTTCTCAGTCCCACAACACCTCCCTCCCCACCCCCCAAAAAAAACCCTAAAAGTTGTCAGTAGCAGATCCAAAAACTTACAAAAAGAGAGAATACACAATCATTCTTCCCTTTCCTTTTCCCACTGTGGTATTAGATATTGGTGTTTACAAAGGAAACCAAAAAAAGAACACACGCAAATAAGAGTTATTAAAAGTGCAAACAGGGTGGGCACCACTCATGTTACATGGGATGTGGCTGGGCCGTGGCAAGGTCGAAGGTCAGGTGTCTGGTGATCCGTCCCGTCTCCCTGGTCTCGCCACCTGCCCTTTGGTTTTCTGCTTCTTAGACGAGGCGTCCTACTGAGAAGGGGGGATAGAAACAAGAAGAGGGTAGAGCTGGGTTATGAGCAGTCCAACTCCACGGATCCATTTCCCCCTAAGAGCAGCCTTTTTTTTTCACCTGCTGCTGGATAACGGGCTGGGGCAGGGCACAGGTAGCCTACACTTGCAGCTAAGCCCACGTTTTACCAGCCCATTCTCTGCCACCAGGAGGCATCGTCACATGGCAACTGGAACAAGTGTGGCTTTGCTCTCTGCACAAACCACACTTCTCCCAGATGCCAGCCTTTCAACCGGGGCTGGCAGAGCGGCCAGTGCTCATCTATTGTATTATACAGGTGGGGGTGGCGGGATCCTCACAGCGCTCACCAACCTTTCTCCTGTATCCTCGGTGAAAAGAGACAAAAAGAAATTGGGAGACTCGGTTCCTTGGCCAATCCCTCCACTCCCGCTGCAGTACCAGAGCTGCACGAGGGGGCCCACGGAGCAGACCCCAGAAAGAAGGCAACTTACTGAATGGGTTTGTGCCTGCTCGTTTTCCCTGGGGGGAGCTGCCAAGACTACCACCTGCAACAAATAGGAACACGTGACGCTCAAGTGGCCTTGACCCAGAGAACTGGCAGAGCTTCCTCTCCATCCCCTCTTGCTCCAGAAGGGAGTGGTCGTGGGAAAGAGCCAGGGGTTGCGTTGTGCTTCCGGTTCTGTGGGTGTCGGCAGTCCTGCTCTGCCTGAGGGAGCTCATTGCTAGCCAACACCTTCCAACAAAGTCGCTTTGCCATCAGGCCAGGGGGCCTCCCTGGAATCCCCTCAGCTGTTCACTCAGAAGAGCTTTTGTGCCGATGGACACATTTGTATAACCTGGACACTTCTTGGTCCTGGTTCTCCAAGTCACCGAATGTCAGAGGTGGAATCATCTTTGCGACCAGCTGGTCCCTCCCTTTTACTTGACATATCTGGAAACCGAGGCTCAGAGCAGTTGAGTGACTTAACCAGGGTCCAAGGTGTGTTCTGTAACACACATCCCGCCCCACAGGGAGGCTCCTGTGGGGCCCAGGTCTTCTAAAGGAAGAGTGGGCAGCTGGGAGGCAGCACACCAGGAGTCATGTGACTGGAGCCATGTGACTATGCATGCCCATCACCCTCTGGGTAAATCTGAAGAATGGGAGTTAGGACCAAGGCCCTACTGCTCCTGCTCTGCCTCTCACAGAATTATCCCGAGGATGGAGAATCTGTGGAGGCTGAGAGAGGGCTGTGAGGAGTATGAAGTGTGGTGGGATCCATGCCACCCACTGGTCATGGGAGCCCACCATTCCAGGTGCCTCCAGTTATGCTAACCTTCCTGGAGACCTGAGAGGGAGAGGACCCGGAGTGGGCTGGGCACGGGGCAGATGTTGTATAGCCAATGCTACACGGATAGGCAGGCAGGTGGGAAGTGGCAGCGCCATCCATCATGGGCTCCAGACAACTGGCTTCTCCCAGTCATGAGCTGAGCCTTCCGCAGCCCCGCCCACCCGCTGAGAGGAGAAGGACTCCCAGCCAGCAGCAGCCAGCTCTCCCTGTGGGCTCACCGTGCTAGTCCCCTCACATAAGTCCAGTGGTGCACTCCTCATGGCAATTGTATGTGACAGCTGGAAAATGGTCACATTATCCCCCCAGGAGGCTTGGAGAGGGCATAGCAAACTCAGACCTGGCTCTCTGCTTTCAAACCACCAAGGAGGAAGTGGGCACCAGGGGCCTGACCCAGAGCAGACGGCATCCAGGGCAATCCAGGGGAAGTTGCCATTTTTCAAAAATAGAGGAATTAGTCTCCACCCTGCCTGTCTCACAGGAGGGTGACAGTATTCCTGATAAAGGTGCTTTATAAACTGGGAAGGGCCAGTTAAGAAAGAGGCCCAGCCTTTTTCTGCTACAGAGAATTCCCCTCCTGTGAGGAGTCTGGTTGCTAAAAATACCCGTCTGTGTTCAAGAGTCATTTCCAAAAAATTTGGTCCCGCAGATCCAAAGCTGCTTCCCCCAACCCTTCCGTGCCCCCATCTGGCATGCAAGCCCCTCTCAGCCCACCAGAGGGCAGCACATGACACCAGATGACCAAGGAACGGGCTCCGTTCCCTACAACCATCTACCTAAGTGGCCTCCAAGGCTCCAAGACAGGCCACAAGAGGTAAAGCAACACTTGTTTATTTGAAATGGTTGTTGGCTTTTCATTCCTGAATACAGATGAAATTTGCCACTTCAGAACCTGCCAAGCATCCATGGGCGAGTCTTGTTGTCAGGAGGGAGGGGGACATGTGTCCCACTGTTAGGTCCTGCATCCTTTCTTTGAGAACGTCAGATGTTATTGATCCAGGCAGCTTTCAAAGCAGCAGAGGGACCAGGGAAGCTGCTTTCAGTCCATGGGTGTATTCCCCTAGTATTATTAGTTTGCTTTTATACATTCACCATGAACCAGATCTGGGCTAAGCTCTTCACATGCACCATCTTGTGAAATCTTCACACCAAACATATGAAATAAATAACATCATCTCCATTTTGCAGGTGAGGAAGCTGAGGCTCAGAGAGTTTAAGTAACCTGCTCAAGACTGCAGAGCTAGTAAGAGGCAGAGTTGGGGGCTGCCTTCAGGGCCTGTGCAGCAGCCGGGATTGTCAGCCTCCTGGTGCCCAGCAAGGATGGAGTGGCCCCCAGGTCACCACACTCTGCCTCCTCTAGGCCTGGGTGCTGTGTGGACCATAACTACCCTCATGGGCAGGGGACCAAGGACAGAGTCGCTATAGGCCTGCGTGTCCATCCCTGCTCTGCTCAGAAGCGCTCCTGGCCGGGCCTGGGGTCTACACTAATTCTGGGTGGTCACTTTCCAATACTGGCCTCTGCATGTACTCTGTGAAAAAAGCACAGATCCCATGTATGTCAAAGCAGGATGTCACCACAAGAGGCAAACCCTCATCAATTCATTCACTCGGTTGACAAGGTTCTAATGGACTGCTACCAGGTGCCATGCACGGTGCTAGAGGCAAGGGACTGAAAAGGCACAGTCCATAGCTTTAAGGGGAAACAGACAGTAAAGTGCAACACAGTGTGGTAAGTGCTACTGCCAGAGGCAGGAATCTCATGAAGAAGAACAGTAATATTGGCATTCTATTGAGCTTTCAGGCATTATGATAAATGCTCTCACTCGCTGTCTCACTGAGTAGGCACAACAGCCCTACGAGGTTGATGCTCTAGTTATGCCCATTTTACAGATGGAGAAACTGGAGCCCAGCTGAGTAGTTGGTGTGTGGTGAAAGAGCTAGTCTGCAGCAGAAGCAGGGTTTGAACCATGACACTGGTGACACCAAGAACTCTGGGGACACCAAGTGGCATCCTCACCGGATGGAAGTGCCCAAGTGAATAGGTCACTCACCCCAGAACCGGGGCCAAAACCCAGAGATGGAGGGGGCAGGCCCTGAGTCTGGATACCTGTGGTGACTGCCATGCAGTCCCTGGGTTTACACCATCCATTGAGGGTTAGAATGAGGACAAGGCCTTGGGTCTCTTCCTAGGTGGCCTCGCCTTTTCCAAAGCTGGCATTTCAAATAAGTCAGCATCACCCCAGTCAGAACCATCAGCCCAGACCCTTCACTTGCTCTACAGATCGTCTCATCTTCAGACGCATCCCACCTGACACGCCCTAACATGCTCGGTGCCTTCCCTGGCCCCTATGCACCCTCTACTCTCCTTTCCATGCCGCCCACCTCAGTGAATGGACCCCCATCCAGCTATCCATCATCCCCATCTCCGCTCAGCCACCACGTCCTGCCTCTCTCAAAACCGCCCCCCCTTTCATCCCCACTGGGTTTCTCATAACTTGGCCCTCCCTCATCTCCTGCCTGGACAAGGCCACAGCCACCTGTTGGGTACTAGGCCTTGTTTATCTCCATTCTGTTTCCCACGCTGCAGCAAGAATAATTTTTTAAAGCAAAACTGGTCTATAGTTTCTCACACTGAGCCCCTTCAACAGCTTCCCACTAACCTAATAAAGTTGAAACTCACCTTGTTTCCTGCCCCACCCTTCCCCTCCATCCTCAGACATGCACTGCAGCCACACTCACGCCTCTGAGTTCCTCTCACACTCGGTGTCCTCCCCTCGGCACTTGGCCTCTTCCTTTCCCTCATCTGGCCTGTCTGCTGGGCCAGCTCCTACTGATTCCTTGGGCACTGGTTAAGACCAGGGTTGGCAAACTTCCCTGTGAAGGACCTGATAGCATATATTTTAGGTTTTGTGGGCCATGTACTGTATCTATCATTCCTTCATCTTAAAAAAAAAAAAAAATCATATCCCTTTAAAAATACAAAAACCATTCTTGCTCACAGACCATATGAAAACAGGCCACAGACTAGACTGGGCTCACAGCCAGGGTGTGCTGATCCCTGGTTTAGACATCAGCTCCTTCAAGAAGTTTTCCAAGGCTGCCTGGCCCCACGCTGATTTCGGTGCCCCTACCTATGTCCCTATGATATTCTGTACTTGTCTGCCTGCGACAGAGATAATTAGATGCTGGCCAGACTCCATCCTCTCCTCCTCTGCTGGGCTCCCAGCCTTCCTTACTGTCAGGTGCAGTCCAGTGACTGAGATTGGCCAGTGAAATACGGGAGGTGACATGTGTCACTGCAAGGCTGGCCCATAAAACTCCCCGTGTGCACTGCTCCATGCTTTACCCCTGACTGGGGATGCAGATGACCCCACGGTGACCTTGGGAGCCACCTGATAAAGATGGCACATTCTTAGCCAGGATTTTAAAGTGTGGAGCAATCCCTACTCTTTCCTTCCCCTACTCACCACACACACACACACACACACACACACACACACACACACACAATGACTTAGAATCATGCTGAACTGTTACATGGAAGAGACAACCAATTTCCACTGTGCTGAGCATTGCAGGTGTGGGTCTGCACCTGGCCTAGCCTCACACACTCTCACGGCGCTTATCACAACATGTGTAAACATGTTCATGTCTAAGGAAGGATGGGGACCTTGTTCATCTCTTCCTCCAGTGTGCAGGCATCCAGCATGAAGCATAGCATTCTCCCAGGTCACAGCTGAATAAATGAGCAGCTGGGATCCCATTGATTGGCGAGCCCTTGGTCCCTGGGCCTGGTGGGGCACGTATTGCAAGGCCAGGAACCCAGGGGCGAGCACTCACCTTCTTTGCTCACACCCAGGCAGCCCTTCAGCTCGGGCAGCGAGATGACCTTGTCCTTGTTCAGGTCACAGTAGTCGGTGAAACGCCGGGCGCATTTCTTGGGCTTGGCTTTCTTCTTCACGTAGCGCTTGAAGGGCTTCATCTCCCGCTTGTTGATGTCGTTGCTGCTGTTGCTGTCCAGCTGGCTGAAGTACCAGTGCACCACTCGCTCCTCCAGGGTGTGGCTGGGGTCCGGCTCTGAGAACCTGGGCCACGGACAGACACCCCCACCCCAGAGAGCACTGCTCAGATGCCGTAGGAACCATCAGCCCCACCAGATTCTCTCCCGTAGCTCAGGTGGTGGGCTGTGGGCAGCCAGGAAGACATGGCTCCTCTAGCCGAGACCTCTCACAGCCACTCAGCCCGTACAGAATCAAGCCATCCTCTCCAGCCTGGATGGCCCAAGTCCAGTGAACGACTTTATCACATGAATCTCCTTCACTTTCTACCATAGCAGTTCTTGTACAAGATGGGTGTTCAGACATACTGGCTGGACTTAACTCACCTGAGAAAACCACAGCTTGGATCTGAGCTGTCCTTCTCCTGGCCTAGTGTCCCCTGCCAGACAAGCTGCTCTTCACACATGAACATGTATGAATGTGGCTCAAATGCACGTGACTATGGGGAAGGGTGCTCTGAGTGGGTACCACACCCCCGGGTCCCGGGAGGGCTTCCAGAGTTGGAGGCGCAGCCCCTGGCCCTAAGCTGCTCGCTGTCTCAGCGACACAGAGCCCCAGACAGGAACGCAGGCATGGAGAACTCGGTGTGGAGTGTGACGTTCCTGTGGCCCATCACTGTCCCGTAGGCATTGAGAGAAGGCCGTAGGAGGCACACAGCAAAGGTTCTAAACTGGCCATCCCAGGCCTGCTAGAGGCAAGTCCACAGAGAAGGAGGGCCCGGCGGGCCACATGCTAACAAGAATGCCAGCGACTCTGCTGAGAAGCATTTCACCAGAGTAACCACAACAGCCTGCTGGTGTGTGCGGCACAGCAGCAGGCATGGCTCACAGCCACCAACATGTGGTGACCCCACAGTGACACTGCCTGCACTGTAACTGCCCATGCGGCTCATCCCTCGTTTTGGTCACTGATGCCTCATTTCTCCCCAGAAGGACTCCGGGTGCTAGCTGATATTTAAACCTCTGAAAGCCAGGGATGGGTCTATTCCAGGGGGAGACTGAGGTCTCCGACCAAAAGGCCAAAGCCCCGGGAGTGAGTATGGATACAAACAGAGTTTCTAAAACTGGCCAGTCCCAGTCCCGCTAGAGGTGAGTCCACAGAGAAGCTTAATGGCAGGAGGTCAGGGGTGGGCCCAGGCCCTTGTGTTCAAACTCCCGGGCAACCTTCCCGTGGCAGAGGGTGTAAGACTGAGCCCGGGAGTTCCACATCCAGATACTTAGTCTGCAGGGCGCTGGGGCAGACAGGTAACCACCATGCATCAGAAGCAAGACCGAGGGGCTCCCTGCTCCAAAGGGGTCCTAGCTCAGGGGCTCGGGGTCTGCCAGAACATTCTGCAGCTGAGCCTGGCAAGAAAAAAATTCAAGGCACTTGCCAACGCCTTGGGGTTCCCCGCCAGGGTTTGCTGAGTTTTCCAGATGGGAGGGGACTACCCTGAACCCCTCCCCTATGGATGGACAAGCCAGCAAACTCCCTCCGCTTCCTACCCCCAAGTGACCTCAACGTTTAGGGAAAAAGAAGTTTCATTACTGCTAATGCCCAGTCCTCATTAAGTGGATTGCAGTCTTGGGCAGGCCCCCTGGGCACCCTGGACTGAGTCCAAGAGAGCGCAATTAGTGGATCTGCCAGCGGGACCTCATCCTGACAGGTTTAACACGGGAGGACCTGGGAAGGTGGAGACACCAGCTGCCTCGGGCTCCCTGGGAATCCGCTTGTCTATCCTGGGAGCCAGGCTCAGGAGATCTTCGGATCAGGCCTGCAGTTAGTCACCGTGGACCTCAGATTTCTGTCTCTGCCGGTACAGACACCGGGGTGTCTATTTTACCTGCAACATTCATTTTCAAGCCTGCCCTTGCAGGGTGTGCCAGGTGGACAGCAGACAATTCCTGGTCAGGATGCTCATAGTGCAGGGGAGGGTGGCCAGCTCCCTGTGGGAGCGCCCTGCCTGCCTGTGCAGCCCCTAACCTCGAGGGAGGACCCATGGTGGAGGAGCCCCAGGAGAGCTGTTCCAGGTACTCCCACCGGGGTTCTCTAGGGCGGCTGGGGCTGGGCAGGGCCCTCTGGCCAGGGGACCATGAGCGTCCCAGGCAAAGGCAGCTAACCTTTAGGCTCAGCATAGCGTCATGTCTACCTAGAGGCTGGAATAATAAAGTCTCAGTCGCTGAGACGGGAAGGAATGAGGTCATCCCGCCTGCACGCCCTGCCAGGAGCGGCTCGCTGCCTCCAGCACGTGTTCCTGGGGCTCCCGCCGGCCCAGTTCTCAGCACCTCCACTGATGGAGCTGCCTGCACCTACCTTTAGGTTCGTTTGCAGCAAGTAGCCTCTCTTCTCACTGTACAACTCCTGAGAGTTCCCTCCCATGCTGAGAGTTAGTCATTTTGCTCCTGCTCCCCTGATCCCTCCCTTTCTTTTTTTTAAAAAATTGATTTCAGAAAGAGAGAGAAACATCAATGATGAGAGAGAATCATCAACCAGCTGCCTCCTACACACTCCCTACTGGGGATGCAGCCTACAATACGGGCATGTGCCCTGCCTGGGAGTCAAACTGTGACTTCCTGGTTCATAAGTCACTGAGCCACACCAGCCGGGCTTCCCTCCCTTTTTTCCAACTCTCCTTCCTGCCCTGTCTCCCTTGTCCAGAGAGCCATGTTACCGCCCTCCTTGCCCCCAGAACCTCAAGCCTGGAGCAGCCATGCCTTCCGACTGCTGGCCTCCCCTGGTCTTCCTCCAGATCTGGCCCCTGGAGGCTCCAAGGACATTTGCAGAGGAGAGGCCCTCTAGGTCCCATTAAGCAATGCCCCCTTCTCTCTGTCACACTGACACAGCCCCAGCTTGCCTGTGGAACCTGAGGGTCCCCCTCTTTCCTTCCTCCTCCCAGCTGGTGTAGGACTCTTGGCTCTGAACTTCTTTGACCTCCAGATGCTCACACTCCCCCTCAAATACAGAGCTCGGCTCTCCACCGCAAGCAGCAGTGCTAAGGTCCTGCCTTGGAACCCAACGCCTTGTCCAGGCCCAGCTCCCAATGCATTTAAAGCAAGCATTTCTTAGCTTTGGGAGATGGCTTTCTGAGAACCTAGGTAAGCTAGAGTCCTTCTCCCTAGGAAAACGCACACCCACATAGGACTCTGTAGATTTTAGGGATTTAATGGACCCCTATACCTCTTCCAAGGTCACAGACTCAGGTAAAGAACCCTTGATTTAAAGGGAAGAAGATACTCACCACACCCCAAAGAATGTTTAAGCATGAACCTTCCATAAGAAGATGGGGCGAGACAAAACATAGTAACACAGAAGGATTTCAGGATAGTTTTCATATTTCCAACAAAACATAGTAGAACAAAAGAAAACTCTGGAGGCATCTGATTTAAAACTATGTAAAAATCAGGTTTCTGGCTTCGTAACAGCGTTAAGTCCCAGGCCTACCAAGCGTCACAAGATTTAGTTAAAACTGAGATCTGCTGAGTGTCCTGGGCCAGCCAAACCAGCCGTGGGCACAAGTGGAAGACAGGAGGCCTCTGTTAACTAAGGGGAGCCAAGGTTTTCCCAACAGGATGAGGAGGGGCCAGGAGGGCCCCTCCCAGAGTTTCCAAGAATCTCTAAAGCAGTCTTGACTGGAGCCCTTTCCATCATAGCTAGGCAAATTTACCCCAGCCGCCAGACTATACTCTATTGAGCCGCCTGCGCGCCGGCCCCGCTCTTTTAGCTTTCTATAGTATACTTTCAATACTTTGACAACTTGCATTCCCAGCTCTAGGCTTATTCTGGCATCAAACTTCGAACCCCTCTCTCACACGTGCACACATGATACCCACTGGAGACCAGGACTACTGGAATTCAAAGCTGGTTGGACAGGGTCTGGGGATCCTACATTCAAGGGTGCAATGGTCCCTTTTGACCACTTAGCATCAATTTGCTGGTCCATGCCACAGCCTCTCTACAGGTAAGTCCCACTTCTACTCAAAGGGACCATTGGGTATGTAGGGCATTCAGGTATCCTTGGATATGGTGGGAGAGACACAGTAAAATGCTCCGTCTCTGGGCTGTTTAGGTGGCTGATCTGCTGACTCCTGTCTCCAAGGATAGGGAAACCTGCTAGAGCCAGGAGCCCCCTGACTGGCCTCCATGAGTCTTCTCCCAAGTAGAGAGGTGGCAGGTGCCACCCTTCCGCAGCACTTTCAGTTTTGCTTCTGGGGCCTGAGCCCTGCCAGGCCTTGGCTGCAATGCACAGCTGGAGAGCCAGCCCCATTTACTAGTACCACAAGGAAACTTGCTTCGGCCAAGATCGTGGGCCCAGTTCTGCTGTCCCAAGCAGTTTTATAGAAGGTGAGGTGGGACGGCCCGGAGGCGCTGGCCAAACCAAACAGACCAACTGAGCTGCCTCTGGCATTGGGGCCCGCCTGGCCAGCTGTGCGGGAGGGCGGGGCTGGGAAATGCCAAGTCAGCCACATTCCAGCCTCTTCCTGCAAGGCCATCAACAAGTAACCACACTGGGCAGGAAGGAAGAAGCCACAATAAAGACAGTCTCTCCTAGAGGGACCACAGAAGGCCCAGGAGGTTCACATGTCCCATCCCACCTCCCCTCACAGTTGCCTTTCTCCGGGGTGAGTGAAGAAAGGACTCACACACAGTTCTCCAGCTGGGATCTCAGAACTCTGCCTTTGGGACTGATAAAGGCTAATTGGGTGCCATGGGAGGACTGATCAAAGGGAGAACTCTGCTTCATGAAGCCCTGGTGGGAAGGACCAAGCAAGATGATGACTCGATCATCCAAGATGCCTTCATTGAGAACAGCTGCCCTGAAAAGACACTAGGCCAGCCCCTCCCATGCACCAGCCACCAACAGTTCCAGGGACACCCATTCTACTTGGTCTATTTTTAGATTTGGGTGGCACTGCTTTCCCTCTAGGGCAGGCTAGCAGACCAGAAAAGGAAGTAGACCTCTCTCTCTCTCTCTCTCTCTCTCTCTCTCTCTCTCTCTCTCTCTCTCTCTCTCTCTCTCTCTCCCATTTCCTGCATCTGAGAAGTCTTCAGATCCTAACAATCTCATTCCTAAAGCTTCAGGACATCACCCCTTCCCCATAGCTCTGGCCCATCCTTCCTCATTGTTCACACTGACCACCGTGTAGCCTTCCTGCCCTGACTGGCTTCTGCCCTCTTTGTCTTGAATCACAAGACCCAGCATGATCTGGACGCCGCCCAACTCTGCCGCCTCATCTCCTGCCTAGCCACAACCTGACTCCCAATATAAGCCATGCTTCTTGCAATTCCTTCCACAAGGACCTACCTTGTTTGCACCTCACTACCCCTGTGGCCCCCTCTGCTAGGATGCCCTTACCCCTGGTCCATTCAAGTCGGAGCATTTTCCCATTTGTAAGAGAAGAGGTGGCTCCAATGTCATCTCCTGTGTAAAGCTTTGTCTCACATACCCTCCCTCCCCAGAGTCCCTGCAGCACCTTATCTGCCTCTATTATTATACTGACTTTAAAATACAACCACGTGATTAGCTATCTCGTCTTCCAGGACTCCTCCAGACCAAGAGCTGTGTTCTTGTCCCCGAATGTCCCCAGAACCCAGTGCAGAGCTTATATGAGAGGAGGGCAGAGATGTAAGAGTGTGTGCAAAACTAAAATCTCCACTCCTGACAGGTGGGTTGGGAGGGAAGACACCCTGCGTTCAGCACTGTCCAGCATCCCTCCTGTCCCTTCTTCCACTGTCCTGAGTAGGACTGTTTCCCACTGGCCTCAGCTGATGTCCAGCTTTAACTGCCAGACCCTGAGCAGAAGCAGGAGAGCCCCAATGTGGTTTCCTTACACTCATGTGTGTGTCAGAGAGAACTCAAGTGCTCTGTCCTCCCTCCTTGTCCTCCCTGTTTCTATCCTATGCCATCCTCCTTCCTCCCACTGAGGACTATCACTCCATGTATCCAAGATAAAAGGCCTTAGTTCTCTGTATCAGACAGTGATTCCTCCACCCATCCACTCATCCTTTCAACTGTTTAATCATTTAGCAAACATTTATTGAGCACCTGGTATGGGCCAGGCACTATTTTGAATTCTGGGAATAAATACAGCAGGGAAGAAAGCAGAGAATGCTCCTCTCACAGAACTTACATTTCCATCGAGTGGAGTGACATAGGTAATAAACAAAACAGCAAGACATCAGATAGTGGTAAACATTAGGCTGAGAATTAAAAAGAGGTGTTGTGATGGAGGGTGCCCGGCAGATCCTGCCCACTGAGTGGTGTCTGAGAAGGAATATTAGAATGCACCAGCAGGGACCAATCCTGGGAAGACAGGGAAATCTCTGTGCTGGGTTTTCCCCAGGGCCCTACAGCTCCAGGCTGAAGGAGCAAACGACAGACATGGAGGCCCCGGGCAGGCAAGAGCTTGGCCGAGAGCAGCAGTCAGCAAACTCATTAGTCAACAGAGCCAAATATCTACAGTACAACTACTGAAATTTCTTTTGAGAGCCAAAATTTTTAAACTTAAACTTTTTCTAACACCACTTCTTCAAAATAGACTTGCCCAGGCCGTAGTATTTTGTGGAAGAGCCACACTCAAGGGGCCAAAGAGCCACATGTGGCTCGCGAGCTACAGTTTGCCAACCACATGCCTAGAGGAACTGAGCAGGGCCAGTGGCTGGAACATAATGATGGGAGGGAGAGGAATATGAGAAGAGGACCAAGGCCACAAAACCACCCTGCAGAGCCTGCTCAGGTCAGGGCTCACTCTGAACACCATGGGAGGATCTAGGAGGGTGTTCACCCAGGAAACTGACACCCCTGGCCAGCTACCTCCCTATATAACTGTGTCTTTCTCTTTCTCTCATCCCCGCCGCCTTACTTGATTTCTAAACGATTTCTTACTTCCCCTTATTTGTCTTTTGATTGCAAGTTCAGCCTCTGGGTTACACAATTACCAAATGCAGCTCAAACCTTCCATTCAAAACCAAACACGGACAAGCTATATGAGCTTAAAATGTAAAAACGTGCCAGGAAAGCATATTTTTACAAACTTCTCACAATTCTATATAGCACCCAAAGGAGAGGTAGTTTTTTAAAGTATTCCTTCCCTATTAAAAGCATTTATACACTTTTTAGTTTTTATTTTTTGTAAAAATCTCTTGGCCCACGATGTGAGAGTAAGATATCAGTCCTAACCACACCTGGCATCAGAGTCTACCTGCTCTCTGGGCCCCGAGTGACCCCTTCCTTATCTGCTCACAGCTCCGGTCCTTTCCCAGCTCTCAGCCTGCCTGGAGCAAGACCACAGGGTCTCAAGGTCTGGGTCCTGAAGGAAGCTAATGGGGTGAAGCTTGAGGTCTCATCTGCTTCATACTGAAGCTCAAGTGCCTGTCAGCTCCCTCAGTCAGCAAGCACATCAGCTCCTGAACTGAGGTGGTTTTGGCCCAGGAGTGTCCAGTCCCACTGAACAGAACCCCATGGAATTATCAGGGACCAAAAAGGCACCTGGCTCCTTCCTTCTGAGAAGACAACACAAGTGCTCTGTCCTCCCTCACTGTCCTCCCTGGTTTCATCATATGCCATCTCCCTTCCTGCCAGTGAGGACTCTCACTCCACATATCCACCTCTGAGACCAAAGTGGTGGAAGTCCCTTGATCTGGAGGAGCTCCTGGAAGATGAGATAGCTACTCACTACAAGCTACAGACAAGCAACAAAGAATGGGGAAGGGCTTTTTGATGGAAGGTGGGACAAAGCAGTCTCAGAAGGACTGACCCTACTCAGTACCTCCCCACTCCCTGACCCCACTCCCCAGCCCCAGTCTCCACAGCATCTGGATTGTCAGGGGCCCCAGATTCCCCACTGGGCCCAAGTCCAGCTCACATCCTCACCTCCCACCTCCAGTGGGTGCTGCTGAGTTAATGGCCTGCACCATGTCTGTGGTGAGGGCATCCAGTAGGCTGGTGATAAATTCCATTTTCTTTCCTTCCGGACAGCCTGAAAAATAAGGTGAGGTTTGAAGGCTGAGGCCAGGTAAATAATCAAACAGTTTCCTTGGCGACCACCATTTCCCAAACCTCTCCCAGTCCTTCATGTCCAGCCAAATCCATTTTGGGAATCGTTTACCGCTCAGATGGCTCTCACAAACCTCCACAGTTCCTCCACCTGCAGCCCACAGAGGACACTCAGACTACATGGATAGTAAGGCTTTCAATTGCTTTCATCCCACAAACTTTTGCTGTGCACTAACTGTTAGGGGTCTAACTCAGGGCTATAGTGTCCTCACCCTCGTGAAGTTCACAGTCTACTGGGAACTTCTGGTACAGTTCTGATACAGTGTGGTCAGCGGTCTCTGCAGGCCAGAACCAGGTGCTGAAGACACACAAGGTCAAAGTTGACTCAAACAGACCTACCACTTCACCTATCCAAGAACCTCCTCCTTTTTTTTCCACTTCTCTTCTCATCCACCTTAGGTGATAATGATCAAATCTCCTTTCTAAACGCTCTCAAATCCTTTGTTTTTCTTCTTCTCCTTTGCTCTATTCCAGCAAGACCCAAAGCATGGGTGAACCTTCTCACAGATTTGCTCTTTTCAAGTCGACAGCCATGTAGCTCAGGATTGCTAGTGTGCGCACCATCACACATATGGGTATCCCTGTCAATTCAATGGGCCCGTGACACTTCCTACACAGTCTGCCTTGGTGACTATTTCATTCTCTTTTCTTTGCAAGTCCTGCAGGTGTCAGTATACCTTCTTTGCAAATACCTTTTCAGAGAAGCCTGAGACTCTGAAGTAGGCTCTCCCTGTCCTTCTCACAGCACCATGCTCTTTCCCTTCAGAGTTCCTGTCACTACTATTTGTATGTTTATATTCATTTATTTGCACACTCTCTGTCACCTCCACTATGTAAAAGTCATGTCAATTTTTTTTGTTGTTAATCCTCACCTGAGGAAATTTTTCCATTGAGAGTGGAAGGGAGTGGGGGGAGAGAGAAAGAGAATGGGGAAGAGAGGGAGAGGGAGAAGGAAAAGGAGAGGGAGAGGGAGAAGAAGAGGGAGGGGGAGAGGGAGAGGGAAGGGGAGAGGGAGAGGGAGGGGGAGAGGGAGGGGGAGGGGGAGAGGGAGAGGGAGGGGGAGAGGGAGAGGGAGGGGGAGAGGGAGAGGGAGGGGGAGAGGGAGAGGGAGGGGGAGAGGGAGAGGGAGGGGGAGAGGGAGAGGGAGAGGGAGAGGGAGAGGGAGAGGGAGAGGGAGAGGGAGAGAGAAACATCAATATGAGAGAAACATGCTTTGGTTGCCTCCTGCACATGCCCCAACTGGGACCAGTGGTCAACCCGTCAACCCAGGTATGTCCCCTTGACTGGAAATTGAACCCAAGACCCTTCAGTGTGTGGGCTGATGCTCTAACCACCGAGAAACACTGGCCAGGGCCCACATGTCACTTTTGATCCTGCATGATACTCAGTGCCAGGCACACAGGAGAATCCCAATTCATGCTTGCTGTGGAGATGGCTAGAAGGAACTACCCCGGCCTCCACAATTCCATTCTTGTAACAGGGTGACTTCTGCACACCTCACTGGGAAACCCCAGACCTTCAGGAGCCTCTGTTGCCAGTTCTCACACTGGGGTCCTGATGGGGAATGGGAAATAGGGACAGGGGATTGGAAGGGGGACCCAGCTCTCACAATACGGGTCCCAGTTTATGCTGATTAAAACCACCAATCTGTAGTAATCTTCTCATAACTCATTAGCAGAGTACCCTATGAATAAGGGAGAAACCAGCACAGAAGCCATTTAGAGGTCCTGGGCCCCCTACCTGTGTGTCTTGTGTCATAGCCCAGCGACAGTCCTGGGCCACCAGGGATCATCACAAACACACTAGGCAGGGCAGGCGACAGGCACTGCCCACAGCCCCCAGGAGAGCCCCTCCCCAAAAGCTGCCTGATCTGCGCAGCCCTGGGGAAAAGGGTTCACAGCACCCAGAACGTGTCCCAGTCACCACAGGACAGAGAAAGGACTATAGAATTGCAGGGACAGGAGCGTAACCCAGGGACCACATGTTACAGATAAAAAGGTAAGGGTCAGGAGGAGAAACAATGAGCTCAGGGGCACAGGACTAATTAGGGACAAGTCCCAGACTAGATGCAGATCCCACAGCTACTGTGCTCCCAGATGCCCCTGTCCAGCACACCTGCTCCATCTCACGGACAGGAAACAGACCTCAGGAGGGAGCACTTTCCATGATGAGGAGGGGATACAGAAATAGGTGAGGTGCCAGCAAGGGGCAGCGCCATCTCCCACCTGGCAGCTCCCTGTCCTTGAAGGGGTCATCCACCTCGGTGCTCTTGGCCCTGGCGTCGCTCTCACAACTGGGCATCACGTAGCTGGGGAGAAAGAAATGATGCATGAGGAGGGGACTTCAGCCACTCCTGTAGCAATGATCTGTGCTGTCGGGAAACCTGGAGCTCCCAGGGCTGGCAGGGAAGTACCCACTTCCCTGTCCAGCAGCCTCACTGAGCAACCCCAGCATAATGTTCCCACTGAGCGTGTCCTTTCAATCGTTTAAGCATAGAGATGGCACCGTATGTCTGCACATGGGATCTTTTTTGATCCATAGGACCTAGTGACTCAGGCAGGGCAATAGCCTTCTTATTGATGAACTGGGGTTCAGAGAGGCTACCTACTTTTCCAAGGTCGCCCAGCATCCAGGACCCACAACTCTCTATCAGAACCTCATCTGCCCATGAAGGCAGGTGCTGGTCCCCCAGTGCCTTGATTCCTCCCACCCAGAGCAGTGAAGCTGGGAGGAGCGGGGGCCAGCCCAACAGGAAGCCGGTTCTCTTGCCCCAGGATTCACCTGGGGGGACTTACCGTGTGGAGGTCCCAGGCAGCGGGCGCCCCGTGTCCACCAGCACACACCAGCAGTAGCCCGTGGACTGGTGGCACTGCACCGGCTTATAGAGCCCCCCAGGGGCGCACTCTGGGATGACAATGCCCTCCCGGGGGTTCTGCCGGGCCTCCTCCAGGGCACTCTGCCTCTCCTGGTCACATGAGTGGACTTTCTCTGCAAAAGAGGAGACAGCTTGTGGCTACTCTCTCCACCATGACTCATCACTGCTGCCCTCCATGTAAAGGCCCAGCCTGGTCCCAAGGAACGGACAGCCTGGCTGGCAAAACTGCAGGAAGAGCAGAGCGGTGCCTCCAGCCTCCAGGGTTCATCAGCATCCACACCCAGGAGGCTCCAGCCAGGGACTGCAGCCTCCTTACCAGGGTGGTGGTTTGCCAGGGCTGGGGGATGAGAGGGTGGATTTCCCGGCTGTTTCAGAGTGGCTCCTGCTGCGTACTGTCTGCTGGAATGCCTGTGTGTGGACTCTCCCAAGCCCAGACACAGCGGGACAGAGCCACGGGCTGCTGGCCTTGGCGGGAGCCATGCTCAGTGCCCAAGAGGGGCAGACACGAGGCCCCACCCACTCCTTCCCAGCTCCAACAAGGCTGGACAAAGGAAGCTGACGGGACTTGCTCCTATTACACAACTCTGCTTCCAGCCAGTGGGAGGGAGCAACGGGCCCACGGGAAGGTGTCTGGACTCCGTGGCCTAAGGAACCGTGAACGTGTCTGGACACTCACACTTGGCTTCCCTGGAGCTAGGCCCAGGCTGAGGCGTGTACGTTGCCCAGTGCCAGGAAGGCCAGGTCAGAGGGCCTCAGACCCACATGGCCACGACCTGCACATCCCACCCTGTCAACCAGCCAACCCAGCTCCCTTCCCTTTCCTGGTTTTCTTGTTATTGTTGTCGGGCTGTGCTTTGTCTTGCAATTATTAAAAATAAATAGCATTGGGTTTCTTTTCGTGTTATAAAGAAATATTTAAAAACCCATAATCCCATCAATTCAATGCTACCTCCCCTAGATCTTTTCTTACTCACAAACACACACAAATGCATATGCACATGCCAACTTACATTTTACAATCAAAGGGATCACGCCATAAGCCTGTACTGTTCCATTTTATCTACTTATTTATTTACTTCCCTTACTACTTTATTGTTTTTCCAAGAACATTAGTCCAGAACTTTCCTCTTGAAGATGACAGGAATACAGGCTTGAGCGTGCCGTGGAATTTTCAGTGCATTACAAAAATGCCATTCCTAGGGCCAGGAATTCGGTTTCAGCAGCCTGGAGACTCATGCTACTCACTGAGCAACCAAACAAATGATCAAAATAACAGAAACCCAACTCAGTGGCTGTGTTAATGGTTCGCATATGAAAGTACAGATGTTTACACTGCAGTCATGCCCAGAGATGCAATGCAGCTCCCCTCTGCCTCCCAGAGACCGGGGCGATGGGGAGCCTAAGGCCTCACTGAGCTGAGGGGTGGCTCACACTGCAGGGGGCGGGGAACGTTTCCTGAGGGGCCTAAGAACATCTGAGGGTCCAGAGGTAGGTGTGGCTAGCACAGTCACTATGGCAACAAGATTTGGAAACTGCAACGTGAAAAACTTACTACTGTCTTCATCATGCAAACACAGCAGCGCTACTCAGAATCGCATTGGCTGGGGAACAGTTCTCCACAGCAGATCGGCGTTGGACTGGGGGTTCTGAACCCGACGACAGCCGCCACCTGCACAGCCTCTGGAGGCGGCTTAGGAAAGGGACGTACACCGATGGGTAAAACCTGGTTGGAGCCCAGAGGTTGCACTTGAGCCCCGGCTGGGATGGAACCCTGGCACCTCACAGGGGATTGCGCAAGGGGTGTTTCAGCCACCGCACAGCCCCCGGGTGGTAGCCTGATTTTCCAGCCTCGTATTTCATGCCACGGAGAAGGCGACAGAGGAGCAGAACCAAAGGAAAACGGCGTTTGACCGGCACCAGGCCGGTGAACAACCTCTGACAGAGGCTTTAAATTAAGATCCCGTGGCCCAACATTCTGAAACCATAAATCAGCCCGAGAGCCAGACGCAGGGAGGTGGGAGGAAGCTTCCCCAGGGGCAGAGCACGTGATGAACCTGACCTCACACCACCGGGGATCCCGCCACTGCGGAAATGTGGATGGGGGCCATCTCAGGAGGGGTGGGGACTGCGATCTGGGGGCCGTCTGTCTGGGAGTCCCCGGAGGCTGTTCTGAAATGCTCACAGCAGCTTCCTAGAGGCTGCACCAAGTTCAATGGCGAATAAAAACCACACAAATGAGGAAGCTCACTAATTTGGAAAAAAAACAAAAAAAAACGGGGGCTGGCATGGAACTAGAGAGAAGGATAAAAGGTTACTCCCCTTTTGTTTGCTTGCTTGGTTGCTTATTACTTTACGATAGTCCCTATAAGTCTGGGTGCCCCTCTAGGAGAAAGACAGGAAAGGTTTGTAATAGTAGCACTAGCAGTTTGTCTTCCAATGGACAGAAAATCTCCTTTCAAACCATCCTTAAACTAATAATAGTCAAAGCAAACATCCCATGAGTAGCATGTGTCCGTTGACAAACCGGGGCTTTTCTTGCCTCGTCTCTTCAGCTGTGTGAGGGGGACATTATCCTCATGGCCGTTTGCGGACAAAGAAGATGAGCCTCGGAGAGACCCATGAACTTTCCCAAGTTCACTCAGGCTGGGAAGAGGAGGGCTGGGGTTCTAGTCGAGGGCTTCCGAGAATCAAGCCCGTCTTGTTAACCTCTGGACGGTCCTGCCTCTCATCATTGGCTCTTGGAGAAAAATATGTTTATTTTTATAGTGTGGAGTTTTTCCAGGTCAACCTCTTTGCAAGCGACCCCAAATTGCTATATCCAAACACATACTTGCTCATTCTACACAGCACAGCTTCTTCTGGAATAGTTTTCTCAGCTTCAGCACGCTAGGAATCTTACACCCGAGTGTTTTTCCCTCTTTGCCTCAGAGCTGGAAAACTTGAAGCCAAATTTGCGCCTCGCCTGCCATTACAGAGGAGTGACATGAGCACCAAGAGCTAACGTCCATTTGAGCGTTTTCTGTGCACCAAGCTTCTTACTGGCACTTGCACTCACTTGAAGCGCATCACCAGCTTCTGAGACAGGTGTTCTCATTATCCCCGCTGAGCGGAGGAGGGCCTGGGAACACAGACTGGCTGGGTGGTTTTCTCAAGCTCATACAAGCAGGAGGTGGCAGAGCTGAGGTTCGTCCAGGCAGTCTGACCCTAGGCCCTAGGCTCTGCTCCTTATCTCTGCAATACTGTCTCTCACCGACACAGATAGGCCAACCTGATTTTATTGTAACCTGTGTTCTTCTTTTATTTGGTGTGGCAGATTGTTACAAAATGGCCCCTACATCCTCCGCTAATTCCCAATCTTGATTGTGCGCAGAGTTGATCCTTTTGTTCTGGGAACCTTTCTTCTTTATCATCTTTTGCTCCCCCCCCCCCCCTTTAGTTTTTAAATGAGGTAATTAGGTCACACAATGAATTACACCTCTCAGTATCCAGCCCTTGTATTATCCCTCCATGTTTGTTGACTCTGATTTGCTCTGATAGATGGAAAGGGCAGAGGTGACAGTGTGTGGCCATCAGTCCTAGGCTTTTAGAGGCCCTGGAGCTTCCACTCTCACTTTCTTGGAAGCCACCTTGAAACCAACACCTAAGGAAGCCAGTCCAACCCCCGGAGGATGAAAGGCCACAGAGGAGAGCCAACGGCGCTCAGCCTCGGCCAGTACCGACTGCCACGCATGGGAATGAGGTCATCCTGGCCATTCCAGCTCAGCTGACCCTCCAGCTTGATGGGTCCCAGAGTGAGTTCAGGTAGAACCAGCCAGGGAACCACCCAGCCAACCCACAGAAGCATTAGAAAGAACACGTTTTTATTTAAGGCATTAACTTTTGTAGCTGCTTGTTAAACAGCAACAGATAATTGAAACACTAGACTTGCTCAACTCTTTATCAATTTACCTCATATTTTTGTAGGCCTCTCAGACCCTTCAGCCAATCAATCAATTGACCAACTATTTCTACAGTGTTTCTCCAGAGGTCATCCAAATACTAATCACTATGTAGCAAGGATGAATGGGAAAAATTGGAAATGTCATTAAGAGAAAAGTTGTGTCATCAGAGACCAAGGCTAAGATCATCCACACCCGTGTATTCCCAATTGCTATGCACAGATGAGAAAATCAGACAGAGAAGAAGACCAATAGGAAAAAACTTTCATTAGAAATATGCTTAACTTTATGAACACCCTGGACCACCAGAAAGATAAGTGGGTCCTAGAGCAACATAAGCCTGAAACATCTCTGGAAGCAAAAATGATAAAAAATGAAGTTGTCCTACTTTGGACACATGATGAGAAGGCAGGGTTCTTTGGAAAAGACAATGAAGCTGGGAAAATAGAAGACCGAGCATGAGAAACAGACTCCATAAAGGAAGCCCTAGGCATGAATCGATAGCAGCTGAGCAGGGCTGGCGAGGACAGGACACTATAGACATAGCTCAGTCATAGGGTTAACAGGAGTCAGTGCTGACTCACTTTCACACACACACACACACACACACACACACACACTCAGAGACACACACACACACACACTCTCTCTCTCTCTCTCCAAAGAACGTGGGCTCATTCTGTCTCTGAGGCCCCAGAGACCAGTCCCAGCCTTGGAGCCATTTTCATCCCCGACCCTCTGAGTCCCCACCCAAATGAATCTTATAATTTCCAACTGTCAGTTTTCTTAGATATCAAGAGGTCACCTTCAAGAATGCAAGGCAAGGAATCTGTGTCAGGGGTCTCTTCATGGGCCTGGGTCAGAGAGGGCGCTCCCCAGAAGTGAACACTGTTCTAAAATATTCCATCTCCACTTAGGAGGCTTCGAGGAAGAATGACAAGGTTAGAAGGTCTAGCCTGATAACTGAGAATGCACCAGGACTCTCTGCAAACACTTGAAAGACATAAACAGCAGGAGAGAGGGAACAATCAGGGCTGCCCAGGGAGCCTGAGCTACCGGCCACACATTCTTACACACTCATGCACACCCACCCCTAGAATCCAATCCCAGGTGATGGAGAGAAGGGAGAGCCAGTTTTCACTCACAAACTCTGACAGCCTAAGGGAAGAAATGCAACAGAAAAGCATTCTGTGGGAGACATGGGAACACAGTCCAGCCATTGCCACAGAAAACACACCAAGCTCCGTACCCGCAATTTCACCGAGCACCTGAGCACAGCAGGACTGAGTGGGTGGGAGAGGGCAGGGAGGGGACAGGAGAGAGACTGAGCTGAACCACATGAACACAAACCCTGTCTGCAGGCCCAGGGCACAGGGCACAGGTTCTTACGTGTCCAGCCAAGATAGGATAAGCAGGGAGAACAGATCTGTCTGCTCTGGCCAGCCAGGCCTCAATGCCTCTCAATTATGCGTGGTAATTAGCAGCAAAGAAGAGTGTGGATGACATAAATTCTCCACTAATCCCCAATCTTGATTGTGCCCAGAGCTGATCCTTTTGTTCTGGGAATCTTTTCTCCTTTATCACATTTTGCTTTTTTCTCCTTTACTTTTTTCAAACAAAAATGGCCAACAAATCTAAACATTACAAGATCCTAGTTTCAGGTCCTTGGGCTGGGCTTTCTTTCCGAGGAGCTGCTGAAGGAATGAACAGATGGAAAAGCCGAGGCACTGGGTAACCCAGCATCCACATAGCAGGTACAGGTGAGCCAGTCATGTGGAGAACGCTTTGGAGAAAGAGCAGGGGAACCACATGGTGATGGAGGCAGCACAGTGATGAGTGGAGACAGAAGAAAGCAGTCATAGGTCAATAGCAGTTAGGCTCTCTAGAGAAACAGAACTAATAGAAGAAATATATATATGGGAGGAAGGGAGAGGGAGAGGGAGAGGGAGAGGGAGAGGGAGAGGGAGAGGGAGAGGGAGAGGGAGAGGGAGAGGGAGAGGGAGAGGGGGAGGGAGAGGGAGAGGGAGAGGGAGAGGGAGAGGGAGAGGGAGAGGGAGAGGGAGAGGGAGAGGGAGAGGGAGAGAACGAAGAGAGAAGAGAGAGAGAGATTTTAAAGAATTGAAATCTGTAGGGCTGGTTGTAAATTCAAGCAAGAGTGATGGTACAGTCTTGAGTCCAAAATCAATAGGTCAGGCCAGCAGGCTAGAAACTCAGACAGAGTCTGCAGACAGAAGTCCTCCTCCTTCAGGAAATCTCGGTTTGTTCTCTTCAACTGATTGCACGAGGCCCAGCCATGTTATAGAGGGTCAACTGCTTCAGTTAAAATCAACTGATTTTAAGTGTTAATTGCATCTAAAAAATACCTTCATAGCCACATCAGGATCAGTGTTTGAGCAAACTGCACCCTGCACCCTAGCTGGGTTGACATACAGTTGACCATCACAAGGTCCATATGAAAACTGAGACAAAGCCCAATCTTAGAGAAAGCGGGACACAGAAGGACCAAGAAGGATTGTGGCCATAGAAACATGTACTGGGAAGGTGCCTGGATGAGTGAAATGATCTTTCCAGAGAAAGGACTGGAAGCTCTCTCCTTGGTTTGGCTCAACTGGTGATGAAGGGCAGCTGTCAGACCAATCTGACGGAGAGCTGCTTACACCTGAGAAAAGGGGAGTGGGGAGCTGAGGGCATGGGGGACAAAGTCCTGAGGGAGGAGTGAGCTCACAGGGAGGATGCAGAGAAGGTCAGGGACCTTTGGAGACCGGTTCTCACACAGGCTGATACTGGGGGGGTGCTGGCACCATGTTGGGCTTGTAACACGTAGCAGGAAGAAAGAACTGGCCACATGATCTTAACCTACCCTCCTTCCAGCCGCCCTCCATGCCTGCAGGCCCCAACCCAGAGGGCAGTCTCCTGTGCTGAGTTTAAGACTATGTGCTCTCCTCATGCCCACCTGACCCCTATTACTGTGAGCTGTCAGGCTCTAAGCTCCTGAGATCAGGGGCTCAGTCACATCCTTCCTGACCCTTCACCACCCCCATCCTTGGCCCCCAGCTCCCTTTTCATAGCTAAACCATGGAACCTCAGGTTTAAGAGACCCACAAAGAGTATTTAGTCCTAAAACCTCCCCATTGCTTGAGTCCTGCTGTGCCATCCCCAGCCACAGAATTCTGTTCCAGCCTGACCTTCAGGGATGGGACCACCCACTGCTGAGTGATTGCCCAGCAGTGGAGATGAGGCCACAGAGGCTGAAAGAAGAATATCTGTCCCTTTGACTCATCTTGGGAAATGATACACTCCACCCTCAGACGATCAAGTTCTGGATTGTCTTAGGTGGAAAAATCAATAAAAAGTTACCCGCTTGAAAAATGAGAGGAGGTTATTTATGTTTCATTGCAAAAGGAATCCGTCCCACCAGCCAAGAAAAGTCAGAAAAACACTAGCACTGTGTCGCCGACAATTACTCAGAAACCCCTTCAAATACCTCACAGCCACTTAGCTTCTTATCAAAAATGAATGAAATGCCGAACAATAACCCAAAATAACAAATTGTGTGTTAAAAAACAAAACAAAACTACCTTCCCTAAACCACAACATGAAATTCCAGAGGCATAAGAAATCGCGTGGCTCCTGGTCAGAATTCCCTGGGCCGGTGCGTGGGATGGTGCAGGGGATCAGGCTGAAAAGGGGACAGCAGAGACAAAGGGAGTGTGGGACTGGATCTGAAGGCATTGACTCCTATTCTTTTTAAAATATATATATATATTTTTATTGATTTCAGAGAGGAAGGAAAAAGGAGAGAGAGAAACATCAACGACCAGAGAGAATCACTGATTGGCTGCCTCCTGCAAGCCCCACACTGGGTATCAAGCCTGCAACCTGGGCACGTGCCCCAACTGGGAATCAACTGTGACCTCCTGGCTCATGAGTAGATGCTCAATCACTGAGCCATGCCGGCTGGGCCTGACTGCTGCTCCTGAAGGGCCCCCATGGAGGAGATGCTACTGGAGGCCGAGTCTTCAGGAGGGATTAAGGAACATCATTGAGCAGGCTTTTTTTCTTTTTTCTTTTTTCTTTTTTCCCCGCCACACAGAGTTCTAGTATTTAAGGTTTCAAGCCAACTATGTGAAGAAGTGATTTTTCCTACTTGTGGACTTTACACTTTTCACGGGAGGTCTAAGTGGCCCCAGAGGACCATTTTTCTGAGCACCATTTGCTGGGCTGGTTCTGCCCTCTTACTGTGGGCTCTCCGTCACATGCAGTACTGAGCTGCCTCTCGGCTGTCGCCAGTTCTTGAGCCTCACGGTCATCCAGGGACTCCAAGAAACCCACAAAGAGAAGGGAAACCCAGAGAGGATCGCTCAGGGCCCCCTTTGGAGCAGAGGGCAGATGAAAGGCCTGGAGAGACCCAGAGGAGAGTCTGGCCAGGGCAGGGAAGGAGCAGACGTGCTGACACAGAACTTAGTCAACCCCTGAAATCATGCTCAAATGAGTATCAAGTAGGGGTGGGGCAGGAAGAATAGAAACAGAATATGTCCACATTCAAAACGGTCACCTCTTCCATGGGAATATGTTTCCCCATCTCATTTCATCTAAAGTCCTATTCCCCATAGAGTAGACACCAAAGGAAATGAAATCGATAATGTCATCTCCCAATCTTGACCTACAATGGGATCTTGAACCACTTCCCTGGAGGAGGGCCACCCTTCTGATGGACCAACTGGCTGAGAGAAGAGATGTTCTGTAGCTCCAGCCCAGAAGAGTGGGGGTGTTTGAAACCTCAGCAGGATGGCTACTTCCAAAGGCCAGAGGGAACTCATGGCAGTCAGAGGAAAGGGGTTCTAGGCACGAAGGGGGTAGGTGGGGCTATCTGACTTCCTGGCAAGGCTGAAAGCAATAGTAAGGCTCCTGTACATGCCTCCCCGGGGCCTGGACATGGAAGGTTCTGCCACTGTTTCATGGAAGTCACCCATAGTTAGAATAGAGACAGTATAGCTTGGAGGTCAAGACATCGGCTTTGGGAGATGAATGGATTAAAAAGTTGTGGAAAAGTTGTGTAAAAGTTTTTACACCATGGAATACACCAGCTGTAAAAAAGGATCTCTTACTCTTTGAGACAGCATAGAGGGACCTGGAGAGTATTGTGCTAAGTGAAATAAGCCCATCAGAGAAAGACAAGTATCACATGATCTCACTTATATGTGGAATCTGATGAACAAAATAAACTGATGAACAAAAAAGATCCAAAGACATTAAATCATGCAACAGACTGATGTATTTCAGAGGAAAGGGAGTCGGGGATGGGAAGAGATTAACGAAGAAACTTATATGCATATATACATAGCTCATGGATGGATAATATTGTGGAAAAGGCCTGGGGAGGGGATAGGAGCCAGGTGGAGGAGGACAATGAGGGAATATTAGGGGGGAAACGGTAACACTTTCAACAATAAAGATAAGCTTTAAAAAAAGACATAGTCTTTGGGGTCAGAAGGATCAGCCTCTACCACTTTTAGCTCTGTGATCTTGAGTAGTCAACTTAGCTCTTTAAGTCCCTGGTTTCTTACCTGAATAATAGAGTAACAATAGCACATGCCTCATAGCGTCATTGTGAGGACTAAATGTAATCGTGAAAGGAAAGTGTTTAACCTGGCACCAGAGTTGATAAATGGTAGGTTGTTCGCTGGTCTGTAGTGTCCTCAGCAAATATGGAGTAAACCCAGACTTCCTGACCATGGCCGGTCCCCTCCCTGGACTGCAGGGGCTGCCACAGGCAGGCTGTGGGAAGAACCTGCTCCGGGTGCAGGCAGCAAAGGGCCACACTGAATGCAAATTAAAAAAGTAATACAACTGAGAACCAGTCTGCTTTTTGTCACCATGCAGCAACTCAAAACAATGTCTGTGATAGAATAATCCCCCGACTGAGGCGGACTGCCCCTCCTTTAGGCACACCACTGTCCAACGGTCAGCTCCTTCCCGAGATGGGCCTTTTAGCTCTTCCATGGGCCCCTCAGCACCAAGCAGAGGACTTGACACATAAATGTTGTTAGGCCTCTGACCCTGGGAAAGGCCCTTAACTAGCGTGGGCTCCTTTCTTCTCATGTAAATGAAGCAGTGGTGCCAGATGGGACCACTCTCATGGCTCAGTGTCAGGTATGATCCCCACAGCTCAGGGGCTCGCGAGCACCGAGAAGGGCCTGATGCTGGGCAAGACTGCTAGAAACCTTTTCTCCTCCATACCTCGTACTGCCCTCCATGTTCATGTGTGTGGCCCAACCTACTGTGGCTCAGAGGCCCCACTTGCAGAACAAGACAGCAGAGCCCACCCCACACCCGGCGCTGGCCGAGAGCACTGCTCACAGCCTGTGTGCAGCCGGCCCTGGAAATCAGGCTTGTGGCTGGGATGAAGGTGAGGAGGTGTGAGGGAAAATTACACACCATCAGCCTAAGCAATTTCTCTCTGTGGAACCTAAAACGGCCACGCACCTTACACCATCGAAGCTTTCTTTCCCACACAGACAGAAACTGAGGAATAAAAGAAAACAAGCTATAAATTCTACCAAACACATTTCTTCTGAGATGAACGGTCCCAATATAGCAAAAAACAACACTTTTCCCCCAAAGCACCGCTGAATCACATCCACCCGGACTTTAGAAAAGGCTCCATCTCCGTTGACTCATGCCATTAAGTGGGCTCATGTGACCCTCCCACCAAAAGAAAATAAATGTGGTTTTGCAACGAGAAGTGGCAAGTTGTCTTCTTTCGAGTTCTTCTCAGTAACTCATTGACCTTGACCTGAGAAGCTCTGTCCCTTCAGGACAAGAGCTAGTCAATAAAAATGCAGGCGAGGAGGAGGCAGGGGGCACAAGCCAAAGGGGGAGACGGGAGAGAGGTTTTTTAATTTGTCCAAATAAAGTATCCTAACTTCACTCTTCATGCCCCAAACCACTAATGCCTCCTGGGAATGTGTTTATAAGATCTGTACCCTGCCTACTTCCAAAGTCGATTGACAAACACTAAAGGAGGACCCTCAGATCAAAACAGAGACCATCGCTGACTTCTAGCAAACTGGAAGGAGTCAATTACACTCCCGGCAGGACCTTTGCTTTCTGTTGTTTGGGGTTTTGTTTGTTTGTTTGTTTGTTTGTTTGTTTAGCAGCAGAGGCCAAAAGAAAAGCACAGGAACATGTGGTTTTGCTATCAACACCAAAAAACATACAAATTCACCTACAGAAAAAACAGCACCTTTGCTGGTCGAGCAAGTTCCAGAGGCCGGATCATACCCCCACATCCCACCCACTGTACTGCTGTGTTCCAAGCAAACAACGTGGGGTGAAGGCCCAAAGCAGCCAGAAAATCTAGTTTTAAAACAAGTAAGGATGGACCATGGCGTAAGCTCTCTGGGGCCTCCAACCGTGCTTATGGCTCCTCTCTGCAAATGGAAAACGCAAGCAAGGCCTTTGTTGCCACAGAGAAAGCTGTAGGGATGCTCGCCCGTCCATTGGACATGACGGACCGAGGCACCTGCATAGATAGACGGGCCGACGTCCAGAAGGCCAGTCGGAGAAGTAAACATCAAGGGTTTGTTTTTATATAGACATTTTAAATGCACACAAGCCCAGACCCGTCCTCAGCTGCTAACGTTAGTGGATTACTCATTCTTCCTTCCAATCACGTCATGTGCAAGGCTCCAGGTGGCTGCGGGGTATTTGCTTACCACGGCTACCGCTGGTTTCCCTGAGAGCTGTTTATTTTTCCAGGCCTCAGGTCATTACATCACCCGCGGTTTCTGGGCAGGCCAGGAGTGCTGGTTTGGGGGTGGGGGAATCAGCCGGGAGGTGCAGTTGCCTCAGTGACCCCAAGTCCCAATCATAGCAGCAGCTCTCCAGGCAGGAAGTTCCAGGTGAGGAGGAACAATCAAAAAATGAGGCCAAAGGGCCCTCCGCAGGCCCAGAGGAGCAAGGCTCCAACATAGGCAGGTAAGGGCAGGATGCTGCGGACGGCTCTCTGGTGACATGAGTGGGGGGGTAGGCACACTCACTCATGTATGAAGAGACAGGGAGCCATTTTCCTGGCAGAACATATAAGAAATGCATTTCCACCTGCGTCCCCACTGATGCCTGTCTCTGGGGACAGTTCCCACGAGCTGCTGCCCAGGTCTGCCAGGCGAAGAGGCAAGGAAGGGAAGACGTGGTGTTTTTTAGATTTCACGCAGGGGGCCAGGTTCTACGGCCTTCTTGAAGCCCCAGATCAGATCACAAAAGAAATTAACGAGAAAAGATGGAGATAAAGGAAAGAAAGAGATGGAGAAGGAGAAAGGGGAGGTAAATGACCCCGCCAAAGGCTACAGAGTCAGCCCCTGGGACCTGGGACTGAGGGAAGGGGCCAATGTGCTTCACAAAGAGAAGGGTTAAGGCTCAAAGACCGTATTTCCTGAGAGAGAGCATTTTTTTTTTCAGAGAAGAAAGCATAGATTTTTCCCATACCAAGAAAATAAAAAGGAAAGCAAAGACTTTTATAAATCACAGTTGTAGCCAAATGTCCACAAACAGTAAAATTAGAAGCAGTAGGGTATGGGATGAAGAATGAGACGAAGCCTTGTTTTTGTCATTTCTTCAATCTCTCTACGCTCTTCTATAAAATGTAGATGACTTTTAAAAATTGTTTTAATTCTAGTTATATTAAGAAATTCCTTGGAAGCTAGCTCCCAAAACAAAAAACCCAGCGGGAGTTCCTATTTTCTTATAAAAGTAGAACAGAGTCTCTGGCCAACACTCATGCATGAGACAATGCCCACTCTCGAGTTCTAGGTGTCAGCCGGCCAGGTACATGGTCTTGCTAAACGCAAGAGCCCATGGTGTGAGAATCAGAGAGAAGGCCAACGAGGCAAACCTGTCAATGCTGGACCTGCCAAGTCCTCAGAAGGCGACACTGACCATGGTGAATACATGACAAAGCCTTAAAAACAAGGACCAACACCTCCGGGAGGAGTGAAGGAGACAGGCTAAGTCTGCAGGCATACGTGTCACGTTATTGCAAAACTGTGGCTGCCCAGTGGAACCTCTCCAACATCAACAGTCCCCAGGCCAGAAAACAAACCTGGCGTCACAGGGTCTGAGTGTGAAAGACGGACGTTTGGGGTGTAAAAGAAACTGGGATGGCCTCTTTGCCTCTGAGACCGAGAGCTGAGAAAAGCGCTCGCTCAGTCTGCTCTGAGTCCCATTCCAACCTCCCCGGAGTTGTGGGCCAAAGAGCCATGGAAGCCAGAATCTTTCAGCAAATTCTACCAGGAAACTGTGTCAGGGGCTGGTCCCAGAGGTTCCAGTCCATAGCAGAGCCAGCTGCCCAGACATGAGGTGCCATTAAGGTATATCTGACTTTTCATCAAACCAAGTGAGAGAATCTGAAAAGTGACAAGCACAGCTCGGCCAGTGTGGCTCCGTGGTTGAACGTCGACCTATGAACCAGGAGGCCACAGTTTGATTCCTGATCAGGATACATACCCAGATTGCAGACTTGATCCCCAGTAGGGGGAGTGCAGAAGGATTTGATCAATGATTCTCTCTCATCATTGATGTGTGTGTTTTTATTAATTTCAGAGAGAAAGGGAGGAGAGAGAGATAGAAATGTCAATAATGAGAGAGAATCATTGATTGGCTGCCTCCTGCACTCCCTACACTGGGGATTGAGCCTACAACCCGGGCATGTGCCCTGA
Source organism: Pipistrellus hanaki (assembly GCF_964339955.1). NCBI lineage: Eukaryota > Metazoa > Chordata > Mammalia > Chiroptera > Vespertilionidae > Pipistrellus > Pipistrellus hanaki. The sequence continues at coordinate 24,769,408 of NC_140503.1, forward strand.
CTGGGAATCAAACCGTGACTTCCTGGTTCATAGGGTCGATGTTCAACCACTGAGCCATGTTGTCATTGATGTTTTTATCTCTCTCTCCTTCTCCCTTCCTTTCTGAAATTAATTAAAAAATACTTTTTTAAAGTGGCTAGCACAATACATAAGGATATTCCAGCAAGAGTAGCTACTGTTTTTCTCTCTCCCCCAATATCCTACCCTATACCTAACCTTACAGACATTACCTCTCAGATAAAACTGGGGCCAATCAGGGGAAAATCAAAGTGGTTGGGTCACCCTAACAAAAAAAAAGGTGATTATACCTGCCTGTCAATCATTTCTCCATACTCATCCAACTAGAAACCATATAGAAGTAGGAATGGAAAGCAGAACTTATGGAAGCAGACAACATCGCTGACTTGGCATTGCCACTAGATTGCATGCAGAGAATACAACTCAAGAAGACAGGCACTCTGTTTCCACCAGCCCCACCACTTGCTAGCTGTGACTCAAGACAAGCTACTGTCTCTCTCTCTACCTCTGACCCTTCACCTGTAAGATGGGGACAATAACAGCACTTATCTCACAGAGTTGTGGCAAAGCTCAAATGAGATAACACATGTGATGTCCTATAGGACCAGACACAGACGAGCTCCGATGACAGCGATGACTCCAGTTTTACTGAGGATGACCATCTTGCGTCCTCCATCCTTCCCCAAAGCAATCAAACACCTTGAGATATCTATTATATCTTTAATAGATATATAGATATATTAGATAGCCAATAAAGCCCTGGTCCTCACAGAGTTTAATCTAGGTAGAAAGATTAACCACTTGCAGATGAAAATGAAGCAATTCATAAAAGCTGTTGCTAAGTGTCAAATGAGTGTTCCAGGCAAAAGGTGCTGCATAATTTCAGAGACAGCACACTCTCATATCAACCACCTGGTCACAGAATTAAGCCTTGTACTGGGGCTTTGCAGATCTTCTGGGGGCTCAGGGGCTGGGAGACCATTTGCAGATGTCACTTCCAGGTGCCCCAAGCTTATGCTATTTGCCTAACAGTGGGGCGAGTGGAGAAGGTCCTAAGTAGAGGCTTCCTAATAGATGCTTTTGCTTCAGGTGACAATCACAAATTCCTGACTGAAGAATTCTCACTGCAAGCAGCATCATTAATATTCCTATGTTTTCCTACCAGTAATGATGATAATTACAAATACATGACCTTGTAATATATCACACACTTACTATTGATCACTGAGCCAGGTATCAGTCAAGTATCATACAAATGTTAACTCAGTTTAACCACAATTCTTTGAGGGAAAGATCATGATTACAGATGAGAACTGAGGTTCAAGGGGATGATTTGACTTGGCTGAGTCACACACTAAGTATTGGAGCTAAAAAGTGAACGCTAGCCTGGTCGGTGTGGCTCAGTGGATTCAGTGTTATCCCATGCGCCAAGAAGTCTCGTTTGATTCCTGATCCGGACACATGCCTGGGTTGCAGCTTGATCCCCAATAGGAGGTATCCAGGAGGTGGCCTATCAATGTTTCTCTCTCATCAATGTTGTTTATTTTTTTCTCTCTCTCTCTTTAAAAATTCAATAAAAACATATTTTAAAAACGGAACCCCAGATTTCACTGATTCCCCAAAGCCTGTGTTTTAACTACAGCCCTGTTTTATCAAAGAATCTGGCCCTCAGGTGTTCACATGGTCTCCTTTTCACCCACCATCCCACAGCGACTCCAGCTTTTACCAAACGAAACCAACACATGATGAGGTACTGGCCTGCCCAAGTCACAGAGGAATCAACCAATGCTGCACTGATTCACTTCATAGTCTAATTCACTCCATGCATGCTAGTCCACACACTACTACCTTTAGGACAGAACTAAAGAGGGCCAAAGACAGCACACTCATGAATTACCGGCCATATAAAACTGTCTGCCAGTGGAAAGGGATGTAACTTTTGTTTATATTCCTTGCTATCTACAAGAAAAAGAATGATATGGCTAAATTCAACAGGCAGGCATAAATTATGCCAAATGGCATTTCTCACAATAAAGCCTTAGGCTGAAAGAAGGATGATTCCCCCTGATAAGAGATATGGATTTGGGTCTGTTAATACATTTCCTGTTGATGGACATCAGATCTTTACTAATGGCAAATAAACCTTATTGACTTTGGCCTTCACTGATGGTAAATGAACTCTACAAATTTGATTACCACCTTTCTGCAAGGGGGTCAGCCAGTACCAAAACCTGACTACTCATAAGTTTCTCAAAAGATCAGACTATAAAAGATACAACCAGCAGCATTTATTCAGAGCCTTAAAAACCACACAGAACCAAGGCTCTTGAGACTTGAAATACCACTGCTCTATGTCCAACCATTCTTCTATCAAATACTGAAAATCAATTAAAATATTAAAGCATAGAGCCAAAAGGTTGTGTTGTTGTTTTTAGCTAAAAGTGTCAACAGCTCATGAAAGAGGATCCCTGAGATAATAATTGAAGACGATTGAAGATGGAAGGGATTATCTCATCTAGCCTCATTCTACAGCTGTAGAAACTGAAGACCAGAAAGGGTAAATATAATAACATGCGCAAGCCTACCCAGTAGGTAGTCATGGGGTAACCATGGGGCAGCCATGGGCTATCAGGTAAGCCCACAATCCACGGCAGATTATTTACCTGAATTTCTTACATTGGTGTTGTTCAGTTTGGAGTCCTTGATTACCAAGTGCTTAATCCACAGAGTGGGAGCTGTGATTTCTGAAAGAAAAAAAAAAAAAAAGAAAAAAAAGGAGGGAGAAAATGAAGTATAGGCAAAGAGAGTATGTACATTGGACTGTAAACTCCCAGATTCTTAATAGCTTTTTTTAAAGCCTGGGGCACTGAGACTCGACTATCTGCCTCATCTGCCCTTTGTCCCAAAACCTCTCCCTTCCATGCTGTGGAAGCTCCTCTTCCTATCAGTTTGTATGAGCCAAGCAAGGGCTCCTGTTCAGGGAGGCAGAGTGGTCAGCATTCAGAAGCACTGAGCTCCTCCATCCAGGAATAAAAATATTATCCCAGGAAGTGAAGAACTTGGGCCAAGCCAAGTCTCTCTCAGCTGCTTCCCTGGAAGAACTTAAAGGGAATAAGTCAACAAACGAACACCAAACAAACCACAAAGGCCATTTTGGAGGAAATGGCTGAGCCACACGGATTTTAGGTGCTGAGCTTCTGCTGCATGTGGGAAAGAGAGCAAAGGGTTGGTGTGTGCTTCATGCCCTATCCAATGGTTCCTCATTGAACAGGGGCTGACCCCCATCCAGAGAGTGTGGGGGTGCTTCTAGGCCCTCCGTGGTTTGGGTCACCCAGTAGACAGAAGACCATGATCATACTGTATAGTGACAAAGTGGGGGTACTGGAGAGGTCTCTCAAGCTGGCATGGTCTCCATTCTCCATCCAATCCCCAGGGTCCCAGGCTTGCCGGTGATAAAGGACCTTTGAGGATCACAGAAGCATTGGAACTTCTGGGCATGAACACAAATATGTCCCATGAAATAGTCAGTTGCAAAGGGCAGCTCATGCTAGGGACATCCCTAGCCACAGTACCAAACAGTAACATGATTTCTTTTATTTCTCTGTCTCACTGTCCAGCCTGCATACACTCACTGAAAGCTACTAAAAGGTTGCTGTACATTGCACCAGGAGCCGAACCTAGCTGTCAGACTCGGCACTGTGCCGAGCATCCTTCTCCTTCTCGTGGGAACCCAGAGTACTTAGCAAAGCACCCTAAAGAATATAGGCCCTGAACACCTCAAACTCAAATCAAGGCCAGCCTTCTGCACCCCAAGCTCTTCCTAAACACCCCTTATACCTTGAGGGACATCTATTTTTGCCACCAGCCACAACTATTCCTCTTGACCTAGAATTTCTCCTCTCTCAACTGTCTTGACTCAACTCTCATGATCCCTACAACTTAACCAAACCAGCTCTACTAACCTGTCCCTTTCCTAACTATACCCAATTCCCACAATACTCCCTCCCTTGTCCATGCTGGTCCCCTGTCTGGAATGCCCTAATTCAGGGGTCCTCAAACTTTTTAAAGTGGGGGCCAGATCACGGTCCCTCAGAGAGCTGGAGGGCCGGACTATATGAACTACTAATTCCTACTGTAACACCTCAGCTGCGCTCACTGCCCAAAAAACCTGGTGGGCCAGATCAGACTCCTCTGCAGGCCGCATGTGGCCCGCGGGCCGTAGTTTGAAGACCCCTGCCCTAATTCTTCCTTCCCACCTTCAAGGTCCAGCTCAAGTCCCTCCCATCTCCTCAAAAAACCTCTCCCCAGACCATTGTGATCTCTTCCTCCCATACACTTCTACTGCAATTATAACTGAGACCACATAATTTAACACACAAAGCCCTCCAGGGGTTGCCACTGTCTTTAGAGTGGGGCTTCATCGGCTCTATTTCTCCTCCGTCCCCCACAGGCTGAGCACGATGCTGGGCCCAGGGCAGGAGCTTCTCAGTGCTGGTTCATTTACTGAGGGGACGGTGCCGGCCTGACTGTCTTTCTCCACTGTGGCTCCTCAGTCTTGGCAACTCCCAGGGTCTGTGCAAGCTGTGTTATTGCTGGCCATCAGCAGCCAGGCAGGAAGCCTGGAGAGCACACAGGGCCTTTCCAGAAGTGGCGAGTGTACCAGTTCCTGGGAGGGTTTGCATTTGTTTAAAAGGTCAAAACAACCCAGCGTACACCAGTAAAAATTACAATTTAAAGAGGAAATAGTAATGATAATGCTTAAGCAAACATCCGAAGGAAAGTCCCACCTTCCCCAAATCTGAAACCGGGGCAGGGAATGGGAGTCGGAAGTAATACCAGAGCTTACCGTCCCCGTCGAACACCGGCTGCGTCTCCATCGTGGGCGTTGGCTTAGACCCGTCATCTGAATTGAGGGTTAAAAAGAATCGAAAAGAGACTACCATTATTGAGGTAAATACTATCTACTCTCCAGCACTGTTGAATGGTTTGGGTTTGCACATGGCCCGGCCAAGTCCCAATGAAGAGGCCAGAGAGAAAGAAAAGAACAAGAAGGAAAAGAGAACCACAGAGAGACACCAACAGGAAGGCAAATCCAGGTGTGCTCACTCTTCCAAGGGAGGTTCAAAAGGGAGCTGGGCTGCCATGGCTTTGGAGGACCCTTCCTTGTCGGTCTGAGTTCCTCGGTCCTCCCCACGCGAAAGGTCCCCTCCTTCCCCAGCAGCCCCGAAGTGTGGCCAGGCGTGATCACACAGCGTGGCCTCAAACTCCCCAAGTTTCTTCCTGCCCTCTTGTGAAAAGTGGCAGCCCAGTACCTTTCAAGTGGCCTTCATTAAAGAGCTTAAGGAAAACAAGGGACTGCGGTGCTATTACTCCCCCTCCCCCACCAAACTCCTAACTATTTCTTATCATCGTTTAGAGTAAAGTACAGCATAAGGAAAAGAGTCAATCATACATATAAAGAGGTAATATGCAAATTGTCTGGGACGCTATAACGTCACGACTGCTAAGGAGGAGGCTGCGCGCAGGTGGGTGGGAGGGGACTGTGTGTTTGGTGAAGCAAGCCACAGATGGCGCAGGCCTGCAGAGAACAGGGCCTGCTAGCCATGGTACGCCGGCAGTCCCTCCTCTGCGTGTGAGCTTCCGAGGAAACACCCTTTCTGACCACTCACTGGCTAAGTTCCCCATATGCCACTCGCAGTGTTCTTGGTAACTTGGGTAATAAGAATCCAAGAATGTGATCTAGGATTTTTCCACCTCTCTCCAGGAGGAAAAAAAATGAAGGTCCGCTGCTGAAGGGGCTAAGAAATGTCATATCCTGCCCTAGCCAGTTTGCCTCAGTGGATAGAGCCTCAGCCTGCCGACCGCAGGGTCTGGGTTTGATTCTGGTCAAAGGCATGTACCTAGGTTGCAGGCTCCTCCCTGGCTGGGACTCAGGTCAGGGCTTATGCAGGAGGCAACCAATTGAAGTATCCCTTTCACATTGATGTTTCTCTCTGTATTTCCCTCTCTCTTCTACACTCCCTAAAAATCAATAGAAAAATATCCTCAGGTGAGGATAAAAAAAAAAAAAGAAAGAAATGTCATATCCTATGAAAGACACATCTTGAAAATGCCTAAAGAAAGTTGTCATTTTTTTGTGGTAAAGGGACTGGCAATTTTTCTGTATTGATGAAAACATCTTGGTGGCTATGGTGGCCAACAGTGGCAACAGCAGAGGGGTAATGGGGACAGTGCCTTCCCGTGATCAGCCGGGTCACCTCCTGCAGAGGGAGGCCAAACTGCAGCTTAGGTCTGCTCCCCAGAGTGAGCGGGCCTAAGCAATCAGTGGGACATCCCCTGAGGCCTCCTGGATTGGAGAGGGTGCTGATCAGGCTGAGGGAGCCTCCCCCCGCCCCCGGCTCTGTGCATAAATTTCATGCACCAGGCCTCTAGTATTGTAATAACTATGTAGGATGTCTGATGGGAACTAGACTTATCAGGGTAATCACTTTACAAGTTATATAAATGTCAAATCACTATGCTGTGCACCTGAAACTAGTATAATATTGTATGTCAACTGTAATTGAAGAATTTAAAATTAAATAAAATTTAAGAATTAATAAGAAGAGAAGGCAGAAAGGACCATTCTCTCTCCAGCATGCTGAATGAAGAGAATTGGGAACCCCTGTGAAATAGCATGTACCACAATCTCTTGTGAGAGTGGGGCAAACAACATGAGAGGGGACATGGGAGACTGCACCCTGGATTTACTTTCCAATATCTAACCCAGATGATGGGAGCAGAGAGTTCCTGGCAGCCAAGTCCTGACACCCTCCATGCTGGCAGGGTTGGCTGCTCTCTCTCACCTTTCAGGACTCGGTTATTTTCATCAAAATAAACCTTAGTTTGCAGCAGTGGTTTTCAACCCTTTTTATTTTTTTCTCATTATTACTCACTTAAGGAGCATTTTTAGACACTTTTCTCCCAATCACTTACTTAATAAAAGATACACTCCATGTACTGTATGTATATCTGTGCTTTGTATATAAACAGAGCATACCCCCGCCCAAACCAATGCCCCAGAACCAATGTTTGCCTCCTTAGCAATAGCTGGGAGCAGATATCTTTGCCCCCACTGAGAATACATAATTTAGAGAATTCTGTTTTCTCCCTCAGTGCAGGGAGGAAGGAGGGCGCTATGTTCGCAGACATTTTTATGATTACACCAGGTCTTTCAGAACTGAACACTTTATTCTCCGAGCATTAACTATTTGTGGAGAATGCGAGTTCTCAACCTCTGCAAAGCCAGTCAGATCATCAGTAATAACAATCCCACGCCATTCGGAACTCTAGAACCTTTGGCTGACTTCCCTGCATCACGTCCCGAGAGCCAAAAAGAACAGAGTCCTGATCCCCTTCTTGAACCAACACCTGACCCTTGGGATCTTAAGATGGGAGAGCTATATAGACCCTAAGCCTTGCTGGAGGCTGAAACCAGCGACCAGACAGTTGTGTGACACCTGACCCTCCAAGACTGACCTCCCACAGAGGCCAAGATGACCCTGAGTCACCTGACTATCATCCCCGGGGATAAGATGCAGCAGGAAGAGAAGAGTAACTAACCGAGCTCGAGTTCTTATTTGCCTCCCCCTAGAGTCTGGAGCAGGCATCTCTGATGCCAAGCTGGGTGAGTCTGGCTGGAAGTCACTGAGGGAGGATAAACACGGAGCAGAGCCACACAATGTCATTTTTAATAGCATCACTCCCCTGATCTTATTAACACCTCTTTCCATTGACTTCAGCGAGCCACCGAATGAAACCTTTTGGCAGCTGCAATACACATTTGGTTGCGGCTGGCTGCTGGATGCAGAGTTCATAGCCTGAATGGCCCAGCGCAGTGTCAAGGGTAACAAAGGGAAAGTGAGAAGTCACGCACGGCCTGAGGGACAATGCCGGGTGAGAACCTAAGTGGAAAATGGCTTATGTGACATTGTGATATTCAATTAAAATCCTCCCGTATTCCAAGAACTGTATCACTCTCTGGAGCCAAACAGCAGAAACATTTTGTTTACATCTCCCATCATCCAGATAAGACCCTGGGACTGCCCATCTGGCCCAGTGGCCAGACCATAATGCCTGCTGCTCAGGGAGAGGAGGAAGGGCTTCCGGTCTCCCGGGAGAGCGTGCAGGTTGAGGACCTCCACGATTGCCCAGGTGCAGGCCCAGAGGCCCACACAGCATGAAGCCACGTGCAGGGAGTGGATCTGTCTGCAGGATAGGGTCACCGAGGGTGAGGAGACGCAGCTGCACTGCCCCAGGGAGGCCCGAGGTGGAAATCTTTATGAAGTGTGAAAAGCAAGGTGCCCTGCTGCCAGAAGAGCCACCTGTGAGATCCAGCATGCCCAAAGGATGAGAGGCCAGGCCAACGCCAACAAGACCCTCTGACCATCATCTCCGGGCACCTGGGCACCTGGCTCCCAACCCAGCAAACAAGTACTCCCTGCCACCAAACGGGTCCAAGGCCTGGGTCCAAGGTCCACATTGGTCCTGCCTCCTGGCAAGCCTTCGGGCAACACCAGGCCCCACATGGGGCCCTGGGGAGACAGAAATGCTTCCACATGTGCCCCTGGCCTCCCAGTCTCCAGTGGGGTCACACTCCAGGTCCAGGTGTTACATGCAATAAGTTGGTAACCCGAACCCCTCACTTTTCTTCTCTGGGCAGTGATTTCCTCTTCTAACAGTGAAGGTTGCCTGCCTCCCCAGCCTCGGGATCTGTGTAGGGGGAAAGACTTTACAGTCCTCTTAAAGGCGGTATGGTAGTACTAAAGCGTCTCATCTCACAGCTACTTCTAAAATTGGATTTGCAAAATTCAAATCCTACCAACGTTTTTTTAAGTTAAGAAATAAAGTAAACCTGACAACTCAATAAGAAGACAATCTGACTTTAAAACGAGCAAAATATTTTGAAAGACGTTTCACCAAAGAACATGCACGGATGGTTACTAGACACATGAAAAGATGCTCAATGTCATTAGTTATTAGGAAAATGCAAATTAAAACCACAATGAGATGCCACTAGAATGGCTAAAATTTTTTCAATAGATAATACCGTGTGTTGGTACGGACGTGGAGAAATGGAAACCCTTGTTCATTGCTGATGGGAATGTAAAATTGGGTAACCATTTTAGAAAAGAGTTTGGCAATGTCTTTCCAAACTTAAACATAAATTTACTGGACAAACCAGAAATCCAATCCTGAAACTATCCAAGAAAAATAAAAACATATCCACCTGAAGACATGTATACAAATATTCACAGCAGCGTTATTTCCAGCCCCAAACTGGAAGCAAATGTTTGTCAACTGATTAACAGATAAACACACTGTGATATCTCCATATAAAGAAATATTGTTCAGCAGTGAAAAGGAATGAATTACTAACAAATATGCAATATATTATAGATAAACCTCGGAAACATTATACCAAATGAGAGAAGCCATATGCAAATACTACGTATTGCATAAGTCCATTTACATTTAATGCCTAGTGAAGGTAAACCTACAGAGACAAAGCAGATCCCTGGTTGCCTAGGGCTGAGGGTGGGAGTGGGGTATAACTATGGGTGGGCACAGGGTTCCTTGATGGGGAGGTGGAGTTGATCCCTGGTAGTGGCTGCACAACTCCAGAAATGAACTAAATTCATCAAACTGTAAATTGACAGTGAGTCAATTTTATAGTATGTAATTATACTTCAATAAAGCTGTTAAAACAAAAGGGGAGGCAGTGTCAACGTCATCACAGATGAATCATCAGGCGGCAGTAATAGCCATATTATTTGAGCAATCCTTGATTTGAGGGGAGATTTTTCCATATACAGGGTGGAGCAAAAGTTGATTTACAGTTGTGAGTACACAAAACACAGTTTGTTCTTGTATTATTATCTATTAATTATTGTATTATTTTCCATCTGAAGAACTGTAAATCTACTTTTGCTCTACTTTAAAAAAAAAAGATAGCTGAGTCTCAGTTTATATATATGCACATGATAATTTGATGCCTGACACTCTTGGAGATTTTTTGTTTTTTGGAAATAGCAAGACTTTATTTCTCTTTCATATACCATAACATACTTCTAGACCATGGTGAAGCAGACAGAACACTGGGGGGAAAGCCAATTCAAAGATTTTTACTTTTCATACTGGGAGAAAAAAGTAAATTTTGAAATATTAAAAAATAAATAAACAAGAAAAACCTGAAAGAATTTTTCAAGGATGATGTCAAGATCAACAGCAATAATAATATTGCCACATTTTACAACACTCAACGTTTCTGGCTGGTGGCTTTCCTCATCTATTCTCACCACCGGCCCAGGGGTGGGGAAGTCACAAAGAAGCAGAGTCTGGGTAAGAAAGCCTTCAGGCAGTGAGCAGCCTTGGAAACGGCCCAGCCCAGAGCCACAGAGTTTGGCCTCCCAAGATTCCCTACCCCCCAGGCCCGCCTCCTTGCAGGTGCAGCCCGGGATCACGCAGCCCCCGCACGGCTGTGGGAGCCCATACACACAGCGGGTCTGTGTGACAGCACAATTCCTTGCCCTGCGAGAAGGCCTGGCCCACGCACAGACAGCTGGAAGTCACTTCGACCCCCGATGACACTGCTCAAAGCCTCCTCTGTTTGGCTTTTTGATTCCTGATTGACATTCGCTGGCGAGTGGAGATAAATGCTGAGCTGAGGACAATGTTGATCTGCTCTGACTATTCTCAGGAAAAGACTTTTCAGAATAACAAACAAAAAACAAAACAAAACCCCAAAACATTGGTGTGCATAAGGGACTGAATAGAGCCCAAGAGGTCTAGGGAAGCAGGGCTGGGCCTTTCAAGGGTCTGGCAAGTCCATTGAGGAGTTAATTGTTTGGGTGTACAATGAGTTTATTCTGACCACACACAAAGAGCTTTCTCTTCCAGGTCCTTCAAAAGCAAATGTGTCAAAGGGGCCAGAGGAGGAATCCTTATTAAAAGCATCTTTTGGGGTCTCCAAGACTGAGAAGCCTTGGAGAATGAGGAAAAAAGAAACCACCACCCCCTCCTGAGATTCAGAAGGTCTCTCAATGATCCCAGCTCCCCTCAATTCTTGGGCCCCATCCAGTCTGTGTCCATCACTGGTCACTCTTCCACTTATCTTCTTTTAGGCTTCTGTTGGCCATCTTGTGCAAAGACATGGAGATAAACTTCAGGCTGGTAGAAGTGTGGTAAGTTCTTGCTTTTTAAGGGGCCACATTTATGTCAGACTCGGGGACCCAGTGTGAAAGTTGAGATTAGTTGTTTTGAGCATTATAAAGAGACATCTAGGCCTATTTGCAAAATCCCTTAAAACCTGGCTGGGCCGGGACCGGTTTGGCTCAATGGATAGAGCGTCGGCTTGGGGACTGAAGGGTCCCGGGTTCGATTCCGGTCAAGGGCATGTACCTTGGTTGCAGGCAGAGCCCCAGTAGAGGGTGTGCAAGAGGCAGCTGATCGATGACTCTCTCTCATCGATGTTTCTAACTCTCTATCTCTCTCCCTTCCTCTCTGTACAAAATCAATAAAATATATTAACAAAACAAAACAAACAAAAAAAAAAAACCTGGCTGGAATCACACCAGGCGGATGATGGAATGTTACTCAGCCTCAGCATTTCCTGAGATGCATGTCCCATGACCACCGAGGCTCAGAAATGCACTGGGAGCTGTCCCGACTCAGAACTTTGAGAGCAGAAGCTATCTGAGCAGTCTGGGTCCTTTCCAGAGCAAAAGATCAATGCTTTACATTCCGTCTACCCACCTGCACACTCCCTCCCTAAAGAAGTGAAAAACAAACTTAAAGCTGTCTTTTTGCAAGCAGTTGCCAACATCCTCAAGTTCCACATTCCCCTGAATAAGAGCAAAAGCATGAGGCTGGTGCAAAGGGTAGACCAGGGATGAAATAAGAAGAGGAAGGAGACTGGGAGAGAGGAGAAAGAGGAGAAAGAGGAGGAGGAGGAGGAGGAGGAGGAGGAGGAGGAGGAGGAGGAGGAAGAGGAGGAGGGGGAGGAGGAGGAGGGGGAGGAGGAGGAGGAGGAGGAGAAGGAAAAGTTGGAGTCGGTTCAGGGCTGGGTTCACACAAAAGATGGCTATATTTTTTTTGAACTTTTTATTTTGAAATGAAAATAGATTCATAAGAAGTTGCAAAAATAATAGAGTAGTCTCATGTATCCTTCACCCAGTTTTCTCCAGTGATGGCATCTTTACAGTTAAGATAATTATATAAGTAACATAATTATATAGTTAATATCATTATAGTACAATATCAAAATCAGGACACTGATGTTGGTATGATTCACAGACCTTATTCACATTCCATCAGTTCTACATGCACTCATTTGTATATATAAGTAGCTCTATGTAACTTCTATGCAATTGTATTCATGTGTAGATTCATATAACCACCACCACAATGAACATACAGAACTATCTCATCACAAGGATCTCCCTAGTGCTACACCGTTATTGCCATACTTCCCTTTCTCTACTTCATGCCTCACCCCTGCCAACCACTAACTCCATCTCTATCATTTTGTCATTTATAGAATGTTACATAAATGGAATCATGAAGTATGTGACCTTTTGAGATTGACCCTTTTCGTTTTGCATAATGCCTTTGAGAGCCATCCGAGTTGCTACACATATGAACAGTCTGCCCCTTTTTATTACTGAGTAGTATTCCATGGTGTGGCTGCAACACAGTCTACCCACTGAAGGACATGTGAGTGTGTCCATCTTTGGCTCTCACAGATAAAGCTGCTGTGATCATCCATGCACAGGAAGGAGACATGGTACACACATAACACTCATGCACATCCCTTCTGCAACAAATCTCTGCAAAGCTGGTGTACGGATATGCCAGGCCTGGCCAAGGTGGCTCAGAGCACCAGAAAGCAGCAGCAAGATTCATGCAGAGATCAAAGAGCTGCCTCTCCTGGGCTTGGAGCTGCGCAGGCACAGTCTGTTCAGCAGGCCCAGCACGGGAATGAGAACCACAGGAAAATTCAATGTGCACAGAAGCCAACCCATACAGGTCATCTGCTGCCCGCCTCCATTCAAAGCCAGCGCAGGCTGGTAGGTCATCACACTTTTGGCATCTGATGGCCATGCTGACAGATCAACTACTGACCCAACTTCTCCCTCAGTGCTGGGGGAAGAAGAATCAGAGAGATAGCTGGGAAGAGGGTACAGCAGAAGTGACGCCCCACATGTAGAATGTCCCCCCAAGACAAAACCTTGCCAGGCTCAGGGCTATGAGGCAAACCTCCTTCAGGTGTGCTAACCACCCACTTCCTCTGGGATGCCCGCCATCCATCACCCCTGCCCTAAGCGCATCCCTTGGCCCCGAATGAGGAGGGTGCTTAATCCATCACTTGAGTGACAAGATCTCCAAGCTGGTACCAATCTGTAGCCCCAGGCTCCATGAGAAATTCTAAAGATAGAATTTAGAATTTAGAGAGGGACCTTTGTCTCTATCGTTACCTGGATAAAAGAGTGTGACCTACTCTTTACCAGGAGCACATACTATAGAGCAGCCAGTGAAGGATAAAAAAAAAAAAAAAAAAATCTCTGCAAATTAAAGGTGGGTTAGGTTTTGGAAATTCAGTTTCTCTCCAAGACTGGCTTGACAAATACGGAAGCCCATGGAGAAATGTACGCAGAGGCTGCTCATGTTTTTATTTCCTTCTTCGCTTTCTTTAAAGAGCTAACTCCCAGACCTGGTACAAGGAGAAAAAGGCAAACTGCAGAAAACCCCTGATGGCCCTAAACTTTCCCCTTGCCATCTATAGAAGCATCACCCTGGGCTCTCCAAGGTCCTAGGTGCTCAGGAGGAAAAGCCTCCCGGAGAACTGCCAGAACTCAGTGTACGGGGTTCTCCTCTATTTCATGCAGTCACTCCTCGCCACGCCCCTCCCCCACCGCACCCGGGCTGTGCACTTCCCTCTGCCACCTCACATGCAATGACTCCCAGGACCAGTCCTTGGCTGTCTTCAGTAATCCTGAGGGCTCCCCAAATCGTCCACATTCATTATCACCAACACCTCAGAAAGAGGCACCATAGAAACTCCACAAGCCTTGGCCGGCCAGGAAAAGACACTCGGTAAATTCATGATTTCTAAATCCATTTGCTTCCCAGCCATTCTTCAGATGACTTCAGTGGAAACCAAAAATTCATCTCTACCACAACTGCTGCAGCCTTGGGCTGTTTTAGCAGCAGATCGTCAGGGGTTAAGGGCTGCTGGGGGCTCTTTCCCTTGTTCTGACATTCCTCTGTAGCCTCAATAAAATACATGTGGATGCACGTGTGTCCCCCACCCTCCCATACACACAGACCCCTTCCATCACTCTTCAAGGCGAGGACCAAAGGAGAAGAAGGGGAGGGGTGGCCGGGATGGGAGTGCCCCAGATCAATGGATATTTGAAACTCAAACACATGGCCGGGACCTACACTGCACGTGTTAATTACCACACATGTGGCTGTAAAGGAGTCCGTGAAACACAAGGGGCCCAAAGATCAGAGCCAGGCAAGGACATTCCAAGGGATTAAATAAATAGTCTGAAGTTCTGACCCTCTCCCTTCTAGGAGCATGTGCATCTGGGTAAGATAACAGTGCCTCCCTCCCTCCTTACCCACCCCCCTTCTCCCCTCGGGCTCTCCACACCTGTGGACCCACGAGCCTCAGCAACCCAGGCCTCCCTGTCCAGGCCAACCGGCTGTGACCTGCTACTGCCTGGCCTCTCTCCCTCCTCCTTTGCTCCAGCTATCTCTCTGGGCCGCCTCCCCCAGCCTCCTCTCACTCTGTCTTTCTCCTCTGCTTTGGAGGACTCATTCCTGGCTGGCAACCAGACTCTCCGTGGCTGCACAATACGTCTTTTCATTCCTTCCAGGCAGAGAGAACCGATCCCTCCGGCCCTGTCAGTGGAGCATGTTCAAGAGGGTGGGGAAAGAATAGGCTGGGTCTGCTCCTCCCCCTTAGCGTACCCTCTCCCTCTCCCCCCCTCCCCCCCCCCCACTGCTCACACACCCAGCCCTCCAGCCTCACCTCCTTCCCACCCGTACCCCTTACACTGCACAAAGGCCGGGCCCAGCATCTGTCTGTGGTGGGCCTCAGGGCTGCAAGCTCCGGCTCTCAGGAGATGCCTGCTAGGAGACCCCACGTGTGGGCACGAGCTCAGACAAGGGGCCTTTGTGTCTTCCCACCTGCTGCCCTCGGAGCACATTCCATTCTTAAGTGGCAGCTGAAAGAGGGACCTCAGTGGGCCAACACAGGATATTACGAATGCCCTCTCGCACCCTGTCCCCATTCAAACCTCAGCTTCCTGGGCAGGTGTGGCTTCAGGTGGCCCTTCCTACAGGTGGCCCCAAACTGCATTTCACTGCACTGCCCATGGCAGCCGGAGAACAGGACCAGCACCTACACTGATCCTCCAAAGTAGAAGGAAGAGAGCCTACTGACATGTCAATACTCAGGGCAACTAAACCCCAGCATCCCTCCCTCCCCGCCCCCAGGCTTTCTCACTAAAGAGGGGGCCTCAGCAGAAATGTCACGGAGGAAGGAACTCATCCAGTGTAGGACAGCAAAGAACAAAAAATTGATGGCAGCTTAGCTCCGAGATGAGGCTTCAGACTCTACACCCCTATTCCCTACATCACCCCTGGGGGAATCAGGTTCCCCTGCCCTCTTCCTGATAAATCCATGAGATCCCACCATGTCCATGTGTCTGATTCTTACGTTATTCATGGGGTGCAGAGTCACATCAATCTGGAAAGTACTTCTCTGTGCAGTTTAAGGACCCAAACCCCATGGGTCTTTCTTGGTGTGGGTGCTTATCTCAGCATCATGAAATCTGGGTGGTCATTTCTGAGTGGATTGCCCTTTCCCCACCCCCCCTACTACCAGGACCTCATGCCCAGAAATAAAGGGCAGGTTCTGAAGACTCCTGTTGCAATAAGCAACACTGAAGGCAGCTTTCTTTTCCAGCTCCAATACATTGTCAATACACGCCATTCAAGGAATTGATGATTCCAAGTCTTTACAGAAAGAAACGGCCATGCCCCTCCCCCACGGGAAGGAACCACCCACACTCACGGCTGCCTCCTCTGTTCTGGGAAGACCTGGGAAGGCACTTGCTCTCGTTTTTTCACCCACTTACTCATTCCTGCTCACAGGAAGGGGAGCAGCCCATCTCGGCCATTGATCCATGTGTTCCAGTGGGTGGTGGCGGTGTCACCATGCCCTCCTTCCACATCTTCTTAGAGCACCCGCAATTGGCAGCAGGTTCTCAGGACACTCATATCCTACATTCAGGAAGGGTGACCTCGCCTCCTCCTCCCATCTCTATTCAGTAAGTGCCTGGAGCACCGTCTAGGGGGCTCACCTTGGTCTCCCTGTGACAGCGTGGGTCTTATGAGCATGAAGTTCCCAAGGCCCAGATTCAGGTGGGAAGCCTCAATCTCAGCCAAGGTCCCTTGTCTGGGTTTTACCTGAAAATGGGGGTTCTGGGTTTCTCACTCAGGCAATGGAATTGATAGTTATTTTCTATGCAACCACAACTCTCCGTGTGCTTGTGTGTCATCCTGGAGGTGAGCAGCAGTGATCTTAATGTCTGCCACACCAGCAAGTATGGTCCTCATATCCCAGGGACCTGCTCCTCATGGCAGCTGGAACCCTAAAAAGCACTCAGACAAATGCTTTAACCAAGGTATATATAATTGGTAAGGCCCAGTACACAAGGAAAACAGACCTTCTGTTCAAAAAGCAGTGGGAAGTGTTACTAAAGAGACTAAAAATAAAGTTGTATCCTCTCTTCCACAGCCTCTGTCTTGACTTGCCAAGGTGTTTTTAATTTGCTATTTGATGTTGCTTTAGGTATAGAAAAATTAAATTTTTGAGCGTACTATAAAAGCATGCATCGCAAAAGCTACGTGCACATGGGGCCAAGAATCAGCGGCAGACATGCTATTGCATGTACCGCTGCTCACACGCACGTGTCATTGACCCCATAGACTTTCCGCCCTTAAAAGCACAAGTTCAAAGACAAAATAGTTGAGAATTTAATGACAACCAATGCACAGGTCGCAAGCCCATGAAGCCAGCCTAGTCTTCGTGAAGAGAAACTGGAGGAGCTGGAATAGTTATTGAGAAGCAGTGAGGGAAATAATGCTCAGATGGGTTTCCAACATAAGAGAGTCGGGGTAGACTTGAGCACACCTAGTTTCATTATCCTTGTTTAATGCTGGCGACACTGGTAAGTTGATTTGACTGAACTTCCTAGGAACCAAGATTCTCAGGGACCCTGCCAGCTCTGTGGCCTGTACCCACTCACCTCCCCCAGAAATCCTGGGAGCTTGGTCCCCACCACGGATGAGCCTCACTCACCTCGGTGCCTCTCTGAGGAAACACAGAATAAGAATGGATATTTTCTGCAGGGCACCTTTAGCTTTCACCCCAGCTCCATCCATCTTGTCCAAGAATGCTTGCTTGGACTGGCTTTAGGAGAAAACATTGAGATAAAGCGTAAAACTCTACTCACCTTTCCTTCCTGAGTTACCCTGGCTCAAGGGCTTGTCGGTGACTGAACCTTGGGTGAGAGGGGAAACAGAAACACAGACATTCAGAATGCATCCCGGTTGGTTCCTTTCATAGAGTTGGCAAAGCCTGATGTTATGAGCATATGGTTATGTGTATATATATCATATACACATCTAGGGACATTATATACACAGTTAGTACATACATACATGTTGAGTGGGGTTTGTTTAATGTCAGTGTCACTGATATCACAGCACTGTTGAGATGAACCATAATTTCTAGGTTCCCTGGCAAGAGTCGTAACCAGACTTCTCCCTTGTTGAACATTCCAATGACTGCCCCTCGCCTCCACTCCCCAGCTCCCCCACTCTCACCAGCTCCATGTTCTGAGCCATATCTATTCAGTAGGGCCAACCGAAAAGAAACCCTCTCTTACTCAAATGCAATGATTGACATCCCTTGCTGGTTTGGGCAGGAAATCGGCGATTTTCCATCTGCATTAAGTAGAAAATTGTTGGCCCAATTGTCCCGAATGGGCCAAAATAGTCTGAGGCATGGAAACAATTTTCTAGATGCAACAGGCTGTTCCTTAAGGAGAGGGTAGTGTGTGAGTTTGGCCAAACACTTTGCCATGCAGATGCTAGGATGCCATATGCACCCATCCTTTGGCCCTGACCGTGTGTCACCTGTCTTCTCTACAAAAAGCCAAACAGGCAGGGCACAGCCAGATCATCCACAGAAAGGCATCTGTGGAGGTCCCACACCCAAAGAAAAGAAAGAAGCCATATTTTCCCAGTCTATATCATACCCTTTTTCCAGGTACTGATTTTGTGAGAATTCAATTATCTTACCCTGCATGACTTGTTTTTAGTGCATTTGTTTGCTTTCAGTGGAACTTTCCAGGTCATCTGCAAGGAGGGCTCATTCCTGCCCCTTCCCACAACAAGCCCAATTAAGGTTTCCAGTTTCCATATAAACCAAAAATAAACTTTCCTTTTTGGCCTGCAAGTCTTTGTTTCCTAATGTAGATACTTACTGCTCTTCCCACTTACTTCTCCCTTTCTATAGCAGGGCCAGAGGAAAAAGGAATAAATTTTGTGGGGGGGAAAGGAGAATGTTAGGATAGCAGAACTGCTAGCCTGTGGGAATCTCCCATTGGTTTTAGGATAATGTTTCATACTTTGCTTGCACTTCAAAATTAAGATAAGTAAATATATAAAACTCATACACATAGCTATTGAGAAATATGAAGCAGCAGATGGTGGGATGGGTTTTTGTTTTTTGTTTTTTATTTGTTTTTAATGAAGGCTGAGCTGCATACTGAATTAAGGGAGAAATTCTCATCTTAATGGAACGTGAAAGTATGGGGCTTGTGTAAATCCATAGTCCACACCCCCTGAAGCTGACCTAAGAGCAAAATTTCCCTATGCTTATCAAGTTGAAAATAGAAAGGACTTAATTTTTGCCATGGACAGACCTAGAGGGTCACTATAAATCCGTGGTGCCCTAAATGGTCTACTCATCAGAACCACATGCGAAGCTTCATACACACATGGACTCCAGGCCTCACTGCAGACCTATTGGATGAGAATATATAGAAGGGGTCTCAACACCTGTTTGTTTTTTTTAATCCCCAAAACACCGCTGAGGGCAGCCAGATGTGAGGGCCACTCTTATGAGAGTTTTCCATCGCTCTACATTACATGGTTCAAGGTGGCACACCTATGATGCATAGGCTACTGCCAAGAACCAATTCCAACATGTCATAATTGCAAGAGTTTCATCAAAAGGTTGATGAAGCTTGGGGGGTGGGGGTGGGAAAGGGGACTCAACAAGGACTGAGCCACATATGTAGTTTATCTGTTGGAACAGCTAAAAAGCATCTCCCCCAAACCTGAATAGGATTGTTAACTGCCAGACAGCTCAGGGCATCTTAATCTGCATGTTATTGCCTCCTGTTGGCCAGACACCTGAACAGCTGTAGGCTAATCCCCAATCTGACAATGCTACTATAAACCCTACTCTTTGAAACCCTACCCTTTGAAGTGTATTATCTCCACTTTGCTTTAGGACAATTCGTGTTAATAAAAAGCACTGGGTCCTGAGTCAAGGGGTAGTCTTTAGCTCCTTTAGCTGAAGCTCCTCTGCCTTTCAAAGGCTCCAATGCCTTTCAAAACTATCTTTCGTCTTTGGACTCCTTATTGAATCTACACATCAGCCTTTCTCCAGATTGCTGCACCACTTTGTAATACTGGGATGAGAATTCTGGCAGGTCACCACTCTCCTTCTGTACTCATGACAAACATCACTAATTGATGATCACAGTCTTTGATATTGCATTCCCATGCAATCTTGAAATCCATCTCAATCAAGTGCTCCCAGGACCATTATCATTCAGAGCATTCAACCTAAAAATGTATATGCCGTGCTCTAGGGATTACTGCCAATATTTGGGGAAAAGAGCATTGAGCCAGAAACCTACACTTACAATAACAAATATATGCATACAGGCATATACTGACTCTGTCACCCAGCTGACTGAGAGCAAGTGCATGCCCGAGTGGGATGCTCCCTCACCTGGAGATGGCTAATAACCACCACCAATTTTTCAAATATTCCCCTACAGGACACAGGGGATAGCCAAGAGGTCTCTCTCCAGCCCTTTTCTTTCCTCCCACCCCTCCCTACGGTACCTGAACATACAGGAGTTTTATTCTGCACAGAAGAACCACTGATGGGCTTCCCATCTGGGGTGACACACCAGCAGTACCCGGTGTAAGTGTGGCACTGCACCTGTATGGAAAAGTCAAAGGGGGAAGAATTGTAAGCCTTGGGGCATAATATCAACAGTCATCTCTCACCCCTTCAAAAGGATCCCCAGTATAGTGAGCGAGCTCCTTACACTTCTCACCCCAGCATCTGGTCCCAGAGGCTCTTGTAGGTGGGCTCGTCAGCCAACACCATTATGTTTTCTGCATGACTCCCATGCACAGCAACAGAAGCTTATCTACTTCTTTCTTATGACTTCTAACATTATCTAGATAGATCCAATGTGTGTTTCCTGTGATGGTTCTCACTAATACCCGCACATTTCCCTCCCACCCCACCCCAAGTACGGGTTAAATGTCCCCCTGGTAGGTTGATGTGACCCTTGTTTAACGAGCAGAGGCAGTGGGGAGGGAAATGTCTTGTCTTTCTTGTCTTTCCAGCTTTTCTCATCATCCCTTCATATAATCAGCTGTCTGCTGATTAGGTGGCTCTTCTGAGACAAGGGCACATATGATGGGGTTAAGGCAAGAGCAAGGTCACTTGTGTCTGCAGCTTCTAGCTGCCCCTCCGCACCAGGGCTCAAGCCTTTACCCTGCCTGAAAATATAATAGTACATGAAAATGAGGCTTTCTTCATTTGGGGTAACTCTTCTTTCTCTGCCGATAGCTGTCACTCTATCCCCCTCCTCCCACCCACCATCCTCTTCCTGTCTGCTTTCTACACAACTTCCTAAACACAAATCAGGGCATCACTCCCCTGCTTAAAACCCCCAGGCGACTTGCTAGACTCAGGATGGAGATTAAGTTCGTGATCGTGTAGGACCTTAAGCAAATTTGCGTGGCACTCGAGATCCTCCTGATCTGCCTCCTTCCTATTCCCACAGCCTCATTTTACACCCATGTCTCCACACACACTCTCCATTCCTGCCACAACAAACCCATTGAAGCTTGCAAGCACTTCCAAGTTTCTCATGATTTTGAACGTTGTCTGCTCCAATTCAATCTTTCCAGAATACCATTCCATAACCCATGCCCAGTTCACTCCTAATCCCTTCAGATTCTCACCTCCTTTGTGACATACCTTCTCTGCAAAGAGGTCCAGCCTCCCCCCCCCCTCCCCGCTTCTCCTCCCTCCATCCTCTGATCCTCCACACGCCTTGGTTTTCCAAATTTTGTGCCCTTATCACAATGAACTCTAACTATTGCTCTATCTAGTCCATTTCCTCCTTTTCCTGTGACCTCCCAAAGGCAAGGGACTGCAAAAGGTTATTTTTATGTTCTAAGCATCTAACATAATGCCTGGCATTTACTGTAGGCATTTGATGAATTGAACAAATGCGTGAATTATTATATTTACTTAGTCTTGGTCTCCATCAATTCTAAAAATGTAACATCAATTTAAACAGCCCCACCGCATCAAATGTAGACCTCATTCACAGGATGTGCCAATTTGCACAGATAGTAAAGTATTAAAAAAAAAAAAGTGTGCTTCCTGGGATCAAGGACATGCTGAAATTGAGGGTAGACAGTAATAGCACACAAGTGCTGAGGTCTATGAAGGGCACAGAGGTAAAGGAGATCCGATGGCCGGCATCGGTAAGGCAGGAAAGTCAACAGAAACGCCTCTGCTTTTGTGTGGATCCCAAACACTGTAGTTTTCCCCAAGGCTGGTCATTTCCCTAAGGACCCACCCCCAGAAATCAGGACAAGAACAAGATGGAGGGCATCCTGTTCCTGCCAACATGATTCTGTGTTTCAATGAGGTATTTACCTCTCCTGTCCATGCAAGGAAACAATACGAGCCAAGGCCTTCACCCAGGGCCATAGTCCACTCCCACCTCATCTCCTGGAGCCAATCCCATGCCCATGGCTGCTGCCCAGATGCTCTCTCAGGATCCACCTCTTGGGTTGGGTCAGTGCTACCTTCTGAGGAGGCGTAATGGTGGAATGGAAAGAAACCCAGACAGACCCAAGTGGGAAGCCTGGTCCAGGCAGTTGCAAACTTAGCTCTTCAGTCCCATCTATAAAATGGGGGTGACAACGCTAAACCTGGAAGGCTCTGAAGAGTAGAGCAAACAGTGTGAGCCCAGTGCCTGGCATGGCTGATGGCTGAGGCAGGGTGGCTGTGGCAATGATTGCTCTCAGCTGCGTCAGGAACACCTGGCAAGCCGGCCTCCTCCTACGCCAGAGCTCCCGAAGCTTGGGTGGGAAACATGGTGGAAACTTGGATTTTACCCCTTCAGATTCTGTCAGCCCCGCCGGGGATAGTTTCTAGAGACGATTCCTCGTCACTGACAATTTTAATAGGGCCTGGCTGGCTGCATTCTCCTCCTTGGTCAATAATCACCTCAAGGGAAGCCTGTCCCTGGGGCTAGACAGCCACACTGACTCACTCCCGGGCCCCTTGGCTCTCATGGTCAAGGCTGCCTCCCTCTCCTTGAGGACAGTACTGTCCAAGGTCAGCACCCAAAGCTGTGCCTTTGGCCCAGAGCTGCCTGCTATACTGAGCACTATGGTCCAGCCGCAGAGAACCGCTGGGTGGAAGCCCCCTCCTCCTGGAATGTGGCGTCCCACCCAAGGCTAGTGGGCTCGGAACTAAATGGGTAAGAGCTTAAGCCCAAAGCTTTATTTCGAGGGATATAATCTGAGCTCTGGGCTCAGCGGGTCCCAAGAGCCACATGCTCACTGACTATGCCCATTGTCTCTCTAAAGACACATGGACACTGTCTCCCAGCCCCCAGCCAGGCCATAGGTCCAAACACAGCCCCTTTCTCTTTAGGACCCTCAGCATTTCCCTTGGACCACGCTCCAAGGAATAGACTCCAAACCACGAAATCCTCAGGGTGGGAGCTACTTCAAGTCCTAGAAAACTGAAACCAAATGAGAAGTTGTTGCCTCTGAGGCCAGGAGCACATAGAAATGGGCTCATCTGCCCCGGGTATGCTGCAGGGCAGGGACAGTGGACAAGGCCAGGGCAGGGCCCTTTGCTGAAAGAGCCCCAAGTGAATTAACCCATGATTGTCAATCAAGAGGGTGTTTGTAAGTTGTCTTGGGGAGTCTGCAAGACGTCATCTTGAGGAAAAGATGTTACATGAAGACAGGAGGCAGTGGTCATAGAGTCAGACTGCAGCCCACCTTCTTTAACACATCAGCTCCCACTGAACCACTACACCTTCCAACCCTCTGCGGCCTCGAAAAGGTTCTTGGTGAAAGCCAGCCTCAGACTGTCTGAGGCTATTTTAAAAGGGGAGCTCATAATGCCTACCTCATGCCATTGCTGACAGAATTAAATTAGATAATGAAAATAAAGCACTTAGCTCATACGGTGAAGTACCCAGTCAGACTACTACACTATTTATCATCACTGTGTTCTTTTTCAGCAAACTATCTTTTTTCTTTTTTCTTTTTTTTTTAAGAGGGGAAGAGAGAGAGAAACATCAATAATGAGAGAGAATCATTGATTGGCTGCCTCTTACATACCCCATACTGGGGACTGAGCCCACAACCCAGGCATGTGCCCTAACAGGGAATCGAATTGCAACCTTCTGGTTCATAGGTCAGTGCTCAATCACTGAGCCATGCCAGCCGGGCATCAGCAAACTATCTATACACTCAAAAAGGGCACAAATGAATTCTCTGGTGGGAACCAAAAACACTCTATCTGACCAGGCACACGGAGGGGGCAGTCTGGAATCAGCAAAAAGTTTGAAGAAGTGTTGATGGAGTAAGGGAAGTTTGTTTTCGTATAGCAACAGTTTTGTTACACTCAGAGGAGAGAAGCGAGGCTTCTTGCACAAAAATTCAGGATATCAAGTCTATAGAATTGATGGTTTATACATACATCAATACCTAAGTTCTACCTAGCTTAGCCTCTTTCTTTATAAACTTATTTATTCTTTTGAATTCATAAATTATTTATTCTTCATTCTACCTCCCCCTCTCCCTCAAATTAATCAACTCACAGATCAATCTGTGGCAAAAGCATCGCCCAAGAGGAATTGACAACGTAATTAATTAATTGGCCATTTCTAGTATCCCACTGTGCAGTCCTCAAAACTCAGACTTGTTCTGGCCCCAAAGATGCAGGTACAAACCATGGAATTTGCTCCCACCCCATTCTGGAGCATCCCAGGAAGGCTGAAATGTCAATTGATGAGTCCTTCCATAAGAGTGTTTGTACATCAGCCTACGGGAAGTTACTGTCTGCTTAACTTTGTTGTTGAATGTAACTGGTATTCCTAAAAGTACTTTAAAAGTGTGTTCTACCCAGCGGGTGTGGTTTAGCGAACCAAAAGGTCACGGATTTGATCCCTGGTCAGAATATATGCCCAGGTGGGGGGCTCAATCCCCAGTATGGGTTGTGCAGGAGGCAGCCAATCCATGATTCTCTCATTGTTGAAGTTTCTATCTCTCTCTCCCTTTCCCTTCCTTTTTCTCTAAATTCAATAAAAATATTAAAACTAAACAAAACAACAATAAAAAAAAAAAAACAGTGTGTTCTTAGATAAGTAAATTTCATCTCTGACTCATATACTTAAAGATTTTTGGTTTGGCCCTGACTGGGTGCTCAGTTGGTTAGTGTCATTCCAATATACTAAGGCTGCAGGTTCAATTAACCAGTAAATGCATAAGTGAAAAGGCATCTCTCTTTCTCTCTCTCTCTCTAATTAAAAAAAAAAAAAAGAAAGAAAGAAAGAAAGATTTTGGCTTGACGTCCTTTATATAAACAGCCCAATGGTATATTGCAAGTCAACCTCTATCTAAATTATGACAAAATTTGAAATTATTTTAAGCCTGTTAATCTTCAACATTAGCCCAACTCCTGGACACTAGAAGAATGTGAGAGGCTGGCTCTCCCAACAAATGCAGTGGAGTGAGTGATGAGTAGAAAAGATCTGCTCACAGGGGCGAATGGAGAAAAGCACCGAGGAGGACTGGGGGGACAGTGATAACCACAGGTGCCAGGCCCCACATGGAGATCGCCACCTTCTACTTCCCAGCGGTTTCCCACCACCACCCATGATCTATGCGCTATCTCGTTCGGGCCTCGGTCACTCTGTGTGCACGTCTTTCATAGGAGAGGCACAGGGAGTGGAAGATGCTTGTTCAAACGTCACAGCTAGTTCATAGCAGCATTTGAATCCCAATCTCCAGCCTCTCATAAAACATGAGAATGGACAGAGCTGGAGAAAACGTTAGCATTCACCTGTCTGACCCAAACATTTTTCCAAACAAGGAAACCAGAGACAGAGAGGTAGCCTGCTGGCCGGCACCTCGTTGTGGCAGGTGTGCTGGTGTCAGAGGGAACTGTGTCTCAATTCTCCAGCAAATGGAGCTTTTCAGAAGGGAGGAGGAAGAGATGGGATAACTGGTCAGGAAGCAGCTGAAAGAGAGTCTTTTGCTCCAGTTCGAGTGAGAATTTCCTGGAGTAATTTGGGGAGTGCATGGGGCCTCCGCTGTGTGCAATGGCTGGCCTGCTTTCCTTGGTTATTCCTGGGGTGCTTCTCTGCCGGGGTCGGACCTCACATCTCACAGTTCCTCTCTGTTGCTGGACTTTTGCTTCCCCTTGTGTGAAGGGTCCCCTGCTTCCTTAGACCAGTCTCTCCTGCATGTGCTCACTTTTCTCCTCTGCTCCGGACACCCTCACACGGCCACTTGGGTAAGTGCTGAATGCAGTTGGTGTCCTGAGGGTGTGGCTAGGAATTGTTGAGGATGTGGAGCTTCTCCAGCCAAATAACTCTGGAAATATTGGGTCAAATAAAATGAAAAGAGGTCTCGACTTCAGACTGTCTCAGAGCCTTATATCCATGACTTAGCTCTCAGAGGACGAGATCGCTTGCAGCAATGCCTAACCTTATTTCACTGTGGGGCACATTTCATGGTTCTAGTTGTTCTCTGAAATTTGCTTTATAAATTTATTTTTAAAAAAGGCAATACAATGAAGGGCAGGGCCTCGCCGTGTTTCTTTGCTTCTCCCAGCCCTACTTTTTTACAGTCCAGGTAGCAGGCTCTCTTGAAATAATTTCCCCCGATTTCCTAAGGCTCTGTTATCTGTGAAGAAATCCAACTTGAACTGCCCTAGACCTTCACTGACTGGGGTCCTCCCCCCCCAGGTCCTCCGCGCGCCGCACCCCCCCCCCCCGCCCAGGCACAGCGCCTCCTTGCCTGGTGCTTTTGTTCCCTCTGCTCTGTTTCTTTGTGCCTCTTTTGTAAAACAGAAAATGTGAACCATATGTAAAGAGACAGGCTCCGTTCAACATCCTCCTTAGTAGCAACTACCGAACTTGTGATGAAACGTCAACTGTCATGTACCTGAACATTTCTAAATCAAATAAAAATGTTAAAACACACACTCCAGTGGGAACGAGTTAAACAAAAAGCAGAAGGCATGCGGATATTTGTCTCTTTGGTGGTGAGAGGATGAGGCGGCCTTTTTATTTTTAATCTGCCAGTTGCTCCAAGTCAGGAAGCAGATTCTCCGGATTGCACGAATGCACAGTGCAGGCTAAGGATCTTGCTGGGTGGGCCCCACTGACCGCATTGCTTCTGAGCAGCCCCATTTTCATTCTGTCGGCATTGCCTACGGAACCTCTGAGAAACTGTGTGCTCCGGGGTGTCCTGGCCCTGGCTGGAAGACCGAGTCTCCAGGCCAGCCGAGGATGCTACTTGTACCCCAGAACACCTTTCTCCACCAGAGGCTGCAGGAGAGCATTGCTTATTGCCTGGAGAGCTTATAAAAACAGATGGCTGGGCCCCACTCACAGAGTTTCTGGGTTCATTCATTCTGGGGTCAGCCAGGGAAGCTCCATTCTAACAAGCTCCCAGGTGATGCCATGGCCGCTGGTCTGGGGACCACCCTTCAAGAATCACTGTTTTAAAGGAAACTTCTTGTGCCACATGATCTTTCTGGCAATGATCATAGAAATGCTGAAGAAGCAAGCACGAAGTTTTCTAGGTGGGAATGTGTGAACAGGGAGCCTGTGGCCGTCCTTCCTTCCCAAGTTCTTCTATTCCGGTTGTTTTGATGGCACATGGTTTTTTCATTCTTGGACCTGGTGATTGCAGCATTGCGTTTTCTGGGAGATTTCACCGTGGAGGAGAGCCTGGAGCGGTGAGAAGGTGCGGGGCAGAGGAAGGGATGGGGGATCCTTCTGGTCTGCCGAGCATGAGCATGTTTTTTTTCCTCAGTTTGGAAAATGTTATCCAGCAATGACCTCCTCATCTTCGGTCAGGTTTGGCTCAGAAGCAACAAGATGCAGAAAGAAAAATATAGCTTTGGAGCCCAAAGAACCAATCTTATCTACAAGCTGTGTGACTTTGATAAAGGCATATAACCTCTCTGAGCCTATCTATGAAGTAAGGCTAATGGCGCCCATTTTCAGAGTCGTTGAGAAGACAAAATGAGACAAGCTATACGGGGGGAAAGGAAGGGGGTTTAAAAGCAGGTTTGGAGTTGTTCGTATGGAATATAATAATTAATACATAACACAAGATTAAATCATTTTGCTACTCACAACTATAAACCTGCTTTTGCCCACACTGCATAGAGCATCTAAAATAGTGGCAGGTCTAGAGTCTACTCTCAGCATGCCCCGAGTCCACCCTTTCCCCTTCCTTTGTGCAGGGAGGGTTGGAGGCCGAAGCTTCAAAGCACAGCTGTTCTCCTGGGTTGCAGATACTGTCCCTTGCTCTCTGCCAGGTCTAGAGAGGGCAGCCTGCAAAGGAATGAGGGATTTTCCTCATCCTCCAGAATTTAATGGAGGAGATGCAGGAAGGAAGATAACCCTTCCATTTCAAAACCTCCTAAATAAGGGATTCTCTGTGGATTGTGTTTTTTATGAGATGATGGTGTAATGGGGCTGCCAACACCGTGTTAGTTAAAAGCGGTGTGTGTAGAATGAGGCAGTCTATTCTTCCCCAGGCTGATTATGACCACATCCAAAATCCTGTGTCCAGCTTGGGGAAGGACACTCTATTATTGAGTGGTGTGGCAATGGCCCTAAGTGTGGGTATTCATGGTTCTGCCTGGAAGGTCCCTGGGTAAGTACTTGCTGTGGGCCTACTATGTACCTACCCACCTGGTTGAACATTCGCTATTGTCTCATAAAATCCTAAAAAGTGTGCGAGGAGCCTTTAATTTGAGCTCCTTCCCAATGCAGTGGCCCTCCCTTCCCGCCCCCATGGCACCCCTGCTCAACGGCCTTCAGTCCCTGCTCACCCATTTCCCAGTTAAGTTCTCTTTGGTTCAGGCCTTCCATCTGTGAATTGCTCTACTTGTAAAAAGTTCTTCTCTATTTGAGTCAGAATCTGAGTCATTATGTAATACTATGGGCCCAGTGCACAAAATTCATGCAAGGGGCTCGGCCCTCACAGCCCCAGCTGCCTCGGCCCTCGCAGCCCCGGCTTTGTCTGGAAGATCATACGGACAGTCATTCTGCTGTTTGGTCTAATTGCATATTAACTCTTTATTATATAGGATTTTACTCAGTGAGACTATTCAGTAAATGGCTATTGTCATCCACAGACAAATATCTGAAGAAAGTGCTCATTTATCCTTTTGGTCTCCAAACAAACCATCTCTGGCTCCTTTGAATATTCCTCATGGGAATAATTTTCCAACCTGAGTCACCCGCTAGCTATGTTATAGCCAATATCACTTTAAAAGATGCAATGCCCACCCGGCTGGTGTGGCTCAGTGGTTGAGCATTGACCTATGAACCAGGAAGTCACTCTTTGACTCCAGGTCAGGGTACATGCCTGGGTTGCAAGCTAGACCCCCAGTAGGGGGCATACAGGAGGCAGCCGACTGATGATTCTCTCATCATTGATGTTTCTCTCTCTTTCTCCCTTCCTGTCTTTGAAAGCAATAAAAGAAAAACATACAAAAAAAAATTTTTAAGATGCAATGTCCTTTAGAGAGGCATAGAGAGTAGTGATTAGGACTAAGAACTCTGCGGCAGGCCCTTGGGTTTGAATCCTAACTTTACTACTTGTAAGCTGGGTGACCCAGGGCTTGCTGGGGTCCCATTTTCTCATCTATAAAATGGGGATATAATAGTGTCATAGCTCAAAGAGAGGACCAAATACTGCCTAGGTCATAGTGAGGACTGAAGAAGTTAATATGTGTCAGGCACTTCTAAAACAGCCTGGCATGTGCTATATAAATAAGTGTTATTGTTGTTGTTGTCTAAAAAAAATAATAATAGTAAACCGCAGAGACAGTAACTGAAGCCCCCATCACTGAGCCTCCCCATTCCCATAGGCAGAAGGAAGGCCAGAGAAGCAGGCCTCCATCCTTCCCTCCTTCCCAAGGACACCCCCTTGCAGAGGAGCAGCTGCCATACCATCTAGAGCTTGCTTCTTTCATTTCCACAACAGACAAGCTAAGGGGACAGACTCACCCAGGGATGTGTCCCGCTGGGAGCACCCAGCCTCTGTGTGCGTCCTCCAAAGCAAAGGAGGCAGCCAACCTGGGAAAGGATGCTCGGTGGCCATTCAGCTGGAGAAGAGCCATGGAAGAGAGTAGGACTGAGCCGTGGTAGGCAACTCCCGACAGAACACAGTGGAGACCATGTCCTGAGCACACAGCACGCTGTACCCACCCTCATCTCACTGCACATGTCCGCACCTGCTGGGTGACCCAGGGGTACCAGCGCTCTCGCGGAAAAGAAGACATATGCAAGAGGTTAGATAACTCACTTGCTAGAGAAGTCCTTTCTGCATTGGATGAATCAGGCCCTGCCCCATCACCAATGACATTTAAAGTTGGCTTTCATAGCAACATAACTTAGATCGTATATTCACTGCAAATTACTCGTCACCTAGACCACCCACAGGAAGGCAAGAAGTAGAGCCCCTTGAGCAGCCAGCTGCTGGCTCTTGTTCAAGCTTCTCCATCTTTTCATACCTCGATGTGCTAAGAACCTTAATGGCCACAGAGCTATGTCAGTGGAGGGAGAGGAGCAAGCGGGAGCCCAAGGCCTGACTCACGCAGGCAGCAATGCATCTCCTCAGGCATCAAGGCTTACTGTAACCCACGGTTTCTAATTTGAAAAAGAAATCCCTTCCCTACTATAGGTTCCAAGAAGAAATATCAGTTTGCCAAAGATAGAGCTCTCTAGTGATTCTAGAGAGTTTCTAACCCCCTCATTTGCACCTTTCTCTACTCTTCCCCACCTCCCATTTCCTTCCCTTGCAAATACCAAACCAAGGACATGGATACTTGTCACAGTGCCTAAAACCACAGCACTGGCTTCAGGCCACTGAGCCCCCATCGCCTCACTCTCATGGCGATGGCAGCTGGCATTAACCACACACATGGGTGCAGAACAACACTCACCCCACTGGCCATTTAAAAAGAAAATGGCCCTAGCTGGTTTAGAGCATCAGCCTGTGGACTCAACCGTCCCAGGTTCGATTCTGGTCATGGGCACATGTCCGGGTTGCAGGCTTGATACCCAGTAGGGGATGTACAGGAGGCAACTGGTCATCCATTGATGTTTCTATCTCTCTCTCCTTCTCTGAAATCAATTTTAAAAAATTAAGTGTTTAAAAAGGAAGTGAAAGATTCAGAACTTACTACAAAGCCGTAGTAATAAAAACAGTGTGGCACTGACATAAGGAGAGACATGTCGATGAATGGATAGAATTGAAAGTTCAGAAAGAAACCCTCACATGTATGGTCAATGGTTTTTCAACAAGGAAGCCATGACAGTTTAAGGAGGGAAGGAACGATCTTTTCAACAAGTAGTACTGGGATTGCTGGATATATACATATATATACAAAACCTCACACTGTGTACAAAAGTGAACTCAAAATATTGATCAACCTAAATATAAAAGTGAAAACCATAAAACTCACCTTGGATTAGGGAATTTTTTTTTACCTTTTTTTTTATTAAATTATTATCTGTGTACATATTTTAACTCCCCCCGTCCCATACATACCCTCCTTCCCCAGAGTTTTGTGTCCATTGGTTGTACTTATATGCATGTATACGAGTCCTTCGGTTGATCTATTATCTCCCCCAGATCTCCCTACCCTCCCTGCTGTAATTTGACAGTCTACTTGTTGCTTTACTGTCTCTATATCTATCTTTTGGTTCGTAATGTTCTTTATTATCCAAAAATGAGTGAGGTCATGTGGTGTTTCTCTTTCATTGATTGGCTTATTTCACTCAGCATGATGTTCTCCAATTCCATCCAGGTTGCTGCAAATGATGAGAATTCCTTCTTTTTTATGGCAGCATAGTATTCCATTGTGTAGATGTACCATAGTTTTTTGATCCAATCATCTGCTGATGGGCACCTAGGCTGTTTCCAAATTCTAGCTATTGTAGATTGTGCTGCTATGAACATAGAGTGCATATATCCTTTCTGATTAGGGAATTTTTTAAGATATGACACCAAGAGCACAAGCAATGTTTTTTTAAAAGTAGATAAATTGGGCTTCATTAAAATTAAACTTTTATGCATTAAAAGACATTATCAAGAAAATGAAAAGTTAACTCAATGATGGGGGAAAATATTTGTAAACCATATGTCTGATAGGATTCTTGCATCTAGAATATAAAAAGAACTCTTACAACTCAATAAAGATAAATAACTGAATTTTTTAAATGAGAAAAAGATATAAATAGAAACTTCTCCAAAAAAAAATATTCAAAAGACCAAAAAGCACATGAAAAGATGCTCAATATCAATAGTCTCTAGGGAAATGCAAAGTAAAAACACAATGAGATACCATTTCAGCCTGGCCAGTATGGCTCAGTGGTTGATCATCAACCTATGAACAAGAAGGTCATGGTTCAATTCCTGGTCAGGGCACCTGCCCAGGTTGCAGGCTCAATCCCCAGTAGGGGGTGTGCATGAGGCAGCCGATCAATGATTCTCTCTCATTTATGTTCCTGTATCTCTCTCCCTTTCCCTTCCTCTCAGAAATCAATAAAAATATTTTTTTAAGAGAGAGATACCATTTTACAGCTAACAGGATGGCTATAATAAAGAAAACAGAAAATTAAAAATGTTTGCAAAGATGTAAAGTACTTGGAACCCTTATACATTGTATGGGTCAGAGTTTGCCAGTGTCTGTATGGCTCAACCATTTTAGTTGAGCAGTCTGAAATCTAAACAGGAAGAAAATTAACATTTGTCAAATAGCAATTATGAGCTATTGTAAATAGAGGGCATTTTCGTGTAAGTTATCACATGCAATATCTAGTTGTTTGAAACAAGAGCAATTCGCCGAGACCGGTTTAGCTCAATGGATGGAGCATCGGCTTGGGGACTGAAGGGACCCTGGTTCGATTCCGGTCAAGGGCATGTACCTTGGTTGCAGGCATATCCCCAGTAGGGGGTGTGCAAGAGGCAACTGATCGATGACTCTCTCTCTCATCGATGTTTCTAACTCTCTATCTCTCTCCCTTCCTCTCTGTACAAAATCAATAAAATATATTTAAAAAAAAAAAAAAAAAGAAAGAAAGAAAGAAAGAAACAAGAGCAATTCAATGGGAAAAAAAAAAAAAAAAAAAAAAAAAAAAACCCTGAAAAGCAAATAGTAAGATGCCCTGGGCATGGTGGATATTCACATTGTAAAAAAAAAATAAACAAACAAAAAACTAATATTTTTATTGAGCACTTAACCAAAAAGAAAAAAGAAAAGCAACAACTTGCCCACCAACAGTGGGTCTATTGACCATTATGTCATTGATACGTAAAGGATAGGACTGGATTTTTAACAGTGTGACTACTTTTTTTAATAAAAGTTGGCATTGTACGTGCCACAGAAGGCTGAGGGAGCCTCGTGCAGGGTCCTGCTCAGGAAAATATATAGGACTGGCTTTGTTCAGGGGCAGCCATGGGCTGGGGAAGCTCAGAACACTCCAGCTTATGGATGCACCCAGGGTCTTTATATATATATATATATATATATATATATATATATATATATATATATATATATATATATATATATAATTGATTTTTTACAGAGAAGAAGGGAGAGGGATAGAGAGTTAGAAACATCAATGAGAAAGAAAAATCCATCAGCTGCCTCTTGCACATCCCC
Organism: Pipistrellus hanaki; assembly: GCF_964339955.1. Taxonomy (NCBI): domain Eukaryota; kingdom Metazoa; phylum Chordata; class Mammalia; order Chiroptera; family Vespertilionidae; genus Pipistrellus; species Pipistrellus hanaki. The sequence continues at coordinate 24,802,826 of NC_140503.1, forward strand.
TACTGGGGATGTGCCCGCAACCAAGGTACATGCCGTTGACTGGATATTCACATTGGGACCTTTCAGTCCACAAGCCGACGCTCTATCCACTGAACCTAACCGGTTTCAGCTGCAACCAGGGTCTTAGTACTGGAGCCTTCTGAGCCTCTGGACTCTTTGGCGCATCAAAAACAGGACAAATCCTTTTCACCCTGTGAAGATGCCCCACAGTCCCGCCTGTCTATGTTTAATCAGCTGAGGCCAACAGAAGCTCACAGTCCAGGCAAATCTCCGATACCTCCCGTGCCTGCTGGGGATCTGGAAGAGGGAGGCCCAGATGGGAAACCCAGGTGTTTCCAGGGCAAGCTAGTCACACAACTCAGGCTGTAGGGGTGACTTCAGGAAGCACAGTTCTACTCTGTGGGGTTGGGTAGGGGAGGAGGCGGGCAGGGGTGGGGGGCGGGGAAGAGGAGTTAAAAAAGAATATCAAGGCCTGTTTCATAACTCAAGCCCAGGCTCTTAGGAAATAGGCTGTAATTCCCTAGGTTTTGGCAAATACAACAGTAAGAGCTATAGAATGCTGACAAGGGGAGCCCACTGTCTTTGCCAAAAAGCCACAACACATTTTCTTTGGGCTTCCAACTTCAGAATACAGCCTTATGAAGAAGAAAGTACAGCTTCCCAGACCCCTATATACAAAAAAAAAAAAAAAAAAAAAAAAAGACTTCAGAAAATAAAAGAGTACGTATATGTGTGCATGGGTGGAGGAACAGTGATTAGAACAAGTAAAAATGAGGAGAGCATTAGTGCCAGACAGATCTGTGTCAAGAAAGGCTGTTCCTGGGGCATGGAGCCCACTGATAGGAAACCTAACACATTTTTTTTCATATAGAGGCAACATTATGAATGGAGTTTTATATTCTATAGTATTATTAGAGCTACAATCCATCTACACAAAAATTTAAAATGGCTTGGGAATGTATTTGATAACAACCACTGCTCAACACCATGGAAGGCAGTTTGGTAGCATGCATCAAATGCCTGAAAAAGTGCATGCCCTTTTGACCCAATAGTCACCTTCCAAAAACTTAATCCCCAAATTTCCAGGACTCATGGTACATTCATACAATGAAATACAAGGCAGCCATTTTAAAAACAAGGTAGCGTTACATGTAACTAACCTGGAAATAAGTCTACAATATAATTAGTTTAAGGAAGTGTTATATACAATATATGATATTATACCATTTCTTTCCTAAATAATAAGTACTCACAAAGAAAATAGATCTAGAGGGTTATAGACTTCATTGTCCCTATTTCGGGAAGATGAAATTGCTGGCTTTTCCTTCCAGCCTTATGTGTTTCTATATTGTCAGAATTTTTTTTTTTTACAAAGTATGTGTAACTTTTCTATTTAGAAAAAAATAAAAAAAGTTCTCTCTTTTATTAATTGAGTCCCTAACATACTTACAGATACACATATATAGAATAACACTTTGCAACACACCATTTTACTAGCCAAATAGTGTGTGGCTATGTCATAACGTGTTTTGTTTAAGCAATTCTCTATTATTGGATATTTAGTATTTTTGTTTTTTCAGTCCTCACCTGAGGATATTTTTCCATTGATTTTTAGCGAGAGTGGAAGAGAGAGAAAAAGACAGAGAGAAATATCGATGTGAGAGAAACACATCGATTGGCTGCTGCCTGCACGAGCCCTGACCAGGGCCCGGCCCGGGGAAGAGCCTGCAACCGAGGTATGTGCCCTTGACCTTTCAATCCTCAGGCTGACACTCTATCCACTGAGCCAAACTGGCTAGGGCTATTATTGGATATTTAGGTTGTTTCTAAATTTTTGCTACTGCAAGCAAAACTTAGATGGAAATCCTTGTGGCTAAATATTTGCACTTATTTTTAATTATTTTCTCAGAATAAATTCCTAGAAGTAGAATTCCAGGTTCAAGATATGGGCACAATGAAAAACTTTCACCCATCCTGCAAAGTTATGTCATAAAAAGTCAGTGCCAATTTACTCCCTTACCTGCGATGTGGGGGTCACCTTCTCCCTTCACTCAAGCTATTTCCAATTTTTACCAATTTGGCAAGCAAAGCGACACATCATTATTTTTATTTGTATATTTCTTTCATTACTAAGGAAAGTGACATCATTCACTTTCCCTTATTGGCCATCTGTTATTGTGTAACCTGTTTGTTAATATCTCTGGCCCATTTTTCTACTAGAATTTTTTTCTTTCTGGTTTGTGAGAATTCTTTATATAATATTAGTCTTTTGTCACTAAGGCTAATAATATATATCATTTGCCTTTTAGTTTTGTTTCAGGTGTAATTTTTATGTTCAAAATTTTTAATTTGTATATATTTTCTTAACATTAAAGTATGTACTTTCAGGATTCTAATTGCTGACTTGTAAATTACTGAGTATTTGAAATATAACCAGTTGTACATGTATGATCCCATACACTGGCTACTTTATCATATGTCTTCATCTCTCTTCTGCATGTGAGATCTGTGAAGGCACAGGTCACGACATTTCTTGAATCCCCCATAGCAACCAGCGCATAGCTCAGAACATAGCAAAGCTCAAATTGTCTGAAATTAAAAAAATATTGTCTGGGATTTGCTTTGAAGCAATCTAATTTGGGGTGGAAGGCAAAAATGGGATAAGATGAAACAGAGCCAGCCACATGTCAATCATTGTTGAAGCTGGGTGATGGATACATGGAATTCATTATACTATTATTTCTATTTTTTTATATATATTTGAAATTTTCCATAATCAAAAGGATTTTTTAAAATGTTTGCTTGACTAGTCGGTCAACAGCATCAGAGAGGGGACTTCTAGAACAACAATAGGATATAAATTTCATTTATAACAAGGGACCCTTCTATAGCATAAAAAAGTTAAGATCACAGGCCTTGAAACTAGGCGGGCTGGGTACAAGTCCTTTCTAGGTTAGTGACTTTGAACCAGTTATTCAACCCCTCTGATGCTCATATTTCTGTTATAAATAGGGTATTAATAACTACCTCAAAAGGTCCTAATAAAGAATTATGAGTATAAAACTCACTGCCTAGCACCAAGTAGTACTCAATAAAGAGTTGCCATTGTTATTATCCCGTGATGCACAAGCTTGACATGCTCCAGCCACTTCCTGGTGGCTGTGATCCGATACATTTCTACTACAGCTCTGGTTTCTGTGAATCAGCTCGGGCATTGGGCAACTGCTTGGCAGAGAACTTGGTAGAACAGATGTCAGGAGCCGCGTTCCTGATACCCAGAAGAGAAAATAGATAAGGCCACCACAGAGGACAAAGACCACAGACCCCCGACCTTACTCAGCAGGTCACCAAAGAGCAGTAACTCCATGTTCCAATGATGCAATCAAGAACAAGGGTGATGTTGCCTGGCCAGTGTTGCTCAGTGGTTGATCGTTGACCCATGCATCAAGAGGTCATCAGTTCAATTCCTACTCAGGGCAAATATACTGGTTGCAGACTTGATCCCGATCACCCTGGCTTGGCTTTAATGGGGTTCAACAGGAGTCAGCTGATTGATGTTTCTCACTCATTAATGTTTGTCTCTCTCTCTCTCCCTCCCCTTTCCTCTCTCTAAAAATCAATAAAAACATATATATTTTTTGAAATTTTCAACAATAAAACTTAAAAAAGAAAAAGGGTGACGAAGCCCTGACAGCAGTGGGCCATTCGTAATTTTGATCCAACAAACTGGCATCACCTGAGGTCCCACTTCCAGAATTTGACTTCATGGTGTGGGATGTGGACTCGTATCAAGGCTTTAAAAAAATCTAATGTGCACCAGCCACTCTGCTGTGTGCACTAGGGTGGAGGGAAGAGGACAAGGGAAAACAAAGAAGAGAACAGAGATCATTGCATCCCAGATGGACCCCATTAGAGCCAAGCCAGTCATGTGGTCCCAAGCTGTGTCCCATGCCAGACAATCCTAGTCCCATTCAAGCCCCTTCCCTCCCTCTCTGAACTTCAAGAGTATGTTACTGTCGTAATTCACAGGTCTAACATGTTTTATTAACGCCAAGATACATGCTTATCAATGTTATAAAGAACAGGTAAGCAGCACAGCCATAGCTGATCTCTGGGTTTCAGTCTTAATAAACAAAAAAAAGTCCAGCCCAGTGCTGGTGGAGGTTTGGGGGAGGGAGAAAGCAATTTGTCCCTCGCCTTTTGGCAGCCCATCAGTGCGACTGACGCTCACTCAAAGAGGCAGCCTTGTTTTGTGAAGTTATTGCAGTGTCTTTGATCAAGGGGAAAAGCACATCCATTTCAATCACTGTAACGGGCCCGGCCGGCTGTCTGGCTGCCCGGCTGCCCACCGGGGTGACCAGCCGTGAGCCTGCAGACACATGGCAGTGCTTACCGTGTCAGACAAATGAGGGGTTCCTGAGTGCCTCCCCAACCTTTGCTGAACTTCAGGGGCCTCTCACTTAGCGATTCCGCCCTGACTAATCGGGCAGTTCCTCTCCCCGAAAACACCACCTGGTCCGGCCGGGCCTCGCCCGAACAAAAGCTGGCCAGCAGCTGTCTGTCACGCCGCAGCAAACACTTCAGAACCAGGAGGGCAGGGGTCAACCGCCCTCATAAGCAACACGCTCAGAATTACACAAGCCTAGAGAAAAGGGGGGAGGGGGGAAGAGATGCTGCCTCCTTCCTATGACCTTTACTCCATCTCGGCCCCAAACTCAGCGGAGAGAGGTCTGTTTTTCTACCCGGTATGTGAATTCTCAAATTCATATTCAAAGATTGCCTGCATTCTTTCCACTAGAATAAATACTGTAATAAAAAAAAAAAATTGAGGAGAGGGCTAATCAATTTTCAAACTTGGGGAGGTTCAACACAAGGTTTTAGTTTCCTTAAGCGACATCATTCATAACATCTTGGGGAGATGTGCGGAGCAGAGCCAGAGTGGAGATGGGGATGATGATGATAGATATTTATACAGCAGTTTATGTGTTTCAAGTGTTTTACACGCATTAACTCATGTAATCTTCAACACAACCTTATGAGGTAAGCTATAGTAATGCTTATTGATAGTAATAATAGTAGCATAATAATAAATATAATATATAATAGTAATTATCACTATGTATAACAATGGAGGTAATCTCCATTTTTCCCCTAAGGATAGTATGACCCAGAAAAGTTCAGTGGCTTGCCTGAGGGGCGGGGGCTGGGAGTCATGCTCAGGCAGTCTGGTACCCTAACCACAGCACTAGGAGCAGTGCGCTAACCACAGCACTAGATTGCCTTTTGCCAGTCCACACCTCAGAGTCCCTTTAAAGCTGCGGATTCAGAGAACAGCAGAGTGCGGAGGCCTCTGGAGCTGGAGAGAGCTGAGCTTGCATCCCAATTCCACCACTCTGTGCCGGGCTGTGGCTGCATCTTCTGTGAATGGAGATAACAGCACCTACCGCACAGGCCTGGAGTGAGGCTTCCGTGAGAACATGAGCCAAGGTCCGTGTTAATGCAGTGGCCCTCAGTCCTGGACGAACATTTGAATCCACTGGGAATTTCTGAAAATACGAGGCCCAACCCCACCACTCCCCACATTGTCTCCTAAGCTGGTGGTCAGTCTGAAAGCAGCCTTCCCCTGGGCCCAGCCCCGAAAGGAGACCTGAAACCATGGGCCCGAAAGCCAGCCCACACCCTCTGCCCAACCGGCTCAAAATTGCATGGGTGGTTGAAACCTCTGCCGGCTTTGCTTCCATCCATGTCCGCTCTCTTCCACAGGGAAAGTCAAGGCACCAGGACTATCCCCAACCCCCTGCTGGCTCACCCCTGCCCAGTGGCCTTCGCCACTCTCATGGACAGTGCCTTCATCCAGCCACCTCCCGCCCCACCTCCAGCCTAAACGCTTATGAAGGAGTAACCTGCTGTCCTATTGTCCCCTGCTGCCTGTTTGAGAAATAGTCTGAGCCAACATCAACACAGCCAGCGTTACTTTTACACAAAGCTCTGGCCAGAGCAGGATGAGAGGCAGGACTGCCTGAAAAGAAACTTTAAAATCTGTGTGCACACAGACACATGAGTGTATGCACATGCATGCACGCACGCAGGCACCACTCACTCACATATACATACACACACACAATATACTCCAAGCACCACAGAACACCTTGTACTCCAAGGGGTCCCTGCCTCACTGGGGGACTTGGGGGCAGGCAGGGGGTTGGGGTGGGGAGCAGAGAGCGGTAGCAATAAATAGTGAAGGGAATACCAGGGTTGCCCATGGAAACTGGCAAGGATAAGAAAAAATAATCAGCCTCCATTTGACAGAAGAGAAAAATGGAGAGGGCCAGCAAGGAGGACGGGGACCAAGCAATGCCAGTTTCCTGGCTCGGACTGGCACACGCCTTCTCAGCGCCCACTGCCAGCTGGCAAGGGGCAGTGCGGAGGGTCCAGGAGGGGGAGCGTAGGCACCAGAAGGTAGCGCAGAGGGTGTCAAAGAGCCTCAGCTGTTGCCCAGAGAGCCAAGACTCAGGGCGGCCCTCCCGTGCCTGGCACCTCGTCTCGGCCCCCGGCCAGAGAGACCGGGCCAAGGCCTCACCTGGGTAAAGGAGCCATCCTCGCTGCATTCCGGGACAAACACCGCCTCCTGCGGCTTCTTGGCCTGCTCCAGGGCCTGCGCCCGCTCCAAGCGACACTTGCTCTGGCCAGCGTCTGGAAGAGGAGAGGAGCGAGCAGATGTCACACTTTCCTTGGATCACGCGCAGGCGCCGTGCAAGCTCATGGCTGCCGGGCCTGGGAGCCTGAGCACCCCAAGGAATCTCTCGCATCCATCCGCACCACAATCCGGGGGAGCCCCACAGAACTGGCTCCTCTCGTGGCAGGCAGGGCCAGTGAGTGCATGGGCCCATCCTCCTTGTCAGCGCTCTTCTTAGCAAATCGGGGTTGTATTTATACCACATTCTATTTATTTTTTCTTCTAAGTGCCCCCCAAAACTCATTCCACTTCTCTTATTTTTCTCTGGGTTTATTAAAAAAAAAAACATGCAAGCTTGCTGAAACCGGTTTGGCTCAGTGGATAGAGAGTTGGCCTGCTAACTGAAGGGTACCGGGTTCGATTCCAGTCAAGGGCATGTACCTTGGTTGCAGGCACATCCCTAGTAGAGGGTGTGCAGGAGGCAGCTGATCGATGTTTCTCTCAGCGATGTTTCTAGCTCTCTATCCCTCTCCCTTCCTCTCTGTAAAAAATCAATAAAATATATTTTTTTAAGGGGGGGGGGGGGGAGGATCATGTTTTAAAAACAAACAAACAAAAAAAAAAAACATGCAAGCCCATGGAGCCTCCAAGACGTTTTCTAGTTCAAGAATGGCAAGCCCTTTCTTCGGGAAATCAGAGGCCCCGAGAGGCCTGCTCCGCCTCCCACAATTCCTATAATGGCTCCAAACAGCCCACAGTCACAAATCCAAATATCTGCAGGGGGGTAGGAAAGGGACATCAATTAGAGAAGCGTTCTGCTTGGAGACACCGTAGGGGGTGCTGAGGACTGTGACAGATCGGAGAGCAGGTTCCCCTTTGCAGGAGGTAGCTGCTGCTCAGCTCTAGCCGCGTGTTGCCTGGTGGGAGGGAACACAAACATGATATTCCCAGAGCTTCCAATTTCTTGTGAGAAGCACAAAAATCCAGAAATTTGATGTTGAATCTCCTAATTTTTAAATGTTGTCTCAAATGTTTTTAATATTTTGAAACAGGTGAGCAGACCAAAGAAAACACCAGAACTCTTGGCCAACAATTTGGAACCCCTGTTCAGAAGCCAGCAATAATGTCTCGCTATTTTTAAGCATCTCCATTTATAAAATAAAAATAAATAGCCCTGGCCACATGGCATCACATCCCTCTAAGCCCGAGCCAGTTTCAAAGACAGAAAAGTGCTCATTTCTTCAGGTAGAACCGTTCACTTCATATTCCCTGGTAGAAAGGGTAGAGGGATAGGATAGCAAACCAAATAAATAGACTCATTCTGAGATCCCCAACTCCCCACTACCACCACCACCACCCCCTGCTAAGGATGTATCATGCAGGAAGCTGTGGTGCCCAAGCACCTCTCCTCAACTGGGCAGAGATGTAAACAACTCACCTTTGCATCTGCCTCGATGTACCACACCCAGGGCTGGGTCTCTGCACTTGGCTCGCTGGTACTCGCACATGGACTCATAGGACCGGCCGTCGGAGGCACAGATGGGTTTGGGTTGGGTCCTAGAGCAGTGCAGGTTGCACTGAGGGTCACGGTCACTTATGAGAAACTAGATTGGAAAAAGTGAAAGGGTATAGAGGTTACTCTTGCGAGAAAATTAGGGACGAGCCCATGACTTACAATACTGATTTACTTAGCAAGTCCAGAATAAACCCGAAGTTAGTACTAGTAAACCCTGCTGTGGAAGGGAACTGAGCAGCCACAAAGTCTCACCAAGGAAGGCACCTGTGCTGGGTAATTCCCCCACAGGATCTATCTCATCAATCCTCACAACAACCCTAGGAAATAGAAACCGTCTATTTCGTAGATAAGGAGACGGAAGCTTAGAGAGAGGTAACTTGCCCAGAATTACAGAGCTGTAAGTGGTTCATTTGATGGGCCAGAAGTCAAATCAAAGCTTTTCCCACTGGGATATCCAGCCTTCCCATCCATGCAGGTCACGAGTCCTCTCTTTTGGTACCTCCCCAAATTAGGAACTCCCTAGCAATTCCATCTTTGGATAGTTTTGTTTATTGGAAAGTAATATTGAACCCCAAATCTATTACTCTTTCATTTCGGCCCACTGTTCTCTGGCAGAATACAAGGTACATGATTTTCTATGAGTAAGATTTTAAACATAACAATAATAATCAGCTTGGAAAATGCTGAGTCAAGCAGGTTTCTTTAGGACTTCTCAGACACCTTGGATACATTCTCATGCATTGTGAATCTCCAAGAGATACCAGTAAATTAAAGATTGCTGCAAATTGCCCTAGCCAGTTTGCCTCAGTAGATAGAGCATCGGCCTGCGGACTAAAGGATTCCAGGTTCTATTCTGGTCAAGGGGATGCAGACACATCCCCAGTAGGGAGTGTGCAAGAGGCAGCTGATCGATGCTTCTCTCTCATTGATGTTTCTAACTCTCTATCCCTCTCCCTTCCTCTCTGTAAAAAATCAATACAATATATTAAATTAAAAAAAAGATTGCTGCAAATTATGTTATTCTTCCCATTGAGCTGTGGAGTCTAATTCTCTCCCCATGAATCTGGGCTGGCCTCACTAACCTACCTACCCAATAAAATGCTGTGGCAGTGATGTCTGGGGATTTCCAAGCAAGTTCATACAAAGTCTTACCGCTTCCTCCCAGGCCTCTTGCAACACTCACTCTGGAGGAAACCAGCTGCCATGTAAGAAGCCTAACAACTTTGAGACGGCCATGCTATGAGGAAGCCCAAGCTACCATGTGGTGAAACCATGTGCAGGGAGAAATCCCCAGACAACCTAGGCCTGGAGACATGTGAGTGAAGCAACTTCTGAAGAGTCTACCCCCAGTTACTGTTTTATTGCAACTAAAAGAGATGAAAGGAAGTAACTGCGTGAGAGACCCCAAGAGAGAAGCCCAGCTGATCTCCATCAACCCACAGTACTGCGAGGGATAATAATAAATGGTTGTTTTAGCCATTTAGTTGAGTGGTAGTTTGTTCCATAGCAATAGGTAACCAGGAAGGGGCATTTATGATGATGCATCTCCCAAACTTATTCAACTATGAACCTTTATCAGTGAACCCCTGTGAACAGGAGGCCATACAATCTACAAGCTCCTTTGGAACAGCCCACCATTCCACAGCATGGGCCTTGAGAGCTGGGTCTCCTCTCATCCACCTTCATACAGCAGAGCTCTGGGCACACTGAAGGCTCTTCATCAGTGTGGGGCGAGGGAAGGGGTATCCCGCAATGCATGGCAATGTCATGAGCACACATCCGGCTGCAGTTGTGCTGGAGTTGACTGAATGATCACACCAAGATCACAGGGTACAGGGAAGGTGTGAACACAACCCCTGTTTCAGTATAACTGCAGGCCTTTGAGTGAAGCAAAAAGATGAGACTCGCTGAGCCTTTTTCAGAACAGCAGAGGGAGGTCCAGAGGCAGTGCCATTTCCTAAAGGAAGCACTGGAAACAGACGTCCCCTACTGGAAAGATTCCAAGAGAGCCCAAGCCTGTCCATGAATGCCCAACTGCCTCCCAGCTACAAACCCGGAGTAATATTGAGCCCCAAATCTATTACTCTTTCATTACTCTCTCCCACCCCAACCCACACCCCCGACCTCCTGCCTGCTGCTGGCTGCTCAGCATGGGGAGGAAGAGCTGAGGGCTGACAGCACCACACAGGCTTCGTCAGGTGGATGTGCATCGTGGCTCTCCCTTCAGAGGCCCTGAGCTCCACACTCAGAGGTTCAACCTAAGTCTTGCCCAGAGCCCCAAATGAAATGTCCTGAGCGTGTTTCATGATAGCGCCTAGTGCTCTAGGATAAAGATCAATAATATATCCAGTCACATCCAGAGGAAGCCTGCCACCTCCCAGGCAGGCACACAGAGGAGGGATGAGCTGATAGGACAGCAGGAGGGGGCATACAACCGCCAGCCTCAATTCCCCTCAGGTTGCCCACACTTAAAACCTGGTGTCCTACTGCCCTTGGGGACTTTCACATGCTTTTCTGTCCTGTAGAAATCTAACCCAAGGCCCCTCTCTGGCCTCAGCACTTCCCGTTCTGTCCCCTCCTTGCTGGCTGCTGGTCAGGCACTGGCCTGCGTTTTCCCCAGAGGAGCCACACTGGTTCCAACTCCAGGCCTTCATACACACTGCTCCTGCTCCCCTCTCTCCCACCCCTGCTTCAGACCTCAACTCACGTCACCTCCTCTGGGAGGCCTTCCCTAACTCTCACAGGTGAGGATGGACCCCCTGTATAACCTCTCACACCTCACTTTTCCTTCATGGCTCTTAACACAGTTTGTGTGATGCATTGATTATGTGCTTTGACAAACAATGGAAGCACCAACTCAGAACATGACGAGGATACTGTCTGTTCTGCCTGTGAACACATTCCCATCATCAGAGCCTTCTGGGCATGCCATTCTTGTGCGAAGAAGCATCCCTGTCATGGCGTTTCCCACGTGGCATTAGCTCAGAAGAAGCTGTTGCAGGTGACAGGCTTGGCCTCCCAGGCTCCCGCCCCTCTCCCCCCGGCACCCCCACCAGGATCCCTGGGCCTCTTCTCCATCCTCACACTCTAAGCTTTCCCCCTCCCTCCCGAGTTACATGGTGGGCAGCAGTGGGCACAGCTTCCTGCCTTGGCTCCACCCCAGAACTTAAGTTACCTTGAGGCTGAGAGGTGTGTCTCTCCCACCCCAATCCCGGCCCCTCTGCCACTACAGCCCCCACCCTCCAACCGACTGTGTGTCAGGGAAAGCGTGGGACCCAAAGGTCCAGCTGAACACGGCACAGAACACAGGAGGCTGCAGACAGCAAAGCTGGCCTCCCTTCCTCTTTCAGGATGGCTCCCTGAGTCCCATTCCTGATCTGTCTGCCACCTAGAATACAGCCAGACCTGGCTCCGTCATTCTCCCTGGTGAGCAGCCGACGCCGGGCCAGACGGCGGGACCCACTGTCCTCACGCACAAGGCTGGCCAAGAGCAGGTTAGGGCACTGCTGTCGTCACACCACTCGCTCCTTGTCCGTGAAGTCAGGGCTATTTACATGAAACAACGCACTGATTCTTAAGAGCTATTTGTTAGGTTATTGGCCACGTGAATCAGCAGGAGCAAAGGAACAACATGCCCTCTGTTTTCATGATCACACGAGGACGGAAATATACGTACCTTCCAACGCCTGGGAAAACCAAGGGACCCATCCTTAGTCACAGGGATCTGGTAACCAGACCTGAAGTCTGAAGAGTAATTCTAATAAAAGCTGATAATTATATATTACTTATAATATGCTAACAATTTAATCTTCATAATCACCCTCTGAGGCAGGGTATGTTATGATCTTCATTTTACAGATAAAAAAACTGAACCCCAGAGGGGTTAGGCAACTTCTCCAAGATTACACAGTATGTACATGTCCATGCTGGGATTGGTATCCAAGGCCTAGCTCCAGAACCCTGCTTCTAACCACTAACCCACTCTGCCTTTCATTATGACAGAGTGACACAGCTAAAAACAACTCTGGCCCAACTGCAAAACTGATTCACAAAATCAAAAACTGTTCGTCAAGAACCTACTGTGTGCCAGACCCTAACCTGAAGGTCTAGATAGGACAGCCCTGCCCACTTTAAGCCTAGTGTGAGAACCTCCTCATAGGGGTCTTGTTCGCCTTAAAAACAAACAAACAGAAATCAAAAAAGACAGTTTCTCTTCATACTTCAGGAGGTTACCTTATGGTCTCCTCCTCAGCTCACAGGGGATGTCAGCTGCAGGCGTCACCATGGCATTGAACTACAGGCCATAAATTCGGTTTGGAAACGGCCTTCGCTGGGCCAAAATAGGCACCACATAGACGCCAGAAACCAGCTTAATAACTAGGGGAACACTCTGTCTACAGCAGACAGGTTAAAGAGCTTCAGAAGAAGCTCCACCTGCCTCACACATGGACATCCTTCCGGCTTCAGAAGAGCTCCCAAGAGGTCCCAGCTGGAAATTACTGATCCCTGAGGCCAAGTGAAAAAGTTCCGGGACAGCACAGGGCTCTTGCTAAAGACCATCTTCAATCAACTGTGGCATCTTGTTTTCGACTGTCTTAGAAACTGTGTGTGTTTGTGATTGTTTAAAAAAAAAAAAAAGAAGCAATGAGTTCTATAAAATGGAGTTTGGGTAGGATGACTATGCCCTCATAATTATCCTATCAAAACCTCCAGGGCCCCAGGGGGATTACCGTGGGTCCACAAACACTACCGTGTTTCCCCGAAAATAAGGCATCCTCCGAAAATAAGACCTAGTGCATGGAAAGATAAGACATCCCCTGAAAATAAGACCTAGCGCGACTTTGGGAGAAAAAATTAATATAAGACACTGTCTTATTTTGGGGGAAACAGGGTACTTATTTAGCCACCCATTCATCTACTTTTGCATTCAACAAGAGAGTACTGTGAAGAGCCCAGCACTGCAGGAGGAGTGGGAAGCAGACCAATACCAACACTGTCCTGCCCTCAATGAGCTTGCACTCTAGGGCAGACACACAAACAAGACGACATGGCAAAGGAACAGGACACTGAAGGACAAGAGAGGATTTAGTCCTAAGGTCTCTGCAATGCTACAAAGCCACACAGTCCTCAGAACTTCCTGTGGGGATGGCCATGTCCTACGTCTGGGCTGTCCACATGGTAGCCACAAACCACACATGGCCATTAAGAACTAAACTTGGCTACTGCAACCGAGGGACTAAATTCTTAATTGCATTTAATTTTAGTTAACTTAAATTTGCACAGCCATATGTGGCCAATGGCTACCATATTCAAAAGCACAGTTTGAGAGGGGAAAGGAGATAGGCCAACACTGGAATTTCAGATTGGATTGAGGGGGTTAGAGGGGGAGGAGGAAGAAGCAGATTGTGATGATAATTTCCACATCCTGAAACTGGACATGAAATCAGCTCATTGCTTATGGGTCAACAGCAGGACAGCTCAAGAGCTCTTCATAGTTCACCTGAAGCCGCAAGATAGATGTTTCCCTCTCTTCTGCAGGACCCAGGAGGTACGGGCTAGAAGTCTCCAGCACCAGCGTGTGGCCTGGGTCAGTCCTCTCAGCACACAGACAAAACTCAGTCTGAGTCACCCTGCGAGAATGGAGCCTCCGAGCCACTGAAGTCTGATGTGGGCTCAAAAGCAACTGCAGTTGGTGGAAATTTTTGGTGTTGGGCAGAGGCGAGCTGTCTCCCCAGTGAGGCAAACGCTGAGCCATTTCCCTCTGGGAGGAAATAGTATTTTCATTAAAATCCTCACATACATTCCCTTCCCTCTGCCTAACCAAAAGACAACAAAAACAAAATAATTATGTTAAACATGATTGCGTAATAAGAAAGCCAAACAAAAGGGGCTGGAACAACTGTGCATTTGCAAGCTTCTCCCCCCCTCTCTCCTCTTGGGGAGTGAATGATTCCAAAGCAAACACACATTTTGTGGTCTGCTCACATTTGTAAAGTAGGACAAGCACTTGAAATACATATAAATAATCCATCCTTCCTACTGTAGTAGCAAGCTACCAACGGGGGGAATCCTTCACCATAGAAGAGATGGGGATAAAGGAAATCAATGTTAGGCCAACAATCCCTTCTGCCTGAAAGGCACACACGCCAGTCTGGGCCCTGCAGCCTCCAGCAGAGCAGAATGCAAACCCTGCCACAGCTTTTGCTCAGAGACCACTCCAATACCACAAGCTGTGTTAGGTTTGACGGACTGCCAAGTTTCCATGACAATGTAGGGAACAACAAAAGCAGCCTAAGGTTCCATCTCGGAGACGTTTGATTCTTTGCAGTATGGAGTTGGTTTCACGGTCTTCACTTCCACCTGTACCATGCTGACTTAACCTGTGTCTAAAATTCTACACGGGCATTTTTCTGGTAACATGCGCTATCTCTGCATGTTTCCCAGGAGTAGAAGTTGGTGTAGGAACCATAATAAGCAACCGGGGCACTGGCCCATCACTGTGAGACAGCCACAATTTGTAGTAGCAAGTAGCCTTCCTCTTTATGATATCAGACTCAAAAACCACAGACCAAACTCAACTAATTTGAGGGTTTTTTGTTAACAAACTCATATATAACACAGCTTTAGGGACTCACTTAGCTATTGCTGCAAAACAAACCAACCCTAAACGTAATGGTGTCAAACAACAATTTGTGATTTCTCTCAATTCTACAGGTTGGCTGGGCTCAGCTGGGAGCTTCTTCGGCTCCACGTGGTATCTGCTGAGATTACACTTGGCTGCATTCAGCTGGGAGCTTGGCTGGGGCTGAAACATCCACGAAGACTTCCCCCTCTGGCTCAGTTGTGGTGGTGGAAATGGCTGGGGGTCCAGCAGGGCCTCTTTCTCCAGCTGGCTTCCCTCTCATCCATGATGACTTTATTCAGTCCTTTATCTTTTGCCGAGATGTTTGACTCTTTGCCCCCAACCTTTCTTCCTCAGTCAAATTCAGATTCCATACAACCACCGAGGTTACCATCCTAAAAAGCAAATGCTTTCATGTTTTAAACACCACCGCTAGCTTCCTTGAACCTGCAGCTGTATTGTGCTCATACTTCTATCAAAGCCTCAACATGTGACATTATCATTCATGTGTTTGCATGTCTAGGAAAGACTCTCTTATTCCTCTTTCTATACACTGGGCCTCACCCTGCCTGATCAACAGCAGTTGTTCAATACCTATTTGAAGAATGAATGGGTGGCTATCAATCCTTACCTAACATATATCCTAGATAAGAAACTCCTTTTTGAGTCACTTACTAAGAAAAGAGATATTTTTTGTCCAAATACCACCAAAAGCTTAAAGCTCTCCAATGCAGTAAGGAAAGCAGGTTGTTCCTTTTTTCCTTCCAAGAAACATCTATTAGATAAGGGAAACCATAAACACCCTATTTTCCCCTTGAAGTAAAGCCATTGAAGAGAATGTACCAAAGTGGCTGAGACAGTATCCATACATCATGCACGTCGTCACTAAGTCACCATGGAATTCCCTCCGGAGGAGGCCGGCTTAGCCTGAGAGCCACCTCCCACAGCCTGCAGGGAGCCTTCCCACCACCCTGCAGACAAGTCTTGTCACCCATCAGTCAGGCAGTAATCTGAGATGCCCAGGCTGGCTGAACTGAACTGAACTGAGTATAATTTAACAGCCAATGGGATTAGCACTCTGGTTTTTCTGACAGCTACCATACGCATGCACTCCAGTAAGAACAACAGCCAGATAATAAAATAGATTCATTTATATGTCAGATTTTTCACACACTGAATTCATTTTTTTCCCACAGAATTAAGATTTGTAAATAACAGTGGGCTTCCCAGCTCCGTCCACAAATGCCTGTTTGGAAGGAATGGGGAGGAGAACGTGTGCCTGCTGAGTAGGGAGCAGTCACAGTAAAGGATCCTGGTGCCTGGGCCCTCAGTGGGGCAGAATACCTCAGCCCCACTGCCCTGTCCTGCCTGCCTCCAGGCCTGGCACATGGTGGTCGCTCCTGTTCACCCTTCTGATCTCAGAGCACATTCGGCTTCCTTGGGATGTTTACTTCCCAAAGAGGCAGGGACTCCTGTGAGGAGCCAGCACACACCCTCTGCTTCCCCCTGTGGCCTTTGTCACACTTGTAATTATAGGGCTAATTGTTCCATTATGCTTTTTGCTCTTCCTCCTCACTAATCCATGAACTCCCTGAGGCAGGAACCAAGATCCACTGGTGCCACACTGCTGGGTCCCCAGTGCCCAGCAGGGCCTTGCCCAAAGGGGTGCTTGACCAGTATTGACTGAAAGGAGGAGGAGGAGGAGAAACTGAGGCTCAGCCAGGTTGAGCGAGCAAGTGGTAGAGCACACCTTCGGCCTGCCTGTGAGGCCCAGGTTCTTCCATCATTAGGCTGAAGCTCTATCTACTGAGCCAAACCAGCTAGGGCCCAGCTCAAGTTTTTAAACTCAGGCACTACAAAGCATTTCTGGGAGGTAACTCCGCTATTGAAAGGGGGGAGGGGGGGTGAAGGGGGGGAGGGAGAGACACTCCTGGAGCCTGCACCTGGAACAAAAAAGAGAGAGCACATTCCAGACATCAGCCTCTTACTCTCCCACCAGGGACCAGCCGCCTCTGGGCACTTGCTTCCTCGTCTGCAAAACTCTGTCACTTGCTTCCTCGTCTGCAAAAGCAAACCGTGGCCTTTTCCTCCGGGGCCGCCCCTTTAGGAACGGAGAGCGGTTTCCCCTTAAACCATCACTCACCCAGCCACTATCTAATCCATCATCCGCACTGAGAACCCACACCCCTGCTCCTGCCAGCTCGCCCTCACCCTCCCCTGACCCCGCAGCCACTGCATTTACACAGGTGCAAAGGGGCGGCCGGCGGGGCTGGAGCGGGGCTCCTGAAGATGGAGGAGGGCAGATAAGGGAGGTCAGAGGGAAGGCGCGGCCTGTACCACAGGGCTCTGCTCTTCTTCCACACACCTCCTCGGCCGGCCTGACAACAGCACGCCCGCCCGATTAAAGGGCTTTTCACGCCGCTGAGGGAAAGCAGACGGCCCCCTCCAGCTGTTCGGCAGCTGGAACCACTTCTGTTGTTTTAGCCAGGAGAGGCCTGACCTTCGTCACCCTTCCCATCCCCTCCCCAAGGGAGGAATTTAGTGGCCACCTACCCCATCCACCCAGCTCTCCTCCTCCGCTGGGCCCCCCACAACCACGGGGATGACAGGTCAGGGCCCGGGGAGAGGCTGTCTTACTCCAGGTGCCGTTCTGGGGAGGGGGGGAGGTGTGGTTATGGAGTGGGTTAGACAAAGCAGCTGGGACCCTGGACTGAAACTCACACAGACCCCCATCCATGTCTGTGCCAGTCCATTAGAAAGGAGGGTGCAGATAAAGTGTGGGCTAGGGCTCAGGTCATCAGACTTCCAAAATATGAAGCATTATCCTGAGTGAAAGGAGCCAGGCTCAAAAGGCTACACACGGATGATTCCATTTGTAAGTGACAGTCTGGAAAAGCCAACACTATATGGAGAGAAATCAGACCAGTGACTGCCAGGGGCGAAGCATGATAGTATGGGGGCGGGGGGGGGGGGGGAGACACACAGGGGGTGTTCTCTATCTTGATTATGACAGTGGTTATAAAACTATATAAAGCTGTTAAAATTCATGAAAGTGTACACTTAAAAAAGGGTGAATTATACGGCATGTAAATCATATATCAATAAACAAAACAGAGAAACGCATAACACTCGCGAAAAATAATTCCAAAGAATGTTTGTTTTGAACAGCAGACCTCCCATAGGTCCTCAGAGAGGTTTCTGGAGATTTCTCTGCCCACCCCCGTCAATTACCAGGCATCGTGCTAGGTGCCGTGGGGGTTACAAAAATAAACAACGGAGGCTCTGCCCCCCAGAGCTTGAGGCAGGGACTGACATGTGTACAGTTAACTCCATAGGGACCACATGTTCAAAACCAGCAACGAGGATGCAAAGCCTAAGTCACAAACAGACAAACATTTGAAAATGGGATGCCAGGAAGTCTGAGATGGGAGGTGGCTAACTCTTTAAAAATTGAAGGGGAGGAGAGGGGAGGGGAAGGGAGGGTCTTGGGTTCCCCAGGGCTGTGCTGAGTGCTGGGACAGAGCAGCTGGCCCTGCATCCTGTAGGGTCAGAGTGAGAGGTTAATGCAGACTGGATGGACCAGGACTTCTCTGAGAACCATAAACTGGTCCATAAAGGATCTCCATGGGCAGAAAGGGACGACTGAAGGGCATCCTAAGCCAGTGGTAGGCAAACTGCAGCTCTCGAACAACATGCTGCTCTTTGGCCCCTTGAGTTTTTAGCAAAGGTCAGCTTAGGAGCACCCTAATTAAGCTAATAACAATGTACCTACCTATATAGTTTATGTTTAAAAAATGTGGCTCTCAAAAGAAATTTCAATGGTTGTACTGTTGAGATTTGGCTCTGTTGGCTAATGAGTGTGCTGACCACTGTCCTAAGCAACCGCAGCAGGTATACTGAAGTAAAGAAGCATACTCATTTCCGAAGAGAGTTTAGATATGACCATTTAAGGAGAAAATAAGGCTCGAGGGCTAGCCTGGGAGTGAGATCACGGAGGATCTTGAGCATTCCCAGTTGTCTTTTTTTTTTTATTAAAAGACCTGGAAGCCAGCAGAGGAAGTAGAAGACAAGATCAGACCTGAACTTAAAAATCTCTGGCAGGAGCATGAAAGTCAACAGAGCGGCCGCTCGGAGGCCACGCAGCTGAATGCAGCGCAGGAGGAGTGGAGAAGGGGGACCTGGGCCAGGGCAGTGGCCGGCTGAGGCCGTTGGGTGAGACAAAAGCACCAAGAACCAAACAGCCACCTGCAGGGCGTGGGGCAGCTGCCGGGGGCGGTGGCCTGCGTTCTCAGCACAGCTTGCAGGATGCTCACGAGGCTGGGGAGGGATGGGCGGGATGCCACACGCATGTTGGCAAGGAAGAAGAAATGGAGGGCACGTTGAAATGAAAATATTTCTTTGAAACAAAACAAACAGAACTGGAACAGACTCATAGACACAGAGAGCGAACTGGGGGTTGCCAGAGGGGAGGGGGGTTAGGGGACCGGGTGAAAGAGGTGAAGGGATTAAGATGTAAGATTGGGAGTTACACAATAACCATGGAAAGTAAGTAAAGCATACGAAATATGGTCAATAATGTTGTAATAACCACTAGTATGTATGGTGCCAGTTGGGAACTGAACTATGGAGGGGAACACTATGTAAAGTAGATGGTTGTCTGCCCGCGAAGCTGTACATCTGAAACCAATGGCAAAATAAAATGGAAAGAAAGAATGTCTAACTTTAAAATATAGATGTCTTTGACTAAGTGGAGTCCTTCAGCTTAAAAACTATTGAGGTTTCAGTCTTCTTTGCTCACCAGCAGGGCGTCAGGCGAAAGCACCTGTTTTGTTTCCTGCATGCAGTCCCGTCACTAACTACGAGGCAACAGAACTCTCCATCGAGGGCCACTTACCCATCCCACCTCCCACCCCTCAAACTCTGCCACCACGGTAAATAAAAACTCCTCCCACCCCACCTCAAATACACAGTGTGCTGCCCTAGCAGGTTTGGCTCAGTGGATAGAGCCATCGGCCTGTGGACTGAGAGGTCCCAGGTTCAATTCCGGTCAAGGACATGTACCTTGGTTGCAGGCACATCTCCAGTGGGATGGGGAGGGGGGGGGGGGCGGTGCAGGAGGCAGCTGATCAATATTTCTATCTCATCGATGTTTCTAACTCTCCCTCTCTCTTCCTCTCTGTAAAAAATCAATAAAATATATATTTTAAAAATACACAGTATGCTCTCCAGGACCCAGTTCTTCAGTTCTCTCAGCCCACCAGCACTGGGGGGAAAGGTCAAGTTGATGGTATTAACAAGAAACAGCACAGTGGCCTTGTATTTGGGGTGTATTTAAGAGATGTTGGGTTACAAGGGGGAACTCAGAAGGAGTTCAAAGCAAAGAGAACAGGGAAGGTGTTCTTTAGTACCTGTTTGGATGTGCCCTTCAGCCCAATGACACCCTGGTTATAAGGATTTTCTGAATTAGCACTCTCTCTCCACCCGGGCTAGTGGCTCCTTCCAAGGTTACCCTGAACTCTCCCACAGGCTCCGCCCAGGACATGCTCCAACGGGGTATTGCTAAGATTGGAATTCTTTAGCATGTCACTGAGCATCCTGGCTAGTGGTGATGGGGCCAGAGATTATTGCTGCACACCCTGGCCCTGCCCCCGCCATACTCTGTCCAACCACCACTAGTAGCAGTTCAGATCAGTTCATGCCCAGCGACAGGTGACATGTGACATTCTAACTGGGAGGGTGAGTGAGGAGATTGCTCAGGAATGGGACTAATGACTTGTAGGAGGGATGTCTGGGGTTGGTCCTGACTCGGCTGGGTGCTAGCGGTGACTTACCCCCTGTGGCTAGAAGGGCAAGGTCCCAACCCAGAATTGTTTTCACAGGAACTTGGTGAGATTCCGGGCAAATGAGGAGGTACGGCATCTGAAAAGGTGCTTGAGAGGCTCGAGACCACTTTGAGAGATTCTAGGCACACGGAGAACTATCTCGGGGCTTAGGTGACAGAGACACAGAAACGAGGCAGGTCCTTCTCCCCACCTCTGCATGATACCTAGCCCTGCCCTGGCAGCAGCAGCAACAGCTTTGGCGGCAGCGGGAGACAGTTCCATTGGCCCAGACTCGGTGTTCTCATGATGAGCATTGCCAGCAACGAGGTTCCTCTGGACACGGGGGAAACGATGACTAGCTTGTGGAAATATTTAAAGCACCCCAAAGTAAGGGCTCAGGGGGACTGCTATTTGAGCAGATGAGTCATTGTAACTTGGGAGTAAAGGTAAATGTGGTACCATTTTGTAATCACAGAAAGAAGAGGTTCGGAAATACCAGTTCCAAGAACAGATGCTAATGGGTGTGCAGGCCTACACAGCAGGCTGTGGGAGGCAAGACAAGCAGTCCCCAAATCAGGAAGAGTTTGCAAAGGCCAACCAAAGATCTGGAGATCAACTTTCCAATATGGGGATATCGGACATGGTTGTCAGGCTCCAGGGCTGGTCAACAAAATGCGAGAGGAACTCACAATGTGGCTGAAATGAAGCTAATCACACTTGGCCCAGAGTAGGGTGGAGACTCTGAGGGGGTAGGAGTTGGACAGCTCCTCCCCCATCCCCATAGAAAGGGCCAGTCATGAATCTGTTCATGAACTGAGGCATGCGTGTGTTCACTGTATGGACAGCCGCACATCCGTGTGCACGCACACACTCGCAAGTATTGTTTGGGAGGCGCAATCACTAGCCCTTGTTCAAGAATATAAGGTCAGCCCTGTCCAGTATTGCTCAGTGGTTACAGTATCAGCCCACACACTGAATGGTCTCTGGCTCTATTCCAGGTCAAGGGCATGTACCTGGGTTGTGGTTTGTTCCCTGCCCCCAGTCAGGGTATGTGCAGGAGGCAACCAGTCAATATGTCTCTCTCATATTGTTTCTCTCTCCCTCCCTTCCCTTCTTCCCTATCTACCTACCACTCTCTTTAAAAGGCAATGGGGAAAATATCCTCAGGTGAGGACTTAAAAAATAATAATAATACAGGGTCAAGCACTTTGAAGGAGAAAGCTGGTAGCTAAGTTACTGGCAAGAAA
Source organism: Pipistrellus hanaki (assembly GCF_964339955.1). Taxonomy (NCBI): domain Eukaryota; kingdom Metazoa; phylum Chordata; class Mammalia; order Chiroptera; family Vespertilionidae; genus Pipistrellus; species Pipistrellus hanaki. The sequence goes on from NC_140503.1 coordinate 24,824,709, forward strand.
AGAAAAAAAGAAAAGAAAAAAAGGCACCGAAGTCTTTGTCTTCCTCTCTGCCCTCACAGATGCAAGTCCTTGGGCACCAAAGTATGTTTCCAAACAAGGTGAATGGAGACTCCATTTGGTAAACCTCACAACACCCAGAGACACCATGACCATACACTGCTAGTGCCTCCACAGCAGGCCAGCTGTGCCAGGTGAGCCCTCAGCCTCAGCCTGCTCCCTGCCCCCACCCTCGCACCAACAGCCACAGCATCTGGGTGACCACAAGGTTCCAAAGCCCCTTCAGGACTGAGCCCCTCAACAGAAAGACAGACTCGCATCTTGGCCAAGACTTCTTTCTTATCTCGCTAGGAGGGCTGCCGTTAGCCTCACCAGTCCACCCCTCGGGATTCTCAGTGCTGCTGCAGTTGCTTATCTGACCTTAGAAGATACTTGTCCGCTCACATATTTTGCAGTGAGTCCTTCAGCTGCTACCAGTTACTGCTCCTCTTATCAACACACAGCGGCCCAAAACAGCCTCACCACAGCCCAACCACGATAAAAAAAAATATAAATAAATAAATAAATAAAAATGTCCAGAATTTAAACACAATAGGAAGAAGAGACAGGAGAAATTCACCTTCCCCAGACTCTAGGAATGAAGTCATGGACCCATCATAACTAGAGAAATTGGTATACTTTCAATGCCATCGGATTATCACGAAGGCAGATGTCATTTTAATGCCTATTTCATTTGGGCAAGACACTGTGGCGTGTATATAAACAGAGGCTCATCTTCCTATCCACTTACTCAGAGGGGCAATTTACATGGACAAGGGGTATAACAGAGGAAGAGATGCTTTATCCGTAGCACTTGAGGAAACTCCCTCCCCTACAGCACTACGCCCCGGGGATGGACGTTGGGCAAGTAGAGTCTAAAACAAATGGAAGAGGAAATCCCAGTCTTGCTATGTCTTTGAATTGTGTTAGGGCTGTGTGTGCTTAGACTGTGTTTCCTTTGATTGCCATTTCCACTGTCATCTTGAGATCCTGCTGTGCTGGAGGTTGACTTCCGATCATGAAACAGAGCATAAGCATTCATGCCTCTGAGTGTGTGAGCACGCGCGCGCCACACACACACACACACACACACACACACACACATACCTACTGACAAAATAGAAGAAGAAATAGTTTGGCCCAGGTGGGACTGCCGTGTGCCATAAAAGCTGGTGCTGTCAGCCCATCTCAGGCTGAAAATCCCCACTGCGTCGCACAGACAAGGATTAATTACTGCTGTCCAGAGCCCAGGCTCATGTCTTACTTCACACAGTGTGAGGCTGTTCTGGGCAGGAGGGAAATCCTGTAGACCCAAACTGGGTCAAGGAAAAGTAAATAGAAAGAACCATGTCAAATCCTACAGACAGGAATGGGAGGTTAGTGGAAAACCAAAGCTAGCCCACTCCCAAGGCAGAGACAAAATGGTCCTTCCATTTCCCAACCTTTTTAGTTCCTGGACACAGACAGTCTTTTTTTTAAAGATAAAAATCTGTGTTTGACTTTTGAGGATCTTTTTCTTCTTTGCCAGGCCATATTTGCCAAGCACACCCTTCAAGCCATATTTCCCTTGAACACTAGAGCTGATTGAGAGGACACCTACTCTGCAGCAGCTCCCATTTGGGAAGCAAACGAGACAAGCGGACATGGCTGAGTCTGCTGGGGAGAGCCTTCAGAGCACACCCCAGGCCTGGGCTCTAAGACGTGGCACTAAACACTTTTATTCCAGGCTCCAAAGGCATTCTCAAGACCTTTTATTGGCCAATGAAATGCTCACAATACAAAGTTAAATAAAAGCAGACTATCAAGCACATATGCATGTATGTATAGACAGATACGATACTAGTATATATACATGCATTTATGCATACACATAATACATAAATGTACACATATATGCATATGTATATCTTCCTCCAACTCCAGAGAAAGAAAGCAAAATAGAAGGAAATACACCAAAATGTTAACAGTGGTATCTCTACAAGGTAGGAACACAGATGGGTTGGCTTGTTTTTCCTTTGCATTTTTCTTTATTTTCCAAGTTTCCTATAATATGCGTGTTTTAAGAGGGTTGAGAGTGAAGCACGTACCAAACTCCAAATAGATTGACCCAGACCTGCCTCTTAAGCAAAGTTCCCCCAAGCTCTACCCTGGACTCTGGTGTCACCTGAGGAACATGGAAGACCGAGAGCCAGTGGCCCATCCAAGGCCAGGATTGGAAATGGGAGGGGAAGGGTGACTTCCTCTTAGCTTCTTTATCTCTTCAGACTGATCAAGTGTCCTGTTCTTCTGCATCACACACACTGGCAAAGTGGGCACAGAATAACCCAGTAACTTTCCACAAGGTGCCACACGGGGCCTTGTGATAACTCTGCAGCCTCTACCCGGCAACAGCCTTGTCACCATGTCATCTCCCTTTCACTTCAGACAGCACAGCCAGGGAGTCTCCAGCCTTCTCTGGGACCTTTCCCAAAGCCACAGTTTGGTTCAGGCCATTTAGACTAATGTTCCTCCAGACGACAGGGCTCACCGGCAGCATTCGGCAGCCTTTCTTTCATCAGCCATCAGACTACAGGGGAGGAGGATGGCGACTGTGGTCTTCTGAGTGAATGGGAAGGAGTGGAAATCACATGGCTGAAAAGAAGGCCTTGGAGGACGAGCTGCTCTAGCTCCAGGTGTGGGAGGGAAGCGGGGGGTCATTCCCATCGCCCTTGAAGATGCCTTTAGAACAAAAATGCCCTTGCATTTAGTTCCTTGCAAAATAAATCAAAATCTGCAGATTTTTGTGTCTTGGCTCCACAACTTGCCACATTCATTCACGGGATAAATACGTATGAACCTCTCTACGGGTATGGTCCCTGCCTTTGTGGGCTGCGTTGAGTTTACAATCCTGTTGTTCCTAGGTCACATGCAGATGACGTCCTTCTAGACAGAGCTGGGTCCCAGGCACAGACCTCAGAGTAGGAATAAGCCACAGCGGGATATGCCACCACATGTAGCAAATTCCTTGGGGAAGGTGCTTCTTGGCCTGAGTCACACACAGGTGCCCCCCACAGAAGGAAATGTCATCGCAGAGCTGATCCAGGAAAACAGATCGACTCTAAAGAGAACCCAGAAAACTCACTGGAAGAGAGACTCTTGAGGGCCCCCGACCACCTCCCGATGCTGCTCAAGTTAATCAGAGGCCTCAGGCTGAGTCCAGATCCCGGGCGACCACCCACAGCCAGGCCCCCGAGAGGACAGGGCTAAGGGTGACATGCTGGAGCACTTGATCTCGCATAAGAAACTTCCAGAGAAGGCAGAAAAAGACAACTTCCACGTTGCCCTTTTATACCTCAATAGAGTATATCCTCCCGAGTGCTGTTGTATTTTAAAGCATTTCCAAAGAAGATGCTTAAAACAGAAGCCTCTTTGCTTGAAATAGATTCTCCATGCCAGATCTAAATCTAAATCTGCTAGGGTATCGGTAATCATCAAAGCACTGTATTTTAGTGCAGAAGTTCCAAGAAAGAAGTCTATATTGACCTAACCTTGACTATAAAGCACCTAAATGCACAGCTAAATTTTAAAAGCACTCTGAGAGTCGAGGAGACAAGGCCATAGCAACAAATACATTTGGAGGGGTTCTCATTTATTGCCAGGTACAGTACAAGGCATCTATAATAATAAAAAGGTAATATGCTAATTAGACCAGGCATCATTTCGGACATCCTTCCTGATGAAGCTGGGCCGGAGGAAAGCCAACGCAGTCCTGGGTGCCTGCGGGCAGCCGGAGGAGGGAAGCCTGGGTCCCAGGTGCCAGGGGGAAGCCAGTGCTGGCAGCCAGGAGAAGAAAGGCCTACTCTTGCACAAATTTTCGTGCATCAGGACTCTATAGTTTTACATAAAATATATTAATTGATCCAGTCAACAATCCAAGAGGTAATACTTTGCATCCCACTTTGCAGATGAGAAAACAGGCTCAGAGAAGTTAAGCGATTGCTTACGGCCACACAGTCAGCACCCCAACCCAGACCTGTGATTCTAAACTATCCCAGCCAACAAGGAACAAAGAATCATGTGCAGACCTATAAGAGTTACCCACTGTAGCCTGGGACTATGTAAAGGTTTGGCAATTTTAAAAATTCAGTGTCAGAAGGAGACTTGACTTTGCATGGTGAATTCACAATACAATATACAGATGCTGTATTATAGAATTATAAATTATACACTTGAAACTTATATAATTTTATTAACCAATGTCACCCCAATAAATTAAATTTAAACGTTTTAATAAAAAATAAAAATTTCATCTGATATGGTATGTTCTCACACTATTGAGTAAAGAAAATGTAGACTTCCAATACCCAACCATCACATTCTCACCTCCTCCAGCCCTTCCCCTTAAAAAAAAAATACAGAACAGGAGGGCAGTGAGGAAGAGCAGGATTAAGCAAAGATTCTGGACCCCTCACAGGCCATGGCACCTGGTCACCAGCAGCAATTTTCCCAGAACCCAACACTTCCACCACAGTGGTCCAGCTCCACCCATCTTCCCAGCTCCCGGGGGTGGATTGGGGGTCATTCTGTCTCTTGGGGAAAGGGGGCTGCTTTCTAACATGAGGTGAAAAACACCAGGGACAAAGTTCAGTCAATACCATTCCATTTCTGATGTAGGGGAAAGAGTTGCCCTTATCTCTGGGTTGGGGGAGAAGATGGATACCAACCTAACTCAATACCCTGATGGTCAGCCAGCAGGGACGTTGTTAACAGAGACCAGATCTGAGCCTTTCACAGGACACAGCCAAGAAGTGCTGTTTGGGAAGGTCTTATGCCCCATGCCAGGCAGAAAACACAGGTGTCAAAGCATACACTGCCCCAGTCCCTGGACTGTGGATCTCAGTCAGATATTTCCCTCTGAGTCTGTTTCCTCATCAGTTAGTCAAGGAAATATGGCAGTTCTACTATCATAGGTTGACCCGAGGACAAAAGAGTAGGTTGGCATTTTAAAGGTTCTTTTATTATCAACTAAATCAAGGTTTTTCAAACTGCATTCTGTAGTTTCACCTATTCTCACTGAAGATTCTAGGGACTGGTTTGCAAAGTTAAACTTTGGCTATTTTGAGAAGTAGCCACATTTTCTTTGTGTTTTACATTTGCGTGAGTGCCTTTCATTCTAATTTCATAATATTTTTCACATTTTCGACCAAAAAGAAATGGAAAATATTTAAGTTCTAAAAAGTCATAAAAATTTTTAAATGGTACAACTGTTACTTAACTATAGTCAAAAAAGTGTCCTTGATTTGTTTTATGGATATAGCGACAATGAATATTTTAAATGGGAGGATAATGTTATTATAAACCTACAATTGACATCTGACCCCATTCTTTCCAATAAGAGTCTCTGGAAGTAAAACAGTAAAATAAAACTGTATCTTGAGGAGTTATTTGCAGCAAAACTATGGTTTTCAGCTGGTTGTTCTGGCCAGAAAGAGAAATAAATGCTAATAGACAGTGAAGAGGCGCTGGCAGAAATCTAGGCCTGAGGTGTTGACAGGGGCCTGGGCTACCCAGTGGCAGTGCAGATGGAAAGAGAGAATCAACTCGGGAGAGGGTGGGGAGAAGATTCTGGAACCAGCTGTCACTATCTTCTGGCTCCAGCCTAGTTCAGTAAATGTGATGTAATTAGGTCGCTGCCTGCATTCCCTGTTCAGGGTCAAGAGCTGCTTCGGGCGCTGGGGCGAGTGTCCTTGTCAGGGAGCAAGCTTCAGGAGGCTCTCTCGCCAACCAGGCTCCTCGGGGACCATCTCTCCAGGTCCTCCCTGGAGAGGGAGCTTTTCCAATGCCCAGCCTGGAGGCCAGCCGCTCTGGCTCCTTGACCCCATTCCTTAGGGTCCCTAGGGCCCCTCTTCCCAACTCTGACCTTCCAAACTCCAGCCCAGGGACCTTGGGGCTGGCTCCTGCCCAGGAGAAGTATTTGGAAGTGACTGGGTGGTGTTACTCTGCACCCTATCGGCTGCCAACAGGAAAAAGACAGCTTTCCCAAAGCCACAGTTTGGTTCAGGCCATTTAAACTAATGTTCCACAAATGAGGGCTCAGTATTCCCTGACCCTCCTCCCAGACACACATCCATCTGTCCTCAGGAATGTTTTGGCACAAGGCAAGTGCCGCGTGGACCTCTCGAGTGGGTGGCCCAGCAGCCAACTCGTGGGACCTGCTGTGCAGTCACTCTAAGCCGGCTGCAGATGTGCAGAGGTGGTCAGGGGCCCATCCCGAGTGCCAGTCCCTAGGAGGCAAGAGGAGGTGGGAGGCAGAGGATGGAACGGAGCCAGAAATGGTCCAGAAGCAAGGCAGCAGAAGCACATGTGGATGCTGCAGCCCAGTCTCCAAGATGACCCTCCTCTTGCCTCTTAGGGTGGGGCTGCTCTCTCAGGGACTATGACAGCCGCTGGCCAGCCCCCCACCTCCTTCGGGGAGGAGCTGAGTGGCCCTCATTGAGTTCTGCATCAGACCTTACTTGAACCTTCAAAAGCAAGACTATCCCTTGCCCAGCACAGACACCTAGAAGAGATTTCCTTGTAATATAACTTCCCTCCTCCTTTGCCAGCCCAAAGCCCTGGCCTGCCTCCTTCCACATCTAACTTGGAGAAATGAGCCCCATGGCTTCTGGCCACAGTCCCAATTACTACTAGGAAGTCCCACCTCTGCTTAATCCAGACCCAAGACACTCTTTATTGATTTGCACTTTTCCCCTGGAAAGCATCCCACTCTTCTGGGGACTCAGATTTTTAAAGGAGCCTCCAAGATTCAATGCCCTGTATCCAGGCTTAACTCTCAAATGGCTTCTAGAACATCTCTTTAGAACATGCACTCCAGCGTCTGAGAAAGTGTTCAGTATCGCAGACATTTCTGTGGCCAGTGTAGAGCAATGTTTAAGAATGTGGCCTTCAGAATCAAACAGACTGGGTTTTCAAACCCCATCACCACCACTTACTTGCTGTGTGACCTTGGGCAGGTCACTTAAACTCTCTGAGTCTCAGCCTCCTCATCTGCAAATAAGAATAATGTCCATTCCATGGACTTGTTGTGAGTTCTAGTGAGGCAATGCATATAAAGCATCTTTGCCCGATGCCTGGTGCTCAATAAATCCTAGCTATGTTTATTAGGGCCATTCCACAGCCCTCAGACCCTAATTGAATCTACGGTAAAGGAAAATAAACATAAGCATAGGAAGCATAGATATGGATGATTTAACTATTTGGGCTCTGAAGATATGTAATAGTAGTAACTATTTACCCAAACAAACACATTAATTGGGCAAAATGGATTAATCTAGATTTCCCCCCCAAATTGTTATGAGAGGTAGGGTCTTCTTTCACTTGCACTCTGAAATAAAGATCCTAGGCAACAGAAAACGGGCCCATGGAAAAGAACCCCGAAGGCAGGGCACATAGGAAACCCAAGGCCGCACACACACTACCTGCACCAAGGATCAGAAGACCCCAAGCTGGAGCCACATTGGCGTTAGCAAATCTAGCTACGAAGTTGTCTGTGCTGGGCGGGACCCTCGCCCTGGCTGGCTGTGGCCCGGTCCTCCAACACACTGCATAAACAAACAGGGGATCACGCTGACCCAGACTATAAAGATATTGCATTTTCACTTTTCAAAAAAATTGCGATTTGCCAAGATAAACCATCTCTAATACAGACAAGGCAAATCTCAAACTAAATCAGAGCTGCACACGAGGAAGCCCGCCTGCTCCCCAACCTGGGTGTCAGCTGCAAACATCCACCGGGATACATGGCCGCTTCCAGGCCTTGAGGAAGTCCCTCCTCCAATCTGGGCCTCAGTCGGAAGCTTCCTGGATTGATTGGAGGTTTCTCTTCTCTAAAGCAGGAATCCCACCGCATCAAGCCCAGCAATCCTTCGTGCCTTCCATGCCCAGTTCCCTGTCACCCTGTCTTCTTCTCCACCCTGACCCCCACCTGGTTATTCTCTCCTGGTTTCCTCAAGGGCTCCCTCTTCGCTCATATAACAGGACAGGAGGGAACTCGGTTCCATTATCCCTGGCCGAGGTGGCTTGAAAATCCTGCCACGTACTTGGTTCCAGTGTGAGCAGGGAAGGAGGACGGGTCCTTCCAGCCTCTCTTCAGAAAACCAGAGAACCAATGCAGAGTGGCTTTGCCCAAGCAGCCCGCACCTCTTCTGAGGTTTTTCTGGCCAGAATGGGAAGTGTCCTCTTACCATTTCACAGAGCCCAGCTCCCTAAGCTGCCAGCCCCTCACGCTCTCAGGCAGGGGTCTTCAAACTACGGCCCGTGGGCCACATGCGGCCCGCAGAGGAGTCTGATCCGGCCCGCCAGGTTTTTTGGGCAGTGAGCGCAGCCGAGGTGTTACAGTAGGAATTAGTAGTTCATATAGTCCGGCCCTCCAGCTCTCTGAGAGACTGTGATCTGGCCCCCACTTTAAAAAGTTTGAGGACCCCTGCGTCTCAGGCAATCGCGAAGGCCTTCCTATTTGGTGATTATGGGCCCCAGCACGCACACAGCAAGTGCTCAGATGTCAATGACTTCCCAATCCGAACCCCTGGCCTGGACCTCCAGCATTGCCTCCGATGTGTGACACTGCAGCAGCTGGGGGCTGGCCTGCACTTTACAAAGCACACTTTGCATGTGTGATCTCAACTGGAAAAAAAATGCTTAGGTTCAGTCCCTCACTTTAGTCTGTACCTTGGACATTTGTTGAATTTACCTGTGCCTCAGTTCCCATAGCTATAAAATGGGCATGATAATGGAACCATCAGCTAAGGATGAAGTAGGCAAAGGGAAGGATCTGTGAAGAATGTAGCATCCTGCCTGGCAAAGGTTGAGTTCTTGAGCAATGTTAGCCATTATCATCATTGTAACCATGTTCATGTTCTTAGAGCAACCTGTGAGCCATCCTGGGCAGAGCTTAACTGAGGTCCCCAGAGGTAAAGAAGTGCTAGAGCATGGCTTTCAATGAGGTCTTCTTACTGCAACGTACTTTCTACCCTTCAGCATCCAAGAATGGTTATCTGGTGCCAATGTATCATTCTGTTCTAGGAGCGACAATGGTGAGCTGGGCAAGCATGGTCCCCAACTCTGCCTTGTGAGTGGCAGTAAGTGTGAAGGGAGGAAGCTGGCTTGCGGCTGGTGGACAGGGCTGATCAGCAGTGTTGGCTCCTGAACATTCTCTCAGAGCCTCCAGGACTGGAGGCCATGAGAGGAAGATACAGCAAGAGAAGGAACCCAAATGTCTTCTGCACCCACTGCCTGGCCATTGAGTCCTGTTTCTACCACTTTCCCTCCCCCGGGCTCTTATGTACCAGCCCAGCAGTCTGCCCAGCCCCAAGGCCTGACCTGCAGCTTGAAGTGGGGAGGATGGTTCAGTCTCTCCTGGCCCCAGGCACAGAACACGAAGATCCAACCTCGATGTCTCTATGGGGGTGATGGGCCCCAGCACTGAGCCTTCTCCTTCCAAAACCTCACTTCAGAGCACCATTCAGAGGCCAGACCGGCTTAACGACATGATTGTCCTAAGACTCTCCCTTTAGGAAAATCCTGCCTCTTGTTCTTCAAAGCTGTCATCCAGGAGAACATAGTTCATTTGTGTTTGTTCCCTGGACACGCAATTCCCAGACTTCATCGGGGTTTGGGTAACACCACATCAGGAGATGGAAAAAAATTTTAAAGGCTGTGATATTAGCCAGGTCCACAGGCTCCAGTGCCAGAGGGAGTCCCTCATGGGGCATTGAGCAAGTCCCCGGGGAGGTGTGTCTTCAGGAGGAAAGAACCAGGACACTACTTCAGTGCTCAGATTTTTCCAAATCCGTCTTTTCTTTCCCCTGGTGGTCTGAGGTAGAAGTTCAACAAATGTCCAAGGTTCAGACTTGAGTGAGGGATTGAACCTAAGCATTTCTTTCCTGTGACCATCTGGTGGTCTGAGATAGAAGCAGGAATCTCTGGGTCTCATTTCCTGCTCTGCTTATTTTGATAAGAAGCAAGTTGGAAAAAGAACAACTTCTAACCTACAATGAACTTTCCAGATAGAGCTGCCTGACCTTAAATGGGCCCGTGAAGATTCCAGAAAGCGGGCAGCCCTCATGTCTCTTTGCTCACTGCTCCCACTGTTCATTGGTCAATAAATATTTGAGCCTACTGTGTGCTGGGCACTTTCTTACCACTGGGGATACAGCCCTGAGCGTGATACACATGGCCCTGCTCTCACAGGCAGGGTCTCTTCATGGGCTGGGCCAGACAAGTACACAAATAAATATTTAGATGATTTCACAGTAATTTTTGTTCTGAAGAAAATAAAACAGCGGGATGGCACAGCAAGTGAGTGGATCTTGTGGTCAAGGAGAAGTTGGGGTGGGGGGTGAGCATAGATTAGAATGTCAGGAATGAGCTGCCAACACAAAATCAAGGGGAAATCATGGCTCCTCCCCTCAAGAGCCTCCCAATCTAGTGGAGGAGAAAGATGCACAAATATCTGAGCCACATCCTATCTTACCACATCCTGCCTGATGCCCAAGGTGGGAGAGGATGCGAGAGGGGCAGAGGTCAGGTTATGGAGAATTCTACATGGGCCAGGGTGAAAGTTTGAATTTCATCCTCAGTGCTATGAGAAGATGCTGAAGGGTTTTCACAAAGAAATGGTGTGATTTGATACACTTCTTTTTAAAAGATTCATCCCTAATGAGAAAAGAAATAACCCATTAAAAAGTGAGCCAAAAACCTTAACAGACATCTCACCAAAGAATAAGCACATGAAAAGATGTTCCACAGCCCATGTCATCAGAAAAATGAACCAAGAGTGATCTCTAGATCTTTGACTGGAGAAATGTTTGAGTAATAGTGCCTTCTGCTGAGATAGGAAAGTCTGGGGTGGGGAGCGGGGGAGGGGAGAAGTTTGCAAGGGAAGAGCAATTTAAGGTTTGTTCATTTACAGAGCTTATTGGACATTGCAAGTAGCTGCTGTTGGCACCCCACCCAATGCTCTATTCAAGTTGGTGCACCCATCCACCAATTACTGAAGGCACCGCAGATTCTCTCTGCAGGACTGCCTTGATGAAAGCACCCACCTCACCAGGGGACACCAGGGAGGTTATATAGCCACCCCTGCCCCTCCACCCAGTAGATCAGGCCAATGTTAGACATTACCTGGAACCACATCCTTCCCGTGCCCCAACCCCAGCTTCATTGAAGTACAATTGACAAGTAAAAGTTGTATATATCTAAAGTGTACAACATGATATTTTGACACATGTATATATTGTGAAACGATCACTACAATAAAATTAATATCATATCCATCACCTCACACAGTTGCCTTCTGTGTGTGGTAAGAACAGAAGATCTACTCTCTCAGCAACTTTCAAGTACACATTAACTATAGTCCCTGTGCTCTATGTTAGATTCTCAAAACTCATTCCTTCTTATAACCAGAAGTTTATACCCTTGGACCAACATCTCCCCATTTCCCCATCCCAGCGCCTGGTAACTACTGTTCTACTCTTTGGTTCTACGACTTTGCCTGGATTGGATTCCACATGTAAGGCTGTAGCACCACATTCTTGTTTAGCCTCTTTTCCTACCCTATCCTTCTTCCCTCAGTCCCTTTCCCCAGAGAGCATGACCTCAATAAAGCCATGCACCAGAATCCCTGTCTCAGTCTCTGTCTGCACTGAAGACGACACCTAGATGAAAATGTCTAACTGGCAGCTATCATAGGAGATACGGGCTGGAGATGTAACAGTGAAGCCATGGGACTCAACATCGTCTGGGGGGATGAGTACAGTGGAGACAGAAGTAAAGGACCAAGGCACGGGGTAATACCACACCGAGAGCAGGCACATGAAGGGAGGCAGCCAGGAGACTGCGAAGGAAACCCAGTGAGATTGAAAGAGAGCCAGCAAGTCTCACACTCCTTCTAGTCTACACCACATCACCCCACGCACTCCTACCACCCCAGCCCTATTTGCGCCTGGGCTTCAGAACCAATGAGAGAAACTCACATTTACATGGAAACCGTCTGCTGTATTTGTTCAAAGATTTGTTGAGTCTTACTCTGAGCCAGGTGGTGAACTGGTATGAAGGGTGCATGGTAAAGATAGAGACAGCAGGTGAACAAATTTCAGTGTAACAACCAATGAGAGGCAGAAAATCAGAGGTCAAGTCTGTTGGTTTTCAGTGATCTCCCCTGCCTATTCCCCTCCCCTCCTCTGCGCATAAGCACCCTCTTCCCCACCACACCAAAAACAGAGTGAAGGCTCTGTCCTCATGAGCTGATCCTACATCAAGCAAGGCTTCTTGAACTTTAAGGTCCATATGAACCTTAAAGTGGATTACGTTAACATGCAGATTCTTCTTCAGTCGGTCTGGAGGGCCTGGGATGCTGCATTTCCAACAAGCCTCTAGGTGATGCCAGTGGACCACACTTTGAGCATCAATGTGTAGAGAACTCATTACACCCAACAACAAAGGCCAAGGGCAACAGCAGGGGGTCAGCCTGAGCCAAGACTTGCCCCAGGTAAGCCAGCTCCTGTGGCAGGAAGGGTTCAGCTAACCCTGAACCATATTCCTGAATTTCGAGTAGCAGCACATACAGATGTAATAATTCATACAAGCCCTGAAGCATGATGGGAAGAGTAAAAGAAGCAGGTAACTTTGTCCATCGCTGTCTATTGAGCTGGCTGACTTTATGCCAGGCACTGTGCGAAGGACAGTAAGTGTGTTTTTCAGTCTATCCTCCCAGCTTACACTCATGTTACCAATGAGAAAGCTCCAGCGATCACATTACTAGCCCCGGACAACCCAGCCCTTACCCAGGCAGTCCTACCCTAAAGCCTGTCTCTGCTTCATGACAACGGGGCTGCCTCTTCATTGAGCGGACGGAGTATGAAGCTTTGAGCTGGGCCACTGCCCGCTTCTGCAGCAGGTCTCTGGATCAGAGAGGTAGGAGGTCGGATGATGGAAGCAGGAGGGGTATCCCAGGACCACAGGGAGCCTAATCCCCCCAACTCCCCAGCACCTGGCAGGGAGAAGCAAAGGCTTCCTTCCCTTGGACCCTCCCCCATGCTGATGCTTAGCCTGCTGTTTCTGGTTGCTACCACAGAGCATTGGAGGCTTCAAGACCCTCTGAGCCATTTCACAAAAGAAAAGAAACACATGAGAAACATCCATTTGTTCCTTCCCCAGCTGGATGCAGTGAGACCACCCACGTGAGGGCCCAGCCCAGCCCCCGGGAATGCTCTGGGGTTGGAAACAGAAAACTAATAAGATTCTCCTGGGGTTTATGTCAGCCGTCTCCCTCCCCAGAAGACAAAGCCCTGCACAGAGATGGGGTTTCATTCACCTCTCTCCCAGACCAGTGCAGAGAGGAAAGGGGGGGCTGGCCTTGTCACCAGGCTGGGAGCCCCACAGGTACAGGACAGAGCCTGTTACCTCTGAGAACTCAGGACGCAGAGCCCAGGGACTCGGAACGTGATGCGCATGGTGATAAATATGTTAAATGAATTGATGTCTCCTCTGCTCTGCTGGGAAACTTGGCCCGAACAGAGAAGAAATCATCACCCCGAATCCACAGTGTGTAAGTGGAAATGAAAAACAGTGTGTCCTGAACAGCCCAGGCCTGCTGTGTGAGCCGGGAGGGGTTGCTGGGAAGACGCTCCTCTCCGCCAGCTCGCTCCCCCCTGCCCTGATGTAGCGACCAAGGCCCAGCTGGGGCTGCAGAGTCCAGCTCGCTCCCCCCTGCCCCTGCCCTCCCCAGGCTGTGACTCAGGAAGCAGAGCTCAGGTGGCATCCAGCATCCGGTCAGCCCTGCGGCATGAAGGTGTGTGAGAGAGGGCAGTTCATGGCCCATTCCAGCCACTCATTCCAGCCTTCCTCCCCAAGGAGACAAGAGTCCTGTAGGAGACAGGGTGTATCATACACCTAAGAAATCCGGTGCTGAGGAGCACGGGGCAGGGCTCCCCATGTGAGCAGGAACTGGCTTTAAAAATGGGTAGAATTTCAACAGGCCACCTCCACCTGCTAACCTTTCCCTAAATTGTTTTCTGCCTCAGACACCTCCCTTTTCTCTCACTGAGGGAGTGCTCTCATCCTCCGGCCTCACCTGGAACAGATCACCCCACACTCCCGCCTCTTTGACCTTCCAACTGGAGTCAAAATCCAGGGCAAAGCAGCCCTCCTTTGCAGCTGCCGTTGCATGGCAGCCGTAGTTTAGCTGTGTGATTGTTTTATCGCTTCCCCATTAGATGTCTACTCCGTGGTGGCAGTGGCTGTCTTGCTCTCATCATTGCATCCTCACCTGGGCCCAATGCAAATGGACTGGAGGGATGTTGGAACAGTGCAGGGAGGACGGAGTAGTGGCATTTTGGGTGGAGCAAATAGATTGCATGTGGCAGGAAGCTATGGCGATGGATGAGCATATGAATTATGACTCTAAGTCCCACGTCGGTGCCAACAATTACATAGGGGCTGCCTGCTCCAGTGAGCACCTTCCCTCTCCCCCCCCCCCCACCCAGGCTCAGTTGCACCTGCCTACTTTGCATATCCATAAAGCCCACGGCCAGGTGGGTGGCAAGAAAAGAGCCAGCAGGGGCACTCACCATATCTAGGATGAGCACATTAAGTTTCATTCATTCGCAGAGTCCATCAGAGCAAAACCCTAAAGAAAACAAGCACGGAGTTTCCCACCACAGAATACAAGGACCCAGCAGTCATGCTTTGCTGGCACTGTCCCCACTGCAGGGGCAGGCGCTGTCCTTCTGCCTGTGGATCCAGGCCCCACTAGAGGCTCTGAGCTTCATTCTGAATCCCTTCCACTGAATCCCTTCCACTGAATCCCTTCCACTACAATACCTTGACAGCACGAGAGAGAGAGCCCACCCACACTCCCAGGGGACCATGGACAAGGCGGCACCCACCTTGGTGTTCAGGTATGATGTGTGAGAGATTGGGGTGAGGCGGGAGCGGGGTGAAGGGAGAGAGAGAGAGAGAGATTGATTTATCTTAATAGCATGATTTAGTCCAGATGGTTATGTTAGTTCTATGTTGGATAATCCTCCAAATGTATGTTGAATGACTGTATAATCAAAGCACATTTAAAATATATCTACCTCTGGCAGGTTTCCACTGATTTCATCAAAGCCAGGAGAGTGAACAAAGTAGGGTTCCCTACAGGTCTTGGGGCCTCATGGAGGCTCTGACAGCTGTGAGTGAAGAGCATGAGATTTGACGTCATGGTCAGAGCTTGGTGCCCAGCTTTACGCTCACAAGCCAGTGGTCTTGGGCTTAGGCCAGTTTCCTCTGCGTGTCCATAAAATGTAAACAATCGGGTGAAATGGGATGATATTACGTGTGCCTGGCACCTGCTGGGTCTCTGTAAATATCAGTAGTAATAATTGCCATGGCTAAAATAATAATTGTTATCGTTTTTTAAAATAGAGAAGGAAAAACGGCTTAGGGTACGTGCAAGAGGTAACGTCCGCCTTGGCTGGAACACAGCTGGATGAAGGAGACACCAGGCTGGGGAGGTAGAGTCCAAATCGGGGGAAGGGCCTGGAGGGCTGCACCAGGAGTCTGGGCATTGTTCTTCACCCCCAGAGGGAGCACCTGGGTCTCTGGCCCAGAAGAGGAGAGGGTTGCTTCACCCAGCTCTTGCCATCAGCCTGACCCGGCTGTACAGGCAGCAGCAGGGTTGCCCAATAGGAATCCAGCCCCATGAGAAAGAAGATCCCACTGCCTTCTATAAAAAAATAACCTAAGTCAGCACTTCTCCATCCTACCTCGAGTGGGTGGGCCGAGAGGCAGCAGCAAACAAACAAACAAAAGGCTTAAACTGTAGAGGAGTAGGAATCAGACGCCCCAGGGCACGCCCCTTGGTTATCCTCATTAACTGAAAGAAGATGTGTTCTTAATCCTGTATCATTTGTCTGGTGTGTTTGATGTCCTGAGAATTACCCAAAGCCCCTCAAAATGCTGCGCTTCAGAGGGAACATGGGAGCTTTGTTCTAGGCTCAATAG
Source organism: Pipistrellus hanaki (assembly GCF_964339955.1). Lineage (NCBI taxonomy): Eukaryota > Metazoa > Chordata > Mammalia > Chiroptera > Vespertilionidae > Pipistrellus > Pipistrellus hanaki. Next base: position 24,840,771 of record NC_140503.1, read on the forward strand.
CCTGTGGTCTTCACCAGCTGCACTGCTCTGAAAAGTGTCACTTCTCAGAATAATAACGGCAAGCTTTTTTTGTTGCTGGGCACTGTCCTAACTATTTAACATGCTCATTCATTTAACCTTCAGTAACATTCTGTCAGATAGGTGCTTTTCACAGATTTTAAAGTTGAAGAAACCAGGGCACAGGGAAGTTCTGTTACTTGGCCAAGGTTACCAGCTGGTAAGTGATAGAATTGCCCATGGAATCCAGCCAGTCTGACTCTAGGGTTCCTGGTCAAAACTGAATCATACAGCCTGGCCAGGTGGCTCAGTTGGTAGGAGCAGAGCATCATCCCATACACCAAAAGGTTGTGGGTTTCATTCCCGGTCAGGACATATACCTAGGTCGTGGGTTCCATCCTCAGTTAGAATACGTATAGGAGGCAACCAATTGATGTTTCTCTCACATCAATGTTTCTCTCTCTCTCTTTCCCTCTCTGTTTCTTCCTCTCTCTAAGCATATTCTCAGGTAAGGATTAGAAAAACAACAACACAAAAACCACATCATAAAGGCAAAAAGGAAGGGGAAACAAGGTTTTGTTTTTTAAAAAGGACACTGCATGTTGCCTCTGCTTCTGACTTCTGCTGTGTTTAACATCTAACATTCATTAACTGAGTGTCTACTATGTACTTAGAAGCTATCTTTGGAATCATCCCTAATGGGCCTGGGGAAAAAAACACCCAAGTTCACTAGCCTGATGCCCACTGCTCAGTAGATTCACACATAATCCAAAAAACAATGTTTGCCATTTTTAAAAAGAGAGTTAAGACAAAGAATAAGTCAGAACTGTCTAAGTGTTTTTAAAAGCAGTTAGCCTGCCCTAACTAGTTTGGCTCAGTGGATAGAACATCAGCCTGTAGACTCAATGGTCCCAGGTTTGATCTCGGTCAAGGGCATGTACCTTGGTTGCAGGCACATCCCCAGTAGGGGGTGTGCAGGAGGAAACTGATTGATGTTTCTCTCTCATCGATGTTTCTAACTCTCCCTCTCCCTTCCTCTCTGAAAAAAAAAAAAAAAAAAATCAATAAAAAAAATTTTTTTTTTAAAAAAAAGCATTTAGCCTGGCTGGTGTTGCTCAGTAGTTGAGCATTGACCCATGAATCAGGAGGTCACAAATCAATTCTTGATCAGGACACATGTCCAGATTGTGGGCTCAATCCCCAGTAGGGGGCATGCAGAAGGCAGCCAATTGATGATTGTCTCTCATCATTGATGTCTCTATCTCTCTCTTCCTCTCTCTTCCTCTCTCTGAAAGCAATAAAAACATTTTAAAAAGAAAAGCATTTTTAAATGTACAACTGATGTGTTATTGTCCAAATTTTAACACACTGAACAATGCCAACACATTGTCTTGTGGTCCCAAGGTTTTTGCACAACACTCAGTAATAAAACTTCTCCTAGGACAGATCTTTGTGTGTATTTAAATGTTTTCTAAATATGTCACTTGTTGATTAAGAAGCTCTATGTGTTTTGCTTTGTTATTTGTCTTTTTTAATTGACATTGCACATGTCTGTCCATGTGAAATTCTGCAAGCAAGTAAAGTTCAGGACAACAGCACATGTGCACTACAATAAAATGCTCAGGCACATCCACTCAGCAAGGGTTCTCATCAAAGTGTTTTGGTCAATTAAAAACCCATGAATGTATAACTTATCACTTTGTAGTAACAGCCATCATTGACAGTCTGGGGACTTATAAGAAACCTGGATATTTCTTTCCAGACTGATATGTGTGTGTGTGTGTGTGTGTGTGTGTGTGTGAAAGAGAGAGAGAGAGAGAGAGAGAGAGAGAGAGAGAGAGAGAGAGAGAGAGAGAGAGAGAAACAGTTGTTAAATACTGTAAGTAATTCAACTATCTTTCTTTCAAATTTCTGGGATTAACTCAAGCATGTTCTGCTATCACAAAGTAAATCTGGACAAGATAAAATTAGATTCATTTAAATTGTTCAAATATTGCTTTCCATCCTACAAATGTGAGAGAAAGGTCAAGAATGACACCAAAGGTTTTGTTACAATTGTGAAGATGATGTTGTAATGGATTAAGTTAGGAAAAACTATATGTAAATGGTTTTGGTATGTTGGTGGGGAAAATCTGGACTTTCGTTTTGGTCATTTTTGGTTTCAGATACCTATTGGACATTCACGTAGAGATGTTAAATAGGAAATTGGATGTTTGACATGGATATATCCAAGCTAGAGATATAGATGTGAGATAACTCTGCATATATTATAGTACTATTTAAACCATAAAATTAGGTAAGATCAACAAAGGAATAGATAGAGAAGAGTTCCAAGGGCTAAGCACTGAAGAATGCTAACATTTAGAGGTGGGAGAGAGGAGGAACTAGGATATGAGGAGGAACCAGCAGATCAGGCAATGGGGAGCATCTGGGAAGGCAGGACAAGAACTGAGTGATGTCCCGGAAATTAAAAGAGACAGAAGACAACTGTGTCAAGTGCTACTGAAAACCTAATAAGACGAAGATTGAAGGTTGACCATGGAATTAACCAGCTTGGAGGTCAATGTGACATTGTCAAGTTGCTTCAGGGAAAGGATAGAGACAAAAACCCGATAAGTGTGAGTTCAAGAGAAGATGGAAAAAATTGAGACAAAAGCCTGTATAGACAACCCTTTCAGGGAGTTGGCTATCAAGGGCAGCAGAGTAATGGGGTGATAGCAAGAAGATGACATTGGAGAAATTATAACAGGTTTGACACTGAGGAAATGATGCATATTTGGGGAGAGGGGATAGTGATGGAGAAGACAAAGAGGCAATTGCTAAAGTAATGTCTGAGTAGCTACAAGGAGATGAGATCTAGTGCAAGGTGGAGGTTTGTCTCGGATAGGTGCAATGGCAGTTCATCCGCAGTGACAGGAGGACAGATGGAGTATTTGGGGACAGAAATGGGTAGATGTGGAGAGGTAGTCATGGCAGCTCGCGGATGTTCTCTCCTCTTGGCTGTATTTTCTCAATGGAAAAGAAAGCACGGCCACCAGCTGAGTGAGGAGGGAAGCTGTGTGAGACTTGAGGAGCAAATGTGAGACCTAGTCTTCTAGAACACAGGGAGCGTGAATGCCCTACAGAAACAGAACAGAACTGCCAGTTAGAATGAAATAAACAGGAACAAACTCTCGGTAAGGACAGTCCGAATGGCCTCATTAATGAGCATTCCAGTTGGAAACAAGGGAGGACTTACAGATGACAGCAGCTACTGCACTGAACTAAACAGCTGTCTTGCTGTTTTCTTCCTTGTGGCATCACCTACTTCTGATTATTTGGCTTTTAGAAAGCATTTCACATCTACCAACCACTAGAAGAGGCAAGTGACAAGAAAGTCTGACTACTCTAAAGGAATGTTCGTTTTCGCAGGGGTCACAAACGACTCAGAAGGGACAATTCCGGCCCAGCTCCCCATTTTTGTGGATATAAAGTCTTACTTGCATTATACCAATAACATAGCCACACCCATTCTCTTACATATTGTTTGTGGCTGCACATGCACTACAATGCCAGAGTTGAGTCCCAGAGACCCTATGACCCCTACCTAAATCTAAAATATGTTTAGATTTCTTTAAAATAAATAAATAAATAAATAAATAAATAAATAAATAAAAAGGTTGCCTATCCTTAATTTAGAGCAGTGATTCTCAAACTTCAATATGTATCAGAATCACCTCTAGGGTTGTTAAAAACAGATTACTGGGCCCACCGCTAAGAGTTCCTGATTCAGTAGGTCTGGGATGGGGCTCATATTCACATTTCTAACAAATTCCTAAGCAATACTGATGCTGCTGGTCCAGCGACGACACTTAAGAGAGCCACTGGCTTAAAGAAAGCCCTGAATGTCACCTTTGGCCCTCTGTGCTCACATCAAAAGGATTTTATTTGCGACTCTGTAGTGAACTTGAATTTTTCTGTTCTAAACTCTAGGTTCAAATGCATAAACAGATATTAAAGGAACACAACTCTTTTTTTTTTTTTAATTCTCTAAACAGGCAAGGGATGAGCCAAGGAGATAAGGGAACATAAACCTTACATCACCCCTCAGTCTCATGCAACCCTAGCCAGGGTTTCTCTAAGGACTGTATTGACTGATCTCATTAGCAGCTCTGAAAAGTGAACCTTATTTTCTCTTGCTTCAGAAGAACATCAGAAGTTCCACACTCAGTGCAAAACTAGATCAACAAATTTTGCACCCTTGTGCCAAGGCTGGACGTGTTTCATTAAAATCGATCCTATCCCAGCAGCTGCATCAGGCTGAAAGGGAACCAGAGCCATCTTCTAACACACTTGCAGCCCAAGTGGGGTTGCCAGATTTAACAAATAAAAACACAGAATGCCTAATTAATCAGGAATTTCAGATAAGCAGAGAATAGATTTTTAGTATAAGTGTATTCCATGCACTATTTGGGACATACATGTACTTAAAACAAAAAAGTAATTATTGTTGCTCAGCCAGCGTGGCTCAATGGTTGAGCATCAGCCAAGGAACTAGGAGGTCTGCAGTTTGATTCCCGGTCAGAGCACATGTCCAGGTTGCAGGCTTGATCCCTGTGGTGGGCATGCAGGAAGCAGCCAATCAATGATTCTCTCTCATCATTGATGTTTCTGTCTCTCTCTACATCTCCCTCTCTCTCTCTGAAAGCAATAAAAATATTTTTTCAAAGATCATTGTTTATCTGAAATTTAAAATAAATTAGTATCCTAATTTTATCTGGCTGGCCTAACTCTAAGGTTCCCCAAAGAATCCACTCACATTTCACTTTATTTAGTCTTCCTAAAAAGCTGACAAAGAGTACATAATTCACATGTATATGTACATAGAACATTGGATGTAGGTGGAAAATCCACCATGTTTCTCCCCTCAGGAGAATACACCTGATAGAAAGGGGAAAAGATACAGAATGTATTTGTTACAACCCTGCAAATGGAATCACATCATCAAGATGCCAGAGGCATGGAAGCCACCCAGAGCTGTTTGCCCCTATGCTTAATGGCCGTGGGCTGTCATCGGGTTTTCTTTCTGCAAAGAAATTTCACTGTCAAAATGTCAGTCATTAGTGTCTCCATATGTTAGCCTCTACCTATCCCTCCTCCAACTTGCTAATTTGATGCTTCTAATTTTCAAGTGAAGTTAAAGTAACAGACTTGTTCCAATCATGCTCAAACGGAAAATAAACGGGCCCTACGTGACAGCCTGGATATCTCCCCTCTGCAGGAAACAGTCACACACACACTGAAAGATAAAGACCAGCGGGAGCCTGAATGGCCATGCAACCAGGAGGCAATGAAATGTGCATGTCCAACCTGAGGAGGAGCTGCAAGAGCCTCTACCCGTTCCCTCTCCTGCCCAGAGGGCATGTTGAAGCTAGAGCTCCAGAAACATCTTGTGACCTTGAGAAAGGAAGCCACGATCTAAGGTCGATGGCACAGGAAGAGAAGAGAGCCTGGGTCCCTGGTGGCCTGGTGGAACCACCATACCAGTTCCAAACAGTCTACATCTGGAATTCCCTTATGTGAGAGAATAAACCCAGATATAATTAAACCTAAACTACAGCTGAGTCTCTGCTCATTGTAGCCAACACTATTCCTAAATTCTACAGGCTCAGGGTACTCCAAAATATAAAGAAACACTAAAGCAAGGTGACCAAAATTCTGTTAAATTTTCAAGGCAATTGACCCTTGAATAACATGGAGGTTAGGGGCGCTGATACCCATGCAGTAGAAAATCTGTGTATAACTTTTGACTCCCCGAAAACTTACCTACTAATAGCCTACTGTTGACCAAAAGCCTTATGGATAGCATTAACAGTCAATTAATATGTATGTTATATGTATTATATATTGTATTCTTACAATAAAGAGAAAAGGAAATGTTATTAATGAAATTTGTAAAAAAAAAAAAAAAATGAAAGAGAAAATACATTTATAGTATTCATTGGAAAAAATTCACATATAAGTGGACCCACACAATTAAAACCCATGTTATTCAAGGGCCAACTGTATAAACACTTGACAGATGAATGGAGGGGGGGGTGTTCCCACATACAAAAATAATTGTGCTATTTACTTCTTTCAATCCTGTAAATTGTGACTGTACATGTAACTTCATTTGGAAACAATGTCCAAAAATTTTCAGAAATGCAATTTAAAACCACAATGAGATGCCATATACCTGTCTAAAAATATATATGTAAATAAATAAAAAATAATGACAATACCAAGTGCTGGCGAGGATGCAGAACAACTAGAACTCTTGTGCTTTAATGATGGGAATACCAAATGGTACAGCCACTCTGGACAAAAGTTGGGCAGCTTCTCATAAAGCTAGTCATTCACTTACCTTATGACCCAGTAATCTCACTCCTAGAAATGAAAATTTATGTTCATGTAAAAACCTGCACATGAATGTTTCTAGCAGCTTTATTCATAAGCACCAAAAACTGGAAACAACTCAAATATCCTTCAACTGGTAAATGGATAAACAAGCTGTGATATATACTCAGTAATAAAACTATTGATACACGCAATAACATGGGTGCATCTCAAATGCACTATCATTCGTGAAAGAAGCCAGACTCAAAAGACTACATAATTACATTTATATGACATTCTGGAAAAGGCAAAACTATAGGGATAAAAAACGGATCAGCAGTTGTCAGGGATCAAGGTAGGATGGGTAGATGAAAAAGAGCAACATGAAAGAATCTGGGGGGGTGACAGAACTGCTCTGTATCTTTATTGTGATGGTTACATAACTCCACGCACTTGCCAAAACTCATAGACCTGTGCACCCAAAACAGTATTTAATTTACTCTATGTTAATTGAAAAATAAACTTTTGTAAAAAGTTGAAATGAGTGGCCTTGTGGAAAATAGTTGTGGACTCCATGGCTCTCCTGGGGTGTCCACCTTGGGTCCAGTCTCAGTGTCTGTCCCCAGGATCCATTCCATCCCTACCCCTACCCGCAGGCACTGTCTGGACATCCTTCCAAAATCTAATACAGCAGTAGTCGGAGAGGGTTCTCCATGCAAATCCTGGACACATTTTCACACCAGCCACTAACTGGCACCCCTGAAATGCAGAACAATAGCCTTATTGTATGCAGCTCCATACAGGCCACTGCGTCAACATTAGCAACAAGTTCCATGGTGACTCCCTGCCACTGGCCTTTGCAGCTGCCCAACTCCCAGGACTTGAGGATCTGCCCAGGGTAACATGGAGTCTGGATACAGTTCAAGGTGTCAGTCTTAAATCTATAGTTCGTAAAAGCCACAGTCCTTGGGAACTCCCCGGTAATAACACAGGAAGCAGGCCCAATGCCACCGAAAACCCCAGTTTCAGGCGACCAAAGAGTTATCCCTGATGATCCCCCTAAGGACACGGCACCCTAAAGCTCTGAATGTCCAGGGTTAATCCCTGAGAGTCGGGCCATGGAAATTCCATCTGCTCAAGAGGGACTCCGACCAGGACTCATTTGCCTCAACACCTCTTCAGCATAAGCACAGTCTGTCTCTCTTGACCTTATGAGCTACTAAGCCTGGTTTATTAAATATTGAGTATCCAAGGCTTATTGCAATAGGGGTATTTTTGTCAACCAAAAAAAAAAAAATCCTTCAAACATAAATCATTTAAGGCACCCTCCACATTAGCTGGCATGAAATAAACAGAGCCTGTCTTGTGGGAAGAAGGTGCCAGAATAGTGTTGCCAGCTCCAAACCTCCTGCCTGGCCATCATAAACTCCACCCTCGATGCTTGAAATATAGTAAAAACCTTCACAGAAAAGGTTTCTTCCCAACCATTTTTTCCACCCACCTGTGCTGGGTAACCTGAACCCTGCTCTAATGCGCTGTTAATGCAGCCCGGTGTATTGGAAAACACAAGCACTTTGTAACTAGACAGACTTGGATTCAAATCCAGTCTCTTCCGAGGAGGAGCCCTGAGCACTTTCCTTAAATTCTCTGCCCCTTGATTTGCTCATTTATCAACAGGGATAATAACCCATCCCCTTTGCAGGACGATTAACGGAAATAAGAGTCTGTATGCAAAACACCTAACGTGAGACCAAACTCATAAAACGTACTCATCACATTGGAGCCTTTCTTCCTCCCGCCCACCCTGGCCAGATAGAGGAGGTAATTTCCTCTATCTGGAGTTACCCCCCTTAAAAACAAAGAAAGCAAGGCAAATGACCAGAGGGCAGTGGGAAGAAGCCATCTGCTCCAAGTTAGGGAACCTGGTTCAAAGGACTGACTGGTAGGTGAGTGAAGAATCGTGGTCTCCGATTGTGTCACCCTGACTAGTCCTCGGGAGTGTTAGACCAATAAACCTCTGCTCTCTCACTCCCCCAATACTCATTCACACCCGGTTGGAATTCTTTCTTTGGCCCAAGAATCAATGAAGAACAAATTAAATGGCCAATGTCCATCAGAATATAGATTTTTTTTGTTTGTTTGTTTAAAGTGTTTTAACTGCTCCCACCTCTTAGGGTGCTCTTGGAAAATGACCTGATGTTTTCTGGAAACTTTTTACACAGCATAACTTGAAAACCAATATTATTTTCCAATGGAAAACAGCTCTTCACAAATGTAAGAGACTGAACATTCATTAAAGATACAGTCACAATTTTGAAAAGCTTTTAAACAAATCCTCACAAGAAGTCGTGTTTCCCCAAAGCTATCCTTGGAACTGAAAGCTGTCTCCCTCCGCCGCCTAGACACTGCAGGGGCAGCTTCATAAGTCAGCCTTCGATGGAGCCATCTATAAAACCCAAGTGAAAGCCATGAGAGGTACGGATTTGATTCCAGAGGTTTACCACAAACAGGGAAGATCCTTAGCCAGTCTCTGCTTTGAGATTATAATACATGTTCCCATCATAAGACAATATTTTACACACTAGTTACAGTGAAATTTCATTGCACATGGAGTAAATATGGACGATGGTTCAGAGACACAGGAAACTCACATATTTATGATGAAATGCTAGTAGGTGATCGATCATTCGGCACTTGGTACATGTTGGGCCCTGGGAATTACCCTGTTGGCAAGATCGAGATTGAAGACAGGTCTCTGCCTTCTGACTTTTTTTGATATAGTTGGAAATTTGGGACTCCTGTCCTCAAGGAGCCCACAGCCCAATGGGGCAAAAAGACACAAATACAGTGAACAAACCAATCCATTACTCAGAAGTTGTGAGCGGACAGAGAGCAAGAGGAAAGGGACATTTCGAATAAACAATCTGGAGAATAGATGTCTCCCAATAAAGATATCCCAGAAAATAAGTAAATACACAGACATATCACTCACACACACACACACACACACACACACATACACACACACACACCAATACTTAGAATTACCAGGAAAATGGGAAGGAAACAGAAAGAAGACAGAAAAACAACTCCCCTGCACTGTTTCAAGCAAAGCCCGTCCCAAGTCCTAATAGTACCTTGGGAGGTTACCACAATAGACCAGAATGGTTTTTCCTTCCAGCCTCCAACACTAACAGGAAGAACGGCGGAGGGCACCGGAAGGCCAGAGCAGCACCCGCAGAACCCAAAGCACCGTCAGAATTAGAGAAGCATCCAAGATACACATATTTGTCACAGAAACGGGACAGAGGCCAGATGAGAAGGAAGGCAGAAAGGATGCTGAGGCACAGGCCCTCCCGTCCTGGCTACCAGATTCCCATGGGTCCGGCTGTGTTCTTTCCTTGTCTGCGTGTAAACACAGCTTGCCCTGTGCCCAGTCTGCCTTATTCCCACCACCCTCTGAGCAGCAGTCATCATGAAGGTGCAACATGGCTTCCCTCAAGGGGGCGAAACATCAGGAAAGGTGACAGCCAGGATTCTTGCATATAGAATACCATGCAGTGTTAGTCCACTTAGACATTTGAAATGAGAGGATAGGCAGGTTCAGTGGTCACTTCACTTTTACTAGTTGTGTTTATACACACAAAAATGCATGCTCCTTTAAACAAGAAAAATGAAAATCTCCAAAGTCCCACCACCCAGAGGAAACTCTTCCCCTTTTAATGTCTACTCTTCACTCTGTGCATATTTATCATTGACAACATGGGACTCTACGATGCACAATATGCTAGGTTTGAAACTCCCCTTTGCCCCACAATAAAGCCATTGTGAACTTACCCAAGTCAAAAACAACCAAGCATTTTCATAGATCTGTGCCATAGATCTGCACCATAACTTACTTTCTACTTAGGTGCATTCTTCATTCTTCTCTTCTGTTTCTGTCTTATTCTCCCCTTCCCCCCCCCCCCCCGCCCTCATTTTTTACGGAGTGTCACTGAATTCGAGGCACTCTGCCTTTACAGCCCAAAACAGCAGAATCACCTTAAGTCCTGTTCATCTTGTTCTCTCTACTGGTGATTAATTACAAGATAAAATGGGATCTGGATGTCTCTTGTGAAGCTCTGGAGAACTGGGACTAGTTGATAGAAATTTCAGAAAGGTGGAATTCCATTTAAAGGAAAAAGCAATCATTATGTACTTAAACAAGAAAACAGATCGCCAGTAGGGATGTTTTAGAAAGAATTGAGTCATATATCTGAGATTCCTTGTGGTAGATTTCACCTTTTATAAATGGAAAGTGAAGTTAACTACGTTTTGCTATCAAAACAATAACACAATTACTCAATGATGAGACATTGCATGGAATAGCACTGCTTCCTGTGGTTGTCAGTCCCTGAATTCTAAGGCGATGTCTGCTCCACAAAGAACGTCATGGCGGCCACCAGAAGAAAAAGTGGTTGAGGTTCCCAGCCTCAGAAACTCTCTCAACCACCATCCATTCAACCTCCTGCCCTCCTCACTAATGGTTGCTCAAGACCATTTCTTCATTAGTATGGTTGTTTTAATCAAACTCCTACTATTTCCTTCAAGATCTTCTTCCAATAATTATTTCTTTCTGCATCTCCAAACACTTTCTCCTCTCAAATATTTTTAAAGAAATATCATCTTTTAAAGAGAAATCTTTGACCCTGCATTTCTAATTCTCACCCTTCCTGTCCCATGTTGCAGGGCCGTTTCCACTTTCTTCCTTCATGGCAATCTGATGCCCTGAAAGTGCTCCTGCTGAAGTTGCTAATGGTTTCCTAGTTGCCAAATCCATTGGACACCTCATCGGTGTTAGCTGTCTGGACCCCTTCTAGGCTTCCCTTTTGCTCAGTTAGCTTCCCACTTCTCTTGACTCTTCCTTGGTGCCCTTGTTCTGTTTATCTATTTATCATTACTGCATAGCAAATCAGCCCATGTCATTGTCAGTTCCAGCTGCTATAACAAAAATATCATAGACTCGGTGGCTTACACAATAAACATCTATCTCTCATAGTTCTGGAGGCTGGGCACTCCAAGATCAAGGTGCTGGCAGATTTGATGTCTGCTGAGGACCCACTCCCTGGTATCTTCTCACTAGGTCCTCACATGGCAGAAGGGGTGAGAGAGCTTACTGGGGCTTCTTTTATAAGGGCACTAATCCCATACATGAGGGCTCCACCCCTTCATGACCTAAACACCTCCTAAAGGCCCCCACTCCTAATACTATCGCATTGGAGGTTGGGATTTTGGCACATGCATGGGAGGAATATAAACATTCAGTCCATAACACTCAGTAACTTAAAACAACAATTTGTTGTGCTCACAGATTCTATGGGCGAGGAATTTAGAAAGAGTACAGCGATGTGACTGTTCTCTGCTTCAGGAAGGACTCAAAGGCTATAGGCTGAATTTACAGCAGGAGGCAGAGATCAACTGATGGTGTCTTCATTCACACTTCTGGCAGTGGATACTGGCTGTCAGCTTGACTTCAGCTAGAGCTGTTGGTCAAAAGAACTACAGTTGGCTTCTCGCTGTGACCTAAGTCTTCAAATCATGGCAACCTCAGATTCTTACATGGTGGCTCAGGGTTCCAAAGGAACCAGTGAAAACTGCATCTTCTTTTATTAACTAGCCTGGAAGTCACAGAATATCACCTACATTTGAGTCACAAGCCTGCTAGACCATGGGAAAGAGATAGACATCCTCCTCCCCTTCCACTTCTAGAAGAAATGTCACTGTCACACAGTAAGAACATGGAGATGGAGGATATTGTTGCCATCATCTTTGGAGAATGCAATCTGCTACAATCCTCTTCCATGACTTTTCTTCCTATTTCCAGTTTAATTGTAGCATTCTCCAGAGTTTGGTCACACATTTTTCCAGGACAACTTTATTTATTAGAAGCCCAGTGTACAAAATTCATACACTCTCATTCTTTGAGCTTTTGGGGGATGTCCAACTGCCACAGGAGTGAGCCCAGTTTCTGGCTGAGGGGCATTCCCCCTGTGGGAGCACACTGACCACCAGGGGGGCAGCTCCTGCATTGAGCATCTGTCCCCTGGTGGTCAGTGTACACCATAGCGGTTGGTCATTCTGCCCTTTGGTCAATTTGCATATTAGCCTTTTGTTATATTTATTTGTTGTTTTTTTCATTTCTCATTCGAGGATATTTTTTCCATTGATTATTTTTAGAAAGAGTGGAAGAGAGAGGGAGAGACAGAGAGAGAGAAACGTTGATGTGGGAGAAACACATCGATTGGTTGTCCTCCCACACACACTCCAACCTGTGCCAGGTGCTTGCAACCGAGGTACATGCCCTTGACCAGAATCAAACCTAGAACCCTTCAGTACGCAGGCCAATGCTCTATCCACTGAGCCAAACCAACCAGGGCTACCCAAGACAACCTTAATCATACTTAAGGCTTTAACTCTCATCTGCACATTGGTGGTCCCTCAGTCAACATTTGACCTAGACCAGCAGTTGCCAAATGGTGGTGGTCCATGAGGTCCAAAAGTTTGGTGACCTCTAATCTAGACTATGACCTGAAAACTTCACCTGGAATTGAGATGCTTCAAATTCAACAAGTCCAAACCATCCTTCTTTGCCCCTTATCAAGTCTGCTTTGTTTTTTGCACTCCCCAATATCATTTGTAGCACTATCTAAATTCTGTAGTTATCTAAGTGATGATGATTTTAGAAATTAGGCCCTCAGCTAGCAGGTGGCAGAGCCAGCCTTTGAGCACATGTATATCTGACTCCAAAGCCAGTGGTATTTCACTACCTCTACTACCTTTTTTAGTCTCAAATAACTGATACCTCATATCTCCTAGGCATTTTAAGAACAGACCAGGAACCCCAGAAGTCAAATGTGTGAGAGCCTATTAAAGGCAACAACCAACTTCAAGAAGTCATCTTGGATAGAACTTCTCCCAATGAGGTAGAGGAATGTCAAGTGTCAAATCACCTAAGTGATCCGCAGAGAAGTGTTGTTGAAGGTCTCCCCTTAGGTACATGTGCTGGAGAAGCCCACCCTTTGGGGAGATAGTAACACTATCATGCAGATAAGCTACACAAACATGAACAAGAAATGGAATCCACCAACAAGTGGATTCACATGTGCATGCCTAACAGTCAGAATTGTTGGAAATCAGTTTTGTTGCAAATGACAGAAACTAAAATTAAACTGACTTAAGCCTAAAAAGAAATGTACTTGAGATTCACTGATATACAGCAAACCACTCCAAAATTTAGTGGCTTAAAATAACAATTTATGATTCTGTAGGTTGACTGAGCGACCCCTCCACTGGTTTCATCTGGGCTCACTCATGCAGCTGCATTAGGCTGAAATCCCCAAGATGGCCTCACTGACAAGTTGGCCAAATAGTGCTAGCAGCTGGCTGGGGCACTTCAGTTCTCCTGCACATGACCTCCCATCCTTCAGCAGACTGATTTTCTTACATGGTGGCCTCAGGGCAGAGGTCTAAGAGGGTGAAAGCAAAAGCTGCAAGGTCACTTGAGGCTCAGTCTCCAGAATTCAGACAATGTTACTCCCACCACATTCTATGTGTCAAAGCAAGTAACTGGCCAGTCCAGATTCAAGAGGTGGGGAAATAGACTCCACCACTTACCAGTAGGAGACACACACACACACACACACACACACACACACACACACACAAAATACTATATTTATGTACCACAGAAGATTACTGCACATATATATGGTAGATACAAAGGAGCTTTAAGCATAGTTGCATCCAAATGCTCACAATGAATTATCAGAAACCTATCTTGAATGTCCTCTTTCACCTTGTTTTGCTCTTTATTCTCAGGCAAGCTTTTCATTCATAGTGACAACCAACCACTATAGATCTACATCCTCACAATGTCCCAACCCCAGAGCTTGTCTTCCCCAATAGTTTCAACAAATTTCCCAGAACTGAATTCATTGGCCCGATGTGAGTCACATGGCCATTCCTGACCAGAAGAGAGCACACACTGATTGAGCAAGCCCCAGTCACACATTTACTCTGCAATGGGGAGGTAGAATCAGACTACTTAAGTTATTGGGACTAAGGGAGGGAAGGATTCCCCACCCTAACCCCCCCACGCCCCGCCCAAAGAAAGTAGAGATTCTATTACCAGAAAAGAGAGAATAGGTTCTAGGCAGATCAAAGCCCAGCTGTTTACTATAAGCTTCTCAAGATGATGATGGGGCAAACAGCCACCACACAATGCACTGAACTTCTCTCTCCCAATGCAACTTCCCCAGCTGGCAAGTCCCAGTTTCCCAGTGGGGTGGGATTTGCACCATTGAATAGCGTGTTGTGAATATGAAAAACAAAGACATAAGACAAAGCCTTTTGCAACAAGCACTTGCACAATTCTTCCATCTGGCAAAAGATGTTCTTTCTTGAACATTTGTCACATTGCTCCCGAAGATGCCCCTCCCTAATAGGAATCACAATGTTCTTTGTCTTTTAACTTAGTGCTTTTTTCTGGATCGGATGCAAACCCAATTTCCTCATTGCCTCCCACAGCCCTATGAAAGGACAATTCATAAATGAATAAATTAATAAGGAGTAAAAATTGTACCTCCCAGGTGTACAAGGCAAAGATGGTCAGTGGAGCAATCCAACCAGTCCATCTCTTTGCAACCTCTTGGACTCCAAGGTTCTAACTTATTTTGTAACACTTCTTTCCATCTTCCCAGTCATCTTCAGAGTATGGGACAAGGGGTTGGAAAAATAAATCTTCTTTTTTAATTACATCTCATGGTATAGCAGTTGCACTTGGTCTTCTATGGAATTAGACATCAGTCTTTTAGAGTTTTGGTTGCCCAGCTAAGATTCTCAATTTCATGTCAATGCAGGAATGGCTCCAACCCAAAAACAAGATGCTCCTCCACCCTCAAATATGAACATAACATCTGGCAGAGCAGAGGTCAGAAACATCAAGAGGCTCCTACTTCCTTCCAAGGGAGCTTGTCTTGACATATGTGAGTAGCTACTGGCAAAAGCAAATGGAATTGGCATTCATTTGTGATCTTTTAAGTCATAGGTGCATAGGCCATAGATTCCAGGCCCTGCCTAAGATTTTATTCCCTTCTACAATTTTAGCCTCAAAAAATCTCAAACTAGAGTGTGCACGAGAATCACCTACAGTTCTTTTCAGAAATTCGAATTCCTGAGCACTATAGCATCTCAAGTATTTCTCAAAGAGTAGAATTTAGGAAATAAACTCTTTGAGAAATACAAGTCCATAGGATATAACAAGATTCTTAACTGCTGGTTCTCAGCTTCTCATAGAAGAAGCCAATTTGGGTGTTTAATGAACTGTAGTTAAGAGGCCAATAATGATATCCAGTTACAGGCTGGCATAACTAAAGGCTCCATGCCCTGGACCAGGACATTGTGGTATGTGGTCATGAGCCCAATCAGCCATGGTGAGTGCAGGGATGAACAAGCAATGTACACTATGATGCACAACTCACTTGCTTTAGCACTGGGAACACCTGGTTAGCGGGTTTTTCATAATTAACACAAGAGAAGAGCCTCTGGGTATTGGAGATAGGCAAGAATATGTATCAGGGTCTCATAGTGAATATCAGAAGAAACCCCCCCTCCCCCGCCAAGCTTCCAGCAGGGGAAAGGGAAAGTAGCCACTTTGAAATAGCCAGAGTGTTCTCTTCTTCTTAACAAGGCCTGCCCTTTTTCACCAAAGCCTAACTTATTAGGGTTTTATCAGAGCCTAACCCACCTGGAGGAAAATCTCCAACTTCAGCTCCCTCTGGCCATCCTGTCCAACATAAGAGGAAGAAAACACTGACAAGCACTTGTGAAGTTCATGGCATAGAGGTTCAGGTTCACTGAAAGACTGAGACCTGGAGATCCAGAAGATGACGGCGTAAGTAAACACCTCCCACAACCACATCAAAATTACAACTAAAACACAGAACAACCATCATCCAAAACAGCAAGAAAGCTGGCTGAATGGAAGTCCTATAACTAGAGAAGTAAAGAAGAAAGCACACTGAGATTGGTAGGAGGTGTGGAGGCACAAAACGGGCTGACCCAGGCACCCGTGTGTGCCACTTCTTTTATCCAGAGGGAGACTGTCTCTGCAGAGGTCACAGGGAGAAGCAAGGGGCCCCAGGCCCACACCAGACACCCAGCCCAGGGCCCCAGAGCTGGTAAAAGAAATCCCTCTTGGCAGTAAGAAAACTATAAAAACCAGTGCAGATTGGGGCTCAGTGATACAGAGGCTGCTAGAGACCCAGCTGTTCCTCTTAAAAAGCTGGCACCACAAACTAAACTTACAAGGTCTTGCTTCTTCTGAGCTTCAGCACCAGGGCAAAGCTCTGGAGAACACAGACACATAGAAGGAGGAACTGGATTGTCTGGCATCAGCACAGGAACTTGGGGACAGCTATCTCCCAGACAGAGGTGCTTGCAGGGATCATTGTTCCTATGCTGGGACTTCCCTGGTTGCAGGGCTGACTAACAGCCACTTCTGTTTGTTCCACCCTTGTCATTCCCTAAGACCCCACCTCATCTATTTATAACTCCACCCAAACTATGTGCAGCAGCTTTTGCAAATGAATGGCCTGTCCTTGCTCAGGTTAAAATCTCTCAAACAAGCTGCAGCTGGTCAGGGAGCCTCAAACCTATCAATAAAAGGCCCAAGACCTGGCACCATACCAGCCTGCTTCACAGCTGGGCCTCATCTGGGCACTTCCAAAACCCCATATAAAAAAAGGAATCTACAGATCTCTCTGTAGCTCTGCTGGGTGGCCTGAGGCAGTGGCTGACTTTGCACTTCCCTGACCCAAGAGCCAGTGTACCCAGTGGTCAGTGTCAGACCATACCAGATTACAACTCTACACATCCATAACTGACACACACAAGGGGCAGACTCAATGAGCACCAAAGCCCCACTGAAGCAAATTCTGCTCCATAGAGGTGTCTCCTGCATAGCAGTTCTCTCACTGTATCACAGCTGGTCCTCACAGCCAATTGGCCTGTAGGTCAATTCTACCCAGTGACACCTATAGCAATCAAATCTCAACCTCAAGACTGTGCTCACATCCCAGAGTGAAAGATAAAAGTAGAAACAAAGAACATGAACAATAAATAGGAAACAGTAGCAAATGCAATAGATATTAATCTGACTATATCAATAATCATCTTAAACATCAATGTCTTAATACACCAATTGAAAGTATTTATCTGGTGGGAAATGGATGCGGTGGGCACACCTTATCTGGAAATATCCCTCCAGAAATTCATGCTAACAGTGAAGGGTTTTGTTTCTGAACTGCTCTAAAAGCAGGTTGAATCTTTTGTGGGCCCAACCTCAGGCCCTGCTGTGACTGACTTTGCAACCCAGACAAGAGAAGGCTTAGCATGGGTGAATGGAGAAGGGGAATTAGAAAAAGCAGGCACTGCTCCTCCAGCTCCATGGAATTGCCTGGGACCAGATCTGGAAACATTCTGGGCAATCAGCACCTAAACGCCAAACCCAGGAGTTATAAGGAGGACATGTCAGCAGGACCCTCAGTTACCTCCTAATGGCAAAACTGCTTCTCATGGTCTCAGAGAAAAAGGGAAGGTGATCAGGCTTGGTAGAGCTGCCTTCAGATGTTCAACTTAGGAAAACCACTTACCATCCACTTAGGAAAAGGAAAAATGAAAGAAACTTTAGGAAGTAAAGAGTATACAGAGCCTGGAAAAGACGCAGCACATGACTGGTTGAGAAATCGTATCAAGTCACACTTTTCTGTACTCATTCCATTTAAGGGGATCCCAATGACCTATATATGGTTGAGAAATGGGAGGGATCTAATTTATTGCACAAAAACTAGTTTCATTTTAAATCAAAGGGAATAGATCACAGATTAGCAATATTCTGTATATAGCAGGGGGTAGGGGGAAATAAGCAAAACAAAACAATTTTGGGTTCTCATCTGAATCTCTCATATTTTCTTATTTCACCTGCTATTGTTATGAAGACTGAACATTTACTGGGCATCCTGCCGTAATTTCATTTAAGCTACACAACGACCCAATAAGGTAAATGATAGATGAGGGAATGGAAGCTTAGAACTCAATCAATTTGCCCCCCCCCCCCCAAAAAAAAAATCACAGCTAGAAAGTGGCAGAGCTAAGACTCAATCCTAGGTTTCTTTGGCCCCAAATCACTAATATACCGCCTTCTGTTTGGCACAATATATTCGTGGGAGGCCTTTAGAAAAAGGCCAAACCATTTGCCATGTGACTCTGTGGACATCTGCACTGATGGCATTGCTATTGATGAGCCTTAAGAATCTTAATGTCAAGATCCACCTCCACTTCAAACTATATCTCTGGTTGCTTACTTTGGTTCCAACCACTGTAAATTGGTGGGTTAGCCAACTCAGAAATATAAAACTTTACTAGAGTTCAAGGTACTTCCTCCCCTTGGCTAAACTTCTGCAACTTTCCCAAGTTCTCCAGGGCATCTGTGAGTGGAAAAGTCATGGACAAAGCAATTGAAGTGCAGATCTGCATTCTAACTCTGGCTCTCAACTGTGGCTTGTTGTTATGTGGACTTTAGACAGTCCTTACCTCGTCCATTCAGTGAAGGCATACTGAGATTTCTTTCAACTGTGGGTCTATATAATATGCTCTCCTCATTTGGGGGATCTTCTGGAATCATCTTCATAGGCCTATTTATCTTACTCTGTAAGTGTCAAAATTCTTCCTACATTCCCTTTTCTAATCAGCTTTTAATCTTGGAACTCCAAGTCCGTGCTGGCAGTCACATTGGAGATCAGTTAGTCTACCTTTAATAGATAGAAGAACTGATCACACAGTAACATATCTCCCTTTCTGGGTTCTGGCCATCAATGTCCAGCAAATGTACTTCTCACCATACATCCCACCCACCATCCTGCTGGTCTGCCAATGCTATGGATCCCACATCCCAAAACGGACACTGGGCTTGTTGCCCCAGCCTGCTTTCCAATCTTCCACCTTTTATAGCCATGTGGTCAGGAGGAAGGAGGAGGAATAACCTGACCACCAGCTCCAGAACTGTGCACCCTATCTCCTTCCCTGCCACAGTGAATGGTCTACGGAATCTAGGCCTAGGTTACACAGCATGGCACTCTCCTGGCCAAAGGGATTGATTAAAAGAATAGGCATTTGACCCAATATATATAAATAAGCTAAGAGTCGAAGTTTTTTGAGAGCATGTAGGAAAAGGCTATTGAAAGCTAATTCTCTCGTCCCTCTTGGAACTTCCAAGCTTGGAACCAGTGCAGTGATTCTGCTACCTTGAAAACAATAGTCTTCTGATAAACACATACCACAAAGGGCAAAGGGGAGAGATAGCCATTCACCGAATGTTTTGAAGGCACCATTAAGCTGCTGAATCAAACCAATCCTGAAACCCACCAGGTATCTGTACCTTCTATTATTACTTGAGCCAATGAGTAAGCCAGTTCAAAACTTGGTAACTGTTTCTTAAAATATACATTCCCAAGTGTTGTACGCATGCCAAAGATCACACACAAAGCTGATCTACAGTTACACTTTAAAGGCCTACTGATTCGCACTAGAGTAAAACCAGCTCCCTCATGCTTTTACTGCTGGCACCCAAAACCAAGGAGACTCCCCTTCCTTGGCCACCAACCAAGAACTCCAGCAGAGCTTCACACTCACAGCCTTGCAGTCACACTCAGCTTCCCCGTCCAAAGGCCACTGCTCAGAGGGCAATGATGGCACCTAAGCCCTCCCCCTCTATGGTAACACCAGAGACGAGAAATACTAAATGCCACCCAAAAGTTGGAAGCCTTTTTCAGTCTACTTTTTGAAAAGCCTAAACTCCTACAAATTAATAGGTCCCAAAGTGATCATCACAGGGTGCTAATATTGCCAATGTTATGTGCCTCCTGATGGAAGTACCTACCAACTCCCACTTGCCAAAAATATACCAAATCCATATCTGATCAAGCCTCCAGATCTATCATTTTATAGGAAATATAAAGGACACAGGAACATGTCACACAACACCATAAAAAGGCAATTAGCAAACTCTAGTGTGGAAAACCCTAGAACAACCTGGGGTGTTGTTTTTTTCAACAAATAAATTACAAAGTAAAAAGGAGGTGGACGGAAACTAATGGATTAAAAGAGACTTAAGATACAGATGAGTGGGAGAAACCAAGATGGTAGCATAAGTAAACACCTGAACTTGCTGCCTCCCACAACCACTTCAAAACTTTAACTAAAAGACAAAACAGACATCATTCAGAACCACAGGAAGGCTGGCTAAGTGGAAATTCTACAACTAAAAGGGAAGAGAAAAGCACACTGAGACTCAGAGGAGCTGCGGAAGTAAAGTGTATAGGTACAGAGGCGCACAGGCGGAGAGGGCTGGCAACTGAGTACGCAGCTGGCTTTTTCAATTCAGCAGAGACACAAGCTCCCGATTGCTCTGAACTCCAGTTCTGGGCGAGACTCTGGGGACCCAGACTCATATGGGGAGAAATTGGACTGTCTAGCTTGGGGTGGACCTCGAGGACAGCTTTTTCCCAGAAGTGCTTGCAGTCATTACCAAGGGACACTGAGACCTGGGGACTTCTTAGGGAAGGGCTGGTGGGAAGCCATTGTGTTTGCTCTGCCCTAAGACCCTGTCCCACCCCAGCTGTGTGTAGAGGCTTTTGCATATGAATGGCCTGGTCCTTTGAAATCTAAACTTACCTAACAAACTGCAGCTGACCCAGAACATACAAAAGAAGGCCAAAGGCCCCACAAAAGCTTGCATTGTTTCACAGCTGGGCCTCATCTGGGCACCTCCAAAACCCAAAGAAAGAAGAGGAATCTGCAGATCTCTCCGCAGCTCCTGCTGGGTGGCCTCAGGCAGAGGCTAAATTAGCACCTCCTTGGAGATCCAAGAGCCAGTGTACCCTGGGGTCTGAGTAGGACCATCCAGATTACAACTCCTCAGATCCAAAAGGGACACACTCAGGGGGCAGACTCAGTGAGCACCAAAGCTCCACTGAAGCAAGTCTTACCTCATAAGGATGTCTCCAGCACAGAAGTTCTCCCATCGTAGACACAGCTGATCCTCACAGCCAATTGGCTTGGAGGTCAATTCCTCCCAGTGATACCAACAACAATCAAGGCTTAACTACAATAAGACTGTGCACATAGCCGAACCTGGTTTGGCTTAATGGATAGAGCGTCGGCTTGGGGACTGAAGGGTCCTGGGTTCGATTCCAGTCAAGGGCATGTACCTTGGTTGCGGGCATATTCCCAGTAGGGGGTGTGCAAGAGGCAGCTGATCGATGACTCTCTCTCATCGATGTTTCTAACTCTCTATCTCTCTCCCTTCCTCTCTGTACAAAATCAATAAAATATATTTAAAAAAAAAAAAAAAAAAAAAAAGACTGTGCACATAGCCCACAAAGGGGTGCAAAGAGTGTCCACCTCAGGTAACTGGGGAGGCTGAGCCACTGAGCTCTATAGGACACCTAGCACACAAAGCCACACTATCAACTCAGTGAAGCAGCCAAAATATGGAGACAAAGAAACAGGTCACAAATGAAAGAGATGGAGGAAAGCAAACGACTGGATATAAAGTTCAAAACCATGATTATAAGGTTTTTCAAGAATTTTCTAGAAAAGGCCAATAAATTTAGTAAGACCCTCAAGGATATAAAAAAGGACCAACTAGAAATTAAATATACACTGACTGAAATAAAAAATAATATACAGAGATCCAACAGCAGACGCAGTGTTTAGTGCTCTGTATATAACATCTGTCTTAGAGCACTAGTTAAGTATACAATTTTGCCTATATGTTCCCAAAAATTCTAGTTTAGCACTTCTTAGTTGGGATTCAGGAATCTGTGTTTTAACAACTCCACCAGGTGATTCTCATCATGAGAGAAGGTTGGGAAATACTGGACTAGAGAATCACAACAATCAAGTCAAAGATTTGAAATACAAAGAAGCAAAAAACACCCAACCAGAAAAGCAAAAAGAAAAAAGAATCCAAAAATATAAAGATAGTGTAAGGAACCTCGGGGACAACTTTAAGCGTACCAACATCTGAATTATGGGAGTGCCAGAAGAAAAGAGAGAGCAAGATACTGAAAACCTACTTAAAGAAATAATGATAGAAAACTTTCCCCACCTGGTGAAAGGAATAGACTTAGAAGTCCAGGAAGCACACAGACCCCAAACAAGAGGAATCCAAAGAGGACCACACCAAGACACATCATAATCAAAATGCCAAAGGCAAAGACAAAGAGAGAATCTTAAAATCAGCTAGGGAAAAACAGTTAGTTACCTACAAGGGAGAACTCATACGATTGTCAGCCATTTTCTCAACAGAAACTATGCAAGCCAGATGGGAGTGGCAAGAAATATTCAAAGTGATGAATAGCAAGAACCTACAACCAAGATTACTCTACCCAGCAAAATTATCATTCAGAATTGAAGGTCAGATAAAGAGCTTCACAGATAAGAAAAAGCTAAAGGAGTTCATCACTGCCAAACCAGTATTATATGAAATGCTAAAAGGTATTCTTTAAGAAGAGGAAGAAGATGAAAAAAGGTAAAGATAAAAATTATGAACAACTAATACATATCTATCAACAAGTGAGTCTAAAATACAAGTGAATAAAAAATCTGATGAACAGAATAATCTGGTAAATATAATAGAATCAGGGGCATAGAAAGGGAGTGGACTGACAATCCTCAGGGGGAAAGGGATGTGGGGGGTGCAGGAAGAGACTGAACAAAAATCGTACACCTATGGATGAGGCCAGTGGGGTTGGGGGTAAGGGCATGGGGTGGGGTGGGAACCGGGTGGAGGGGAGCTATGAGGGGGAAAAAGAGGAACAACTGCAATAATCTGAACAATAAAGATTTAACTAAAAAACTAAGAAAGACTTTTTTTAAAGTGGCTAGGGCTGAAAACATACACACACACACACAAAGATACAGATAAGTGAGTGTGGACCTTATTTGGATGTTGATTCAAATGAACAGAAAAGCATATTTAAGAGATAATCAGGGTGATTTGAATGTTGATTGAATTATAGTATATGAAGGAAGGAATTATTGTTAATATTTTTTCGTTGTGATATAGTATTAGAGTTTTTGTGAGTCATCATCTTTTTAGAGATATGTATGAAAATATTTACAGATGATAAAATACAATATCTGGGAAGGAAGTGGAGGATGATATAGGGAGAATAAATGTTGATGGATGCAGACTTGACTTGCTGTGTATAGATGGTGTGCTGTGGAGTTGTGTACCTGAAGCCTGTATAATTCATTTGTGACCCCAATGAATTCAATAAAAAGGAAAAAAAAAATACAATGTCTGGATTTGCTTCAAAGTAATCTCAGTGGAGGACTAGGGGCATGAGTGGAAGAAATGAGATTGGCCTGGAGTTTTTCATTGTTGAAAAACTGGATGAAGGTTCATGGAATTCATCACACTATTCTCTCCTTTTTGTGTATATTTGAAAGTTTTCATAATAAAGAAAAGGCTTTTTTAAGTGAAAAGACTCAAAGATTAAGAGGAACCCAAATTATTATAATTTCTATAATCTTAGAATAGAAAGACCTTTTTCATCCTGACACCAGAGATAGAAACCACAACAATAGATTAGCTACAAAAAGGTATAAAATTTAGCAGATTAAAACCATTGTCTTTTCATAATGAAAGGCATTTGACAAACATGACAGAAAAACAGATAAATATCATTAATATTTTTTAAAAACACACACTCTTCCATGTCAGACAGTAAGGTAAGGGGGGAAGAGAGGGGAACTACCAACCTTATTTTAAAAATTAGCAAAATATCTGTCCAGATAATTCCCAAGAGAACAAGAACTAATGACTAATGTAGGATGGGCAGGTACGATACAGGATACCCAGTTAAGTTTACACTTCACATAAATAACAAATAATTTCAGATAATAACAAATGATTTCTTATTTGGAACATACTTACACTGAAACATTATTTGCTGCTTATCTAAATTCAAATGTATGCAAATTACATTATTTCACATTAGATCACTCAAAATTTACACTATGCAATGGCATTCCAATTTACCCAATTTATAATCTAGGCAAGCCTACATCAGTATTTTTATTTGCCAACCCTAACTAACGGCCAATAAATTTGAGAGAATAATCGACCTCATCCCTTGTCATCCAGAAAGAGCACGCACAGTGTGAAGAGCAGAAGAAGCCGGGGCAGCGGAGAGGAACACCGGTGTCATGAGGCAGAGGTGGGAAAGGGACCCTCGCGTGCACCTGGCCCTGAGCTGGTGGGGGAAGCCCGGCCTCAGGGTTTCGGGAGGGCAGGAGGGAGGTGGCCAGCACTTGCAGTGAAGGTCAAAGTGTGGCTAAAGGTCCCTGCACATGTTCCGCAGGGAAATAGAAATCGTCATGAGCAGCACGGAGCAGAGGACCGTTTCCCAGAAGCATCGCTTTTATTATTTACTCTTAAAACTCTGTTGTGATCTATACATTTCTATTTTTATGGAAAACTTTGATATATTATGGATACATACAAAAAAGGAATTTTAAAATCCATGTACACACCTCCCACGTTAGAGACATAAAACATTGCCAGCCAATATGTTTCTCTCCCTCCTGCCCTCACAACTCTTAATTTCCTCACAAATTTTACATATGTATGCACCCCTAAACAATCGTTTATGCATGCTTTCAACCTTTATGTAAATGGCAGCATGATGTATATTTTCTTCTACAATTTATCTTCTTTCATTCCAGATTTTATTATGAAACTTATTCGTAATGAGTCTAGCTTTAGATTAGTCATTTAGAGTGCTGAGTAATATTCCCTTATGTGAATATATCATAACATATATTTCTAGTTTCCTGTTGATTAGTATTTAGCCAGTTTTTAATTTTTTTTACTTCTATCAAAAATGCTGCTGTGAAGGTCCTTAAACATGTCTCTTGGTACATATTTATGTTTTAATATGTTAAAACATATGAGAGAGAGAGAGAGAGCAAAACATCAATGTGAGAGAGAAACATTGATCAGTTGCCTCCCACATGATCCCAACTGGGGATTGAACCTACAACCTTGAGTATGCGCCTGACCATGAATTGAACTGGGGGTCTTTCGGCACACTAGACAACACTTGACTAACTGGCCCACACCAGCCAGGGCTCTTGGTATATATTTAAGTGCATTTCTCTAGGGCGTATTTATGGGACTGGAATTACAAAGTCAAAGAATGTGTGCAGCTTCAACTGTAGTTCTACAATGTACTAATTTATATTCCCACAAGCAGCAATAAATACATTTTTTTACAATTATGTCCTGTTGAGGTAAATTGAAAACTCTCCTTTAAAGCCGACTGAGTTCAAAGTGTCCTGAAAATGAGTAGGAGGCCTGGTACTAACGGTTGCTAACCCTAAAAATCAGCCCAATGTGAACACAAGCCAACTATGTTGATTCAATCCCAGGGCGACCTGTGGGTCAGGCTGGACTGAGACAGGTGTAGAGCTTTCTTAAAAAATCATGCACGTCTTAGTCTTTATTCCTTTCCTCTAAGATTAAACAATGCTCATGGTAAACAAATTTATTTTAGTAATTACTAAGACACATTTCAGGAATGAAACATCCGATTTTTCTATATAACAACCAGATTTTTTTGCCTTTTTTTTTTTTTTTTTTTTTTACACAACGGGAATTATATATTGTGGCTTGCGTTTTACTTCTTTTACTGTTCAATATTTTTTTACAAGGAAAGAAACAATCTGCATTTATTGAAAATTCTATTATTCAATAAACATTTACTAAGCACCTGTTCTTGGGCAGGACGGAGTCTATAAAGAAAATTAAACAACTCCACCATGAAGAGACTCCCACTCTAAAAGGAAAGAAACTAATAGACACAGGTCATAATAATGCCCTTTCTCTCCCCCCCCCCCCCCACCCTCCCATTTATCAATCACCTTCTATGAGCCAGGTACTGTACTAGACCCTTAATGGGGGGGGGGGGGGGACAGAACAATGGCCCCCAGGTCCTAATCCTAATACTGCTGTGTTACTTGGAGGAATTAAGGTTGCTAATCTTAAGGCAGCTAACCTTCAGATAGGAAACCAGTCTGGACTCTCTCATTGGGCCCAAAGTAATGGATCACAACGTCCGAAACGAAAGGAGAGTCAGAACCATGGAGATACAGCATGAGAAAGGAGGGACTGGCTCTGGGGCTTTGCAGGTGAAAGGGGCTGTGAGCTCAGAAATGGAGGCAGTTTCTAGAAACTGGAAAAGGCAAGAAAACAGATTTTCCCCTAAAGCTTCCAGAAAGGAACTCAGCTCTGCTGATTACTTAACCTGTTGAACGCTGTTCATTGAAAACTCTCCTTTAATGTGTGTTGTTTGCGGTATTTATGACAAACAGGAACAGGAATGGGAATCCAGGACATCCCACTTGGTACTTCCCACTGCTCTGGAACGTAAATGCTGTGACCTCCAGTGGACAAATTGGAGAACCAAGGACTCAAAAGGTTAAATTGCTTGCTCAGACTCGCTATGGCAGAGCCAGACTCCCTTTGGTTCTGGGTGCCTCCGAGGCTGTGCCCTGAGTCTGCCCCACTACCCTCCTACCTTTGATGGCTGCATTACAGGGCAGACCAGACAGGGCCTCACAGCGCTCTAGGAGTGAGCGAGCACAGGGTGAATCTGCCTGCGGGGAGGTTGGGAGGGCTGTGTGGAGCCATCGGAGCCTTCCAAAGGGAGGGCAGAATTTTGACAGAGATGGGGAAGGAAGAAAGATCAGGAAATGCAGCAAGGTTCGGTTTAGCCGAAGTCTGGGGCACGTGGGATTGGTGGATGTTCGTTGAGAAGTAAGCCTGGGCACTCTGGTGAGAGATCAACCCTGTCCAATAAGATAGCAGCTAGCCACAGGGAGCTATGAACATTTACATTGAAACTAATTAAAATCAAGTTAAATTAGAATCCCAGTTCTTCCGACTCGTACTAACCATATTTAAACCTTCAACAGCCCCGCGTGCAGGTAGAGAGCATTTCCTTCCCGGCAAAAAGGTCTCGTGGCAGTGTCTCTGAGCGTGTGAGTGACACTGCGTTCCTGACGGAGGGATCGTGTCCCTTCATATCACTCTCCACCTCGCCCTCTTCCTGTCTACTTTGGTGTACTTTGGTGTACTCTCCCGAGAGGCTTTGCAGAATTTTTCAAGAACAGATGCACGACAAATAGATACACACACACACACACACACACACACACACACACATACACATTTAAAACTCCCAGCAGTTTCTAGAGATGCTGATCTATTCCTAAAAAGAAGCCACTTCAGGAAGTTGTGTAGTTTTTCTCCTCTGTCAATACTGGGGGGTTGGGGGAGGGGGTCCTTTTAGATAAACAGTTATAATTACCAGATCGACAAGGGAGTGTAAGGTGGTTTTTAAGGGGGATGGCCTACCACTCACATTTGTAGACTCTCTGTCAGGTTTCAAAGGCCTGACACATGGTCTCCTGGACCCTGGTTTGTTCCTCGCCCTCCCTGGTGGTGGGAGGGGACGAGTGGCCTTTTCTGCTCCGTAGAGGTTGCCCCATGCTGGCTCCAATAAAAGGAGGCTGAAATCCACCCGGGAAACATCCAGGAAGTGCACAGAGCGCCTCACCTATCAAGCTTAGCGGTCTGCCAAAAGGTAAGATGAATTGTGGCCTAGGCATTCATTTGAGAATGATGTCAGCTGCAAAGGGAAATCCAATTAATTGCGATAATGACCGATGTTGCTCTGGGGTCTTCACGGGGCTGTTGGAAGTGTCTGTGGAGATCCACTCCTCTTACCTCCCGGGTAACTTGGGATTCGTGCGGCATGTACAATGCTAACTCTGTTTGGCAGGCCTCCCCAGCAGGTCCGATCGATTTCTCATCCGCAACTCAACCCTTGTCCTCTCCCAAACAGCTCCGCAGTGACAAACGCCGAAGGAGGGGGCCCTCCGCATGGACATCCCCCTCCGCCACCAGCAATGCCAGGAACTTGGCTGCTTGAACAATAGATCTCTATGTGGTCGGGAGAGAAAGGGTGCCCTGTACCTGCTAAGCAGGGCCGTGCCTCCTCCCCCAGCCTCTGCGAAGGGGGGTGAGGAGGAGGTCGGAATGAAGACAAGGCATCAAACCAGAAATCGCCTCCCCCGCCCCCACTGGCAAATAAGGCTTCTGACCCAGGCCTCAGCGAGTGAACTTTTCTGCTCTGCAGGGCTGGGCGCTCAGATGTCCAGGCTGATTCCCCTGAGCGAGGGAGAGGGAAGACTGCCCGCAGCCAGCTCAGCTTTACATGAGCCCTTTGGCCAGCTGGGGTAGACATTTATGCCAGGGCCTGGGCCTGCTCTGGGTCCAACGGGCCAAGAATTAAAAGCCAATAATCACTCCCCAAGGTGGCGCTTTAGGTGGGGCCACAAGCACATCTGGAAAGCGGGTGGAGGGAGCAAGAGGCAAGAAAAGAGTTCCCATTTAGGGAATTTTTGTTTGACCTGAAGTGCAAAGAATTTAATTATAATTTCTGGTTTGTGACGCATTCAAACTGGTACACGCAGGGCCCGCTTTTATTTTTTATTGAATCGGCTATTAGGCCTTTACTCATGAACAAAAACCCTCAAACTCACCACCACCACCCCCCACCAGGAAAAGAAGTAAAGTACTTACCCAGCCAACTGGTCATGTCCCCCCCAATCTACTCCCGGCCTCACCCTTACTTCCCCCTGAATCCTGTGCTCACCATTACCTTGCTTTTTTTTATGTAGTTTTATTGAAGCTATATGTACTCCTACATGTGTTATCCTTTCATTTCAGCTATCTATAAGTTTATAAAAGCTGCTGTGCTGCATCTTTGGGTGCATTTCTTTTACTTAATATCACATTACCAAGATTCGTCTGTATTTTTGCATGCCACTGAGCTTAATTCTCCGCTGTGTGAATACATCACAGTTTATTCATCTGCCAACTGTTGGGCAGTTGGATTCTTTCCAGGCTCGTGGTATTGTGGGCGTGCATTTCTCTTGGGCATGTCTACCTAAGAGTGGAATTGCTAGGCCATAGAAATGTGCCCGTTCAATTTTCAGAGGTAATGAGACCATATCACAGTGTTTTCCATTTGATTGCATCTCCTACAGTTTCTGAGATGACTGTTTCCTCCTCCTGTCCTCCTCAGTTTTGTTTCTTTAAATTACACATGTCATACCTATCAAAATGTTTAAACCTAGTTCTTGACCTAACTCCTGATTAGCATCTCAGATAAATCCCGTGTGGAAAAGAAGGCTTCGTGTCAGGCACACCGATCATCAGAGAGACATCTGTGCAGACACAAGTTCCCAACCCTGACCCTGACATGAGGCAGGCTAGCCAAAAGGAAGGGAACTGTCTAGAAGCCGCTTCACATTTGGCAAATGCAAGGTAAAAAGAAAATAAAGGTTTAGGGTGCAGCGAATGCCTGTTTCCCATCCAAGTCTGCCTTCGCTCCTCCCCTAAACCTTCCATAACCAACACACACTCTTATTTTTTAAACAAAGAACAAAGGCCTGAAAATGAGAAAAGAAATCACTTGTACGTAACCAATTTCAGGTTCACATGAGAGCAGGGGGTCCAGCCTGGCAATCACTGCACAGTCCAATTCATTGCAGTAAATATTTACAGAACGCTTGGCAGTGTGACCAATAAGATCTCTATTCTGCCCTCAAGGGTCTTTCGAGCTTGTTCACTTAACAAGACAGGATCATGCATGAAGTGCCGAAGGGGCCGGTGAGGGCTAAAAAGATGCAGATGCTGGCCCGATTTCAAGATGCTCACTGTAGAAAGATTAGCAGACGTTAGAACACAGGAGCACCAGATACAGGAGTTGTTAGGAGGTGAGTGTGATGATGCTGCCAGTAGGGAAGCTCCTAGAGAGTGCCGTGGGAGCCGGATTTTGCAGGATGAACCAAGTAAGCAACAAGAGGCAGGACAAATAGAGAATAGACCTAAAACTATTTTTTTTAATGTCTTACTCAGTCTTCTGGACCTTCCCATTCTCTCATATTTCTCAAACTTCTTCCATCTATTTCCTGCCTCCACCACCAGAAAAGTGGTACCCACGGGCCTTGATGAAACATGCGTTTATTCGTTCATTCCACAAACACCTACAAAGTCAACCCCTTGTGCTGAGCTCTGGGGATACACCGACAGACAAGATGGGCACGGTTCCTGCCCTCACTCAGCTCCTGGGTTTCAAGGGCAGAGAGGGGATTAGACAAAGACGGGCAGTTGGGTTGGCCTGACCATCAGCCAGACTCCAGTGGCCTCAGAGTCCTGCCACCTTCCCCCTCCTCCCAATCCTATCCTCCCTATAAAACATTTTCAGTAAATTTTACATTAAAGAAATGGCTGATGCCGAAACTGGCCTGGCTCAGTGGATAGAACCTCGGCCTGCGGACTGAAAGGTCCCGGGTTCAATTCCGGGCAAGGGCATGTAACTTGGTTGCGGGCACATCCCCAGTAGAGGGTGTGCAGAAGGCGGCTGATTGATGTTTCTCTCTCATCAATGTTTCTGACTCTCTGTCCCTCTCTCTTCCTCTCTGTAAAAAAATCAGTAAAATATAAAATAAGAAAATTAAAAATTTAAAAGAAAGAAATGGCTGCCTCCTTGGTCATTAAAAGGATCCTAACCATGTCCCAGGTATCCATGCTGCTCAGAGCTGAGAGACCAAAATACTCAGGTGCTTCCTACATAATAGCCTCCCATCTGATACCCGATCGCGGCTGGTTTCCAGCGTCAGACAAATGTCAGGAATTTTATGAAGGCAGGAAGCAAATGAGGGGGCAAGGATTGGGGTCTAGGCCTCAGGGGAGCTCAATTAGTGAGCCAGATAAAGTTAAACCAAAAGGGCGTGCTCTCGGTTTCCTAGAAAACCAGCTGGAAAAGATGCCAATCCTTAAGCTTCTGTCACTCAAAAGATTAACAGGAGAGTCCGAGGGGTGCCCGAGGGAACACTGCAGCACGCCAGATGTTTCTGCTCCTCCTCTGACACTGACACTCGCCACCAGAACCACACCTCACAGGCCACCAAGGAGCCACAGGAGAGAAGTGCGGTCTTTGCAATAGGTCAAAACTCAAAGACAGCACCCTTAGTATCCAAAAATATTGTGACTAACTCTCTCTTACAGACTCGCCTGATGCATCTGGGTTCGGTACTTTCTCGTCGGGCTACCTCTGCCTTTAACAGCGATGGCAGCGCTGGTGTGAGGCACACTCCCTGCAGCTGCTTGGTGGTGCGGCAAGCACGCAACCTGTAAACCCACACACACCAAGCTGCAAACGCACCGTGAGTGTTTCAAGGAAGACGTGTTGCCTCCCTGGGTCTCACGTGCAAAAGGTTCTTATGAGCAGAAGCCATCCCAAGCATTCATAAAGGTAGCCTTGTGGTTGCCTATAAATGCACTCAGGGAACCACATGCTCGGGACAGCAGCTTCCCCCGGGTACTTTCTCAACACACACGTGGGAAGGGGGTGTGCGTGGGGGGAGATGCAGGTAGGACACACACAAGCCCAGTCACCGTGCCTATGTATGTTCTCTCACTTCTATGGAACTGAAAACTAAAGACGCTGGAGGGAGACCTAACCCATACCCTGCCCTTTCCCCTAAAAGTTGCTTCCTCCGATTTCAGGAGTCGGGAAAGGAGAGCCATATGGCTTAAGACGCTAGACATGCCCAGCGGCAAATAAGCCGCCCACCATTTGTCTCCAGGCCCCTCGTGTGGGCGGGCCATCCAGGTTTCAGTCGGGGTGCTCTGGTCTGCATCTCTTTCCTGACTGTTCCTAATTATTGGAGGGAACGCCGTGGCTCTCCTGACCTCCGAGTTTAAGAGCTGCGGGTCCTAATATCAAACCGAGCAGCTTCATTTAAAAGGCATCCTCAACTGCATCCATAAAAGTCACTCCCGGAGCCCTTACTTGCCCCGGCTTTGGAAAAGCCTGCTGTCGAGGATTTATGACACGCCCTGGATCTAATCTGCGGCACTTTAACTGCTGCTGTTGCACATCTGGTCATAAAAGCAAGGGCCGGCCCAACACGGGGACAAACACTTTTCTTTCCTAAGTGGCTGCAAATCTGATCTCGCAGTGATAGCCGGGCTCGGATGCAATCAGCCAGCATCTGGGCAGTCGTGAAAGCTCGTCAAACTTTGCAAGGCTTTTGCTCTCCACACGACAGCCATAAAGGCGATTCTCATATAGCAAGAGCTACGCATAAAGAACCTGCCATGTGAACAGGTGGTCACGAGGCTAGGCCTAAGGATAGCCAGGAAAGCACGCTTTGATTAAGGAGCCAACTTTGTTTTTTACGAAGGTCCTCGCTATACTTCATGGACTCCCAAGATGTCAACGGAGGCGAGCAGCTACCCAGAGAGGCCACGGGCCAGCCCTAAGCTAATTCTTGGCCGGAGATTGTCTGAATACAATTTGGCCAATTGTTTGGTCACATGAACAACGAGGTGGTTTAGTACTACTTTTTAAGGCAGTGGAATTCTTCATTAGAGCCATTTGGGGGCTGGAGGTGGAGGAGAATAATCTAGACCCAAAAAATGGATACAGTGCTGCCGGTTCCAGGAGAGCTGACAATGCCCTGTACAGCCTGTCCTGTGCACAGAATTGGCACGTTTCACATCGTTCAGAATCTCCAATCAGACCAAGGTTCAACAAGGATTCCAAGCTCCCAGCCCCAAGCCCCGAGGGGGGGAAGAGACCCTTGCACGCTGTGCACCTCCTTTCTACCACCTCGCCACAGCGCCCTCCCCCCCCCAACCTTCCCCCTCCTCCAGCCTCCTCCAGGGCTGTAGCCAGCAGGAGGGCGCATTAAAATTATCTGCTGTGGGTTTTTACGAGCAGCGATCGCTTTTTAAAAACAACACAAGGTCCTTGTGTGGCTCTCGGGTAACCTAAAACGCTGGAGGCAGAGCTGCCCCCCGCCGCCTGCCAAGAAGGCCAGCGCTCCGGGAGCGGGCGCGGGCGCGGCGTGAGACCGCAGGCAGCCCCGCCGGGGCGGAGAGCAGCGGGAGCGAGACGCCCCCGGAGGAGAGACCTGTGAAGAAGACCCATCATCAGTGACAGTTCGGGTTCCGGGGGGGCTAGGCAGAGTCGCTGCTGCAAGAAAGGGCTGGGGGCGGTGGACAGACAATGGGAGAAATTTTTATTTCAGCAACTTCGCCAAGAAGCCCTCGGGAGACTGGGGAGGGGGTGGGACTGGGCGGGGGGGGAGACAAGGTCTGACACCTCCCTTCCTCTTTCCCCCTCCCCCCTTCCCCCTCTCCCTGCCCCCCGGGGATGAGAGCGAGCGACCCCGGGGTCCCCCGGCAGGTAGGCGCGGCGGGGGGCGCACTTACCCGGGGGCCGGTGGTGCGGTGGCCGCGGGCCGGGGACAGCTGCACCAGCACGAGCAGCAAGTGGGGCGTGAGCAGGCGGGCGCCGCGCGCGGGCAGCATGGTGCCAGCGGGCTGCGGGCCGGGGTCGCGGGCTCCGCCGGGCGCACGGCCGCGCCTGCCTCGCTGCCTTCCTTCCCTCGGGGGCCCCGGCGGGGGCGGGGGCGGGGGGCGGCCGGCGGCGGGGGCGCAGCGCGGGCTGGCGGGGGCTGCGGGCGGGGCGCGCGGGCATGAACCGCGAAGCGGGCAGCTGGGGCGCGAGCGTGTGCTCCGCGCGCGGCGGTCGCTCGCTCTGCTGGGCCGGTCCCGGCAGCGGCAGGTTGGTTGCCAGAGCCCGGGCCATGGGAATTCCCGTTATAAACCCCCTGAGGGGGGCGGGGCGGAGCCCGGGGGCCCTGATTGACGGGCCGAGAGGCCCGTAGCAGCCGCCCCTCTGGCAGGTGAAGACCAATGGGAGAGAAGGGAGAGGGGCGGCTCGCGGTCAAACCCCCCCACCCCCACCCCAGAGGAAGGACACACAGTTGGTCCCCTGCAGTGGGCTCTGGCAGAGACCTGGATCCAGAGGAACTTTCTGCTCGCCCTGCTGTCTGTCCCAGGAAGCCTCAGAGAGCTAACAGCAATGCCTTGGGCACCTATAGGTTTTAGCACCGGTGCCACAATAGCCCAGTGAAATAGGCAGGGAAAGTCTCCCAGCCTCATTTTTCTGATAAGGGTACTGGGGCACTGAGGCGCCAAGGAATCTGCTTACCCGCTGTGTCAACACCAGGAAGAACTGGGAAGTCACTGGATGGCCCCTACAGGGTAGGCTGTTCCTGGCGTGGAGAGAGGGGAGTGGGGAGTGGGCACATGAAGAACACCTCTAAGAGAACTTTCAAAGAAGTTTCCAGAGGTGACACCCAAGTCCCACAGAGGTTGTCCCACGACCAGACAAGTATCAGAGAGACAAGGTGAAGCTCTGCTGAGCATCTGCCTCCTGGGAGGGCCCCTTGGGTGTGGAATAATGGCCCACCAGTGGCCTGTGGTGGGTCTGGGATTGGAACCCAGGCATTCCGGGCCCCGACCTTGAGCTGAAGGGCCAAGGGGTAGCCACTCTGTGGCCTGGGAGCCCTGGGAGAGGGGGTCAGAGGGGCTGGGTCTCCTGGTGGGGGAGAGGGAGTCTGTGGATGCAAAGACCCCAGAGATGGTCAGAGGAGGGAGGGGAGACCTCTCCCGGGTGCCTGACTCACTTGGATAGGACAGTTCACACCAGTTCCAAACCAGTACATTCGCCCAGGGGAGCCAGGTTTCTCTCTTTGTGTGGGGCACAGCCCTTAGAGTTCACTCCCGTTGGTATGGACCACCCACTTCACAAGAAAAAATTCTTTTCCCGGCCAGACTAGAAGCAGCACCAACGCTTAACTCCTCCTTGTCTGGGCCTGCGAGGTCCTGACAAAGGTTAGCTCTGCCCCCTACGACTTCCCTCCTGGGTTGTATGAACAAGCTTCCCACCCTGTAGTCAGTTATTCTTCCAGAGAGCAAGCCTGACTGCACCACTCCCAGCTTAAAAGGCTTCAGCTCTCCCCAGCACCCTCAGACCGAAAAGCCTGGACTTGATGCCGGGGCACTAACAGCGTACGTGTAGTTCTCCAAACAAAAACAAAAAAAAGAACACCTCTAAGAGAACTGCCTAGCTGCCTCTGCTGGGACACAGTGCGGTGGTCAGACCTGCTCTCTGGAGCTAGACAGGATGAGTTCAAATCCTGGGTCTGCCACCTAGTGGTATAACCTTGCATGAGTCACTTTACTTGTCTGGGATCCAATTTTCCCGCTGTCAAAGGGATAAAAATACCATCCACCTCATGATTTGTTTTCAGGGTTGTTTTTTTAAAAAAAAAAAAAAAAATGGAGTATATAAAGCCCTTAGAATGATTACATCGCGAGTATCACCATCTGGCAAGTAGTAAATAGATTCAACTTCACTGGAAGTAAACGGACGCTCTATGAGATTGTGACTTGCCTGCCTTCATTTGGCTGGTGAATGACATTCGAGATTTCTTCAGTGCCTGTGAGGGAACTGAGACTGCTGAGCTCCACTGAGCTCCAGGGGAATAGCATGGAAACAGCAAGGGTCCGTCCTTCCTGGAAACAGCCCTTGCAAACCTGGCATCCTGGGAACCCGCCCAGCTGGCCCTGTGACACGTGTCCAGTACTACTGTGCCTCATGCAGCACTCACATCAGTTCCCGTGTGCCCACCTGAGTGTTTACCCAACAGGGCTCGGCAGGATGGAAATGTTACCGCTGGGCTCAGGTTTGTCCTGACTCTACCACCTGGCTATATGCACCCCCCTCTGGCTGGTCAACTTCTTTTTGTTGCTGGAATTATTGAGAAATCAGTTGGAGTAAGTAAATATGCTTGAGATGGCCCCCAGTCTCTGGCAGCACCAACTGCCCAGGGAAAAGGCATTGCAATAGTCCTTTCCATCCACACCACCACATGCTGCCT
The DNA here is from genome assembly GCF_964339955.1 of Pipistrellus hanaki. Taxonomy (NCBI): domain Eukaryota; kingdom Metazoa; phylum Chordata; class Mammalia; order Chiroptera; family Vespertilionidae; genus Pipistrellus; species Pipistrellus hanaki. The sequence goes on from NC_140503.1 coordinate 24,877,104, forward strand.
TCCCAGCCAGACTACTTGCTTCCAAATAGTCTCTGGTCCAAAAGTCTACATTAGTCTGGATTGCAACCATGTAGCTCAGTTTAAAATATGAGCGACCGCTTTCCAGTTACTTTTGAGCGACCGCTTTCCAGTTACTTTGCTCAGCAAGTATTTTCTTTCCCTCTGGTTGGCATGCGGGTCCTGTCGAAACCATGGCCATCGTTCAAATGATGCATTTTCTTCTCCCAAGTCCAGAAAAGGTTAGAAATTGCAGAGGACTATTAGTCCCAAACTGCGTCTCTTTGCCAGGCTCGATCTTTAGATCCAAGCAAAGAGTGAAATTGACAAGTTTCTTCTTTCCCTGGAGCCCAGACTTATAAGTAAATCCGGCTATCCCAGCATCTGGTCTGTCCAGTTTCAGCCGTACCTCTGGTCCTGTGGGACTTCTATTTGCAAGGGGATATTTCAGTAGAAGAAAAATAATACTGTATATCCCATATTGAGGCCTAAGGGCCTCGAATCTTTAGTACTCGCTAGGAATGCCCATTTCAAATAAGTCTGTTTCTGTGTCATCCAGAGGAAGCTTGCCTTGTCTTGTCCACAGGGATAAAACCTCCCTGTTTATCCCTTTTAAATGTTTTATTGATTTTTTTTTTTTTTTTTTTTACAGAGAGGAAGGGAGAGGGATAGAGAGTTAGAAACATCGATGAGAGAGAAACATCAATCAGCTGCCTCCTGCACACCCCCTACTGGGTATGTGCCCGCAACCAAGATACATGCCCTTGACCAGAATCGAACCTGGAACTTTTCAGTCCGCAGGCTGACTCTCTATGTACTGAGCCAAACTGGTTAAGGCTCCTCGTTCATTTTAACAAGCGCTTTGATGCATCTCCTGTGCCCAGCACATGCTCATCATTGTGAGGGACTTTTAGATGCACACCCTACCCTCTGACAGGCGACAGTCTAATTACACAGGAGACAGACACTTAGGGACCATATTTGAGAGCGAAGCCTGAGAGGTATTATAGGCACTCAGAGAGCGGGGACCCGCTATAGATCTAATGGGTAGGTGAGGTCTCATGGAGAAGGTAGATGTGGAATAGGGCTTTGAAGAAAGGGCTTCTATAATATAAATATACCTTGATTTATGTCTGCTTCCCTTGTGACAACAGCTACCAACAGAAAAAGGCGAGTTGTATCTAAGGTCCGACTCTTTTCAAATAAGCTACTGAGCTCAGAAGCCTGGGACACCAAAATTCCTGGGTTCTGTTTCTAAGTGCAATAAATCAGAAAAAGACAGATACAGTATAATCTCACTCGAAGTATTGGCTGGGGGTGGGGGGGTATTATTAGTCCCATTATGCAGAGGAGGTTCACCCACAGAAGTTAACCTTACCAGGTCAGTCCTCAAATTTTAGATTCTCTCTCTCTCTCTCTCTCTCTCTCTCTCTCTCTCTCTCTCTCTCTCTCACACACACACACACACACACACACACACACACACACAAGGTAGATATGTGAGGTGATGGGTGTGTTAATTAACTCAATGGGGGAATCAATTCACACTGTACACAGATATCAAACCACTTTAAATATCTCACAGTTTTATTTGTCAATTATGCCTCAATAAGGATGTAAATATGCATGAAAAAGATAATTATAGTGACAATTTAGAAACTTAGTTCTCTCTGTTGTCCCCAAACTCCCTTCCCAGTATAGTGTAGTTCCTTCTAACCTAGGGCCCTCTAGTATCACTCTGTCATTCTTAATGAGCAGCTTCTGCCTTGTGGTCCAAGATGGCTGCTCAAGTCTAGCCATCACATCTGTTTTCCAGTCAATGAAGAGGGGAAAGGGTAAAAGAAGAGCATGCCTCTATTTTTTGTTGTTGTTTTTGTTAATCCTCACCTGAAGGTATTTTTTCCATTGATTTTTAGAGAGAGTGGATGGAAAAGGGAGAGACAAAGAGAATCATCGTGTGAGAGAGACCCATTGATTGGTTGCCTCCTGCACTCACCCAAACCAGGGCCAGGGAACCTACAACCAGATACGTACCCTTGACTGAAATCAAATCCGGGACCTTCAGTCCGCACAGGCCGATGCTCTATCCATTGAGCAAAATTGGCTTTGGTGAGCATGCCTCTATTTTTAAGAACACTTCCCAGAAGTCACATTTAATTTTATCTATTGACTAGGATGTAGTCATATGACCACATCTACCTACAAAGAAGGCTGGGGGGTAGGAGAGGAATAGTCTTAACTCAAGTAGGCCAAAGGTATTCAGCTAAAAAGCAGGGTTTATGTTGCTAAGGAAGAATAAAATACTGGAACAGCTAGAGTAGGGGCTCTCATTATTATGACAGCTTGAGTTGCCAAATGAAAGAACATGGACAACGGAGTCCAGAGGGTTCAATGTGGCTTCCCTCTAGCTCTGCATGTCCAGCTCAAAAATACTAATGGCCTTAGAGCCAGACACCCAGACTCTTTTTTTTTTTTCAGATGAAATTGACATATTATATTTGCCAAAGGTGTACAACATAATGATTGGATATTTGTATATATTTTGTAAAATGGTTACCACAATAAGTCCAGTTAACATCTGTCACCTCATAGTAACAGTATTTTTTCTTGTGATGAGAACTTTTAAGATCTACTCTCTTAGCAACTTTCAAATATACAATACAGTATTGTTAACTATACAGCATAGCCACCATGCTGTATATTCCATTCACAGAGTTTATTCATCCTATAAACTAGAAGTCTGTACCTTTCAACTCTCTTCACCCATTTTGCCACCTCCATCTGCCAGCTTTGGCAATAACCTATCTTTTCTCTGTATGAGCTCAGTTTGTTGTTGTTTTGTTTTTAAATGTCATGTATCAGTGAAATTATACAGTACCTGTCTTTTTCAGATTTATTTCACTTAGCATAATGCTCTCAAGGCCCATCCATGTTGTTACAAATGGCATGACCTCCTTATTTTTTATGGCTGAATAATATTTTATTGTGCATATATGCCACATTTTTTTTATCCATTCATTCATCAGTGGACAGTTAGGTAGTTTCCACTTCGTGGCTATTGTAAATAATGCCACAGAGAACATGGGTGCAGACACCTTTTCAAGTTAGTGTTTTGGTTCTCTTCAGATAAATACCAGAAGCAGAGTTGCTGGATCACATGGTAGTTCTGTTTTTACCCAGACTATTGATGCCACAAAAAAAATTTACTTCTGGTATTTTTCTCTTTTAGACACCTTCACGTGGGAAGAACCAAGAACAAACTTCGACAAAGCTCAAGCCACATGTGCCAGGGTGGCAAGAAAGGAGCCTCTTAAAGAGACCAGTGGTCAATTATGATCACCAAGAATAATGCACATCTTTGTGAACATATTCTTGGCCATCTTCTGTATTCATGTTCTGTTTCTTTCTCCTCTTCCATCTACCGGGGAATCTCTCTCTTCCCTCGGTTACTTTTCTGTGACCTGGTTTCAAAATTTGTAATAATAGTAGCATTAGAAGGAGGAGGAGGAAGAAGGTGAGGAGGAGGAGGAGGAGGAGGAGGAGGAGGAGGAGGAGGAAGAGGAGGAGGAGGAGGAGGAGGAGGAGGGCTTAACAAATGCCAAATACACAGACCTACACTCTGGCATTTACTCTATGAGGTAGATGCCATTATTGTCCCCTACTCTATGAGGTAGATACCGCTCACTAAGAAAGAAACTGAGATTTGGGGGAGGCTACATAACTCACATAGCCAGAAACAACTATCAGACCAGAACTTGAACCCAATCTACCTTGTGCTACCAACAGCTGAATTTTTTGCTAAGCACTTTTTCTGTGTTCTCATGTCCTCAGGCCCAGCCTATGGAGTCGGTATTATCAGTCCCATTATGCAGATGAAGAAATGAGGCTTAACCACAAAGATTAACCTTATCAAAGGTGATCCTTAAATTTTACACACACATCACAAGTTTTGGCATCCTCTTAAATCTATTGGTTTTAGGAGTCAGAAGCATATGCTATATTTGCACATTCTAGTTTGTGTATTACTGAAGGTTGCTCCTGTTTCCGTGTGTATGAACTTTTCACACTCAACTGCTTTGATTTTCATTTGTGGGCTTCATTGGTTTGTATTGGTTACACTGAAGCCTAGGCTATTGCAAGGAGCCTTTTCACTGTCTTCACCATTGGGTACTGTGAAGGCCCAGTATGTAATCACCAAAGTTGGGTACTCCACAGAAAGCATTGCTAAAAGGACCTCTTTCATATAAAGCATCACCATTTGGTCCTAATCCATTGACACTGAGACAAAGTAGTCAATCAAACAAATTTCATTGCATCCCAACAGTGTACCTAGTATTGCACTAGCCACTGGGAACACAATAAGAACAAAGGGAGCAGGTGACTAACCTCAAAGAGCTTACAGTTTAGTGGGAAGACAGACGTTATGCAACTAATTCTACAGAATAAAGAGGTAATATGCAAATTGACCATCATGCCCTCGTACAAGATGACCTCCCCCATGTGGTCACAAGATGGCCAACAGGGGAAGGCAGTTGTGGGTGATCAGGTCAGCAGGGGAGGGCAATTAGAGGTGACCAGGCTGGCAGGGAAGCAGTTAGGCATCAATTAGACTGTCAGAGAAGTAGTTAGGGGGTGATCAGACTAGCAGGCAGACGCAGTTAAGAGCAATCAGGCAGGCAGGTAGGTGAGAGGTTGGGGGCCAGCAGTCCTGGATTGAGAGAAGGATGTCCAACTGCCTGGAGGATCAGGCCTAAAACAGCAGTCAGACATCCCCCAAGGGGTCCCAGATTGGAGATGGTGCAGGCTTGGGGAAGGGACAACTCGCCCCCTTCCCCCCCTGCCCCCGCAGTGCATTTCGTACACCAGGCCTCTAGTCCTATATAATAAAAGCCTAATATGCTAAGTGTCCAGTCAGCCAGTTTGCCATTCAACCAATCAGAGCATAATTTGCTAATGATATGCTAAGGCTACTCAACCGCTCACTATGACATGCACTGACCACCCAGGGAAGACACTCCAACTGGTAGGTTAGCTTGCTGCTGAGGTCCAGCTGATCAGGACTGAGCAAGATGGGCTGAACACACCCTGGAGCCCTCCTGTGGTCCCTCCCCAGCTGGCTAGCCTCCAGCATTCCTCCCTGGTCCCTACACCCTCATACAATTCGGGACCCCTCAGGGGACGTTGGAGAGCCTGCTTTGGCCCGATCCCACAGGCCAGGCCTCTAGTTATTAATAATTCACCAATTGCAAGTGTCCACAGAACTGCAAAGATGTACAGGGTGTTTTGGGGGTTATTAAAAAGATGCCTAACTCAGTCTGGAGGGTTAACTTTCCTAAAAATATGTTGTTTAAGCTGAACAAAGAGAAGGGGGGAAGCATTCTGGGCAAGGCAAACAGCATGTGCAAAAGCACTGAGGCAGGAAAGAACATGGAACTAAATTTACGACTAACAGATCACTCTTACCCTTTGGCTCTCAATAGTCCAGAAAAATAGTTATCACTATTTACCATCTGGGTCTGATGGACTCATTTCATGTTTCAGTACATTAGCACAGAGACAAACCAGTCAAACAAATTTTATGTTTTATTTTTTAATAGCTTATTGATTTTTCAAGAGAGAGGAAGAAAGAGGGGGAGAGAAACACCAATGTGATAGTGCAACATGGATAGGGGCTAGAGCCCGCAACCCCGCCATGTGCCCTTGACCAGGAATCAAGCCTGCAATCTCCCAGTGCATGAGATGATGCCCAACCAGCTGAGCCACACCACCCAGGGCTATGTTTTTATGAGTTAAAGTCATTTTACAAATAATTTACAGAAGTAGGAATAAAGGGATACTATATTCATTATCTATTGCTACATATCAAATTACTCCAAAAACGTAAAACAACAAACATTATCTCACCGTTTCTATGGATCAGGAATCTAGGAATAGCTTAGTTGGGTGGTTCTGGCTCAGGGTCTCTCATGAGGCTGCAATCAGGGCCAGCTTCATAGGCGTGCAACCTATGTAGTCACAAAAAGTCTCACATTTGGCTTAATCGTCTGCTGCTGGTGTCTTGAAACTTTTAATAATTTTTTAACAAGGACCCCCAACTCATTTTTGTTTTCCTCTGGACCCCATAATTTTTTAAATGTATTTTTATTGATTTAAAAGAGGAAGGGAAAGGCAGAAAGAGATAGAAAATCAATGATGAGAGAGAATCATTGATCAGCTGCCTTTCGCATGCCCCCAACTGAAGATTGTGCCAGCAACCCAGGCAAGTGCCCTTGACTGGAATCAAACCCAATCAAACCCTTCAGTCTGCAGGCAGACACTCTATCCACTGAGCCAGACCAGCTAGGGTGACCCCATAATTTATGTACCCAGTTCTAGTTGCAGTCAACCTATCAGCAAAGGGTTACCATTATCTATGGCTAGAAGATCCACTTCCAATCTCAGCCATGTGGTTGTTAGCAGGCCTTAATTCCTCACTGGCTATTGGCTGGATGCTTTCATTCTTCACGGGTCCTCGAAATAGGATAGCTGGCTTCCACCCAGAGCAAGTGATCAATGAAAGAGCCCAAGATGGAAGCCAATCTTTCATAACTTAATCTCAAGAGTGACATACCATCACTTCTGCCATATTCTATCAATCACACAGACCAACCCTGGAACAATGTTGAAGGGGAATGCATATGGGTGTGAATACCAGAAGGCAGGGACCAGTGGAAGCCACCTTGGAGGCCAACTAGCACACACAGTGAAAAACAACTTTGTTAGAAATATTAATAAGAATTTAAATATATCCCAGCCAGTGTGGCTAAGTGGTTGAGCATCAACCCATGAACCAAGAGGTCACCAGTTCAATTTCCAGTCAGGGCACATGCCCAGGTTGCAGGCTGGATCTCCAGTATGAGGCGTGCAGGAGGCAGTTAGTCAATGATGCTTCTCTCCCATCGATGTTTCTATCTCTCTATCCCTCTCCCTTCCTCTCTAAAAATCAATAAAAATATATTTTTTTAAATTTAAATATAATAAACTCAAAATTTTATTCTATATTTTTCTTGTTTTGTATGGCCATCATCTTGGTTCCATAATTACAAAACATTTTCATTTTCAGATTGATAAAAATAATTTAATATCTTCAATCCATTTCATGTTTTTATTTCCACATCATCTACTTCCTCTTTGAATACACACCTGCCTTTGACATTTGACTATCACAAACCACTTCAAGTAAATGTTGGTGCACAAAAATCTAAATGATCACATTTGTTTTTGTTCTACATTTTATCGAGGCAGCAGTGGGAACAGCTGTTCTTCAAGTTTCACCCTGCATTCCAAGGACAGCAAGACAAAAGATGCCGACATGTGTGAGTGAAGTAGGGAGCAGACAAAGCAGGCACTAGTGGAAAGAGTAGTCCTTGGAGAAGCCACAGTGCCATCAGATAAGGAACAGAGGAGGAATCACATCAGGCAGAGACTGATGTTGAAGAGCCGTTTGGCTAAAGAAATACTCTCTGAGTTCTTGGGCACGTGTATACTGACCTTTCTCGGATGTGGCTCTGTTGCCCAATCTGTCCTCAGCCGAGGAGCTTTTGGAGGAACCCTCGCTGTGAATGTTGGCTTTTCAGTAGCAGTCGGAATGGCCATTTGTGTGTCTGGGGGGGTGTCTGGTGGCCACATCAATCCTGCTGTGTCTTTTGCAATGTGTGTCTTTGGGCGGATGAAATGGTACAAATTTCCTTTTTATGTGGAAGCCCAGTTCTTTGGAGCTTTCATAGGGTCTGCAATCCTCTTTGGTGTTTACTATGATGCATTTATGTCCTTTTCTGATGGAAAACTGTATGTAGTGGGAGAAAATGCAACAGCACAGATTTTTGCAACATACCCAGCTCCGTATCTGTCTCTGGCAAATGGATTTGCAGACCAAGTAGTGTCCACCATGTTCCTCCTCATGGTTATCTTTGCTATCTTTGACTCCAGGAACTGGAGCGTCCGCAGAGTCCTAGAGCCTGTTGTCGTCACTCTCCTGATTTTGGTCCTTACTTCCTCTATGGAACTGAACTGTGGCTGAGACATGAATCCAGCTCGAGACCTGAGTCCCAGGCTTTTCACTGCTTTGGCAGGATGGGGGTTTGATGTCTTCCGAGCTGGGAATTACTTCTGGTGGATTCCTGTTGTGGGCCCTATGGTTGGTGCTGTCACTGGAGGCCTCATCTATATTCTTTTCATTGAAATCCACCACCCAGCCTCAGCCTTCGAGGTAGAACCACCAAGGACAAACGAAAAACATGAGTTTAGTGTAGTAATGTAGCGGCATGTTTAGTTCCAAGTTTACAATTGGCTGAGCTGATGTTCTCTTCAGGAAAGATGGCATCCAGGTGTCTATGTATTCATAAGACTGGGGTAGATCTGCCCAGTTTTCTCTGCTAGCTATTTGTGACACTTGACTGAAAAAGCATCTGAATAAAGTTTTGAAAACACTGACCTCTTCTCTACCAGTTCCCCCTGCCTTCAAAGTAGCATGGATGTCTCGTGCAATAGCCTTCTCTCCGCCCTGATAATTTCATTCTTTCACGTGAGGTTTTTTGGGGTTTTTTTGTTTTGGTTTGTTTTTGCTGAGTGAGCACTAATAAATTGAAACTTTGACCTTGGACTTATTTGGATGGTCTCAACTGCATTATCTGCATGAAATAGCATTGCCAAAGCCTTATTTCAAACCCATCGGAGTTACATTCTGAATATTATTATTAAGAAGAAGGAAAGAAGGAGAAAGGGAGAGGAGAAGGAGGAGAAAGAGAAGAAAGAGAAGGAGGAGGAGGAGAAGGATAAGGATGCTGGAAAGTCGGCCAAGAAAGACAAGGACCTAGTGAACAAATTTGGGGGCATGACCAAAAAAGAGACATAGTCCAAGGACAAAGTTCAGGACAAGCTCCATAACCTAGTTTTGTTTGATAAATCCATGTAGGACAAACTCTGTAAGGAAGCTCCCACTATAGGTTTATTCTAATTCCAGCTGTCGTCTCTGAGAGACTGACGACTCCAGTTCCTTGGCCAATGGAGCCCCTATAGGAGCTCTTTGGGAAGGAACTTATTAAATTTGTTTCAAAGCATAGAGCTCAAGTAATTTACACCAGAAACACCAAAAGTGGGGGTACCCCAGCTTCTGGTGAAGATGCAGGAACAACAGCTATACATTTTGAGAAATAAAACTTTATTAAATTTTAAAAATCTAAAAGATTAAAGAATATTGTCACATGTCATAGGAAAACAGGAAGGCTTAGGCTCTTGTCATAAAATATTGTATAATTAAGTCCATCTGGTTGAGTAACTGCATGAAAATACCATATTTCCTCTTTTTCCTTAAAAACATATTTTTAATTCATTGAAAATCATCTAGGATATCATTATTTAAAGATTCATAGGCTAAGATTTCTTTTACACAATTTCACCACCATCATTTGCTTATATTCTGGAGTGCTACATTAATCTTCTGACTTATGTAATACTGTAATTATGAAAAGTCATCCTCTACCTCTCTTTACCAGTATAGGGAGAAAAGGGAAAATTCGGCCTTTTCAGTTGTACCAAATAAAACTAAAAGCAGACCACAAAGATGATGTTTCCAGTTTTCTTTTATATCTTCTTGACAAATGATATAATATTTTAGGCAATGAATTAAGAAAACTGGAGGATGATAAAATACTGATGATTTACTATTCTATTGCCTCATCCTTCTTGGTAATTTCATCTTCAGTTTTCCTACTACTTTAGTCTTTTTCACCACAGTTGGAAATAATTGATGAGTAATGATAAAATCATTCCTAGGAAGATAAAAATAACTGTCTCAAGACACAAGAAAAAATAAGATTATCGAGATCTCATATCTTACATTTATAAGAGAGTTCCAATGCACTCATAACTACAAGGTAGAATGAGTTTTATTCTATCTTTAGAAAAATAAGTAAATATTGTTCTTGTGTTTTGGAAGATATCTTAAAAGTCAAAGAGTAGTAACACTTTACAAAAATTCCCAATGCTTTAGTCTGGCCCCTTAGACCACTTGGCCATCCTGACATGTTTCAAGTGCTTCTTTTATTTTTTAATGTATTTTATTGATTTTTTTACAGAGAGGAAGAGAGAGGGATAGAGAGTTAGAAACAATGATGAGAGAGAAACATCAATCATGTGCCTCTTGCACACCCCCTACTGGGGATGTGCCCGCAACCAACGTACATGGCCTTGACCAGAATCAAACCTGGGACCTTTCAGTCCACAGACCTACGCTCTACTGCTGAGCCAACCCGGTTTCGGCTGTTTCAAGTGCTTTTAAAAAAAATTAACTAAAATTAGGCCCAGTGTACCCTGGATGGAATAACACAACCAATCCACTGGATTTTAGAGAAGAGGCACCACTAACATGACAACACTATCCCAGCCTCACCCACATCCCCTCATCCCACAAGCATCGTTGCAGCTTCCTAAACTCCCAACACCTCATCGTTTTTGCCTGCAGGCTTGCTTTGGCTACTGGTGCCTATCTGCTCATCCTATGTGGAAGATTCAAAGTGCCTGGAAGGTCATACCCCCATGAGCAACCCTCACCCAATGAGGAATAAAAATTAGTGGGTAAATTCTCCAACTTCTTCACCTCACCCCCAACAAGACAATGCTGAGGTGTGTTCCACAGTCTTTTGATGAGTCCTCAACAGGATTAGGCCCTCATTGCCTACAGCCGTAGCCATCTCATCAATAAATCATTAGCTATATGGATAAAAAGGGGGCTACATTCAAACCTGACAAGTTCAGGGAAGGCCTGCATGGCAGGACTTACAAACTCAAACCATATGGGATGGTCTGAACATAAAAGTCCCTAACTAAAAGTGGATTATGGCAAATAGTCACATTCTAGGCCTATAGCTTCCTTGATAAAGGTGGATCTTTACCTTAAGTGAGCCTGTCTACTGTCTTTTGAATCTCAGATAACATACCTTTGAAATATCAGAGTAGTAATCTCCTTTTTCAGACCCCTCAGGGCAGAATTGAAATACCAGAGCATGAAACCACAGAACTACTCATTGTGATCTTGTTTCCCACATACCATCTCTATGTGCTTCACATCTTAATTATTAACTATCCTAGACCCACCAATGTAAAAGAAACGTGTCTCTCCATTTTGCTTTTTATCCAATGCCAGAGATCCCTACCCCATGCTTTCTCCCGCCCCCGAAAGCTATCCCTAGTGTATTTCACATAACTCTCCTAAATGTCTCCTCCTCTGATTCTAATTTACATTAAAAAAAAGAGAAAAATGCAAATTGACCATGCCTTCACAATGCCCACCAGCCAATCAGGGGTGAGTTAATTTGCATACATAGGCGCCAAGCAGCCAGGGGCAGGATACTTGGATCATCGCCATAGCGACAATGCAGGTGGTCTGCACTGCACCAGCCACTCTGGCCCTCTGGGCAGCATGGGAAGGTAGAAAGGTTGACTCCAGGCCAGAGCAAAGGTGGCGCTGGCAGCTAGGGGAAGGAAGGCCCTTTCTTGCATGAATCTTCGTGCACCGGGCCTCTAGTGTATAAAATAAGCTGGCTCCAATTAACTCAAAAAATTCTCTACAGGTTTGGATTTTTCCTACTCGGACAGTGGCCTTGTCTCCTTTCCCTGATGTACTTCCCCACTGCCTTGCTGTTTCCTTGAATCACCTCCAAATACACTACAAAATTCCCTATTTTAGAATCTTCCATTTAAAAATAGAGCATACACCAAGACACAAGGTGAAACAGCATAGTAAAGCAGCTGCAGCTCCCAGAGGCTTTGATAGGGCTATTCTTGCTCTACCTGGAGGCCTTGCCAGGAATACCGTCAACTCAGAAAAGAGAAAAGTGGGCTGATGCAAGCAGGCCAAGCAGTGAGGAGACTAGTTAATGGTGGTAGACTGCAGTTTAGGAGAAATAATGCTTGTAGAGGTCATTAGAACAAATCCAAAAACCATCAGAAGTGCTTTCTCCAATTGACAAAAAGTTGGAATGAGCTCCTGGTGGGTGGCAGATGGACAAGTCTGGTCTCATTTAAGAAACAGCCTGGGCATGGAGATGGGGGGCTTGGATTCCAGTCCCAGGCCTGTCTGCCTTCAATTGACGCCTCTACCAAATAGGGATAATAAAGTCTTCACAAAGTTGCCTGGAGTAATAACAGAAATCATGGGTTGTAGCAGAATGCTAGGTGTTTTTCCACCTTCTTTAGCAAGATGATTTGCCAGCGACCTTGGCGTGTAGGCAGGGGCAGAAACTCATCTCAAAGCCTTGTTTTAGAAGAGGCACTAGAGTCCCCTTTAGTCAAGTAAATGAAGGCTCCATATGCATCAGGGTCCTGGGAAAGAGTATAGCAAGCCCTGTTTCGTACTGGAAGCAGCTTTGCTCCTTGAAAGGAATGTGGCTCACAGCTTTCCTGGAGCTCGTTGTGACCTGGGAATGGCCATGTGAATGAACTGGGACATGTGGACAGCGGGGACTCTAGGGCTCAGGGCTCAGGGAGAGGGATTGTGTGCAGCTGGGGTCGGGGGAGGAGAAGGCACCTTCCGTGAGGCATTTCAATACCTACAACAGCAACAAGATCAGAAGATTCAGTACCCACACCCGCCCAAGCTCTCCCTCCCACCTTAGAAGATTCCTTCACCAATTCAGCTAGTGCATCCTCTCCTCTGGTTGCCACCAAAGAGACTCCATCACTGTTTTGTTCGTGTCTGCCTCACTGAAAGTCATGTCCCAGGGCAGCATTCTGGGAACACGACTGATGAGGGCACCTAGAGTGTACACCCCTCACAAGGGTGGTGCTGGCCACCCTGGCAACTTGGTCTCTGTCAGCCATGGAGAGGCCAGTGAAAGTCATAAGCACCAAGGCATGGCTGATTTAGAGTAGGGAAGGGCCTGGAGTTTTGCATCTATTTCCAGTAGGTGAGGGCTTGTGTGGGTCAGCCTCAAGCTTGCTATCCATACCCAAAACTCCACTAGCACACCTAGCAAAACTCCCGCACATGCCCAGTCAATGTTTAGGATGTTAGTTCCCGCCTAGCATCAGTTTCCTACTGCTGCTGTAACAAATTACCACAAATAATGGCATGTAACAACCCAAGTTTACTATCATGCAAGTATGTAGGACAGAAGTTCAAAAGGGGTGTTCGTGGGCCAAAATCAAGATATCAGCAGGGCTGCCTCACTTCAGTGGGCTCTGGGGAGATCTGTTTTATTGCTTTTTTTCCTGGAGGCTGCCTGTGCTTATTGGCTAGCAGCCCCACCCTCCATCTTGAAAGCTAGCAACTTCCTCCAATCTCTCTCTGACTCTGCCCCTCCTCCCTCCCTCTTATAAAGTTGCTTGTGATTACATTGAGCCCAGCCAGACAATCCTAATAAAAGAGTAATATGCAAATTAACCATCACTCCGTTACAACTACAAGCCACGCCCACTATCCAATCAGGAGCAAATATGCAAAATAACCCCAACCAAGATGGCTGCAGCCATTGAGAGCAGGAGGAAGGCTTGGGTTTCCCCGGCAATGGAGGAAGCCAAGCTTTTCATACACCCTGGCCAGCCCAAGCCTCCACTTAAGGCTACAAAGTTACAATTATAGAAGTAAATAAATGCCAACAGAAATGGCTGCTACCAAGGAGGGAGCAGAAGGCTTGGCTCCACTCCAGGCTACAAAGTTTCAATTGTAGAAGCTAAATAAACCCCAGATACCAGGATCTCTGCTTGAGTCACTAGGGGGCATGGCTGGCCTGCAAACCACCACAAACCCCTCACCCAGGCCACCCCACACCCTAAGGGAACCCTCACCCTAATCCAGGACACACTTCAGGGCAAACCAGCTGGTCCCCACCCATGCACCAGGCCTCTATCCTATCTAATAAAAGAGCAATATGAAAATTGACCATCACTCCAACACACAAGGTGACTTCCCCCATGTGGTCAAAGATCCTGCCCCCATGTGGACACAGATGGCCACCACAAAATGGTGAGCAGGGTAGGGTAGTTGGGAAGGACCATACCTACAAGGGAGGGCAGTTGGGGGCAATAAAGCCTGCAGGGGAGGGCAGTTAGGGGTGACCAGGCTGGCAGAGGAGGGAAGTTGGGGACAAACAGGCTGGCAGGGAAGTGGTTAAGGGGTGATTAGGCTGGCAGGCAGAAGCGGTTAGGGAAGAAGTTAGGGGCAATCAGGAAGGCAGGCAGGTGAGCAGTTGGGAGCCAACAGTCCTGGATTGTGAGAGGGATGTCCCAGATTGTAGAAGGTGCAGGCTGGGCTGAGGGACACCTTTCTCCCCACCCCCATGCATGAATTTTGTGCACCGACCCTCTAGTCTAAAATAATCTGTCTCAAAATATTGAACTAAATCACATCTGCAAAGGCACTTTTCTCATATAAAGTAGCATATTCTGAAATTTCAGGGATTAAGATGTGGACAACTTTGCAAAGAGGGAATTATTAAACCTACTACATTCCCATCCACCTCATTTCCCCCCTCCCACTTTTTTTTAACCAACTTCAGGCCTTCTGTTCACCTCCCCCTGCATTCCATCCCTTCATTGGGTTTTGTTGCTATCACACCCTCAGTGACAAATTGTGTTTGAATGATTCTCCAACTAATGCCTCATCCCATGTGCTTCATCATAAGCAGAGTGTGTGATCTCCTTGCCATCCCCAAAGTCCCACCTTGTTTCCATGTCCAGGCCACCACCCATGATACCTCCAGACACCTGGTCCTCTGGCCTCAAAACCCCTCCCACCCCACTTCCAAAGCCTGCTACCTTCCCTCAACCTTTCAGTCACCTTCGTGGTTCCCCATTCTTCCAGTGGTTCTCCACTCCCCAGCTTCCAATGCATTTTCTGAAGACAAGTCATCATACCCTATCCCATTGCTTCATTCTCCTTTTCAAGGACCTCTAGTTATCTGTATTTTTGTGATGAGGAAAGTGTTATTTAAAATATAAAAAGGAAAGATTAAATCCAGTCTCCTCTGCCTTCTCCACACAACAAACACATAAGTTCCCTCTATCTAAGGCCCTTCATCAGGAATCCCCATCTCTCAACTGAGATATTATTCACCACACAGTTAGTGAGCACCCACTCTGGGTGAGGTACACACATTGCAGAATTCAGCCTTCACTCTAATCTAGACCATCTTCTCTCTCCACTTCAACAAGTTAACTGGCTCCGTCCTCCATGAAGCAGATCATGATGATGTAGCCAAAGTGGCAAAACTATCCAACAAAGAGAAATAAATATAAATCTAGTGGGGTTCCCACAAGCTTTACATTAGATGCATTAAAATAGCTACTATTTATTGAACATTTACAATAAGCCAAGAACTTTACAAACATCTCATTTCATCCTCATGACAATCTTATTATCCCTGATATTTCCATATTTCTGATACAGAAACTGAAACCAGAGAGGCCACAGTGGTTGGCAAACTTATTAGTCAACAGAGCCAAATATCAACAGTACAACTACTGAAATTTCTTTTGAGAGCAAAATTTTTTAAACTTAAACTTCTTCTAACACCACTTCTTCAAAGTAGACTCGGCCAGACTGTGGTATTTTATGGAAGAGCCACACTCAAGAGGCCAAAGAGCCTCATGTGGCTCGCGAGCCACAGTTTGCCGATCACTGGGCTAAGACACTTTACTATGGTTACACAGGCCTCAGTGGCAGTGTGGTTCTCAACCTGTCGGTCATGACCCACAGGTTGAGAACAGCTAGCAGGGTCGCCTAAGACCGTAAAATACAGATATTTACATTACAATTCATTAACAGTAGCAAAACTACAGTTATGAAGTAGCAATGAAAATAATTTTATGGTTGGGGGTCACCACAACATAAGGAACTGTATTAAAGAGTCGTGGCCATTAGAAAAGTTGAGAACCACTGGTCTAAAGGCTGGGCTGGCACTCGAGGCAGGAGCCTGGCAGTCTCCATGGAACCTATGTTCAAAGTCAATGGTATAACCAAGGTCTATGGCCTCTGAACAAAGCAGCACTTAGGAAGAGTCCCGAGGCTGAGAGGCAGGGTAACCCCAACCGCAGCCTCCTTCTCTAGGGTGCATTGCACGGACTCACACCGGGCTTTGCGCCAAGCCGAGGAGGCAGCTTGCCCTCAGCCAGGACTCACTGCAGTCAGCCTCAGTCAGGACTCACTCCCAGCAGCCCACTGCCTCCAGCGGTCCGGAGCCTGTGCTCCTGGAGGAGGCCTCGCAGGTGGCCACATGTCTCTGGCCAGTTAGACCACAAACATCTTGAGGTTGGAGTCCCTGTCTTCTATTTTCTGGCTTCTCTACCTTCCCTCATAAGGACAAAATCCATGCTCATCATACTTGTTAGTTAAACCACTTAAATGGCCAGATGACATTGAGGTAAAGGCCTACAGAGTGGCCAAATTAAATAAATTACTTTAAAATTAACTAGGATAAAATGAAGATTAAGGAGAAATTATT
Source organism: Pipistrellus hanaki (assembly GCF_964339955.1). NCBI lineage: Eukaryota > Metazoa > Chordata > Mammalia > Chiroptera > Vespertilionidae > Pipistrellus > Pipistrellus hanaki. The sequence continues at coordinate 24,893,579 of NC_140503.1, forward strand.
TGTTATTGCTGTTTTCCTGTGTGAGAGGTGTATTTTTAGTAAGAACATATAAAAACTCCTTGAATATACACTGAGTGGCCAGATTATTATGATCTCTGAGCACATAATAATCTGGATATATATATATCAGTTGCTAGGTGCATGAATTCATGCATGGGTAGGGTCAAGCCAGCCTGGCCAGGGGAGGGGACATGGGCAGTTGGCCAGCCTGCCTGCTGGTCAAACTCCTGATCAAGGGGACAATTTGCATATAAGCCTTTTATTATATAGGACATACACTGAGTGGCCAGATTATTATTCATTCAGAGATCATAATAATCTGGCCACTCAGTGTATTTCATTCCTACATTTGTGCCTTTACTAGATTTCTTGCACAATTAGTCATCTGTGCACAGACAGAAATACTTGATTTGGATACATGCAAATGCAAGAGGCAGGAAATATAACATAATGGTTATATCCTGATTTGGAGAATTAGACCTTGATTTGAGTTCTATCTCTGTGACTTGAGGTTTGACATGGACAAATCATCCCACTACTCTGAGCCTAAGTTCTTTCATTTGTGAAATAGTAATTAAAAGTGCCTCCCATGCCTCCATTAGAATAGCCATTATTTTAAAAAGAAAAGAAAAAACAGAGAAAATAACAAGTGTTGGAAAGAATATGGAGAAACTGGAATCTTTGTCGGTGGGAATGTAAAATGTTACAGCTGCTATGTTCCATCAATGCCACTTCTGAGAATAGACCAAAAGAACTGCAAACAGGGACTTGAACAAATATTTGTACACACACATTCAGAGCAGCCGTATTCACCACAGCCATCAGATGGAAGCAACCCAAAAGTCCACCAACAGATAAATGAATAAATCAATGTGGTCTATCCATACAATGGACTATTATTTGGCAAAGAAAAAAAAAAGAATGCTACAATATGGATGAACCTTGAAGGCATTGTGCTAAGTGAAATAAAGAGGATATTAAAAGGACAAATATTATATAATTCCACTTATATGAGGTACCTAGAGGGTCAAATTCATAGACACAAAAAAATAGAATAGTGGTTGCCCAGGGCTGGAGAAGAGAGTAATGGGGAGTTACTGTTTAATGGGTAGGGAGCTTCAGTTTAAGAAGATGAAAACCTTTTAGAAATAAATGATGGTGACGGCTGTACAATAATGAAAATATGCTTAATGCCACTTAACTGTACACCTAAAAAATGGCTCAAATGGTAAATTTATATACAATGGAATATTAGTTGGCCATAAAGAATGAAGTATTGCCACTTGTGACAACATAAGTGGACCGTGAGGGCATTATGCCAAGGGAAATAAGTCATCAAGAGAAAGACAAAAACTGTATGACTTCACAGACATGTGGATCTTTAGGTACAGAGAATAGATCGGTGGCTACCAGAAACAGGGGGTGGGGGATGGGTGAAATGGGTGAAGCGGGTAAAGGTACAAACTTCCAATAGCAAAATATCTAAGTCCTGGGGCTGTAATGTACAGCATGGAGACTATCTATAATAACAAAAGTGTAATATACTAACTGGACCAGATATCCTTCCAGGCGGGCCTGGCAGGGCCAAGGCAGAGGTGGCTGCCCCTGCGATGGGGGCCGAGCTGCTTGCATGAATTTCGTGCATCAGGCCTCTAATAATTAATAATACTGTGTTGCCTTTTGAAAGTTTCTAAGAGAATAGATCTTAAAAGTTCTCATCACAGCCCTAACCGGTTTGGCTCAGTGGATAGAGCGCTAGCCTGCGAACTGAAGGGTCCAAGGTTTGATTCCAGTCAAGGGTATATATACCTTGGTTGCAGGCACATCTCCAGTGGGGGGGGCATGCAGGAGACAGCTGATCAATGCTTCTCTCTCATCGATGTTTCTAGCTCTCTCTCCCTCCCCCTCTCCCTTCCTCTCTGTAAAAAAATCAATAAAATACTTTTTTTTTTTTTTAAAGTTCTCATCACAAATAAAAAAGAAGTTCTCTTGCTATGTGTGGTGACAGATGTTAACTAGACTTGTTGCTGTAATCCAGGGGTCTTCAAACTACAGCCCGTGGGCCACATGCGGCCCGCCAGGTTTTTTGGGCAGTGAGCGCAGCCGAGGTGTTACAGTAGGAATTAGTAGTTCATATAGTCCGGCCCTCCAGCTCTCTGAGGGACCGTGATCTGGCCCCCACTTTAAAAAGTTTGAGGACCCCTGCGTGTAATCATTTCACAAATATAAATATCTAAACATTCTATTGCATACAAATATCTAATCATTCTATTGTACAGCTGAAACTAATGTAATATGAATTGATTATACCTCATTCTTTAAAAAGGTGAAGTTTATGTTACCTATATTTTACCACAATAAAAAAAAAAAATCCCTTTCAGTTTGTTTACTAATGGATGAACGTTAGTAAAGCAGCTGACAGGGCCTGGCACATAGTAGGGGGTTACTAAATTGTGGATATCACCATCATTGGCTTTAGTGCTCAGAACCCATAGCTGGATCTCAGCCAACTCGGGGTCTACCAGTAGGACTGAGCAAGATCGAGCAGGTGAGTAGAGAGCCCCAGACGGAGACATGAGGGGACTATAATGGGACAGAAAGAGAGAAAGACAACAGGGCCTGGGGGAGACCTAAGCCCCAAAAGCTCCCCAGGATGAAAAGAGGAGGCCCTAGAAAGGCCGAGAGGAAAATCCGCAGGGCCTCCCAGGAAAGAGGGCCAGAGCGGGGCTGCCAGGAAAATGCAGGACACCCTCGTAAACTTGGACATCAGACAGACGACAAGCTACTTTTGTAATAAGCAGGTCCCAAATACGGCATCACCTGTTTCAGCGCATGGGACATGCTTGGGCTAAGAATTTATTTATTGTTTATCTGACACTCAGATTCAGCTGGGCGTCCTGTGTTTCTATTTGCTAAACCTAGCAATGCTAGGCCAGGCGCCTGGCTCATCCTCCAGCACTTTGCCCTCCGTCGTCTCAGATACTTAGAGATCCTACAATACCTGGTATCTGGATGGACAGGGCCGAGGATGGATTAGGATTCTTTGCTTCACAAATTTATCCCTTCACTGTTGAGGCCCTAGAAATAGCAAGCTCCCTTAACCGTCTTAACATAGAAATTAATTTTTTGAATTTAAATCTGCAGCCCCACTGTTGAAGGAGCCCACGTGTCCAAGGTTAAGGTCATACAGGCCACAGCCCCGAAAGCTGTGGTTCTGCTGGCTTCCGGGAGCAGGAGAGGGGAGTAAGCCATACCAAGATCTCTGGCAGACAGAACGGTCTGGTTGATAAAGGCCAAACTCCATGTCTCTCCCCTCAGACCTCAGCTTCAGAACAACCCGAACACCTTCTGCGCAGGCTGCCCTGGCCGTTTGCACAAAGGACTGCGGATTTCTCTGAAAGCAGAGACCTAAAAAAAGGGCTTTGTCTATGTAAAACCAAACACAATTCTCTCGCCTCAGCCCTAACCTGATTAAAAGCTGGAATCATTTGTTTTGTTTTGAGAAGTGCCAGGGTTTATGCTCGAGGTCCCCCCTTCCCTCCTCACTACTTCCAGCTGCTGAGGCACATCAGTGTGAGAGACCACACACCAGCAGGCCCAGCGTGCAGAGGCCTGGTGGAGATTAAACCCCAGGCTCTGGGGAGGGTCTTCCCCGCCCCCACCCCCCCGACTCCCGTGCAGAAGGGGAGCTGAGTACAGAGAGCAGAGTTCAAGGACGGAGCCCACCCTGGATCCCATTCACCGCAGCCAAGCCTCGTCCATCCTCAGATCAGACAAGGAACAGCCAAAGGCAAGTCCCAGGGACAAATGAGAACACTGTGTAGTGCAGGTGGCCACAAGGCCTTTCCCCTCAACTTTTTTTTTTTTTAATTTAACTAAATTTATTTACCACGTAACAAACTTCATTTGACAGGAAACCTGGGGGCAGAGAGTGTGGGTTTTCATCCCAGCTCCACCAGCTAACTGGGCAACCTGGAACCATTTTGCCTCACTGTGCCAGTCTGCCTGGCTTTCCAACCAGGGAGGGCACAGATCAAGACTGAAACCAGCTGAAGCCGGCTTGGCTCAGTGGATAGAGCGTCGGTCTGCAGACTGAAAGGTCCCAGGTTCGATTCCGGTCAAGGGCATGTACATTGGTTGCGGGCACATCCCCCGTAGGGGGTGTGCAAGAGGCAGCTGGCCGAAGTTTCCCTCTCATCGACGTTTCTAGCTCTATATCTCTCTCTCTTCCTCTCTGTTAAAAACCAATAAAATATATTTTTTTTTTAAAAAGACTGAAACCAGACCAAGGTGCAGCTGGGTTACTTTCATGGTCCCATGTAGGACCACCTGAAGCAGTGTACTTGTTTGCTCATTCTGTTTATTGTTGACCTCACCCAGCAGAATGTCGGAAGCTCGGTGCTTGGAGACCTGGTGGCCAGCACAGGGCTAGCCATCAATCAAAGTCAGGGCTCCTAACATCTGTTTTAGTGGAATGAATAGCATGGAAGATGTATTGAGGAAGGAAGGGAGCTGGGCAGGAGAGCTGCCCTCCCCACCTGAGCCTACCTCTTCTCCGCCCTGTGATCTGTTTTCTCGGGATCACAGGGGCCCTTTTGAATGCCTGGGGTTCCTGGCTATTTTCTCACCCCAAGTTTGGAAGCAAATGGGGCTTAAACGTATGGTACCGGGCATTGGAACCTTCCTCCTCTGCCTTCGGAACCAATGCCCTCCCAGCAATGCTGAGGGGGTCTTGAGGACATGGCAGGGGGCCAGAGTTTCTGTGGCCCAAGGACAGAAACAGCCTAAGCCAGTGATCCTGAGAGAAGTGGGCGGCCTTCTTCCCCCACATACACTGTCGGTGCTATTCTCTCCCTTCCTCCCCGCTCCCCTCCTCACTCCCACCCAAATGCCATAATGAAAAATTCATGTTAAGAGCTTCCCATACGATCTGATTTTCAACACTTTAATGGGATTAATTGAAGCAGGGAGTGTAGTGAGCCCTTCCTCCCCAGGGTCCCCCTACCTACAACTGCCACTCACCCCAACTTGCCCCTTCCCCATGCTTCTCTCTCTTTCTAGAATCTTCCTAGACTCGCTGCTTTTCCTGTCTCTTTCTCCGCCATCCGCAGCACCCCTTCTCACTTCCTTCCAGCTCCTTCCCAGATCGTCCTCTTCTCTGTGCCCGGCACTTTTTAAACGCCAGTAAAATTTTCTCTCTTTCCCTACGGAGAAGAGAGCAGTTTGATCATCTAAAACCCTGATGAATGGAATGTCTGAATCTTGGTGAATTGGGTGTATCTAAGGAAATTTGACTTTCTTCGGGTCTAGAACATACACTACCCACTAAGAGAGTTACAGGATAATGGCACTCAAAGACTTTAACTGGTAGGAATTAAATAATCAGTATAATGGTTATTAGTGTGCAAACTTGAGGTGACTAACATTTCCCTGACACAATCTGGGCCACCCCATATTTTTATAGCTATAGCTAAGCTGCAGAGGGAAAGGGGAAAAATATTCCCTAGGTTGTTTCGATGATGCATACTGAGTAGCTGGGAGGTATTCTATCCTGAGCAACAATAATAAAATCCTGTATAGCTGAGAAGTTCTGGACAGGCAGTTACCTGAGTTTCAGAGCCAACAAGTCACAGTGAGGCCTTGTACATGAGGCTTTATTCCTCTCCCTCGGTTATTTCAACTCTACAACCATAGAGGCAGCCTGGATGGTGGGTCCAATTTTTTTACTGTATGCATCTATTAATAAAAACACTTTGAGCACTCATCCATATATAAAATATGCTTAATTATATTATACATATTACATATATAGTACATTATATATAATGTATTATTATATATACATATAATGTGCTATTTGTACCAATATATTTTATATATAATGTACTATAGTATATGCATATAATGTACTGTTTGTACCATATATTATGTATACATATATAATGTACTATAATATATACTATTTGTACCAATATATTATGTATATTATATATAGACAATTTTAAAGGATAAGAGAAACATGAAATAGATTCTATTTTTATGTTTTACTAACCATAATGGGTTTAATTTATCATTGGCTAATATTTCAAGGCAACATATTTACTTAGGACAAGACTCTCCGCTGAGAGTTGCTGTACATCCATATTTCAAGTAGCAAGATAATTTCCATCTGTTTTTGCTGCTGATTTCTTGCCAGATTATTGTTCTTATCTCCTAATGTGGCTGAAAAGAACTCATAAGAGAAATTAGAGGAGTGTCATCTCATCCATTATCATTGTTTTTGTTACAACACAATATTATCCTATATAATAAAAGGCTAATATGCAAATCGACCAGAGGGACCGGTCGCTATGACGTGTACTGACCACCAGGGGCATAAGCTCAATGCAGGAGTTGCCCCCTTATGGTCAGTGTGTTCCCACAGCAGGAGCACCGCTCATCCAGAAGCAGGGCTCACAGATGGTGAGCTCAGTGGCAATGGCAGGAGCCTCTCCTGCCTCCATGGTAGCACTAAGGATGTCTGACTGCTAGCTTAGGCCCGCTCCCCGTGGGCCTAAGCCATCAGTCAGACATCCCCCGAGGGTTCCCAAACTGCAAGATGGTGCAGACCAGGCTTAGGGACCTCTCTACCCAAGTGCACAAATTTGTGCATTGGACCTCTAGTGTTATATAATATTATATTATTCATATTATCTTTAAAACTCAGTTTTTTTCAGGAATCTTTTTAGGTTTGTGAAGGTGGATATTAGTTATGCCTAGACAATATACTTTGCAAATTGTTATTAATAGGCAAGCACAAGGAAGGATGAAGAGTTTCCTCCTGACTCAGGGATCTCTGCTCACACATCCAGCCTGGTGCACACTGCTCGATGTATGCACTGAGTGAGGGAATAAGAACCACTCTATGATTAAACATTAATAAGCACTTTTATGTATGTTTTTAGACAGACTGAAAATAGAAAAAAAAAAAGTCTACTATTCTCCTCCCACCATCCAGAGGACTGTCTCGGAGCTGCCCTTTGGTGACCACAACAATTCCCTTATCAATAAAGCTTTTTGGGTGAGCGATGGCTGCAACCAGCAGCATCCTTGGTAGTGTATGCAACCTGTTGCCATAAGGGACTTTGGATACAGCTCTTTCTGGTGGACACTCGTGTCTGAACCCATGCTGCCCTCAATCTAGGCTCCAAACGGGTATGCAGGGTGCCTTTGGAAAGCCCCAAGGCACAGTGGCCAGAGTCCACATTGGCCAAGTCATCATGTCCATCCGCACCAAGCTGCAGAACAAGGAACATGTGATTGAGGCCCTACACAGAGCCAAGTTCCTGGCAGCCAGAAGATCCACATCTCCAAGAAGTGGGGCTTTACTAAGTTTAATGTAGATGAGTTTGAAGACATGGTAGCTGAGAAGCGCCTCATCCCAGATGGCTGTGGAGTCAAATACATCCCTAATCATGGTCCCCTGGACAAATGGGGAGCCCTGCACTCGTGAGAGTCTCGGTGCTGCCCCCACCTTACACCCACTAATAAATTAACTTTCCATCCAAAAAAATAAAAAATAAATAAAGCTCTTTGACTCCCCACTGTCTCAGTAGATGGAATCTCTCTCAGCTCCCCAGTCTTCCTGCTGCTGGTCAACACTCCCTACGTGTGAGTTGAGCCAAGGTAATGACCCTGCAAAGAGGTGTGCTGCAAAGAGGTGTGCTGTCTGGGGCAAGCAGCACGTGGTGCCCTTAGCCAGAGCTGGGCCAGACTGTGTGGGGATCTGGCTCCAGAAATGATTCTCCACTGCTCTTTCCCCTCTACAACCACTGTGCACAGCAAAGAGTCTCTCCCTTCTCCCAGTATATGAGGCACCCAGTTTTTACTTAGCCAACCCCACTCCTGCTGGGAGAAATGAGGAAACCTCCTCTTGATGTGTATAGGTGTGCATGCAGATGGAACTAGACTGGATTTTCCACCTAGGACCTTCTACTCAGTTATACTTCTAGAGAGAATAGGTGATTTGACCTGGGTCACAAAGCTACTACATGGCAAAACTAGAATGTGAAGTTGATTGAGGTCTTAACCCCACACTGTTTCCAACTCTCCAAGAGCACAAAGTGACTAGGGTTTGTACATGTATCATGTGTTTCTATATGTGCACATAAATATCCATGTCTATATAGATCAATACAGTTTATCACACGGTGGATGGTTGTATAAACAACTACAGTGGAAATCTGACGTGTCCCAGAAAAGTCACAGGTCCCAACAGGGACTAACAAGTGAAGAGCCCCTGGAGCAGGCAGTCTCCTTAGCTCACCCTAAGACCAGCTCTTGGAGACTGATAAGAGCACAAGGGTGTGCCCATTCACAACCTCCTAGGAAAACTGAAAAATAAGGCTCAGATTTGACTTCTCAAAACTCCTCTGTCTATCCTCTTTGAAGGGGTAACATTTACTCTGGCCTTGGACAGAAACTTCTGGTTTGGAGATGAATCAGATTCCTGGTCAAGGTGATTATGACCCAAATACCACTTGAGGACCTTCTGCACCAACTGTCCAAGATCAAGGGAATAAAGTCAGTGAAGAATTCGCAGCCCTTCTGCACCTACTATGTGACTATGTATTTGGCAGTCAAGTGCAAGTTTTAAAAATAAGAGAGCAGAGGAATAGAAGCAGCAAAACAGCGCTCCTCCTTAAGTGCGGTTAATTGGGGGAGAGTGTTTCAAAATAAAAGTCTACACTTCACCCCCACAGTATGGCCAGCCCTTAGATTAGCCCCGCTTTTAGTTATGGGGGAAGGTCTCAGCATCAGTTAATGAAGGTGACGATGACCACGATGACAATGGTACATCATTTGTTGTGCAAGAATTGTCCTACTTTGCATACTTTGTGTATAGAATTGTCATAAATATTTTTCAAACATTACCTCAATTCACCCCATAATCCTTTGAGCTAGCAACTATTATTATCCTCAGATGAGAACACTAAGACTCTGAGGTGCTGGCTGGGGGATTATTCCAAATTCACATTGCTATTGAGGGGTGGAGCTAAGATTTGAATCCAGATCTATCTGGCTCCAAAGGCCACAATCTTAGCCATTGCTCTAGGAACCCCAGGTTGGAAACCAAAGAGAGAAGGATCACCCTCTTATAATGCATTTACCATGAAGTAATGTGACCTAACAAATATTTAAGGCTAGGTACCTGTAGGTGATCATCCATTTATTCAATAATTACCAACTGAACATCTACTAAGTGTCAGGCCTTGTTCTAAGTGCTATGGATAAAGCATTAAATACAACAAGTTCCCATTCCCACAAAACTCAGAATATAAAAGGAAAAGATAGACAAATCCGCTAATATATAAAATGGCAGGGGATGATAAGCACCATAGGGAGTCAGAGAGTGATGGGGACTGCTCTTTTTGGATGGGTGCTTGAGGAAGACCACTCTGCGTGGGGGCTATTTGAGCAGAGACCTGAAGGAGGAGGGAGGGGGGGGATCTCTGCAGAGATCCGGGAGAAGTACCTTCCAGGCAGAAGGAACACAAACAGAAAGAACGCACAGTGAACGCATGCTGGAGACCAGGATTGCCCTGCCTTTTAGATCTCCTTCCCTTTTGTTAGTTTACAGGACCACATCTTTGTGATTTCGCTGTGAGGAAATCAGAGGTCTAGATTCAGAGAGGTCTCCCCATGGTTTCACAGTTGAGGAAAAGCAGGTAAGCTTTTATTGTATTTACTCACATGAGCTTATGTATCCTTCCTATGGCTCTGAGAAGCCGGTGTATTAAAGCTATGGTCTGCCGGCTTCAAAGCCTATGCCCTTTCCACCATACCTTGTGAAGTGAACCACATGCCTTCAGACGGATGTAAGTCCTTCCTTCTTAAGAGCTCAGAGCACCTGGAAATCAGAACTCCAGGTCTTCATCCAGCTGACACAAGCTGGGAGCCAGTTGGATGCCAGGCCCAAGCTGGGCACTGTGAGGACACAGCGATGAGCATGACAGACACGGCCCCTCCTCCAAAGGATAGCTCTCAACACTCAGCAGAACCAATTCCAAACCACACATCATCAGTGTGTCATATGCTATCCTACCTGTCCTCCAGCTGTTCCCTCTGCCTGGAGGCACTTCTCCCATTTTCCCCTTCTTAGCTCTGGCAGAGAGAAAAATGAGTCCTGAACCCTAGGCCTCAGCCACTTTGAGCTCCACCGGGGCACAGCGTCTGCCACCCGCCCCACTCACCCTCCATGCTTCCCTGGGAAGTCTTCCCAGCCAACAGAGCTGGTTTTCAAGCTGAACTCTCCAGTTCTTGCCCACTGACAGAGGTAGAGCAGATGAGATAACTAAGATCCTGTCACTTCTCAACGAACGGAATTCGAGGGGCTCCATAGTGTGGGCAAAGCCATTAGAAGAATCCAACTTGGGCCAGGACCGGTTTGGCTCAGTGGATAGAGTGTCAGCCTGCGGACTGAAAGGTCCCGGGTTCGATTCCAGTCAAGGACATGTACCTTGGTTGCGGGCATATTCCCAGTAGGGGCTGTGCAGGAGGCAGCTGATCAATGATTCTCTCTCATCGATGTTTCTAACTCTCTATCCCTCTCTCTTTCTCTCTGTGAAAAATCAATAAAAATGTATATTAAAAAAAATAAAAAAGAAGAAGAAGAAGAATCCAAGATGGGTTTGGGGATTCAGACAAAGGTCAGGCCAGTTCTCCTTTGATCCAAACAATATGCCTGACAATAAGTCCACCACACCCCCTGCCTCCAAAGGGAATTAAACTCCATCAAAGGTTGCCAGGAACCCATCTCTCAAGTTCTGCCACAGGAGGGATGTAACTTCTAAACCCAGTGGATCTACGAAAGGATCCAAACACAGCCAACCGATGAGACAAGAGTCTGACTGGGGGCTGTCAAATCTTATTCAGAAACGGACCTGTCAGCCCACCACTTCCCTCCATCCTGAAAAACTAACCAGGGTGGTTGGAAATGAGACTCGGAGGGATGGCAGAGGGGAAGAGTATTAAATTGCAGCTGAAATCCACCTCCCTCAACCTCAAGGGCTTCTCCTCCAGTGTCAACAAATATGCAACCAATTAATGTAATTGCGGAGTTATTTATGGTGCCCAGCAAAGTGCAGCTGGATCCTAAAAGACAAGGGTGGGAGAAGCAGAGGAAAAAAACTCTCTCGGTTTTTGGTGTGCAGTTTTCTGGGTTGGATTTTCTTTTCTTTTTTCTTTTTTTTTCTTTCCTTTTCTTTCAGATGTTTCAGTCAACTTGTGGTATCCATGTGTCTGGTGGTCATGGCCCCTTCCAGTCAGTTTGCAGGTGTTCCTGCCTGGGGGGACGGAGAGAAAGGGAGGGGGAAACTCGAGGGAAAAAGCTAAAGGTCTTCAGATTTCAAACTGTGACCTGTCATAGAAGACTTTTTCAAGGTTCCCCACTCTGACTGCACCCCTGCCTTCATCCTCTCCACTGACCCTTTCCCTAATAACCACCACCCAAAATTGCACATAGAGACTTTTTTCCCATAGCTCTGTTACACGATTGTGTGGAATGACAGCTGTGTTGCCATTCAGCACCCCACACACAAGACAGGTTTTAATTAGAGTTATTGAGGGGTTTGAATTGGCACAATTAGGGCCAGCATTAATGGGGTCTCCATGTGTTCTTTTGAACAGTTGGGCCGTACAGGGGAGGAGGGAGTTGCAACTAATGAAGTTGGAGAGCGCAAATTATCTGAGCAAAAGGAGGGCAAGTGTGAGCCGCCCAGGGGAGGGGCATGCAAAGAAAAGAAAGGGGTTACATGTGGTGGAGGCACACACATGTTTGTACAGACTTATTTTTGTGTCTTCCTTTCTTAACATGATCCTTTGAGAAGGAAATCCTGGCCACCAAATATGTATCGTTGGCTAAGAGAGAAAAGAGAAAAGGTGTGTATCTTATGTCAAACTAAAGCTAACAAAGATTGTGTATGTGTGTGTACGTGTGTGTGTGTGTGTGTGTGTGTGTGTGTTATACTTGCTCCAATTATAGACATATTAGAGGAAGAGCAAAATACAAAGACAAACTCCAATTACCAAATGTCCTAACCCTTCATTATCTGAAATGTTGATTGCTCTGTACTATCCCAATTTCCCAAGTCCTTTCTTTCCAGATGTCTGTACTTCTCTTTTAATTCTTTAAGCCCTTATGATCTCTTGGCAGGGCTCAATCAAAAAAATAAAAGCCTCACCCCAGCCCGCATGGCTCAGTGGGTGAGTGTCAACCTATGAACCTGGAGGTCATGGTTCCATTCCTGGTCAGGGCACATGCCTGGTTTTCGGGCTCGATCCCCAGTAAGGGACATGTAGGAGGCAGCCAATCAATGATTCTCTCTCCTAAGTGATGTTTCTATCTCTCTCCCTCTCTGAAACCAATAAAAATATATTTTAAAAAAACATAAGCCCAAGTCTCTGAGCCCCCCACCCAGGAACTATATGTAGCGGGGAGGGCACTGAGAACACTGCGCTAAAAAGCCTGGGCTCTGATGTCTCTGACTTCCCTAAGAACCTGACACTCTGCCCAGAGGGTTTTTTTGTGAAGGCGTTTCCAGTGAAAAGTCAGTACAGTCACTTGGATAGTAGGAAGGTCAGAATTGGAAAAAACAAATATCTTGGAACCAGTTATCAATCAACTCTACGTGAGAAAAAAGGAGTTGAACTGAAATGGGCCTTAGTTCAGTGTGGCCCTAGGGCCTAGGGTTGGCTTTTGAGTGACTGGGGAGTGGAGCCACTCAGTAAGCTAAGGCAGCGCCAGGACAAGGAGGTGGGAGGAAGGGTCTCATACAAGTTGCAGCTACAAATGCCGCACGCATTTAGGAAAATCGGGTGGAAGCCCCTGCCCTCCCTGGGCCATCAGTGGGGCTGGCTTATTGCACAAAGAGGCTCCATCCTGCACCGGTGGCAGCACCTTCCTTCTTGCTGACGTCACTGGCTACGTGTCTGTCGTTTTAGCTCTCCCAGGAGCCAAGACTACTCTCACTCATGGGCAGAGTGAATGGAGAAGGGAAACTGGCTCCTCGGGGCAGTCTTGGCAGAGAGAAATGGGGAAAGCACTTGAAAGGACTAAAGGCCACTCCAGACAGACAGACAGATACCCAATTCAAAATGCCCCAGCATTCAACGCGGCTCTGGGTTCTGTTGTCCAGATAGTTGGCCTTGTCTGATGCAGAGCCAGCTCTTCTCCTTTTTTTTTTTTCTTTTTTTTCTTTTTTCTTTTTAATATATTTTATTGATTTTTTACAGAGAGGAAGAGAGAAAGATAGAGTCAGAAACATCTTTGAGAGAGAAACATCGACCAGCTGCCTCCTGCACACCCCCTACTGGGGATGTGCCTGCAACCAATGTACATGCCCTTGACTGGAATCAAACCTGAGACCTTTCAGTCCACAGGCCAACGCTCTATCCACTGAGCCAAACCCGTTTCAACAGACCCAGCTCTTCTGACACACCCTTCACAAACCACAGGGTCAACCTTTATCAAAAGAATCCCAAGGCCCTGGGCGGTTTAGCTCAGTGGATAGTGTCAGCCCACGGACTCAAGGACATGTACCTAGGTTGCAGGCTCCATCCTGGGCCCCAGGATCAGACATGTGAGGGAGGCAAACAAACCTATGTGTCTTTTTCACATCTATGTTTCTCTCTTTCTGCCTCTCCCCCGACCTCCCACTCTTTCTAAAAATCAGTGCAAAAATATCCTTGGGTGAGGATTAACAAAATGAAACAAAACACAAAAGAATCCCATGTTGCTGGTCAAATTGTTTTCCCCAGAAGATGAAATACTGGACCCAGCGAAAACCGGCCTGCAGCGTGTGTGCGTGCAGGATGCCAGCGTTGCTCCAAAACAGCAGCTCTCAACAGGGGCCGATTTTGCCCCGGGGAGCATTTGCCAATGTCTGGAGATGTGTTTGGCCGCCACACCTGCGGGGGAGAGGAGAGGGTCCTGACAGCTAGAAGGTGAGGACCAGGGATGCGGCCTTCCATCTTCAATGCACAGGACAGCCCCACAACAGTTATCCAGGCCAAAACGTCAACAAAGCCCAGGCTGAGACAGCCTGCTTTCAAGGCCAACAGACCTGCTCCAACCCGGCTCTGCCTTTCCCAGCTGGGCAATGCCAGCAGCCAATAACCACCTGGAGCTTTGCATTTGGCACTTGTGAAACAGGCATGTGGGCACCACCCTCCTAGGTGATGCTTTGTCAGGGGGGAAGGACTACCCTTTGTTCCATTGTTTTTTTGTTTTTTAAGTTTCTTTCATGCAGAAAGGATGTTCTGGACTATTGTGATCGGAGTCACTGGAAGAATGTGGCAGCTGGCAGTCCCTTCGGAAGCCTTGCAGCCCTGAAACTGTCTTCCACACTTGCTGCTGCACGGGCCTCATTCCGAGGTGGTCTCCTGCCCCCGCAGCTGAGAGACCGGGCGCCCACGCCCTTGGGGGGACCCCTTCAGAGCCCCGCGCCAGCAGCACAGGGAAGGGTTCTGCAGGGCGCGTGCCCGCCGCCTGCGCCCGGGCCGGCCCCGGGGGCTGGGCGGCCTCATTTCCGGTGGAAGTGGACTTGAGTGCGGCCTCTTTTGAACCACGGGGCGGCCGAACGTCAATTAGCCGGGCCCTGAAAAATGAGCTTGCTCTGCGCGCTCCCCGGGGAGGGCAGGGCGCCCCGGCCCGTCCGGGGTAGCTGCCCCGCTCCCCCCTATTGTGCCGCCAAGAGCGCCCCATTGAAGAGAGCCAGGGCGGCTAATGCAGTTATCCGTGTCCGCCCTGGCGGGCCTGGCTGCGGGCGAGGGCGCAGCTGCCGCCCTCACACGCTCCAACAAAGGAGCCGCCTGCAGAATGAGCTTGCTCCCTTTGGAACAAGCTCATCTGGTTTCCATTTTTGAAAGGTCCCCAATCTTTGCTTCCACCCAGCCCCCACCCACCTGCACCCCTGCCTGCTCCCCTCCTCTGTGCCCTAGACGTGCCCCTGGGCGGGAGGAAGAGAGGGGGCGCCACCACCTCCCTACTCCCCACCCCACTCCCCCACTGCGTTGGAGGCAGGAACTTCCCCCCACTCTGTCCATGGCCACCCGTGGAGGCCCAGGGCTGGGGTGTGAGGGTGTGAGGATGGGGGGGAGGGGGAGGGGCCTCGTGCCTGACTTCCCTGTCAGCCTCAGTTTCCCCACCTTTAAGATGCCAGCTTGTGCATTTCCACCCCAGTGGTCTGAGCCAACGAAAGGGATGTGCAAAACATGCGGCACATGCATAACAGTATAATTCATAAATTTTAAATTGTCATAAAATTTCACAGCCTGGAGATAACCACGGTTAACATTCCAGAGCATCTTCTCATAGCCTTTTTTATATGAGCCATAAGTCATGTACGAGATTATCGCTGCTTCATCGGGCTCGTGCTGTATAAACAGGATCCTGCTTTTGCTTTATCTGGGGCGTCTTGTTCCGTGAACAGTACTTTAAAGTACCTTCAAACAGCTGCAGAATTACAGCCTGTGCCCTAATTGATTTCACTGGTCGTTCCCCCCACCCCCCCATTGTCAGACACTTAAGTCGTTTAGCTGTTTGCTTGGAGTTTGTTTTGTTTCTCCTCACTATTATAAATCCAAGGAGTCTTTTTTAAACAGGATCCTCAAGTGGCTTTCCAAGTTGACAGCAGCGGGGCCTAACCCCTGCCCCGCTATAAATCAGAGGCATATGGCAGGCACTTCCACCTCCTCCGAGGGCTGGCATGGAGGGGAAAGGTCACCCCGGGCCCGCCTCCTCCCCTCCCTGACACCTCCAGGCACCTGCAAGTTGAAAATCCTGGTGTGAATCATGGCCCCTGTAAATTATGGCCGTGAGCAAGCTGTATAAACTTCAGAGCCCACGGTTACATAATGAAGATACAATCATCACGGCCTCGGAGGGCTCTTGGGAGAACTGAACGAAACGAGATACTCAACGTGCTTAACTGGTGCCCGGCACCGACAAGTCCCTCCTTCTTCACGGAGGCCGAATTCCCGGATGAGTTTCAGGTTCCACTGGCCGTGGGGCCTGGAGGGAGAAGACGAGACGTGGTCCCAGAGCTCTCACACGCTTCCCACAGGGCAGGGTGTGTAGCAAGGACACAGATGCCTGGCCGCCCCGTTGGCTGTGTGACCTTGGGCAAGTTTCCTAATCCTTCTGTGACTAAGTTTCTCCACCTATAAAAGGGAGTGTTGTGAGGATTAAATAAAGTAACACATAAAAAGAACAGAAAACAAAAGCCCGACACAAACTAAGTGCTCGCTGCATCTAGCTGTCATTTCTGTGTACCTACCTGCCTGCACTGCGCATGGAAAGTAAGGCGGGCCTCCCCCAGGAACTAGCTTTCTCTTTCGTCTCCAGTGCTAACTCCTTCCATGACCTTATCGATGCAGGCTCCAGCCTTCAACCTCAGGCCCAGCTCAACGCCGAACCCCAATGAAATGCTGAGCTCCAGCAAAGAGTCCCACACCCCGGAGAGAGCCTCACAGAGCACTTACACCTCAGCCACACCCCCAGCCTCTGCTTCCGGGACTTGGCATTCCCATTGGTCCAGAGAAAGAAACAGGTTGGGAATGGGGAGGCTGCCTTGCTATGACCTTGAATTTCCTCTCTTGCCTTCTCAAGACTTCCTGTTCACTTGCCCAGTTAAGAGTTACATCAATGGCAGCCACCGTTGACTGAGTGTCTATGAGATCAGCCGTTGCCAACTGGTGGTCTGTGGATCACTGGTAGTCTGTGAGTTCAGAAAGGTTAGCAACTGCTGCACTAGATGTGAGACCCGTAGCTCATTTAATCCACTGACACCCTGGCAAATTTACTAATAGCACCCATTGTCCAGTGAAATATGGAAACTGAGCTCCAGTTTCCCAAAATGGTAGAGTAGAGATTTGAACTCATGAGAATCTGCTCTTCCCAGAATGCTACATGGCTCAGGTCCCTTTATTGGTGAGGCATAGTCACCTTCCCTGATGAACATGCCCTGAAATGGGAGGGCTCATGGGGGAGGGCTGCCAGATTTAGCAAATGAAAATACAGGACACTTTGAACTTCAGATAAACTTCTTTGGTATAAGTATACTAAGAAATCTTCATTACGCATTGGAATTCAAAGGTAGCTGGGTGGCCTGTATTTTACCTTGCAACCCCTTGTATGGGAGCTTCATTCACACTCTCCAGCAGCCCGTTCAGCAGATGAGATGCAGTCTTGGTCTCCATACCACATGACAATGATGTGGTGCCACTTCCTCCCCTCTCACCCCTGTGCCACACACAGCCCCCACCTCCTGCCCTGAGTCTCCTGCCAGCATTAGAGAGCTTAGCAAAGTGGGCTGCCACAGCTCATGGGAGGATCTGTGCCTTCCAGTGTAAAATTGCCATTCAGCTGCATTAACATAAGAAAAATATTGTGGCCAAAACCGGTTTGGCTCAGTGGATAGAGCGTCAGCCTGCGGACTGAAGGGTCCCAAGTCCGATTCTGGTCAGGGGCATGTGCCTTGGTTGCAGGCACATCCCCGGTCCCCGGTAGAGGGTGTGCAGGAGGCAGCTGATCAGTGATTCTCTCTCATTGATGTTTCTAACTCTCTGTCCCTCTCTCTTCCTCTCTGTAAAAAATCAATAAAAATATTTTTTTAGCCGAAACCAGTTTGGCTCAGTGGTATAGCGTCGGTCTGCAGACTGAAGGGTCCCAGGTTCGATTCCGGTCAAGGGCATGTACATTGGTTGCGGGGACATCCCCGGTAGGGGGTGTGCAAGAGGCAGCTGGTCGATGATTCCCTCTCATCGACGTTTCTAGCTCTCTATCTCTCTCTCCTCCTCTCTGTAAAAAATCAACAAAATATAAATAAATAAAATAAAAAGCACTCTTTAAAATATATATATTGTATATATTATATATATATATATATATATTAAATAAATAAATAAATAAATAAATTTTTTAAAGAAAAATGTTGTGAAGATTTTTACAAGTAACACAACCTGAAGACTCTGTCTTAAGATTTATTAAGAATTTTTTGGTGGCAAGTGACAGAAACCCTAATCTGAATGGCTTGGACTAAAAAGGGATTGGTAGCTCATGTCACTGAGAAGTCCAGGTGACCACAGGGACAGGAGCCAACCGGCATCACCCAATGCTCCAAGCCAGAACAACTGAGCAACAAAATAAGCAGACAGTGTTGGATCAGATCGCAAAGTACAAAATAAAGACACAGAAGTCCACACTTACATAAGTAAATGAGTGAATACCAGGTGTACCGGTTAATAATGGCGGATTTTGTAATCAAAGAAAACACAATAATTTCAAGAGAAATATCAACAGTGTTTTATTCAAAGTAATGTCCATCGCTAGCTACACATTTCCCCCATCTTTCAGGTAATGTGTGGATACCACCCCAATAGAACTTTCCCTGTTTTGAGGCAAACCATTCAGAGAACCAATTTTTCACTTCTTCATATGTTTCGAAGTGCTGCTCAGGAAGTGCGTGTGCCATCAATCAGAACAAGTGGTAATCTGAAGGAGCAAGGTCTGGTGAATACGGCGGGTGGGTTAATACTTCCCAGGCAAGATCTTTTAATGTGTCTTTAACTGGTTTTGAAGTGTGTGATGGTGCATCATCATGAAGCAAAACTACTTTTCCATGTCTTCTGGCACATTCTAGTCATTTCATGATCAAAGTTTGGTTCAAATTGTTTATTTGTTGTCGGTAGTGATCAGTATTAATGGTTTCACCTGGTTTTAGAAGCTCATGATACACCACACCTTCCCGATCCCACCACACGCAGAGCATTGTCTTCTTTGCAAAGTGATTTGGCCTTGCAGTTGATGTTGATGGTTTACCTGGATCAACCCATGATTTTGTACATTTGGGATTCTCAAAATAAAACCACTTTTCATCGCCAGTACAATTAATGCAAAAAAGACTTTCTTTCATGCCATTGAAGCAACATTGATGATTTTTTGGTTTTCCATTTATCTTTTGTTCAGTTGATGTGGCACCCATTTTTCTTCCTTTAAAATCTTTCCCATTGCTTGTAAATGATCAGAAATTGTTTGCTGAACAATGTTTAATCTTTCTGCAAGTTGTTTTTAAGTTTGACATGCATCTTCATCCAATAATGCTTATAATTGTTGGTCTTCAAACTTTTTCGATTGACGTGGACGTTCTTTGCCTTTCACATAGAAATCATCACTTTTAAAGCATTTAAACCTGTATTCATAAGTATCTTGAGATGGAGCATGTTCCCCATAAGCTTCCCAAAGTATATAGTAACCTTTTCTTCAAAATAAAGTAATGAATTAAAACATCCTACAAATGCTCTTTTTGGGGGCACAAAATTTGATATTTTTAAGCATTAAAATATCTATGCTATGAACGCCTTCAGCAAATTTGACATATGAAGTTTCGAAGCTTGCTGTCAAAACAACAAAATAGCATACATATCAAATCACATATGTATCAACCCATGTGTAACTCCATCTATTGAAAAAAGGATTATTATTAACTGGTACACCTGTTAATACAAATTTTTGCGGTCCTGTGCTCAATTTGCCTAAATAAAAGGAGATAAGACAAATCCCTATGCAAGAGAATTCCAAGTAATTTATGCAAATACTCCAAAGGGAAGAAACATAAATCCCCATGGATTGCACATACTGACTGCCTTCCAAAAAGGACAGTTTGGAAAAGGTTGAGCAATCACTTCCCATGGACAAACATAACAAACCCAACCTCAGCCAGGTGAGCAGGGTCAGAATGGTTAAGCAAGTCATGTAGACAGCATGTACCCTTGACAGGATGAGAGTGTGGTCTTCCTCCAAAACATATGACTCCACGCTAATTATGAGAAGAATATTAGACAGATCCCAATTGAGGGTGCTTTACAAAATACCTGACCAGTATTCCTCAAATGTGTCAAAGTCACCAATAACAAGGTCAATCTGAGGAACCGTCACAGCCAAGAGGAGCCTGAATGTAATGTGGTAGCCTAATGGGCTCCAGGGTAAGGGGGATTCGGGGAAACCTGAATGAAATGTGCCAATATCAGTTCATTCAGAGAGATAAATGTGCCATATAAATACATGATGTTGATAATAGGTGAAACTGGGGAGATGGTCTATGGGAACACTACACTATCTTCGCAAATTTTCTGTAAATCTAGAACTAGTCTAAAATAAAAAGTTTCTATTCAAGAAAAAGCCAGAGGCTTTGGGCATGCCAGGCTTGGAGCCCTAAGAAGGCCCTCTGATGGCTTCTGTGTAGGCTCCACATGATAGCGGTATGGTGGCCCAGTGGGTTAGACCCCCATACAAAGGAGCAGTTGCTTCTTCCCCGGAATCCTGTGAGGCTCTTGGTGCCTCCCTGGGTCTGGCTGACCCACAGGCTCAGTCACTGGGGCTGGAGGAAATACAAGCCCTCATTGGTTTGTTCCTGGCCCATGCTTTAGCTCTGAATCAGGGGCTGGTTATAGGAGAGAGATGGACGCACCAAAAAAAGAAAAATGGGGGCTATTACTTAAAGCAAGTGAATGAATGTTCAGTGGTTAACACTCATCAATGTGAAGAAAAAACAACAACAATAAAAACGCATCAATGTGCACTTTTGGTGCTAATATGTCCCTATATGAAATGATGGTGATTATTCTTTCTTTAATATCCCTACTTGTCAAAATAGTTAACTACCCTAGCTGGTGAGGCTCAGCGGACTGAGCATTGCCCTATGTACCAAGAGGTCCCACGTTTGATTCCCAGTCAGGGAACTTGCCCAAGTTGTGGGCTAAATCCTCGGTAGCAGGTGTACAGGGGGCAATCAATCGATGTGTCTCTCTCATAGATGTGTTTCTATCTCTCTCTCTCTCCCTAACCTCTATATCTAAAAATCAATAAAAACATATTTTTAAAAGATCTTCTTTTAAAAGTTAAATACTCTGTATTTGTCCATTGATTTTTGTTCATCTGATTCAAGAAATCCCAGCATGAAGGAAGCACTGTTCAAGTCTGACTCACAGAGCTAAAGGATCTCAGAGGAAAGAGTGGGAGCGATGAATTGACAGACTGTCCTGACCTAACGCTGTTTCCTAAAGCAAGTGCTTGGGTGTTTGGTGGTTAAAACTCATCAATGTGCAATGCCCCCGCTAGCACTTTTGGTGCTAATGTGTCCCTATGTGAGATGATGGGGATTACTCTTTCTTTAATATCCCTACTTCATCTTGAGGGCCCCAGAAACTGATGGGACCACTGCACAAGGACCAAGAAAGCAGAAAAGCCACAGGGATCCCCAAGATGACCTTTCTTGGGCTGAAGCAGAAAAGGTTGGGCAAGCCCCAGTGATCATAATAATACTTAGTGATGCTTACAATGAGCCAGACACACGCTTAAGCAGTACATGCATGAATGTCTGTGACCCTCACAATCGTACTATGCAGTAATTCTTTTTTTAAATATATTTTATTGATTTTTTTTTTTTTTTTACAGAGAGGAAGAGAGAGGGAGAGAGAGCTAGAAACATCGATGAGAGAGAAACATCAATCATCTGCCTCCTGGGATGTGACCAAAACCAAGGTACATGCCCTTGACCAGAATCGAACCTAGGACCCTCGAGGCCGCAGGTCGACGCTCTATCCACTGAGCCAAATCTGTCAGAGCTAAGCAGTAATTCTTATTATCCCCATTCTATAGTTGGGAAAACTGAGGCAGGAAGCTTCAATTTGTCCAAGTCACATAGCTGGCAAATAATAGAGCTGGGGTCTGATCCCAGGCCTTGCCCAGAACCATTCTTTAAAAACTGAAATAGGAAATGACCCAACAATACAGGTAGTATTCAATCTCCAGCTTCTCACCCCCAGTTCTTAGGCATGGGTTACCATTGACCTTCTTTTTGTTGGGAAGTCACTTCAGTTTTTCACCCTCCTGGGCCTGGACCTTGCAGAGGAAAAAAGTAATTTCTCTCTCACTATCTAGAAGGGAAATAAAACTAAGCTGGCGGGGAGGGACTGAACAGGTTATCTGTATCTGTAGAAAATACAGATTGTTCGGTCCTGTGATCCATTTGCCTCTGTGTGTTATTTTTCCTTGCCTGATGCACGAGATATTTTAGAGAAAACTTAATTTTCCCCCCCTCCTGTGAGTGTCACCAGTTAGCACAACAAATTCACCCTGCCTGTTCCCAGCCGTGGCCCGGTGGGCGCCCGGCAGGTGCTCAGAACGAGCTTGGCATTCTCGGGCAGGAGCACTCCCTGCAGGGGCTCAGCGAAGCCAGGCTGTTGGCTAAGAGCAGACGTGGGGACGCAGCATGCTGACCCTCTTTCCGGAAATTCCCGGGGGACTGTTTGGGCTCTCTGCTCCTCACTGTTACCAACCTCGAGTCCACAGTAACCAGGAAAAACATCTTTCCAAACCCAGCTCACCGTTTCCCTCTATAAACCTGCCCCTCCATCTGCGTTCCCTGCTAGGTGCTGCTGCCCACCTCTAGCTAGCCATTCAAACCGAGTCCTGGCCTTCACACCCCAAAGCCAACCAGTCCCAACGTCCAGGGAATTCACCGCCTCCCTGTCTCTGAGCGCACCTGTCCTCACCTGTCCTTACCCCTCCCCTGGTTTGTGACAACTCCTTCCAACCCTCTACCTCCAAGTCATTCCTCCACTGTCACACTGTGGCCAGCATTCTCTGGAACCCAATGACAACCAACCACCTCGAAAAGCCCCTGGACCCCACTGCCTATGAGACAAAGGCTGAGCAGGGGGCTCCTGCGGGCCCAGCTCAGTTCTAGAACTTGTGGGAGAGACATGAGAAGTGGGGGACATTGCCTTTGTCCCCAGAGCGTCACGACAGAATTGAGAAGGCGAGAGACACATACAAAGCTGCACACGAAGCAGACCTAGAGGTTTCCCTAAGCGCGGTGTTCAGCAGAGTGCCCGCACACAGTAGGGGCGCAGTGAGTAACAGCAGTAATAAGTGGCGTTAGCATTATTGCAGGCTACTGTGTGCCAGGAGTGAGCTGGGGTCAGGCGGAGGACCCACCGGACCTCCCTTTTTTACATTTGCCAGGTGGATCCAGCTTTGGGGAGAAGCACTGGGGCCCTGGGATGAAAGGAGTTCAAATATCCAGGCTTTTCTAGACTTGTCTCTCAACACCTCTCCAGTTCCTCACCACCACCACCTCCCTCCCAGATCAGGCCGGGGTCTCCGCGCTGGTTCAGAGGGCCCAGCCGCGCCAGGGCCTCCGTGCTGCCTGGCCTTCCCAAGAGCATGCCCAGCTCTGCGGCAGGAGAGGAGAAGCCCTCAGGAGCCCTCTGGCTCTCCAGCTTCCCCACAGCTGGCTTCCTTGGCCAAGACGGACAGCAGATGCGGGGCCTGTCCCTGGGCTACGCAGGCCCTAACACCTTCGCTGTTAATAACATTCCAGCCTGGCTTTCCAGACAGCCAGTGCCTTGGCCAGGGGGCGAGACCAGACTCCGGCAGTGCGTGAGCACGCGCACACACCACCGCGGGTCTCCCGGGCCTTGGCCCTTCCCCCACGTCCCCTCTGCGCTCAGCCCCTTGCCCCGTGCCAAATTCCAACACCCTCAAAGGTTTCCCAACTGCTGCCGCTAATCCGGTTCTGGGGAGCAGGTCAGCAATGGGGGAGCCAAGCTGCAGCTCGTGTGAAAACAGCCCGGGCTGGCCCCAACCGCTCACACCTGCACACTCCATTCATCCCCTCTGTTTACACATTGTCAACTGCAGAGCATGCTTTCCCAGCAACCGCAGCGGGCGGATGCCCCCACCGGCACACAGGGACCCCATTCTGAGCCCTTGTGTCTGCTTAATTGAGCATGGGGCCCTGTGATTCAATTAAGGTTTGTGGCTCTGCCACTGTGGCCCCCCACTCCGCCCCACTCCACTGCAGCCTTCCTTTCTTCTTCCTCCTCCTCCTCCTCCTCCTCCTCCTCCTCCTCCTCCTCCTCCTCCTCCTCCTCCTCCTCCTCCTTCTCCTTTTCCTCCTCCTCCTTTTCCTTATCCCCCTCCCTCCCCTTCTGCTTTCCCTTTCCATTCATCACAGGGCCTCTTTGCAGTGATGAGGGGAGGTGGGAAGGGGGAACGGCCTGGCCCCCAGACAGGGAGGCAGAGTAGATTTCCTCCATTGAAAGCAGGACCAAAGGGGATGCGTGACCTCGCGGGGAGAGGAGCTCTGGGGAGAGGACACAGGGCTGGAACTAGAAAGGAGAGCCTCAGGGAGCCTTTGCCGAATTAAATAATCACCACCTAGTGGCTGAGAACACAGTCTCCAAGGCAGATGGGCTGAGTCTGGGTTTGATTCCTGGCTCTGTCACTGTCTGCCTCTGGGATCTTCTTCAAGGTTAGTTAAGTCCTGGTTTGTCTGAGCTGGGCAGTGAGATCAAAATAAGCAAAGAAATAGAGAATGATATGGAAGAGAATGGTATTTGACTTCTCTGGTTCTCCTCCCAAAACCCCATAAACCCAGTCAAACCATGAGAAAAGCATCAGACAAATCCCAATTGGGGGACATTTTACAAAATTCCTGGCTATTACTCCTCAAAAACAAGGAAAGTCAGAGCAACTGTCATAGCCAAGAGAAGCCTCAAGACATGATGACTTAAGGCAATGTAGCATTCTTGATGGGATTCTGGGACAGAAAAAAAAAATTAGGCAAAAACTGAGGAAATCTGAATAGAAGATGGACTTTAATTAATAATAATATATTGGTTCACTAATTATAATGAATGCACCATAATATTGTAAGATGTTAATAACAGAGAAACCCTTTTATTTTATTTTTTTAATATATATTTTATTGGTTTTTTACAGAGAGGAAGGGAGAGAGATAGAGAGCTAGTAACGTCGATGAGAGAGAAACATCGACCAGCTGCCTCCTGCACACCCCCTACCGGGGATGTGCCCGCAACCAATGTACATGCCCCTGACCGGAATCAAACTTGGGACCCTTCAGTCCACAGGACAAGTCTCTAGCCAATGAGCCAAACCAGTTTCGGCCATGTTGGTTCCACTTTAAGCCTCCGTTTACTCTGCTTTCTATGACCAAGAGCATTGCTGTTGATATTTATTTCCACAATACAGAAAGATCTTTGGAAAACTGTTGAATGCTTAATCTAATTAACCCATTAAATCTTTCAGAGTCTTTCATTTAAATTATCAATAAAGAAAAGGCACAATTGAAAAAGACAGCAAGTGAGGGGTGGGAGAAGCAAAGTAGGAACTAGGAGACCATCAGGCTATAGGGACCATCCACGTGGACTCCAAGGTCGCTCAGGGAAAAGCATGAAAAACAAAATTAAACCAGCTAAGCCAGGCATAATCCAGAACATTGTCTAGGCCTGTGGTCAGCAAACTGCAGCTCGTGAGCCACATGTGGCTCTTTGGTCCCTTGAGTGTGGCTCTTTCACAAAATACCACGGCCTGGGCAAGTCTATTTTTGAAGAAGTGGCGTTAGAAGAAGATTAAGTTTAAAAAAATTGGCTGTCAAAAGAAATTTCCATTGTTGTGCTGTTGATATTTGGCTCTGTTGACTAATGAGTTTGCCGACCACCAGTCTAGGCTCAGTCTCCTGCTCCACCCAGAGGGGTCCCCAAACAACTGCAGGGCAAGTCCATGGAGCCCTGCAGATCAGATACTGTCTTAGTTGCTCAGCGACTATAACAGAAATGCCCTCGAGTGGGTGACTTATAAACAACGGAAGTTTATTTCTCACAGTTCTGGAAGCTGGAAGGCTTGGAGGCTGCTGCCTCTTGTAGACTCACTGGTGGAGAGAGAGAGAGAGAGAGAGAGAGAGAGAGGGGGGGGGGAGGCGGGGAGCAGTCTCTCCCATGACTCTTATAAGGAAACTAATCTCATTCCTATGACCTTATTTAATCCTAATCACCTGCCCAAGGCCCCGCCTCCTAATGGCATCACATTGGAAAGAAGGGTTTCAACATATGAATTTGGGGGGCATAAAGGTTCAGTCTATCACAGATACTGAAGCCCAAGGCAAGGCAGCCACATGCTCACGAGGAGTCACAGCTTCCAGCCCCACAGGGACCCGCTGGGAGCTGACTCCTCATTGGTGAGCTGACTCTGCCAGGTGCAACTAATCCAGTTCCACAAGAGGTGGAGGGCCAAGGGGGTTGGCTTTCTAATCCGTCCAAGTGGGGTTCATTGAGGGCATTATCTTAATGTCTTTAGCACCCAGCACAGGTCCTGGCACCCGCATCAATACACCACACACACACACACACACACACACACACACGCACACGCACAGCACCCCTCAGCTCAGATAGACATGGAAAATGTACCAAAAAATGGACTTACAGTAAGAGTGAAATACTGGGAAGGTTTTCAGGTATTCTGTCACTAAATATGTAATTTTTTTAAATGTTGTAACACTAACAGTGCCAAAGCCCTTGGACCTCCTTTCTTTCATCCTGGAGTGTGTCTTTCTTTTGGACCTCATCAAACCCCAGCAGCTCTCTGGAAGTAAAGATATCTCCAAAGGAGAAGAGACCCAAATCCACATGAAAAGGAAAATAAACCCAAAAAATCATCTGCTTTCTACTCTCCCTCCCTTTCTTTCTTCCTTCCTCCCTTCCTTTCTTCCTTCATTCCTCCCTCCCTTCCTTCCTTCTTTTCTACATTTTTCAAGACAATATTTTATTACATACTCATTGCAGAGAATCAGAAAAAGATTTAGATTTATCTGTACTCTAAGAGGCCCAGTGCATGAAATTCATGCACTGGTAGGGTCCCTAGTGGCTGCCAGCTGCTGGCCAGGGCCTCCCTCCCTTCCCCCAGCCGGCCCCACTCCTTGGTTGAACTTCCAGTCAAGGAGACAATTTGCATATTATGCTTTTATTATATAGGATTATATAAGATGATAATAATATGCAACCATTGAAAGGCATGCATTTTTTAAGCATAAAGTTTATCTATATGTAGTGACATGGAACAATATCCATGACATATTGTTTAGTGATAAAAAGCAAATTGCAGCATAGTGTATATAGTGTGATTGCAGTTGCATTAAATATAAATACATATGTTTATATGTGCATATAAATGTCTGGGAAAACATACACCAGCCTGTCCACAGGGGTTCTCTCTGGGGAATGGAGTAGTGAGAGGGTAAGAATCTATTCTATCTGGTTTGAATTTCTTGCAAGCCTGTGTGACTCTTGTAATTTTTTTAAAATCTAAGAAAGTAAAATAAAAATAAATGCAACAGAATAACTAATATGGATATTTCAACATTGAAATGAAAAAAATATATATCAATAAGCAAAAAAAGGGTCACATATTATCCTTATTCCTCCTTTCCTGCTTTGAGGCTATAAATAGATTTTGTAGCCCAATCTATTTTTAAACATGTAATGTATAAATTATTGTTATTTTCATAAAAATTATATTGCCCTGGCTGAGTGGCTCGATTGGTCGTGGGTTCGATTCCTAGTCAGAGTACATACCTAGGTTGTGGGTTCAATCCTTGGCACGGGGTGTGCAAGGAGGGAGCTGATTGTGTTTCACTCTGCCCCATCCCCACACCCTAAAATCAATAAACATATCCTCGGGTGATGATTTTTTTAAAAAGGGATTGTAGCCAGCCAGTGTTGCTCAGTAGTTGAGGGTCAAGCAATGAACCAGGAGGGGGTTTGATTCCAGGTCAGTGCACATGCCCGGGCTGAGGGCTCAATCTCCAGCGGGGGTGTGCCGATCAATGATTCTCTGTCATCATTGATGTTTCTATCTCTTTCTCTCCCTCTCCCTTCCTCTCTCTAGACTCAATAAAAACATATTTTTTAAAAATTTCCATTACTCACCTAATAATAAATATGAACATCTTTTCAAGTCCATGAAAAGACATCTATCAGTGTTTTATATGGTCATATGCTTGTTTAGGTTGTTTCTTTTTCTTCTTTTTTTTTTTTCTTTATTGGTTAATCCCCATCCAAGGATACTTTTCCATTGATTTCCAGAAAGAGTGGAAGGTAGAGAAAGAGAGTGAGAGGGGGGAACATCGATGTGAGAGGGACACATCAATTGGTTGCCTTCACCAGGGCTGGGGATTGAGCCTGCAACCGAGGTACACACTCTTGACTGAAATTGAACCCAGGACCCTTCAGTCCTCGGGCCGACACTCTATCCACTGAGCCAAACCAGCCATGGCAATACCAGAAGTTTTTAAACGTTGAATTAAATGAATTAGTCTTTTCCTTTATGGTGTCTCTGTTTGGTGTCATATTTAGAATATCCTCCCACTCCAAGACTGCATAAATATTTACCAATATTTTCTTCTATTGTGACATTAAACTCTTCAGTCAAAAACAAACAAGAATGTGGGAAATTTCCTTACGGGCATTTGGTCATGTCTAAAGCATTCACAGAGACATTTAGTCTGTGTAGTTAATGTAAATCCCACTTCCCCACAGACAGAAACCCTGATCCACCACTAGCCCTCCGTGCCGTCACTAGCCAGGCCACCAAGGCAAGAGGGGTCATTGTTGGTAAAACAGTCGCAAGACAATTATTGAACCTATAAAACATGATAGTATTTCTATGTGTGAATCCTGTAAAACAAAAATAGAAATAAACACGATGGGCTATTTAAACCCAGGAATGCTTTTAAGCATGGACACTTTGGACAGGACCAAATGTCAAGGGCCTTTAGTGAGGATCCAATGTCACTGCAGGGGTTTTGGACCAAATGTCTGTTAATGACTAATCAGGAAATTTGCGAATTAGTTTCAGGTCCTGGCTGCTCAGTGGTTAGGGCGACAGCTTTCACACGGGGGGTCTTGGGTTTAATTCTGGTCAAGGGCACATACCGGGGTTGCAGGTCTGATCCCCAGCCCCAGTCAGGGCAAGTATAGGAGGCAACCAATCGATAGGTCTCTGTCATGTTGATGTTTCTCTCTTTTTTTCTCTCTCTCCTCCTCTCCCTTCCTCCTCCCTTCCATTCTCTCTAGAATCAATAAGGGGGAAATTCTCACTCCTCCGTCTCTCCTCCTCTCTCTTCCTTCTCCCTTCCATTCTCTCTAGAATCAATGAGGGGGGAAATTCTCACTCCTCCGATGAGGATTTTTTTAAATAATATTGATAATAATAATAATAATAAACTTAATTTCAAGCCCTGGTCAGTGTGGCTCAGTTGGTTGGGCATTGTCTTGTGCACGGAAAGGTTGCTGGTTCGATTCCCATCAGGGCACAGGCCCAGGCTGCTGGCTTGAACCCCAACAGGGGGTGAGCAGGAAGCAGCCAATCCATGATTCACTCTCACATCGATGTTTCTCTTCCTCTCCGTTCCTCTCTCTGTAAAAATCAATTTTAAAAAAAGATTAATTTCAGTTTATATATGAAAATATTATGCAGATCCCCCCTGAGTCCTGAAAAGCCCAAGCCAAGGCTGGGGAGTGTTTGCCCTCCCTTCGCCCCTCCACCTTGCCCAAGCCTGGGGCTCCTTGGCCAGCCCTGGCAGCACTAGCTGGGCTCCAGCCATGCAAAAGCACCAATTATCCTTGGCAGCAAGACCCAGGCTTGTGACCGGCCAAAGGAGGTCTGAGGGTCATTTCAGTGTGAATATATGAAACCGTTTGTTTTCTCAGGCAGGCCGAGAATGGGGGCAGAGATGTGTCTACGGTTTGGAGAAAGCTTAGACCCATTTCGTTCCCCTACCTGGGTCACGCCAAAACACATCCAGGGCTTTCTGTGCAGGCTCCCCCTAGTGGCGGGCCAGGGTTCCTTCTTTGTGGGAAAGAGGTATTTACATTAACTAGGAAAACTGAGTTGTTTCTCGCAGGAGAAAAAGCGAGGGGTCCAAGCAGCAAGTCAGCAAGGCCAGCTTTATCTTGGAAGTGGGGAGGGCTAGCTGCAAGGGAGGAAGGTTGGGAAAGCCCACAGCTGCGGAGTTTCCCATGATTCAGTCTGATTGGTCGCATCACTTCCCAACCACCTCCACCTGGTGGCAATGCCACATGGCCGGTGAGATCCATGGGTTTCCTAAGAATTGATTCAAGAAAATGAGGTGGCTCGTGGGGAATAACAGCTTAATGACACGGGGCTTTACTTCAGGTGGGTAAGTGTTTGGGAGCTGGACAGAGGAGGTGGTTGCCCAACATTGTGAATGTACGAAGTGTCAACTGAATTTGTTTACTTTAATTTTTTAAAATATATTTTATTGATTTTTTTACAGAGAGGAAGGGAGAGAGATAGAGAACCAGAAACGTCGATGAGAGAGAAACATCGACCAGCCGCCTCCTGCACACCCCCCACCGGGGATGTGCCCTTGACCGGAATGGAACCCAGGACCTTTCAGTCCGCAGACCGACGCTCTACCACTGAGCCAAACCGGTTTTGGCATGAATTTGTTTACTTTAAAGTGGTCAATTTTATGTTCTATAAACTTTACCTCAAAAAAATTTTTATTTTACCTCAATTATAAAAAATAAGATGATTTGATTCAGTGGATAAATAAAAAAATTAATATTCAAGAACCAGTTACCTTGACATGGAACAGAAATACCCAATAACAAACAGAAACAGGAGGGGAAATCCATTATAAATGGCAACCAAAACCGTGAAATATTTAGGAGCAAAGTCAACAGGAAAGGTGTAAGATCTGTGCATTTGGAATGATCACGTTTAACTTCAGGGCAGCACAAGAATCATTTGAATATCTAAGGAAAGATTTGCCATAATCCTAGGAGGGAATTCTAAATATTGGGTAAGTGGTGAGTCTACCCACAATGTTTCATAAATTAAATGCAATTCTTAATCAAAATCCAGCATGTTTTCTGGAACTTGACAGTTTTACTCTAGGATTCATTTAAAAGATAAGAAACAGAAAGTGCAATCTCTGGGATTTGCCAAAACGCTTACCAGCACACGTCACTTCCTTCGACAATCTTGCTGAACAAGTTGTGTACACGTTTTTGGAAAAGCTCTAAGACACAGTGGTGGAGATCTCAGGCTCTGTAGTCTGTTGATGCCAACTCTGCAGGTTAAGATTGTGTATATGATCTTAGCCGGATTCTTAACCTCCCTAAACCTCAGTGATCTCTTTTGCAAAATGAGGCAGATATTAATTTCTACCTCATAGATATGAGGATTAAGTGAAATTTTCATGTCTGAGTTCTTAGCTTAGTATTTCAGGTATAATGGACCTCAGCCTCTACACACACCCCTATGTACTCCCACCCCACTCCCAAACACCCAGCGGTCCCCAGGTTCAAGACAACCCCATAAGAGGTGCCTTGCTGCCATCTGGTGGCAAAATCGGTAAGGGCAGCTAAGATTTTTGTCCTTGGGTTTGATCTGGTAAACAGAATGTGATCTACCAGACACAAAGCAATCGTTTTTTTCTCTTTTATTTGGGATATAATTGACATGTAACATTGTGTGTGAGTTTAGAGTGTACAGCATGTTTATTTTATCCATTTAACTATCGCGATATGACTGCCATTGTAGCAATCCTTCATTTAACTGCACTCCCAGAGCTACAGGGAATGTAAAGATAGACCAGCCTGCACTCCTCCCCTGACTCAGATGAAGACATTTGGGTTCCCCGGAAGCTCATGATAATTTGGGGTCCCTCCAAGCCTGTTTTAACATGTTTAATTGGAGTACGAATTCTCTATTTACTAAAAACAGGAATTATATATTTCCTTGTGCTCAAATAAGGAATTTCCTACATGTACTCATATACAGCTTTAATCATTCACATTTAACCAAGGAAAGAGATTGCTTACAAGCATATTGATATAAAACAATGTCCTAACGTACTTTTAATTATCTTGCTAATCTTGTCAGCAAAATTTTCTTATATTTCTTCTCAGTTTCTTCTGCAATTTTCCTAAGTGCCACTTTTTGAGAGGCAAATTTAAGGACTTATAACGGAGATAACATATCACTTCTTTTTGATAGCTAGTGGCCCGGTGCACAAAATTTGTGCATGTGGGGGGGGGGTGTCCCTCAGCCCAGCCTGCACCCTCTTCAATCTGGGACTCCTCAGGGCATGTGATCGGGCCTAAACTGGTAGTCAGACATTCCTCTCACAATCTAGGACCTCTAGCTCCTAACTGCTTGCCTGCCTGCCTGCCTGCCTGATTGCCACTAACTGCTTCTGCCTGCCAGTCTGATCGCCCCCTAACCACTCCCCTGCTAGCCTGATTGATGCCTAACTGCTCCCCTGCTGGTCTGATCACCCCCAACTGCCCTTCCCGGTCATAACTCACCTCCTCCACCAGGACTGGCCTCCTCCATGCCGCACTGAGCCATGGGACCCCCAGGCCTCTGCTTTGCATGCAGCCATCTTGTGGTGGCCATCTTGTGATGATGTCACACATGAGGGCCACCTAGGCTTTTATTAGTATAGATGTTGTGCCATGATTACTTGATTTCGGAATTCTGAGCTGCTGTCATGGCTGATAGTGTGCCCAGCATTTCCACAGCACAAAAACACTTACTAGATCCAGTGTGATGCTGTCAGGACTGTTTTTAGTCCTGATCCAGAACCATATCAATGAAAGTAGGGCCAGCTTACTTCTTCCCACATGAACAGAGTTGCATTTAGAAATTTGAGTTCACTGACACTAGATTTCCAATTCATTCCAGTGACTTTTTTAGTGTGTATATGTATTATGTATATGTACATCTAAATAATGCATGCATGTTATAAAGAATACTACAATGCAGGTGTAAGTATCCAATCCCCATCGACTTCTACAGACTGTATCTCTCTTCCACCAAGGGGAATTCAATCCAATCATGCTTTTGTGCCTTGTGTTGGTCAGAGTGCCTGGCTGAAAAGCATAGAAATCAACTTTCACGGTCTTTAACCAAAAAAGGGGGTTGTTGAAAAAAGAGAGGGGTTCTCACAGAATTTATAGGAAGCTAAAGGGTCCGATCAGACTTACATAGGCAAAAACCAGCAGGCTGGGGTTGGCCTGCAGCCCTCAACCCTGGGTAACTACCTGCTCCCCAGACGGGGACCCAGCTGAGCTTTGCCTGGAAGGCATCCATCCCTCACAATAAAACAGTTTTCCAAATGCGAATGCTGAAGATTGGTAACAAAAATAAGAAATCTTTTCCACATTTAGCTGAGATCTGTGCCCAGAACAAGCAAGATGGTGGCCTCTGGGAGTTCCAACACTGACGATGGTCCACTGCAGTTGAGCGCCCAGAGCTGCCGGGCGGTGCACCCACAACCTGCCTCTGCTGGCCCTCCAGGGGATTTCTGTCTGTGAGGGAAGCCACCAGGCGAACAGAGCTGGAGAGGGCGTGAACCATGTCCTGTGAGGTTGCCAGAAGCTTACTGAGCGCCTCCACTGAGTACACACAAAATGTGGCAAACCTTCAAGGAGGGAGGGAGGAAATGCCCCTAACAGGGTGGAGTGGACTCCGAAACCGTCAGGTGGTGGAAGACCCTGGACGTCTTCCTAAAAGAGTTTGGATTTAGCCCTAGTCTGTGTGGCTCAGTGGATAGAGTGTCAGCCCATGGACTGAGGGGCCCCAGGTTGGATTTCAGTCAAGGGCATGCACCTTGGTTGACCTGGTCAGGGTACGGACAGGAGGCAACCAATCAATGTGTCCCTCAAATCCATGTTTCTCTCTGACGCTCCCCCTCCCACTCTGTCTAAAAATCAATGCGGGGAGGGGGGGGGGGGGGACACCAAGATGGCGGCATAGGGCAGACACCGAATGCAGCCTACCACAACAAGTTTGAGTTTGGAACTGAAAAACGGGAAACATCACCCTGAGGCGCTGGACTGCTGGCTGAGGGGAGGCTCTACCATCTGGGAAGGAGAGAGAAGGCACGCTGAACCTCAGGAACTGTGAAGGTACAGAAAACTGTGAACGCGAAAAGGTGGCCGCAGACTTCGCTGCTGGCTTGCTTGCAGAGCGCGGGCCGAGTTTGCTACCGGCTTGCTCCCTGCGCGCGAAGAGGGCGGACAGCTAATGCGCGGCTGGCTTTCTTGTTCTGGAGGAAAACAGAACCAACCTATTGCGCTGATAGACGGCCCCAGACAGGGAGAGGCCAGACTGTCGGGCAGTGGGCGGGGATCTCTCGGAGGTGTGTGAAGCCAGCAGCCATTGCTGTGGGACTCGGAAACCAGACCCTCGTAGGGAAGGGCTGAATAAAGCTTGTCTGCACCACCCAAGACTATGCCCCATCCAAGCAGAGCACAGAGGCCCTTCCAATAGGATTCGCTGCCAATAGGATTCTCCTAGGGAGGGGCAGACAGGAATCTAAAGTTTGTCTGTGCCTATACCAAAGAGGTGCGCACGTCTGCAACCAATTGTGTGGGATTCAACAAAGCTTGTCTATGCCACTCTGAGACTCCGCCCCATTCAAGCGGAATACAGAAACCCTCCTAGCTGAGAGACACTTCTGATCCTCATAGCCAATTGGCTTGGAGATCAATGCTTCCCAGTGATACCAACAACAAAAGCAAGGCTTAACAACGAGACTGCACACAAAGCCTACAAAGGGCTACACCAAGACTGTCCACCTCAGGTAACTGGGAGGCTAACTCACTGAACCATATAGGACACCTTAGCACACAAAGCCACCCTACCAACTCAGGGAAGCTGTGAAAATGCTGAGACAAGGAAATAGATCACAAACAAAAGAAATGGAGGAAAAGAAGAGACTGGATATAGAGTTCAAAACCATGCTTATAAGGTTTTTCAAGAATTTCCTAGAAAAGGTCGATAAGAGCTATGAGGAGATGAAAAGGGATCAACAAGAACTAATAAGGGATCAACAAGAAATAATAAGGGATCAACAAGAAATAAAGAATACATTGTCTGAAATAAAAAATATTATACAGAGTCCTAAAAACAGAATGGAAGATCGCAAGAATCAAGTAAGATTTGGAACATAAAGAGCCAGAAGACACTTCTCCGCAGAAGCAAGAAGACAAGAGAATCCAGAAAGTTGAAGATAATGTAAGAAACCTCTGGGAAAACTTCAAGTGAACCAACATCAGAATTATGGGGGTCCCAGAAGATGAGAGAGCAAGATATCAAAAACATATTGAAAGAAATAGTGACAGAAAACTTCCCCCACCTGGTGAAAGAATTAGACTTACAAGTCCAGGAAGTGCACAGAACTCCAAACAAAAGGAATCCAAAGAAGACCACACCAAGACACATCATAATTAAAATTCCAAGAGCAAAAGACAAAGAGAGAATATTAAAAGCAGCAAGAGAAAAGCAGGTAGTTACCTATAAAGGAGCACCTATACAATTGTCAGCTGATTTCTCAACAGAAACCATGCAGGCCAGAAGGGAATGGCAAGAAATATTCAAGGTGATGAATAGCAAGAACCCACAGCCAAAAATACTCTACCCAGCAAAGCTATCACTCAGAATCGAAGTACAGATAAAGAGCTTCATTAATAAAAAATAAAAATTAATAAAAAAGCTAAAGGAGTTCATCACCGCCAAACCAGAATTAGATGAATTGCTGAAGGGGGTTCTTTCGGAAGAGAAAGTAAATAAAGATAAAAACTATGAACAACAAATACGTAATTATCAACAAGTGAATCTAAAAACCAAGGGAATTTAAAAAAATTGATGAACAATATTAACTGGTGAATATAATAGAATCAGTATGGAAGGGGAGTGAACTGACAATTCTTGGGGAAAAGAGGAGAGGGGGGTGTGGGAAGAGACTGAACATAAACTGTGCACCTATGGATGAGGACAATGGGGGGTGGGGAAAGGGCATAGGGTGGGGTGGGAACCTGGTGGAGGGGAGCAATGGAGGGGGAGGGGGGAATGAGGAACATTTGAAATAATATGAACAATAAAGATTTATTTAAAAATAAAATTAAAAAAAATAAAAATCAATGTGAAAAACATCCTAAGGAAAAATTAAGAACAACAAAAAAAGAATTTGGATTTGAATCCTGTGGGGCATGGAGGGCTGCTAACTTGTGTGTGTGTGTGTGTGTGTGTGTGTGTGTGTGTGTGTGTGTTTTGAGCTGTGCTTTGGGAAGGTTATGTTGATGATAAAACTCAAGGGACTGAACTGGCTGAGTTTGACCTCTGCTTGTTTCTCAGAAGAGGAGGTAAAGGGAGGTACAGGGGCATCTCCATTCCCTTGGCTTTGGTGTAATTGTCCCAGCCCAGCTCCCTCCCCCCATTACCTCTCCCCTGAGGATGGACCGTGAGGGACCTGAAGGGTGAGCTTGGGGTAAGGAGCCCAAGGATGCAGGTCAGCTTTCCGGCTACCTCCTATCGGGAGCCCAGCTCCCAGCAGGCAGTCCTCTTGAAGCAGGACCTCTAGTCGGCGAAGTTCTCATGAAGTCTTGGCACAGCCTCTCCTGGGTTTCTGCCGCCTCGATGGGCATTCTTTCTCCGTCTTCTTTGCCAGGTCTTCCTCCTTTTCTCCAACCCCACTTGCTGGGAAGCCTTGGAGCTCTGACCTCAGACCTCTTTTCCATATCCATGTTCATCTCCTACCTTCCCAACATGTAACTGCCACCCTGACACTGATGCCTTCCACATCCTGACTTTTCCTCTAAATCCCAACTCCACATTAACTCTCTGGATGAGAACGAGACCTCTCGCTCAGCCTTTCCCAAATATACTCATGAATTCCCCCTCCCCTAACCGTCTCCTCCAGTGACCCTCATCTCTGTAAATGGCACCACCGACAAACCATCTGCTCAGCCCTCACCTCTCACCTCTCAGGCTCTCTTCAGCTTTACTTTCAGAATCATCGTGGAGTCCACAGCATGCGACCATTCCTTGCCACCCCACCACCCTCTATTCACACTTTAATTCAGTGCGTCCAATAGAAATCCAATGTAAGCCGAAACCGGTTTGGCTCAGTGGTAGAGCTTCAGTCTGCGGACTGAAAGGTCCCAAGTTCGATTCCGGTCAAGGGCATGTACATTGGTTGCGGGCACATTCCCGTAGGGGGTGTGCAAGAGGCAGCTGGTTGATGTTTCTCTCTCATCGACGTTTCTAGCTCTCTATCTCTCTCCCTTCCTCTCTGTAAAAAAAAACACAATTATATATATATATATATATATATATATATATATATATATATATATATTAAAAAGAAAAGAAATCCAATGCAAGCCACGTGCCATTTTAGATTTTTCTAGAAGCCAGCCCAGCCAGCATACCTCAGTGGTTGAGCATAGACCTATAAATCAGGAAGTCATGTTCGATTCCCTGTCAGGGCACATGCCCGGGTTTCGGGCTCAGTCCCAAGTGTGGGGCATTCAGGAGACAGCCGATTGATGAGTCTCTCTCATCATTGACATTTCTATCTCTCTCTCTCTCTCCCTGCCTCTCTGAAATTTTATATATATATATATATATATATATATATATATATATATATATATATATATGTGTGTGTGTGTGTGTGTGTGTGTGTGTGTAGTGTGTGTTAGATTTTCTAGAAGCCAGATTTTAAAAGTAAAATGAGTCAGGTCAGATTAATTTTTTATTTTATTTTATTGTTTAAGGTATTACAAATAGTAGTACATATGTGTCCTTCCCCTCCCACCCCCACCCCATCTCACCCCCGCCATTGACCTCCTCCCAGCCTTCCTTACCTCCCCCTCCCCCCACCCCGCTGCACTTGCCCTAGTGTCTTGTGTCTATTGGTTGTGCTTATATGCATGCATACAAGTCCTTCAGTTGATCTCGTACCCACCCCCAACCCTCCCCTGCCTTCCCACTGTAGTTTGACAGTCTGTTCAATGCTTCTTTGCCTCTATCTATTCAGGTCAAATTAATTTTAATAATATATTTTATTAACCCAACATAGTCAAATCTTACCATTTCAACATATTATCCATGTTTTTAAGTTATCAATGTGAAATTTAAATAAAATTTAAATGAAAAAAAGTTATCAGTGTGATTTTTTATTTTCTTATTTTTGTTCTCAATCTTCAGAATTCAGTGTGCATTTACACTTGCTGTGTATCTCAGTTCAGACTAGCTGCAATTTCCGATGCTCACGCCAGCACGTGGCCGTGGCCTCCACGTTGGACATGTCACCCAGAGGCAGGCTAAGAAAGCCCATCTCCAACCATAGTCTCTGGTTTCCACACACGCTCTGCTGAAGTCATTCTACAAAGCAGCCAGATCACAGGAGTCTGATAACATCACTTCCTTTTTTAAAACCTTCAGTGCTTTCCTACTGCTCCAAGAACCAACTAAAGAATCTTTCCCGTGTCTGACAAGCCAGCATGGGCTAGCTGTGGCTCCCTCTCTTCCACATCACCTACTCCTGGCTCCCTTCCTCAGCGGCTTCTCTCCCTAAACTTCCTAGTCACCCTCCAACCTGCCAAACAAGCCCCTAGCCCAGACCTCCTCCACATGCTGCTCCTTCCCCAATCATGTTCTGTCGGGGCACCCTCCTTCCCTTTATCCCAGACATGAAGTCCCTTTAAACCCAGCCCTTGAGGCCACAGGAGGCAGAGAGGAGTTTGCCAGCCTGGGCCCTCCCTACCCAGATGTGCCATCCACCATCTGCATGAGATTGCTGCTGGCCACAGCAGGAGGCCCTAGGATCTCAGTCAATCCCCCTACACCCAACTGGAAAGGAGCACACATCCTCTCTGCCCTAACCCCAAATCTATCCAGGTGACTGTGTTCAACCTGAGCTCAGCAGAGGGGAAAGGGTATGAGC
Organism: Pipistrellus hanaki; assembly: GCF_964339955.1. Taxonomy (NCBI): domain Eukaryota; kingdom Metazoa; phylum Chordata; class Mammalia; order Chiroptera; family Vespertilionidae; genus Pipistrellus; species Pipistrellus hanaki. The sequence goes on from NC_140503.1 coordinate 24,932,251, forward strand.
CCTTTCCAAGGGCTTTGTTTCTAGCTTCTTCTCTGACTCTTTTCCTCCCCATTCCAGACCTTCTGAGACTTGTCTAGAACTTGGCCTTGAAAGCCATTGAGACTCTGATCTCTGTTTTGGGTTTCAAATAAAAAGCCAAGTATCAACATGCTTCTCTCTGCATTTCTGAAATCCTCCTCTGAAGACCTGAGAAGGTCCCAGCCAGGCAGGGGAGGGCCGCAGGATGCAGGGCCATGTAAGCTTAGGGACAGGAAGGTCAATATTCAGCATTATTATCCTGCCACTTATTCAAAGGTATTTCCATTTAAAGATATTTCTATTGTGAGATATCTCAATAATAAAAACAAGACTGGTGCTAAAATGACCCGTGACATGATGTAATGACACCACGATGTGTTACAAATTCACACCATGATTGCCCCAGGAAGGGTGACCGTTTGTGGCAGAAGGGAAGGCCCTGAGCTATCCTGGCCTGTAATCCAGAACCATACAGTGTGCTGCCCTAGAGTGTGCTTCTATGTCATTTCCCACAGTAGGCCTGAAGGTCTGCAGGGCCCCAGCCTGCCCACCAAGTCATGTTGATGAAAGTGCAAGTTAGCATGAGAGATGGCAGGAGAGGCTGGGGTTGAGGCCCACACATTCCTAGGCTGGCGGTCTCCGTGAAGCTCTTGCTCGTCTGCGATCGCCTGCACCTTTGCTCATTGCAGTTGTTATATGGTCCCAAGCTCTTCTGTTTCTTTGATTAGATCCTAATTAGAATTTACCGAGTCTTGGAATCACCTCCACAGAGTCCTGGATCCTCTAGGAATCCCGTTGGAAACCGGCAGGCTAAAATATTAACCATGGCCCTGACCAGTTTGGCTTGGGGGATGGAGCGTTGGCCTGCGGACTGAAGGGTCCCAGGTTCTATTCAGGTCAAGGGCACATGCCCAGGTGGCGGGCTCCATCCCCAGTGGGGGTCATGCAGGAGGCAGCCGATCAACGATTCTCTCTCATCATTGAAGTTTCTATCTCTCTCTCCCTCTTCCTTCCTCTCTAAAATCAATAAAAATATATTGGTTACTATATAATTAATAATAATACATATATTGTCAAAGTAATCACAATATATTGCTTCTCCCTGGGTGGTGAGAGTCTTGTTTTCTTCTTTGTGCTTATCTTTGTTTTGTGCCTGCTCCAAAACAGACCCATGTGACTTGTGTAATTTTGTGTAAGCCTTAAAGTAATCAATGTTACAAAGAAACCCTGACCCTGCGAATCCCACACTGTCCTCCTGGGACCTTCAGTCTCCCATGCCCTTTGCCCGCCCCTGGCCGTGGAATATTTGCTCACATCTACAAGCCGGTGATAAGTATCTCAGGGCTGAAGCTCACCTTCACGCCACCAGCCTCCCCATTTTCCAGGCCAAGGGGTGTAGGCAGCATAAGGAGAGTGCCAGTACCCCAGCCTGAGTGGCTGTAGGAGGGTCCTGAAGGACTCCAGTAAACCCTGTAAGGCACGGGGAGCTGTCTTTCCCATCCCCCAGTTCTAGCTCATAATCGTGGAGTCAGCAGATCATGGTCCTTTAAAGACCTCATGGCCTCTGCCCACCACCGCCTCCTCTCCCCCGCCTCCACCTGACCTATCCGCTCTCAGAGACAGGCCAGGTTCTCTAGTAGCAGAGTCACTGGGGCCACCTGAAGACCCGCTGAGACCCCCAGCTATGCAGCAGCAAGTTCAGACATCTGCAGGTGTGTTCTGTGGAGCAGGAAGAGTTCAGTAGTACCCCAGGGCGGGCGGGAGGGTGTTATTGCTGTCTCCAGCTGTAGGAGGAGGGAGGACATGCTAGCTGTTCTTTCAACACACCACTTTTAGCACATCTCATGTTTATTTTGGGATGGTATCAATCCTGAGAGTGAACTGAAGACTGTGCTTTCTGACTCTGCTGATGTAGCAGCTAGCATGCACATTTCCCAACCACGCGTTGGAACGCTGAACTGATACCATTTTGGCCTCAATCTCAACAGACATATAACGAACAGAGGATGCTTAGGGTTGTGTGAACCCCTCCTATTCATCCCCCCTTCACAAACATATCCCATCCCCCAGTTGGTCTAACCCTAGAATCTCAACTAGTGTCCTTGTCCAGGTTTCCACTTGGTAGTTGAATCCCCTGAAAAAATGGTCACCTCTGCTGGAACCAATCCCACCCACCCAAGCCCTGACAGGTGTCTTTGTTTGTTTGTTTCTTTGGACAGTGAGAAGTTCAAAGTTTTCCCTATGTGAAATCAAATACAGTTTCACCTTCCCAATTCTGCAATTTTCAAATCTAAAATGCTGAAATCTAAATGTTTATTTGTGATTACTTTGAAAACATACCCTATTCTTTTTTAAAAAAATATTTTTTTATTGGTTTCAGAGAGGAAGGGAAATAGAAACATCAATGATGATAGAAAATCATTGATCAGCTGCCTCCTGCATGCCCCTGCTGGGGATCAAGCCCACAACATGGCCATGTGCCCTTGACAGGAATCAAACCTGGGACCTTTCAATCCACAGACTGACGCTCTATCCACTGAGCCAAACCAGCTAGGGCACAAACCCTATTCTTTACTGGTTTGGGGCTATCTGTTGTCTTGATTTATTTACTCATCATGTGATTCACTGCAGAAATGTTGAAGCGTTTGACCATGGCACAGCCCCATGCCTCAAGGGGAATGTTAGTTATGTATTATGTTAGTGAATGTATTATATCACCTTTCCAAACTTTGGAAAGTTCTGAGTAAGAAATTGTAAGTGTGTATCTGCTTCTCTGACATTTTGGTCTTCTGTTCTCACTTTATTTTTTCCAGATGACTTATAGCTGAGTTCAAGGGTCCTACTATTGATTTGCTAGTCTGTTTGCCCCCTGAACCTCCTGTGACTTTAGCTTTATGAATAGTGTGCTTTCTTATTTGGTACATAGGGTTTCTCTCTCATTGTGACTTGCATCTTTGAGCCTTATAAAGTGCCATTCTTCATTTTCACTGTGTGTGATAGTAAGGTTATGACCAATGCTTTCTATTCTTTGATTTTGTTTCATATACCTTTGTACATCTATTTTCAGCCTTTCAGAAAAGACTTTGTCTTAGGTGGATCATTTGCTTGATACAGTATAAAGGTGGGCTTTGCCTGGGAAGAGCCTGAATATCTTTTTTATTTTAATAGATGAATTAGCTCTCATTTTCTTCTCTCTCTCTCTCTCTCTCTCTCTCTCTCTCTCTCTCTCTCTCTCTCTCTCTCTCTCTCCTCTGCTGGGCCCAACAACAACAAAAAGAAGAAGAAAATAATAATAGATGAGTTAAATCTATTTCAAAATTTATTGATATGTCACATGTTAGCCTTATTTCTATCATATTAACATTATGTTACTTTCTGCTTTAATCGTTTTCTAAAAGCTTTCACTATGCAGTCTGTTGTCTTGGTTGCTGTAATTCTCAAATTTCAAAAGATTTCTATTTTTGCTCTTTTATAATGAAAGCTTTCACTAAAACCTCAAGTTTTCTATTATTTAACAAATAAATATTAGTTCCTTATTGTGCACAATAAAAAAAGGAGACACAATTCCTCTTCATTCCTTCCTCTCCTCTTCTACTGTTCTTTAGTCAATAATGTCTTTCTCATAGTTAATCTTTGTATTTTAAAAAATGCTTATTACATTATTTGGCTGGTTGAGGAATGTTTTTAAAATACTGAACTGGTACCAGTTATTACAGGTGGAGCAATAAGTACATTTTACCTCTCACCTACTTTCCTAATTCCTCTACCAATATTTATTAAGTACATTGTTTACAAATTGTCATTTCACATCCTTCTCAATAACTCTCATTTTAGAGTTAGTCAACAGTAAATGTATTCACACTTTGCTGTTGATATTTTTTTCCATAGTTTTCCCAATTACTTCTTAGTTGGCTGACATTCATCCACTGGTAGTTTCCTCAAGAAAAGAACATTCTTGGGCCTAACTGGTATGGTTCATTGAATAGAACATTGGCCTGGGGCGTGAAGAGTCCCAGGTTCAATTCCAGTCAAGGGTATGTAGCTTGGTTGTGGGCATATCCCCATTAGGGGGTGCGCAGGAGGCAGCTGATCAATGTTTTCTCTCTCATTGATGTTTCTAACTCTCTATCCCTCTCCCTTACTCTCTGTAAAAAATCAATAAGATATATTTTTTAAAAAGAAGAACATTCTTGGGAAAGAACCAAGATGGCGGCATAGGTAAACACCTGTTCTTGCTGCTTCCCACAACCATATCAAAATTACAACTAAAGCCCTGACTGGTTTGGCTCAGTGGATAGAGCATTGGCCCGCAGACTGAAGGGCCCTAGGTTCGATTACAGTCAAGGGCATGTACCTTGGTTGCAGGAACATCCCCAGTAGGGGGCATGCAAGAGGCAGCTGATAGATGTTTCTCTCTCATTGATGTTTCTAACTGTCTATCCGTCTCCCTTCCTCTCTGTTAAAAAAAAAAAAAATCATTAAAAAATATACTTTTTTTTTTAATTACAACTAAAATACGGAACAACTATCATCCAGAAATGCAGGAAATCTGGCTGAGTGGAAATACTATGACTAGAGAGGTAAAGAAGAAAGTGCATTGAGACTGGTAGGAGGTTCAGAAGTGCAGAACAGGCTGGCACCTGGTGTGCAGCTTTTTTAATCAGGAGGGAGATACAAGCTTCATTTGCTCTGAGCTCCAGTTCTGGGTGAGACTCTAGGGGACCCAGACATATATGCAGAGAAGCTGGACTGTCTGGTATTGGGGCAGGAGCACAGGGGTAGCTTTCTTTCAGACAGAGGTGCTTGCAATGGTCATTGTTCTGGTGCTGGGACCTCTCTGGTACAGGGCTGACTGGCAGCCATTGCTGTTTACTCCGCCTGGAGATTCCCTGAGACCCTGCCCTACCCAATTTACAATCCCACCCAAGCTTGTGCAACAGCTTTTGCATCTGAATGGCTCATTCTTTCACAGCCTAAAACCTGTCAAACAAGCTGCAGCTGGGTCAGTGAGCCCCAAAGCTATCAAAAGAAGGCCCAAGAGGCCAACACCACCAGCAGCCTGCCTTGCTTCACAGCTGGGCCTCATCTGGGCACTTCCAAACCCCATACAAAGAAGAGGAATTTGCATATCTCTGTGTAGGTCCTGCTTGGTGGCCCCAGGCAGTAACTGACTTTGCACCTCCTTGGAGATCCACGAGCCAATGTACCCAGTGGTCAGTGTGAGACCATACCAGATTACAACTCTTCACATCCATAAATAACACACTCAAGGGGTAGACTCAGTGAGCACCAAAGCCCCACTGAAGCAAGTCCTGCCCCATAAGGGTGTCTCCTGCATAGCAGCTCTTCCATTGTAGACACAGCTGGTCCTCACCAATTGGCCTGGAGGTCAGTTCCTCCCAGTAATAACAACAGCAATGAAGGCCCAACTACAACAACACTGTGCACACATCCCACAAAGGGGTGCACCAAGAGTGTCTACCTCAGGTGATTGGGGAGGCTGAGCTAGGCCCTACAGGACACCTACTACACAAGGCAACTTTATCAACTTAGCAACTACCCAATACATAGGACCAATCAGAAATTAAGCATACAATGACTGAAATAAAGAATAATATACAGAGATTCAACAGTAGATTAGAGGATCCCAAGAATCAAGTCAAAGATTTGAAATATGAGAAAGAATAAAAACACCTAACCAGAAGAGCAAAAAGAAAAAAGAATCCAAAATTATGAAGATAGTGTAAGGAGCCTCTGGAACAAGTTCAAGCATACCAACATCCAAATTATGAGAGTGCCAGAAGAAGAGAGAGAGCAAGATATTGAAAACCAATTTGAAGCAATAATGACAGAAAACTTCCCCTACCTGGTGAAAGAAATAGACTTACAGGTCCAGGGAGCACAGAGAACCCAAAACAAGAAGGATCCAAAGAGGACCACACGAAGACACATCATAATCAAAATGCCAAAGGCAAAAGACAAAGAGAGAATCTTAAAAGCAACTAGAGAAAAACAGTTAGTTACCTACAAGGGAGTAACCAAAGGACTGGCAGCTGATTTCTCAACAGAAACTATGCAGGCCAGAAGGGAGTGGCAAGAAATATTCAAAGTGATGAACAGCAAGAACCTACAACCAAGATTATTCTACCAAACAAAGCTATCATTTAGAACTGAAGATCAGATAAAAAGCTTCACAGATAAGAAAAAGCTAAAGGAATTCATTGCTACCGAGCCAGTATTATATTAAATGCTGAAGGGTAGGTGTCCTGACCCGGAATCAAACAGTGACCTGGGGAAGAATAGATGGGCGGATTCTGAGCCCTCTCCCGAAGCAGAAAGAGAGAGCAACTGAGGGTTTTGTGCTGTGAGTGTTCATTGGCAAGCTGGGAGACAGCAAACACCAGAAGAAACTGCTGGGGGGCTGCTGACAGAGGTGCCCCTCACAGGGAAGCACCCACGCGGGCTGTGTCCCTGCCTGGAGCTACCTACCGGCTTGGACGGGGAAACCTCGCCATCTTGAGAGGAAGATAGGATCGTGTCAGAGGCCTGAATATCCACAGCCGCAGCGACCACCAAGCATCTGTGACCCCCAGAACGCGGATCCCAGGCGGCGCGAACACGTGCCCTCACAAGATTGCCCCACTGCTCAGCGAAAAGGTCAGATTTCGCGGGGAGAGGGTGGAGAGCGCTCGCGGCGAAAAAAAAGCCTGCGCGCTCGCGGAAGCTGGAGGACAAGGGCGGTGATTACAAGTAGAAGCCCCCGCTGTTGGGCGGTTGTCACCCTTGAAAGTGGACGGGGCTCCTAACAGGGGAGATATCTAAAGAGCAACACATTTGAATCCGGCTCGGAGGGATATCGGAGAGTTACGGGAGATTGCAGTTGCTCGGACTTGCCCCCTCCCTCCTCCATAGTTCCAGCTTCAGAGAGGACAAAAAAAAAAAAAAAAAAAAAAAAAAGCTGGAGAGGCTGAGTCTGGAAGTCAACCTAGAAACACTGCCCCCAGAGGCTAATTCACAAATTGACTCTAGTGTAATAAAAACAAAGCAAAACCTGCCTAAAAATCAGGACTGGATCATAACAATAGAGGAAGCGAATGACCTTCATTACTGCAAATTTTAATTAAATTTTTAAAATTTTATTATTATTTTTTTTTAATTTTTAAATTTTTGTTTTTTATTTCTGTTTTCATTATTTGCAACGTTTACTCAAGAAACTATTTTTTTTCTTTTTCCTCACTTGATTTTATCTTGATAATTATTACATTGTATATGTAATCAACATTATTACTACTACTAATTTACCTTTTTCATCTTATTTTCTTTTGTTTATTTTTATTATTTTTATTTCATTTGATTATATATATATATATATTTTTTTTTTTTTTTTTAATTTCAGGATTACTGTTCTACAGTCTTTATCTATCCTTCTTTCTCCAACGCTTTATTCTATCTCAACCCTACCTTTATGCCTTCACCCTCTTTCTAATCTTTTCCTTTGATACCCTGTTTATCTTAACCCTTTCCTGCTCAAGATTTCCCCCATTCCTTCTGTCTACCCCCTCCTAAAATTTCACCCTACTTGTATATATCTAACTTCCAACTACCTGCTCCAGACCCATTCACACCTCTCTCCAGTTGTCCTAAAAACAAAACGAAACAAACAAACAAAAAACAGTCTTTCTCTCTAACTCTTTGAAGTTGTATGTTGAATGTTAACTTTACTGAAGTTGTATGCTTTTCTTTTATAAGATTGATTTGCCTATGCTTTTTGTTTGATTGTATGTCTTTGTTAGCTGGGTTCTAGTCACCCTTATTGGTGGTTAGTAATATTGCAAACACATTTCTATTCAGTGCCTTGTGTATTGTACCTGGTTGTTTTGGATTTTGTGCCTTTAAATCAAAGCAGGAGAGAGAGAACTACACAACCAGACATCCTAGATCATGGGGAGACCAAAAAACAGCCCGCATATGAAAGAAAAGCAGGCTTCACCAGAAAAGGAAGTAAACGATATAGAGGCAAGCAACCTACCAGAGCAAGAATTCAGAGTAATGATCTTGAGATGGCTAAAAAGAATGGAAGACAAATTTGACAATATGAATAAGACCCAAGAGGAAATGAAAAAAACCCAAGAGGAAATGAAGATGACTCAAGATGAAATGAAAAATGACATCGCTACTATGAAGAACTCAATAGAAAGCATCAAGAGCAGACTAGAAGAAGCAGAGGATCGCATCAGTGAGCTAGAAGACAAGATGGAAAAAAATTGCCAATTAGAGCAGCTTCTAGAAAAAAAAATTAAAAAGCAGGAGGAGAGCCTACGGGAGCTTTGGGACAATGCAAAACAAAACAATATTCGAATAATAGGGGTTCCGGAAGGAAAGAAAACCAAGGTAGACATGGAAAACGTATTTCAAGAAATAATGACAGAAAATTTTCCTGAGATAGAGAAGAAAAAACCCACACAAATCCAAGATGCTCGCAGAGTCCCAAGCAAAATGGATCCCAGAAGACCGACGCCAAGACATATTATAATTAAATTGGCAAACACCAATGACAAAGTTAGAATCTTAAAAGCAGCCAGAGAGAGACAGAAAGTTACATATAAAGGAACCCTCATCAGACTAACAACTGATTTCTCAACAGAAACTTATCAGGCCAGAAGGGAATGGGATGAAATATACAAAGTCATGCAAAGAAAGGGTCTGAATCCAAGAATACTGTACCCAGCAAGACTATCAATCAAAACTGAAGGGGAAATCAGGAGCTTCACAGACAAAAAAAGACTAAAGGAATTTATCTCCACCAAACCAGCAATGCAAGAAATGCTAAAGGGTCTACTGTAAAAATAAAGAAATAGGAAGCAAAGAAGGAACACAGGGGTATAGAATATAAATGGCATCAAATGAGTACCTATCATTAATAACATTAAATGTAAATGGTTTAAATGCTCCAATCAAAAGACATAGGGTAACAGATTGGATAAGAAAACAAAACCCATACATCTGTTGTCTACAAGAAACCCACCTCAGAAAAAGAGATGCACACAGACTGAGGGTGAAGGGATGGAAAAAGGTTTTCCAGGCAAATGGAAATGAAAAGAAAGCTGGGGTAGCAATACTTATATCTGACAAATTAGATCTCAGAGTGAAGGACATAACAAGAGACAATAAAGGCCACTTCATAATACTAAAGGGAGCAATCCAACAAGAAGAAATAACCCTGGTAAATATATATGCACCCAATACGGGAGCACCCAAATACATAAAAAAAAAACTGCTGGAGGACATTAAGGGAGAGATTAACAGCAATACAATCATAGTAGGAGATTTTAATACCCCACTGTCACCCTTCGACAAATCATCTAAACAAAAAATCAGCAAAGAAATATCAATCCTAAATGACTCACTAGACCAGATGGAATTAATTGACATCTTCAGAACATTCCACCCCAAAGCCACAGAATATACATTCCTCTCAAATGCACATGGGACATTCTCAAAGATAGACCACATTTTGGGACATAGGCAAAATCTCTTCAAATTCAAGAAGATAGAAATTATATCAAGCATCTTCTCAGACCATAATGGCATAAAACTGGAAATTAACTACAATAAAAATAATCCAAAGAAATCAAACACATGGAGACTAAACAGTATGCTATTAAACAAGGACTGGGTTACCAGAGAAATCAAGGAAGAAATTAAAAACATCCTGGAAACAAATGACAATGAAAACACAACAATCCAAAATCTATGGGACACAGCAAAAGCAGTTTTGAGAGGGAAGTTCATATCCTTACAAGCCTATTGCAAAAAACTAGAAAAAAGTGTAACAAATGATCTAACTCTACAACTCAAAGAGTTAGAAAAAGAGCAACAAGAAAAGCCCAGTGTAAGTAGAAGGAAGGAAATAACAAAAATCAGAGCACAGATAAATGACATAGAGACCAAAGAAACAATACATAAGATCAACAAAACCAAGAGCTGGTTCTTTGAAAGGATAAACAAGATAGATGGACCTCTAGCCAGACTAACCAAGAAACAAAGAGAGAGGACCCAAATAAACAAAATCAGAAATGAAAGAGGTGAAATAACAACAGACCCCACCGAAATACAACGGATTGTTACAAAATACTATGAACAACTCTACTCCAACAAACTGAACAACCTGGAGGAAATGGACATATTCCTAGAAAAGTATAATCTTCCAAAACTCAATCAGGAAGAATCTAAAAATCTCAATAAACCAGTGACTTGGGAAGAAATTGAAACAGTTATCAAAAAGCTTCCAGCAAACAAAAGCCCAGGGCCAGATGGCTTCACAGGAGAGTTTTACCAAACATTCAAGGAAGAACTAAAAACTATCCTCCTCAGACTATTCCAAAAAATCCAAGAGGAAGGAACACTTCCAAATTCCTTCTATGAAGCCAGCATCACCCTAATACCAAAACCAGATAAAGACAACTCTATGAAAGAGAATTATAGGCCAATATCCCTCATGAACATAGATGCCAAAATCCTCAACAAAATTCTAGCAAATCGACTCCAGAAGAACATCACAAAGATCATACACCACGACCAAGTAGGATTTATTCCAGGAATGCAAGGATGGTACAATATCCGCAAATCAATAAACGTGATACATCATATAAACAAATTGAAATATAAAAATCATATAGTCATATCAATTGATGCAGAAAAAGCATTCGATAAAATCCAACACCCTTTTCTGATAAAAACTCTTAACAAGGTGGGAGTACAAGGATCATACCTCAACATAATAAAAGCTATATATGATAAACCCACAGCCAACATTATACTCAATGGGCAAAAACTAAAATCATTCCCTCTAAGAACAGGAACAAGACAGGGATGCCCACTCTCGCCACTCCTGTTTGACATAGTACTGGAAGTACTAGCCATTGCAATTAGACAAGAGGAGGAAATAAAAGGCATCCAAATAGGAAAAGAAGAAGTAAAGTTATCCTTATTTGCAGATGACATGATATTGTACATAAAAAACCCAAAAGACTCCATTAAAAAACTAATTGACTTAATAAATGAATTTGGCAATGTAGCAGGATACAAAATTAATGCCAAGAAATCCATGGCTTTTCTATACACCAACAGAGAAACTGCAGAAACAGAGACTAAAAAAGCAATTCTATTTACCATCGCACCAAAAAAATTAAGATACCTAGGAATAAATTTAACTAAGGAAGTAAAGGACCTATATGCAGAAAACTACACGACACTGAAAAAAGAGATAGAGGAAGATGTAAGGAGATGGAAGAACATACCATGTTCATGGATCGGTAGGATCAACATCATCAAAATGTCTATACTTCCTAAAGCAATCTATAGGTTCAATGCACTCCCCATTAAAATACCAACGACATATTTCACCGATCTAGAAAGAACTCTCCAAAAGTTCATTTGGAACAATAAAAGACCTCGAATAGCCACAGCAATCCTGAGAAAGAAGAGTAAAGTAGGAGGGATCTCAATACCAGACTTCAAACTATATTACAAAGCCACTGTTCTCAAAACAGCCTGGTACTGGCACAAGAACAGACATATAGATCAATGGAATCGAATCGAGAACCCAGATATCAACCCAAATCACTATGCTCAATTAATATTTGACAAAGGAGGCACGAATATACAATGGAGTCAAGACAGTTTCTTCAATAAATGGTGTTGGGAAAATTGGACAGACACATGCAAAAGAATGAAACTAGATCACCAACTTACACCATTCACAAAAATAAACTCAAAATGGATACAGGACTTAAACATCAGACGGGAAACCATAAAAATACTAGAAGCATCCACAGGCAGCAAAATCTCAGACGTATGCCAAAAGAACTTCTTCACTGATACTACCCCTAGGGCAATGGAAGCTAAAGAGAAAATAAACAAATGGGACTACATCAAAATAAAAAGCTTTTTTACAGCAAAAGAAACCATCAACAAAACAACAAGAAAGCCCACAGTGTGGGAGAACATATTTGCAAATGATACCACTGATAAAGGTTTAATCTCCAACATCTACAAACAGCTTATACAACTAAATAAAAGGAAGATAAATAATCCAATTAAAAAATGGGCAATGGACCTAAATAGAACATTTTCAAAAGAAGACAGAAGGAAGGCCAAAAGGCACATGAAAACATGCTCAAAGTCACTAATTGTCCGAGAGATGCAAATCAAAACAACAATGCGGTACCATCTCACACCTGTCAGAATGGCCAACATCAACAAATCAACAAACGACAAGTGTTGGCGAGGTTGCGGAGAAAAAGGAACCCTCGTGCACTGCTGGTGGGAATGCAGACTGGTGCAACCACTGTGGAGAACAGTGTGGAGTTTCCTCAAAAAACTGAAAATGGAACTCCCATTTGACCCAGTAATCCCACTTCTAGGAATATATCCCAAGAAACTAGAAACACCAATCAGAAAGGATATATGCACCCCTATGTTTATAGCAACACAATCTACAATAGCCAGAATTTGGAAACAGCCTAAGTGTCCGTCAGCAGATGATTGGATCCAAAAACTATGGTACATCTACACAATGGAATACTATGCTGCCATAAAAAAGAAGGAATTCTCATCATTTGCAGCAACCTGGATGGAATTGGAGAACATCATGCTGAGTGAAATAAGCCAATCAATGAAAAAGAAACACCACATGACCTCACTCATTTGTGGATAATAAAGAGCATTATAAACTGATGAACCAAAAGATAGATATAGAGACAGTATATCAACAAGTAGACTGTCAAATTACAGCAGGGAGGGGAGGAAGATCTGGGGGAGATAATAGATCAACCGAAGGACTTTTATACATGCATATAAGTACAACCAATGGACACAAAACTCTGGGGAGGGAGGGGATGTGTGGGAGGGAGGGAGAGGGGCAAAAAAAAAATCAATAAAATATATTAAAATAAATAAATAAATAAATAAATAAATAAATAAAATAAAAATTAAAAAAATAAAAATAAAAATAAATAAAAATAAATAAATGCTGAAGGGTATTCTTTAAGAAGAGGAAGAAAAAGAATTTGTAAAATTCATAAAAAAAATTATGAACAATGAAGTGATAACAAACACATATCTATCAACAAGTGAATCTAAAAATCAAATGAATAAAAAAAATGATGAATAGAATAAACTGGTGAATATAATAGAATCAGGTGCATGGGAATGCAGCAGACTGACAATTCTTGGGGGGTAGGAAGCATGGGGGTGGGGGAAGAGATTGGACAAAGATCTTATATGCACGTATGCAGTACCTATGGACAGTGGGGTGGTAAGGGCCTGGGGTTGGGTGGGAGGGGAGCTATGGGAAGAAAAAAGAAGGACATCTGTAATAATCTCAACAATAAATATTTTTTTAAAAGAAAAAGAAAAGAACATTCTCAATTTTTTCATGTTCAAGACTATCTGTGATCTTTATAGTTGAACGGTAATTTAGCTAGATATAAATATCCTTGGATAACACTTTCCCCGCCCCCCCCCCCCCCCCCTGTAATACCATTTAAGTATTGCACCACCAGTTTCTGGCATTGAAAGCTGGTTTTTATCCCTTATAATTGACTTGATCATTTTACTTGATTGATCGTCTTCAATGATATAAACTCTCCTGGATTAATTTTTTCTAATATATGGTATAAATCAAAGTCTTCTTTATTTCAGAAAATCATATCCATATTTGATCTGTTTCATCATTTTGGTTTTCTTCTAGGGAGGCTCCAATTATGTATCTGTTGAATCTGAATTCCTTGATTCTAAATCTTTTTATCTCTACTCTTTTTTTTAACTCTTTATGGCCATTCCAATTTGCTTGCCTTCCTCCTGTCTCACTTCTATGTCCCTTGCTATGATGTTCTCAATTGTCTTTTATTTGTATTCCTTCCATTTCATCTTTAGCACTCTGATATGGTGTTTTTCCTGAGTTCTTCCAGCCATGCTACATCTCCTCCTGTTATCTCACCATCTCTTTCCTGTATCCTTTTTCATTTCAACTTTTTATTTTTAAAAATTGCAAACTGACCAACATATTGGAAGAAAAATGCAATGAGTATCCATATATCTTGCATACAGTTTCAACAATTGTTATCATTTTGCCATATCTGCTTTTCCTCTCTCTCTACACACACACAATACACAAACACATTTCACCTAACCATTTTCAAACAAATTGCAAACATCATGAAACTTCACTCATTAAGACATCAGCCTTCGATCCTAAAATGAGAACATTACCCTAAATAACCACAATGCTAATCTAATAATTTCACAGTATCATTTACAATATCAATATACAGTACATATTCAAATTTCTCCAATTGCTCCTCAACATATTTTTAAATATCTTTTTAACCCAGTATCCAACCATACATTGCATTTGGTTGTGTCTCTTTATTCTTGAAATGTAAAATATCCAATTTTGTTACAACAATTACTTGTTTAAGAGGACATGCCAGTTATTATTATTTATTTGTTCTTGTTGTTAATCTTTACCGCAGGATATTTTTCCATTGATTTTTTTTTTTTTTTTTTTTTTTTTTTTTTTTAAGGAGAGTGGAAGGGAGGGGGAGAGACAAAGAAAGAGAAACGTCGATGTGAGAGACACTGGCTAGGGCTGATATGCCAGTTATTTTGTAAAATGTCCCATGTTCTAGATCTGGTTAGTTCTTTATATTCTATTAGAGCCCTGGTGCACAAAATTTGTGCACAGGACGAGGGGTGGGGGGTCCCCTCAGCCCGGCCTGCACCCTCTCCAATCTGGGACCCCTACATCTTTTTCTTACCTAGCTAACCTCTTCACATTAAAAAAAAAAAATTAGCTGAAATACCACCTACTCTAGGAAATCCTTTTTAACAAATCTCTTTACAATCTGTATTAAATATTTTCATAGTATATCATTCTTTTTCTTTAGCAGGCACTTAGAGTGATGCAATCTGTTTCTCATTCTTGCCTCTGAATTCTTTCTTGTTGCTCTTGTAAGAGTGAAGCTTATCCAATTTACTGTTGGCCTTCAAGGGCTTATATTTGGTTCAGTTGCCAGTTGGCTCCCTGCTTCTTCTTTTTTTTTTCTTTTTCTTTTTTTTAAGCAATAAATTTGGATAGTGATAGTAAACCTCACTTGTAATCAAACCTGTAGGTCTCCCTATCTGAATATTCCTATAATACCTATCACTTTAGCATACCAGAGATGGTGTTCATTTATAGAAAATAACAATAAATGTCACCTGATCATTTGATCTTCTAGTAATATTTTATTGCAAGGTGCATTATTCTAGTAATTTAA
The DNA here is from genome assembly GCF_964339955.1 of Pipistrellus hanaki. Classification (NCBI taxonomy): domain Eukaryota; kingdom Metazoa; phylum Chordata; class Mammalia; order Chiroptera; family Vespertilionidae; genus Pipistrellus; species Pipistrellus hanaki. The sequence goes on from NC_140503.1 coordinate 24,947,592, forward strand.
CTATTAGAAAACTGAAATAAATCACATTGAACAATAAAGAATGTCTCAAATATCAAAGCATAGTACACAGTTCACATGGAACTCAGCTTCCTTTAAAATAGAAAGGGATGCCATACCCATGAAGCAGCTACTTCCACACATTTTTTTAAATTTAATTCATAGCACATACTCTTTGTACTAATTGTTGGAAAATCACTTTAGCAATTGCCTCTGTTCCTTTGTATTGTTGCCTTACATTCTGATGTCATTATTGCACTTTTATCATCCACTCGCTCTAATAAGACTGAACTATTTAAGGGCAGAGATCATGACTTGAACTTGTGTTTCTCTGTCATGGTGCCTAGATAAATACTCAAATGCCATTCAGTCCAAATGTCTGTGATGAGAGAGGCCCACCATTGCTGGAGACCTCTGGTTTTTATTTAGGGAGCCTCACTTGTTCTGTGCCTTTACAGAAGGATGAGTAGGGGCCAAAGGAATTTGGGGAAACCCATATAAAATTCTCTTCCTACAAGATTTTGCTAAACTGGCACCTGAGACCTCATAGCCACAGGCACCAGGGCCCCGGCTTTGTCAAGAAGGACATCTGGATGGTTGTCCAGAAGACATCTGCTCTAATTAGCATATTACCTTTTTATTAGTATAGATTTGTTTTCCTAACACTTGTACTTCCAATAAATTGCCATTTCAGTCTAAAGACTTGATTAGATTCAGAGAAAGCATTTTTTTTACTATATTTATATTGTGCATTTCATATTGCATTCCATCAAGAGGCACGTGACTTCAGGTGGTCATGCTATTGAGAATGCCAATTTTAACCACTTGCCAGGTTTTGCCAATGTAAGAGTACATATCTTCCCTCTATAATTATGAACTAATCTACAAGATGACTAGTGATACGTTATCACCAGAGGAATATTCTTGTCCTCACTTACTTTTTACCCAAAGGTTTTAGCATCTATTTTTTTTTTTATATATTTTATTGATTTTGTACAGAGAGGAAGGGAGAGAGATAGAGAGTTAGAAACATCGGTGAGAGAGAGTCATCAATCAGCTGCCTCCTGCACACCCCCTACTAGGGATATGCCTGCAACCAAGGTACATGCCCTTGACTGAAATCGAACCCGGGTCCCTTCAGACCCCAAGCCGATGCTCTATCCATTGAGCCAAACTGGTTTCGGCGGTTTTAGCATCTATTGATGGTCCTTACCTCAATCAACTATTACCTTTATGGTTCAAAATGGTAATTTTTAAAATTGTGTTCTTGCATTGCTATATTGCTTTCTTCCTTCAAGGAAGTAATTACTGCATTCAAGTTCTTGTTTTTTTAATACAATGGCTTAATGTTTGGACAGTTTTTATTTTCTCTGTGGCAATGGTCTCCTGCTGAATAGGCCTCAGTTCCTGGAAATTTTTTTAAGTATATTTTTTACAGAGAGAGTTAGAAATATCAATGAGAGAAAAATGTCAATCAGCTGCCTCCTGCACACTCCCTACTGAGTATGTGCCCGCAACTAAGGAACATGCCCTTGACCGGAATCAAACCCGGGACCCTTGAGTCTGCAGGCCAACACTCCATCCACTGAGCCAAACCAGTTCGGACAGTTGTTGGAAACTTTTGCTACTCTTTTCCTCTTTTACTTTAGAGTGGATTTAATTTAATGCTGTATATTACTCATTATCAAATGGGCGACTGGTTACCTGCACAAGACTCCTGCAGAGTGGGCCAGGGTAGCCTTCCATCAGCCAGCTCATCCACCTGATTCTTCCTGTAGGCCCAGGTGGAGGATCCTGCCAGCCTTTATGCAGGATTCCCAAGGCCCCAGGGCCTTGTTGGAGTGTACTCATTTTTAGACACTTCCTCATACCAAAGTCAAAATCTGTCCACACTTCTATCTCACAGTGGCTCACATCCCGGTCACTCCCCTGCCCTCTGGAGTCCCACACAGAAAGCCTGATCTCCCGCTTCAGCAAATACGGAACTGTGAGACCCCACCCAGGCCTGGTAGGTTTCAACGCAGCCGCAGCCGAGAGGCAAGTGTGTTTCTGAAGACTGATCTCTTGTTCCCTCTGAAGGTCCTACCCTAAGGCTGGGATGAGAGGAGGGAGGCTCAGAGGGCCACACATTGTGAGCCTACCCCAGGCATGCCTATCTCCGCCTCTCTCTCTCTCTCTCTCTCTCCCCCTCTCTCTCTCTCTCTCTCTCTCTCTCTCTCCCCTGCCCCCCACCCCCCCACTCCCAGGGCTGCTGTTTGCCCAGAGCCAGAGAGACACACAGGCATAGAACAAAAGTAGAGCTGTCAAGAAATTGGAAGGAAAAGCCGGTGCATTCCTGTTTCTTTCTCAGAAAGTTTCCCAGCTATGGGGCTCCCCAGGCTGCTGGCCAGGGAATCTGGACACAAACCTCCACAGCCAAAGTGCCCTCAGAGCCGCCCTTCCTGAGAGCCCCTCAGCCATCCCTGCAGGCTCTTCCCAGGTGAGTGTGTTCTTCCCCCGGGACCCTACCACCCAGGTTTGGGGGTAGGACAAGGGTTTCCCCAGCGCAGGCGAGAAGGACACAGGCACCTCCTCTCCTGGGAAAAGAGTCGTGGACACATGGCTCCCTAGAGACCAATGACACACCCACCCCTAGCTGTCCCACAACCCCTGGGGATGTACCACCGTCTGGGAAGGAAAGATACCACTGGATTCATTTCACCCCGAAGGGTGTAGGAGCAGAGGTGACTTGCTGGGCCTGGGGAAGGCACCCTCCTAAGGCATCCAAGAATGAGCAGAGAATGAGAAGGTCTGGACTTGGACGGGTGCAGGCCCTGGACTGGGCCCAGGAACAGAATATCTGGGGAAAATGAGAAAGAAGTCCCTGGTTCCAGAAGCAGCCAAGTGCTAAAGGAGGGTCAGTGGCGCCCAGAAAGGTAGAGGAATTTGGGAGAGACAGGACAGGCCTGGCAGACAAGGCTCCAGGCTCTCCCCTTTGAGGCCACAGCCAGTTGTGTAATCCTTCTGTTTGCATTCTGACCCGACAGCCTACCAGGGTAGGACATATCAGACCCACAGCAGCTCCATTTGTCCTGACACTCGGCCCCGGGAGGTAACCGAAGGTGTCCAGCCAGGACTGAGCAGCAGAGGGAGCCAGGGTGTGCAGGTCTCCCGGCCTTCTGCCGCCCCAGGAGGATGGAGACCCTCAACGTGTCGGTCCCCCTCAACTTCTCCCTGCCACCCAACTTCGGCAAGCGCCCCACCGACCTGGCGCTGAGCATCATCCTGGTGTTCATGCTGCTCATCATGATGCTGTCGCTGGGCTGCACCATGGAGTTCAGCAAGATCAAGGCTCACTTCTGGAAGCCCAAGGGGCTGGCCATCGCCCTGGTGGCACAGTATGGCATCATGCCCCTCACTGCCTTTGCCCTGGGCAAGCTGTTCCGGTTGAACAATATTGAGGCGATAGCCATCCTGATCTGCGGCTGTTCCCCAGGGGGAAACCTATCCAATGTCTTCAGTCTGGCCATGAAAGGGGACATGAACCTCAGGTAGGACTGGGAATGAGGCGGGAGCAGCCTGGGGACACGGGCCGCACTGGAGGTGTCACAATCGAGGGGGGAATCTGGGCTAAAGACAAGAGAGGAGTAGGTGCTGGGTGGATGGCAGGGCTCGAGGTGCAGGCATTTATTGTTAAGACCTTATGCTGGGCTGGGAGCAGGAGCTGGGGTGTGTCTTGGTTTAAGCACCACACCAAAGGGGCCACGCTAGTCCAGTGGCATGCTGGGGACCCCCTATTCCCAGAGGCATCTTGGGGGGGGTGGGGGCCTAAAGACTGGTTTACACCAAACAGGCCTCTGGAGAACTTCACCTGCCTACACTGGGGGTCAAGGTGTCTGCTTTGAGGCCAGAGATCTTACAGGGGGTGCAGACTGGTTCCAGACATCTCCATGGAGATCAAGATCTGGCTTGGAACCAAATAGGCACCTCCAATTCCTACAGAGCAAGCAGGGATTCCCAAAGCTCCTCCCAACTATCCAGGCAGACGGGATGTCTTCCCTTAACTTGCCCCATCCTCCCATCAGACACAGAAACACTTCCATGTGAACACACAACCAGGTAGACCCAAGAGTTTCCCAGCCCCAAACTGGTGAGGGGGGGGGGGGAGGGGAGAGCGGGGAGTGGGACCAGCAGCATCCCCTATGCTGACCGAGGAAACACCTGCAGAAGCTCCTGCCTTTATCTACGCCTCAGCCTCGAGCTGTGTCCTTTGGTTGGGTCCTCAGTAGGGACGCTTTTCTAGCAGGGAGGGCAGTGGATTCAGACAGTCCGGTTGGATGTCTGTCAGCACCCTGCCCTTGGCCAACGTTCACTAAGGAGAGCACCCAAGGAGGAACGTCCCTCCTGGTGAAGCCAAGTGAGGCCAGGGCATATTTTTAAGTGAAAAAAGAGAATGATGCTTGGGGTTTACCAGGACCCTCCATCTGAGCAGCTCTGGAGTGTCCACCCATCGGATTCAGCCCTCGCCGAAGTAGACTATGGAAGAGAGGGGCAAGGAAGAGGCTTGGCTTGTCCAGCCTCCCAGGGGAACATATCCACCCTCTGAGGAAAGGCTTCCCTCTAATCTAATCCAAATCCTTCCTGCTACAAAGCAAGCCCTCGGGTCTTGGGGTTTTTTTTTTAATCTTAAAAATTTTTTAATTTGTATTGATTTCAGAGAAGAGAGGGAGAAAGAGAGATGGAAACATCAATAATGAGAGAGAATCATTAATCGACTGCCTTCTGCATGCCCACTACTGGGGATCGAGCCAACAACCCATGTACATGCCCTGACCTCCTGGTTCATAGGTCAATGCTCAACCCCTGAGCCACACCAGCCAGGCAAGCCCTCGGTCTTAATCTGGCCCCTGGACAAGGCTCACTGCAACCTCCGTGTCCAGTTCTGGCTGAGAAGGGATGCGGGAGGTCGGCTGCTGGGAAGGGGCCCTCTGTAGAACAGCAGAGCAGGCGGGCCAGGATTAAGGACGATGGGGGAGTGTGTCCGTGTCCCTGGCCAGATGCCCCTGCCTCTTTAGCCCAAGGGCACTGGCAAGGTCTCTTCAATGCAGCCGCATGTCTGAGGCCCTCAGCCCCCACCCACACCCAGTGGCTCAGGGATGGGACCTCGATCCTGTCCTGCTCAGCCTCCTTGTCTGGGGACCTGGAGATGGTCACTTCTACCCGGGCCCCCCAAGCGATAATGTTCTGCCTGGTCATCCACCTTCCCATAGGCACACCTCCCATGACGCTAAGCCACGCCTCAGGCCCCCTGGCAAAGTATGAGCTCACCATCAGCCATCACACTTTACCAGACTGCATATTCCAATGTGAGTTCCTCCAGGACATGGAGTGTGATTATGATCATGAGACCAACAATCAGAAGAGCCTTGCACTGCGCCAAGCAGTCTACCTGCAACCCTCCTGCAGCAGCCTGTGGGGAGGCGCCGAGATGGGGAAACTGAGCCGGGGGGCCCCAAGCCTGTGCTTTTGCACAGACGTCTTCAGGGTCGGGCCTGGGCAGAAAGGAGCACAGTGCCGGGAGGTCCCCCTGAACAGTGCAGGCACCCTGGGTGCTCTCTGGGCGCAGGAACCCACCACCACCGCAGCTTCTGCTTTTCCAGAAAGGGTAGAAGCTCCCTTCTTTTGTGAAATCTCTACAACTCTTTAAACGTTTTTAAAAACACCGTGCAACTGCCCTAGCTGGTTTGGCTCCATGAACAGACTGAAAGGTCAAGGGTTCAATTCTGGTCAAGGTCACATATCTGAGTTGCAGCCTCGATCCCCGGAACAGGTCAGGGCATGTGCAGGAAGCAACCAATGGATGCTTCTGTGTGTGTGTGTGTGTGTGTGTGTGTGTGTGTGTGTCTCCTCCCTTCCACTCTCTCTAAAAATCAATGGAAAAATATTCCCGGGTGAAGATTAACAAAAACAGAAACACTGTGCAGTCAAACAGTGCATGTCCGAGGCCAGATGTCCCTGGAAGGCTGCCGGGGAGAACTTCTCTGTAAGCACCGGTCCTGAGGAAGCTGAAGTTCAGAGACTTGCTCGGGGCTTCCCAGAATTTGTGGGAAAGTGGGGTCTCCTTCCTGGGACTCTGCCCCCCAGATGGAGTGAGTCTGGGGCGGCCACCATCCCATTGCAGGTGGGCAGGCACATTCGGGGAGGCGGGGCCACCAGGCAGCCATTTAGACAAGCTCCCAAGAAAGCAGATAGCTCCAGGCGAGAGAAAATGTTCTCGAAGATGAAGCGAGCCCAGCTTGTCAGGGACAGAGGGTCCCAGAGGCAACTGGCCCCTCAGGTTCATCTGCTCCCTCTGACCCAACTCCCAGCAGAGACCAGAGCCACCATGACGGAGGGAGCCTAACCAGGATGAGATGGAAGCCTGGCTCCCAGTCCCCTCAGCTTCTGCCTCTATCGACGGGGGCTCTGACACAGTGTCTGGAAGCAGGCTGTGTGCCCCGAGAACATAGGCAGAAGGAATAAATAAATAACCAAACAGGCTCTTTCCCTCTGACCCCTGGCTCCCCGAGAGGCCACGGGGCCCACAAGTCACTATGGAACAGGTCCCAATCTCAGAACGCGAGCCTGGTCAAGTCAAGCTCCCCTTCAACCCCACCCACCCACCCCAATTCCTGTCCTTCAGGGTAAACTGGGGAGCATGACAATCACAGATTCCAGCAAATCTGGAGGTGGGCGTCCCTGACCAGGGTCCAGCACTTACCCATGTGGAGGAGGCACCTGAAGGTGGACAGCCTGTTCCCACACCCCTGCGTGCACAAGGCACACCAAGTCCCAGAGCAAATTCCAGCGCTGCTGACGCGCCCGGCCAAAGTAAGCATGACTCTGCCGCTCAAGGACATCCAAACAAGCCCACCAGCGTGTGGCCTTTCTCCTAAGAGGGATCAATAGCCAGCCCCGTGAGCCCCGTCCCGCCCCGCTCTCCTCTCCCTGTCCCCACCCCGCAGGGAGCACCTCCCGGAATTCAGCACTATCGTGGTGTGATTTATACTGACTCTTTAGGTACCGATCCTTAAGCAAGATGCACGGCTGTGTTTGCCTGTTTTCAACGTCATGCAAACACTATCATCCTGCCCATGTCATTTGACAACCTGCTTTTTTCTGAGATAAAGGCATAGGAATTAAATAGCTCCTTTGTGCATTGGCACTGCCGTGTAGTTTGCTTGTATTTTTATCTGTTCTCCTGCTGTCAGTGGACTTCACGTGTTGACTTCACGTGAACTTCACGTGTTGCTGCTGTGACCGGCCTCGTGCATGTGCCTCAGTGCTCACGTGTGAGAGGGTATATGACAGAAGCAGGCGGCGGCAGGTCGTGGGGTTCATGCATCTTCTGCAAGCTGTCTCTAAAGCAGTTGCACTTTTTCCATGTCTTCCTCTGTATTTGAAATTACCGGATGTTTCCATTTTTGCCATCTGGTGAGACTAAAAGGGGTCACAGTGGTTTTAAGTTTTTTTAATTTTAGCCCTCCCTGGTTTGGCTCAGTGGATAGAGCTTCGGCCTGCGGACTGAAAGGTCCCAGGTTAGATTCCAGTCAAGGGCATGTACATTGGTTGCGGGCACATCCCAAGTAGAAGGTGTGCAGGAGGCAGCTAATAATGTTTCTAAGTCTCTATCCTCTCCCTTCCTCTCTGTAAAAAATCAATCAAAATATATATTTTTTAAATTTTTTATTTCATAGGAGGCATAGTACCTTTTCAAATATTTATTGGCTGTTTGGGTGTCCTCTTCAGGAAATATATCCTTTGCCAATTTTTTTTTATGGGACTATTGTGTTTTTCCTCACTAATTTGTAGTTTGTATTGTTTGTATATGTTGCAACAGTCTAGTCACAGTTTGGCGCTTGCCTTTACATTTTGATAATAACGTCTTATAACACGGACTGCTTACTTTAATTCAATCGGATTTGCCAATATCTTTTCTTGACAGTTTATGTTTTCTGGGTTTCTTTAGGAAGTCTTGTATTACCCTCAAGGTCATGAAGATATCCCCCTAAGTTTTTTCTGAACAGTTTTAAAGTTTTGCTTCTCACATGGAGGTCTTCAGTGGACCTAAAACTTATTATGCATGCTGTGATCTGATTTTCTTTTCTATATTATAGAGAAAATCCCCAGTACCACTGAGTTAATTTTTCTCCGGTAATTTGTAATGCCATCTCTCCCACAGATGAAACTCACAAATATGCACGGGTTTGTGTCTGGAATCCCTCTTTTCTTCTATCGGTCTATGTGACTATCCTTACACAATATCACATTTTCTTAGTTACAACTTTATAATAAACCTTCATTTCTGAAAGGTAAGTTTCCCCTTCCTTGTTTTGGAAACTTACACCAGCTATTCTTTTTTTAATATGTTTTTTAAATTTTTTTATTGATTAAGGAATTACATATATGTCCTTATCCCCTCATTGCCCCCCATCCTCCCACTCATGCCCTCAGCCCCGTCTTGTCTGTGTCCATTGGTTAGGCTTATATGCAGGCATATAAGTCCTTTGGTTGATCTCTCTCCCTTCCCCCCACCCTCTCCTACCTTCCCTCTGAGGTTTGATGGTCTGATTGATGCTTCTCTGTCTCCGGATCTGTTTTTGTTCATCAGTTTACATTGTTCATCATATTCCACGTTATAAGTGAGATCATGTAATATTTATCTTTCTCTGACTGGCTTATTTCACTTAGCATAAGGCTCTCCAGTTCCATCCATGCTGTTGCAAATGGTAAAAATCCCTTCTTTTTTTACCAAAGCGTAGTATTCCATTGTGTAGGCGTAACAGTTTTTAATCCACTCCTCTGCTGATGGGTACACCAGCTGTTCTTGACCCTTTACTGTTACACTTGAATTTTAAGATTAGCTCTCAAGGCTACAAAAAATGTTGCTGGAATTTTTATTAAATTTGCATTAAATTTATAAATAAATTTAGAGGCCATCTTTATAATATTGAGTCTTCTTGTCCATAGAAATAGTGTAGCTTTTCTTTTACTTAGGCCTTATTTTATACCTTTCTATGAGTTTTATAATTCACCCCCTAAAGATCTTGCATCTTTTTTACTCATTTCTAAATATTTTAGTTTTATGATTATAAATGACACCTTTTTGAAAAATCATATGATGATTCTTTTTTCCTACTCGACCAAGACAGTAGAATTTTTTGTATTAATAATGTACTCAGAACTACATGGATTCTCTTATTTACTAGTTATAATTTAAATTCACTTGGATTTCCTCTGTTTCTTCCTTACCCATCTCTAGACCTTCCCTATTTCTTGTTTTGCTGTGCTAGCAAAGACCCATATATAGTATAATTTACAACCAAGCTGATGATACTGCTATTCATCTAATATTTCACCATTAAGTATACTGTTTCCTGTAGATTTTTTATTGATAACCCTTTTTAAGTTCAGGAATTTCCATTCTGTTTCAAGTGTGCTAATTTTTATCATGTATGAACAGTGAATTTTGTTGAGTGACACTTTTCCGCCTATAAAATGATCATACCATTTTTTAATTCAATAATAGATTATCTAATGTTAAACCATTCTTTTAAAAAAAAAATGGGGCTTTTTAGAGACAGAGAAAGGGAAAAGGGAGGAACATAGATGTGAGAGCTTGACCTCCATCGCTGCCTCCTGCATGCCCCCCCAAAGGAGATCAAACATGCAGTCCAGGTATGTCCCTGACGAGCATCAAACCTGCCACCCTTCCAGGTACGGTACAGGCTCTAACCAACTGAGCCACACCAGCCAAAACCAAGGTGTTAATTTTGATAAAGTCACATTTATATTTTTTTTCTTTGGTTGTTTGTGCTTTAGGTATCATATCTAAGAAACCATTGCCTAATCCAAGATCACCTCCCCCGTGTTTTTTAATATTGCATTATATTATTATTCTGTTCCGAATATTACCTTTTTTTCAGTATTTCATATTTGTCCCATGAGATAATGAGATGTTTTGTTTTTTTCAGTTTCCTCTTTTCAGAAGCCTAAGATATCAATTCTGGTCCCTCCCTTGGGCATTAAAACTTAAACTTCCAGATTATCACAACACTCGACCCTGGCTTCATTTCAGTCAACATTGTCCCATTAAAACACTGATGAGAAGTTGTGGGAACTTAACTCGTTTGTATCGGTCCCCGGTAAAATTGCCTCAGCATGTGCCTCACCTTGCTTAAAATTGCAGGGCCTATCAATAACTAAATGAAGGCACTTTACTTGGTATTCTTTGTTTGTGATTCCTGGAAACCTCCCTTACTTTCTTAAAGCTCACGCCTGTGCTGACGTTCTTAAGGAAGGGTCATTCAGTCCACAGGATTCTTTAGGGTCCCTGCTCACCTCTGACAGCTTCCTGTCCTGTGGTGCCTCCCCCTGCTGCTGTTCTTGATGGCTGCCCTCTGGTCCCTTTGGACGAGGCTGTACTTGATGTAGCCATAGTTCACCTGTATGGGCACAATGAAGATGAGGATGGGGCTGTGGAGAGGAGGGATACACCTTACTGTGACTTTCCTGAGGTCTTGCCAGTTTTCTCCTCCCCCACCTCACCCGCCCCCAACCTTCCCTCTAGAATGGAAGCCAAACATATATAAGGTCAGAATCCCCAAGTCCAAGACTGCTTCCTACCAGCTTCATGCTCTCAGCTGGTCTTGCTGGAAGGCCTGTGCCTGCACAGGGTCCTGGGGCTCACATGTATTGCATTCCAAATGGAAATGGTAATAGGACAATTAGGATACAAATTAGAGCTGGGAGGATGTATTATTCAGGCTCTGAGACTCACACTCAAGTTATCTTAAATAATGTAAGGATAAAACAAGGAGCAAATAACGTGAGAACTATCAGTGTTGGGGACTAGACCTGCAGTCAAGATGCAAAGCAGGTGTGATGGCCAGGCTCTCCGGTCACTCACTCGGCAAATGGGTAACTAACTGCTGCTGCCTTCTTATCGCTCCACAATAGGCCCTCCAATTATTCTGTTTCTACGGCTTTGCTGCTATTTCTCATGGTCCTTCCATTCCTGGCCTCTGTTCACTTTTTCTTTGCATGTTTCTGGCTTCTGCCTGACCATCCCTCCAATGTCACTCCCTCTCCAAGACCCAGGGTTCTATCACTGTGTCTCATATTCAGAATCTCCAAGGGAGAAAATGTTCTTGATGTAGTTAATCCTGTTATCCCAGTTGGACACAGCCATTATGTCCAGACCTCACAAGGCTCTGAGACAGACGTGACTGTGGGCCATTCTGTGATCCAACGGGATATGGTCAGAGTGATGAAGTCATGCGGTTAACTTCCTTCTGAATGGGCCGTGCATAGGGCAAGTGTTCAGAGCAAAAAGTGTTGTTACAAAGGCGATCAGAACGCTCCTTCCACAATGAAGCACACAGGGAGGGAAGCAGCTGGACAGACCTGGGTACAATCCTGCCTCAGCCTTTGCCACCGGCGCGATCCTGGACAAGCCGCCTCTCCTCTGGTCCCCAGCTTCCCCCTCGGTGACAGGGAGATGGCATGCTTACCCCTCAGGCTAGCCGGGACAGGAAAGGAAGCAGGGTGTGTCTGGGACGTCGGCACTCACCCAAAGAGTCTGTATTAATGAGCTTTCTCTCTGCACTCTTCCTGTCTCCCACCCAGCATCGTGATGACCACCTGCTCCACCTTCATTGCCCTGGGCATGATGCCCCTCCTCCTGTACGTGTACTCCAGGGGCATCTACGACGGAGACCTGAAGGACAAGGTGCCCTATGGAGGCATTGTGCTGTCACTGATCATGATTCTCATTCCTTGCACCATAGGCATCTTCCTCAACGCCAAAAGGCCACAATACGTACGCTATGTCACCAAGGTAAGATCCTAGGGTCCGGGCAGGGAGCAAGAACGCCGCTATCCTCTCAGTGTGTGGCTTGAGGCAAGTCATTTGGGCTTTTTCTGTGTTGGTTTTGTTCCTTGCTTTTTTTTTTTTTTTTTTTTTTGGGGGGGGGGTGGTTAGGGGAGTGTTTTTTAAAAGACCTACTATTTGGACACCTACTCCATGGGCTTATCATGTCCCCTGAGAATACTTTCAAAAAGTTAGGAAGAAACTTTTAGTGTGTGTGTGTGTTTCTTTTTCTTCCTAACCTTTTTAAAGTATTCTCAGGGGACACGATACTCATTACTAGAATACTCATTACTAGAGGCCCAGTGCATGAAATTGTGCATGGGTAGGGTCCCTAGGCCTAGCCTGCGATCAGGGCCATCTTCCACCTGTTCACCAGTCCCCAGTCCCACCCCGCTGCCACCCACATCCACCCTGGTTCCCTGTTCACCATCTGGTGATCTATCAGAGGTCAGCTGTTCCACCTGCTCGTCAGTCTCCAGTCCCGCCCCACCACTGCCACCTGCCCTAGTTCCCCATGATTCCCTGTTCGACATCCAGCAATCGGAGCCTGTGGGCTGGGGGGAGGGACCGAAAGGTGGTCAACGCACCTCATAGCAACTGGTCGATCGGTCGTTCTGGTCATTATGCTGGTATGGTCGCTGGCCTTTTATTATATAGTATTTTAATAATAAAATTAAATTTTTATTAGGCACCTACTAATGCTAATTTTTCTCCTACACTGTCTGAGGATTCACTGTTCTCAAAGAGTTTATTGCAGAAAGTAAAATAGCACATGAAAAACAAGATCCAACACAGTGCACAATGAAGCATTGGCAGAGTGCAAGGAGGTGAGGTTAGTGAGGGCTGGGTAGTCACGGAAGGCCTCCTGGAGGGGACAATCTTGAGCCAGAACATGAAGAAAGGATGGGACTTGGGTAAGCCTGAGACAAGCCCAAACACAGGAGTTCAGAGGGAACCAAGGGCAAACTTGGCTGACTGGTCAAGAAGACAGAGGGATAAGACCCAGAGAAGAGGTGTGTGCACACTTCCAGCCATTTCAGGAGCAGGGTGGGAGGAGAATGGAGTGAGGGTCTGGGGTAGCACTGTGGTCACAGACAGGGCATCATGCCACTGCCCTGTCCTTGGAAGAATTAGACTCGTGGAGGGCTACCAGGGTCCCTCTCCCAACTTTCGTGACTTCAGAGCTCAGTCTCTGTCAGTCTCCACTAGGCTCACTGCTCATCACTTGTAAGGACTCTGCCTCCAACATTCTGACGGCCTGTTTCTGTGCCCTCGGGCCAGTCTACACAGCATGCTACCTGGAAGCCAACGCTTAGTGGCTGCTTGAGCCCTGAGACAAAAGAACTGTAATTCAGCTCTGGCTGGTTGGGTTCAGTGGATAGAACATCAGCCTGTGGGCTGAAAGGTCCCAGGTCTGATCACAGTCAAGGACACAAGCCTTGGTTGTGGGCTCAATCCCCAATAAGGGGTGTGCAGGAGGCAGCTGATCAGTGATTCTCTCTCATCGTTGATCTCTCTCTCTCTCTCTCTCTCTCTCTCTCTCTCTCTCTCTCTCTTTCTCTCTCTCTCTTCCTTCCTTTCTGAAATCAATATAATTTTTTTATTTTTTTTGTTAAGGCTGCATTTCAGGTTTTCAGGGTTATTTTATTCTCACACTATCATTGTCAAGAGTAGTTTTGCCATGTCCTGATCCAGTACTGATTGATACTGTGCCACAGCTCCCTTCCTGCCTGTTGAAAGACATGGATGCACCCTAGTCAGTTTGGCTCAGTGGATAGAGCATCAGCCTGCAGACTGAAGGGCCCCAGGTTAGATTCTGGTCAAGGGTACATGCTTGGATTGCAGGCTCAATCCCCAGTAGGGGGCACGCAGGAGCAACCTATCAATGATTCCCTCTCATCATTGATGTTTCTATCTCTCCTCCCTTTCTCTCTGATATCAATAAAAAAATATTTTTTTAAAAGACATGGATGCAATTCCTCATCTATGCTGATCACCTACTCCGCTCTTGGCACTTCCATTCTCTCCACCGTTGCTTCTCACAGACCTCCTTTTATTGATCATGTTCCCCACCTCCACTGCTCCCCCATCTCGCTCTCCTTTCCAGAACATCTCTGAGTTAGTTCTTCACAATCAGCATTGATACAATGAACTGCCCAAACCTTTCTACGTGAATATGCTTTGAAAACTCAGTGTGTCTTAAATTAAAAGCATCTCTGCCCCAAGCCGGCTCCTCCCCTCCACCCCCTGTGATTACCCCAAGGAACAGCATTCCATTCAACATGCCCAACTGCCTGAGCCAGAACCTGAAGTTATTCTCAGTGTCCCCTCCCCCCTCCCACCTTCACCTCCCTCCCGACTCATGCTAATCGGTGCTTCTCAATTCTACCTGCTTTTACTTGAATCCATCCATTCCTCCCATCCTAGCCCACTGTCTTCATTCTGGCCTCTCTCCCCTCTCACTAGACAACTGAAATAACCTTTAACCTGGGCTCCCTGACCCTGACTTACCCTGAGAGTGGAAAGTTCAAATGTCATCATGTCACCACTGCTTAAAGGCCCACATTGGGTTCCTTACTCTCCCCCACGATAGATAAAGTTTAAACTCCTTCCTGTGGCTCCTCTGACCTTTCTTGATTTGGTCTCAACTGACTTCCCTGTCTCAGCTCTTTTCTTTGCACACGTCCTTCCCTCCGCCTGGACACTCCCCTCTCCCAGTCCCCCTCACTCATCACCTTTCTGGGCTCACGCCCACTCACCCTTCACGTCTCAACACAAACGGCATCTCCCCTAGAAGCGTTCCTCAGCTCACAAGCCCGGGTAGGATGCTGGTCCTATTTACTCCCATTGCACCCAACCCCGGGGCCCTTGCAGCATTTATCACACTGTGTTGTAAGTACCTGCGTGTTTATTCCCCTCACCTTGAGCTCCTCAAGGAGAAAGGTCCTAAGGCTGGGTCTTCACACTGAATCCCAGCACCTGTCACAGTGCCCCCACAGCCCACAGCTGATAATACATAAAGGAATACAGGGCATGTTCTGTCTCTCCCACACATTAGCAGGAGAAAATTTTCCAGAAACGTGTTTGTGTCCATCATTTCGTTTATCCACCATGGCTTGTGGCGATGTGTAAATAAAGGGGGGGGGGGGGGGGAAACACAGAATACAAAAATACGAAGTGACCCCTGATATAATTTAATGTGACTCTACCCTTCCCCATTGTATAGATGAGAAACCCAAATAACTAGAACCCTAAGTGCAGTTGATATAAGAACATGTACCTCATTTTTACCTCTGAATAACTTTAATCAAAAGTGTGCTGAAGGTGCAAAAAAAAAAATCTCAGATCTGAAAGCTGTAAAGTCCTTCAAATAGCCTTCTCACCTGGCTCCTGCTGCATTCCCATTTTATGGGTAGAATAACTGAGGTCCAGGGGCGTTACTTGGCAGAGCCCACATTATCAGTCAGTCTCCTGCTTCTATTGTGCTGCACCACCACTCTCAGTCCCACACTAAAAATGGAGTCAAACTAACCCCAGAGAACATTAAAGGGCCACGATTCACCTGGAACAGAAGCACAAGGACCAGTAACAACCACATAAAAGGCGATTTACAAAGCACAGGTGTGCATGAGACCCAGTTTACTGTGGCTAAACCCCCAGGGTACTCCCAAACCTTACCGGTTTAGCTCAGTGGATAGAGTGTCAGCCTGCAGACTGAGGGGTCCCAGGTTCGATTCCAGTCAAGGGCATGTATCTTGGTTGCTGGCACATACCCATGGGGATTGTACAGGAGGCAGCTGATCGATGTTTCTCTCTCATCGATGTTTCTGACTCTCTATCCCTCTCTCTTCCTTTCTGTAAAAAATCAGTAAAATATGTAAAAAAAAAAAAAAAAAGTTTAAAAAAAAAATACTCCCAAACAGCACTCACTCCTATGAAGACGCAGACAAAATGCGGCCACAAGGCAAAGGCTGACATTTCCTTGCTTCTAAGGCTTCTTCATCTCCCTGTTCCATAAATTATGAGTTACACCTGAAAAATGAGCCAACACTCATCCCAGCCGCTTTGCACACTTAACCCTCCTAGAGACTTCCAAATGAAAGTTAACTCATAAAAGCTGGCTCTGGCAGAAGGTATTGGCTCAAACTCTGTTCAGCCAGTTGCATTTCTTAGTGGAAGGTCATAGATAACGCCAATATACAAGATCAGGGTCACTCTATTTAGAAAGGCAGTTCAAGTAGCACTTTGCCTTACCCATGCAAGGATTTATCAAGGCTGTGTGGTTAGAAGGTTGCACAACATGACCAGTAACCAGTTTTACCATAAGCCTCCCACCACTCTTTTATTTTTTTTTATTTTTTTTTTTTATTTAATAAGTTTTTATTTTTCATATTATTACAAATGTTCCTTCCCCCCCCCCACCATTGCTCTCCTCCACCAGGTTCCCATCCCACCCTCTGCCCTTTCCCCTCTCCCCATTGTACTCATCCATAGGTGCACAGTTTATGTTCAGTCTCTTCCCACTCCCCCCTCTCCCCTTTTCCCCCAAGAATCGTCAGTTCACTCCCCTTCCATACCTCTGATTCTATTATATTCAACAGTTAATATTGTTCATCAGATTTTTTTAATTTCCTTGGTTTTTAGATTCACTTGTTGATAATTACGTATTTGTTGTTCATAATTTTTATCTTTGTTTACTTTCTCTTCTGAAAGAACCCCCTTCAGCAATTCATATAATTCTAGTTTGGTGGTGATGAACTCCTTTAGCTTTTTTTTATTAGTGAAGCTCTTTATCTGGCCTTCGATTCTGAGTGATAGCTTTGCTGGGTAGCTTATTTTTGGCTGTAGGTTCTTGCTATTCATCACCTTGAATATTTCTTGCCATTCCCTTCTGGCCTGCATGGTTTCTGTTGAGAAGTCAGCTGACAATCGTATAGGTGCTCCTTTATAAGTTACTACCTTCTTTGCTCTTGCTTCTTTTAGTATTCTCTCTTTATCTTTTGCTCTTGGAATTTTAATAATGATGTGTCTCAGTGTGGTCCTCTTTGGATTCCTTTTGTTTGGAGTTCTGTGCGCTTCCTGGACTTGTAAGTCAAATTCTTTCACCAGGTGGGGGAAGTTTTCTGTCACTATTTCTTTCAGTATGTTTTCGATATCTTGCTCTCTCTCATCTTCTGGGACCCCCATGATTCTGATGTTGGTTCGCTTGAAGTTGTCCCAGAGGTTTCTTACATTATCTTCAATTTTCTGGATTCTCTTGCCTTCTAGCTTCTGTGGAGGAGTGTCTTCTGGCTCTTTATGTTCCAAATCTTTGACTTGATTCTTGCGATCTTCCCTTCTGTTTTTAGGACTCTGTAGAATATTTTTTATTTCAGACAATGTATTCTTTATTTCTTGTTGATCCCTGATCATTTCTTGTTGATCTCTTTTCATATCCTCATAGGCCTTATCCATCTTTTCTAGGAAATTCTTGAAAAACCTTATAAGCGTAGATTTGAACTCTATATCCAGACGCTTTTTGTCCTCCATTTCTTTCGTTTGTGATCTATTTTGTTGTCGCATTTCGCCGTTACAGATGGGACAGGGTTTCAGGGTGGAGCCTGCAGCTTTGGCTTCCGTCAGCCCCGCCCTATGCGGGTCCTTCAGTGCTCGCTGCCGGCGCCTCTGAGAGAAAGGTGCCCTCGATTTTCGCCTGCTGCCAAACAGTCTATGCTCTCCCACAATGAGCCCGGTATTGGGGTTCAGTTCAGTTGGAAGTGGAGTTGGAGGTGGCGTTCAGAGCAGTCTGGAGCCCCAGTCTCCTTCCCGTCAGGGCAATCCCGCGGCACAGCCGACCGTCCCTTCTCTGGGGGCAGTGTGTGCGCCTCCGGGACCTCCTTTCTCCGCTACCCCAGGGTTCCGACTTACAGCCCGGCTCCCTATGGCTGAGCCTGGTTCCCCGGGGTCTGGGGAACTGGGGTTCAGAGCAGTCGGAGGCCCAGCACAGTCGGAGTTTTATCTCCTTTCCGCTAGGGAACGCCCGCCAGGCACTCGGCCTCCCTCCTCTCCGGCTCCGACCTCTTCGCGTGCGCCGCGTGTCTCCGTACCTTAGGCTTTTACAGCTCCTCCGTGCTTCCTTCTGGTTTTCTCCTTGCTTCTTGTTGTAGGATTTCCAGTCAGTCGACTTTCCTGTAGTTCTGGGTAATGTCCATTTTATATTTTAGTTGTATTTTATTAAAATTGTTGTGTGCGGCTGCGGCTAGTTGCCTACCCGAGCAGCCATCTTGGATTGCCCCACCACTCTTTTAAAAAGGGTCCAGCCATTGCATTGACTCGGCCACTCTACCTATGCTTTTGTCATACCTGCTGCTACTGAACTAACCCGACCCCTTTTGTCACATAACTTCTGCCAACTTGTGGCTTCTCCTGCTCCCAGGCCTCTGGGTCTTTAAGACTTACATCTGCTCCTGTGTCCCTGTAATTCTGAAATCTCCCAAAAGGAGAGGATACGACTAGTAGGGTCATTAGCATGTGTAGGCCACCTCTGTGGGAATAGTTTAGGCCAAGTCATCTCCTGGATCAAGCTGATGGCATTGGCTGCCCATGAATGGACACTCATCGCAGTCTCAATCACTCGAGAGGCCAGTGCAGTCAAGTGGTACAAAAACCAGTGACCTGTGGTGAAGCAGATGGTTGTGGAGATGAGATTTCCACAGATGACAGGACTATGACAGGAAACTTTGAGATGTTAATTTCTTCTCCTTTATTTATCTATCTATCTATCTATCTATCTATATAGATATATATAAAAGGCTAATATGCAAAGTATTCCCATCAGGAGTTCCACCCAGAGACTAGGAGTTCGATCACTCGCTATGATATGTGCTGACCACCAGGGGGCAGTACGGAACAAAGGAAAGCCCCAGCCAGCAGCCGGAAGGCCCAAATCACCCCTGATTACTGGTCAGGCCTAGGGACTCTACCTGTGCATGAATTTCGTGCACCAGGCCAGTGAGTAATAATAGGAGCTACACTTTATGCCAAGACTGGTTTCGCTCAGTGGATAGAGCATCGGCCTGCAGACTGAAAGGTCCTGGGTTTGATTCCGGTCAAGGGCATGTACCTTGGTTGCGGGCACATCCCCAGTAGGTGGTGTGCAAGAGGCAGCTGGTCGATGTTTCTCTCTCATCGACGTTTCTAACTCTCTATCCCTCTCAATTCCTCTCTGTGTAAAATCAATAAAATATATAAAGTAGTCTGGCAAAAAAAAAAAAAAAACAGGAGCTACACTTTAATGTGGCAGGTCAGAGAGGTTGAGTGACTCACTGAAGTTTACACATTGTGAAACCAGCTTGAGGCAGTTTCCACACCAGGATCACAGCAACGTCTGTGCTCATAACCATTCTACAGCCCCCAAGAAGGGAAGACTGAGCCAGAGTGAGAAAATGAGAGTAAATGCCCACAGAGAAAAAGGGCTGCCAGACTCATGGGGCAATTCCTGTAGCCCAATGCCCTGCCCCTTCCATTATCCACTATATTCTTTTGAAGGGACCAAGAACTATTTGGTCATTTGATAGAAGACAACAACAAACAGGAATCCAGAAGGAGAAATAATGCTCATCAGTTAAGTCGTGTAATAAAAATTGAAGTATGTGGTTATTGATTAAATCTATTAAATTCCTTCCTATCCTGGGATAGAAACTAGTTGGTACAGGTGATATATGACCACATCAGTTGGAATAAGGATTTAAAATCAGAAATGCAAAGCTGCAACTGAAATTTGAGGAAAATAAATTTTAAAATGCTACCAAGACAACCTTGTGGATCTAATTAATGCCATTGAATTGTACATTAAAAAATGGTTAAAATGGCAATTTTTGTGTTATAATTTACAACGATTTTTTTAAAATGGTACTAGGGGTAGCAAATGCTACACATGTGAATAAACTGAACACTGAACCAACTCATTAATCATTACATTTGCTATGTGTATATATTTACTAGAATATATCTTTACTCAAACAATGAGCAAGACAAAGAGCATTAAATATGTGTGTATATATATCAGTTTGGAGTGTATCTTTTTCCAAAATGCAAACAAGAAAATGCACTTTATTTATTTATTGTATTTTATTAATTTTTTACAGAGAGGAAGGGAGAGAGTTAGAAACATCCATGAGAGAGAAACATCAATCAGCTGCCTCCTGCACACCCCCTACTGGGGATGTGCCTGCAACAAAGATACATGCTATTGATGGGCATCAAACCTGGGACCCTTGAGTCCACAGGCCTATGCTCTATCCACTGAACCAAACTGATTAGGACACGAAAATGCACTTTTAAAGTTTGCCTCCTGTCACCTGCTGGAAAATTGTAACATTGTAATCTACACTAATAAAAGAAAAAGATGCAAATTGACCATACCTTCACGATGCCCACCAACCAATCAGGAGTATGTATGCACTCAAATATGGTGGGTTAATTTGCATACACAGGCACAAAGCAAAGACTGAAGGCTCTGCTGCAGCCAGAGTCAAGCCTGAAGGCTGAAAGTTTGGCTCCACTGAAGGCTGAAGGCTTGGCTCCACTGCAGCCAGAGCCAAACCTGAAGGCTGACAGCTTGGCTTTGCTATGGCCTGGGTTCCGGGTGCTGGAGGAAAATCAATGCTGGCAGCCAGGGAAAGGAAGGCCTATTGTGCATCAGGCCTCTAGTTTCATTATAAATATACTGAAAATGGTATTAAGATGCAACTATAAAAATGTTTAATAAAACTCAACATTGCTTTCATGTTAAATATTAACATATTTAATAGTAATTATTAAGGGCAATAAATGTTGCTTTCATAGCACTTGACTGGGCTAAGGTGGACACCTGCATTGTTTCTATGACGCCATTATTACCCAAGATATTTCTGAAACTTTCTTTTGGGAATGTCCTTTGTAACCAACTTCCTTTGTAACCAAGAAAGGTACATCTCTTTACAGTTGGGATCTAAACCCACATTACCTGTCTTGATCATCCAACTTGTTTACCAGCTTCACTTCAAATGATTCTTGGAAACTTCCAAGAGTCAAATTCATCCTAGAAAGCATGTGGTCCCTATGCATAATGGAGGTATTTGAGACAAGTAGGACAGGTTCTAAGAATAACAGATTAAGTTCCCAACTCTGGCGCAATGACAGTATTGCTGGATGTGTACACAAGCAGTCAATGACTTTGCAAAAGAATTTTTAATTTACAAGAACCACTTTGCGGGAGAATTGAACTGTCTCATTCCTTCAGAGCCACTTACTGAAAATCTGTATCCACAGATATCAAGCAGATGCTGCACTTGGCTTAGTCTTCAGTAACAAGTGTTAATCGGGTCTCTGCCCTGCAAGAAGCTTCCTAGCTACTGAAAAGAATCCCAAAAACATGGGAAATAAAGGTCTTTGTATTCCCTTCCACTTCAAATACCAACTTTTTAAAATTAAAATGTCTTTCCCCTCCAATGCCCACCTGGGCTTCATCTCACCTCTCTGCTTCTCCCCATCCTCACCCCCACCCCTCTCTAATGGCCTTTTCCCGTCCTCATTCACAGGGAGGAATGATCATCATGCTTTTGCTCAGTGTGGCCATCACAGTGCTCTCTGTCATCAACGTGGGCAAGAGCATCATGTTTGTCATGACACCCCACCTGTGGGCCACCTCCTCACTGATGCCCTTCATCGGCTTCCTGCTGGGCTACATTCTCTCTGCTATCTTCCGCCTCAATGGACAGTAGGTATTATTTTAGGTCTCACTGTTTTGTGGGCCTCATTCTTGTCCTGGTCTCTCAGGAAAAGGATGAGATCTGAGATCCGGGGAAGGCATTTCGCCAGCAATATGTTCAAATGCATCAATTGAACAAGGGACTTTGGACTGAAATATTGGGAAGGTATTGAATGGGTTAGAAACATTAATCTCTCTAATCATCCAAAGAGCAGCAAGTCATGGCTCCCTCCAGAGGCTAGATTCCACCTCCTGCCCAACTCCTGGTAGCTAATGGCACAGTGGTATCTCTGTGTCTTTATGACAAATGTTGATCATACTCTTCCTCTTCCACATTTCCTCCTTTTTTCCTTTTACAAGAATACCATCAAGTGACAGCTTTGCTAAATGGCACTCAGAGCTGACATAGCAGGGACCTCAGCTAGAGTCTAATCCAATTCACAAACAGCTGCTACTTTAAGGGAATAGGTAACTCTGAAAGCCTGGAATGGGAACATCAGACACCCTCTCTATACAAGCAGTACATGTCCAGAATTTTTGCTCTTTTTAAGCATAGTAGACAAATGCTTATGCAGTTTACATTAGTAGCACCCTAGCACTCCCGCCTCAAAAAACTTGTGTTCCCGGTAGGAGGTGGGGTTGGGGAGCTGGGTAAAAAAGGTAAGAGGATTAAGAAGCACAAATTGGTAGTTACAAAATAGTCCAGGGGATGTAAAGTATAGCATAAGAAAATATAGTCAATAATATTCAGTAACTATATATGGGGCCAGGTGGGTACTACTAGAATTATCAGGGGATCACTTTGTAAATTATATAATTGTCTAACCACTATACTGTACACCTGCAACTAATACAAAATAGTATCAACTGTAATTAAAAATAAAAATTTTAAATTAAAAAAAATAATCATCCATTTTTAAAAACATGCTAATAAAGGACAAATAGTACAGGATATAACACATGGTGATAGTAGAGTCAAAAGACTGCCAATGACCACTTGACGTCAACTTTCACGACAGAATGATACAGATCTTAACGGCCCCGGCATCGAGTACCGCCAGAGCAGTCTTCCTCATATGCTGAGAGAGCTCTCAGGGGTTTTAGTAAATAACAATTATTTTAATACACCCATTGCAATTCAACGAATTAAATATACATTTATTAAATGTAAACATCCCTGTAATTCATAAAATGGGAAGCAAAACCAAGAGACCTTATTCCAATGACAGAAAAATATGGCTCAATCAAGTTTATTTTTTTTTCATCATCACATTTTAGAGGTAAAGGTAGCAAAGCCAGAAACTTGGGAACAGGACAAGATCTTCAGGCATTTCAATCCTCTACTATATGTTGAAAATTGTAATTGTCCTGTAAGTCCAATATAACAAGCTAATGATTGGGACTGGCTCACACCTGCCTTTCCTCCCTCACCAGCTGGCCATTTCTCCAAATTTAACTTAGCAACCCTACAAAAGTAGACAAATCATCCATTTCCAAGAAAATAAGAAATGATCTCATGAACCCACTTCCACAAGGCTGGATTGGTGGTTTTAACACGTGTCAACTTCCCTTTTCCTGAAACCATGTGCACTCCACTCCCTGGCACACTTCCTGTCTCAAACTGTTCCAGTATCTGGGAGGAAGAAGATAGGGAAGTGAGGCTGTACACTCATGCCTCTTCCATGAGGGCATACGGGGTGGTTGTTTTGTAACCTACACAGATGCAGGCGCACTGTCAGCATGGAGACTGGATGCCAAAATGTTCAACTCTGCTCCACCATCCTCAATGTGACCTTCGCCCCTGAAGTCATCGGACCACTTTTCTTCTTTCCTCTCCTCTACATGATTTGCCAGCTTGGAGAAGGGCTTCTCCTCATTGCCATCTTTCGGTGCTATGAGAAAATCAAGCCTTCCAAGAGTGAGTACTGAATTATTCCCCTTGGAGGTCTCACATATTGGAGAAAAACAAGTTTCTGAAAAGGATCTGTTAGATGGGCTATAACTATCAAGTCACTAGAAACCAGGTAGCAACAAGAAGTACGAAGGGCCTCAAAGAGCCAAGGCTACTCCTTCACTCACTGCCATTTAGGGTGGAGTCTGCCTCATGGGACTAGGTAATTTAGCTGCTTTAACTGAGGAAATCACGTATAGGGCTCAGGGTGAGAACATAGGACAGAACCATTTTGGCCAACAGATAGCTGTGAGACATCAGTTCTGTGAAAGGCCCTATTCACAAGAGTTCAGGAAATTTGTACTGTAGGTTCTCCCGTCTTAGAACCAGGTCAGAGTCCCAGCACCACTGGCATCCCTACAGGAGAGAAAGCATTCAAGCAATGCAGCCTAATTACCCCGAATTCAAAACAGAGGATTCCAATTCTGGATACACAGAAAGGAAAACTTAAGTGAGCTTACTGAACAATCGGCTTTCACAATCTGGTCTGATTTGCTTTATCCCTTAATCTGATTACTACTGGATTAATCACTTCCTAGCCAATTTAGCACCTATTTCCTAAGAGGCTCAGATCATTTCATTCTCTTCCGAACATAATCAAAACTCAAGAAAGCTCAGAGTCCCTTCCTCAAAGTGGATTTAAACCCTTCATCTTTTTTTTTCCAAACCAGGAAACCGCCTTACTTGATAAAATTTCAGTATTTTATATTCTAAACATCAGTATATTCATAATCACTCAAATCCTCAACTCTTATTTCCACAAACTGAGGGCCTCTTCAAAACCTTTTCTAGGCCCCGGGGACTGGTTTACACCCTAAAAGAAAGATTCAACTTCCCTGTAAAATTATCTCATAGCAGGCAAATTCAGATTTACAATGAACTAAAATGCAATCATGGTTATCAAGCAGTCAAAAAGAAAGAGGATTTTACTTCAGAACCATTATATAAGTTTTAGTTCAAAACTACACTGAGTGACCAGGTTATTATGATCACTGAACACATAATAATCTGGCCACTCAGTGTATATCCTATATAATAAAAGGCTAATATGCAAATTGTCTCTTCAACCAAGAGTTCGAACAGCAGGCAGGCCAGCCAACTGCCCGTGTCCCCTTCCCCTGGCTAGGCTGGCCGGACCCCACCCATGCACGAATTCATGCACCAGGCCTCTAACACACACACACACACACACACACCAGTGGCCAGATTATTATGCATTCAGAGATCATAATAATCTGGCTACTCAGTGTATAGACCTGTAGAAAATCTAGTCTGATGCTTATCCAAGAGAAACTCAGACATCTGTTGCCCATTGAAATCTCTCCACCCTCTTACCAAAAAAATGCAAGAGAGGGGGAAAGTTTCTACAACAACCCATCGGGTTCCTAGTCTTAATCCCAGAAAGGCCCGGAGTGCCCTCATGAGGACATTCTCTAATTATGGGTATTTGGCTCTCAAGACCTTCACTCACTCACAATGAACTTCACTCATAATGCACTTCAGAAGACCCTAGGACAAAACTATGTGAAAGCACCTTACTTTTGGACCAAATGGACGTAAGGACCCAGGCAGCAGTACTCAAGATGAAGAATCTGCCAAGTGTTTATGGTTTTGATATCTGTACCCTTCTACAGAGATGTGAGAACCGGAAATGTAGACCCCCTCTTCACAGCTCACCACAGCCATGCAGCCTGGAAAAGTAGACCCAACAAAATGGGGGGAGGGGCAGGGGAACCCACGTTGGAAGACTTCCCTGAAGTTATTTTCTCCCTGACCCCTGCTTGCTCCCAAATGCAGTCAACAACTTCGCTTACATTCAATTCCCCTATTGAATTGCATGTATTGATACAATGAAGTTGGACATGGAGTGCCAGAGTCAGTATTCTGCTAATTAAACCTTTTGTGACTAGTATTACCATTAGGGTAGTTGAGGGAAAGCAAATCCTTTCAGAACTAAGACATGAGAGGAGAGATTGTCAAGAGATAGAAAAAACAGCCCACCCTAGGGGTAAATTGGTCTTTTGTCTTCCAGATTGAACAAGCTTTATATTTACTATTTTCTCATTCTCCTCCCCTACCCATAACCCTTTTCAACTTCACAGATAAGATAAAAATAACCTACACAGCTGCCTCAACTGAAGAAACCCTTCCAGCGGCTCTGGGAAATGGCACCCATAAAGAGGAGCTCCCCCAGTGACCTGGATTCAGGTCAGAAGATAATTCAGAAGGAAATATGGCAAACTACAGAGAAAGCAGAAAGATGAAAGGAACACACCAGCAGTGACTGGGTCTTTCTCCAACATTTCCAGCAGAAACTATCAGCATCGAGTCTTGCCTGGAGGACAGATGGGGGGTGGGGGGTGGGGGGGTTGGGAGGTGTCTAATTCTAAAAGCCTCACCTATCTCCAGCCTAGAATTTGATATGGTACTTGTTTTTAAAAGACTTGCTCAATGACAATCCTTTGAAGGGAATTCAAACTGCCTTTTACCTCTGCATCCCTAAAACAGTGCCTGATATATATTTATATGGCACTCTGTCTCATTCTGGCCAGGTGGCTCAGAAGGTTGGAGCATAATCCCTTACACCAAAATGGTGCCGGTTGGGGTGCCTCTGGGGGGCAGCCAATCAATGTATCTCTCCCCTCCCCCCTCTAAAATATCAATAAACATATCCTTGGGTGGGGATTTTTTTTAAAAAAAAAAAACAACTTGATTTGTGAACTAGTCAAAAAATGTTTCCTCAAAATCTAATACCCAAATCCAGTTCCAAGGGGATTTTGTTTGTAATATTTTTATTGATTTCAGAGAGGAAGGGAGATAGAAACATCAATAAGAATCATCCATCAGCTGCCTCTTGCAAGCCCCCTACTGGGAATGAAGCCCATAACCCAAGCTTGTGCCCTAAGTGGGAATGGAAACATGACCTCCTGGTTCATAGGTCAATGCTCAACCACTGAACCACACTGGCTGGGGCCATTCCAAGTTTTATTACTAAAAAATAATGCTCAAAGAGCTGCAGGATTAGTAGACTTCAAAAATCCTTTGTAATAACATTAAAAACCCAGATCCTATTCCTTCCATCACTATTGGGATTAAAGCTCCTGAGAGCCCACGTAAGACAAGAAGTATGCAAAAGCAACTAGACAAGACAAACTCAAAAACACAGCCATACTGAAAGAATATAACCCAGTGGAAAGGAAAACTGTAACCCCAGTGGAGGAGAGGGGGCGACTTTAACAAGAAAAAGGCAGGCAACAATATAAAAATCAACAGAATTGTTTCACTAATGCAATAATTTTATAACCCATCAGTTCATTAGTGGTTTTCACATTAAGGTCCCTCAAAATTCAGAGTTAAGATGCTGCCAAAATGAGTGGTTTCTCAATTTGAAGAAAATACTCAAATTGGCCCTCGCTGGTTTGGCTCAGTGGATAGTGTCAGCCTGCGGACTGAAGGGTCCCAGGTTCCATTCTGGTCAAGGGTGCATGCCTGGGTGCAGGCTCCATCCCCAGTGTGGGGTGTGCAGAAGTCAGCCAATCAATGATTCTCTCTCAACATTGATGTTTCTATCTCCCTCTCTCCTTTCCTCTCTAAAATCAATTTTTAAAAAATTTTAAGAAAATACTCGAACTGATATTCTTAAAGTTAAAAGTTTCTCCAATAAAATGTAAACATTTTGCATAGTGTTCATTAAGCAGTGGGTCAAATATTAAATAACAACTAATATTAACACTTCCAAGCAGCCTACCATGCCCAGCTACTTGTGATTTTCACAT
This sequence comes from Pipistrellus hanaki, assembly GCF_964339955.1. Lineage (NCBI taxonomy): Eukaryota > Metazoa > Chordata > Mammalia > Chiroptera > Vespertilionidae > Pipistrellus > Pipistrellus hanaki. Next base: position 24,974,936 of record NC_140503.1, read on the forward strand.
CACTTAATGATTAGATACAACTGAAACTGACAAATTAATTTCAGGACAACAGTTTGGCAAACATCCAAGACTACCAATATTTCCAGTACCAGAGCAAATTTAAGCACTGATTTGGGCCACTAATACCCTCAATATTAAAAGTGAAGATTTGTGAAAAGGTCTACCATTTATCTTTTTTACATATTATATCCATATTGACCTTTCTATGCCAATTGTTTTCTCTAACATCTAGCAGACATTATCTGATAGGGAACTTGGTTACGTACAACAAAGCAATATAAGAACAAGTTTAACTTTTTGAGGAAGACTGGACTTAATATTTATTGCCCTCCGTGTAAAAAGGTGGAGGGGAAGATAAGTCAATAATATTGATACATCTGCATAATGACAGATGATTGCTAGACTTACTATTATCACCATTATGTCAAATCACTACATTATACACCTAAAACTAATGTTATATTACACTAGAGGCCCAGTGCACTAAAATTCATGCACTCGGGGGAGGAAGGGTATCCCTCAGCCCAGCCTACGACCTCACAGCCCAGGACCCCTTGGGGGATGTCCACCTGCTGGCTTAGGCAGGGAGCAGGCCTAGGTCACAGTCAGACATCCTTAGCACTGCCAAGGAGGCAGAAGCTCCTGCCACCACTGACGCACTGACCCAGCCTGCGGCTGAGCAGAGCTCCCCTGTGGGAGTGCACTGACCACCAGGGGGCAGCTCCTGCATTGAGCATCTGCCCCTGGTGGTCAATGCACATCATAGCTATAAGTGGTTCTAAGACCAATTTGCATATTACCCTTTTACAATATTATATAGGATACCAACTATGTTAAAAAAAAAAAAATGTTGTAGGCAAAATAAATGCTACTCTCAAACTTACCTTTCAGCTTGCTAGATGGTTGCACAAAAGCCGCAACTATCCCCCCCTGCAGACTGGTCTTAAAACTGCTTGCGCTCATGCCCACTCCACTCATGACTTCAGAACCTGGACCTGAAAATTTAGGCCAACCTAAATCCATCTCCTCTCCCTGTACGTAAAGGGTCTTATTTTATTGCCTCGCTGTATAACAAACTATTTGTAATATTAAAACAGTAAGGCACTTATTTTACAGGGGTGGAAAAATCAGAAAGTCAACTGATAAAATGTCCAAGTACAGTGGTGCCTCGCATAAAGAACGCCTCGCACAGCGAACGCTGCACACAACGAACTTCATTTCATGATTCATACAACGAACTTCATTTCACACAACGAAGTCGCCCGAGCTTCCACGACCGCTTCGCCCGAGCTTCCATGATCGCTGCCGATGTATTGCATCCTTCCGCGCAGGCACTGCAGGCAGTCGTTAGTCACTGCGCTTAACTTAAGCACGTATCGCGGCAATCGTTCTTCATTACGAATTAAATCACGCACGTATCACGGCAGTCGTCCTTTTAAGTTAAACTCAATATTTTTTTTATATCATGGCTTCTAAAAAAAAGCAAGACTTAATAGATTGAGGTTTAAAAAGTCATCTTAGCATATTTTATGCTACAGAACGAATTATTTTTTTTAACATGTATTGTTATGGGAAAACGCGTTTCACATAACGAACTTTTCGCATAACAAACTTGCTCCTGGAACGAATTAAGTTCGTTGTGTGAGGCACCACTGTACCTAACACCACACATATCGCCAAGGTACATTTTAAAAAACCCAAAGGAGAAAAAACTAGGTTCTACCATTTTATTTTTCTTAATCCTCACCCAAGGATTTTTTTGATTTGAGGAAAACATCAACAGGTTGCTTCCTGAACAAACCCAGACCAGGGATTGAACTGGCAACCTTGGTATTTACCCTCAAAGGTAATCAAACATGTAACTTTTTGGTGCACCAGACACTTCAACCAGTGGAGCCACCCAGCCAGGGCAGGTTCTGGCAATTTTATTTTTTTAATGTTTTTATTGATTTCAGAGAGGGAGATAGAAACATCAATAAGAATCACTGATCAGCACACACCCTCACTGGGATCGAGCCCGACTGAAACCAGTACGTGCCCTGACCAGATATATAACTGTGACCTCCTGGTTCATAGGTCAATACTCAACCACTAAGCCACGCCAGCAAGGCGGTTCTGCCCTTTTAAATAAAGCCAGTGTCCTCCATCCAAATTAACACATTGCAGACCAGTAGTTTTATTGCTAGCTTTTCCCAGTGGCCAACTTTCTGTACAAAAGACAGCTTATATAAATGTTAAAAGCATGCTTTAAAATTAAATACCCATTGTATTTTGAAGTTATTACATGTTCTTACAAGCTATTATCTTTTTAAAGAATTTTCATAACTGGCCACAAGCCTTAGAACAGAAAGCACGGGAATTCTCGTGATCCATCCGCAACATGTTAAGATATCACATAAACGCTCCCTGAAAGCAACTTTATGGCCCAAGTTCTGGTCATGCAGAGGGAAGTGGGCATGCCAGTCATCCAAAAAGCTCTCAAATCCAAAACCCAACTAGAAACTCCCCAGGCGAATCCCACACTTTGTGGAGAAAGAAAGTTATCTCTGGTAATTTCCTCAAAACCCCAGCAGGGTTAGGCAAGGGTCTGCACTGAAGTGTTTTTGGGATTCTGAAACTAGGCTTTATGGGCTCCAATACCAGTTTACCATTTATTTGCTCTTCTCTTTGGCATAATTTCCTCTAGTAAAACTATTATCTAGAAAGAAGTTTTGAAGATTCGGTTACCAATAATTTATCTATAGAATACTAGCACTCAAACAGAGAAATAAAGCCTAATTAGTCTCTGAGATTCTTATACCTTTAAATCATTACCTGCAGGCAGCAGGATCTACCACTTAAGATGGATAGAGAACCTTAAGCAGCTTCCACTATTGTTTTCCCCTTCACATATACTATCACATCCATGTCTCAGGACTAAAAGAAAAAGCATATAGCCGAAACTAGTTTGGCTCAGTGGATAGAGCATCAGCCTGCGGACTGAAGGGTCCCAGGTTCCATTCCAGTCAAGGGCATGTACCTTGGTTGCGGGCACATCCACAGTAGGGGGTGTGCAAGAGGCAACTGATCGATGATTTTCTCATTGATGTTTCTAACTCTCTGTCCCTCTCTCTTCCTCTCTGTAAAAAATAATATAAAAAATAAAAAAAGCATATAGACCCCTTTAAAGACATGTGCATCGATCTAAAAAATACCACACATCCCAAAAAAAAAAACCCTTATGTCCACCAAACTGTAATACAACCTTTAAGAAAAGCATAAAACAGTAACTGTACCATTTGCTTCCTAAATTGTCCTCTTGACTATGGAAGCCCCAAGTAACCTGATGCCAACAGAATAGTCAGGTGATACAGGGAAAGAGCGTGAGAGGGTCACATACAAAGGAAATTCATACTGTTAGTCATCTCACTGCTTTAAACATTTCACTGACTTTTGCCTATTTTCAGGTTCTCTAAAAGAAATTATGTGAATGTAGATGGGGAGGAGTAAATAGCACACATCCTTCAGACAAAAGCAGTTTTATAATCTTTTATTATCAATAACAAACAGCTGCTTGTCTTTGCCAGGCAGCTGTTAAAGAGTGGGTGAGAGGACACCCTTGACCCTAACAAGGAAAACTCAAATTAAGCCTTTATGTACAAGCAAACTTAGAGCTCTTTTAAGTGTCCAAAGCTATTAATTAGTTTAATTGACACATTAAACTAATTTTGAATTAACATATTTGAATAACCAAGAACTAAAATGTTCAAATTTTTTCTAGTACAAAAAAATTAAATTTGCTTTAGTTATAAAAGAGCTCTGTCAATATACACAAACTATATACTTCAGACATTCACAAAAATGTGAGCAGAAGGCTTATCAAAAGACATTTAATACAATTAGGTTTCAACAACCCTTGGTGGTCCACATCTACAAAGATATCCAGCCCAACCCAATCCAACCCTCCCTCCATATCCCACCCCCACAAAAAAAGCACATACTTACCAGAATTTTTAGCAAGTATGATTTGGGTATTTGTGTTTTTGTGTTTTTTGTGTTTTTTTAAAAAAGGCCCCCTGGGCAAGTTATTTACAGTTTAATTGCCACTGTCAACTGATCTGGACCGGGACCGGGACCGAGACCTGGACCTGGACCTGGACCTGGACCTGGACCTCTGGCGATCCACAGATGCTGGAGACTTAGATCTACTTGAAGAACCACGTTTCTGGCTCTTCTCAGGTGCAGGAGACCTACTAACAGAACGGGACTTGCTCCGGCTCCGGCTCCTGCTCCTGCTCCTAGACCGGCTGTAAGATTTGCGACTCCGAGAACGAGAACGAGATCGCGATCGGCTACGAGACCTAGAGGAACTCCTACTCCGGGAACGAGACCTGCTTCGTGACCTACTGGTGAGGAGAAAAAAAAAAAAAAAACATAAGCTGCAGGCCCTTCAAATCCATTAAGTAAAACTTTGATTTAAAAATATTAGCGTCCTGGCCAGTGTGGCTCAGTTGTTTGGACATTGTGTCCCATGCATGCAATGAAAAGTTGCCGGTTCAATTTCTAGTCAGGGCACATGGCCCGGGTGAGGAGCTTGATCCCCAGTAGAGGGTGTACAAGAAACAACTGATAGGTGTTTTGCTCTCTCTCTCTTCTGTAAAAATCAATAGAAATATTTTAAAAATATATTAAGGAGATACCTGTGCCTTTTGCTGCCTTCGATTAATTTTATTTTTCTCCCATTTATTTCCTTTCCAGAAAGTTTTTCAATAGCATTTTTTAAGTCACCATAAGAGGCGAACTCAACCACCCTAGGGAGGAAAAAGAAAATAACATTTGTTAAGTTATGTAGATCTCACAGTCTCACAAGCTATCGGAATCTAGATTAAGTAGCTTTCATTTTGCTATTATTGTATCAAGAATCTAACTCTCGATGGATAACATGGCATTAGAGTAAGGTTTCTCAAACTCCTAATTGTTGACAATTTAGCCCATTCAAACAGTTGGGGGCTTTCCTGTGCATTGTACAATAGAATGTTTATATGCATCCCTGGCCTTTATCCACAAGATGCCAGACATTGCCCAAAACCCCCTGAAGCAAACTCACCTGAGAACCAAGAGCATTCACAATAAAACTGCCAACATATTTTAAAAGGCTTACAATCTGCAGTACATACTTACCCTTCATTTAATTTAGGTCGATGTGCATCCGCAAAGGTTACTTCTCCAGCTTGTCTCATGAAATCTTTGAGATCCTTAACACAAGACAATTGTGTTAAGCAAAGAAAAGGAAACGTGACACACAAACAACAACATGATATAAAAACAAGACTACTGAAAGAGAAGATGTTAGATAAAGTACAAACATGGCATTCACCACACTTGTATTCTATCAGAATTCAAAAAGTATATATGTCAGGGCACGAAATAAGTAAATAGCATATTGCTTTTAAGCAAAATGCTCTAAGTAATTCAGATGTTAACATTAAATAGTATTAGTCTATACTGAGCTCAATACAAAAGGAAAACAAAAAAACAAAACAAAAAAACAAACAAGTAGAAACAGTACATATTTTTAAAGACTAAAGTAGAAATTTTATATTTAAAAACAGAACATTTACAAGACATCAATTATTTTGTGCCCCATATGTCATTAAAAAAGTTTACTTTACCTTTATTATTATTTCCCTAGGCTAGTCAAGCAGCAAACCGTTAACCGGTCGAAGAAACCTTCATGACATAGCCCGACTGGCTCTTCGCCACCCACTTGAAGGACACTACCCCATCGATGGAAGCCTTTATCGCACAGCCCTCCCTATTAGCCGACTACTGGCGATGCAGACACGTTCTACTCTTGTGCAGTTACCAAGGACCACTTTACAGCGACCAGGATTCCAACGACCAACTAATTTCGTATCGTTCGACCAGGACCTCTTATTCGGAAGCGTTACAGGAAGACAGCTCTCAACTTAGGGATCAGATCTCGTAATCAGCGCTCTGGGATCGCTGCAACCTGGCACGCCAAGTAAGTGCCCGGATTACGTCTAGACCGGCAAACACAGATCTAGAGGTGGGTGGCCAATTGATCACTGTAGGAGCTGACTGGCAAAGTCAACCAGGCCCAACCAAGAGTGACCAAGACAACGATTAGGATAACCCACAGGCACTCCTCGTCATAAGGCCAACGACACAGATAGGCTGGCAAATAAAGGGTTTAATATTTGGTTAAAATTGATTTTAAGAACAAGAAAAAATATCCTCAAAACATTTACATTTGATCACTAATATTAAAGTTTGAAATATCCCCCAATTACATTAAGTTAAAATTTTAAAATTACAATTAATCCCATTAATTTAATTAAAAATAGAATTTTAATAAAATGTTAATAAAACTTTAGCTACCCATTCCATTAGTTTTTAAAAAGCCACATTGAAATATATCAAAACTGAATTTCTACACACCTGCCAGCTGACTCTTGAAGATAAATTTTCAACTATAAGCCGATTTTCTGTTCTTACAGGTGGAGCATTTCTGAGAAAGAAAACAAGTATTCACAATGGAAGTTCAGAAATGTGCAATTTTGTTCAACTGTGAGCAAGTTTATGCATTCAGACATAATAAGCCATTAAAATGATTTCATCAACTGTTTGATTATTTTATGATTCATTATACAGACTTAATAGAAAAAGTCAATTGACATAGGCATATGAAAACTAACTTTTTTGGTAAATACCAGAATCACTTAGCTAACTAGATGCCCCGTGAACAAAATTCATGCATTGTGGGAGGGGAGTTCTCCCGTGCCCTCTTGCAGTCCGGGAGCCTTCAGGGATGTCTGACTGCTGGCTTAGGCCCTCTCCCCACGGGGTGTCAGTCAGACATCCTTAGCAGCTGCCTCAGAAGCGGGAGAGGCTCCCACCACTGCCACTGTGCTCGCCAGCCTGGGTTTTGGTTGGGCAGTGCTCCCCCTGTGGGAGTGCACAGACCACTAGGGGGCAGGCGCCAACACATGTCATAGCGACCAGTAGTTCCTGGTTCTGTCAATTTGCATATTAGCCTATTATACAGGACAAGTGGCCCAGTGTGGGGTGGGGGTGGGGGTGATGGGGGAGAATGTCCCTCAGCCCAGCCTGCACCCTCTCTAAGCTGGAACCCCTTGGGGGGTGTCCGACTGCCAGTTTAGGCCCAATCATGCTCTCAAGCGCTCACCTGCCTGCCAGCCTACTCACTCCCAACTGCCCCCCTCACCAGTCTGATCACCCTCAACTGCCCTCCCCTCTTGACCTGATAGCCCCTAACTACCACCATGGCTTTGTCTGGAAAGACGTCCCGAAGATCTCCAGGTCAAATTAGCATTATTACCCTTTCATTAGTATCGAGAGTACTTAATCATTAAATAGTCGTGCAGTAACGATTATTCAAAACAGCCACTGGCCATCACATACCGTCTATCATTTCGAGGTCTGCGACTACTAAAGCGATCAGAGTATCGCCCTCTACCTCTCCCACCTCGAGATCGAGCCCGAGCATGTTCAATAGTAACCCTGAGGAAGGGAAGAAAAATCTTCATTATCCACACAAGCTACCGAAGAGATTTACTTAGGAAAATACTCCAACATACCTTAGGTCTGCTCTAGTTTACAATGCTAACTACAAAACTAAAATTAAGCGTCTCACCTTTCACTACAGAGTTCTTTTCCATCAAGTTCATATACAGCATCATCAGCATCCCTGGGATCCTCAAATTCCTAAAATACAAGCATGAAAAAAATACATCATAACACTTGGCAGTCTTAAAACTGTATTCTACAACATTAGGGGCACTGAAAACACCTAACAGGCCGAAACCCGTTTGGCTCAGTGGATAGAAAGGTGCCAGGTTTGATTCCAGTCAAGGGCATGTACATTGGTTGTGGGCACATCCCCCGTAGGGGGTGTGCAGGAGGCAGCTGGTCGATGTTTCTCTCATCGATGTTTCTACCGTGTTTCCCCGAAAATAAGACATCCCCTGGAAATAAGATCTAGCGCATCTTTGGGAGCAAAAATTAATATAAGACACTGTCTTATTTTCGGGGAAACAGGGTAGCTTTCTATCCCTCTCCCTTCCTCTCTATAAAAATTCAATAAAAACATATATTTTTTAAAAAACTATTTAAAAAAATAAAGTAAAAAATAAATAAAAACACCTAACAAGTAAGTATCTTATTGATAGTACCCTATCAATAAGCCTATTTGACAGGTGACCAGGCGTGGTTGCCCAGTCAGCAGTGGGGTTCATTCATTCCTAAAGAAAATTCACTGCCTTAAGATGCACGCATTTCCTAAAGATACTCACCTGCCTCAATAAGATAAAAAACAAAACAAAAAAGCAAACACGTTGCTTATCAATATCTTTACCGGCTTAACAATGGATAATCCAACCAGTTCTACGTACTCACCACAAAACCAAAGCCTCTTTTCAGATCGATATCTCTTATCCGTCCATATCCCTTGAAGAACCTTTCCACGTCCTTCTCCCTGGCCGCTGGATTTAGCCTCCCGATGAACACTCGACAGCCGCTCATGACGCCCGGCTAGTACTTCCTATTGGGAAAATAACCCAATCGAGACAATACCGGTGAATGTCAGAAGAATGGCTGGTCCATGGGGTCAAAAAAAAAAAAAAAAAAAAAAAACATAACGGCATAAAATGAAATGTTTACCGGGTGATGTTATAAACAAGATTGCCAAGAGGGTCTCTTTATTAGGCCAGGTCCCTTGCAGACAAAATTAAAACTCGGCTCCCAACACGATCCTTCCCTGGGCCCAGAACGCAGCCACCGCAACGCCCACAGCCGCCTCTGGAAGTGCGCAGCCTCACACTCGCCCCGGCTCTTCTGGCCCCCTCCCATCTGCCGCAGTTCGGAAAGGCCGAGAAGTGCGGGCGGGGCCGGCGCCGCCCTCCGCAAGGCCAGCCCAATGGCGACGGGCCGCGCGAGCGTCGCCGCCTCCCGGGAGCGTCACAGCAGGTGGAAGCCGGAATCTCGCGACGCCACGGCCGCGCCTGCGCAGACGGTGGCGGGCGGACGCTAAGACAGCCACAAGATGGCGGCGGCGGCGGAGCCGGCGGTGGGCCGAGCCGCCGCGCGAGCCAAATTCCCTCCTCCCGCTCCCTCCCCCGACTCCACGGTTCCGGAGTCTCCATCCCCGCCCGCAGACACCCCGTGGCACCACACCCCAACCAAAGCCCACTACTCCAGGGGTTCAGCTAAGGAGGAAGTAAAGGAGGCAGGGAGGGGCACACAACCCCGCAGTAAAAAACGACCATCACCACGACCGCCCCTTCCACCTTCACGTCCCCTCAAACATACCCCAAAGGGAGACGTGCCCCAGCGCCCACCTCGAGTAAACTGCGCTCATTGGACGCCGTCCTCCGCAAAGAGAGCAGCCCTGGCCACTGATCCGAGTGGCCCTGAAGAAGCCTCGATCCGAGAAGCCATTCCCTCAAAGTGAGCCACTCACCTACCGGACAGGATCTTTGGCAGCTGAGACCCAAGAGAGGTCCGTAGTCTGCGACGGAGCTGTCTGCCTCCCCGCAGACCAGGACTCAACTCGCCTACGTCTCTCGACAACTGACGCACTTAGCTGCTCCGCGTTCTACAAAATGGAGGGTGCGCCTTGCGTCACTTCCTGGGCCGCCCACGGACCCTCCCCCTTGGATCCGAGGACGGAAGTCTCCGAGGGGCTGAAGGGCCCTGTCACCGGGACCGGCCGAGCGGCCTCGCCCGCGGTGGGCGGGGCCTATGGAGTGGGAATGGGCGGGGCCACGGGGCGGGGCGGGGCGGGGCGCGGCGGTCAGGTGCTGGGCGCTGGGAGGGCCGCTGTTGAAGACGTTTGAAGCTTTTAGCAGTCAAGTTCGGTTCGTCATTCTTTCTCGCATGAATACTCCCTAAGACAAATGACGCCGCTTTTTCATCTGGATTTTTGTTAAGATGCCCCGGAGAGTCCTGGGTAAAAGAAGCTCAGGAGCTCAGGCTTCTGCACAGCTACCTGGCCCAGCCATGAGGGGTGACCCGAGCCACCCACGTGCAGTTGACGGAAGACTGAGGGCCTGCGTGCTTTCTAAATGGCAGGTTTCCGCGGGATGAAATGTTGAACTTGGGACGGCAGCTGGAAGGCCGTCTCCAGTTGAGTCCAGAATGCAGATTTCTGCATTTCCACTGCCCTAAACCTGAGCTGCCCAGAAGAGGTTTCCAGCTACTTTTTCAGTCCCAATGGTATTTGGTGACCCCGCCCCGGTCAGGTTTCTGTAATGGAACACGTGAACGCCTGCCACTCCTCAAAATAGAATGTTGTGGTTTCCAAATGGACGGGGAACCCAGTCCTCCGCTTCCTGAACCCCGCACGTCCCCGGGAAGATGGTCAGGCTTAGACATTGGAGCATAAAGATGGTGAAAGATTATTTTCCTTCAATGCTTTTAGGGGGAACCGGGGCACCCCGTTCTTGAGAGGTGCCCAGAATCTAGGGTTGCTGCTTGTAACTAGAGCTACATGGATAAATAACGTAGTTCAAGCAGGAGCAGAGCTCCCGGCCCTTGTCTCCGACCTCCTCTGACCGCTGGGCCTTGAACTCCGGGTCAGAACGCGGATAGTCTGCGTAGCGTGGGCTCATCCATTCCTGCACTTTTTGTATGTTTATTTTAAAAAGAGCCTCTGGAGGTACTCAGCAAAATTGAGACGTTAGCTATCTATTGGGTGGGGGATTAAGGAGGATGTTAAAGGAAAATATGTACTTGATAAAAGAAAACACTTCCCTTTAGCAGCTAGCCTCGTGTGCATTAGCATCTCATGATGCACAAATTGTCCCAAGCCAGACTTATTTAATTCATTTGTTTGCTTCCTGCGTAATTTCTCCTCTGTCTCAGAGAAGGAAGTTCAATTTCTCCCCAAGGCTTTGGTTCTTCACGCACCACATTCCAGACCCTGCTCCATCAATTTCTTTTCCCATTTCTAGTTCTGCCCTCTTCACTACCTCTTTAATCCTTAACTGCCAAGCATGCTTCGTTTCCCTCTTTTAAAAAACAAAAAAACAAAAAAACAAAAAAAATCTTAACCTATGTCACTTGTCAAACTGCCCATCTCGCCTTTCCTAAGTGAACACATTTCTTAACCGAGCACGGAGTCCTTACACGCCGAGGTTCCCCTTTCTCAGCCCTCATTCATCTCCAGCCAGACTCCACCCCACCTCTCCAGTAAAACTGCTCTCAGCGTTCATCATCAACCTAAGGGCAAAGCCCAGTGGCTCTACAATCCGCATCCTCCTCAACAAAAGCTGTCTGTCATCTTTCCCTTGCTACATGCCAGGCATAGTGCTGGGGGCTTTGCATTTTTTTAAATATATATTTTATTGATTTTTTAAAGAAGAAGAGAGAGGGACAGAGAGTTAAAAACATCGATGAGAGAGAATCATCGATCAGCTGCCTCCTGCACACCCCCCACAGGGGATGTGCCAGCAACCAAGGTCTATGCCCCTAATTGGAATCGAACCCGGGACCTTTCAGTCCACAGACTGTCGCTCTATCCACTGAGCCAAACCGGTTTCAGCGGGCTTTGCATTTATTGCCTATTCAGCCCTTGCACAACTTTCTAGAGCAGTGGTTCTCAACCTTTCTAATGCCGTGACCCTTTAATATAGTTCCTCACGTTGTGGTGACCCCCAACCATAAAATTATTTTTGTTGCTACTTCATAACTGTAATTTTGCTACTGTTATCAATCGTAATGTAAATATCAGTGTTTTCCGATGATCTTAGGCGACCATGCTAGCGGTTCTCAACCTGTGGATCTCGACCAATGAAAATAATTTTATGGTTGGGGGTCACCAAAACATGAGGAACTGTGTTAAAGGGTCGAGGCATTAGAAAGGTTGAGAACCATTGCTCTAGAGTTAGTTCCTGTTCTCCTTTTTAAAAATGTGTTTAAACCAAAGCTCTTAAGTCACACAGCTAGAAGTGGTGGAACCTTGAATTAAACCCATATGTCTTTTTATTTTTATTTTATTGATTTTTTACAGAGAGGAAGGCAGCAGGACAGAGAGTCAGAAACATTGATGAGAGAGAAACATCAGCTGCCTCCTACACACCCCCCACTGGGGATGTGCCCACAACCAAGCTACATGACCTTGCCCGGAATTGAACTGGGACCTTTCAGTCCGCAGGCCGGCGTTCTATCCACTGAGCCAAACCGGTTTCGGCCCATATGTCTTTTCTAACTCTGTGCTACTAAAGGGTTTTCATTCCAAGTTATAGGAGTTACCCCTAAAAAATAATTACTGCCTTTTTAAGTCAGGAGAGAAAATATTACATCATTTAGCTACATTTTTTTGTCTCTGTGTTACAAGGGTGCCAGCTAGAATGTGAAAGTGATTTAACATAAGCACTTACTAGTTAGAACCCAAGCATCTCGGCTGTTAGGAGTGATAGCCATAGGCCAGAGCACACAAGGGAAGCCACCAAGCTGTCAGCAAAACGCGCAGGAGCTGGATTCTGATGTGAGCTGGAACGTCAGGTCCAACACTTCCCATGGTAAGCTCCTGAGACTGAAATGGGGCCTGGCACATCACAGGCATTCCTACCATATTTGTTAAGGAGTGGATCTATGACTTCCAAAATGTTGCTGGAACTTTCTAAGACTCAGTTTCCTCATGTGAGAAATGGGTCAATACCAGTACTTAATCCGTAGGGTTGTTACGAGGATGGCGTGAGGCGATGTATGTAATGTGTTGGATCCAGTGCCTGGTACACCCAGCAGGTTCCGCTATAATGAGCACTACAGGGAGCCTGTCTCTCCATTCACAGAGGGCGGAACTCGCTCTGGCAGTTAAGCTGCTGTGACAAAGAAACAACGAGACAGTGACTTAACGAACATGCCCCCAAATTTTCTGTAAGTAAAATATAAAAGACTTTGGAACTCTGGAACTGGGTCTCAGAACACCCTGTAAGTCCCTACTCCTTGATCTTGGTGACTGGCACATTCTGTTATGCTTATGCTCTCTCAGCAGCTGTGTTTCTGTTGCCTGAAGCTACGCTGTAGCCCGTACTGCTGGCTCATCATGGGGCAATGAGGCATCTTTTAAAAAATATGTATATTTTTACTGACTGCAGAGAAGAAAGGAGAGGGAGAGATAGAAACATCAAGGAAGAGAGAATCATTGATCAGCTGCCTCCTGCACACCCCATACTGGGGATCGAGCCTGCAACCTGGACATGTGCCCTGACAGAGAATTGAACTCTGATCTTCTGGCTCATAGGTTGATGCTCAATCACTGAGCCATGCTGGCCAAGCAACACTGAGGCATCTTAATGGCAGCTTGCCAGCAGGAAGCTGGCTTCCAAGTCTATGACTAAAGTTGCCACATCTGCCCAGGTGTTGGCACCTCCTGAAACTGGGTGTTCAAACCTCCCGGATGTCATGAGATTCTCTAGCACCCTCCACTGCTTGTCCCCTTTTTGCTTAAACTAGTTCTTTTGAAATGTGAGCTTAACACACAACATTATCCAGTGTAAGCAACACGAGGTGGGTTTACAGCAAGGATTCGGCAGTGTCTTATGAAACCCAAGGACAAGAATGTGCTCAGGCCAAAACAGGTTTGGCTCAGTGGATAGAGCGTCGGTCTGCGGACTGAAAGGTCCCAGGTTCAATTCCGGTCAAGGGCCTGTGCCTTGGTTGCTGGCACATCCCCAGTAGGGGGTGTGCAAGAGGCGGCTGATCGATGATTCTCTCTCATCGATGTTTCTAACTCTCTATCCCTCTCTCTTCCTCTCTGTAAAAAATCAATAAAAATATAAAATAAAATAAAAAAAAGAATGTGCTCAGGCTTGAGGAGTCTGGAAGGAGGAAGCAGGAGCTATCAGGAAATCAGGAGTATAATCTCCCTCTCTCCTCTCTGTTTGCTTTGTTTTGTGTGTGTGTGTGTGTGTGTGTGTGTGTGTGTGTGTGTGTGTTTTATTTCCTTTGCTGTCTTGCTGCAGCCTGGCTTTCCCCGACTCTCAATCCACATGAAAGGAGATGGCCACATCATGTCTCCCAGTTCTTACGTCTCCTCAATCCAAAAGCAGATCCCAAGTGAGAGTGAAACCTCTGAGTTGAAATTATAAATTTCCTGGAGTGGAAAATCTGATCAGCCCAGTTTGGGCGAGGTGCCTACCATGATCCAATCAGAGCTGAGGCCATCCCGTGTAAAGAGGGATGTCGGAGAACCCAACTCACAGAGGAGGATGAAGTTTAAGAGGATCGCCCCGAATTAAGCTGACGCACTAAATGTTGAACCAATGGAAGCTCAACTTCCACCTGGCCCAGCCTGCCCCAGATCCAACTTACAGCCACCCCTCCCCCTCCTACCAGAGCAGGCCAAACCAGCCTGTCTGTGCTCCGCTTCGCTTCGGCAAAGACTTGTGAAACCAACTTACCTGCCCTACTTTCCTCACTCTGGGTAACATAATGGGAGATACCCTAATAATCACCCCACTGTTCCCTGTAATATTCAGAAATAACTGGGGACCTACTATGTGCCAAATACTGTGCAAGAGGTTTCATAGACTTATCTCACGTGACCTTCTGAATAACCCTAAGATGGGGATTGCTAACGCTGTTTTATGGAAGAGAATATACGTTCTCAAGGCCTAGGTCCCAAGTTCAAGAACTGTTAGTGACAGTGAGGGATTCAAACCCAAGCCAGTTTGAACTCAAAGCTCAGATGCTCTTTCCACAGCCAAGGTCAATTCCTGTTTGGGCTGGAGGGATGGAAAGAGTGGAGGTGGGTGCCTTGGAAAGTGAGAGCTAAAAGTGAAACTGAGTTAAGGCTGAAGGGCTAGGACACTGCAGGCTTCCTGCTTAGTTTCTAGGCTCGGACACTGACTCCCAGAGGCCTGAATGGGCTCACTGCCCTCCCCCTCCACCTGCCTCAGGGAAGTGGGGCCAGTAAGAAGCCAAGTAACATGATGGTAACGATAAGGCTCTGGAGTCTTTACAGCCATTTACCTGCTGAGCCTCAGGTGTTTCATGAGCACGGGCTGTCCCAGGAAGATTTAAAACAAACTGTATGTGGGGTAATTCCCAATAACAACAATACCTTACATGTGTTGAGTACTCACTGTTCTTGACTTTGTGCTCAGAACTGTGGGTGCATTAAATCCGTTAACCTCAACACAAGACATTTGCCTAGGAGGAGCCTGAGGCGTAGAAAGTCATTTCCAAAGGTCATCCAACAAGCAAGCATTGGAACTCTAGCCACTGGTCTCAAAAGAGCTCCAGCTTTTACTATGTAGACGAAAGGGCCCCCATGCTGGCCTGACAGGCTCAGGGGAGGCATGCATGGCAGTCTTGCAAACTCAGAGACCTAACGTAATCAAGAAGGATGGCCTGAAATTAAACTTTAATTAAAAGCAGTGTGGTGGGCAGTTACATCCTAGGCCAGTATCCTTCACTGACAAGGTCAACCTTTACCTTAACTGAGCCTCTGTGTCTTTTTGCATCTATGATAACATACCCTTGAAATGTCTGGGTAACTTGTAACTTGTAAACTGATGAACAAAAAGATAGATTCAGAGACAGTAAAGCAACAAACAGACTGTCAAATTACGGTGGGGAGGATAGGGAGATATGGGAGAGATAAGAGATCAACCGAAGGACTTGTATACATGCATATAAGCATAACCAATGGACACAAAACTCTGGGGAGGGAGGGTATGTATGGGAGTGTGGGGGGAGGGAATTGGTAAGATATGTAAACATAATACCTTAATAATATATATATATATATATATATATATATATATATATATATATATATAAAATAACAATAACTTCCCTGTTTCTGGACCCCTTGTGGCACAACTTAATGTGCCTGGGTTCCAGGACAGATACCACAAATTCCTTCATTATTATGTTGATCATTCCTGTGCCCACCTAAGTATGCGTCTATCATTTTACTTTTTATCCAATCCCAGGGGTTTCCCTAATTTGCTTTCTCCCGCCTCTCTTGTCTATCACCAATGGATTTCATGTAACCCACCTACATCCCTTTCCTTTGATTGCAATGTATAAATACACATGTAACCCACCATTCTCGAGAGCATTATCTCAATTCATTGAGGTTCTGCTTCCCGGCATATGTAAACAGTTTGGCTCAAATAAACTCACAAAAAATTTTTACAGGTTTCAATGTTTTTTTTGTTTTGTTTTGTTTTTTATGTCAATAACTACCATGACAAAGAAATAAGTACTAACTATGAGCTAAAGAAAAACTTCAGGACATACTCAGAGAATTTTAAGAAAAGAATTTGTCATTCAAGGGAACAGAGAGCCAGTCTCCCAGGAGAGGGAGCCCGGCGGGACCACAGGCAGCTCTGGCCGGGATGGGTCCTGGAGGCTCCTGCCCCAGGGAAGTGAGGCCAGTAAGAAGCAGAGTCACGTGAGGGTAACGACAGGGCTCTGGAGTCTGAACAGCCATTTACCTGCTGAGCCTCAGGCGTTTTATGAGATCCTCTTAAACTTCATCCTCCTCTGTGAGTTGGGTTCTCCAACATCCCTCTTTACACGGGATGGCCTCAGCTCTGATTGGATCATGGTAGGCACCTCGCCCAAACTGGGCTGATCAGATTTTCCACTCCAGGAAATTTATAATTTCAACTCAGAGGTTTCACTCTCATTTGGGATCTGCTTTTGGATTGAGGAGAAGTAAAAACTGGGAGACATGATGTGGCCATCTTCTTTCATGTGGATTGAGAGTCGGGGAAAGCCAGGCTTCAGTGAGACAGCAAAGGAAATAAAACACACACACACACACACACAAAACAAAGCAAACAGAGAGGAGAGAGGGAGATTGTACTCCTGATTTCGCTAGGCCAGTCCATGAAGGCTCTTCACATCAAGGTCTCAGCTGCAGCCCCTGCTCCACCGGCTTCGCCGAGTGTGAGTCCTGGGGTACCTGATCCCCTGGAGGATGCACCGAGGCATTCTGAGGGATATCTGGGCATCAAGTTCCATTTTAATGGATCCCCCTGCCATTCTAGGTCCCTGTCTTAGTCAGTCTGGGCTGCTATAACTGGATGCCATAAACAATAAAACTATATTTCTCATAGTTCTGGAGTCTGGGAAGTCTAAGATCAAGATGCCAACAGATGCCAACAGAGCCGGCTTCCTGGTTCGCGGCTGGTTCTTCTCCTCTTGTGCCCTCGCATGAAAAACAGGGTCAGGGAGCTCACTGGGGCCTCCGTTTGAAGGACACTAACCCCATTACCGAATCACCGCCCCAAGGCCCCACCCAGAATATCACCTCATTGGGGGTTAGGACACAAACATTCAGTCCAAACAACTCTCCCCTTTAACATGAACTCTCCTGAGCTGATGGGATCCTTGGTCCAGGCATCTCCTTTCTAACAGCCCCTTTCCCACTCAACAAGGGGCAGCTGATTGATGTTTCTAGCTTTCTATCCCTCTCTCTTCCTCTGTAAAAACTCAGTAAAATATGTTTTTTAAAAATGGACCATTTCTATTTTTAAAAATGATTGTTATTAAAAAAAAAAAAAGAGAAAGTCAGAAACATCGATCAGCTGCCTCCTGCACATACTGGGGATGTGCCTGCAACCAAGGTACATGCCCTTGACCAGAATCGAACCTGAGACCCCTTAGTCCGCAGGCCGATGCTCTATCCACTGAGCCAAACCGGCTTCGGCTTGCCAATCAGATTTTTAAAATAGGTTCTAGCTTGTTCCCACATTCCAGCTTTGCTTTTCTGCGACCACACCCCAGGGCCGGGAGGCTAATGAATATGAGGTTGAGGTTCGGTGAGATGAGGAGCCAGCTTGGAGATTATGGTAGGCGGCCCCCCTTCCAAAAGAGATTGTGAGGTGAGGAGGTGGAGGGGGAGAAAGCGGGAGCCGGCCTCTCATTCCACCTGGGCCCTCTGGGAGGAGCTGCCCGCGGTGCCCGCAGGAGGCATGCCGCGTGTGGGAGGCCGGGGGGGTGCACAGGGACGGGGTGGGGGGGGTGGGGGGGAGGGGGGCCGCGGGGTGGAAAAGATTTCCCCAGGGGGCGTTTTCCACTTGCCCCTGTCTGAGGCACCCATCGCCCACCCCAAGTGTATGCTTACAGCGCCACCTGGTGGCTGTGTTGCATTGATGCAGTCTCTCTCAGGGGAAATGACAGAAGGTCACAGATGTCTGTGAATTTCTAAAAGATTAGACGCAAGTCCCTGAGAGTGCGTGGTTCCAGAGTAACCCAGAGATGCAGCGAGGGGAGCTTGCAGAAGAGACCTGGGGCTGAAGAAGGACTGAGCGGTGAGTTAAACAAACTTGCAACCCAATGCCGGTTGTGATCCACTGAACTGGAGCAGGACAGGCCAGCAAAGGTAAAACACACACACACACACACACACACACACACACATGGATGGGTCATTTACACAGACAACCAAGACCTCTGCCCACTGGCTTTTTAAGGGTTGCTGTTGTTGTTTCTCTCTCTCTCTCTCTCTCTCTCTCTCTCTCTCTCTCTCTCTCTCTCTCTCTTTTGCTTGCACAGTATTTAAAAACCAAAATGATAAATTTCTAATGTCTGGTATAAAATCAAAGTTATCATGGCTAACAATTAAAACCTAAAAATTTGGCCTGACTAGCATGCCTCTGTGGTTAAGCACTGACCTATGAACCAAGAGGTAGAGTTCGATTCCAGGTCAGGGCACATGCTTAGGTTGCAGGCTCGATCCCCAGTGTGGGGTGTGCAGGAGGCAGCTGACCAATGATTCTCTCTCATCATTGATATTTCTATCTCGCTCTCCCTCGCCCTTCCTTTTTGAAATCAATAATAAATACATTTTTCAATGAATTAGTTAATTAAATAAAACCTAACAATTTGTATATGGGCTTGTTTAAAGGCATCTGGGGAGCTGAAACCGGTTTGACTCAGTGGATAGAGCATCAGCCTGCAGACTGAAGGGTCCCGGGTTTGATTCCGGTCAAGGGCATGTGCCTTGGTTGCGGGCACATCCCCAAGAGGCAGCTGATTGATGTTTCTAACTTTCTATCCTTTCCCTTCCTCTCTGTAAAAAATCAATAAAATATTTTTTAAAATAATACCTTAATTTAAAAAATGAGAAAATAAATAAATAAAAGTATTTAAATATTAAAAAAAAAAAAAGCATCTGGAGATCTGCCTTCAGGCCTGTTGGCTGTGGGCCAGCGTCTCCACCCTCCCTCCCACCCTGTTGGCCTGGCCACGGGGAATGTGAACACAGGTCACCGACCCACAGGATGTCAGGCGGTCATTTAGTCCAGAGGGTTCCAAACGGAGGGTCTCAACCCATTAGTGGTTCTTGAAATCACTTTATTTTTAATGGATTAGACTACAAGAGAGAAAACGAGAAGCCGAGAACCCAGCTACCAGAGGACACGGAGGAAGTACCATGTGAGACGTAAGTCCACCATGAAGGGCGATCAAAACACAAACCAAAAAAAGGAGCTTGAAAATTGCTGAACTCACCTAACTCTCTCATTTTACAGATAAGGAAATTAAGGACCAGAGAAGATAAGAGATCGACCAAGGGCACCCACCGGTCCAGTAAGAGAGCGAGGAGGAGCGTGTGCTGTCCGGACCCCAGGCCGCCCGCCCTGTCTGAGGGCTAGGACCACCGAACACAACTGTGGTCCAAGGGGCTCACGTTGGTAGTTTGAGTTGTTAGAAAGGAAACACCCCCCTGAAGAGTTGAAAGAATCGTACAGAGAACGCCCTTGTTCCTTCTGCTTAGAGTCACCAATTGTTAACAATTTGTCACACTAGTTTCATTAATTGCTTCATGTGTGTGTTTGGCTAAAACATTTGAAAGTAAGTTGCATAATCATGACATTCGTCCCTAAACACTTTAGCATGCAGCTCCCAAATAGAAAGACATTCTCCGATTTAACCACAATGCTATTGTCACACACAAGAGAATGAACATATTTTCAATGTTCATTCCCATGGTCCAGCCATATTCAAATTCCCACAACTGTCAAAAAAAAAAAAAATGCCTTCCACATTGTCTCCCCCTCCTCCCCACCCCCGCTCAATCTAGGAACCAATCAAAGATCAAACATTACATTTGATTGTTTATATCTCTCCAGGCACCACCTGTTCACTGCTTCCTTGAAGAGGGAGTAGGGTCCAAGGATTTCCCCAACCCTCACACACCATAGTGAGCCTTCCTTGTTTTAGCTGCTGTGAGTTTCTAAAATATTAGATATGTTGATGTTTAAAGGAATGCCAAAATCACCTTCCAAAAGCAAACAAAGAATCTAGAAGTATCTTAAGATTTTACATTATCTCTCTATGGGATCTGGATCTCAAATTAAGTTCTGCTGCTATCTAGCCATGTGACCTTGGCAAGGCTTTGGTGACACCTAGGAAATATTAGATGAATGAGTGAACAAATAAATGATCGAATGACAAAACAAATTAATCCACTTGTTTCACCGCTCTGGATTTATCATCTCTGTAAGAAGAAAAGGTTCAGAGGATCTAGTCCATATCTCACACCTCTTATTATAAGTTCCTGAACACACAAACACATACACCAATTATTGGATTGGACCTCTCATCTTTCATTGAAAAATCCCCCATTCCTTATATTATTTATATATATATATATATATATATATATATATATATATATATATATATATATATATTAATTGATTTCAGAGAGGAAGGGAGAGGGATAGAAACATCAATGATGAGAATCATTGATCGGCTGCCTCTTGCACGCCCCCTACTGGGTGCCCTTATTTCTTACTGACATTTCTTCCAGTAGAAATGAGCTTCCAACTGTATGCTTAATGCGCCACCTGGTGGACATATTGCATTGATACAGTCTTTCTCACTGGAAATGACAAGGTCAGGGATGTCTGAAAGTTCTTTGGATGTTCTAAAACAGGTGTTGTCCCTCATTACCAAATCTATTTTAAGTGCCTGACAACCACATGATGAACCTAAACCCATTTCTAACTTTCACCAGTGTTTTCATTTTAATTTGAAATAAAATTAAAATAATTTTATTTTATGTGCCCAAGCAACAAACTATTCAAATGGAACAAACAAGAACAGAGCTTAAGATTTGACTTCGGGTGGTGCACACACGGTGCAATGTACAGATCTTGTAACATAGAAGCCCACGCCTGAAACCTATCTGTTCCTGTTGACTAACACCACCCCAATAAATTTAATAAAAACAGAGCTTAGCATTTAAATTAAATAAACGCATTGCAAAATCAATGCAACGTGTTTTTATGACAGTTTGGGAGAGTATCTGGGCATAGGGCAAGCAACTACTGACAAAACTTCAGGGAGATCTATATAAGTCAACAATTGTAGTTTAAAATAATACCCCCCCCCCCACACACACACACACACAAAAAAAAAAAGATAAAATATTAACACACTTCTCTATGGTTAAACAGAGGTACTAGAATATAGTAAGCCATAAAAAAAAAAAGCCTCTATAAATTCCAGAGGATCCTTACCTTTCAGACTACATTCTTTGATACCAAAACAATAAAATTATCTCTCTATATAAACCCTAATGGACAGATCAGCCAAACAACACAACTGAACTGGTCACTATGATGTGTGCTGACCACAAGGGGGCACACAGAACATGGTGGGCATCTGTTGGGTGGGGTGGTGGAGCAGGTGAGTGGGGGCGCCAGACCAAGGTGGGGTGTCGGTTGCTGTCATCGGAGTGAGTCTCTGGTGGTTACTGAAAATTCTTTGCTCCCGCACATCGTGGTCCCACCAGTGCTCACACCTGCTGCCAGCACTGGCCCTGCTTGCACCCGCTGCTGGTGCCCAGCACCAGCCCCTATTACTTGGTGCCATCAGTGGGTTCGAGCGGTGGCTGCCAGCCCCAATCACCCTTCAGGGCTTCTTCACATCTCCCTGCTCCTGAGTGGTGATTGGGGCTGGCAGCTGCCTCCACTGCTGGCACCAGCCCTGCTCATACCTGCAGCTGGCACTGGACCCACTGCTTGCTCCCTCTGCCAGCACCCCATGCCAGTCTCAATCGCTCAGTGTCATCAGCAGGTGTGAGCGGCGGCTGCCAGCCTGATCATCCCTGAGGGCTTCTCCACCTCCCCCTGCTCCTGAAGGGCGATCAGGGCAGCAGCTGCCACTTGCACCCACTGATGTCGCTGGCCCTGCTCACACCTGCTGCTGGCACTGGCCCCAATTACTCCACACCATCAGCAGGTGTGAGCAGTGGTGGCAGGAGCAGAACTGTCAGCAGATAGGGGACAGGAGCCATGGCAGGAGAGGCTGAGACTCACCCTGTGCCCACCACAGCCTTGCGGCCCACAGTTCCTTTCAAGGTTCACAAATCCGTGCACTAAGCCCCTAGTAAATTTATCATAGAAGTAGAGTTTTAAACAAAATGTCAGAATAGGCAAAGGTCTTTGAATATTTGGGAGGATATAGATAACTTCAAATTTTTTAGAAAAAGTTTGGTTGCCTCTAAAAGAATGGGAATACAATCTTATGGATTCCCAACTAGCTAAGGGGAAAATAGAGGTGATAGAAGAAGCTATTGAACTTTATCTAAATTGGGAACTTCTGCTCTTTGACATTGTTGAGAAAGTTGAAACAGAGTGAAAGAGAACAAATATTTGCAAATACATATCTGACAAAGGACTTGTGTCCAGAATAGAAAAGAACTCTTAAAACATAATAAGAAAACAAACAACCCAATTTCTAAATGCACAAAAGATTTGAACAGACATTTAATGGCAAAGAAGTTCCTAGAAAGATGAGCCACATCAGTAATCAAATGTCCTTTGACTGGTGAATGAATAAACCAATGACACATCCATTCAACCGATACTATTTAGTGATTGGAAAATGACTTGCTGATATCTGTAGCAACAAGGATGAAAACCAAATGCATTATGCTAAGTAAAGGAAGCCAGACTCAAAAGCAACATAATGGATGATTCTATTTATACTAGAGGCCCTGTGCATGAATTTGTGTATGGGTGGGGTCTCTCAGGGTGGCCTGTGGGAATCAGGTCCCAGCTTGCACCCCCAGCCTTACAGCCTTGCAGCCCTGCAGCCCCACCTGGCACCCCAACATGGCCTGGCACTGCTGCCTCACCTATTCCATCATTCCACTGCGGTCTTGCTCTGGTCAGGGACCATTGGGGCCGGCAGTGCCTCCACTGCCACCCACTGTCAGTGCTGTATTGTCAATGCCTTCCATGTTCTGCGCCACCCCCTGGTGGTCAGCGCACATCCTAGTGAGCAGTTGAACTCCCGGTCAAACTTCCAGTCGAACTCCCAAGGGGACAATTTGCATATTAGGCTTTTATTACATAGGATAACATTCTGTAAAAGCAAAACTATAAAGACAGAAAAAGACCAGTGGTTGTCAGGGGCTGGCTTTGAGGAGGGGTTGGCTACAGGAATACAAAGGAGTTGGGGGCGGGGGTGGTGATGAAATGGTTGATCATGGCCTTGGTTACATGATTATATGTGTCAAAACTAAAAACTTCTAAGGGTGAATTTTACTATATGTAAATTATATGTTAATAAGCCTGACCAAACCAGTGAATTAGATAAACTCTGGTAGGAGTGATGAAGAAAAAAGAGAAAGTCACACAAGCAAAGAACTTTAAAGCTTGAGAAATATAAAAGAAGATATGACTCACTTTTTAAAAAATCAAAACAATATCTTTATACAAATGAATTTGAAACATATTTTAAAGTAAATAACTTTATAGAAAAATCATCAAAATTATCTCAATAAAATGGGGGGAAAAACTTAAGTAAATCAATAATCATTCAGGAAGTTTCACTGGTAATCAAAAGTCTCTCCCACCAAAAGACACCAGGCACATATGGTTTTATAGGTCAGTTTTATCCAAATGTTAAAGTAATAAAGTTTATATCCTACAAACTCTTTTAGACAATTAAGGAGGGAAGCTACCCGTTTAATTTTATGGGGTTCACATAGCTCTGATAGCAAACAAGGACAAGAAAAGAAAATTATAGACCATATTTACTTATGAACATAAACGCATACATTAAAAATACCAGTGTAGCTGAAACCAGTTTGGCTCAGTGGTGGAGCGTCAGTCTGTGGACTGAGGGGTCCGGGTTCGATTCCGGTTAAGGGCATGTACGTTGGTTGCGGGCACATCCCCAGTGGGGGATGTGCAAGAGGCAGCTGGTAGATGTTTCTCTCTCATCGACATTTCTAGCTCTCTATCCCTCTCTCCTCCTCTCTGTAAAAAATCAATAAAATATATTTAATAAATAAATAAATAAATAAATAAATAAATATACCAGTGTAGCCTTTGCCAGTTTGGTTCAGTAGATATAGAGCATCAGCCTGTGGACTGAAAGGTCCGAGTTTGATTCTGATCAAAGACACATGCCTGGGTTGTGGGCTTGATCCCCAGTGGGGAGCATGCAGGAGACAATCAATTATTCTCTCTCATCATGGATGTTTCTATCTCTCTCTCCCTCTCCCTTCCTCCCTGAAATCAATAAAAAATATTTTTTTTAAAGAATAGCAATATATTTTAAAACACACAGGCACATATGCCCACATGCTCTTATCATAACCAAGTAGAGCTTAGCAAGGATACAAAGATGGTTCAATATCAATAAATTCTATCGATATTCAGTAGCAAAATACATTACATAGAGGCAGAAAGCACTTGCTACAGTCAAACACGGGTTCATTGTTAACAATAGTTGGCAAACTAGACATGAAAAGGCAGCTTCTTAACCACATTGATGCCCACAGTGAAAGACTATGAGGAATACGGCCTTAGTCACACGGGTCGTGTACCTTGGCACTTGTTGCCACAAGTGAGATTACACACCTCCTCGGTGAGAAGATGACACCAGGGGCTCGTGTGAAGCGTTTGGGGAAGTTTCGAGACAGCGTGGTTTTATTCTCGGTGCTGCCAGGAAGTGAGGGAAGTCCTGTGACTGCTTCTTTATATATATATATTTTTTAATATATTTTATTGATTTTTTACAGAGAGGAAGAGGAGGGATAGAGAGTTAGAAACATTGATGAGAGAGAATCATCAATCAGCTGCCTCCTGCACACTCCCCACTAGGGATGTGCCCGCAACCAACGTACATGCCCTTGACCGGAATTGAACCTGGGACCTTTCAGTCCGCAGGCCGACGCTCTATCCACTGAGCCAAACCAGTTTCGGCCTGTGACTGCTTCTTTTTATTTTGATCTAGGAGCCCTCTGATCTCCCTGGCCCCTGCCTGCTGCACAGCCTGCACCCCGGTGACGGTCTTTAAAACCCCACTGCAGCTTTAAAACCTCCGGGGACCACGGTCAAAGCCATGGGAATGGCCCCCAAAGCCATTCATCAGAGTCAGACTCTCCAGGTCGTCCTGCCCTCGGCAGCACCTCCCCACCCATACACCCTTTTCGAACCAGACTGCACACAGCAAAGCCCCTTTCTCAGCCCCAGGCCAGTGCTCACACCTTTAGCTCAGCCTGGAAAGCCCTCCCTCGGCCACCCCTGTGCTGCCTGGCACAGTCCTGCTGCTGCAAGACCCGGCTCCAATGCCGCTTGCTCTTGCACAGGCTCCAGTCAACTGCTCTGCAGCCCTTTCCCCGTGACCTCTCCCTGCTCATCATTCCTGCAGCCGTGCTTCCTCTCTCCGGCTCTTTGTCCACCCTCCCCACTAAGATGAAAGCTGAGTCTCTGGGCCTGCCTTGCTGGGTGCTGAGGCATCCAGGGTGAACAGGAGGCCACAGATCAGGGACCGAACTGTGAAGGCACCGGCCTGCCTGAGAACCTCAGGAACGGACGGGAGTCAGGAATTCAGCTCCTCGGGCCCAGCCCAGTTACTGGTGCCCGGGGAACATGTGTGAGATGAAAGAAATCGGTTGTGTGTCCCAGACCAGGGGTAACCCCCAGGACCTGTGGATGAGGCCTCATTTGGAACCAGGTCTGTGCAGATGTGATCAAGCTAAGACGAGGTCGGCCTGGATTGGACAGACCTTCACCTGGTGACCGGTGTCCTCATAAGTGGAGGGAAACGTGGACACAGACACACATGGGGGACGGAGGCAGAGATTGGACGGATGCGTGTAAGCCAACAAGCCACAGCGGGCACCAGCAGCGGGAAGAGGCAAGAAAAGATCGGCCCCCCCCCCCCCCCTCCCAGATTTGGACACCTCAATTTGGACTTCTAAGCTCCAGAACTGGGAGAACGACTTTCCCGGGCTCTGAGCCACCTCGTTAGCGGGCAGTTTGTTAGGACAGCCCTAGAACCGAATGCAGTGCCCAAGACTCATTGGTTCCTGGGTCACATTTCTACCAGGTTCCAAACCAGGGTGGGGGGTGCGGGGAAGCTGCCCAAAACCCCGCTGCAGGCTGATCTCAACTTTCCCTTCCAAGGCACCGCCTGGCCTAAGCCTCCCTCCCTGACCACAGAGGACCACCCTGACCAGCCGAGGACACGCCGCATCCGACACCAGGTGGCGCCAGCAGGCCGCGCCGTCCTGCTCCGTGGGCTCCCGCGTTGGCAAAAGGGACTGAGCGTGCAGAGTCAGCCCCGGGCCGAGCTCCCAAACCCAGGAGCGTCTTTAAGATCTTCTCAGAAAGGGGTTTTGTCTGTCAGAGGGGGGACATGGGATCTCTCCCCTGCAGACCCATCCCTGCGCGCCCTGGGCAGCCTCAGAGTGAGCGGCCGGGGGAGACGGCAGAGGCCGAGGAGGTCCCCAGGTTTGGCCTCCCAGGCTGGCGGTGCTTGGGGGGCCCGTGCCCTGCGGGGCGCTCCGCCTGTGGAAGTCCAGCCCTTCTGTTTTCACCCCAGATGCGATCCCCAGAAACAGGCTTCGGGGCTCCCGTTGGTCCGGCGTGCTGGACCCTCAGTCCCAACCCCTCTCCTTGATTATTTCACTTCTTCCCAAATTGCAATGAATAACTTGTTCACATCGGACATTTCACACATAAGCAAGGACATCTGTAAGAAAGGCATTTCCAATTTGGGCAGGTCTTCAGACAATTATATATTAGGCTGAAATTGCCCACATGTGCCCTTTTTTTTTTTTTTATTAACTTGCAAAAAAAAATGGCAATTTCGTATGATTGGTAGTTTTATATGTTGGCACTTTTGTTCCTATAGGTCTCTCGGGCCTAGAAAGTCCTCTGCTTCCCATGTCTCACCCCACAGCTCCTTCCCCACTCACTTCCCCAGGCATGCTGGCACTCCACTTGAGCTTTTCTTTTTGTAAAACCTGCCTTAAGTTTTAGGTAGGTGTTTAATCTCCTGCGTACGCACCGAGGGCAAAGACTGAGTCTTATCTGTGGCCGTGCCCTGGACCTCGTCCAAGGCTTTGTGTAAATCCTGAAAAGAAAACCTGTGGTCTTGTTGCAAATGAATGAGTGAAGAAGCGACTGCAGTGGGAGAGGGAGTGGCCATCCCACAGAGAGGCCATCACACCCAGTTTCTACATCTCTCGGGAGCACAGAGGCTGAAGGGTCTCACGAGACCACCCAGAAGCCACAGCAGCCCCTGTGCTTAGCGTGTTTGGATTGTGCCTTCATACACACACACACAAACTCACACACACACACACACACACGCCCAGATATGCAGCCCCAGCCAGCAGGCTTGACCTGCAAACAGGCTGCCTCTGCTGGAGGCTGCCAGGCTACTTGCTTCCCCAGAGAAGCTGGGGGGGGGGGGGGGGGGGGCGGGGAGCCCACACTTGCTAAACCCTCTGCGCTGCCTGCCAAGTTGAGAATCATTTCCTGCCCGGGTCCCAGACAGTTCACGCTGCCCCAGATGGGCCGCTCAGGGACATTCCCATGTTGTGACATTTCCTTCTCTGGGGGCCCTGGGTGTCATGGGAAAGAGGAAACGCTGAACAGCTGTTCACCTCTCCCTGTGGGATGAGGCTGTCCCCAAGCCCCGCGACGCCTGCAATGCTCCTCCACCAGGGGGCGTGGAGGAGGGGCCAGGGCTGCCCTGGGAACGTGCCACCTCCTGCCCCAGGTTCAGATGAACTCCTTGCCTCAGGAATTTAAGATGAAATCCCATATATTCTCCTCTCACAGGGGATCAGGCTATATATATAATGTCAAAACTGTGATGCCCCCTCTAAGTTAAATGAGCCATATGTTTTATATATTCCAATAACCCATATGTAATTCAGAGAGGAAATCAATTTTGACTTTTCCTCTCAAACATGGGTATTTGGCCATCAAACTTGGACAGTTTTCAATACGTTTTTGTTAAAGAGTTAAGCAAACATATATTTTAAAAATTAACAAAACAACTGGGAATCAAAACAGTATCATTTTCTTTCAACTGGTATATATTTTAAATTGATAATTGCCAATGCTGGTGAGGTTGTGGGAAAATGAACACTGCCAATGAAAATGTGATTTGGGATAACTTTCACTGTGGGCAATTTGAGGTATATCAAAAGCCCCTAAAATGTGCATTTCTCTTGATCCAGCAATTTTCTTTCCAGCAATTTATCCTAAGAAAACAATTTAAAATGTTATCAAACCATTGGTCATAAGAGTTTAAAAAAAAAATGGCAAACTAAAAGTCCAAATTTCCAATATGATAGAAAACTTTGCAGCCTTTAATATGATGGAGATGAATGTTTTATGGGCTAATAGACTGTACATTTAAAAAAACAAAACAAAATACTATTAAAAAGGGATCTTTTTAAAGAGGAAAATACAGGCATAGAAAAAAAGAACATTTTTTTCTATGCCTGTATTATGGGTAGTTTTAATTTTCTTTCTACTGAGATAAAAAAGTATTACTTTGGCCTATTTAAAAGTTTTTAAAAAATAATTTTTATTAATTGCAGAGAAGAAGGGAGAGGGAAAGAGAAATAGAAACATTAATGATGAGAATCATGGATCTGCTGCCTCCTGCACACTGGGGATCAGGCCCACAACCTGGGCGTGTGCCCTGACGGGGAACTGAACTGTGACCTCCTGGTTCATAGGTCAACGCTCAACCACTGAGCACTGGCCGGGCTAAAGGCATTTTTAAATATTCTGAGAAAGACGCTGAGGGCTTGTTACTACTTTTGCTGCTCTCTAGGGGTCTCAATTTTCCAAACTGTGAGATGGGATTAGCAGCAGGAAATTCCTTCTCTCGGCTCCCATCCACCTTTCTCAGCCTGAGGCTCCACTTCAAAGACAGCCCTTCCCCAGCAGCCCTGCAGGCTTTGTTATCTTTGTCCCCACCCACCACCTGCCATCAAAAGGCAACAACCCCAGCACTGACCCCGTGTTGACACGTCTCTCTTCCCCAGCATTCCTTACCTGATGGGACTGGTTTCTGCCTGAAGCTCGTTGGTTAGGGCAGCCTCTAAAGGCAGAAAGAAGGCGGTGAGGGCCTGGAGAGGCAGGAGCGTCTGAGGGGGTAGGGGGTGGGAGTCCCTTTAGATCTCCCTGGGTTTGAATTAAATCCTGGCTCCACTGTGGGCAAGTTCACGCAGGTCTTCGTGCCTCGGTGTTGTTTTTCGTGGCCGGGGGCTGCGGTGATAATGGGGCCCCGCCTTGTAAAAGTTGCTGTGTGGATTCCCCGCCAAAGGCTTCCAACTGTGCCTGGCACCCGTAAATGGTTTTTAAGTATCAGCTATTACCACTATTTGAAGAGCTGGTAAACAGTTCTTCACCTTCCTTGCAACCACAGCAATTGTGTTTGTGTGGAGGACTGGTGCCACTGAGATTAAGACGAAAATGTTTTCCCACCAGCACTGAGAGGCAGGGAAACAAGTCACCCGACCATTACAACCGGAGCAGGTGTCAGCACAGCCGAGGTGCCCTGCACACGCCCCCACTCACACCCTTACCACCTGCCGTGATGGCTCCTTACTGCCAGCGGGCCCGCCTGGCCATGACCTCACTTCTGCATGCCATTCCAACATTCCCCTCTCCCAAACGGGTCTTCCATCTCAGAGGATTTACAACTTACTCCACGGTCTCCAGGTGCATCCCCCGAAAGTCTCTCTTCCTCTCCCCGCCAAAGCAGAGCTTAGTAAGTCAATCTGCTCTTTAAACCTGCTCCTAGGATGAAGGGAAGCTTCCCAGCGCGGCTGGTGAGGGCCTGCCTCCGCAACCTGGCCCCTGCCCTACCTCAGCTCACCCTGAGCCCCTCCCCTCAGCCCTGCCAGGCAGCAGCACTGAGTCCTTTTATTATAGTTTCTCAAATTGGCTGTGCTTTCTCTGCTGCTGCCTTTGCACACACACACATAGTGTTCTGCCCCTTAGCCTCACTGTACGGGCCCTCACCTCTCAGCTTAAATGCCAGTTAGTCCGAAAGGAGCTTTGACTGCCCACGCTCCCTTCCACTTCGCGGGTCACGCTGTCATCAGGAACCGTTGTAACTGCCTGCCTTCCCAGCTCATTAGAAATCCATCAGGTCTGGCTCACTGCTCAGTCCCAGCATAAAAACAGTTGGCACACGGAGAGCGTTTTGAAGAAACATGTATAATATTCCCACGTATGCTTGTGGTCTCTCCTCCTTGTGGCAGGGACCGCCTCCCTGTCCCCTCTCCGCCTGCCAGGCGCCTCCCCCCAGGGCTGGGGCTTCATCCTTCCGTGAGCTCCTCCCCACACACAATCTTCCCACCGAGAGTCCCTGTGAGCATTTTATGGATGGATCGCATCTCTCACAACTGTCTCATAAGAACTTTTTTTATTATTTAGAAATGCAGTTATATACATAGAATTAAAATTAAATTAAACTTTGTACAAATATTAAAATACTATCTTCACACCCACTGCAATGTACAGGATACCAAAAAATATATATAAAATAAAGCAAACCCAAACTGATTGACATCCTGCACAGTCTATGATGCAAGTGTTGTTTTAAACCATTACGAGTACCATTCTGCAAGGTTCCATAGTGGTGTGATAAGCGAGGGCAGCGTGTGGCAGGCAGCCACACAACCCGCATCCCTCTCCTTCCTGCAGGGCAATCCAAGTGCTCTGCGGCCTGGTGCAGGGTTTAACTTTGATGTTTTCATTCAAAATTCTACTAGGTTTCCAACTGGAGATTAAGAGGAGTTTCCCAGCAAAGCTGAGCCCACCAAGCAAAGTCCCTCTGAGCCCCTCACTGATCATCAGCAATGTCTGCCCCTGTGCCGAGCCCCGGGAGGCCCCGAGAGAAGCTCCCAGCCAGCACATCTGGGGTTCAGCTGGAAAGCCTGCAAACCACTTCCCTTCCGGGTCCTTTATTCTCTTTAAAGAGGGGAAAAAAAAAAGAGAGAGCGAGCGAGCGAGCAAGGATGTAGAAATATCTGCAGCATATTCCGCTCTTGATGTAAGCATGTAACCTGGGGATGGAGGGGACATTGTTACGGGGGAAGCAGAGGTCGGAGTGCTCAGCCCAGACTAGGAGGGAGAGGCGAGTGCTATTGTCCCTGTGCCACTAGCGAGGCAGGAAGAAGATACCTTTGTCGGTCTTGTCATGCAGCTTCTCCACAGAACATGGGGGGGGGGGGGGGGGGGGCAAGATAACATTAGTTCTAGTTTTATTTGCAAATGGAGTGTTAGCACACACACTGAAATGCCTTGTAACCCAAAAACTCACAGTTGGCCAGGACTCTGCCCACTTCACAGTTCACGCTGAGTGAAATGGGAGCACAGCCCACAAAATCCAGAAATGGCAAAAGATAGAGCCTACTTGCTAAACAAAGGCATGGAAATATAAGTGATCTTCACCAGAGACTGGCCCTTGCAAGTCACTGTGCCAGGACATAAAACCTGCATTGAGTTAGCTCAGGTGTGCAAAAAAATACCTTTTCAAAGAAAGTCCTTTGGTGCTGACCATTGTCCTGGACAAGCCCTCGCTCCCCTAGAGGCTGTGGGCGGTTTCCCCATCTGCTCCGGGCTCCTGACAGCCTCCTTCCTGGCAGCCTGCCACCAGCCCCCGTCCTGTCTTAGTCTTAGTCAAGCCCCACTTAGGCAGCTGTACAGTCCCTAATCCCCTGCAGGGGACAAAACCCAGAAGCTCCTGGAATAGTAGCAAATGGTTGACGGCAAGAAATTGCTTCAGGGAAAGAGAACGAACAGCTGTCGTGGATGCCAGCAGGATGCAGCCTAGTTCCCGCACCCACAGAAGTGGGCCTCATCCGTGTCCGTGACGAGAGGGCGGGGTGAGGAGAGGCGGGGCCAAAATCGGAGGCCCCATTTACCCTTCTTTCTCCCCGACCAGGTACACAAGTCTGGGTCTGTGACCCCAGGACGGTGTTGGCGGCGGCTGGCTGGAAGAACGCTGCACAAGGAAGGCTTTTCATTTTTCCAGGGCCGGAGCCAGTAACCTATGGGGCCGAGTAATCCCCAAACAAAAAGTGCAACCTCTCAGGGGAGGAAAAATGCCAGAGCAATGCTATAAAAAAAGGGGCAAGATCTCTCATTAAAAGAAAAAACTCGGCTAGAACTTGGGTTTTAGATGACTGGGACTAAATCAGCAGGCTTAGCAGACTCCAAATCCCACACCAAGTGCCCTGCTTTATTTTTGGCGGAAGACAAGGGTCCCCCTGCGGGGAAGGAGAGCCTATGCATGGGGAGGCAGCTGGGTCATGAGGGACTCGCCCTCCAGATGGGCCCAGAGCCCACGACTGCTGGCAGGCACTCTTCTGGAAATGGCCTCTTTTGAGGCGAAGGACAGCCCCTTGGGACATTTCATCTCCCTCAAACACTCTGACCTCTGGCTCTGGCACCTTTGACAACCTGTTCCATGCCGAACCATGCTGGCCTGGGCTTCTCGCAGGCTCCGGGGTGGGAGGGGGGTGGGGAGGAGTGGCTAACAGGCACAGCAGGCACTGCCCTTACCCTGAGAGAAAGGGAGACAGCAGGGGCAAAGAGAGGCCGGGAACGAGCGGGTAGTAAAGTGCGTGTGAGAGTGGAGGCAGGAGGCTGAGAGGAGGCCATTCCCCTAATCTTCCAGGCCACCCCCTCCTGGAGCTACCCTGCTCGGCCAGCTATTGAAAATATATTGGGCTCCTCATTACTTTTACCACCCGAGAGCTCGGGGAAGGAGCGGAAGGCCAGCATGGGGGGGGAGTGGGCACCTCTGAAGTTCCCTAGCCCCAATGTTTCAGAAACAAAAATAAAGATGGAAGTAGCCTGCCTGAGCTCTGCCACCCAGCCTTGTCAGCATTCGCGACGTGGCTAAGGGAGAACTGAGAGCCGGAGCAGAAGCATCTGAAGCAGGGAGGCCACTCCTTCACCACCAGGGCCAGGTGCCAGGCTGCTCTGCAACCCTTCACCCACAGGCAGCCTGCACGGTGTGTCTGTGGGGGTGAGGACTGCCTCTCAGCCCCTCCCCCATGCCCAGGACGACCAGGGAGCCATCTATCAGCTGTGAGCGGGAAGGGACAGCAGGGGAGGACAAGAGTAAGAAAAGCAGCAGTGCAGCAAGCAGCAGGACGCTTCCTGGACCAGTTACTAAGGCACGTGACTGTGGTGAGGAGGACCCTCAGGCCTGGGGCTGGCGCTGCCTGCAGCTGCCTGGGGACTCCGTCTGTACCTCTCAGGTTCCCCTCCGTCACCACGAACCCAGAACGGGCAACTTGCCCTGTCAGTGACCAGACGGGCAGTCCCTGGCATCTCGGCAAGCTCCTGTCCCAGGGATGATTCCCCTCAGAACTCCGTGGGCAGCAAGGTAGCAGGCTGCCCGCATAAACCCCAGGAGGCAGCATGCAGCTTCCCCTTATGCTCCAGGGAAAGAAAAGCGGAAGCCAGGAAGCCACGCTGAAGGAGGCGGAACCTGCATATTAGGAAGACAACCACTATCAGCTACCTTCCTGCCCTCCCTTAGGATCTCCTGGAAGCTCAACACAGCAGGGCCAGGAGCTGGCACCTGAGCTGACAGCCGGGTGCTGAGTCAGCTTTGGCAGGATTTCCCCACTCCTCCGTCCCCAGCCAAGAAAACGTGCCACCCGTGTCAACCAAGGGCAGGCCCAGGGACCCACACTCTTGCTCCAGTTAGAGTCCCTCTTGTCTCCCCAGCTCCCCCTCTTGGATCTGCTCCTGGTAAGCCCTCCAAGGAAACAAGCCAGACTCAGGCCCACCCCTTGTGTGGCAGGGGGCAGCAGTGCAGCCACTAAGGCTTGTAGGCGAGCAACAGGCCTGCGTGACAGGGAACCTGGACAAGGAGGGGGAAGGCACAAGTAAACACAGCGGTTCTCTGGCCCATGGGCTGGTGGGGCGGCCGCCAGAGTTGGCTGGAGGGCTCCCAGAGGCCTCAGGGAAAGGAAGGGTTCAGTCCGGCACATTCAAACATGTTCCCGACACAGATGGGAAGGCTGGACCAGGCAGAAAGCCAGTTCCTCCAGCTGTCAAGCAGGCAGATGGCAAGAATCTTCCTTGAGTTTCCAGCAAGGTGGGCCTGCATGCCCTCAGAGATCCACAGGTGGCAGCTCAGATAGCCAGGCACAGGGAGAGGGAAGAAGGGCAGAGAGGACCATTGCAGAGGAGAGAAGTCGGTGGCAAACCTCATGCTTCTTTCAACAGTGGGATGTCTGTAGGAAGAGAAGGAAGGCACAGTGGTTACCCACGTGGGTCTCTGCAGCACACCAAATCCCACTTTAAAGAAAGAAAATTTAAAGAAAGAAAATGCATTACTCATACTCTTCTAGGTAGACTAAATCTATCTCTGGTCTCTTTTTTAGTACTCTTTGGCTCATCTCTCCCCTGCCTATGTGATAACATTTGGTGTTCAAACCCCTTCTGATTTCCCTTCTCTGCCTTTACTGCTAGTCTGGTTGCTTCTCTTTCTGTCCTTAATCTCACCCTGTGATAGTACTGAGCTCTGTTCAAGTCCCACCTCCTCCTTCATGTCACTGTCCAGCTGAGTGATAGTGAATAACTGACACTTCAAGGTCCTGACTTCCTACGGTGCTGTCGGTTCCAGATAGCTTGGGCAAGGCCTGCAACAAACTTGATAACCGACGTGTTTTGTTTCCTGAACCCCTCATTTTGGCATGGACTCTATGACTCTTGGTTCCATTATTTCTCGAGTATAAGCCCCATCTTCCCAAGTGACTGACAATCCAAACAGGGAGAATGTTTTCTATTTTTCTGTATCCTCCCTGAAACCTAACCTGGCACCAGGCACAAGATGGACACTCAAAATGCTTGTTTGGCTGTGTGCTTTAGGAGGGAATTCTAGTCTCAACTTAAATGTTGTCTGAACACATCCCCCTTCCCTGACCCCCTTTTTTGGTTTTGAGTAAACATTAGGGGTGTTAGTCTCAAACTGTGAAGTGACATCTCAAAAGCAGTCTCTAAAGACCTAATGGCTTCACTTGAATTTAAACCACCTCTAGATAGGAAAACACCTAAGTCCCTTCATTTGCTTTTTCAGTGGGGTAGCACATCCCACATTTTAGAACAAGTAGGGTGCCCTGCTTAAATAAAAATAGCATTTAATGAATCATTGTGTGAAGGGTTTATGGATAAAGCTGTACTTCTGTCACATTGTGGCAGTACATTCTGCTTTCATATTAAATAGCTTGTTATCTAAATATTAGGTAAAAAAAATGCTTGTTTGGTACATGGACAAAGTGAGGTAGCAAGAAGGGAAAGTGCTGGCACCATCGTGGCTCCTTAGGAAGGGCAAGGGCTGAGATTTGCACTTGGACATTGTCACTCTGTGTGGACACACAGTGTGTGCGCACTGGGACAGACAGTATGTGTGGCTGGCTGCCCATGGGGTCAACGATTTAGTTGACCTTTCCTAGCTCTTTATTCTAAAGAAGAAAGGGATGTTGCTAATCATTGGGGAACTCCATAAACATGATCTGCATTCAGATATGCTAAACATTAGACACTGACTGTGTCTGGGATTCCCTGGAAGCATAAAGCTTTCTCGGGGGCGGGGGAGGTTTGTAAGTGCAGAAGTGCTCGCTGTCGAAAGGGAAACATCTAGGTTTTGTCTGTATCCTGAACCACACTGGGATTTCATGTAAAGCGACAGAGTCAATCCCAACATTCAACTCTCAAGGCCCTGGCAAAAGCCGAGGTGTCAGGAGGTGGCAATTTCGTTCTACAGCTGGTTAGCCATAAAGGACTTGGGAGTCATTTGGGAGGCAGCATGGCACCATGGGTCATAAAACACAGGCTTTGGAACCGATCCCCCTGGCTTCATAGCCCAGCTCACCAATTACCAATGGGCAAGTGACTTAGCCTCTTGGAGCCTCAGTTTCCTCATCTGTAAAACGATGACAGTAGCATGTAACTCCTACCTCTCAGGATCACAGTGAGGCTAACTGAGATAGTGTAAGAAAACCACTAGCACAGGAGCTGGCACACTCCTATTTAAGACGGAGCAGCTGAATGCTATGGAAAAGAAACAGGCACCAGTTTTCTCTGTAACATGACCCCACACAACTCCCCACAATCCCTGACCTTTCAGGAGTATAAAATTACATGAGGACAGACCCCATCCTCACCTCCAACCAGCTGTTTACCCTTTGATGTAGCACAGCCCTGTGGCCATGAATAATTTTGGCGACTCCAAACTACCAAAATTCACAGACCACAATGAAAGTCTCCCTATAAAGAGTTCAAAGAACCACCTAGAACTGAGGGTAAAATCCTATTTTGCAGGCTAATACCCCAGGTATTATCTTTGTCTCCCCGCTTCCCCCAATACACCAATTATTAGAGAGGCTCACATCCTTCCTTACTCCCAGGAGCTGCTAGCAATTCACGATCAGTGCAGACCACCTACCGTCTGTGTAGTCCTCCGATGTGAGGGATAAGAGGCTTTGTATGTCACTGTTCTCTGAATCCGGGGCTTCTTTGTGTGCCAGCTGGCTGTTCCCTGAGCCGGCCACCCAGGAAGAGGTGGTTGCCTGATGCACTATCACAGTCTCTGAGCCCTGGGAGCCCCAGGCTTCGCACAGTCCAGACTGGCCCGGGGCCTCCTCCTCTCCACCCGCAGAGGAGCAGGCCCCCTGGTCCTGTAGCTGCTGCTCCCTTGGCCCATTCCTCCCACTAGGCCCAGACCCCTCTGACAGCACAATCTGCACTCTGGGGTCAGCGGGCGGCACACAGTGACCGGAACTGCCATACACAGCCTCCTCATACGACGGTAGTGCAACTTGGACTCCATCCACCATGATGGAGACTTGGTCCCCAGATACCCCCTGGTCACGCCTGCATCCGGAGAGGAAAAGACAAAGGAAGAATAAAAATACACAAATAAATACCATAATATTGTACTAACAACACTAACCATTTCTGAGCACTTCCTATGCGCCTGACACAGCACTGAGTGCTTTATACACTTTATCGCACTGAATCCTCATCTGAGCCCTTTCCGGCAGAGCTTCACCAACAATGCAGGTGAGGCTCAGAGAAGTTACATAACTTGCTCACAGTCAAGAGCTAGTAAGGGAAGAAGCTGGGATTTAAATCCAGTTCCACCTGCTTCCAGAAACTGTGTTCTTAAAACCTCTGGGTACACAGGCTTCTAGCCCTCTGGTCCTGTGCAAAACCGGGAACCTAGAAATAAAGCCATTCCTTCAGCACAGCTAGAATAAGAAGTGAGGAAAAGATGGCTGCTCCCTGCGAATAGAACTAAAAACCATTGCCTGTATGTGTAAACGAACACAGTGAATGATGTGTAAAGTATATCTCCATGTCCGGCCGGCGTGGCTCAGTGGTTGAGCATCAACCTATGAAGCAGGAGGTCATGGTTTGATTCCCGGTCAAGGCACATGCCCCGGTTGTGAGCTCAATCCCCAGTGTGCGGTGTGCAAGAGGTTACCAATCATTGATTCTCATTATTGATGTTTCTATCTCTCTCCCTCTCCCAATCTCTCTGAAATCAATAAAACTATATTAAAATATATATACACACATACATACACATATACTATATTTATATAAAGTATATTCATAAAATGGTTATCTATTTTATTTTTCACTCAACATTATGTTTGTGAGATTTGTTCATGCAGACGCTTTTTAGAGGATCACTTGTTATGAATATACACACATACATACTTTTTAAGAAAAATCTGAACCATTCTGAAAGTTGAAGACATTATTCAGTGCATACCTCCCAAGAACCTTGTCTCCTATATAATAACCACGATTATCACTGCATCCCAGAAGTTTAACATTGGTATAATACTGTGACACAAATTCCCCCATAAATATACCCATTTCAGCTGTTGTTTGTTTTCACCCAGGACCCGTTTAAGGATCATGCACTGCATTTAACTGTCCTGTCTCTCTTCCTATCTCCTTTAATCTAGAACAGTCCCCTGCACCTTTTCTTTCATGACAATTTTTTTTTCTTCCTAGACTTCAGGTCAGCTGTCTCTTAGTCCCACATTCTGGACTTTTCTAATTGTTTCTTCAGGATTATGTGCAGGCCATTTTTTTTTTTTACTATAATAGAACCCATAGGTGATGTGTCCTCAGTGCATTACAATCGGAGACATATGGGCTATGCTGGACAGCGTTATTACTAGGCTGTTATTAGTTCTCAATTTCTTCATCTGTACTTGGAGATAAAATCTGTGCTACTCAATTCAAATAAAGCCCACACTGTAAGGATGACAGAAGTGGCACTTCATAAAGGTACTTATGAGTACCTGGAAGGAAGACAAACTTTGATGGCAAGGTGGTATTAGAAGGCAGTGTATATTCTGGCATGTGCTTAACTTTAAATGTTAAAAATACATTTTTTGTTTAAAAAGTAATGCACATACACAGTACAAAATGCAAACAGGGTCTCAAATGAAAACCAATCTCCCTTCCACTCAAATCAGGCAAAATCAGCTAGTTACCTTTAACAGACTTACTAGTTAACTGCAAAAAGGAAAACTCCCTAATGTGAATGAAATGCAGTTGACTTTATGTGGAAATAGTTGATTCCTTTAAGTAAACAATCCCTTCCAAACCCTCTTTATTCTATTAATTGCTGAGCAACCTTTAAAAATAGTGGTTAGATGCCAAAACCGGTTTGGCTCAGTGGATAGAACATCGGCTTGCACACTGAAAGATCCTGGGTTCTATTCCAGTCAAGGGCATGTACCTTGGTTGCGGGCACATCCCCAGTGGGGGGGGGGGTGTGTGTGTGTGTGCAAAAAGCAGCTGGTCGATGTATCTCACTCATTGGCATTTCTAACTCTCTATCCCTCTCAATTCCTCTCTGTGTAAAATCAATAAAATATATTTTTTTAAAAACTTATAAAAAAAAAAAAATAGTGGTTAGAGCATCAACCCATGCACTGAAGGATAAAAGGTTTGACGCCCAGACAAGGATACATACCTCAGTTGCGGGTTTGCTTCCTACCCCATCAGGGCATGCGCAGGAGGCAATCAGTTGATGTCTCTCTCACATCAACATTTCTCTCTCTCTCTCTCCACCCCCCGCCCCCACCCCCTACTCTCTTTGGAAAGCAATGGAAAAAATATCTTTGTGTGAGAATTAAAAAAAAAAAAAAAGCTGGTATGCCCCTCCCCAACTAAACAAAATAAAAAGAAGAAAGACCACACACAGTACAGAAAGATTAAACTGAGCCTGGTCCTTGTCTGTAAATCCCAAATCAGAAGCATTTTATTTAAAGCAGTTTAGTCTGTTCTTTCATTCATTTAGCCTGTGAGAGTGATAACAGTGACTGATGAAGGGCCTGAATGAATAGAAACTGTTCCTGAGAAAGGAAATGAGCTATTGCAGAGGCCAAGACAGCCTGGGAGAGAAGTCCATCCTAAGGGATCCAACTTGGGGCCACTCCTCACCAACCACACCCACCTAGTCTGGAATGTGCTAATGCACTCAAACTGGAAAAAGTAAGGCAAGAAAACCCCCCCTCTGTTTTAGCATGGTATAGTGCACTGGCTCCAAGTCCGAGCTGCACATTGGAACCCACTGAGGAACTGTATAAGACACTAGTGCCAGATTCCCTCTCCAAACCAAATAAATCAGAATGGCTGGGGCAGAGGCCCAGGTGTTGTATGTTTTCTACTCTGAGCAGGAGCCTCTATGTACAGCCAGGATTGGGAAGCAGGTATATTGGGCAGCGACTTGTAAATACGAGCCTGCATCAAATCACCTGGAGGAACTGAGGAACCCTGTCACTCAGCCTCAACCCCAGAGTTTCTATCAGTTGGTTTGGGGTGGGAACTGAAAATTTGCATTCCTAAAAGTTCCCAGATGGTACTAATGCTACTGGAACCACACTTTGGGAACTACTGATGTAGGAAAAAGGACATGGTTTTGGAGTTGGCAGATATGAGTTCAAATCTCAGCTCTGTCATCATCTAGAGCAGTGGTCACCAACCGGTGGTCCTCGGACTAGTGGTGGTTCGTGAGGTTCCAAAGGGGGCGACCACTGTTGTTTAAGGAAACCTTTGGAACAGTGGTCACCAAACGGTGGTCCACGAGGTCCGAAAGGTTGGCAACCGCTGATCTAGAAGGATGACCTTGAGTAAACGACTTAACCACTCTGAGCCTATTTCCTTATCTTCAATATTCCTGTGAAAATTTTTTGAAATTGAATTTATTATATAGGTTGATAAAATTATATGTTTAAGGTGTAGAGTTGTATAACACATCATCTGTATATTGTACAGTGAGTTCATCTTATGAGGAGTAAGATAATGTATGCAAAGCAACAAGCACAGTGTCAGGCACATCAGCACATGACAGAGCCCTCCCCTTCCCTGGGCACCTACAGGCCAGCAGGAAGACATGCCAGCCAAAGGCCAGGCCCACAGTGATGCCTGCCACCCGTGCTCACCTGCTATGATGGAAAGACTTCAGCTTTGGCTGCAGCAACACAAACAGCACCACAAGGAGGAGAATGAGTGCCACGGAGCTGGCAGTGGAAGCCACGATGGACAGTGTGGGGACCCCAAGTGATGTCTTGGTGTCTTTCTCTGCAGAAACAAGCCATCATCAAAAGGTATTTGTATCCAGACAAATATTATACAACATGAGCCCCACAGCTGATCTTATCAAAGATCCCCTACACAGTGTAGTGCAGAGACATACCTTGGCCAAGGCCATTTTTAGGAGTAACAGTGCAAAGTAGTTTATACACACAAGAAAAGGGACCATTCCCTATCCTGAAGCTATTATTCCCTTCTCTGTGGGCCTTTGAGGACCATCTGACACCTAAACTCACTCACCTAGAGATCTTACCTTTTAACCAGTAGCCAGCTGGTAGACAGCAATCATTGAGATGAACACATTAGCCCACCATTTTTAAGACCCACATATCTCTTTCCCTATGTGGCAGAAAAATTTTAAGACCTTACCCTGTTCTAAGATCCTGCAGCTTTAGTTGTAACTCTCAGGCTGGTTCCCCCCTCCCCTGGGATGTGATGGCCTCTGAGCCCAAGTGTGAAACACAAAGATGGCTGTATACTTTCCTGCAGGCAGCTGGATTTTCCAGTCATGCATGACAGGAGTGGGGGAGGTCTTCTGCCAGCTGGACTACAGCTCCATAACAAAACAGTTCATTACCATTCAAAAATAATAATATAAAAGAAACACTATAGAAGGTGTTAGCATGGTGCTCATGTGTTAGCAGAGCACGGTCAAAGGTCACCAGCACTTGGCTAGGCAAACAAAAGATCAGGAGCATCAAAGGGACCTTACACAGCCGAACAGATGCCTCAGCAAAGCTTCTGAGCCCTCGGTGGCTCAGCTGAACCACAGTGGGACACACACCAGCAACCCCAAATGTTTTCACGAAGACATGAAATCCAAAAAAAAGGGAGTCTGCAGGACATCAAAGGGCCCATACTGCCCCAAGCACAGGATGCTCAGGAAGAAGCGGGCGCCACTTCCCTTGAGTTAAAAGAAAACAGAACCCCTTTCTCATCTGCCAAACTCACCCTCGTTAAGATGGCAGCTAATCTCCATGGCTGGTTTCCATTCGCCATTCTTACACGTCAGGTATTTGTAATCGCCCTTTAGCACGTAGCCTTCAGCACACAGGTACTCGATGACACTGCCCGAGTTCAAGGGGTCTCTGCAGGGCCGGGGGTGGCAGACATAGCCACCATTCTCTGGCTCTGGGGGCAGGGAACACACTGCAAAGACAAAGAGAGAGCGAGGTTTTCCAGAGGGAGTGCTCTCGGTGACTCAGAGGACAGTTCCAAAGGCTTCAACAAGAAACACAAGGAGCACAGAGCCAGTGTCTTGGAGAGGCTGTTGGCCCAATGTGGAAATGCAGGCTGCTGCTGAGAGAGTGAGGGCGCCGGCAACGATTTTAGTTTGGCTGATCCAACACTCCTCTCCCCACTGTTCCCACAAGTGAATGGTAGACTGGCAAAGTCCTGAACTTATGGAGATCTAGCACATAATATGGCTTTAATAACACCTGCTGAAACACACAATGAATCAGTGAAAGGTGGTAAAAAACTCTTGCATGGGGGGAAATGTTAGCCTTATTTCCAGCATCAATACTAGAAAGGGCTCCATTGTGTAATAAAAATGTGCCTTCTCGCCCAGCTGGTGTTGCTCAGTGGTTGAGCATCGAACTATGAAACAAAAGATCACAATTTGATTCCCGTTCAGGGCACATGCCCGGGTTGTGGGCTTGATCCTCAGGGTGGGTGTGCAGGAGGCAGCTGATTAATGATTCTCTCTCATCATTGATGGTTCTGTCTCTCACTCCCTTTCCCTTCCTCTCTGAAATCAATAAAAATGTATTAGTAATTTAAAAAATAGCCTTCTCGGCGGCAGAGGGGATTTCTATTGGATTTCCTGGGAGCACCTCCCACTTCCTGACTATAATAGTCACTGCTGTCACTTGTCTCCAGCCCATAGTAAATCTTACATTGTTTCTTGGGATAAGTCTAGTTTTAAAAGCACTTTCCACAATACAATATACAAATGATGTTTTACGGAATTGTACACTTGAGACCTGTATAATTTTATTAACCAATGTAACCCCAATAAATTCAATAAAATATTAAAAAAAAAAAAAAAGGCAATTTGTCTCCTATCCTAGTCGTTCTGACAACTCCATGAGGGATCCGTTGACATCCCCTTTGAAGGTGAGGACACCAAGGCCCACAAAAGTTAAATAACTTTAGCCAAGTGTATGTAGATTAAATGGCAGACCTGGGAGGAGAGTCAAGTCTTCTGGTGCTAAAATCTATGCTCTTTACACCAGCCGACACTGCTTCTGCCCCATTAGCTAGGTGGGCCTTTAAGAAGTGTCAAGTGTATCATTCAAACACTGGGAACCCCAGTGTAGAGAAGCTGCAGTAATGATCAGTCACAGAAGCTGGTAGGTGGGAGGTC
The DNA here is from genome assembly GCF_964339955.1 of Pipistrellus hanaki. NCBI lineage: Eukaryota > Metazoa > Chordata > Mammalia > Chiroptera > Vespertilionidae > Pipistrellus > Pipistrellus hanaki. The sequence continues at coordinate 25,018,226 of NC_140503.1, forward strand.
TGAGCAGCCTGGAGGAGAGATTCCAGGGCCTGCCCTTCTGACCCTGGACAGACACCGCAGAACTGAAATCCCAGGAGTGGATTAAATGGTGTACTGAGCCAAAATAGGAGGGGCACAGCGTGGGCACTAAGGGATCATTGTTTCGAAGACTAAGCTGGGGGAGAAGACCCACTGGCCCGGATGAACAGGCCCCCACAAACTTCAACTTTCCAAAGCCTTACAAATGCAAGAAAAATAAGTTTCCAAAGGACATTCAATTTTGCTGACTAACACCCTGCCCCTATTTCAAATACCACAAGGGCATCAGTATTGAGAACAGGAACTGTGGGTTTCTTGTTTTGTTTTTTTTCACTTCCTCTAACAGACCTAGAGTCTGTCTGTCCCAGATATGGTGATCTCCCATTCAGAGGCCCACCCACCGCTCTCTCACTCAGAGGTGCCCTTACAGCCTCTCACCAAATACCACTTCCCTTCAACCTACAAATGCTCTTCTTGGTGAGGACAGAGGATGGATATCAAGACTAAAAGGAGAAGACGGCTCCCTGCTCTCTGGTTGCTTATCACTAAGATGGGGGCAAGCTCCATTTTAAAAGAGTTGTTACTAAAACAAAGCTGGGGTCAGGAGGAAAAGTCTGAAACTAGGAGATGAGCCCACATGTCTCCTCAGTCCCCTCTAAGGACACACCTTCCCAAAGCTGTTCCAAAGCCATCAGGACATAGGCAGACACCAAACACTCCTGCTGGTGCCTCTTTAAACTTCAGCCAAAGAGTTCAAAGAGCTGGCCAGCTAAATTTCCAAAGAAGCCTCTGCAAACTGCTTCACCCTGTACCACAGATGCCTCCGGCTCTCCTCCAGCTTGTCTAATTGGTTCATTTCCTCAGCATAATTAATGCTGAGCATCCCAGGACAGCTCCTGAACCAGGCAAGACCCACACACAGGTCCAGTGTGTTGGGAAGGATGGTCTCCAGGGAAGAGCTGATTCTAAAGCCGCTCCTGCTTTGCTGGAAATTTATGCTCTTAAAGCCCATATCTTCACAACATTTTTGAGTGAGATCCCGAAGGTCACCCAGCACTCATTTTTTATAAGTAAAAAAAGTGAGGTCTTCAAAGAAGCGACTTGTAATTCAATTTCATTTCAATTCAACTAATATTTATTGATTATTGAGTAAGGGTCATTGTGCTATGCTTTGAAAAAGGATAAAAACATAAGGACTTCGCCCATCCAGTGTAGTTCAATTGATTGAATGTCATGCCATGCACCAAGAGGTCACCAGCTTCATTCCTGGTCAGGGTACATCCCCAGGTTGCAGGCTCGATTCCCAGTAGGGGCGTAGAGGAGGCAAATAATCAATGTTTCTCTCTCATTGATGGATGTCTCTTTCTCTCTCCCCCCCCCTAAAAAAAAAATCAATAAGATTAAAAAAAAAAAAAAAGCACTTCCGGTACTTGTAGTCTAATAGGAATATGACAAATAAGTGCATGCATATATTTTGAAAGTCATTTTCTTTCTAGCTCCTGGGTTTTGTGTCCTTTTTTTTTTTTTTTTTTTAACATATACACACACACACACACACACACACACACACACACACATTTTATTGATTTTTTACAGAGAGGAAGAGAGAGGGATAGAGAGTTAGAAACATCGATGAGAGAGAATCATCTATTAGCTGCCTCCTGCACATCCCCCACTGAGGATGTGCCCACAACCAAGGTACATGCCCCTTGACCAGAATCGAACCCGGGACCTTTCAGTCCGCAAGCCGACGTTCTATCCATTGAGCCAAACCGGTTTCGGCTGGGTTTTGTGTCTTAAGGACAATTTCTCTACTCTGAGATTATAAAAATATTCTCCAAAACTTACAGATTGGATCTTCATTATGCAAATAATATCTTTACAGGGGAAAAACACATAGTAAGAATATATACATGGTATAAAATTTAAAAACTAAGATGAGTATATGCCGGAAACCAATTACTGTTTCACTAATAGAGAGATGTGGACAGGAAGCCAGGAAGGCTGTCAACAACATTAATTGCTCTAACTACTCACCCTTTAGTTGAGACATTGTTAGCTGAAGCAGCCTCCACCTCTGTCCTATGTAAGTTTCTGTTATTTCCTGCCTAAGTGCTCTGGGTGTTTTCCCCATGGCCTCAATAAAAGGGGATGGAGGGCCAGATCAGTGAGTAGTTCTCCCACTAGAGTTGGACTACCACCTGGCCCCCCATATCGCCAAATTAAATTTCTTTTAGTCTCTTTTCATTTGTGTGTGGCCCTTCTCCAGAACCCGAGCCCTGAACTGGGATCCTGAACCATGCAGGACGTGAAAGGGGATCCCACAAGTGTAGAGTCAAAAGTTAGCTCTTCTCCCGTCTCCTAGTCACTCAGTTCCTCTCCCCAAAGGCACTGGATGAGTCTTCTTCCTAAGATATTCTATAATACACACAGATTTATTCCAAGACATGTCAAAGAATGTGATTGGTGCCACAAGAGAGGGAGCTCAAAGCAGGAGAGATCATACCTTGTGTGGGAGAGATGAGAAAAGGCAGCATTTCATATGGGGCCTTATTTCCTTGGGAAATAAAGTTTGAAGCAATGCAGGAAAGTGTAATTGTTAAGCCCAGTCAACATCAAGTAGCCCACATTAGCTGGATTGGATAATAAAAAAATTTGTCCCCCAAAAAAGTGAGGAACAATGAAACCATCTTGAAGAGGGCCTTGATGGCAACGGGAGATGTCCGCACTGTATTACAAGGAAAAGGGGAGCCTCTGCAGGGTCTTGAGAAAGGCAGCGTTCTAAGAGGAGCTGAATTTGATATAAGATGGACCAGAGATAGAGAAAGCCTTTACAGTAAGTCAACAATACAGCTACCCTAATAGGGTAAAATAAATACTACCAAAGTTCTTTTATGGTCGTACAAAGGCAACAAGAGTATATGAGGTTCACAATCACAAGAAAAGCTGTCCCAGGCCCAAGGAAGGAAATAAGGAAGACTCAAGAAAAAAAAAAAAAATTTTTTTTTAAGTATTTCAAGACAACAAGAACCTAAGGGGGGAAATAGGCCCCTTGCCAACTCAAAGAGCATAGTGGGAGAGTCTCAGCAAAGGGCAGGTGTGGGAGCAGACCCCTCAGTGACGCCTGGGGTTAACAGGAAAGAAAAGATCAGGAATAGCAAATAAATCATTTCGTGGCTTCCTGAAACTACTGTTTTGGGCAAGAAGCTGAGCATCAGGCTCACTCTCTAACAGCCCTGGTCCGTAGAGAGTTTCAAGCTCTGTTGTTAACCCCAAGAAGTGAATGAACTCATCTGATTTGGCAAAGCTGCACAATTTTAAAAAGAGAGTGAGAAAGCCAGAAGATAGAAATTTTACAGGGGAAAAAAAAATCAATTCTCTTTACTTAGCTTTCTTCTCTGCTTTCCATTATCTCTCACAATCACTTAGGCTGCCAGTGAGCACAGGAAATGGTGAGATAATGCTTCAAGGGGGCCCGGCACGCTGCCCGATGCACAGCAGTCATTCAGTGACAGACCATCCAACCAGCTGGTGAGTGTGCAGACAGAAGAGAAGCAAAACAATCTACCTCAATGTGCCTGCAGCCTCAGACCCTCAGCAGAGATCAATAAGAACAACCCTCAATCTGCTCTTCAACGTTTTTGCATTTGTTGTTTTGGAGACCAGCTTTTTTAGGAGGAAGAGGCAAATTAAAAGAAAACAAACTTTCATAAGATTACATAAAAAGCAAGTCCTAGCTGGTTTGGCTCAGTGGATAGAGCACTGACCTGCGGACTGAAAGGTCCCAGGTTCGATTCCAGTCAGGGGCACATGCCAGGGTTGAGGGTTCAATCCCTAGTAGGGTGCCTGCAGGAGGCAGCCGATCAATGATTTTCATCATTGGTGTTTTTATCACTCTCCCTCTCCCTTCCTCTCTGAAATCAATAAAAATACATTTTTTTAAAAAAGTAAATCAAAACAAGCTCCAGGGAAGACTGCGACAGGGGGTGATGGTGGGGATTCACAATGTTCCATTTAACAAACTGAAGAAATACTTGAGTTCCTTCAAAATGAAGTGTAGATCAGCTTGAGGAAGGGAAGCAGACGTTTAAAGACCCAGTGCATTTTAGAAAAATCTCAGTAAAAGAGGTTTCAGGCTGATGACAGTTATCAAGAACACACGACACTCCTGAACACAGTGATGGAGGGTTTAAGAAGTCGTGTCAGTGCTCATTCACAATAATGTAGTTTTGGACAAAATCAGTGTGGTAGAACTCCTGGGCACACAGCAACAGTGTGCTGAATAAAAATTTGGCTGCAGAAAGATTTCCTGGGAATTTAGGGAAGAACAAAGAGGTTCTCCAAACCCAGCTCCCAAAATGGCCTTGTAATCATCAGGGACACAGTTGAGGCAGTATCATAAATGTCCCTATTTGGTTGTAATTCCACAAAATGATTAAAGCAGACCTCTCCATGTAAGATACCCTAGGAGGGCCTTGAAACTGCACGTGACAGGACTATGTCCTCAAAAAGTTTACAATCTAGGGAGGACACAGACATGCACACAGCCAAGTCCAACGTAAATCAAAGAAGGAAACATTCAAAGATGTGCTTTTCTTTTTTCTTTTTCTTTTTTTAATCCTCACACATGATATTTTTCTCATTGATTTTTAGACAGAGTAGAAGGGAGGGAGGAGGAGGAGAGAGAAACATCAACACAAGAGTCACATTGATCAGCTGCCTCCTGCATCACCTAGACCAGAAAATTGGGGATCGAACAGGAGCTGTTGTGATGCACACTGTCATCGGGACCTGGCGCCCACAAAGCAACACTCAGCTTCCCTCAAGTGGGGCACAGGCCCTGCCACCATTCTGGAGTGATACCCCACCAATTGCAGCCGATGCTGCTGAGACCCATGGCGGAAAATGCAGCTCCCAGCCCAGCCCAGCAATGGCCACTGTGGGTGCCGAGTAATGACGTCATGTAGCAACGTTCAGCTTCCTCTCCCTAGCACAACTAGCCTCCTTTCTTCAGCCCAGGAACATGACTTGCTTTATAGCCAGGTACAAACATTTTATACTTTAATCAAATGTCTGTGAAGCGTTTTCCTGTGCCTCATCTCATTTGATCCTCATGGAAGTCCTAGAGTAGGTAGACAGGAAACTTGGTGGAATCCTATTTTCTTTTCATTAGCCAGAAAACAGATTTAGAAAGTTTAGAAACTTGAACCAACTGAAAAGAAGAAATGGTGGACCTTGAAAATTACTTCAGGTTTTCTCACTGCACAGAACACAGTCAAACACTTTTTACCCTTTGTTCTCCCTGCATGATCTACAATAATAATCTGCTTTGTGTTAATATTTACTGCTGTGTTGCTGACCATTACCTGAAAGAGAAGTTAGAGTGCTTCACTGGCCTGGAAAAATTTCAGCTACATCAGAAAGCAGGTCTAATTAAGCAAGTTTATTCTATATCTATAAAAGGCTAAGTTGACTTGCACATGCACAATACATATAAAGCTCTCGCTAGTGCCAATCAGACGTGTGTGTTTCTATCTGTCATTGTCAATTGTGAATGTGGTTGATACTTCTATTATAAAGAAAGGGTGAAAAGTGACATTAAAATATTTCTTTTAATTTCCTTTCAATGTGCATGAATCTGTGCATCAGGCCACTAGTAAAAATATATTTACACAAACAAACAAACAAACACCTTGTAAAAAGCATATTACAACAGCCCTAGCCAGTATGGCTCAATTAGATAGAGCTAACAGGTTCAATTCCCAGTCAGGACATGTATGGGGATGGGTGCAATTGATCGATCGATCTCTCTCTCTCTCTCTCTCTCTCTCTCTCTCTCTCTGCCTTCCTCCCTCTCTTAAAAACACACACAGACACACACACATTATAACATTAGACAGATGAACAAATTGAGAGGTGAAGAAACTTGCCCACAGTCACTCAGCAGGGGGCAGTACTTGCTCATGGTCATAATGGCAGTGGATAGTAACAAGGAATTCCCAAGCCCAGCTTCTCCCACACTCACATCCTGGAAAGGGAGCTACAGTAAGAACCCAGTGACAAAGACAATCTGGGCACTGCCTGCATACACGAACCTCTCAGGGCCTGAGTTTCAGTACATGAAGGCACTGAACCAGATGACTCAGTGGTCTCTTTTGAGATCTGCAAATTTGTCTCAAGTTGGGTGGGTGTCTTGGCTGTCCTGGTCTCACATCTATTTGGGGTTCCTTTACAAAAGTTCTACTGTGATTTTTAAAATGAGCATAGGGTGAGAGAGATTTGAGAAGCATCACATACAGAAGCTACTGCATCTGTCAGGGCAGGTAGGAGCAGGGAAACAGGCAGGAGGAGTTCAATTTCTCAAAAGATGCCCACGGGCTCTTCAGTCCATGGCTCTCCCTGGCTTTCGGCCTTCCTGGTCCTCCAACTCAAATAGTCAAAAGTCTAAAAATGGGCTGCAGCAAGAGAGAAAAGATGATTTCTCATGCCATTTGTAATCTTCCTCTTCTCTCAGATAAATCTTCCCAGTAGTGAAACAGGAAGCCCATTGTCCAGCCAGGATCTCTTTTCTCACGAGAACTTCCCACACGGTGGGGGAGGGTCAGCCTTTCCCAGGGTGTGGTCCTGGGGTAGGGGCGGGGAAACAGAGGAAGAAATTACCCCCTGCAGCTCCTCTTAGCTCCCTCCCCCCCCCCCCCCCCTTTCCTAAACCGTCCAATTCACAGGAGAGGGGAAATGCCAGCCATCAGCTTCAGAGCCAACAAGAACATTTTCTTTACTGGGCCCTGGCCCAAACATGAAAACTTGTCACCTGGAAGCAGCCACCAAAGTTCTTAGTCATTCTGGAAGAAGTGTTGTTTCTCTCCTCAGCCTAGAAACCTTAACCTGAAAGCACATGTGGTCAGCTGGAACCCCACCCATCTTTCAAGATTCACAACTGTCTGCCACCAACAAAGCAAACCAAACCAGAGAACTGCCAGAGAGAATTAAGCAGCACAAGGTACAGCTTACCAGTCTGGGCCTAAAGTGAGAGTGCCTAGGTATGAACTGCTTGACAGTTACCCACAGTATGGGTTTGAGCAGCTGGTCCTACTCCTCAGATCCCTTATTGTAAAATGGGGCTACTAAAGGTGTCCACCTCACAGGGTTCCTATGCAGATTAACCACAAGTAAAGTGCCTGGTGTTGGGTCTGCAGTTTTATTATTCCTCTGTGTTCTAGAAACATCTTCTTCACTCCTCTCTGTAAACTATCACCACATTGCCTCTGAAATTACTTTCTCACAGGTCAGTCCTTCCCCCTCCTGTCTACTAACCCCCACCCACCAACACTAACCTCCACCCACCAACACTGTAGGCAGTTGTTTTGCTCATTTTTGTATCTCCAGTTCTTTGCACAGAATCTGACAGAGGGTAGATGCTTAGTAAAAAAAACTACTTAACTTGCAAAATTTTGCCCACATTTCAAGGCACTGTCTTATTTCCAACTGCAAACGATCACAGGGTTTCTGGTTTGAGATAAGTTTCAAGAACAGATAACAGCAAAGAGGCCCCAGGATCAAGGCCGGGGGTGAGAGTGGGTGAAGTGGAGGATGTTAAAGCATGGTTTTGCATTAAACAGATGAATCTGGGTTTGAACAGGGGACCTGCTCTGCAACCCTGTCAACTGTCTGAACTCTTCTGAGCTTCACTCTCTAACAGCCAGTACTCACCTCTAAGTAAGGACAGATAAAAAACTGTGTACCTGAAAGTGTCCTGCACCATGCCTGACACATAGCAAACCAAACCCTCCTCTGGTTTTTAGAATGGGGTAGGGCAAAGAAAAGAAAAAGGACTGTTACAGAAATTTCTGTATATTGGAGAAGAGACACTCTGGGGAATCTTGCTTTGCTCTCTTCTTGCTCCAGCTCAGAAATATGCCAGCCCCTTTCCCTACTCCCCTTCTCTGCAGAACAGAACAGACTGCTCTTGGCTGACAAATGGCTTCCATATGGCCTGTTACCCTTTCACCTCCTGTTGTTCTCAAAGCTCAGGAGCAGGCTGCCAGCTTGGGCTGCACTGCCCTCCCCTGCCCCATGCCAATCCCACTATATAAAAAGAAGAGCAAGCAGAGAGGACCGCTCTCTTTCATCTGACTGCTCCAGGTCTGGGTCACTGAGTGTCTAAATCCACCCACCAGCACAGTGACCTACAGAGCAGTTCCCCGGTCTAATCCCTAGGTAGGTGGAAGGACAGCAGGGGAAGAAGCCAGGCCATTCCATGTGCATTAACCAACATTACTGTGTTCCCCTTGATCGTGGTAGCTAAAGGATTAAGAGATAGCAAATGATGCTTATTTATTTCCTCATCAGCACTTGCTCCTTGTTGGTCTTCTTTCCTTCACCATATCATCTAACTAAGCTGCAATTGTCTTTGCTCTTCCCCTTGGAATCCCCACCTTCAGGAGGATGCAGGCTGTTCCTCCGAAGGAAGGCTCCAGTCAGCTGCTGAGGCACTGTCCAACCTCAAAAGGTAACTGGTGAGCAGGTGATAATTACTTTAGGAATCTGCCTTGGAGCTTAAAACAGGGTTGGACTCTGGGGTACAAAAGTCACAGCTAAGGTTTCATTTCCAACTCTACAATCTAACTAACTCCTAATGCCAAATCCAGTGCCAAGAAACACATATTTAAATTAAAAATAAATTTAAAGATGTCTGCTGTTCAACAGGGTAGAAGTGAGGAAAAGAGTTAACATTTATTACCAGACATGACACTGGACACTTTAAACTGCAATCCTATTTAATTTTTCTGCCCTTAGAGGAAAGTGCTATAATTACTCAATTTGCTCAGATAAAGAAACTGAAGCTTTGAAAAACTTAGTAATGGCCTGAGGTTATAGGGCTCCTAAGTATTAAGAATCTAAATACAAACTCTGGCTTGCCCTTCTCTCTATGATAGGAAAGTCCCTTGTGATTAGAAAGCCACTAAAAAATTTAGCCCAAGACCTACAGAAGTGTAACATGGGTAGAGTAAATCTGGACAAAAGTTGCAGTGATTCCTGTTGGGAGAAGAATGTGGACTGGTGAGTTTACTTGAGCCCAGAGGACTCAGCTCATATCTCAAGTGGGGCCACATTTTTCCAGAGAAGGGGGGGAGAGGGGAAAGAGGGGTTGGGCTGGGGGGGAGGGAAGGCAAGACAGTTTCCTTCATTAATCTCTGAGCACTACAAACAATGGAGCTATTCAAGCATTATGGATACCAAAGCTGCAAGTGAGAAAGGTATAGGAGAGCATTTTCAGCTGAGAACACTGGTCTTCCAAGAGGGAAAAATGAAAAGAAGGATGAGACCTAGACTTATACAGAGAGCTATTTTTCTGCCAGCTGCCCAGAATATACAAGGTCACTGAAGATCTCTACCAAAGTCCAAAATAAATAACCTCTACCACGAACCAACAAAAAGTGAGTTAGGCAGTGTTTTGCTTCTCCCAGGTGCTCAAAAGGCCACTGCTCTACACCAAAGCCTACACAGCTGCAAAGAATGAAAGGAAATAGTTGGCAAACTTTAGTTACAGATGGTTGCAGAAATCTGCTGAAGTGATAGCCTAAATCCAGCAAAACACCATAGCTGTTTAAAAAACACTTACCAGTCACTGAAGGGTAAAGGTCCAAATGGAATTTTCTGAAGAGATGTGATTAGGTCTCCTTGTGACAAACAAGGTATATCTAACAGATCATGATACTAAGCTATGCCATGAAGTGATCCCTGTACTTTCTATGGGTGCTTGTATCGGACCTGATCTCCCCAGGACACAGAGACTAGGAAATATAAAACGGGAGATAAAATGTGGATTTTGGGGAGGGCTATGTAAAATGAAGTTGCCAGGGCTAAGGGCCTTGGTCTTGCCTATATCACCTCTGAAACAACTAGGATAAGAAACACTGACAAGTGAGCAAGGACAGTCAAAAGTTACAAAGGCCACTGATCTGGACAGTCTTACTCCTCCATCTTATAGGGGATGGGGTTGTCTCTTTAAAGCACACATCTTAAATCACCCTTTCCCATGCAGCCACCACAGGAAAAGCAGCTTGTCACATCTTAGTTTCCTCCTTGAAACCTCCTAGAAGGGGAACTTATCAACCTGTGTTATGATCAGCTGATCAAGGGCAGGGATGAGTCAAAGCCACCCAGGGTTAGTTTTGTTGTTGTTGTTGGTGGTGGTGGTGGAGGTGGTGGTGGTGTGTGTGTGTGTGTGTGTGTGTGTGTGTGTGTGTTTGTTTTTTGCTCTTCCCTACTTCCAACATTTGGGTCTTTCTAAAGATCTGGACTACATGGAGCAATGAAAGTCAATCAAAGGGCTGCATGCCACTGAGTACTCCTGGCAGATCCCTTTCCTCTACTCAGTAAGGAAGAGCCTCTCCCTTCCTGTGAATTCTTCCCATAGTTTTCTCTGAGAAAGCCTTACTTAAGCTTCTTTAAGAAACTTTAAAAACAACAGGAATCCAAATAAATCTGCTGTGAGGTCCAGAGCAGGGCACTTGGCCCTTAAGTTGCTTTCCCACATGCCAGACACTTGCTCATCTTTGATTTTAACCTGTGTATTTATCAGCCTGGCTCTAGCATATTGTTGAGATACCTTAATCACTAAACAGAGCAACCTCAAAACAAATACATTAGTAAAACTTGGGCCTCGATGTGGTTACAGTCAGCAGTAGACTCTCAACTCTTCCTTCCTCTCTGTCTTTGGACTCTTTAACTCTGGCAAGCCACTTTTGACTGTCAGTACAAATTCCTGGTCAGAAGATGTTGCATGATGCAGCCTTTCCCATTCGTGTAACAATAAATAACCATGTTCAAATGTCACCCAGCTGAACAGAAAATATACTGTAAGCTTTTGTCTTTAAAAAAAAAATGGGTTTAATAACTTTCACCCAGAAGAAAGTTAAAAAAATGTATAAGTGTTGATTCTTATTCTGAGTTCCACTTTCCTAATAAAAACTAATTAGTTTACCAATTATCTATTGAGCACCTAGCAATGTGCCAATGTATCAGACTTTGAGGGGAAGTAGGATTGTGACCATGTAAAAGATAGTGACTATGAGACTGTGCCTACGATAAAGGAGAGTGGGAACACGCAAAGAGAAGATAAGGACAGGAGCAATGGCAGAGAAGCAAAAAAAGGTGGTATGTGTATGGGAACCAGCAAATGATTCCAGGTTTAAAAGGAGAAAGCTGGAAATTTAGAAAATTAGGTTGACACTAGAACAAGGAGGGCCCTAAATATAAGGATAAGGAATGAAAAATCTTGGTTTCTTCTTTCATAAATTGAGATTTTAAAGATCCTTCCAATATTAAAATGCAAAGTTATGTTATTTATAAGAAAGTAAAAGTCCATCCTATAATACTAATCCAGCTGAAGAAATCTGCCTGGGGACAGGGGAAGAATAGATAGATTCATCATGCTTCTGAAGTTTGCCTAGGAGTGGCTCTGGCTGGGTAGCTCAGTTGGTTAGAGCGTTATCCCCATATGCCAAGATTGCAGGTTCCATTCCCAGTCAGGGCACATAGAAAAATTAACCAATGAATACACAAATAACTGGACCAACAAATCAATGTTTCTTTCTCTCAAATCAATAAATTAGAAAGTTTATATAGGAGAAAGGGGTCAAGAAAGAACTGGAGGGATTGGAACAGAGGAAAGACATATAAAGACACCTTCTGGACAATTTGTTTTCCCAGGGTTCCCTCACATGGTAGCAGATGGCCTATCCCTGGAGGACTGAATCTCAAAAAGCAGCTGATTCTAACAGCTGGGGTCACAGGACCTCTCTGCACTAGCTGAATGCGGAAATCAATGGGTTCCATTGTGCCTCCATGCATGAGTTCTCATATCCAGGCTCATGCCCTCTGCCTGCCTGGAACAGAGGACTGGGGGAAAATAACACTACATAACTTTGAAAGACTGCAGTTGCCAATTAATGGAAGATATGGTATTATAAAGTCCAATTTTATTTAAATTACCTTGATTTTACTAGGAAGCTATTGAGATGCTAATAATTTGAGAGATAAAGGACTTGCCCATAAGAGGTCACGGTGGTGAGGCTTTTGAGCAAAGGGGCAGATATAACCAGAGGAAAATCAATAAACGCCTCTGGTCTTCCTCGTCTTCCTGCCCAATGCACGAAGTCTGGCTTCACCAAACCAACCAAACACACACACACACACACACACACACACACACAAAACAACAACAACAACAACAACAAAAAAAAACACTCCAGGCTGGATGTTTCATGTAAGAAAAGGGGATAAAAATCCAAGAAATAATATGTGTGTACACAGAGGAGTGTAAGTGTATGATTACATAATTAGGCACATTAAAGTATTTATACTGCTAAGACTAAAAGCCCCTACTCAAAGGCATTCCACCAAAGTTGAAAGGGGAAAAAGAAAATAGAAAATAAAACATCTAATTGCAATCATTCACAAAGCCAGACATCCCCATCTGGTGCCACAGCTGAATTCTCTTAATTAACATGTTGTAATGCAAGTATGAAAGACACTGTATGCTTAGCAGCTCCATGCTTTGGCCAGCCAGCATGGGAGAAGCCTGCAACACTGCTATAATTAAGAGTTTTTTTCTCTTCCTATTATGGTATCCTGGTATGGGGATTTCCCCGCACCACCCCCCCTCCCCACCCCCCGCCTTAAAAACTTAGTTGCTTAAAGCACCAACATACAACAACTCTGTATCCACAAATTAGGGACTGAGATTGAGAAACACGAAGTTTATAATATAGGAGCTAGTTTGTTGGTGGGTTTTTTTTCTCTTATCTCCCCAAACTTGGGGCTTTAACAGATAGAGAAGGCTAGCAATATTTGAGCAGCCTAGCCTTTTAAACAGAAGCCCATCCTACAGCTTTAAATCATAGGTTAAAAATGTATCTAAATGGAAAAGTGACAGAAATTACCATATAAATGAGTACAATGCAGGGGAAAGGCATTACTACATCAAGAGACCAGGTCAAGCCGAAACCGGTTTGGCTCAGTGGATAGAGCGTTGGTCTGCAGACTGAGGGGTCCCGGGTTCGATTCCGGTCAAGGGCATGTACCTTGGTTGCGAGCACATCCCCGGTTGGGGGTGTGCAGGAGGCAGCTGATCGATGATTCTCTCTCATCGATGTTTCTGGCTATCTGTTCCTCTCTCTTCCTCTCTGTGAAAAATCAATAATATATTAAAAAAAAAAAAAAAAAAAAAAAAAAGGAGAGAGACCAGGTCAACATAGAATGTATTCCAAAGAACAGACTCTCACAGTTTTGGAAAGGCCTTGCACACTTAACAAAAAGGGTTTTGTTTTTGCACAACTCTTGGTTATAGGTAGTCAGTCCCCCCATTTCTCTGAAAAGGCCCCCCAAAATCAAACAATAGGTTTATATAAGAAAGTCATGTTCTCAGAAATCCAAACAAGATCGTAAAATGCCTAAATATACCTTGCTTTATAGATACACTCTTGTACAATATAATTTGGGCATTTTATACATTATTTTTTAAGTCTTTTTTTGTCTTTACAACTGAGCAGGGCTATTGTCTTCTCTTAGTGAGTCAGCAAGTGTTCAACTGACACTAATGATTCCCGATGCTCACTGAATTTCAAAATCTTTCCCTCAATCAACTTTAGAAAACCTACCCTTCTTACAACTACCACCAGCAATGTCATTTTCCCATGTTCAACTCATCCTTACAAGATAAAGGCCCCAAAATTCAAGTTACTGCTCCAGCATTCATGGCCTTACAGATGGTCCTGGGGACACTGCTCAGAGTGTGCTGTAGGCTGGCAGGCAGCCACACCTCAAGACTGCTCAAGCGGTTTTCTCAGCTGCTACACAAAAGTCAAAATTCATTACACAAGGTGACTTGGGTATCCATTTACAACATATCAGAATACAGGTTGTTCCTAAGACAAATGTTTAAAAGCTGACTACTCAGTATTGCTTCAGAACCACCTCATGAACTATCAAGTCTGTATTTCTTGCCTCCTCACTCCCCTAGTTCCAAAGATGCAGAATCATTTTGGTGAGCCCAGAGAAAATATATTTAATTAGAGGCCCGGTGCATGAAATTCGTACATGGGGGAGAGACGTGTCCCTCAGCCCAGCCTGCACTCTCTCCAATCTGGGACCCCTCAAGGGATGTCCAACTGCCCATTTATCCCTCTCACAATCCAGTACTGCTGGCTCCCAACTGCTCGCTTGCCTGCCTTCCTGATTGCCCCTAATTGCTTCTGCCTGCCAGCCTGATCACCCCCTAACCACTCCCCTGCCAGCCTGATTGCTCCTAACTGCCCTCCCCTGCAGGCCTGGTCACCCCTAAATGCCCTCCCCTGCCTGCCTGGGCACCCCTAATTGCCCTCCCCTGCAGGCTTGATCGCACCCAACCGCCTTCCTGCAGGCCTGGTCCTCCCAACTGCTCTCCCCTGCTGGCCATCTTGTAGTGGCCGTCTTGTGTCTACATGGGGGCAGCCATCTTTGACCACATGGGGGCAACCATCTTATGTGTTGGAGTGATGGTCAATTTGCATATTTCTCTTTTATTAGATAGGATAGGCCCACATACAAATGAAGAATGTGTCCAGAACAAAGGATCTTTGGCACTTAGCAACAAACACACACCTACATTATACAAAGAAGCCAGGACTGCATCCAGGGCTCAGAGGTTTGCATTGCACCGAGGGAAGTCAAGCTAGTCAGCACCTGCCACAGGCCTGTTACTCAGGATGACAGCTCATCCTGGGTTTCCCCAGCCTCTAAACCTAGTTGATGGAAAAGGCTTGTCACCTGTGCAATCAGATGCCTCCAACCAGATCTTACAATAGAATAATGCTGGTAGAACAATAGTTCCTTCCCCAACTGGGAGCAACTTGGCCTATGGGAAACAGAAGCAGTGTGCCTCACATACTGGGTGCAAGTGGGTAGTGTCTTCTAGAGCTAATCCACTTGTACTTGCAGCCCTTCTGCAAAACCAAATGAAAGCATATTCCCCAAAATGACACAGAAGTTCCAGAGCAGCTGATTCTGTGTCTGCTGCTTTCTCCCCTTACCAATTCCTTGTATCTTCCCAGCTAGCTTCATCTCTCAGAGGGACAGAGAAAAACAAACGCAAAGACCACTGGGCTTTCTGCAAATGTGGGTAGAGTCACTGAAACTCACGCTCTCTTTTAGGAACCACCCTGTTACTCAACTGTAACAAAATGATTACTCAGAAAGAGTTTAGTTTACCTACCAGCCCTCTAGAACAGAGTATCAGGGGCCTTTAGCTTTCAGGAAAAGGTAAAGAAACTACAGGTCTTTAAAGGCAGTGACATGAGGCAAAAGCTGAAGATTCAAAGCTCCAAGCTAGGTGTTCCTCCCTAGCACTTCCCCTGTTCAGGGGCTCCAAATCCTTCACAGCAGAGTCTAGCGGTGAAGCCTCTGCCTGGCCTATATATACCCTTGGCCTGGCAACAGGCTGGGCTGATCCCCAAGGAGGAACTGCTTGCTTCCCATGGCTGCAAACATGATGTTTTGCACTGGCTATGCTGTGGATCTATGCTAGGGAGTTTGGGGTGGGTCAACCAAGAGTGGTAGGCCTGGCCTAAGCATAGCTACTGGTATTGAAACTGTCATTAATTTTCCGGTACCTGGGCATTACCTCCCATGGCAATCATTTATTTTTCTCTCCTACTGGAAATTAATAGATCTTATGGTAAGCATAACACCCCAATGATACAACCTAAGTTTATTTTCTCAATTTCAATTTTTTACTATCAATAAAAGCAACCATTAGGTACTCCGTTAAGAAGTATATAGATATATTACTGGTCTTCTTTGATTTTACTAATAACCTAAAATGATCCAAATTCCTTATTCAAAATTATTAAGGAGATATAGGTCACAGGGAAGGTGATAAGTTTGAGCATGGGCAAGGGTTTTGAAAATAGCATTCTTCCACTGCTGATTAGCTGTGGTGACTGGCCAATCACATTCTAAAGTCACCAGCTGAAAGCTTGGAACCTACTGCATATTATGCTTGGGACCACTGGATTCACCAGGAAATATCACCTCCACAATGACGAGGGGCTGATCAAAGCTTTACTCAGGGTGGCATTCAACGGCTGGTCCTACTCAGCCAACAACAATCTTAGAGTCTGAGTTGCTGTGCCCTGTCCAGGGAGGGGGTTGAGGGAGTATTGTAGAGAGCCATAGGTCACACATAATAGGGACCATGTTCATGCAAGACAGAAGAAGCCTTCTACCAAGCCATTCCTCCCACCAGTACCTAACATCACAATTTCCTTTCAAGAACTATGGATGGAGTAGGGCTCCCTCTTTCTGTACACCTGGAAACAAATCCAATTTACTCTGGTAGGCTAATGTTCCTTCAAAATACATTTTCCCTAATGACACTCCCTTGTCAGAATACTTAAAAGGATGTCAGTGACTTCCTACAAGTCTAAAAATGTTTCTGCTGGATATGCAAGGCTCTTTTGACTTGTTGCATTTCTCCATCAAGTCCCAGTAGGCTACCCCCACAGACCTCACTCACTCATGATCATGACCTGAGATGAGCCTTCTGGCTCTTCTCAACTCCTTCTTTCCCCTCTCCTCAATATCCTCCACTTTTTCCTCTGTGAACTCAAACCTAACACATAATGCAAGGCCTAATCTTCATGCTCTCTTCTATAAAAATTTATTCCTCTGAACTAAGTAGCCATGGTCACACAGTTACGTATCATCTATCCACTGTGGCCACATGTGAGCTGGTCCAGATCCTTCAGGGTACCATGAGCATCTCAAAGGGCAGAGAACCCACCCTTCCCAGCCTGGGCACATTTAAGGCACGGGACAAATATCTGATGTAGCCAGTGTCCAAAAGGGCTGATAACCTCTTACAATATGGACTGACTAAATGTTTAAAAAGACCCCACCCAGCTCTTGCATCCCATGGAGTCTTTCTTCACATTCCACTCCTGGCAAATGCTAAGAGTTCTGCCTGCATTCAGCTAGCATTCCTGCTAGAGTCAAAGGGGCAGACAAAGGATTTCACAACACTCCCATATCCCCTCAAGCTCCAAAGCTCTTAAAGGGCACCCTGTTTAAACAAGAGGTGCAGTATATTTTTGGGAAATGATGAAACAACTTCCCAAAAGAGGCAAGAAAAAATTCCCCAAGTGCAAAAGGGTTTCTCGGAAAACAAATAGAACCGCTTCCCTGCCAGGACAGAGAAAGGATTTGACATCCAGGCTCTTCATCCTTGGCAAAGGGGCCTGTTGTGCAGGGCACAGGAGAGATGAAAATTGCAGGGGGAGGGAAGTGCGGTGGGAGGGAGATAAATTCTTATGACCAGATGTAGAACTCAGCAGTTTTCAGAGTTGGAGGCCCATCTGAATGCTTCATTTGATACTGCCTAAGGTGCCAGGAGGTGTTTCCTGACCTTCTCTTTCTCTTACCCACCTTAAACAACAGATGTGATCCTAAAAACCTGGGTACGAACACAATCATATTTTACATACACAGGATCACTTGCTATTCAAAAACATCTGCAGTGATTCCTTTGGTGGATGGTAAAATCCTTTTGTAATAACAATGCTTTTTAAAAAATGTATAATTTTCTATTTTATACATCTGGTTTGATTATGAGGATTGTTTTGTCACTTATTCTAAAGTGCCTGGGTTTCAGGGGAGAGGGCACGCGCAAACTAAGGTAGATCCTTTTGCTTGATCTGCAAGATTTATCTAATAACCACTTCTCACATTACACTTTTAAAACTACGACTAACCAAACATTAAGCAACATTAGCCACACTCTTCAAAAAAGAACAAAGAAAAGCATCACTCACAAAGAAAAGCTCTCAGTCCATGTCAGAATAAAAACTAATGTAAGTTAGTAATAGCATTTGTTGAGTGTTCAGACTTCAGTTCTTTGGCATAGTCTCTTTCTCTTTCTCCTGAACTGGAGAATTCATATCCACCTAGCCTGTTTGCAAGAAATCAAATCCTAACTTTGCCCCTATCAGCAATGAGCCAAGGAATAATGCTTTCCCCCTTTGCTATCTTATTCCCCCCACCTACCTAGTGAAGTGATCATTCTCAAGGACGAATAAAAGTGCCATAAACAAGTTGCAAAGAAAGTACATGTTTTCAGATGTAATAATGATGGGAAAAAGGTTCCTGTAGTCTCTGGCTTGGTCCCCCCCTCACTCTTCCGCAGAGACTTCCCATTCTCAGCTCTCTACCCCAACCCTTGCATTATAAGCTACTTGGGCCTGCCCACAGTCTTTCAAGCAGGAGCCCCTTTTATCCATACCCGTGTGGGTTCCTGCTATAAAGCTTAAAAAAAAAAAAAAGTTAATCTACTTAATTTTTCAAGGGTTTGTGAAATTTTATTTTTTAGGCTGCTGAAGGGGGAGGGAGGAGGCTAGGTGAGGCTAAATGGGAAAGCAGCACCATGCAGAACTCTTGCCCTCAGCAGGGCTGGCAGCATTAACTCATACATGCAACTCATGCACCACTTTTGAAATATGCCAGCCAGTTTAAAATAAATGCCAATTCTTTATTTTTCAAAATGAGCAATAACTGAATTGGTGGTGGGGAAAGTGAGGGGTTAGGTGTTTCCATCCAGACTTGAAGAGAATCTATCAGATGTATGTATCATCTCCTTAACCACAGAAAAGAAATCCCCATCTCTTGCAGCTACTAAAGGAACTGGGCTACAAAATTACTGGGACGAATTCTGTAAATAGAATTTATGCCGAAGGAACTTGTAGGGAAGGGATGTAGACATAGTAGTTGTCCCTTAACAAAGCCACAAGTAAAACAAAGACTAATAAAAATTAACTCTCAGTCTTCATTTTACTTGGAAAGGCTGAATCAGTTGGGAGACCAAGATGAAAAAGGAATCACCCCCTGCCCTGGCCTGTGTTCCTCAGTGGTCAGAGCATTGACCTGTGCACTGAAGGGTCATGGGTTTGATTCCCAGGCCAAGGACATGTATGTATCTGGGTTGCAGGTTCAATTTCAGCCTGGAAAGGGTGAGTGTACAAGGCAACCAATCAATGTGTCTCTCTCACATCCATTTTCTCTCTCCCCCTCACTCCTTTCCTTCCACTCTCTCTATAGATCAATAGAAAAAAAATATCCTCGGGTGAGCATTAACAAAAACAAAAAAAAAGAGAGAATCATCCTCTCTGATTTCATACTTATTGTGTTTTGTGGGATCTGAGAGTCAAAAAGGCTGCCCTCTAACAAGCAAATGGAGAACAACATTTGAGTGTGGGGGGGTGGGGGTGGGGGTGGGGAGAGACTATGTAAGTGAGGCAGTGAAGCACATTTCATGGTGTACCATGAGAATGATAAAATTCCTAAGGTCCCAGGACAGAGCACAGAACAGGGAAGTGTTTGGGAAGCAAGCGGAAAGCACAGATGGGTGTTATGTTGCTCAGGAATAAGGACCTTCATATAAGCCTTATAGACAACCCCGAGTTTGTTTCCTTTTAAAAGAGAGGAGTAGCGTGCTTAGCGTCTGAGGTTTTGAGTTGCTGTGATAGCAGGGTGGGAGCCAGACTTGAGTAGAAGGATGTGGGTACAGCAGTGTTACTTTTTTCTTGGAGGGACCGTCATTTATACGCCTGACTGCAGTTAACTTGATGGCTGGCTGCCCACCCACTGCCACCACCTACCCAGGCCAGCACAGACACAACAGGGAAGAAGAGCTCTGATGTTTTTATGCTAACAGAAACTCAAGTGTCTAGTGGAAATGAGGGTTTTGAAGAGGGGATGTGCTTCCAGAATCCCCATCCCTGGGAAGTTCTGATCTTCTGGACAGCAAGCTGCAATGAACCAATGAACTCAAGGATCCAACATGAGAGTATACACCATTTCAAGGAAAGTCTTTTGAGAAATGCTAGGAAGCTCTCTTGAACAAAAGGGATCTGGAGAAGGTGACAAAATCCCTGCCTAGCATTCCCCCATCCTCTCACACTTTCTTCCCCCTCCCTCAAAAAGTCTATTATAAGGATAGGTGTTGATTTATTGATGAAAGCCATTCTGACAACTGTGAGGTATTATTTCATTGTGGTTTTAATTTGCATTTCCCTGATGATTGGTGATGTTGAATCTTTTTATATGTCTGTTGGCCATCTGTTTGTCCTCTTGGGAGAAATGTCTATTCAGGTCCTCTGCCCATTTTTTCTTTATTGATTTTTTGGGGGGTGTTAAGGTAGCCACTTTAAATCTATTTCAGGTTTTCAATGAAAATTTTCATTCATTACATAATATGGAGACTAACACCATATGTGGATATTTGCCACTTAGATTAATATTTTGTCATTTTTGCTTCAGATCTCTTCTTCCAGGGGTAACTAGTATCCTTAGTGTATCATGATACCTATCCTTTCCAACCATGTTTCTATGTTTTCACACATTTACATGTGTATTTACATTTATAGGTTTTACATCTCTAAAAATGGATTCCTAAACAATATAGAGTAGTGTTTTATATGTTTTAAAATGTGTGGAATCTTCCATAGCCTCCTTTTGTTCACTCAACATTTTTTAATTTAGCCATGTTGACAGGATAGTTTTACCTGTAGTATAGCATTCCATTGTATTAGCATACCAAACTACTTGTAACCATTCTCAATCATTGATGGGTAAATAAGTGACTTCAGTTTTTCACTGTTAGAAACAATACTGTAAGGAACATCCTGTGCATGTATCCTAAGCAGGTATATAAGATTCCTTTAGCATATACATCTCTAACTATGGAGTGCACAATTTCAACTCTTCATATTTTCTAATAGTTCTCCAAACTAGTTATATTAGTTACACCAATAGTGATGTAAAAAAAATTCTTAGTTCTCCACATGCTTTACAAATGGTGTTGTTAGGTATTAATTTTTGCTCATCTGATGAACATAAAATAGAATCCCAATGTGGCTTTAATTTTGTGTTTCCTTGATTATCTCCTCCCAGTTTGTAAATTTTTTGAACTTTCTCTATGGCAGAGGTTAGAGTCTTTAAAATCCTTTTAGGAGATTGATGAGGTTCAAACTATTTTCATGTTAATACTAGAGGCTTGGTGCACAGATTCATGCACCAGTGGGATCTCTTGGCTTGGCCTGTGCCCTCTCACAATCCAGGACCACTCAGGATGTTCGAGAGCCAGTTTCAGCCTGATCCCCACAGGCCAGGATGAGGGACCCACTGGTGCATGAATCCATGCACCGGGCCTCTAGTATGCATGTAAAATCTTTGGTTAATCTCTTCCTGCCCTCTCCATTCCTCACTTCCCTCTGAGATTCATCAGTCTGTTCCATGTTTCCATGCTTGTGGTTTCTATTCCTGCATTGAGTGTCTGCCCCCTGGTGGTCAGTTGGTCATTTAGGCTTTTATATATATAGATTAAGGTGCTATTTGCCTTTTTTGCATGGATTATTTCACTGATGTGTACGTACATGTTCCCTCTGATATTTATTCTAATATTTTAATGAATTTACAAATAAATTTTTTTAGTTTTATTTTTAACTGTGGTATATGTTGATAGATGTAACGAACACACAGAAAACTCATTGAAGGTCCTCAAAAATTTTCAATTGTGTAAAGGGACCTGCCAACAAAGAGTTTGAGAACCATTGCTGCTTTACAGTTGATTAATATTATTTTCTTTCTGGAAGTACTGTCAAAGCCAGTCATTAAAATAAAATAAATTGATAATATAAAGAAAAGGGAATGAACCCTCATACACTGTTAGTGGGATTGTAAGTCAGTATAGCAACTATAGAGAATAGTATGGAGATTCATTTAAAGATTAAAAATACAGGTGCCACACAATCCAGCAATTCCATTTTGGGGTATTTATCTGAAGAAAACAAAAACACTAATTTGAAAGGAGGCCAGAGACTTTCTAAAGGAAAAGTTACTCAATTCCCAAACGTTTCTCTAGTTTCACTTTCAGTCAGTCAGTCTCTGGATGGGTTTCTGATTCAGTACTGCTTATTAACAGTTCTCACACACACATAAAAAATAAGAAAACAAGTAATAAGCAAGCAAAGTTCCTGACCCTGGAAGAGGAAATAGTCAGAGTTCAAAGGGCCTTGGAGAATTAGTCCAACCCACCCTTCACTCTTGAGCAAAGTGAGGGGCCGTTATTCACTGCTCATTAGAGATGGTACTGGGGCTCATGCCTGGACCGCCAGCTCGGGGCCCTGCTCTTCATACCATGAGCCCAAGCTGTGGAAAGATTTCCTAAAATGCAGACTTTCAGAGCTCGTTGCTGCCTAAGAGGCAGAATGAGTGGAAGGAGAAGATGCCCAAGGTGACCAGCTAAGGACTCACCAGTCTGGCTCCTCTCTCAGTAGGATAACTGACAAGGACCAAAGCCAGCCCAGAAAAGAGATACACCGGCCAGCATCACCCTTAATAATTTAATCTTTTCTGTTTTCAAATTAAGTTGGTCCATCTGAAGCATCCTACTTCTGAATCACCTCTCTCTCCAATGGGTTTAAGACCACTCCATTTCTCTGCCCCCACCTTACCAAACAGAACTTGTTCTGAAAAGGGTCAGATGGGCTTATTCACTCCAAATGTAAACTGGTGGTTCTCAAAGCATGGGCCCCAGATCACCAGCAGCAGCATGTAAGAACTCAGGAGAAATGCAAATTCTCAGTTCTCATCCCAGACTTGCTGAATCAGAAACTCTGAAGGTGGTATCCAGCAATCTGGCTCCTCCAGGGGATTCTACTGCATGCTAAAATTCAAGACCCAGTGGAGCATATAACCTAGAAGGTTCAGCCTGCTGATTCTCTTACAAGTATGTGACTACTAACAGACACACTTGAATGACCTCTAGAATTTCAAGCTTAGGCTGGATGAAGGAGGAGCATCCCAACTCAGCATATCCTTCTCTTGCTTCCAAGGTTCAAGTCCTTGTGCAAGAATGCGCACAAACTGTCCTTTAAGCTTTGACCAGAGGCAGGAAAGCATGGGCTAAGGAAAAAAGGTCCCGATGACCCTAATGGGCTTCATCTTTCATCTATTAAAGTGAAAAAGGCAGAACTTCTCTTCACCAGACCTTAGAAGGAATAATGGTGGGCCAACAGGCATATGCTTCCCCCTTACAGGAAGGTTGACATGAAGCCAATCTGTCCAGATGCCATCCTGATAAATGCAATGCTTGTTCTGCAGTAAAACTGACCTGAGCCAGACAGGTAGGTAGGGAGATTCCTGAATCCACCTCCATGGGGTTTCACCATAGGAACTGCAGAATATAATAAGCACTTTTTGAGGGTCCTACTGACACTTTCTGAGGCACATCAGAGTGGCAGGTGGGTTTCCACTGCTGTGTACCAGGAAGTTGGCACTGTGGTGCAGAATTTGGCACCTCAGGAACCACCAACCACAACCAACAGAACAGAATTAAGAACCCTGTCAGTCCCTTTCTGCTTCTCTGTCTTTGTCCCAAACCTGTTCTTAGCCCTCTGCTTCTCCAGTTTATACCAGGTCCTCATTCCCTTCAGGACTCTGTGGCTTCTCAGTGAAAAAGGGATGTCATATTTCCAGGTCCCTCAAAATCCTGACTGTGACACCCTTGTCAGGCATGACCAGTTGTCTGTGAGAAAACAATTTTTTTTTAATGCTCTCCTCCCTTTCTCCTCCCACCTTCTTATTCTCAGGAATGAGGTATTATCATATTCAGAGGTTTACTCCACAGATTTGGGCTTCAAACTCAAGATTTGGGACTCTGTTGTTGAAAACTTTAGTTTTCCATCTTGTATACAAAGAAGGCTATTAAACGTCAGCCTTCTGCCTAGAGATAAATGAAAGATTAACCGGTTGGGTGTTAACGCAGTGCTTTGAGCAATTCAGAAGAGATACTAAAAAATAGAGCTTTATAATAATCCCTTCCACTGAAATAGACTTTTATTGTTGACCCAGCAATTTTACATATCTCACTTAACCTATTATTCACAATCTTAATCATTTCTGCAAAGACAGGGTCTGCCAACTGGCAACCCAATTTCTGAATGCCAGTGAAAGGACTACAAAGCCTCTAAACTGCCTAACAACATGGTATTGAGAACAATAGGGTGGAGAACAGGTTCCTGTGTTAAAAGCCACTCTAAGGAAACCTGAGACACACCTCTGCTGGAAGTCACAACAGTTCTCTGCACCTCAAATCACAGGCAATCCTCACCCAATGTCTCCAGTTACCCTGACCTGATCCAAGATGAAGAGCCCAGGAATACATCTACCTGCCCCAGATGCCAGCTGCTCCTCCCTCTTCTTCCTTCCCAGTCAATTAGGAACCTCCCACGCTCTCTAGGCCTCCCTGCGAATCTGTGACTCCATCTAAGACCACTTAGGATCCTGTGTGGTGTGTCAGACTGGCTGAAGTACAAGGAGTCCTTGTCAGACACACCTCCCACATGCTTGTTGGGCTGAGGCAGAGGATGAGGGGCCTGCCCTGAATGTCTCTCTCCCCCACGCAACCTTAGGCAGGCTGGAAAGGCAGCCTCACCTAGCCAGTCACTTCCTGTTCCCCTGGGTAAATAAATAAGAGCTCTACTGACATTCTTCTCATCCCTAATCTTCTCCATAACTTGTACCAAAATCAACACCCTCCTCCAGCCCTCTTTATTTCCCTGTTTGGACTCATTCAACCTTTAATCCATTAACTGGTGTTTGTTTTTTCTTTAACCCTGTGATCTTTAGGATACTCCAGCACAGGGAGTTTGCTCCTCTCCTCTTCCTTCCTCCTCCCTCCCCCAAAACTCTGACAACTCAGGAAAGGCAACTGCCTCCACCAGCAGCACCTCACCCCTCTGGGTGCTTCCCTCAAACTGTGCTTTTGGTGATGTTCAGCCTAATTCTCTGAAATCTTGGACTGAGAGTAGACTTTATCTTTCATTTTTGAAATGCCAGCTTTACAACTTACTCCAAAGTAGAGAAGGCCATTCATTTACCCACTAGGGCCAGAGGCAAACCAGTTTGGGGGATAGAGTATATTGGACTTCCAAAATTTCAACAGAAGTGACATGGCAAGTTACAAAGGAAGGGAATGCCAAGGGGAACAGATCAGACACTAACTCTCTTTCTCTCCTCCCTCCTGACTGTGCCCAACATGGCCAATGATGTGGTACCACATGAGTAACAAGTATGATTATACCACAACCCTATATGGCATGCTATCACCCCAATTCCACACTTATGAAAATTGAGGGACATCACCTTTGAGAAACTTGTTCAAAATTACACAACATGCTAGTGGAAGAATTTGGATTCTAACCAGCCTGTTTGGCCAAAGAGACTACATTCCTAATCTTACTCTGCCATCTTGTCTCCCCTACTTCCTGGCCCCTAATTTGCTGTCAGGTCTCAGTGTACATTTCTCTCCCTCACAGGAGTCTTCCATGTCCATCCCAATCTGAATCAGGAGCCCCTCAGATGTGTATTCCAGTACGGCTCAATGATTCCCTGATCATAGCACGTCTCACTGTAGCTGGTACAGTTTTGGCATTCAGCAGAAGCTCAACAAGTAATTGAATAAATCACAGTGTTAAACTGTCAGCTCTGTTTCTTCCTGGTGTAGAGCACTGTTTCTCGCTTGGGTGCCCTCCTCTCACAGGCTGACCACAAAGACCAAACTACATGTAATAGCTTCCATCAAGATCCACGCCAATATCTTGTCCCAGAAAGCTCTCCATGGCATTATGTAGTATCTCCTGCTGAACTCCCTGTCCACCTTATGTCAAGTCATACTGGCTAAACTAGTTAGTGCCATGTATGAAAATACCAAACCAAACCTGTCCCACAGCAACCCTGGCAACCCTTGGTGGTCATTAGGAGCAAGTCTATAGGATTTGTGTATCATGGTCTGCAGAACAAAGGGTTCCAGTTCCCGAAAGCTGCAATTCCCAGAAGTCTTTTGTTGTTGTTGATAACCTCACCCAAGGATATTTTTTCCATTGATTTTTTTAGAGAGTGGAAGGGAAGGAGGGAGGGAGAGAAAGGGGAAGGAAAAAGAGAGCAAGAGGGAGAGAGAAACATAGATTGATTGCCTCCCGTATGCACCCCAACCCGGGGCTGGGAATTGATCTGCAATCCACGTCAGTATCCTTAACCAGAAATCAAACATGAGACCTATCTCATGGGCAGGCCAATACTCTAACCACTTAACAACATCAGCCAGGGCCCCGTAAATCTTAACAAGCTGTCCAATCCTTTCAAATTAAAGATAGTCAAGATTCTTGGAAATAGAATCCTGTTTATAGGAAACATCTCTGACATCTTCCCAAAAGGAAGAACTGAGACCAGGAGCTCCTGCTAATTCTATTTAGAAAATACTCACAAAGCCTACTCTCCTTCCTTCAGACCCTGCTAATTCTAGGAGTAAAGGGATGGGTAGAGTCTCACAGAGGAGGGGACTTTGAACTGGATCTTAAAGGATGAAGAGAGTTATGACAGAGACGGGAGAAGGCAGGACTCCAGCCACAGGAAGAACAGGGTAAGAATAGGTTTGAAGGTGCTAATGTTCAGGAAAGGGTAAAAAAGGAGTCTCCTTAGCCTTGACATTAAGGAATAAACTAAAGGGAGCTGTGGGTGAGAAAGGGAAGCCCAACCATGCAAGCCTTTCTCTGGCCCTCTCTAGCATCAGAATAGGTTTTAGAGCCATCCTGGTTTTTACATACATTCCTCCACGTAACCTTCACTCCTCACGGGCAATAAAGGTCTACTTTTCCTCCGTCCTCATGACCTAAGGAGACCTGCCCTGGGTTCAAAGATCTGCATCCAAGTTGAAAGTTAGCACACGTCATGATAAACTCTTCTGGGCAGCCTGCCAGTCTCACTCCTTTCCTCTCAGAAGGGCCCCACCACCTGCATCCTGAGGCATCGGGACAGTTTCACATGCTTCTCAACTTCCCAGACTCTATGGGAAACCATCCATCAGAGGGGAGGCCCCACAGGCAGCTGCTACTCACAGGGCTGTGGACTTGTCCTGCTCATCCTCACATACAGGACAGGCCACAATTCTGCACAATCCTGTCAGGAGTGACCCCCTCACCCCAGTACTTTCTCCAGGATGTGCTTGTTGAGTCCACCTGGGGTGATCATTGGCCTACTTATAGCAAAATATAAAGAACTTTGTCCCTGCCTTCAAGAAGCTTATGTGCAAACATGAAACTAAGAACACAGAACTAGAACCAAGCCTGAGAAACACATGAATATAAGAGAAGGCCTCAAATATCAAAGAGTAAAGGTGTCTACTGAACGAGGGGTATAAAGAAGAGATCCGCACAGCCTACTGAAATCACCAGCTAAATTCACAGGCCACTAATCAGTAATCCTGACCAACCACAGCTGGTTATCAGGAGCTTTAGTGTGGCTGCATTGGTTCAAGGCACCACAGGGTCCTGGGCATTCTGGCCTCCAAAAGTAATGAGATCAACCTGGAAGCAGAAGCATCCAAGGCTTCTCCCATCTGTCCCACACTTCTGTGTTTAGCTCAGTGCTCAGTAAACAATGACAGGCAGCACCACACGCCCACTCAGTCCTTATCCATTGTGTGACAATCCCAGCAACAATCTCTTGTACCACCTACCACTGCCAAAGTCAACAAGGCCAAACTGTCAGAACACAAGCCAGTGACAATAAACACACAGGTCCTGCCCTTTCCCAAGGAGACATGTGTCTACTACACGTGAAGCACTGATCATCAGGCCCTTTGTATTTACGAAAGTGTCGTTTGTTACTCACAGTAACATAGGGCTCAGCAGAATTACTTTATAACCCTATTTGTAGTTGGCCATAACTTCCTGAAACACATTTCCTCTGCTGGATTGAAATGCCTAAAATAGTTTCGTGAATTTCAAAAGAAAAAGAAAAAAAGCTTTGCAAAGAAAAAATCTTAAAGAGGATCTGTTTTATCTTCTCTGTACTACATCCAGAATTTGTGGTTTTTTTGTTTTTGTTTTTTAATATATTTTATTGATTCTTTACAGAGAGGAAGGGAGGGAGATAGAGAGCTAGAAACGTCGATGAGAGAGAAACATCGACCAGCTGCCTCCTGCACACCCCCTACTGGGGATGTGCCCGCAACCAAGGTACATGCCCTTGACCGGAATCAAACCTGGGACCTTTCAGTCCGCAGACCGACGCTCTACCGCTGAGCCAAACCGGTTTCGGCTACATCCAGAATTTGGAATGATTAAGCAATTGTACTTTGAAACATTTGGCTGCTGGCAAAGCTAGTAAGTCAAAGAAGTTAAACAAGGGAGAAATATCCACCTTTGGGGAAGCAAATGAATCTAGGTGGGAAAGGCTTTTAAAAGAAGGAATGCTGTCAAATCTCACTAAGAGAAGTAGAAGGCAAAAAGACTACCAACTAGAGAAAGAAAAAAAAAAAGTTCTTATTTTTTAATTCTAATGTTGTATTCTTCCAGATGTGTTTAGGAATCTTTTGAAATGTAATCCTTCAATCACATCTTGGTGCTGATGAAATGAAATATGTCTTTGAAAGAACAGACAGCATTTTCAAATTTATAAGGTTTCAAAACGATTCCTAAGTGCCTAACAAATAGCAGCTTTAAGGAATCTGGGCTCTGAAATGTCAATAAGACAGCCTCACTGAAGGGAATGGCTTTCTGTGAGGTTACCTAGCTGACCCCCCAGCATTACTGCTCTTTTTCTATTTGTCTTCATGTGTGGAATGCCACGATGTGGCATTTGAGAATTAGAAACACAAATTATGAATAACTCATACAGAATGCAGGATGTATTGAATCAAATCCAAGAGACTCCAAGAGACAACAGAAGAAACAAGGAAGATTTCCAACCCCAAGTCTGTCTAACTAGTTAGCTGTGATGTCAGAAGTACAGGCTGTACCAATTGGTGCTACAATTTGATCTTCCAACTTGAGAATTATTCCCTTGTATGCCCGGCATTATCCTAAGTGCTTTACATATATACACTATCTTATTCAATCCTTGCAACAATCTTATGCACTGTTATCATTCCTATTCTAGGGCAACAAAGGTAGTCAAGTCAGGATAATTATCCAAGGTAACACCAGTAGCTAGGAGTATAGGCAGTACTCAAACCCAAGCACTCTGACTCGAGTCCATGCTTTTAATCAGAGTGCATGCCTCTCTAAAAACCAAGGGATGGGGTTGGAGCATAATGACAGCTTGTTATTATACTCAGCTATCCTAGTGACCTAAGTGGCTCCATAAGAACTGCAGGTGGCATTTGCCATTTATTAATTTAATCCTATTCCAGTGACAAGAGAAACCCTAGGGGTTTTCAGTAGTTATAATCTCATCCTCATCTTCCAGTGAATTCACATTTTATGCTTTAGGTTTGCTTATGGTGAGGTAGGTGAACAGGGCTAGAAGAAGTCAGCAGTCAGCACCTATCTCACTCACCCCACAGGTTGTCCCTAAATGCCGCTATTGCTCTAGGCCCCAAAGTTAAACATGAGGTGAGCCAAGGTCACTACTCCTGATCTCACCACAGTCCAGGCAGCCAGCCACACCAATACAAGCCACCTGGACTAGGAGAGTTGCTCAAACCCTCTGCAGGCTCATGCTTCTGAGTGATGAGGAGGACAAAAGCTTTCAATGGGTAACAGGTGCTAAAAAGAGTTGATCTGCAAATCTGCCTAGAAATAAAGACTGAGTGCTAAACCCTAGTTCTTCTATTATTATTTTTTTTAATTAGCGCCGTGCCCTACTTTTGTAGAAAGGGTAGGAAGGGTAAATTTCAAGCTCTAAAGTTAGCCCAGGATAGAGGGCACCTTTGCTTGGCAAATGGAATCTGTGTTTAATGAGGGCCATAACCCACTCAGGTTTCAGGCTGATGGACTCTCCTG
Organism: Pipistrellus hanaki; assembly: GCF_964339955.1. NCBI lineage: Eukaryota > Metazoa > Chordata > Mammalia > Chiroptera > Vespertilionidae > Pipistrellus > Pipistrellus hanaki. Next base: position 25,048,123 of record NC_140503.1, read on the forward strand.
GTTTCTTTTGTTTCAAAAGTTACAGTGCAAGGTTTGTATCATGCATTTGCAATGTCCTAAACATGGCACAACAATTAGCCTGCAGAGGGTAATTTCTCAATGTTTTTTCATGACACCAGAGTGTAGCAAGCCCTCTAATGATCTATCCACAACCTCCTACCACACTCCTCAAATCTTTTTATAGTCACAGGTAATTACACCATGGAGAGATTACATCACTTTGTCAGCAGGGTTGCAGCTGACAGGAAGATGTTCTGTGGATGTTTTGGGAACTAAATCCTCATTTACCAAACAGGTTGCTGTGGTCCCTCTATTGATCCTTCCCAGGAATAGAACTGCCTTGGCAAATCTTGTGCCTAAACTGGGAACCAAACAACCAAGAGCAATGGTAAATGAGGACAGAAACAACCACAGAGGGAAGCATGGTAAATCCTACATCCTTTATCCAGAAGAAAAAACAGATGGTATCTTTATTTGTCAAAATACCCTTTTGAAAGTTGAGCTGATTACTCCAATAGAGCACCATAAGGAATGGGTCTCAGAGGAGCCTGCAACTCAGCACAGGTAGTGTGGCTCTCAGCAGACCACAAGACAACAGAGTGACAGACAGGCAAATCCCAACCAGTGTCTCACCTACAACTGCCTATCTCTGAGCAAGTTATCTAACCCCTCTGTGCCTGAGTTTCTCATTTGTAAAATGGAAGCATGATCAGCTAACTCAAACACACTTTGAGAGCTTTAAATGGGATGATAACACAGAGCCTGACAAATAATTTTTTATATGCATCAGTTTCCTATCTGTTCTCTTCTCTTAGTTCAGTGTCCATTATCTCTGACTCCAGGTTCCTCAGACACAGGAAAGTGAACCAGGGCCACCTGCCAACATCTTTCTGCCACAGCACTGTTAAGGGCCACAGCCACACCATCCCCCTGAAAGCCTAGTTCTCAACATTTTCCATCTTCAGTGAACACTAAGTGCCTGGCTTTCTCTCTGCCACGTACAAATACAGATGGTTGCTTTTCCTGCCATTTTAAATTTGCATTAGGTACTTATGTGATATTTAACATGGCCTAAAATTTTATGGCAACATTTTAAGGGGAAAAAATTCATAAACCAATAAAATACTGAATTTCTTCAGTAAATATGCTAAGGAGGGGGTGGGGTAAAATAAAAAAGCTTTTTATATGGGTCAGCAAGCCAGTTGGGTTGAGACCATCCAACTATGCAAACATAGAAGACAAAGGAGATTACAGAAGTATTTCATCCTTCCTGGTCAAGTCTGACACCTTATCCCTAACCCAAAAAGTGACTTTGCATCTTCAATTTTGTTTTTGAAAGACAGTAAATTATGTCATCTGTATAAAGTATCCTGCCCAACTGACTCAACAGTAGGTCACATACAATTTCTGTTGTTGTTATTTGGAAATTACACTGCACATTTTATATGTCAAGTGCTTTCCAATCATTTTTATTAGTCTACACACCACCAAACTAGCATCCTTACGTATCTTGTTTCTATTTTATAGAAGAGACAAAGAGGTCAAGTGATTTGCCTAAAGTCATACAGCAAGTTTCTTAAGATCACAGGTAAAAGAAAGGAGTTGTAAGATCTGGGAGAAGCTGCAAAATTAACTGGTATCCTAAATCCTCTTTAGCCCACCACCCTTAAGGCAAGTTGAGTAGTATGTGCATAAATCTTGTTTTTAATTCTAATCTTCCCCTGCATGATGGACCAGGTATGAAGAATAAGATATGTTTCCTAAAAAAAAAAAAAAAAAAAAAAAAAGTTTCCTTTTGCCACTTTTATTTATTTATTTTTTAAATATATTTTATTGATTTTGTACAGAGAGGAAGGGAGAGAGATAGAGAGTCAGAAACATAGATGAGAGAGAGTCATCGATCAGCTGCCTCTTGCACACCCCCTACTGGGGATATGCCCGCAACCAAGGTACATGCCCTTGACCGGAATCGAACCCGGGACCTTTTCAGTCCCCAAGCCGACGCTCTATCCATTGAGCCAAACCGGTCCCGGCCCTTTTGCCACTTTTAAAAAGGAAACTTTCAATAATTTCTCTCCTTTCTGCTAAAGGAATGACCTGGGTGGAATCTAGATCCAATGACTCTCTTATACCTTTTTCCTTTATAACAATAAATAAACTCTGAGTTATAGATAAGAGAAACCAGGGTGGAAAATTTAAACCCAAACATGATGTAACTTTATTCTAGAACTCTCAAGTGCCTCTTTACATGATTCCTTTCTTCTAAATGTGAGCAAGTATGACCAAGACTAATGGGTGACTGTGGTATTTATGACCAGAGACTATGCAGACAAAATTTCCTCCAGAATATGCACGCTTACCTGTGTCCAATTGGATCTCCAGTCATGAATGCACACGGACACAAACATATTCAGGATCTACTAGAGAACCCACTGGATAACAGGCTGAGTTTACAAGCACCTCATTTAAAATGCCTCTAGAATGGGTGTTCAGAAGGTAGCTACAGAAGAAGTTAAGAAATGCAGGACGAAGACGAGACCTTTCCTCAACTAACTGCTTTTCCATGACTTCAGAGTACCTGAGAATCTTAGTTTCTGGGCAAGCTTGCTTGCCACGTTGCTCATGGCAGGCCTGGCCATACAGGTGCGCTCTAGGTTTCAGGCCAAGGAGTGAGCACCTCCTTCTTCCACGAACTACTCCAGAGAGAGAGAGAAATACTGGCAGCAACTTCATGCACTAGATCTAAGAAACGGTGAAACGCCTTCCCCTGCATGCACCCTGCTCCATGCCAATACACATGTTTTATGGGGATTAGAAAGACTTGGAGGGTGGATGGCAGGGGAGAAAGGATTCTTTGTAGATGGGAGCAAGGAGGTAGAAAACAACAGAGGCAACTTTCCCATTCTGGGCTAAGCCCACACTATAGACACATTTTTCCACCCTGTAGAATAATCCCTTTATCCAGCCAGTCTGGAAACATCAGTCTCTGATCACTGACTTTGGACTTTGGATGGAAACTTTAAATGGTGTGAATTTTTGGGAAGTGGGAGGAGGTAGGAGGGAAGCCCATAAAAAGGAAGGTGGGGGCGGGGGGGGGGGTGCTTAACAAATAAAAGGAAACTACGACTTCAGACACAGAAGGAAGACCTTAATACTGCCAGGTAACAAGCTGAGACAGCTTCCCCAATGGAGTCTTGAAGAGGAGGGTCACGGTAGTGCAGCAGGCACTAGGCCAGATTCTGGTGCTGGCTCTCAGGCCCTGGGCAAGTGCACAACCTCTAAAGTCAGTCCTAGCTCTGACCAGTTCTAGCTGTCCTAACCTGACCAGTCCTAGCTTCCTCCCTTCCTGCTCTGATAAGCTATTCCATTCATGCACATATTTATTGAGCACTATTTGTTCTGGGCTGGGGTAGGATGGCAAATCTCTTCTATGAAGGGCAAAATATTTTTAAATGTAAACATTTTAGGCTTTGGGGGCCACTTAGTCTATGTCACAGCTACTCAACTCTGCCATTATAGCACAAAAGTAGTCACAGGCAATATGTACACAAATGAACACTGCTATGTTCCAATAAAACTTTATTTATGGATACTGAAATGTAAGTTTCATACAATTTTTATGTATTGTGAAATACTATTTTTTTGACTTTTTTCCTAACTATTTAAAATTATAAAAACCATTCTTAGCTCACAGGCCATATAGAAAAACGGACAAGAGGTATGATTTGGCCCATGGACCAGTTTGCCAGCTCCTGCTCTAGAGATACAGTGGTGAACAAGAGAGGGTCTCCACATTCTATGGCTCTATGACTACCATTCTAGAGGTCTCCTCTGGCTTTGGAATGGCCCTATGAACATAGGCCATGCTTCATTTTGTTGCACAATGGTGTAGGCTGGCCTTCTGTTCCTTTGCAACCTCATATAACCATCATGTCCTAACCATTTGTGGCCCCCTTGGTTGTGCCAGGGGCTCCTCAGACAATGAAGTCTCAGGTTTATAGGACAGGTTTGGGTTAAAAGCAAGAATAAGAGGGATCAGCAGAAGAAATTTGTGTGTGTGGTGAGGAAAGCTATAACAAAGAATCATTAATTGTTCCTCCCAATTGAAGAAGTGGTTCTAAAGCCAAGCCACATTCAAGAGGCCAAAGAGCCGCATGTGGCTCGCGAGCCACGGTATGCCGACCACTACCCTATCCCAGCTTTTAGGAGAAACAAGGGTATTGTGTCTTTTCCCTCCCACAGACAGACGGCCGAAGGCCAGGACTCACCTGAGGCAAGTCCGTCTCCAAGGAGGGTGCTAAGGATCACCAGCGGAAGGAACGCTCCATGTCCCACAGAGGCCACGGCAGACGCTGAGGTGCTCTTTGGTGCTATCCTGCCATGGCACATCTTTTATCCGTCCAAGTTATTTTAAAAAGAAAAAAATTAAAAGCCAAAAGAATTCTAAAGTCAGCCAGGTGTAGATTCACCTATAGAAAAAAAACACACAAAAAAACAAGACATAAGTGAGGTGAAAACTTTACCCATATGTCACAAGTAGGCCCTTTGCTCTAAAGAAGCCATAATCATATACAAAGTTGAAAGATTATTAGCAACTGAATTCATGCTTTCAGAAGAAGAGACAAGCACATAAGTGGCTTTTCAACTCCTTTCTAGAGAAATACCAGGGCCTGCAGCAAGCTGCCAGCAGCATCAGCATCTAGGAGCCGGATCCTTACGATAGGACAAGGAGACAAGCATGGGCTCATCTGAGATTCTGGGTCACAGCAAAGCTTTCAGAGACTGCCCTGGCTCTGCTTGGCTGCCTGCCTCAGAGGCTCCAGCACACAGAAAGAGAGAGGCAGCAGCTGACACAGAGCTGCTATACCGGAGTGTGGCTTTGCCTTTGCCACCTGGACTCAGTAAGTTCAACTTGGGAGAGGGGAGGGAGGGAGGGAGGGAGAGAGAAAAAAAGGGGGTGGGGGGTGGGGGAGAGAACATGTGTCTTAAAGGGAGAACTACACTGCCTAGAGAAGGAATGCAGCAGTGGCAGCCAAGGGCCCCTAGCTTGGCCTGCTGTATTGCCTGAGGCTGGATGAGCCCTAGGATCTGACTCTGATTTAACAGCTCACGCAACACACCTGTGATCCCAGAGGCCATACTTGTTGGCTATACCTGATAATGAGTGGGAGAGGATGGCTACAATTATTAATTAGTCCTACCATCCATTCTAGTTCAGATAAAGACTTCAGAAGAGTAGAAATCAGCATCTTAAAAAAAATAGGGTTCAAGACTTCTACTTTTTTTGTTGTTGTTAATCCTCATTGGAGGATATTTTTCCCATTGATTTTTAGGAAAAGTGGAAGGGGGAGGGGAGAGGAAAAGAGGGGGGGGGGGGAGAGAGAGAGAGAGAGAGAGAGAGACTGACTCTGACTTCGATGGAGAGAGCTATATCAATTGGTTGCCTACCGAACATGCCCCAATGAAGTGGGGAACCTGCAACCCAGGTACATGCCCTTAACCAAAATCGAACCTGCAACCCTTCGGTTCCCAGGCTGACACTCTAACCACTGAGCATGACACTTTAAGAGAGTTTTTCTACATGCCTTCAGGGAAGCAGTTGGGTTGATGATACATTATTATATGGATCTTATATTTTACTTAACTCATTTGATTTCATTTATCCTAGTTTATAACAGGTATTCCTAAAGTAAGATTAAGCTTCTTTTTAAATTTTAATTCCATACACACCTCCATCTCCATTAAAAAGACCTATGCTCCCCTTATAAAAAGCAACTGCAGCGCTAGCTAGGTGGCTCAGTTGTTTGGAGTATCATCCTGTACACCAAAAGCTTGGGGTTCAATTCCTGGTCAGAGCACAAACCTAGGTTGCAGTTGGGGCACATACAGGAGACAACCAATCAATGTTTCTCACATCTGTTTCTCTCTCGCTTGCGCTCGCTCTTCCTCTTCCTCTCTCTAAACATATCCTTGGGTAAGAATTTTTTGAAAAGAGTGTTACTGCAAACAGCAATGAGTTGTTTCAGTCCAAGGAAAAAGCATCTGTCATGTCCAATGAGTAAGACCCAGGGGTTTAAGAACAGAGTTAACCACTGGGTCCTCACCCACTACCCACTACCCACAAATATTTGTGACTGCAGTGATCTGTCGCCAGTTTTTACCCAGACTCCAATTTATGCCTTTTTAGTTTTAGAACAGGATGGTTCGTGGAGAGTTCTAGGGGTGGAATCTGTGACTGACCCAAAACAGTACACAAAACTGTGGGTATGTAAATGTGTGGGATGTGTATACATATGTGTCTAAGAACCATAGAGTCAGAATGCCAGAATTCAAATGTTGCTTCTATTATAGCCAAATTATTCTCTCAAGCATTAGTTTTCTCTTCTGTAAAATGGAGACAGTAACCATACTGTCTTCATAGGTTTGATGTAAGGATTAGGATTAGAAAAAGTATTTGACACAATGCCCGAACTTTTCAAGTCCTCAATAAACTCTGCCAGCTGTTGATACAGTAATAATAAGATCTGAGCCATGGGACCTTGAAGGTTATCAGGCTTTATCTCATTTGACAGATACCAAACCAAGTTCCAAAGAGGTTAAAGGACATGCCCAGGGCCTCCAGCCAGTTAGCAATGGGCCCTCTGGTGCTGCTGTTTTACATACAGCCACAACAGGTAACCCTACCAGGTAGTCACCTTTCCCTTAAGGCAACACCAGTAGATCATCAGGAATGACACCTGAGAATGACATCACAGCATGCACACAACAAATATTTCTGCAGTGAATGGACGAGTCTGGATCAGAGTGGTGCTTAGATGTTCTGTGCAAGAGAGGAAGTGCTGCTAGGTTCACTGCAAAAGGATGTGTCCAATGAAAAAGAAGGGGATAAAAGGAGATACTGCATACAAGCGGATCAAAGCAATGGGAGCACAACACTCCTGGCAGAAGCTAGAGACAGAGGGGAGGCTAAGGCATTTAAATTGTACCCTGAAACCATGTGGAGCTTATAAGGATTAGTAACAGGGAAGTTATAACACCAAATTCATTTAGAAAGCTCACTCTGGCAGGGATTTTAGAGGACTGGGGGTTCAGAAGGAAATGTTAAGTGGTAAACAATCTTAAATTTCACAATCTGTGAAAATGCACATAATTCCACTTCTACTTCTAGAATCTTTCCTCAGAAATCACATGTGTGCAGGATATTTACTTCATTATTTGTACTGGCAAAAGATTGAAAGGAAACTAGTTAAATAAGTTGCCATACAATAGAATACTATGCAGTAGTTTAAAAAGAACTGGGAAGTTCAGTCTGTAGTAGTATGGAATGACTTCCAAAATTAGTATGTGAAGAAAATCTCTCTGGTATAATGAACAAGATAATATACATCTTCTTAAGTATTTTATCTTGTGCATGCACTATCTGTTCAAACAGATAAAATATAAATAAAATTAATGTAGCCAGGCTGTCCTGTAGACCATCTGTTTCCTCCCTCAACAAATTGACATTCAAATAAACCTGATTGCTCTCTCCGCCAGGAATATAGTCACTGTCAGGGCTCAGTACAGGACCGTCTTCCTACTCCCTTCGTAGAACTAAACACCTTTTTCCTCCCAAAGCGCCACTCTGACTGGACTCATCCATTCACTACAGAAATGTGTGTTGTGTGTATGTGCTGTGTGTGACACAGCAGGTGTTGTTCTTGATGATCCACTGGTTGTTGCCTTAAGGAAATGGCGACTACCTGGTAGGGTCACGGGCTATGGCTGCATGTGGAGAAGCCAGTATAACTTGGGAGAAAGATGTACACTTAAGAGCTCCTGTTTTGTTCTGTTTTAAAGAAACAGCTGGCTCCTTTCTTACTGCCAAGGGAGCAATTCCACCACGAAGACTAAGACCTGATCAAGTGCACAACAGATGGGACGATGAAATGGGGAAAGAAAGAAAAGAAGGAAGGAAGGAAGGAAGGAAGGAAGGAAGGAAGGAAGGAAGGAAGGAAGGAAGGAAGGAAGGAAAGGAAAGGAAGGAAAGGAAAGGAAAGGAAAGGAAAGGAAAGGAAAGGAAAGGAAAGGAAAGGAAAGGAAAGGAAAGGAAAGGAAAGGAAAGGAAAGGAAAGGAAAGGAAAGGAAAGGAAAGGAAAGGAAAGGAAAGGAAAGGAAAGGAAAGGAAAGGAAAGGAAAGGAAAGGAAAGGAAAGGAAAGGAAAGGAAAGGAAAGGAAAGGAAAGGAAAGGAAGGAAGGAAGGAAGGAAGGAAGGAAGAAAGAAAGAAAGAAAGAAAGAAAGAAAGAAAGAAAGAAAGAGAAGATGAATGGAGGGCAGTCAATGGAGTATTTTTACATGCAAGTCTGAGCCAAGGGTCAGTACTTCAGAAATAATAGAGAAAAATGAATCCCTACAACAGAAGACTCCAGCTACTGTGGAGAAAGGGTCACAACATACATCCAATCGTTTTAAAAAATAATCTGTTTTGAACACAGGAAGGGAGGGAGGAAGGAGAAGCCAGGAGGGAGGCAGGCAGCAGCAGGCAGACCTGTCCTTGAATTGTGGCTTTACACCAAATCAAAAGAAAAACACTTCAGAACAAATTAAGACTAAGTATTCATTATCCCTAGAAAAACAAATGGGCAAAAACTTAAGAAAAATAAGAGAATACATTTTACTTCAGTATTCCTTTGGAATGTTAGGGACCACTTCCCCTAATTAAAAAAAAAAAAAGAAGTATAATTAAATAGAAACAGAAAATAAAATAGTGGTTATCAGGAGGGTAGAATAGGAAGTTATATTGTTTAATGGGTATACGTTTTCAGTTTTGCAAGATGAAAAGAGTTATGAAAATGGATGGTGGTGATAGTTGCACAACATTATTACTGTATTTATACCACTGAACTGGACACTTAAAAATGACTGATGGTCAATTTTACTTTATATTTTACCAGTTAAAATAAAGGGGGGGGGGGGGATTAGGATTAATGAGGGACCTGGAACTCAGCTTCATTTCCAAAGCCTGCACTCACCCATCCTAACAAGTCATATAACATGTAAACTTAAGAGGTGAGAAGAGAGAGGAGGTTCTGGGGCTACAGTTAGTCCCACCTCTGCCACCAACTAAATAGCTGGTCATATCTCTGGCTTCCATTTCCACATCTCAAAAAGCTCTAAGTTCTCTCCCAGCCACAAGAATTCTACATGGCACCCAAAATTCTCTTTGTAGAAGCCATCTCTTCCTCCAACAGCCAGTTCCCCCCTCCAAAACAAAGGGTGAGGAGTCATGGAAAATCTGCGTTCACCCTTATTTTCTTTCTTGGAACTAGAGCTGCTGTCCCAATAGAATGTGGCAAAGGGAGATCCCAACTGTCAGGCCCTCAAGGGCAGGGTCTGGCCTTTCCCATCTCTATAAACCCAGAACATCAAAACCAGGTGACTGTGCTCTGCTGAATGTGATGTCACTAACATTCATTTCCTATCCACAATGACCCTCCAAGAGGAAGAACACTGCCCTTAAGCCACAGCTCTGATCTTGGGGAAGCCACTTACCTCGTTTCTCCCTATGTTTTCTCATCTGTAAATTGGGGCTGTTGCTTGCTTTGAATATCTCTCTGGTCTCTAGTGAGGCTCAAAGAGACACAATATGAGGGACTACTATGTAAAGTGGAAAAGATTCAGGTCTATTACAGGCTAAGACCAGAAGCCATGACAGCAAAGGACTGAGAAACTTCTCATCATAAAAATGATGATGACTAATAGGGTAGGTTTATAATGTTAAGGAGAACCTGGAACACGAGCCCAAAGTTCACACGGTTTGCTTGCTTGTTGTTGCCATAGATGCTTCCAGATTAGCTAAAGAGCCTGCTAAAATTAAAGGTGTCCTGGAAGTCATCTTCAAAAATGGCTCACAGCCTGGGGAGGCGGCAGCAGTAGGTGGGGCCAGCAATGAAGCAGAAAGGACACCCTGTCCCCTAGACACCCTGGGGCCTAGATTTCCTCAGGCCATGTGCCTGATTCTCTGCCCTGCAGAGAATGGTCACAGTTCTGCTGGAGGGACAGGGTTGAGTCACACTCACCGAGCTTTCCTCTGTGGAGGCAAATGGTCCAGACTGTCAAGTTTGACTCCCAGATCCTAGGTGGGGTTCCCTACAGTTCTGTGAGGGAACCCCACCTAGGATAAATAGTTCCTAAACCTTGGCCCATTTCTCCATTAGTTAGGAGAGGGCAATGGATCAGTAAAGCCAATATAAATTCTTTTCTTATCTCAAACTAGTCCAGAAAGGGGATGGTGGTGGCAGAGAGTCTAGAACAAGGAAATTTATTACTTTGCTTACTCACCTTCCCTGACCTTATACTTCCATGTGATGGGGAATACAAAGCATAGTTCATGAAGTGTGAACAGAATTTAACTAGTTAATTACATTTCAGAGTATAAGGATAAGTGTTAATAAGAGAAGTGACCAACATGCTAAGGAAGCCTCCCCCTTACCTCTCCTTTTCTCCCCTATTCACTCCCACCACCCCGAAAGTGTCTGGGCCACAGCAGCAAAAGGTATCTAAATGTTGATCAAATCCTAATGCCTCCCATTCTCCCCAGCCCCCAATGACAAAACTAAGTTATTTTTAGATCTCTTTCGTTTATTTCCCTCCCCTCCCCCCATAAATGTCTCCTTCCAATCTTGCTAATCTCTATATCTTCTCCCTTCTTCTGTGCCACTATCTGAGTGCTTCAATAGGCAGAGTCTTCTGTAGGCCTGAGGTCAGTGAGTGCCAGAATGGCACTTTTAATCTCCAGTTCCAAAGCCTAAAGACACAAACATCAAATGCTTGTTAAAACTCTCTGTCTACAAATAACCCTTGGCTTTTCCCTAAGCCTCTTTTAACAGTCTCCAACTTCTCTTTTCTAGAACCTCACTGCAGGATGACTGCAGCATGGACCTGAATGTGGAAGGAAGCCCTAACTCCCAGTTCCACCAACCACAATGAATCAGAAGTAAGTACATCATTCTTTCTAGTACTGGTAGGGGGGTTGGGAGTGCGGTGGGGGGGAGTCTGGATGATCCCCAAATGCCCTTTCAGTTTTGAGAAACCTGGAATGTCTTCTAGGGAATAGGAGGGACCCAGAAGTATTTCCTCTGAAAACATAAGTCGATAAAGTTCTGACTAGAAGGAAGAAACGTGAAATTCAGCCTCTTTATTCTGCAAAACCTATTGTGTGTGTCTCTCCCCCCCCCCCCCAATCTCCCAAGACACATCCTAGCATCTGTCTTCCTTTGCAATGCAGCAAACTAAAAAGACTTCACTTTCCCATTTACAGCTTTATCAATCCATCAGTACATTTGTATAGGCCATCTGTACCCAATGTTCCTAAACTGTTTTTGCAAAAATAACAAACAACCAAAAAAAAAAAAAAAAAAATCCCCCAGCCTCCACACACTAGGTTACTGGAGAGCTGTAGTGGCCCAGAGAGAAAGAGAAAAGATGCAAGAGAGGACAAAAGAGAACAAAACAAGACTCACCCAGGACAGAAGAAGGGAGAGGGAAGGCCAAGTGCCCCCGAGGAGGAATTTGGCTCAGGCATAAATGTCCGTCCCTGAAGGCAGGATACCTACCACTTCTCTAGGCCCAGCTTCATAAAGGACTGACAGGCTAAATCTAGGACAAATCCCTTCCCCTCTCTAGGCCTGCTTCCTCTTCAGTAAAATGAAACAGTTCAACTAAGTATCTCTCAGGGAGGCTGCCATAGTGAAATGATGCTGCCAGACTGGGCCAGAATTTCTGGTCTGCTTGGAATTATTTGTTTGGTGGTTTAGGCCAAGTTATTTTCAGTTACCATCTATAAATTGGATAAACAATACCCACCACACTGAGTTGTTGCTGGCTAGAAATGAGGTAAACATAAAGGATGCAGGACAGTATCTGGAACAGTGGGCCCTTAAGTTTGTGCTGGCTAAGGGCCCTTCCCTGTTCTAACAGCCTTGACTCCCCCAGGGCACTCTTTCAGCTGGGCTGGAAATATAGGCCCTGAGACTAGGCTCAAAACACAAAGTTAGGTTAGACAAAAGAACAGCCAACAGGTTAAACAAGTGAATTGCCAAAGTTCTCTCCCATGGCCTTATAAAAATATTTTTAAAGAACTTAGCAATTCCTCCCCAAAAGTTAAATAAGTGTGTATATGACTATATTAAAGTAGTATTTTTGTCTCAGGGGACGTAGGTGTTTTCTAGCCTGAATATGTTGTATAGAAGAATGAGGGCATGGAGTTTACATGTATGTTTTATACACACACACACACACACACACACACAGAGTTGTTACTTCATTAAATAGGTGCTATTACCCCCACTTTACAGATAAATGGAAGCCAAGGAGCCTAAAAGTCTTTCCTCTTGCTTTTCCATTGCAAAGGGCTCCCTGCTCTTTTGTTTTCCAAATACAAGTTAATTGCCTCTCTTCTGGGAAAACTCATCAATTCCATCCACAAGCATGAATGCTCTTCTAAACCTTTAGCAGAACTGGTTGGACCATGAATGGAACAACCAATCATATCCCTCCCAAGGATCCACTCATAGTTACTTAACTGTTGTATGCTGCATTTACTACAGGCAGTAAGTTCCCGGAGAGACCACCAATTCAGCCTCTTCCTGTCCCCTAAGGTACTCAACATTTACTTGTTCTCTGAAGGGAGAAAAAAGATAACTACAAAAGACAATTTGTGTAGGCAACACCAGATGGCAAAGTAGCAGGAGATTTAAAAGAGGAGGGCAAAAAATCCTAAAGTTTTGGCCAAGTAGCAAAACAGATGCTTGGCAGTAGCAGCTATATTTGGTCCATAGACCCCAGAGATGTATCTATGTGTCATCACACCCCTGTTTGGCTCCCATCAGAACTGACTGGAGCAGGCTTCACTTGGCAAATACGTCTGGAAAGCTAATGTACTAAAGCTGACTTCTTAGGACTCTGTGTTTGCAGCGACTATACTACAATTCAGCAAATATTTACTGCCTGTCTTACGTGCAAGGCTTGGGTGATCACAGATTAAGTGGGTATAATTCTGAAGGAATTCACAATCCACATGAGAGGAATTAGATGTTTATCTGTATAGCACTGTGAAATTGTTACTATGATCCAATAAAAGGGTTTTAAAAAGTGCTATGAGAACACAGGGGAGACAGAAACAAAGACTTTATTTTTAGATTAGAAGTAGAGGGAAGGTGAAAGAAGCAGCTTTGAGCTGGACCTTGAAGATCATGCACATATTTAGTGAGGTCTCAGGGCAGTTTTATATGCACAGTGCTAATTATAAAGAAAGAAAAGAAAATGGAAGAACAACTCACCAAAAGGATGGGGAGGGTGATGTGCGTAATAATTTTGCCTGCCAAGACCCATGGAATGCTGCTGTCTGGTAACAAGAAATAAATATGTCTATATACGTGCTTACTCAAGGGGATGTTTAAGTGCTACATTTTGGTTTTCAAAGTACTCAGAGCTGTGCAGGAAACACCTCCTCCAGGTCAAAAATAGCGAACCTAAGAGAACTGGCTGGTACAGTTATGTTTACTTTTTAGCATCTCTGTGGATCGCTTTCCAAAGGCCTGCAAGTGGGATGGTATAAACAGGTCTGTGTCACTTCCTGGTTCTCAGGCCTTCTGCTACATTCCCAGTCAGTCTGGGAAGACTGCCTATTTAAAAATAAACTTTAAAACCTCACCAAAAATCCCCAATTCTAAACCACCCTTTCCTCCTCTATTTCATTCAATTTCACTAAAATTAAAAAGAGATTGGGCAAGAAATGAGACAAAAATGACCAGAGAATGAATTCTCATGTCAAAACAAAATTATATGCTCACTGGGTTCAAGGTCAGAAGATCTGGATTCAATGCATGTCTGCCTCTAACTGGAAAACTTGATCTTGAGAAAGTAAGATGCTTCACCTCTCTGCCCATAGCTGCTTCAGCACACTCTTAACACCAACGCGGTTATCCAATCTTTCTGGACCTCTAAAACAGTAGCACTAATAGCAGAAACCGGTTTGGCTCAGTGGATAGAGCACCTGCCGACCGAAAGGTCCCAGGTTCAATTCTGGTCAAGGGCATGTACCTTGGTTGCGGGCACATCCCCAATAGGGGGTGTGCAAGAGGCAGCTGATGGATGTTTCTCTCTCATTGATGTATCTAACTCTCTATCCCTCTCTCTTCCTCTCTGTAAAAAATCAATAAAATAAAATTTAAAAATAAATAAATTAAGTAGCACTAATAACATACCTCATAGGGCTACTTTAAATATTATATTAGGAAATGCTTATAAAGCATTTGACATAATACCTGACACTTAATGAGTTGTCAAAAATGGTAGTAGGTATTACAGTTATCACCATCTATCATTATTATCATCATCCTCCTCTAAAAATGTAAGAGTTGAGCTAGATGAGTACTACTTAAAGAGCTTCTCTGGCTCCAAAAATCCTGTAATTCTTTAAGTCACTTTCTGTTTCTTTTCTTTCTTGTTTTTTCTTTAGGAGGTGGATGGAAAAGGAGATAAACTTGGTAAAGCATGACAGCCACAAACACTTGAACACACACTGTTAAAACACTAAAATACAACCAGGAAATTCATCAGTAAGTAGAAAAAGTGCATATTACCTTCCTCAATGGAAAAGTCTTAGTCTAATCCTTGCATTAAACCAACAGTATATGGCAAGTTCACTCACAATACACTACCTCTACTCCCATGTCCTCCTGGGCCAGCACAAACTGACTTCACCAACTTCATCTAAACTGTCCACAGCTCCTTAGAGCAGCCCTAAAAGATAGCACAGTGGCCAATCACACATTTCTAATGACTAATCCTTCCGCAAAGTATTTCCATAAGTGCCTTTTCCTTAATATAAATGTTGCCAAAAATCAAACATCCTTCCCAAAAGTTAGCCTATAACAAGAGGTGTTCAACCTTATCAAAGCCAAGGTGCTACATAAATTCAGATGAAATTACATTTTCATTCATTCATTCAATGTCCATAATGTTCCAAACACAGAAGATGCCAAAAACTAATAGGATGGGATAAGTGAGAACAATAAAGATGAGGCCTAAGTTTTTGTGAATGGGAAAAGCTACCACGAGAAAAAGAACACAGGTGGACAAACAGATTTGGCTGAGGAATGTCGTGAATTTCATTCAGGTTATTCCTGGATATGATGAATTATAGGTACTACTTGAACAAGATCCAGAGAAAAGTCTAGCAGGCAAATTAGAAATGAGTATGAAACTGCAGATTACTCAGAGCTTGGGATATAGCCCAGAATTATAAGTCTGTGAGTGGTGGTTGAAATCATGCAAAATAGAAGATCTTACCCAGGAGAGTTGAGAGAGAAGAGAATCAAGTACAAAATCCAGAGAACTCTATAACTCTTTAAAGAGGCATATGGGAAGGAGAGCCTTGAAAAAGACACTCCTCCAAAAAGTACAAAGAAATCAGGTGCGTCAGTCAAGGGAAGAACTCAGAGATTCGAGGAGGATGTAAAGCAAGAATATCAAACTTGCCGCCCATTGGCCACATGATATTTTTTCGACACAGCCAATATACCGTATTTTCCGGTGTATAAGACGACCCCCTAATTTTACAGTTAAAACATAGGTTTAGGCCTATATTCGCTGTATAAGACTACCCCCCACTTCCGAGGCAACACCAGTTCTTTTTTTAATAGACCGCCTCTCTGACTCTGGCCAATCTGAGCAGGCTTTTTTTTTGGTTCAAAAGTCGTCTTATACGCCGGAAAATACGGTAATGGTATGTAAAAAACGTTTTAATAACAATTTTGTAACTTAATTTTTACAATATCCTGTTATACATAATTATTGATAACAAACTACAATGTTTGCTAATGACTGATTACTATAATCGTGTTGCATTAATTTCCCTTACATGCCTTACGCAGAGGCACACCATTTCTCTCCACTGATACTACCGTGTTTCCCCAAAAATAAGACATCCTCCGAAAATAAGACCTAGCACATGGAAAGATAAGACATCCCCTGAAAATAAGACCTACCGCAACTTTGGGAGCAAAAATTAATATAAGACACTCTTATTTTTGGGGAAACAGGGTAGCAGCAAATATTTTAGCAGCTGACTGCCACATCATTAGTCTTGGACTGACTTGTTTGGTGTGTGCAAAAGGAAATATTTCGTTTTTGGAGAACAAGAAAAATAGGTTTGTGTTACACTTATTAATTTGTGCAGTTATTCGGTGTCTGGTAAGTTATTGTTCAATAAAAAACATTAAAATGTTATATTATTTTATGTTAACGATTACTCATTTATTTCAGCCCTTTGTATTCAGCATGTATCTATCGAAATAAACCAAGATTTCTATGAAAATTAAAGCTTTTGTTTTTTTTGCAGCCCACATAAACTTAAACCTTGTATATTTGGTCCAAGTTAGCCTTTGAGTTTGACATGCTTGATGAAAGGGCAAGTTACAGATACAGCAAAGGTCTAGTAAGATGAAGAATAAAAAATGCCCATGGCCAAAACCGGTTTGGCTCAATGGATAGAGCATTGGCCTGCAGACTGAAAGGTCCTGGGTTCGATTCTGGTCGGGGGTATGTACCTTAGTTGTGGGCACATCCCCAGTAGGGGGTGTGCAAGAGGCAGCTAATCGATGATTCTCTCTCATCGATGTTTCTAACTCTCTAACCCTTTCTCTTCTTCTCTGTAAAAATCAATAAAATATATATTTTTTTTAAAAATGCCCATGGAACCCAGCCACCAGGAGATCACTGATGGCCTACTAAGAGCAGTTTCATTAGAGTGTTGTTAATGTAAGAAACATTCAAACCTGTAAAAAATGTTTTTGAGCTTATCTGAGCCAATCAATCAATAATTGCCAGGAAGCAGAATCACAAGGCATTGAGATAATGCTCTGAAGAATGGCAGCTTTTCACCTATTTTTATAAATTATCACCAAAGGTGGGGACATAAGTGGATTACATTCAGTCCACTGGTGAAATATTAAGGAAGTGGGAGATAGCATATCGGGGAAACCTCTGAGATTGGATAAAAAGTAAAATGATAAGCACATGCTTCTTTTACATAAGTGGGCATAGGATAGTTAACAAAGCAATGAGGGTCTGGCCAGCATGGCTCAGTGGTTGAGCATCAACCTATGAACCAGGAGGTCATGGTTCAATTCTGGTCAGGGCACATGCCCAGGTTGTGGGTTCAATCCCCAGTAGGGGGGCATGGAGGAGGCAGCCAATCGATTATTCTCTCTCATCATTGATGTTTCTCTCTCTCTTTCTCTCTCCCTTCCTCTCTGAAATCAATTAAAAAAAAAAAAAATCAGTAACAAGAAGGGATTTGTGGTCTGCTCCTCTGCACCACTGGTTGTACCCTAAGAGGTTCTGAAAAAGGGAAGTTACAAGTTACTCTGACATTCCATAGGTATGTTATCTGAAATGCAAAAACACCATAGGCTCAGTAAAGATCTTAGTTGTCTTTGTCAAGGAAGATACTCGCCTGGGACATGCCTACCCACACAGACTGCTTTTTAATTAAAGTTTTAATTTCAGACCATCCTTTGTGGTTACTTTAGGTCTCCCGAGTTTACAAAACCACCATGCAGGCCTTCCTTGAGTTAGCCAGGTTAGCGTTGTGGCCCCTTTTCATCCACAATGGTAAAAGCAGATCATACTGACTCTACAATGAATTCAAAGAGGGCAAAACTATTAGATGATGGGAAGAGAGTTGGAAAAGAAGGGAGAAGAAAGGCTGGATAATATAGCTAGAGAGAATTTATATCTTGTAAGTTGTATCTTCTCAGTTAACCAAGGACTTAAGACTTCTTGATGGTCCCAATTTCTGCCATTTCCCCCCTTTCTATTCAAATGTCACCCAAGTATTTCCTCCTGAGGTTCATTCAGGTTCAGGATTCTAAGAGCACGTTCTTCATCTCCATCTACTGAAGATTAACAGCCCCAATGAGGTATGCACTTAAGCCAAACAGACACTATCTTCTCCATCTTGCATAAATTCCAAGAAGCCTCCTAATTTATAACCAAACCATGACTCTTCCTGTCCTCTTTCTCACAAATTACCCAAACTTCCTGTGAGTTGTCAAGGTTGCACTGCGAGGCCGCAAGCAAAAATGAGAAGCAGGAATTTGCCCATTATTCCTTCCATTTTGATTAATTGTATGCCCTGACCCCCATTTGTGCCCTTCCTTACATAATCTTCGAATTGTACTGAGTTCCTACACCAAAGACTCCAGTTCTAGCTTCACTGTTTTAGCTCTCTCTATGTAAGGCTCTAAATCAGGACCCTAGAAGAAAGGAATTTGATTAATTCACAAGGGATATTCCCTAAATCCCCAAAGAGACTCCAAAAGTAATCTCAAATTAGTCAAAGTTGAGGCAGAGGCACCAAATGAAAAACTTCATGAAGCCCAGGTAACATCCTGGATGATATTAAGAGGGCTTATGATAAACAAAGCAAATGAGAAAGAATCATAAATTAATGAGAAAGTCTAATATTTCCCCTCAGACAAGGCATCTGGACTCATTTCTAATATATATCTTCCTTAAGGAACTCACTGGCTTCATTCAACAATATACTGAGCATTTACATAAGCTAGATTCCATAAAACATAAAAGATGAAGGAAAGTACTTGTCATTAAAGAGTTTATGGTAAAGTTGGAAAGAAAAAACATACACAAATAACTAAAATATGAGTTAGGAAATGAACAAATGGGTGATATATAGCCAAAGCATCAAAGACAAACAGGAAAGCAAGCTGGAACCCAGAAGAGGGAAATTAAACAGTTGATGACAGGATCAATCAATGTGGGTTTTAGAATCACACAAAAGGGAGTTCAAATCCTCACTCTGTATCTTGCTTCTTACAGGTCTTAGGTGCATTGCTACTGCTATGAGCCTCCATTTTGTCACCTATAAATTTGGGGTAACAATACCTACTTCACAGGATTTCAAAGTGTCAGTGATTCACACATTTAAAGAGTTTAACACAGTATCTGGCACAGAGTAAGACTAGGTAAGATGGAAGAGTAACATAGAATACTAATTTTCCTTCCTTTCCCCACAAGGCTGTTTGAGCCTAATTAATTGAAAGGCAGCCAAGCACCTGCTATTTGTCCATCAACTCTACTTATCAGTTCAATGAGTTGCCCAAGTTCAGTGCGACCATGATCAGAAGGTATAGGAAGGATGCTCAAAGTTGTGCATATACATGACAGGATAACACCTGGAAGTATATGCCAGGCCTTCTGCTAAAATTTCAGCATTGGAATATAAGTAAAGTTATCTACCATGTACAGTGTAATACTGAACCATGCTAAACTTCTGAACACAGTATGTGGTTCAATAAATGTTTGGAAAATTGATCTGACCTTAACCTGGCTGATTTCTCAATAAAATCTATCTCAATGGTCCTATTTTCAACAAGTGAACACAGGAAGAAAAAGTCATCCAAAGTTAAAAATTGGTCTTATATGTGGAATCTAATGAACAAAATAAACTAGCAAAGTAGAGACAGGTCGTGGATACAGAGAACAGACTGACAGCTGTCAGAGGAGAGGGAGCTGGAGACTGGATGAGAAGGGAAAAGGGATTAAACAAAGAAAAACAAAAACAAAATACTCAAGGATTCAGACAACAGTATGGTGATTGATAGAAGAAGGATGAGGAAGTAGAAGAAGGTAAAGGGGGGATAAATGGTGATGGAAGGGGACTTGACTTGGGATGGAAGACAACACATATACAGATGATTTACTGTAGAATTGTATACCTGAAATCTATATAATTTTATTAACCAATGTCAACCCAATAAATTCAATTATTTTAAAATGGGTCTAAGGTAATGGTATAAGGAACTTCTACCTCTACTCATGATGGGATTACATTTACCCTCTTTCCTTAAACAACTAGAAAGCTAGATAGAATATATGAAATGATAGTTTTCAAACATTCAACCATAGGCAGCAGCACAGAGCAGCGATCCTGAGAAAAGGGAAAGAATGCAGTGAGCCCTTCTAGTGCCCCAGCTAATTCCCTAAGGCAGTGTTTCCCAAACTTTTGACATATGTGTACCCCTTCTATAATTTTTGTAATACTGAGTACCCCTCGTACTCATGAGAACGTAGAATTAGGCGCAGCTAAGCACGGTGCAGTGCATATCCCCACCAAACTCCTGTGCAATGCGTACCCCCACCAAACTCTTCCCATACCCCTGGGGGTATGCGTACCACACTTTGGGAAACACTGCCCTAAGAAGTTTCCAGGCCACATAGTAAGGAGAAGAAACCTGAAAGAGTCCAACAATCTGAGTTGAACTTAGGGCAGTTAAGGTGGCTAAAATTTTCAGGGCAAAGTAATTGAAAGGAGGGAGCTGCAAAGACAAAAAACAAAAACAAAAACAAAAAAAACTCCAGATTTGCAGAGGGATCCTCTTGAGTCTTTGAGTACTGATCTGTGAACCTATGAGAAAACTAGCAAGATAGGGAAAGAACCAATGGAAAGAAGTAGGTGGCATAATCCCCAGGATTCACAAAGAGCCAGAAATAGTTCATGTTTCCACCAGCCAAAGTGGAAAAAATCTCCCAATACACAGGACATCGACAGAATTTTCAGAAGGGTTTAGCCTCAGTAATAGAACCATCCTAGCCTTAGACTAAAGACTGTTCTGGACCTCTCCTGACAAAACTAGAGAGCAAGCCTTTAAAGGATCAAACCAATTCCAAGTAATTGGAATTGCTTCTGAGAAAAAGGCCCAAAATTTATTTAAAGGACCATAAAAAGTTCCAGCACTCAGCAACATAAAATTCACTATGTCTAGCTTCAAACTCACTGTGTCTAGCTTCAAAATAAATAAATAAATAACAGGCATGACAAAGAGGAATAAAAAAAGACCTTCACCAGAATAATAATAAAATAATAGAAACAAACCTAAAAAATGACACAAATGATAGAATTAGTGGGCAGAGATTAAAATCTCTATTAGATATTTCATGTGCTCAAGAAAGAAGAGGAAAGCATGAGTTTGATGAACATGATGAGGAAATAAATGGAAAACATAAAGAAGACCCAAACTGGATTTCTAGAGGGAAAGATACAAATATCTGGGGGGGGGGGGGGGGGGGGGGGGATAAATGAGATAGGATTAACAGATTGGACACCACAGAAGAAAAAAAATAATAAACTTAAAAACATAGCTATGATAAACACAGAACATCAGTCAGCAGCGGCACAATATCAAGAAGCCTAACATATGTATAATGGGAGGAAAAATACCTGGGTACACAAAAAAATACTTTTAAGAAATAATGGTTGAAAATTTTTCAAATTTGATGAAAACTATAAACCCACAGTTCCACAAAAGAATCACAAAAGGAGAATACAAGGAACACCATAATCAAAATGCTGAAAACCAGTAATAAAAGTAAGTCTTAAAAGCAGCCACGGTGCAGGGGAGGGTAAGGAGAGACATAATGCATGGGAAGGAACAAAAAATTATAGCAGGTTTATTGTCAGAAATAATGCAACCCAGGAAGCAATAGAGTATCATGTTTAAAGTATTGGGGGGAAATTGGTCTCACATTGATTAAGGCAAGGTTGACAGGAACTATGAAGTTCCCATCACTACTCCTTTTTGTGATCTGGAATAATATTTTTCAGGGAGGCATGTGGGGGTCTCAGCAACCTTAAAAACATTTGTAAGTACAAACAGCCTATGAAGTGTGAAAAGGGGTAAAGACCCTTTCTTAGGCTCACAAAAGACTCATTTACCCATGTTTTATGTACTCAGAAGATTATAGACTGTAGCTCTTAAGTAGTCTAACAACATACTGGAAAAGATACAAGAAAGGTCTGTCGGAGGATTCCTTCCAAAGCAGAAGAAAATCAAGTTAGAAATAAAAAGTAAATCTCTGTAAGGAATGAGTTAGCCTTACCAGCATCAGATTTAAGTAGGCCTCCCTTTCTTCAAGTGTAAACATCTATTGGTCTACGTGTCTGGCTGACCTCTACAACTTCAGATAAAATGTTTTTCAGAATGGAAGAATGCCCCTTGATAAGTAGGTAAAGTATAGCTCAAGATATAAATATGAGAGTTGCTCAATTCTTAGCTATACCTCCCAAGGCAGCAAAATCTCTTCCTCATTAAGTACCCTGAGCTGGTATGCCATTCTTCAGAGTCCAGCTTGAGCTCTATATCCTGGAGGGACCATTAAGATGGCAATTTATCTGTTCCATGCATTGGTTGGTCTCGTCTCCTCACTAAATAGTAAACTAAACTGTAAGGTCCCAGGAAGGCTGGAGCTCCATCTGTTTTATGCTTTCTTTATAATGCTGAGACTAAGAAACATTAAAAACAAAACAAGAATAAGTGCCTAAGAGGCACCCCTCTCCCCAAATTACTTGTCTAATTATTGGTTCTCAACTAGGGATAATTTTACACCCCTTTCTAAGATATCTGGCAACATCTGGAGGCATTTTTGAATGTCATAACTTAAGGGGGGGATCTGACATCTAGTAGGTAAAGGCTAGGGATGCTGCTATGCATCCTACTATACACAGGATAAACCTAGCCCCCGCACACACACCCCATAACAAAAAATTACTTGGCCCAAAATGTCAACAGTGCTGCAGTTGAGAATCCTGGCCTAAGTGAAAGAATGCTGAGCTGCAGCAATAGATGCAGCATGTAGTACAAATTCCCTCACACCACTGGAAGGCTTCTTGTTCCACCTCGAGTCATCTAAATAACATTTTAATTCTCCAGTTGTCCCTAACTCAGAAGGAGAAGCTCAGGAGTTTGGACATCTGGCTTTTAATCCCAGAGCTCTGCTACTAGCTATTTGATTTTGGACATGTCACAAACTTTTCTGGGCCTATTTCCTCCTCAGTAAAATAGGATTGAAAAAGATGATTTATGAGTTTTTCCACCACGTGAAGGACAGAGGTTATTATACTGTGAGAAACCAAATTGGGGCAAGAGGAGCTCCAAAGAAACCAGGGACCCAGAAAAGAGCTCTGTAAACACTGGCTGGAAGACCAGACCAGGCTCTCGGGTTTAAAATATCAAAGTCCTTACTAGTCTCCCTCCTGACTTTCCCAGGTCAATCTTTTTAATCGGTGTTAGAGGAGGAGGAAAACTAGGAACTTGCTAGTCAATGTATAGGTATGGACTATCGAAAGGCAGCACTGACATCAGGGAACTTATAAGAAATGCTGAATCTGCCAAAACCGGTTTGGCTCAGTGGTAGAGCGTCAGTCTGCGGACTGAAAGGTCCCAGGTTCAATTCTGGTCAAGGTCAAGAGCATGTACATTGGTTGCGGGCACATCCCCGGTGGGGGTGTGCAGGAGGCAGCTGGTCGATGTTTCTCTCTCATCGACGTTTCTAGCTCTCTATCTCTCTCCCTTCCTCTCTGTAAAAAAAATCAATAAAATATTTTTTTTTTTTTAAAGAAAAAAGAAAAGAAATGCTGAATCTCACCCTTTATCCTGGATGTACTAAATCAGAATATTCATTTTAGTAAGAGTATCTAGATTATTCATATGCTTATCAAAGTTTGAGAAGCCCTGGTTTAGGGTTTGCTGTCCTTCAATCTATTCCCTGCTTTGTTATCTCTTCACTTGGTAAAGATGACTTTTAAAACTGTCCATATTCTCCCCTGATCTGCAAACCCAAAGACATCAAGAATAATGGTTACTTTCTCCTTGCCTCTTTCCTATGTTCACACATGGCCAGAAAAAAGCAAGGCTTGAAGCACAAGAAAAATTAGAGCTCTTCAGAGTAATTCCACCCAACCCTGCCACTCAGATTCCCTAGGGAGAGTGGTGAAAAAGAAGTGGTGAACAAACTCTGATGAAGAGAGACTCATCATTAATTTGCATCTGAACAGAGACCAATAGGGGTGCAAAGTTTCATATCTAAAGCTGGTTGTTGGTTTTTGCTGCTGCTCTCCTTATTACGTAAAGATTCTTGGGTGCCTGGGCTAAAGGGCAAAGCACACACAGAGTAAACAAAATCACAGCAAGTGGTGGTGGTGGGGAAACAGCTTGAAACAAAAGCAAGACCATGATTAAGAGTAGCTTGACAGAGCCCTGGGAATAGAGGAAAGAATGTGGAAAGAAGAGGGGCTGGACCCTGCCAAGCTGTCAGAGCAATGAAGGAGATTAGATTGTTGCTCACCCCTTACTCCACCTGCTGTCACAAGCAACAGATGGCCCAGCCCCAAGCAGCTGGCTGAGACAGCAATCTGCCCGCGCCTATCTGCCCTTCCCCCAGGGCTGGAGATGGACAGATGCAGGGCAAAGTCTGGGATCCATCCCAGGTGGAAGCTACACCTAGAAAGAGCACAGGGCAACATCACCTGATGCTTTGCCACAATGAGAACCTCGAAAACAACTCAGCATTATCCGAGGTTCTCCAGCACCACACAGTTTATCAGAAAAGGGGCCTTGGTGAATTGGGGGAAGATTGAGAACAACCCCAGAGCGGACTGGAACATATTGGCCTTGGCGGGGGGTGTCATTTAACCATTCAATCATTCAAATATATATATATATATATATATATATATATATATATATATATATATATATATATATATATATATATATATATATATATCACATTCTAGGCACTGCACCAGCCAGCTGGGGATACAGCAGTGATAGCAGATAGTCTCTGACCTCTGCAAGCTCACAAAAGGGTTAAGAAGAACAAAGCAGCAGATAGTAATACAGGGGGGTAAGTGCTGAGCACAGAGGATATGGCAGCACAAAGGAGCAGCACTCATACCAGTACAGGCAGTAGTCTAAGCTGACACTGATTTTAGGAAGGTGTTAGCCAGGCAGAGCAGAAAGTGGTGAATAAAGGGAGGATGAGATATTCCGAGAGTATATGCAAAAGCCTGGAGGGAACAGAGAACTAGAAACGGCAAATTCTGTCCCAGCCTCTGATGTCTCTGGTCACCATCAGGAGCAGCCTCATGGGTTTGTCTTGTAAAATCCATTTTTTTCCTTTTTAAGAGGAGAACTGATGCCTAGAGATAGACCATGACCTGCCTAGGAACACAGGGCTTGTAAGGGACTCAACCAGAATTTAGTCCTCCTAACTTTTCATAAGTAAAATTTGCTCAAATATTTCCCAATCAGAATCTGACCACTGAGCTCTCTCTGAGTGCCAGCCCAGCACTGTTCTGCACTCTGCTCCATCCATTCTGAGCACCTAAAGAATGGCTCAGGTCCAGGCCCCTGTCAGATGAGGAACTCCAACATGGCAGGAGCAGTTCGTGAAAAAATAAGAGTGGCCACCACCTGCCTTTTCTGGAAAGGAGGCAGAAGGCACATTCAGTAACACTCAAGGTAGATTATAGAGTGTGTGTGTGTGTGTGTGTGTGTTAACAAAAATGGGTTGTTCTGAGAGCTGAAGGGAACTATCAGCCAACAAAGAAACAGGAGGTGAGTCTGAGTTATTGCCAAACCAGGCAGGCTTAATTAAGAGTCCTCCAACCTCTTCTCCAGGAAGCCCACCACCTCTCTCTGACTGGTCACACTAACCAATCTGGAAGAAACAGTCATTTCTGGGAAGCTGCAGGCTTCCCTGTTGGCCCAGCCATAGGGGACTGATTGGCCATAAGCCAAGGGGCCAAGCCACTGGCGTTTCTAGGCACAGCTCCCTTACTGTCACCTCAGTATTCACCTTTAATGGCACCTGCTCTATGAAGGTCCCCCAGACTCTAGCCTGCCACTCACTCTAGATAAGAGTGTGTGCAGAATGGAAGAAAGTGCTCATTAGCTTTTCCAGTGTAACCTCTATAGAATCTGAATAGAAAACTGCAAAGCAGAATTCCTCCTCTGCTCATAACAAAACAAAGATGCACATCAACAACCAGCTAGCTGGTTAAAACAGCGTCAAAAGAGACTAAGGAGCATTAGGATTAAGCCCATTTACTAAACTCATCCAAATGCCTGGTGAACCTAAGCTCCAAGGCCTTGAAGCATTGGTATGATGAAAACATCCTAATCATCACAACTCTTTCCTGCCCAAAATGTTCTCAGATGCTGCCTCTGACCCTACACTCTAATGCAATCACCATAGTCTGGTCCTGGTCTTCAGGGCCAACACCAGCCCATGTATACTCAAGTGACCTGCCAGAAAAACTGAATGAAAAGCAATGTTAAGTCTAGTACAACAAAGGGGCCATAATGAGCACATTCTGTCCTAAACTTCTTCACATCTGTCATAAGGAACTTCTGGGCAGAGGGTGTGAGTGTGGTGTGCACTCAGGGGTGTAACCAGACTTCCTTCTTTTTCACCCAAACAACAACTTTTTAGAACTTACCCTCCTGAAAGGCAAATGCAATTCTGATTTCCAAACCTCAATGTTTGAGAGAACTTCTTGTTTTCTCTCTCACTTTTTAAAAGATGAGAGGAAAAGCAGCTGTAAATACAGGAGAAGTAGAAATGAATCCTGCTGTGAGTTCCAGGGGAACCAATCTGCTATTGAAAAAACATTTCAAAAGAACGCCGAGACCGGTTTGGCTCAGTGGATAGAGCGTTGGCTTGGGGACTGAAGGGTCCCGGGTTCGATTCCGGTCAAGGGCATGTACCTTGGTTGCGGGCACATCCCCAGTAGGGGGTGTGCAAGAGGCAGCTGATCGATGATTCTCTCTCATTGATGTTTCTAACTCTCTATCCCTCTCTCTTCCTCTGTATAAAATCAATAAAAAATATATTTAAAAAAAAAAAAAAAAAAGAAGCAACATATCTCAATCTAAATAAACAACACAAACTTTGTTCAAAATATTTCTCTAATGTCTAACCTTAGGGCAGATAATTTCTCTATACTCCATTGGCTGTTTCCTCCTCTATTCAACACTAAGACCTTCATTTGTAAAGTGAGTTTCTTACCAAGAGGCTTAGAAGGAACTCACCTCCCTGACAGGTTTGCTCAGTGATTAGAGTGTTGGCCCACAGACCGAAAGGTCATGGGTTCGATTCCCAGTCAAGGGCATGTAGGTTGCAGGTTCAGTCCCTGGCCCTAGTCAGAGCACAAGTGGGAGGCAACCAATTGATGTGTCTCTCTCACACATCAATGTTTCTCTCTCCTCTCTCTCCCCCTCACCACTCCCTTCCACTCTCACTAAAAATCAATGGAAAAAAATATCCTCATTCCTGGGATGAGGATTGAAAAAAAGAACTTGTTCACAACTCTATCAGTGTACCTGCTACTGAGTGTCTATTATTATGGCGAATGAAAAGGGAGCTATACAATAAACCTGACAGGTTAAGGGGGGCTACATGGCAGGCCGGACAAACTCAGACAGAAAATAACCATAAAGGATGATCTGGTCACAAATTCCTAACTTTGGGCAGGTCATAGTAGGTAGTCACTTCCCTAGCTTAGGAAAGGTCAATCTTTACCTTAAGTGAGCTCTGTCCATTGTTCTTATACATCTCGGATAACATACCTTTAAAATATTAGTAATTGTCTTTTCCAACCTCTGGAAAGCACAAATGCTGGCACCAGAGCAAGAGAACACCACAGAACCACTCATTTTTACCTTGTTCCTGGCATACCATCTCTACCTGCTGTAAATGTTAGCTGTTAACTATCCTATACCCACCAATGTAAAAGTATGTGATTCTCCATTTTGCGTTTTATCCAATCTTAGAGAATCCTCCCTTTCCCGCTACAATGCTTTCTTCTATCTCTTTAATCTACCAGTGAATTTTATGTAATCCTCCTTAGTTTCTGCCTTTGATTCTAATGTATAAAAGTAAGCTATAAAACTGCAATTCTCGCCGAAACCGGTTTGGCTCAATGGATAGAGCGTCGGCTTGGGGACTGAAAGGTCCCGGGTTCGATTTCGGTCAAGGGCATGTACCTTGGTTGCGGGCATATCCCCAGTAGGGGGTGTGCAAGAGGCAGCTGATCGATGACTCTCTCTCATCGATGTTTCTAACTATCTCTCTCCCTTCCTCTCTGTACAAAATCAATAAAATATATTTTAAAAAAACAAAAAACAAAAAAAAAACACAAAACTGCAATTCTCAAGAGCATTTCCTTAATCTGTTGAGATTTTGCTCCACAGCATATGTCACCAGTTTGGCTCAAATAAAATCATAAAAATTCTCTACAAATTTGGACATTTTCTTATGTCAACATTATTATCATCATCACCATTGAAGGGCTAAACTTCATTGCCAAACTACTAAAGACATTTAAATAAATTTAATCCATCATATTTTAGGCAGAACATACTAATTGAGGACAGAATGGGAAGAGGGCATAAATCTGAGATAGGCAGCCTCGCTTCTGCTCTTACTATTTCCCAAAAGGAATAGCATTTTTCAAAGGCTCCAGATTCTGGCTTATTATTCCCCTCCATCACAATAGTAAGAAGGCTGCCACCCCAATACCCATTTGCCAAAAATAAGAGATCTAAAGAGGTGTTTCAAAGAAAGTTTGTACACAGAAAATTCAAGTTGGTTTTATTTTCATAGAAGCTATAATGAAATGGCTTTACCTTTGCAACCACACTTCCTACCTAGAATTCCAATAGATGTACTCCATAGATTTAAATTGTATTTTAAGGAATTTAGTTGGCTGTAACTGGCTTCAGCCCACAGATGTTATTAACCTATTTCACCATGCTAGGTGGGTCTGAGAAAAAAGGGAGATGGGGGAGAGAGGAAGTCGGAACATTGCTTAAAAAGCTGCCCAAGTCAGAAGAGGAAGACACTGCTTTTAATTTCTTGCAAGATTCTATCATTCAAAATAAAATGCAACATAAGCCTATAAGCCTCATCAGTGACAAAGCAAAGAAAATGTATTTGCAGAATACAATCAAATCATTAAACTTCCCAGAGGAATCAATACAAATGTCATTTATACCAATAAATCAAAATCTCAGTCTGACATGTCTGCTCACTATTGCCCCTTAATTGTTGTTCCCTTAAGCTATAAGATTCCCTATAACCAGGACCTTTCATGGTACTAGGATCCAGTAAAGGGTCCACTGAGACCGCCGATGCCTCACCCATTGAGTGAGTTGTCTCTTGGATCCAGGACCCCTTTTCTTTTTTTTTCTTTTTAATATATATATTTTTTATTGATTTTGTACAGAGAGGAAGGGAGAGAGAGAGAGAGTTAGAAACATCGATGAGAGAGAGTCATCGATCAGCTGCCTCTTGCACACCCCCTACCGGGGATATGCCCGCAACCAAGGTACATGCCCTTGACCAGAATCGAACCCGGGTCCTTCAGTCCCCAAGCCGACGCTCTATCCATTGAGCCAAACCGGTTTCGGCCCAGGACCCCTTTTCATCCACAGAACTCTTGAGAGAGAAGCCTGGCCCTTTCTGTCCTTTCCATTTGCTCTCAGGTCTTAATTCCCACAGTCCTAAAACTCCTGGATAGTCTTCCAGCTTCTAGCCCCTGCTCTGCTCCACACCATCCAAAATCCTGCAAGGAACCATACTCCCAAAACACTGCCATATCACCTTTCATCTTTAATGGTTCACCTTTGTCTATCCCATATATAATCATTTCCTGACAGTCCTTTATAGACAGCTTACAAAATGCACAGAAGGCACAGGTCCCAGCCCACCAGTAATTTTTAAAAAATATATATATTTTATTGATTCTAGAGAGGAAATAAGAGATCTAAAGAGGTGTTTAGATCTAAACAGAGGGGGAGAGAGGGGGAGAGAGGGGGAGAGGGGGGAGAGAGGGGGAGAGAGAGAGAGAGAGACATCAATGATGAGAGAGAATCATTGACTGGCTGCCTCCTGCACATCCCCTACTGGGGATGGAGCTTGCAACCCGGGCATGTGCCCTGGACTGGAATTGAACCCAGGACCCTTCAGTCCCCAGGCCAACGCTCTATCCACTGAGCCAAACCAGCCAGGGCCACCAGAAATTTTCAATGGAGTTGGGGAGGCTGCATATCCAGGCAGCAAACAAGGCACACAATAAGGCAGGAGTATCTATTTCAATATCCATGTGGGCAGTAAAATGCTAAATCATGAGATATGAATAATTAGAAAATAAGGAAGAACAAGCAGCTACTTGTGAGTTATGGGCAAAAGAATGAATGGGGGAGGGGGGATATCTGAACCAAGACAAAGAGGTCCCTAAAAAGTAAGAGAGATCTGACCTGAAAGTCTTGAATACTGAATAAGTATAGAAAAGGAAAGAGAAAACTTATGGAGTTGGAGGCTGAAGTAATTAAGCATGATAAATGGGGGGGGGGGGTGTGAGTTGGGAATGGAGGGCTAGGTGGGGAAAAGAGGGGAAGAGAGGATAAGAATAAGGGCAGATCCTTCAGGGCAAGGGACAATTCTTATAGTTTACCTAGTATCTATCACATAGCAGACTGGTTATTTCACAAAGTATTAAGCATTCAACTTTCAATAAGGCCAGTTTGTTCAGCTATGAAAAACAGGCAGAGAAATTCAGTCTTGGATCAGTTAAGCAGTAGGGAGCCAAAGGAAGGTCTTGAGCAGGAAACTCGACCAATTCAACAAGCATTTACTAAAGGCCTACTATGTGAGAGGCACCAGAATACATGGTCCTCACCCTCAAGGAGTATGTCACCATAGGAAGGGCTGGTAATACTACCTCCTACACGCACAGGGCTTCTTCAATCTCTTACCTAGTCTCACCTGAGACAAGAACAATGTTCACAGGACAAGGGAGACTAAAGCAGCCTGGGAGGCCAGGCAGGATGACAAGATCTGATCAGGGTGGTGATGCTGACAGAAACCTACAGAAGAAAGAACTGGCAGGGGGTGTATAATGACTGAAAAGGAGAGGCTCAGTGATGATGACATATAAGTTAGAGGACAGGAAGACTCGGGTTTCAGTTCCCAGATGGTGACATTATCTTCAGGTCATGCTTTGGCTCCCTGACCACCAAATGCTAAGGTCAGTCAGCCTGGCCACTCTGCCTGGGAATACACATTCTATCCTTCCCGTACCCCAAGGTTTTTCATGCTAGTTGTGATTTCCTGTAATTCCCATTTGCAAGGGGGTAAAGGGGATCAATACAAAAGAGTTGACAATTCCTTTGTCCATCACAACAGTAATAAATACATCTCAATAGTCCTGCACTGAAGTTTTACTGGCAGCTTTTATTCTGGGAAGAAAAGGGGGAGGAAGCATTACATTTTTAAAATCTTGAGGCAGTGTTCTTCTTACCCAATGAGTTTTCCTCCTAGACAGAGCCTTCCCAGCTGCATTTAGTCAGGAGGAAGGATGAGACAGAAAAGTATCAACCCTAAGAAGCAGTACTAGTTCCTACCACAGAAAAAAGGCCCAAGATCCCTCACTGTTTGGCTATGTGAATATGAGCACAAACCAGGAGAACAGAATCTGCATGAATCAGGACTGGTGCTTGAGTATGCAGCATCACTGGAAACCACACTAACTGCTCTGAAGGGAGGAGAACACTTAGAAACAAAAGTATTGTTGAGTGCCTGTCCCAAAGTGGGGCTGCGAAGTATAAGGCTCTGAGCCACAGGAGGACCTCCCTCTAATACACTGTGGGCCACTCTGCCATCTCTGACCCTCCCAGACTGAAGTAGCAAAATAACAAGTGAACAGTGAGTGAGCTCTGGAAGGGAAATAGCATGACTGCCAGTAACCTGTATTTCCTAATCTTTCTTCAAGAAACAAATATAACTTAAAAAAACAAGCTTATAGGGAAATTGAATTTGACATGTGTACCTTTACAAAGGAAAAGTACAATCAACCCTCTTTCCTAACCATTAAACAAGAATAACTGGGGATAAGGGAGGATGCAAATTGAATGAACACAGGTAGTTAAAACAAATTGATGTAATGTCTGACATTTTCTAAACAAGTACTTCCTTCCTATCTATGACAGAGGACAGTCACGCTATACTCTTCACACAGGGTCCTCAGAGAACTAAAACTTGAATGTGACTGAGATGATCTATTATCAAAAAGCATTTTCCCAGTGTTCTGCTGAGGCTTTCTATGAGTGGCAAAGGTCTTTTTATAAGCCTCTGTCTGCCGGTCAATGCGGAGTCGGGTGTTAAGTCATCCTGCGGGACTTGATTCTGTAACGGGTGGTTATACTCGCAGTAACATGAAACCTCAGGATAACAGCAATAGCATCATCATAAATTTTTTTTTAAGGATTTTAGCTTGGTATTGTCTTTATTTTATTTTATTTTATTTTATTTTATTTTAATATTGCTTTTTCACAGAGAGGAAGAGAGAGGGACAGAAAGTCAGAAACATCGATGAGAGAGAAACATCAATCAGCTGCCTCCTACTGGGGATGTGCCCACAACCAAGGTACATGCCCTTGACCGGAATCGAACCCAGGACCCTTCAGCCTGTAGGCCGACACTCTATCCACTGAGCCAAACCGGTTTCGGCAATAGCATCATTATTAACTGACTCTTGACTGCTTGGATTTAAATATTTTCCATCTAATATCTAATTTAATCCTCACAACTACCTTAGGTGGTAGATACTATCACTATCTCCATTTTTAGGCAAGATAAAGAGGTTAAACTTGTCCAAGGTCACACAGATACCAATTAATGAGGCCAAGCTTATAAACTAAGCAATGACCCCAAAAGCATGCACTCTTGGTAGAAGTTCAAATTTATTCCATATTAATGTAATTCACTTTATTTATTTATTTATTTATTTATTTTTTAAAATATATTTTATTGATTTTTTACAGAGAGGAAGAGAGAGGAATAGAGATTTAGAAACATTGATGAGAATCATCGACCAGCTGCCTCTTGCACATCCCCTACTGGTACATGCCCTTGACCAGAATCGAACCTGGGACCTTTCAGTCCACAGGCCAACGCTCTATCCACTGAGCCAAACCAGTTTCGGCAATATTTCATTTTAAATATTAAAATTATCCTGGATATATTATGAAACAGGAGGCAAAATTCACATTCGTTATAAAAAGAAAATAGGAAGCTTTTGGAGATTGTTCACGCTGCTCCTTGCAGATATACACCTTCTTGAGGTGGGCTTGGGCTTGGCTTCCCAGCTCTGTCAGAACCAGAGTAAAAGCAAGCGTGTTTGGAAACCTGGGTCCCATCCACAAGGGACCTGATTCCCACACAGGGTAGGCCAGGTGATTCTAAAGCACACTTTGAGAAACACTGCTTTGGGGTATTCTAAGAAACTTCTGAAGCCACTGCAAGATTTGGAAACTAGGTCATGAGACGTGGATGGCTAACTCCCTTTAACTGCTAATGAGACTGATATTTCGGTCACAGAGACCACAACCTAAAAAAGCTACTGACAAATGGAATGGAGTGAAACAGGAATTCAGAGACCTTAATTCTCAGACCTTACGACATGAATCTGATGAAGAGATTGCCTTCTCTATCATCTGCATAAATGTTTTCCCCAATCTTCCCACATTGGAAATAACCTAACTAGAAGTTTTCTCAAAAAAGGAGCATGATTTCTCTGAAAAATAAATGCCAAAGATGGATACAGTGCATATTCATGATCAAACAAAGATATCCTTAGTAGAAACTTCAACAGCACCAGGCTGAGAGGAAGAATTTTGTGTGTTTTTAATGTGTGTTCTTTCAAAGTCCCAAAAAAAGCACATTGCCTGGGTCTCTGCACTGGTGTGTAGATTAAAGAAGCACTAGCTTTAAAATTTTGCCTCAGAGTAAACAATTGTCCATCCACATACTATGTGAGCTCATCAATGTGTCCTTCCTGCTTGACTTCAATTGTCTATTTCAATTGCATTACTACCCAAGAAATATGGCATCAAGTCGGAACCAGTTCAGTAATTAAGTCGTGCAGAAATGCTAATGCTTTCTCAAGCACCCGCCTGACCTTTCCCTGCTCCTTTCTGGTCTCTGAGGGTAGGTCCTTTCTGGTCTCTGAGGGTAGGTCCTGTCCTTTAGGTAGAATCCCCTCTCCATTCTCTGACTTCCCCAGGGTCTTTACAGAGGCCACAAGGTGTAACAAGAGTTTAGACTGTCTGGTTCTATTACTTACCATTCTGTGCATCCTAGAAGGGTGTTTTTAATTCTCTTTTGGCATTTTTCACCACTATAAAATGAGTATAAATATAAGCAAACTAGCCGGGACCGGTTTGGCTCAATGGATAGAGCGTCGGCTTGGGGACTGAAAGGTCCCGGGTTCGATTCCGGTCAAGGGCATGTACCTTAGTTGCAGGCATATCCCCAGTAGGGGGTGTGCAAGAGGCAGCTGATCGATGACTCTCTCTCGTCGATGTTTCTAACTCTCTATCTCTCTCCCTTCCTTCCTCTCTGTACAAAATCAATAAAATATATTTAAAAAAAAAAAAAGAAAAAATAAATAAATATAAGCAAACTACATCAAAATTGCTGCGAAGATTAAATAAGGTAATTCATATAATATAGCACTTAAAACAGTGTCTGACACATAGAAAACACTCAATACGTGTTATATTTTTATTACGAGTCTTCCTTATAATATTAAGAAAGTTTTGCATGAATCTAGAGCTTTTTATTTTTCAAAGCAGTCTTCATTATTACTATAATCAAGCCTCACAATAATCATTTAAGTTAGACGAAACTGAGTCTGTGAACATTTCCTGCTATAAGAAAAAGGACTGGCCTCACCATTGGAGCTGTTTGCTCAGCATCCTCCTCACTGGGTCAGAAACCTGTCTTAGTCATCTTTGTATACCATTCCCCCACACACATACTAACACGCCAATACATCAGTGTTGAATTGGACTGCATGTAGGGCAGAGCAACCCCAGCCTTGTGGCAAGGAACTGGAAATAAATCACAATCATCATCCCAGGGAATTCCTGGCTTACACTGAACACAGACACAAAAGGCTACTTCTCCCATCTTGACTCCAACTCATTCCTGAGAGGAAAAGGAGCACCTGCAGGAAAGGGTGCAGGCAGAGGTCACTTAAAGGGAACTGTCCCTGCACAACCTCCGAGGCAGCAGGGAGTCATGATAATATAACAGGATATCACCCAGCCTCTCCAGCTGGGCCAAATGAGGATCTATAAATGCAGTGTGTCAAAGGCAGATAATGCTGCCTTCGCTAGCTGAAATGGGAGTTGCCTTTCAGAGGAGTACAGGCCAGTCTATAAATACCAGGGTTAAAAGGCTTCCTACAGGGCCCAACTGCCACCTGCAGAGCTTCCTTTAAAGAAGAGCTGCCATCCTACCAATGGTATACCTGTTCCCAAGTGATAACCCACCTTATTTTCCCCTTCAGTTTGTTTTTTCAGAAACAAACTCTTCACTCAGGACCATCCACTCCCAAGCACCTCCCCACCCCCCCACTGCAGCTCCAACCTGGCCCTGCCCTCCTCTCTCTAGGCATTTGTCCTGTCTTCCTCACCATCTCATTCTCCACCAAATTTCCTAATCCACATATATTTTATCTGCTATGAAAAAAACACAGGCTATGTAGCAACTCCAACCTTGATTCTAGCTCCCACCCAGTAAATTATAGTACTTAATTTTTTAAGCTTGATCTTCTGATCTGTACAGCATCTACCACAATGCATGCACTCAATACTCCTGCCTTAACCTAATCCCCACAGGATTTTTCTTCTTTCTTTTCTGGGCTCTGGGACCCTGATACAGTCACTCTTTGTAGGTATCATACCTGCCATATCCAAATGTCTTAATCCACAGGAATAACTAAAGTGATGAACATTTTCATCACCAATGTTATCTGTGTAGCAGATACATTCTGGCACATGGTCCCATCAATAACCTTCAAATTACACTGAGAGGACTAATCATCTTTACCTCCCCACCACAAATGACGCATTTAGTGATGAAAGTAAACAAAGGGGATGGAAAGACACAGAGTTGAAAGTCATTTCTGGCCAGAAGCAAGGGATAAATCAAGGCAACAGCAGCACTAGAATCCCAAAAGGGAGATTTCCACAAGTCTATATTTACTTGTAAAATTTTTAAAATTAATTCTGATAGCAAAAACATCTGCCAGTTTTACTAGAAATACCATCTGGTTCATTTCTGATAATGCCCAGGCTTCACTTCACATAGGCCAAGGACTGCCTACAATACAATTTCCAAAAAGTGGCATCCTGGATTACAGATCCAAAGCAGTGTGCCATTCCTCTCTTCCTGGTGCCCTAAAGCTGCTCCTTCAAATTCTTGATTAGGCCTGAAATAAACCTAGAGCTTGGTTCTTTTATAAGTATCCTCTCCAAAACTTCCCGGCATCACCCTTATTAACCAGATGAATTTAAGCAAGTCTATCTTCAAAAACTGGATAAATACTACAGAAACATGATAAACAGCCTGAGCAACTTATGTTTTAGAGGGATTTTCTTAAAGTAGCTGGGAGGATGGCTTCTCTACTGAGGAGTGTTAATTTGCAATTAGCTAAGAGTAGGAGGGTCCTTTCCATGAGGTCCTTTAAGGTTCTCCAGGAATCTTCCTTTTGCCAAGACAACATGATGCATTTTGATGCCATAAATAAGGAAAAGAAACCAGGCTGAGCGTCATAGCCAATTTGTCTACATCCTGATAAAGAATTATAAAATGTGATCTCAATACCAAGCATGTAGTCCAAAGAAAAATGGAATAAAGGTTTGCCAACCACCACTAACTACGAAATTTGGGAAAAGGTGTATTTGAACTAAACAAAAATTATCAAGTGCAAATATGCACACTCCTTCATCCAGGCCAGTAGCCAAACTTAGGTAAAACTTTTGACATTGCATCGCCTATATTTTTTACCAACTGGTAAGTATTTCATGATCCCTGTGAATAAGAGAGCTGGGCAAATGTGGTAAAGTCTGATAAAGAGGAAACAAAAGGGTAAGGGTGAGAAGTATAAGTACCATACAAACCCAAGATGAGAAACTGGGGGCATAATCTACTCTGGCCCCACAACTGAGTTTGGAGATGAGAATTTCTCACTCCCTATAGACAATACTGGGCTGTCATCACTCAGCATTTTCCTAACAAAATGTGACTACACAGAGCAGTACCCCACAGCAAAACTCAAAATCTATTTCCCACCAAGTCTAGCTTCAACTCAACCATTCAACCCACAAACAGGCAGACAGTTCCCCACAAACACAGCAGGTGGGAAATTATGGACAGTACCAACATGGCCTTGCCCTAGATAAGCTGAGCCCATCCCAGTGAAGGCCTTCCAGGATGAAAGAGGGAGAAAAGAGAAGACTCAGAGCTGTGAAGATGTTGGTGTAGACGACAGCAGCAGGGCAGTTTAACAGAGACTAGACCTGAAGGAGTGGAGAGACAAGAACCTTCAAGAGCAGTAGTAAGGAGTCTGCCACCTGCCAAGCCAGGAGGATGTAGAGAGGAAACAAGTCCCTCCCTTTTGTCATTCTACATGTGGTCCATCTGCCTTGGGGAGTGGAGAAAGGAGCTGGTCCTAAGCTGGCCTCTCTACCTCACTCAGCTCCACGAAAATGATCCTCGACAATCCCCTCTATCTAGATCAGTGGTGCCTTTTACATATGTGGCCCTGGCCAGTGCTGATAACAGTCAACATTTACTGAGCAATGACTATGTGCCAGATACCAGGCAACTGCTTTACATGTCTCTTCCAAACCTTCTATATGTAGTAGATACTATTGTAATCCTCCATTTTCAATTGAAGAAGCTAGGGCTTAACAAAGAAATTTATCCAAAGCCATACAAATTAGACACAAAATCTAACACTACAAGAGCAAGGATTGACTACTAATTAATATCACTTCTTCCCCAAATAAACTGCCATTTGAGTATCTTTTGATTATCAGATACTGTCTTAAATGTTCTAAATATCCCATTTTGTTCTATTTTTAAAATTGATTTGAGAAAGAGAGGGGAAGGGGGAAGGAAGGGAGGGAGGAAGAGGGAGAGAGGGAGAGAGAAAGAGATTTGTTACTTCATTTATTTATGTATTAATTGTTTGCTTCTTATATGTGCCCTGACCGGAGATCAAACCCACAACCTTGGCGCATCAGGACGATGCTCTAACTAACTGAGCTACCTGGCCAGGGCTTGATTTTCACAATACTCCCAGGAGAGAGTACTTTTAAACATGACTTTAATTAATTATTTAAGTTAGACATATCAATAAAAAAGTTTAATGATACAAAAAGGAAGTTTAAGAAATTATAGTTTCCTGTTATCCTTTCTGACCCCAGAATTCCCTAGCCCAAGTAATCCTTAATATTTTGGTAGCTACCCTTCTACAGACAAGTAACGTTGACATTATCATCTCCATTTTACAATGAAACTGAGGTTCAGAGGTTAAATTTATTCAAGGACACATACTGGTAAGTGGCTGAGCTGAGGCTAAAGCACCATCAGTCTGGTTCCAAGTCCAGCTGTCTTCCACTGCTTCCCACTCAGTACCCACTCCTTACAACAATCGGTCATTTCCATTCACCATAGGAAAGGGGGAAACTATGTGTGGCCCACAGCCAGTCTTACTCCTCCACTTTCCCAACTAAATGGAAAACACAGACAGAGCTGGCCAAGCACACCCTGTCCCAGTAACATTAGCACTGCTTTGTGCTTTTTCAATCTAAACTGTCATGGGTGAGGCAGAACCTTCACCTCTAACCTCCTCATGGCCAACGTAAGGCTCACCTGGCTCTGAAAACAAAGGCAGGGCAATGGGGAAGAGGAGGTCAAGCCTCACCTACAGGAGAGCCTGGGTCTCTGGGTCAGAAAAAAAAAAAAAGGACACTCCTTCAGGAACCCTAATGAGTTCTGAAGCCAAGAGCCAAGACAATTCCCCCTTAAAAACAGCACTGGGGGGGGGGGGGGGGGAGGGGAGGGGGCGCGTTCAAGGAGGGCCCAGCCCCACCTTTGCTCCCTGAAGTCAGAACACACCTGCAGAAAGACAGAAAGAAGACTGCAACAAGGCATGATACAGAGTAAGTTTGCAGAGCCACTCAAAATCCCCATCACAGAGCCCTTAGAGCCAAAGGAACTCAGAATTTCTGCTCTGGCATATCCCCAAATGGACCACTCTAAAAACGGAAAAACTGGATGAATTTCTAGATGCCAGGGTTTTGTCCCTACGGTCTCCTCCTCCTCCAAAGAATAAAAATAAAAGCCCCTTGGGCTATATGGAGCTGCTTTTTTCCATAGGAGATGAAAACTGTCCTTTCAAATTATGTATATTTGCACATTTTTGTCCCATCAGCACACAAAAACATTCTGACACTGAGTACCTATACTGAGATGGGGGTGGGGGAAAAGGAAATAAGTCATTATATTGCTTCTCGTGAGAAAGTTAAAATTTATCCTGTCTGCAATTCCAGGAGGTTTCCTATTTCCCTGCATGGGATAACCAATGTTTAATTAAGCCTGAACCCCAACTGACCCAGCATCAGTACTTACATGTACAGAGGATGATAAATGCTACTGGTTATCACAGGCCTTTTTTCCCCATTTGTAAAATAGGACTAAAACCTTCCTCACAGTATTATATGATGTTTTATCTGAAAGCACTTTGTAAAATGAAAGAAGTCTTTATTGCTATTAATATGGATACCCCGCCTGCAGAGGAAGCTTACGGTAAACGGCCCTCTTCATCCTTAAGGGGTTTGAAATCTATAAGGATAAAAGAGACTGACCAAAACACTGGACAACAATTTTTAAAAATGTGTTAACTTGTGTGTTGAAAAGAATTCCTAGGGGGCATGGGGTGATTATATGGCAAAGAGCATTCAATGAATATTTGTTCAATTAATAAATGCATTCAGATGCACTGCTTGAAAAATACCTACCTTGGTGCTATTCACAGAAAGTTTTACCAGAGCCTCTGAAATCTGTTTATTCTACTGTTACATATATACCAAAAAAGAAGTCAGTATTTATAAAGAGCAGCCTTCTTTCAAAGATGTGATTTTTCAACAGCATACAGACCTTTAAAGAAGATGACCCACATCATTATATTTTATTATTCCAGAAATAATATAACCACCCCCAAAAGAGCTCAATTCTGGAGAACAAATAGAAGCAATCCATCCTGTGTTAACTACTTTGGATTCACAGTGGATGCTAAAAATATATGTAAATAAGACCAATCTAAGATGCACATGTATAAATTAAATTTAGGTCGTGACTAATGCCTCCAGAGACTTCTAAATGAATGATAAAGTTCTAGAAACAAATTAGCAAGGGTACTTTCTGCTCTTAAGACCAAATTCTTAAGGGGTCCTGTGTTTGTTTATGACTGACCTTGCTAAAACATTCTGAACCTCCAACACCCCTCTTTCCTTCACCTCCTCCCATCTCCATGGTTCCTGAGCTGTCTTCTTTTCCTGGTACCAGTCACAGTGAACTTGGTGAACATTAACGGCATTATAATATCTCCTAGTTTATATTAGTTTTTCATTCAAAGCAGACCTCCCTCCAAATCTATATTATAGATTTTCAGATAGGAAAGGAGAGGGAGAGAGATAGAAACATCAATGATGAGAGAGAATCACTGATTGGCTGCCTCCTGCACAATCCCCACTGGGGACTGAGCCCACAACCCGGGCATGTGCCCTGACCGGGAATCGAACCATGACCTCCTGGTTCACAGGTCTATGCTCAACCACTGAGCCACGTTGGTCAGGTCCAAATGTCTCTTTTTAGAATTTCATTAATACCTCCACTCTGATTTCTCCTCATCAAGGCTCACATCCTCAAAATTACCTTGCCCTCTCACCTTTTACTTTGTCTACACCTGATCACTCACTTATCAGTGAACAAATTAATCCAGGAATTGAGTACAAAGAAGTTAATGAAACAGTAACTGACCTGAGGGGACTTTCAATCTCAGCCTGGAACCTGGACCTGTTCAGAGATGGCTACCCATAAAGGTAAAACGTATGGGTATGTGCGTTTATTAGTCTCATTTTTGTCAGTATTGTATTAGGTGCTTTACTGCCCCCAGCAGGTTAGAAAGACACAGATAGATATATCAGGATAAGAGATATCACATATCAACATTTACATCTAAAAATTGAGGCTTGGGGAGATGAAAGAAAAAAGATTCCTAAGGAATTCATGCTACTGATCCTATCTATCCATTTCTCTTTTCTCTTCTCCCAATTTCTCACTGTTGAACCCAAACCTGCTTTTCTCTTAATTTAAAAAAAAAAAAAAAAAAGTTATTTCAGGGTCAGAAAATGTTCCCACATGAAAAGTTGATTGGTTAAGTAAAGCCAGAAAACAGGCATCCTCACACCAGACCAAACTCCTAGATCTAGTTCACTCTGCAGTGAGAGGCAATTTGCTTGGGAGTCCAGAAAGAATTCTCCAAGAATATTTTTCAAGCCCTTCTCCCTTCCAGGGTGATTATTGGTTTGGGGAACAGATGTCACTGAGAAAGTCAGAATGACTCCTTAAGAGTAGTCAAGCTGAAAGTTGTACACAACACATTCCTCCAATATTACTCTCAAATTAAATAATCCATGGGTATCCCCCCAGTATTAACTCCTCAAAGGCAAATATGGAGTCCATTTTGTTATCTGTTTACTACCCCACCCCCAACCCCACCCAAGAGCTCAGGTGGGTATATCTATTCACTAAATACCTGCCAAACAAATTATTAGATTTACTTCCTTTTGTTTCTGTAGCAATCAGGTACCCACCTCCCACAAGCTTGATGTCAAACCCAACCAGATTATCAGCACACAAATTATTATGGCTTCAAGGTGCAAGTAAAGGGAGGGAGATGGACCAATGAACTCCTCTGAAACCCAGAACCTGTTTTTCTTGTCATACTGCTGTGTAACGAGCAAAATCCCCACAGGATTGAAACAAGGAGGTAGATGGCCTTCCCATGGCAGAGTTTCTACCTGGAGGCGGATGGGAATCAAGGACTGATAAAGGTATGGACCAGCCAACATACCATTTCTTAATTCTCTGGAAATGTCTTGAGCATGCCAACTGAAAGAGCAGCACCCAGTGAAAACAAAGCAGCTCAATGGTTTTCAGGATGGGGAAAGTTTATAGCATATACTAGAAGCCCAGTGCACAAAATTCATGCACTGGCAGGGTCCCTAGCAGTTGGTGGCAGCCAGCTAGGGCCTCCCTCCCCCATCTCCTGACAGGCCCTGCCCCCTGGTCGAACTCCTGGAAGAACTCCCGGTCTAGGGAGCAATTTGCATACCACACTTTTATTATATAGGATGACATCAGCCCAGGCAGCTTATTTCCTTCCTGGCTGGTTAGAGACACAGTTAGAGATGAGTATTCACATTGCATTTGAATGGCTGGCTGGCCCTACATAATATAAACCTGAGGAAATCAGAACCACAGCCATGAAGGATTCCAGTTAATGGGGTGGGAGGGAGAGAGCACCCAGCCCTCCCAGACGGATTTTCTCAATTATTGGGCAGTTCTACTACACCTAGGATGTCACCGGCTCCTGTCAGGGTCCCAAGCTGGGCAAGAGAGACCCAGAGGGGGAAATGACTCAGAGGACACATCTCATTGGCTTAGAGTCAGATGTTGTTTTCGAACTGCAAAGAAGCACAGTACAGAGAAAAACAGTTAAGCAGGTCCAACCTAAGAACAACAGTGCCCATTTTAAGGACAGTAATACCCTTACT
Source organism: Pipistrellus hanaki (assembly GCF_964339955.1). Classification (NCBI taxonomy): domain Eukaryota; kingdom Metazoa; phylum Chordata; class Mammalia; order Chiroptera; family Vespertilionidae; genus Pipistrellus; species Pipistrellus hanaki. The sequence continues at coordinate 25,090,729 of NC_140503.1, forward strand.
AGTAAAGACTCAGTGCTCTTTGTAATTTCACTATTAGACTCAAAATCACAATCACAGAAGGGGCATGAATTTGTTTCTAACAATATGAATCACACACCATGCTGAACTCCTAATCCCTTTTCCTGGGACAGGCCCAGAGAAAAGAAGTCAAACAACCTGGGGTAGAAAGAACACTAAACAAGGAATTTGGAGCTCTGACTTCTCTTCTGGACCTGTCACTGATCAGGGAAGTCAGCTTCTGAGCATCCGTTTTCCATTTTCCCTTCTATGAAGTGAGGGGTAGAGTAAGATGGCCTCCAAAGTCCCATCCTTCCAACTCCAACATCTCATGAGCCTACAGAATCTCTCTGCTACACAAGGAGTTTTGTAGTAACATCTGGATACCATAGTTAATAATTCAGATCTTCAGATAAGAATCTTGTCTCTCTTCACTCAGCCTTTTGAGACTCCTAGGACTTGGGAATAGAATTTGCATGAATCCAAACTTTTGGCAATGACTTGTGGCAGGGAAGCTATGACTGCATTCACATACATTTACTTACACACACACACACACACACACACACACACACAGAGGAATTTTCTGGAAATGATCCTTGGGTTTGGCTCCAGGCACAGAAACCTAACACAGGTATAGGAGGAAATAATTCAAGTTCCTGGTTTCTGTCCTGTTTGTTGGACAAAGCACATGTACCCTGTGATCCACATAGTTCTCTGGGGTGGAACCATCTTGACCCCCTAATAAAAAACTCAGGTGGCCAACATATGCACATTTGACCTAGGAGTAGAGAAAGCAAGACCAGCTACTTCGTTATTTCAGTAACATGGCTGGTAAATAAAATGTAAAATCACCCAAGGGTGGATCCCATAGAGGAAATGACACTCCCAGCAGCACCATCTGTTCCTCTTTGTGTCTGGCATGATCTATATTTTTAACCTCCGGTGCAAATGAGGTCCACAAGTAAAAGAGCCCTACCCCCTACATCAACGGTTGGCTCTCTATTCAGTAAACTTTCAACTCCCCAGCCTAGCAGAAGCCTCCAAGCAGGTGCCCAAACCCTGGCATGGGATTTTTCATAAGGAAAGGAAATGCTTCTGAAAACTATAAATTACATTAGATAAGGGAAGCTCTGTGAAATTCACGGTAAAGCTCTCCATAAAACACAATGATATGTGATTTAGAACTGAGGCTTCATGCTGAAAATCCTCTTTTAAAAAAGAAAAAGAAAAAGAAAATGAAGAAGAAAAAGAAAAAGCAGCAGTACATGTGCACTGAATTTAGGCACTATTGCATCTCTCAGCTCTCACTACGGTTTACAGTTCTGCACCAAAGAGTTGGAAACAATGCTGTTGGAGAGTTCAAACTTCGTAAACAAAAGGTTCTCTGTGTTTGTGTGTATAACATCTTTTCTTAATTCAGGGCAATATCCCCAACACCAAGAGATTTTGCTATAACACTGTTCTTCCCCAAACAAACTGCATAACCAAGTACAATGGAAACTTCAAAGTAAACTTTGAGTGCAGCTTTTAAAATATCTCCCTGAGAAATAAAAATACATATCCACAGAAAAACTTATGCTTGGATGTTTATAACAACATCATTCCTAGTTACCAAAAAACATGCAACCCAACTGTCCATTAGCTGATGAATGGATAAACAAAAGGTATATAGAACAGATTACTTAGCAGTAAAGCAAAATAAAGTACCACTATATGCTACAACATGGATAAATCTCAACATTATGCTTAGTGAAAGAAGTCAATTACTAAAGACTACATATTGTAGGATTCTGTTTATATGAAATGTCCAAATAGGTAAACTATAGAGAGAACAGATTAGTTAGTGGTGGCTGTGGGCTAGAGGCATTGTAGAGGAACAGGGAATGACTACTAGTGGGTTTTTTTTTCGGGGTGATGAAATGTTCTAAAATTAGATTGTGGTGATAGTTATTCAACTCTGTAAATATACTAAAATCCATCGAGTTGTTCACTTTAAATGGGTTACTTTTATGATATATAAATGCTCTCGATAAAGCTGTTTTTAAAAAGATACATATTAAATCAAATTATCCCTCTGAAAAAACTCTCCTTGAATAAACTTAGAAATGATCTATGTATAATATATAAAAGATAATATTTAAATCACAAATTATCTATTTGATGGAATATTATAAAGCCATTAAAAATAATTACAAAAGGCTACCTGCCATAGGAAAGTGTGTATGATATAGTGCTAAGTTAAAAAAAAAATACAAAATTGAATGTACTCAGATTACCAAAAGAAAAAAAAAAACCAGAATACATGGAAATGATGTTTGGATAGAATTATGGTGACTTTTTTCCCTTTATTTTCCAAACTCTCTGTAAAATTGTCTCAGTGTACTGAAAGACAGACACACAGACACCTCTATCCTCCTTCAGAAAATTTGCCTAGCTACAATCTAAATGAAGCTTGGTAGTTGAGTGTCAGTGTATGGACTAGGAGGTCACGGTTCAATTCCCCATCAGGGCAAATACCCATGTTGCTGGCTCCATTCCCAGTAGGGGGAGTGCAGTGAGCAGCCGATCAATGATTCTCTCTCATCATTGCTGCTTCTATCTATCTATCTATCTATCTATCTATCTATCTATCTCTTCCCCCTCCCTTCCTCTCTGAAATAAATATATATTAAAAAATAATAAAAAGCAAAATAAGCAAAACCACCTTGCTCTCTTTTTCAAGTTCCCATTCTTAAACCTCCACCTCCTTAGTGCATTGAGATCATCTCAGAACAGCCTAAAGAAGGAAAATGGGATAAACACTCCTATCTCATTCCCAGAAGTCTCATTTTACTGGCTATTTCAGAAGCCAAACCCTAGTGTAGCCACAATTTCAGCAAGGAGAGTACGCACAGAGGAATTCCACGCCCTGATCTTAAACTTCTGTGGGTGAAAGCAAGTCACTGCAAGGCAGGAGTTTGGACTTGGAAAGACTGGACGCTCCCCCTCCTAAGAAAAGATGGTAAAAAACTGAGACAGAGCCCCTATTTGTGTCTCTTCTTACGATATTTTGTGCCCAATCTCCAACTACAGGAGAAAAGAACCCTGAATCATTTCATTTTCACCACAGAAGATTCTCTTCTGAGTAATAAAGAATTGTCAGTTGCCGCCGAAGCCGGTTTGGCTCAGTGGTAGAACGTTAGTCTGCGGACTGAAAGGTCCCAGGTTCGATTCTGGTCAAGGGCATGTATATTGGTTGCGGGCACATCCCCAGTAGGGGGTATGCAAGAGGCAGCTGGTCCATGTTTCTCTCTCATCGACGTTTCTAGCTCGCTCTCTCTCTCCCTTCCTCTCTGTAAAAAATCAATAAAATATATTAAAAAAAAAAAAAAAAAAAAAAGAATTGTCAGTTACCAACACTGCCACCTGCAAACCCACTGAGAACCTATTACTGTCATAGGAATCCCAGGCTAACATTCCCCAAGTCACGGAAAGGGGCCCTACCAAAAATAAAAAAAAGAAAGAAAAAGTCTATACTTATATATGTGTGTGGGAGGTGGTAGAACATTTAAGGGCATATAGCTATCAGGTAATTTTAGGGATTTACTAACACTGCGGACAGTAACAGGAAACTGCATCTGTTTCTGCTTGAGAAAAAAAAAAACTTCAATAATATTCGGCTTCTGATTCTTGGCATATAGCCTTTAGATGTTTCAAGGGGGGCTATTTTCCTATTTTGAGATGTATGAGCCAGGGACAGAGACTACATCGCAGGCAACACCAGAGTCTGTGAAACCCATTTAGTTTTCACTCCAGTTACATTTTCTGCTGTTGCCATACCAATACCTTCACAGGGGCTCCATGTCCCCCAGCCCAGACAATAGCACAAGTGGATTTTCATGGCTGAAGTGAACCAGTTTGGCGCCACTACAGGTCTATCAGCAGAGTGGAGACTTCTGCACTCAGGTAAAAATCAAAGGATGAGAGAACAAACAGAGGAACCCTGCTGCTTCCAAGAAGTGAAAGAAAAAGGACACCATCACAGAAACACATGAGCACTAGGAAAAGGAAACACTCGCAGGTGCCTGACAGGCTCCAGGGCTAAAGCCTAAGCCTTGTAAAAGGTTATTCTTTCTCCACCTCTACTTTTTCACATAAAGGTTTTTACACATTACGGGACTTACCATCACCCTAGGGAACAAAGGCTGTTGCCTTGAATCAGATCTTGATGCTCAAGGACAGTCACACCAATGCTTTCCTGAAATTGCTTCACTGGTCTCAGATTCACAGCTGTTAGCAGCTTCAAATACTCATTACAAAACCCCCAGCCCCAACCTCAAATGGCATCCTTCACTCCCATCAATAGGAAAATAGCCTTCCCACATTACAGGCTTTATTTCTCACTGCTGTGGTTTTCAAGTTTCCTGCGATATGGCAACCTAACTTAAGAATATTAATGAAAAAAAATAAAAAACATTCCGTTAAATGAAATCTCACTACAGTGGAATATGTGGGTGGCCCCAGACAGAAGTTGGGGGTGAGTCTGTACCATTACATATGCACTTGTCCCAATGCTTATACTCTTAACCCAACTGTCTTAACCCTCACCACTCAAGTCTGCACCCGAGCAATATTTGCTTCCAAAGTTGTTGTTTGTTGTTGTTCTTTAAAGGCACTGGGCTTCTTCTATTATTCGTTTCTTCTCATCTTTCTCTTACTGCTTGATGGAATGCCCCCTAAATAAGACACCCCTAACTATGCAGGCAAATAGAAAATGGAAAATGAATACTGCCTGTCAGCTTCAACTGGGGATCACATGTCAGTTCAGGAGCTTAGTAAAATGCTTCATGCATGCAATTACACAACCTGGCCCAATGGGTCTGCTAACATGCAGGTCTCCAAGTAGGCATTTCAGACCTATAAAAGGGCATTATAGCTCTGCTGCTACCTCTTGGTAAATGGATAACTAGAGGAAAAAGACAAGCACAGGTGCTGACTGACCTTCCTCCTCTGCCTACAAGCAGCTCTGCTAAAGACTCTCCCCAGATCACTTGTTTAAGAAAAATGAGTAAAATTATGCGACTCTGTAATTTTTTAAGAAGATATCGTAATTCTCTGACCCCACAAACAGGTACTAGTAGTTACCTGGTTGTCAAAAGAGCCAAGGACATGGACAAAGAGCACAAGGCAAGATGTAAAGCATAAGTAAATTTTTCATCTGGTGGATGGAAAAGCATGAAGAAAGTGAAACAATGCTTAGTAGCAATAAACCTCAAGCAAGCTCTTACTTTTAAGAAGCCAAGTGACTTACTACTACCTTTGGAAGTTGCATATGTGTGTATGGAGGGGGAGGATAGCTGTAGGAATTGCTGCCCCAGCAATAGCAAAGCTGGAAATCCCCTGCCAGGAGGTGCGCCATTGCATAAGAGCACACACGTGACGGAGACCAACCAGGAAACCAGGCAAAATGTTAAGGTCCTTTCATCTGCCAGCCTGCATTAATAACCTCTTTTTTTTGTTTTGTGTTTTTGTTAATAACATCTTCCTCTACCTTTCTTCCTCTTCTTTCTGTCAGCCCAAATTCTGGGCTTTGAGAAGGCACACCTCAGCAGATAAGTTGAACTCCACCATTTGACAGGGAGTTTGCTCTCAGGGTTAAAACACTGCAGAACAGAGGTTGGGGCAGGCTTGATGCTGAGCACCGTTTTTCAGTTCCGGTCTAGCTGTAGGTGAGGACCTGTATCACATGCCATATCTACTACAGTATCCAAAAAGTCGCGGTATGTACAGGGAAGTCCGACCTATCAGGCCTCTTGTTCCGTGGTCGGCAAACCGCAGCTCTCGAGCCACATGCGGTTCTTTGGCCCCTTGAGCGTGGCTCTTCCACAAAATATCACAGCCTGGGTGAGTCTATTTTGAAGAAGTGGCATTGGAAGAAGTTTAAAAAATTTGGCTGTCAAAAGAAATTTCAATCCTTGTACTGTTGATATTTGGCTTTGTTGACTAATGAGTTTGGCGACCACTGCTCTAGTTAATTCATCGGGCAAAAGTTCCTTAGGCAGCAAATGGTCACCAATGAAAATTAACAACATAAAAATGAAACTGACTTAAAGACTGTGAACTCCGTGAGAGTTCTGTCTTACTTATTACAGTGCCTGACCTACACTCTGTACCACATAAATACCTTTGAGTACTGAATGGAAGAATAAAAGAACAAATGAATGCTGTGCAAACATACCTTGGAGAAAAAGGTAAGGGTGTTCAAGATTTGAAAAATAGCCTCAAGCCAGGACCGGTTTGGCTCAGTGGATAGAGTGTCGGCCTGCAGACTGAAGGGTCCTGGGTTGGAAAGGGCATGTATCTTGGTTGTATCTTGGGCATGTATCTTGGTTGCAGGCACATCCCCAGTAGGGGGTGTGCAAGAGGCAGCTGATCGATGTTTCTAACTCTCTATCCCTCTCTCTTCCTCTCTGTGAAAAATCAATAAAATATTTTTTTTTTTTTTAAATAGCCTCAAGAAGTAGTGCTATTGAAAAGACTCTATAATGACTCTGGTTTTACCAGAAAGTAAGCAAACTAGAAACTAACAGTAAAATCCAGTAGTTACAGTGTGGGCTCCACCACAAGCTATCTTTGTGACCTTGGTCAGGTTATTTGTTTAGCTTTGGTCTCAACTGAAAAAAAAAAATGGGAATACTACCAATACTTTACCAAAGAAGTTTGTTGTTTATTTAAATGAGATCAAGCAAGCAAAGTTCTTGGCACAAGGCTTGAAACACACATACTAAATCCTCAAGAACTTTCCCCTATTATTGCTATTATTGTTGCTTTATTGAATACTTCCTTTACAGAGGGGGAAGTAGAGGGCCCCTCCCTAACTCTGAAAATTTTTCACTTCTGTTTGAAAATGCCTCTAGCTGAAAATGCAAAGCCCATACATTCAGAGCTCAATGCCAAGCACAAGTCTCTACTAGTCTCCACTAGATGGTGAGAATTTAGGTGTGGAATTCCCAAAACAGAAAGGGTGTGTGTGTGTATACATCATTCATACCTACATTTTAAACCAGAGGAATGAAGAGAGCAAGAAATGAATTAACCACTGTGGAAGATGGAAAGACCCACTTTCCCACCTCTGCAGACCTAGAAAGGGAGTAAATGCCTACAGTTTAATTGACCTGAGGAGGAGTTTTATTGCACCTCTGTACAAAGCACACACAAGCCCAGTTACCAAGAGCAACAAAGCCCAATGAGACGCCTGCCACCGAGAGAACATTCTTTGGAAACAACAGCTTTAGGCCTCTTTGCCAAAACATGAACTTCCCTGGAACCAGCCAAGGACCTGGTTTGGACGCCTCTTTTTCTCCTGGGTCTTACGGTCCTCCCCAAACCACCTCCCCCTCCTCATCTCCTTACAGGTAACCTTTTCCACTTTCAGCAACCTCACAGCCACAATCCTCTGACCCTCTGGACTCCTCGGAGGGTCAGACCTACACGAATAAAAATTCTTTAAAAAAAAAAAAAAAAAAAAAAAAAAGTCTACATATATAAACAGGAAATGGTTTCGGTGAGTCTCAACCAGATAATAAGAGAAGTTTTTGAGATTAAAGACCAGAAGGGGCGCCGGGGCTGCAGAAAAACTCCGGGGCTCACACGAACTCCCAGGTTTGCTCAGGAAATCTACTGCCGCTAAGCAAACCCTGCCCCCGTGCGGGACGCCCGGCTGGAGTCGGCTGGCGGGGAAAATAATAATAATAATAATAATAATAATAATAATAATAATAATAATAATAATAATAGAAAGAGGGCCTCAGCCTACCCCCTTTCCAGCGATGCGCCAACTGTGGTCTCCGCCCTGAACTCCCCGGCGGCAAGCGCGACCCCGCACGCCGGGCGAGGCCAGGGCGGCGTGCCCCGACCCCCGCCACTAAGCTCCCGGCTGCAAAACGGGCCGACGGGTCCTCCTCGAGGCCTCGGCACAGTCTCCCCGGCCGCCCTCCCGGCCCCGGGCCCGGCTGGCCCACGCCGGGTGACAGCAAGACAGCACCGAGCAGCTGACGCCGGCGGCCGGCCGAGGCTCCCCAGCGTTCCTCCGGGGCGGTGCGCGCCCACTCCGCGCCCCCTGACAGCCCGCCGGGCGCGCCAGGGACACAATGCCGGACGCCGCCGTTCCCCGGTCAGGGTGACAACTTACCCCGGGAACGGCGCGGCGACCTCCGGGAGGGGGGCGCTCGCAGCTTCCGCGGCGCCGGGATCCGCTCCGCCGCCCGCGCGCGCCCGCAGCCCTCTCGGGTGTAGGCGAGGCCCCGCGTGCCCCGCGTGCCCTTGTCTGGCTGCAGTTGGCCGGCGCTGCGGGACGAGGAGGCGGCGGGAGGCAGGGCGCAGGCTGTAGCCGGCTGAGGAGGAAAAAAGAAAATAGAACGCGGCGGCGGCGGCGGCGGCTCCGCGTCACTAACCCAGCTGTACGGCGCGGGCGGGGGAGGCCCGGGGAGGGAGGAGGGGAAGGGGAGGGGAAAGGGGCGGAGCCACGCGCGCGCACGCAACAAGCGCCGGCGTCGCGCCGCTGCGTCCGCCCCACTGGGAGGCTCAGGCGTTCGACCGCTGCCAGCGCGCACGCGCCGTGGCGGGCCGCACGCCCCAGGATGGTGAGCCGGAGTGGGGGGGGGGGGGGGGAGGGCCTTAAAGGGACCGTCACCTCGACTGCGCTGGAGTGGATGGGGCAGTAGTTCAGGCTCGGAATGTGTTTTGTTTGCAGTGGGTCCTCCAGCTCTTTTACTATTATTATTTAGATTTTTGTGTATATTATTTGGGTTATTGGATTATTAATATTTGCAAAGAACTGGTTTGCTCTCAAGTTCTCAAAGCACTTTCTTGCTTGTTGCCTTATCAGCTTTTAAATCACTCGCCAAACCTATCACCAAGGCAGGTCATTATCTCCCTATTAAGCAGTACTTAGCCTGCCTACGTCAAAATTGCTCCGAGGGGTGGGGTGGGTGTAAAAATACAGATTTGGGGGCCTCACCTCCAATCTTTCCAATTCTGTAAAGCTAGGGTCAGATTTGGGGGTCTGTTTTAATGAGCACTCCGAAGTGATTTCTCAGCACGCTAAAAGCACACCACGAAGCTCAAGGTTGAGGAAACAGAAGCTAAGTGTGAGGACAGGCAGAGCTGGGCTGGAACCCTGCCACACTGCTAGCTCTATTTCCCGTCCTGAGTCTCGCCGCCTGAGGCTATTTTCCAGCACGTTGCTATTGGAGGCGTTTTGTGCACTGTGGCTACAGAAGGTATTGGTGATCCTAAGAGATAAATACTTCTCCCCGATGTTTTTATAGTGCTTGTGGCTCCTCATCGCAATGATTGTGACTTTTTATCTTTGTGCCCCAGGGCCTTGTACAGTGCCTGTCTCGGAGGGAGAAGGGGGTGCTCTTAAATGTTGAAGCACTCTTACTTGAGAATCAGTGCCCGTGTCTGCACTTGGACAGCCTTCCTCTTTTCTGCAGTTTGTAAAGAAGTCAATCATCCCAGTTTGCCTGGGGCTAAGGGATTTCAAGGAACTAAGACTTCCAGTTCTAATATTAGGACAGTCGTGGGCAAATCCAGATTAAGTTGGCCACTCGTGTGATATGTCATAAGGCACAGGTTTCCTTCTCTCTCCCAGGAATCTTAACAGATAGCTTGTGCCTGTATCACGCAGAGGGCAGGAGAGAGGAGCCTGGCTCTCTGAAAGTGCAAGAGAGAGAAGGTTCAGAATCAGTATAGTGTATCTCTGTTGCTATCATCTGTATATATAAAAGGCTAACATGCTAAGTGTCCAACCGTCTGGGTAATGACTTCACCCAGCTTCCTCTCCCTAGTGGGGACTAAGCCTCTTTGCAGTTTCTTCAGCCCTGGAACATGATTTGCTTTATGGCCAAGTGCAAACATTTCACATTAAAACCAAATGTCTGTGAAGCGTTTTCCTGTGCCTCATCTCATTTGATCCTCACAGGAGTCCTGGAGTACGTAGACAGGAAACTTGGTGGGATCCTATTTTCTTTTCATTAGCCAGAAAACAGATTTAGAAAGTTTAAAAACTTGACTCAACTGAAAAGAAGTAAGAAATGGTGGACCTTGCCGAAATTGGTTTGGCTCAGTGGATAGAGCGCCCAGTCTGTGGACTGAAAGGTCCCAGGTTCAATTCTGGTCAAGAGCATGTACATTGGTTGGGGGCACATCCCCGGTAGGGGGTGTGCAAGAGGCAGCTGGTTGATGTTTCTCTCTCATTGATGTTTCTAGCTATCTCTCTCCCTTCCTCTCTGTAAGAAAATCAATAAAAATATATTTTTTTAATATATATATATATATATTTTCCTTCTAATTAATTTCCTTTCAATGTGCACAAATTTTTGCGCTGGGCCACTAGTTACTTGTAACAACAGGAATGACAGCATATATTATTGAGCACCTACTGTGTGCCAAGCACTAGGTAAGGACTTTTATACATGTAACCACTGTTCAAACAAACTCAAAAAGATTCTGGAGGCTTTGCCTAGAAATAAATTATAAAAGTCGGAGGGTTTATAAACCTGAAACACAATTGGGTCATATCCAAAGTGTTCAGAAGAAAGAAAAGCTAAGAGTTCTTATAGTAAAAAGTACATTTTTGAGGAGAAGCAGTTATGAATTCTTAGACTGTGAATTGGTCTGAGATGGTAATCCTCTAGATCAGTGGTCGCCAACCTTTCAGACCTCGGTTGGTGACCATTGCTCTAGATGACCTGTGGTCTGAATACCTGCACATTTCTTACTTATTCCTTCAAGAGATCATCAGAGGGTTATTTTAAGGTTTGATACATATCCAGGCATTGATGCAGGACTAGAAAGTCCAAAAGTTTTAGTTCCCAAGCTAGTTAAAGCAAGAATAGAATTGTTACCTTATGCCTCAACCTACCCGATTTTAGTATCTAACAGCTTGACTACAGTGACTCCATTTTATCTCTTCACTTTATTATTCACAGTTGATTTCGACAACCCTCCAAGCAAAGTATCACTAACACCATTTTACACATGAAGCAACAGGCTCGGAGAGATTTTTATAACATCAAAAAACTGCATAGCATGTATGTTGTTGCAAAACCAGAATTCATTCTTGTTTGTTCCAAAAGTCACACGTTTTTCAAATAAATGTATGGGCCCTTTTACCCCCAATAAAAATAGCAAATAAAGACCTAAATTATCATTACATGTCTCTTAATCTTTCAAAAAGTTCTGTCTTGCACACCAGCTCATTTTATCTGCACAACATCCCTATAAAATTAGACATTACTAGTCCCCAGTTTTAAGTATAAGGAAGCTGAGGCACCAAGCAGATGACTGGCTTGTCTGGCCTCAGACAGGAGTGAGCACGGTGTGTCCCTTGTTTTGATTCAAGATTCCTTAGGCAGGAGGGATCCAAGATGGCTGCGCCCAGGTGAACACCTAGCCGCAGCCGCACACAACAATTTCAATAAAATACAACTAAAATATAAAACGGACATTGCCCAGAACTACAGGAAGGTTGACTGACTGGAAATTCTACAGCGAGAAGTAAGGAGAAAACCAGAAGGAGGCGCGGAGGAGCTGGAAAAGCCCAAGGTACAGAGACGCGGCGTATGGAGAGGACGGAGCCGGAGAGGAGGGAGGCCGAGTGCCTGGCGGGAGTTCCCTAGCGGGAAGGAGATAAACACTCCGACTGTGCTGGGCCCCCGACTGCTCTGAACCCCAGTTCTAGGCCAGACCCCGGGGACTCAGGCTCACCCATAGGGAGCTGGGCTGTAAGGCAGAACCCCGGGGTAGTGGAGAAAGGAGGTCCCGGAGGCGCGCACTCTGCCCCCAGAGAAGGGACGGTCGGCTGTGCCGCAGGATTGCCCTGACGGGAAGGAGACTGGGGCTCCAGACTGCTGTGAACGCCACTTCCAACTCCACTTCCAACTGAACTGAACCCCAATACCAGGCTCATTGTGGGAGAGCATAGACTGTTTGGCAGCAGGCGAAAATCGAGGGCACCTTTCTCTCAGAGGCGCCGGCAGCGAGCACTGAAGGACCCGCTTAGGGCGGGGCTGACGGAAGCCAAAGCTGCAGGCTCCACCCTGAAACCCCGTCCCATCTGTAACTGCGAAATGCGACAACAAAATAGATCACAAACGAAAGAAATGGAGGACAAAAAGCGTCTGGATATAGAGTTCAAATCTACGCTTATAAGGTTTTTCAAGAATTTCCTAGAAAAGATGGATAAGGCCTATGAGGATATGAAAAGAGATCAACTAGAATTAATAAGGAGTCAACAAGAAATGATAAGGGATCAACAAGAAATAAAGAATACATTGTCTGAAATAAAAAATATTTTACAGAGTCCTAAAAACAGAAGGGAAGATCGCAAGAATCAAGTCAAAGATTTGGAACATAAAGAGCCAGAAGACACTCCTCCACAGAAGCTAGAAGGCAAGAGAATCCAGAAAATTGAAGATAATGTAAGAAACCTCTGGGACAACTTCAAGCGAACCAACATCAGAATTATGGGGGTCCCAGAAGATGAGAGAGAGCAAGATATCGAAAACATACTGAAAGAAATAGTGACAGAAAACTTCCCCCACCTGGTGAAAGAATTAGACTTACAAGTCCAGGAAGCGCACAGAACTCCAAACAAAAGGAATCCAAAGAGGACCACACCGAGACACATCATTATTAAAATTCCAAGAGCAAAAGACAAAGAGAGAATATTAAAAGAAGCAAGAGCAAAGAAGGTAGTAACTTATAAAGGAGCACCTATACGATTGTCAGCTGACTTCTCAACAGAAACCATGCAGGCCAGAAGGGAATGGCAAGAAATATTCAAGGTGATGAATAGCAAGAACCTACAGCCAAAAATAATCTACCCAGCAAAGCTATCACTCAGAATCGAAGGCCAGATAAAGAGCTTCACTAATAAAAAAAAGCTAAAGGAGTTCATCACCACCAAACCAGAATTATATGAATTGCTGAAGGGGGTTCTTTCAGAAGAGAAAGTAAACAAAGATAAAAATTATGAACAACAAATACGTAATTATCAACAAGTGAATCTAAAAACCAAGGAAATTAAAAAAATCTGATGAATAATATTAACTGTTGAATATAATAGAATCAGAGGTATGGAAGGGGAGTGAACTGACGATTCTTGGGGAAAAGGGGAGAGGGGAATGTGGGAAGATACTGAACATAAACTGTGCACCTATGGATGAGGACAATGGGGAGAGGGGAAAGGGCAGAGGGTGGGGTGGGAACCTGGTGGAGGAGAGCAATGGTGGGGGGAAAAAAAGGAACATTTGTAATAATATGAAAAATAAAAACTTATTAAAAAATAAAAATAAAATAAAAAATAAATTAAAAAAGAAAAAGAAAAAAAAAAAAAAAAAGATTCCTTAGGCAGCCGTCAAAGCCACAAGGAAGTAAACAAACAAACCTGCTTGACCCCCAGGAGAGGTGGAAGTATTCAAGCCATGTCACCTCAGAAAGTCAGAGTCCGTGACGGGTGGACCTGCAGGGCGGGGCCCAAACAACTGAGAGGCGGTTACTACTCCTCGGAGGAAGATCCTGAGCTCAGCCAGTTGTCTGAATACCTGGGCCTGAGCCATCACCTGGGACACCCCTCCTCTGACATGTCACTTGGCCACTGGTCTAAGAAGGCTGGGCAGAGCTCGAGCTCCGAGCAGGGCTGCCCAGAACAGGGACTCTGATTCCCTGCACACCCCAATTCTGAGCCCAGCCCTGGAACACGTGCACCTGTCAATGCCCAGTCAGTCAGCAGGTATGTATGTGCAAGAGGGTGATCCAGCCCCTCCTGCTTTTTCTGAAGTCTAGTGACAAGTCTAGTGACATTTTTATCTCTGACACAGACCAGGTAAGCAGAGCAAAAGTATGAGCCCTATTTTACACTCAAGGATGAGCCAAGGTCGCAAAGAGAGTGTCTACCTGCTGTGTCTTCCTAACTGCCCAGGTCCCCCCTCCAACCTGCTGACCTGCTTCTCCTCCCTGCCTTTGCCCAAGGAGGCAGCCAGCAGTTCACACAACAACATGGATGAATCTTGATAGATCCTCCCTTCCCCCAACTGATGGACGGAGAATGACATAAACTCCACCTGCAGTCCGAACATTCCTGAGCACCTAACCAGGCACCTTATATGGACTGTACATTGAGCCACCAATCAGCACCTGCCAAATACCCTAAGCCAGTGTTTCCCAAAGTCTGGTACGCGTACCCCCAGGGGTACGGGAAGAGTTTGGTGGGGGTACGCGTTGCACTGGAGTTTGGTGGGGATATGCACTGCACTGTGCCTAATTCTACGTTCTCATGAGTACGAGGGGTATTCAGCGTTACGAAAATTATAGAAGGGGTACACATATGTCAAAAGTTTGGGAAACACTGCCCTAAGCTCCCGACTCCTAAATCCCTAATCATGTGCCTTACATGAAACCACCAATCAACGTGTGCCGAGTACCTAAGCCCCATCCCTTCCCTTTCTGCCCCTCAAAAGGCGTATTCAGCCGAAACCGGTTGCAGGGGTCTTCAAACTACGGCCCGCGGGCCACATGCGGCCCGCAGAGGAGTCTGATCCGGCCCGCCAGGTTTTTTGGGCAGTGAGCGCAGCTGAGGTGTTACAGTAGGAATTAGTAGTTCATATAGTCCGGCCCTCCAGCGCTCTGAGGGACCGTGATCCGGCCCCCACTTTAAAAAGTTTGAGGACCCCTGGTAGAGCGTCGGCCTGCGGACTGAAAGGTTCCGGGTTCGATTCCGGTCAAGGGCACGTACCTTGGTTGCAGGCACATCCCCATGGGGGGTGTGCAAGAGGCAGCTGGTCGATATATCTCTCTCATCGACGTTTCTAACTCTCTATCCCTCTCAATTCCTCTCTGTGTAAAAATCAATAAAATATATATATATTTTTAAAAAGGCGTGTTCACCCCAGCACACATGCTCTTTCTCCTCTGGAAGGCAGCCCGGCAGGGGTCTTCTCCTCCAATAAAGCCTGTGTCCTGGTTCTCCGGCCCCTCTGTCTCATCTTTCAGACTCACAATATAATTTTTACTGAAAGAAGCCAAATGCACAGAAAGCACACACTATGTGATTCCACATGTATAAGGTTCAAACACAGACAAAATTAATGTAAGGCGTTAGGGGTGGTAAAAAGGACGGTAGGTACCTTTATGGGGGATTGTGACTGGAAGAGCATATCAGGGGACATCCAGGCGCTGAGAATGTTCTGTTTCTTAATCTGAGTGCTGGTTACACAGGGGTGTGTTCCCTTTGCAAAAGTTCATAGAGGTTAATACTTAATGACTCACTTTTTAAAGTATGTAGTTATTCAGTAAAGAGTTTACTTTAAAAAAAATTAATCGATCCAATGCTTTTACCTAAAATCAACATGACTTTGGCAACTCTTAAGTGCAGATGGATGTAGGTTTGTGGTTTTAGTGACTTGGATGCCTTGAGCAATGTTGCTGCCTATTGTGTGATTTTCCTGAAATGGTGATCTCTTGCGAAAGTGCTGAAAAATGAAGCACGTTCTTCCTGTAATTTACTGATACTTGTATTTCTGATAATTACAAGCAGGTTTTTTTCCTTCGACATAAACATCCAGTGGGGCAAGAGTCTGTGGAACACATGACGGTTCCTTGCTGTGTGGGGCTGTCCTGTCTGTGGCAGGCCAACCAGCGCCCCTCCCCACAACAACACTCTCACTGACATGGGGATGATGGCCACAGCGGCCTTGTAAGACCGATTGTAAACATTAAACGGCCCTGGCTGGGTATGGCGTTCCCGTACGCCAAGGGTTCAGGGTCAATCCCTGGTCAGGGCACATGCAAGAATCAACCAATGAATGCATAAAGTAAAACAACAAACCTCTCCCCCTAGCCCCCTTCCTTCCTTTCTCTCTCTAAAATAAATAATAAATAAATAAATAAATAAATAAATAAATAAGATTAAATGAGTTCATTTCAATAAAGTGCTTGGAACAGAGCCTGGCACACAATGGGCACAAAATAGATGCCTGATATTATTCTTATCACCCTGACACCCCACCCACTAAATGCCAACGGTGCCTTCAGTCAGCAACCAAAAACAACACTGCAAGCAAGTGTCCAAACAACCCTACAGGGCAACACTGCCTAATACAAGCCACGGCTTTGAACCCACTGGTTAACCTTACAACACGTGGCAGAAAAATAAACTCATTCATTCACTCATCCGTTTATTCAGTCACCAGGTATGTGCTGAGGACTGCTTTGTTCTAGGACCAACCAGGTTGAGTGGGGAGACAGAGACGTCCACCAATAATGACAACACGACATGGTAAGTGTTTACCCAGCCCAGCTGCAGCAAACTGTCTATAGAAGGCCCTTGCCTCCTGCAGAGGAGTTTGGTCCGCCTTGCGGTTTGTTTGTTTTAATTTTTCATTGCCAGTATTTGAAAATCAGAAGATTTAAAACACTGGGCCTGCATTTGTATACAGGGTCAGGAACCCAGTATTTGCCGGAATTCTCACCTGACCATTTACTTTCCCTTCCATGAAGACCCCAGAACTCGGGGACACGGTCACAGATCCGTCTGCCTTGTTATCAGGGTCCCGAGGAAAACGGAAAGCTTCCAGGAGGGGCAGACAAGTGAGTCCGGAAGGTTCAGCCAGAGGCAGGTGAAGTGGGAAAGATCATTGGGAGGGGAATGGCAGGCTCAGAGGCTGTGCCCTGAGAACAGTGGCAGGCTGGAGGACCAGTCCCTGGTGTGTGGAGGCACAGCACAGCGTCCTCAAGCCCAGCACACCAGAGGGAGGGAGGCCTGGGGCCAGCTGGGCGCGGGCCAGAGCTTTGACATTCCCAGGTCTGCTGTCTTTTCTCTGCATACTTGCTTGACAGAGGTACAAGTTCAACACCAGAGAGTGCCAGGACTGAAGTGCTGTCAGAGAGCACTCACAGTCGTCTTGTGCCTGGACCTGCCTGTCACATGCCTCTGGTGGGGGTGGGGGGAAAGGGTGCTTGGGAGATGAGCAAGAAGCATGAGGAAAGTGTCAGGAACAGCGCAGTCCTTGGAGACCCTGTAGGGCTGGCATGCCTGAAGAGGTGGAGAAGGGATCCCTCCCACATCTGAACTATACCATTGAGACTCACATTCCCTAGCTCAGTGCTTCTCAGACTTTCAATGTGCACATCGGTCACCTGGGGGATGGTGTTAAAATGCAGATTCTGATTTAGAGGGTCCGGGATGGAGACTGAGAGTCTGCATTTCAAACAACCCTCCCGTGATGCTGCTCTGTCAGCCCAAAACCACAATGAAGACTTTAGGTCAGGTTTTCTCAACTGCAGCCCTGTTGGTATTTTGGACTAGATAATCCCTTGTAGTGGGACTGTCCTGTAGCAACATCCTTGGCTTCTACTCCCTAGACGCCAGTAGCAGCCCCCTAGTTGTGACAACAAAGAGGGTCTCCAGAGAGTGCCACATGTCTCTTGGGGGAGGGACAAAGTTGCCCTCAGTTGAGAACTACTGCTTTGGAGTCTAGAGGAACTCCAAATATAAGAGTTTATATGACTACGCGCTTTGCTAGGAACTAGAGAGCCTTCAAGGAACTGAGGCAGGGCATAGCACATGATGTGTGGGGTCCAGTGCAAAATAAAAATCCCTTGTTCAGCCGAAACCAGTTTGGCTCAATGGATAGAGCATCGGCTTGGGGACTGGAAGGTCCCGGGTTCGATTCCGGTCAAGGGCATGTACCTTGGTTGCGGGCATATCCCCAGTAGGGGGTGTGCAAGAGGCAGCTGATCGATGACTCTCTCTCATCGATGTTTCTAACTCTCTATCTCTCTCCCTTCCTCTCTGTATAAAATCAATAAAATATATATATATTTTTAAAAATCCCTTGTTCAAAGAGTAGGAAAAAAGTTGCTGCTCAAAGTACTAGAATATAAAGCTTTTGCCATTAGAAATATTTTATTACTTACTAGAGGCCTAGTGCATGAAATCCGTGCACTGGAAGAGGGGCCTTCAGCCCAGCCTGCGCCCTCCAGCAGTCCAGGACCCCTCAGGGGATGTCCACTCCAGGGATTGGGCCTAAGCCGGCAGTCAGATATCCCTCTTGCAGTCTGGGGCTCTCACAGTCCGGGACCCTTCGCTCCTTACCACCCACCTGCAGTGGAGGCAGGAGAGGCTCCCACCACCACTGCTGTGCTCGCCAGCCATGAGCCCAGCTTCTGGATGAGCAGTGCTCCCCCTGTGGGAGTGCACTGACCACCAAGGGGCAGCTCCTATGTTGAGCATCTGTCCCCTGGTGGTCAGTGCACGTCATAGCAACCGTTTGTTTTGCACTTCAGTCGATTTGCATATTAGCCTTTTATTATATAGGATAATTTACTGACAACATTTGCTGCTTGCAGGCCATCAATTCATGTCCACAAGCTCAGGCCAAGAGTTACTTGTACAGACGTTGCAAGGATGGGCTCCAGGGGCACAAGTGGTCCTCCCTCGCAGGGTCCTAATGCTGCCTTCCTGGGGAGCCCCTCCACTCTCCTGTGATTGCTGCTGCCGTTGCCACTGCCACCACTGTCGCTGCCACCAATCTGAGCCCAGGTCTGACCCAGACACATTGGGATCCAGGAGAGCCCCCGACTGTCCAGGCACGCATGTATGTACAGGGCCACCAGGCCCATTGCTCTGTGTTCCTGCTGCCTGCCCTGCCATGCGCCTTATTAACTTATGCATGTTCCATTGATCCATTGGACTTCTCTTAAAAAACATTTACCTATTTCAAAGTTAAAATTATTAAGAATTTCAAGATGATGACAGTAGAAGAACATTAAACCAAGGCAGAGTCCTTCTGGGCATGGGACCTTGTACAGACATACAGAGGGCACACACGGAAGCCTGCCCTGCACTGGGTAGCAATAGGCAGTGCATGCGATGGGCCTTCATAAAGAATCCGGAGGCCTCTCAGAGGCAGCTGGGGGGCATATGGAAACGGGAGCAGAGGACTCCATGGGTAAACGTGGCATTGATTTTAGAATCAACGCAGAGGCGTCCCCTGCACAGCTCCTTGGGGCAGGCCGCTCTGCATCCTGGCGGGGACAGGAGTCCTTGGGAAAAAGAAGTTCCATGGGGACTGCTGGTTCCCTCAGTTACTTAGGGAGTGACCCTCCTGTGTCAGTCACCTGCAGGGTCACCCCGAACTCCCTGCACTGTGTTTGCTGCTCTCACACCAGTTCCTCTTGACTCCAGCTTTTTCTCTCCTCTTCCTTCTCTGTCCTCCCCTGCCCTGTGCAAATTTGTCTGGGGGCAGCCCCAGGTCTTCCTTGGTGGTAAGAAATGCTTCCAGAGAGATTCATTTCAGGGGAGCTAGAAAAGTGAAAACCTTCTCCCAAAGGCCAAGAACCAATAGAAAAAAAAAAAAAGAAAAAAAAAAACTGGCCTCAGAATACAAATACCTTTTAAAGCCTTCAGTGAAATCCAAACCTCCAGCCTCTTAACAGCTTGCAGGGAGTGTCACAGCCTCGGCTTCTGAAGTGATGGCCCCAGAACAAGCCTGGGGTTTGGGCTGAGATGAACAATGTCGGCAGAGAGAAATTTGCTCGCTGATAGAACATCTCAGCCCCAGATGCACTGGCAGGTATGACTTTGGGGCCATGGCTTTTTTTTTGGGGGGGGGGGGGGCATCGCCAAGGAGGGTGGTAAGAAGCATTTCTTACCACCAAGGAAGACCTGGGGCTGCCCCCAGACAAATTTGTATAGGGGGCAGGACAGAGAAGGAAGAGGACAGAAAAGCTGGAGTCAAGAGGAACTGGTGTGAGAGCAGCAATAAATCATGAGCGCACAAGGTCTCAGTAAAAAAGCATGTTCACATTCACAACAGCCCTGTGAGGCAGAAACCATTAGCCTGCTTTCACGATGGGAAATGGGCGCTCAGAAAAGTCAAGTAACCAGCTCAAAGTCACCCAGCCAGTAAGTGTGAGAGCCAGGATTCAAACCCGGGTTGGCCTGACTCCAAATCCAATATTCTTTGCTACTCTCAGCAAAGTGCATCCTTCACCAGGTCTTCTCAGGCCTCCTGGCCTCTCCTTTCTGCTCTCTTCTTTGCCCCTGACTGCGCCCCCTAACGGGCAGTGGTGGAATTTCAGGCTCTGTCACATGCCCATGGAGAGAGATGTCTGGCCCCTCAAATCACCTCCTCTCAAAGGTAGTGAGATCAGGTCTGCCTCGGTCTCTGGGCTGTGTGTGCAAAAACCTGGCTTATCGATATGGCACCTACCTTATTTCTACCATTTCTCAAAGCTGGACTCGTTTGCAAATTTCAGGAATTATGTTGTTCCCATTTTTTAAAATGGAGAGGCTAGCCGAAACTGGTTTTGCTCAGTGGATAGAGCGTCAGCCTGCGGATTGAAAGGTCCCGGGTTTGATTCTGGTCAGGGGCATGTGCCTTGGTTGCGGGCACATTCCCAGTGGGGGGTATGCAAGAGACAGCTGATTGATGATTCTCTCGCATCGATGTTTCTAACTCTCTATCCCTCTCTCTTCCTCTCTGTAAAAAATCAATAAAATATATTTTTGAAAAAACTAAAATAAATAAAATAAAATGGAGAGGCTGAGTATACAGCTAGGAAAGGAGCTCTAGCCCCTCAGACTGAAGGGTCCCAGGTTCAATGCTGGTGGGGCACGTACCTCAGTTGCAGGCTTGATCCCCAGCCCTGATCAGGGTGCATGCAGGAGGCAACCAATCACTGTGTCTATCTCACATTGATGTTTCTCTGTCTCTCTGTCTCTACTCCTCCCTTCCACTCTCTCTAAAAAAAAAAAAAAAAATCCATGGAAAAATATTCTCCAAAGAGGATTAACAACAAGAAGCTGGGAGAGGAAAGAACCTCCACAGAGCACTGCGCGGAAGAGGTGTCAGGGAGGTCTCCAGGGGACATTTGTTCTGTGCCCTTTCTTTCCGTCTGAAATGACTCACTGATTCCAGGCCCTTGGCACTGAGCAGGCTCCCCCAGGGACTCCTGACAGCTGACCCTGCCTCGGCCTTGACATCAGCGCAGTGTCTGCGGGTCTTTGTTCGCCCGGCCTGTGAGCTATCCAAATCCCAGCCCACGCCTGCTGCCCGCACAGCCCTCTGAATGCTGGCGGCTCACGGTCAACATCTGCTCCAGAGGCTCGCGCTAGCACTTGGAAGGCTTCCCTTCCAGAAATCGCTGGCCTGGCGCTGCTCCCAGCCCCCGTCAGCAAAGAGCCGCAGCGTTTCTGTGGCTTTTCCAGCAATGGCTTTGTACGGGCTAGGGAGCGGCTTTGATCTCCACGGAGCTGGCGCTGGGAGGCCTGGGGGTGGAGGGAGGAGGCCCAAGGATGAGGAGGAGGAGGAGGCCTGCACACACTTGCTCAGGCTCCAGGCCTTCCTTCCACTCGGGGCCTTGAAGGCTGTGTACAGCCCGGAGGGGACTGACAGATGGGACTTACATGTTTAACATTCAATTTTGATACCAACCCTCAGGCAGAAAGAGTTGTCGGTTCTGGTGATATGTGGTGGGGTTTGGAGTTAAAAGCGATGTCTGGGAGTGCACCTTTTCATCTAGTTATGGGGCACTGGGATATTTTGGGATCACATTAACAATAACCCTCTTTCCGCAGTACTTCTCTCTGGGGTCCCCAGCTTCGCAGATTTCAGGAAAGCATTGCTCCTTATAATGCGCCCGGGGAAGAGCACAGGGCTTTTGTAACAAGTGATGGCACAGATGCTCAAAAACAACTGACAGTTTGACAGAGGTCACAGCAATCTTGCAGAGAAAAACGGAGTATGCTTAATTAACAATCCAATGACTTGCAACAAACAATTTAGCAAACTCAGGGGCCCAAGATCCCCATGGTCTCTGGCCTCAGCGCTCTGCCACAAATCCTAGAGACTGCTCTACCCAGTTCCAGCCCCAGAGCCCTCTGCTCTTTCCCAGTGGGTCCTCTGTAGCCTTTTAGAAGCACTAAGTGTCCACTTTGGGAAACCATCCTAGGATCTCTCAGGCTTCGCCCCACCACGCGCTGTCCTATAGCCTGCCTGGGCCCAGCCCTCTAACCCTAGCCCTCTAGAGGTCTAGTCCATCCAGGGCCCCTCAGAGCCAAGGCTCTCAGCAATGTTCCTCTGTCTCCAGCACGCGTGTGGGCGCGCGCGCACACACACACACACACACACACACACACACACTCCATCCCAAGCCTTGGAGGACTGGCTCTCCCAAGACCTGTAGGGTTCAGGACCCTCCTGGGTTCTTATACCCACACCTAGAGGCCTTATCTCTCTCTCCCTTAAACTGACATCATTGGTTAGAAAACTGAGCAGCAAGAAGACTCCAGAGTGCTTCTTTTCCATGGCAAGGGCCCAAGCTCTAATGGAAGCCCAGGGATTGCGAGTTCACTACTTCTTGTTGGGCATGTCCTTAACATCGTCAGAACATCTCCATGAGTACCACATCTCTTTTTGTGTGCTCTTATGAGCTTTTATGACATTTGTAAGTCCTCAGGCAATTTTACTAGACTAGTGGTCGGCAAACTCACTAGTCAACAGAGCCAAATATCAACAGTACAACAATTGAAATTTCTTTTGAGAGCTGAAAACCAGCTTCTGCACATGGGCCACGAAGTTTCAATCACACTGTACGTATGCGCCTGCATGTGGTATTTTGTGGAAGAGCCACACTCAAGGGGCCAAAGAGCCGCAGTTTTCCAACCACTATACTAGACCATTGCTTGAGTTAGTACCACCTTTAACAGAGATGTAACTACCCTGGCTTTAACATACTCAAGGTAGCTGCCATAGCTCCAGCCATCACCTCCACATCCAGGCAGTAAGAAGAAAATAGGGTGATTTCCTGGAAGCCCCACCAACCACTTCCAATTACATCTTATTGGCCACTCTTATTTGCTAGGGAGTGGAATATTTTAGCTGGGCACGTGTCTAGTCCCAATGAAATTAACCAGGGTTCTGCGTTAAGCAGGATATTGGGGAGGCAATTAGCAATCTCCGCTCTCCTACTTTTTATACCTAAGTTAAACAAGGCTCTTCCTCCTTGGAGAAGTAACTCACTCAAGGTCAGTAGCTATAGGCGGTGAAGCCAGAGTTGAAATATCAGTTTTCTGACTCCAAAGCAAGTGCAAAGGAAAAGAGACCTACAGGGGTCCAACTTGCTCTGACGGTGCCCAGAGCCACACTGAAACAATACAGGAGTGCCTGCTTAGATCAAGGTCTGCTCCAGGGAGGTATTTAAGGCACAGTTATTGTTTTGTTTGTTGTTTGTTTTATTGATTTCAGAGAAGTAGGGAGAGAGAGAAACAGAAACTTCAATAACGAGAGAGAATCATCTATCAGCTGCCTCCCACATGCCCCACACTGGGGATCGAGCCCACAACCCGGGCATGTGCCCTGACTGGGAATCGAACCATGACCTCCCGGTTCATAAGTGGATGCTCAAGCACAGAGACATGGCCAGCCAGGCGACAAAGTTTTATAAACATATTTTAAATGCACACGGATAAATTTAATTTGTAAAAAAAACATATGTTGTATATACCCAACAGTCCAAATGACTAGTGATTTATTATATGGTCCAAAGAGCCTGCTCTTTACCATTATTTATATAAAATTATACTTTTATATTACATGTACATGGCATAAAATTCACAATGTACCAAAGTGAAAGTAAAATCAGTTTCCCACCTGTATTTCCCAGAGACAACTGCAGAGATGTTTTTTGCATATCTTTCCAGAGACAGCCCCTAACTTAGCAATTACCAAATGTAATCAGTGGTTGCCTCTAGATAATGGGATTTTAAAAGTAATTTATTTTCCTACTTTAGAAAATGTCTGCACATATTCATTTTATTTTTTGATTGGATTATTTCTCTTCCTATTTTTAAGTTAGACAAATTCCCTATAAATTTTAGAGATTAAGCCCTTATCAGATGTAACAATGGCAAATTGCACATATTCATTTCATCAGCAGGAAAAAAAAAATTTCTTAAAACTCCTTCCCATATATCCTAAATTTTTCTGGAGACAGCTTACATGCCTCCCTAAATCTTCTCTACCTAGGAAAAAGATTTTTCTAACCTGTTTTCTTCTTCTCTGGGATGTAAGTTCCACAAGAGCAGGATCTTATCTGCCTTACTTCAAACATTGCCTGGAACATGGGTGGAGCTCAATAAATTAGCTGTTGATTGAATGAATGAATGAATGAATGAATGAAGTTTGTCAGTCCTGGTAAAGAGCTTTCGATGGCTTCCCAAGCCCACCTGAGCACTTGCTAGCTGTGTGACCTTGAGTATTTTAACCCCTCAACTGGGGGCACGTGAGAAATAACGCCTACTTCTTGGGATCCCCATGAGCAGTACATAAAAAGTAAAAAATATGTGACTGCTGAAACCGATTTGGCTCAGTGGATAGAGCAAGTTCGATTCCGGTCAAGGGCATTACCTTGGTTTCAGGCACATCCCCAGTAGGGGATGTACAAGAGGCAGCTGATCGATGATTCGCTCTCATCGATGTTTCTAACTCTCTATCCCTCTCTCTTCCTCTCTGTAAAAAATTTAATAAAAATATATTTAAAAAAGAAAAGAAAGAAATGCCATAAGTTTCTTGGCATTAATTTAAAAAAAATGTGACCAAGTGAAATATGCCTGGCATATAAATGCTAGCTACGATTTTGCTTTTATTCTCTCTCTGCCCACATTAATGTCATTCTGACCATCCTGTCTACATACAAATTGTGGGTAAAACCCTTGAACAGCACAGCATTTGGGACAACATTGCCACTAGAGACACCACCACCTGGCTATAGCCTGAGCCGGAACACACTTCCCTGTCCCACCCACAAAGTGTAGCTGGCAGCATTGCCCTGACCTGGCCGCCTAGTCAAGAAAAGGAAATGAAAAGGGTTAAGAAGAAGGAAATGAAAGCAGCCTGGCTCCGCTCTTGGTGAGCCTTCTTTATCTTTTGGAGGCTCCCGGGCCATCTGTTGGCTGATTTCACCCAGGGCTGATGTCACGTTCACTTTTTGCCCCGGTCTGGGCTGGGCACCCGTTGCTCAGCAACCAAACACCTGTGTGCCCTCTTGGTCCCCTGGGCCACCCCAGACCCTGGCCTCTGCCAAAGCAGGAAGGACAGACTCTGGGTGTTACTGCTGGATCCGGGGAAGCTTATGGGTCCAGGGTCTAGGGAGAGAAGAAAGACTGCCCTGTGGGCCCGAAGGCTGTGCTCGGGATCAAGCCAGCAGCCATTGTGATTCCCCAAAACACGGCCAAGGAGGTGCCAGAGAGTCTCTGGGTTTGGAATCTCCTTTAAAGACACAGCTCCTCTGTGTGAATCTCTGAGGAGCAGGCAAGTGCTCCTTGAAAGGGACACATTTCTCAGCTGCCACCTCAGAGCGACTTCCTTGGCGAGGAGGAGGCTCTAGCTCCTGCAGTCAGTTGAGAAGAGGACCAGTGGAGCTGGGCTAGAACATTGGGGAGGCGACCCACAGGTAGAACTTCGTGGCAGGGAGCTCTCCCCACATGGGGAACCCCACGAGTTGGTGGGGAAAGAAGATGAACTGCGATGGAAGGATGAAAGGGCTGGCTTCTCCCCAGGCTCTTGGTCTGCTAATTCCCATGTCTCCTTTATATCTTCAAGGTCACTTCCTCAGGGAAGCCCTCCCAGCCCCCAGACTAGGTTAGAGGCCCGTTATTCCCTCTTATAGCCACACTTCTCATTCATAGCCTATCCCTTGTTGCAATATGCACCTGTCTCTCCTTCCACCCCATCCACAGTCACCACAGGCTCTGGGACAAGCTGTCTACCACAGAGTCCCAGCACCCAGCCCCGGGCCTGCACACCGAAGGCACTAAAAAATATGGAGTGTTGCCCCTAACTGGTTTGGCTCATTGGATAGAACATCGGCCCACAGACTGAAGAGTCCCAAGTTCTATTCTGGTCAAGGGTGGGGGTGTGCAAGAGGCAGCTGATCAATGTTTCTCTCTCATCGATGTTTCTAACTATTCCCTCTTCCTTCCTCTCTATAAAATCAGTAAAATATATTTTTAAAATATGGAGTGCTGAATGAATGAATGAATGAATGAGTGAGTGAGTGAATGGAGGAACTGACCAATAGAACTGGGAGGCACAGGGCAGGGGTCCTGCTGCCCTTGTCATTTTGCCTTGGCCAGGCTGGCCCCTGTTATCAGAATCAGAGGGTATGGGCGTGCAGGGAGGCTGATGTTCCATTTCCTGTGCCCTGCAGGGAAAGCCAGTGTTTGCCAAAGACTCATGTTGTCATTGTTCCAGCCACATAATGAATAACAGCCATTCTTCCCCAGGGATGAAGTCATTTTCCTAGAATAGACTTTTTATTTCCAACCGGAAAGGAAACTAGCATCTATTGCACACCTACTCTGTGCCACGCAATGGGATATCTTATCGTATTTAATTCTCACAACAGTTCTGCAAAGCAAATACGTTTCATGCAACCGAGACTCAGAGATTTTAAATATGTTGTCATGTCCATGAAAAGGAAAAACAACCCAACAGCTGAAAATTGGACACACCAAACTTTGGTGAAGGCGGGTGCCATGGCAAGCCACAGTTAGTCCTCACTGCTGCGGGGAGTGCCCATGGCTGCTCATCAAAGATCATAGGTATAGATGAGGACAGCTCCCCCCAAAAGGAGGAAAGCGGGGGAAGAAATGTGAATAGAGAAATAGGACCCAGCGCATTTTCACTTATTCCTCAAACCTTTATTGAGTGTCTATGTCAGACACAGGGGCCGAGGACAAAATGTCAGAACACGTAAGTCCACTGACGTCACTATCAAATGGGGGAACTGAATACAAAAATCAGAAATTACAGTTTTGTAAGACCGGCATTATTAGATCATTTATTCTCTCTGTTATGTTTGAGGTTCTCTATAATAAAATGTTTTAACATATATTGTAGCTCCATCCAAATGAAATGCTCAGGGTATGTTGAAAGTGCCGAGGAGAGCCACCCAACCCCAACTAAAGGGCCAATCAGGGAAGGCTTCACGGAGGCGGTGACATCTGAGCTGAGTTTTGCTAGATGAGAAGGAGTTAATGAGGCAGAGTCATATGGAACAAGTATTGCCAGCAAAGGGGCACATGCAGAGAGATTCAGAAGCATGAGACAGAATTGCCTGCTTAGAGATTTATATGTGCAAAGTCAATTCCTGGAGCCAAAACGGAGAAGACATTTTCTTGAAGTTTCCTTGTGAGATCGTCCTTCAGTGCATTGGGCCCTCCTCTGGGTTTTGGGGATTTGGTTTGGTGTTTTCAGACCTGGGTTCTGACGGTAGAGGATTAGCACCACAGGCGGATGTGCAGAGGAGGGGCGCCACCTGCAGTGAGAACGTGGAGTAGGCATTGAGTTCCCCTCTCAGCATTACTTCAGGTAAACAAAATAGTCCTGCCTTCTACCATCAAAGAACTGAGCATCAGGGAAATCCTTTGATCTCCAGGAACAAAAGGTAAAATGAGTAGAGGCTGATGTCCCCAAATGGAGCAGAGGAGTAACTACAATCCAGGTTAGAGACATGATCTATAGGAAATCACCCAAAGAAAGCTTAGATTTGCTCATTATTTCATTCAGATTTAATAATGATTAATAACGACCTGCCGTTTTATTTTTATTTTCACATACTTTTATTGACTTCAGAGAGGAAGGAAACATCAATGATGAGAGAGAATCACTGATTGGCTGCCTCCTGCATGCCCACACTGGGGATTGAGCCTAACTGGGAATCGAACCGTGACCTCCTGGTTCATAGGTCTACCCTCAACCACTGAGCCACACCAGCTGCCCCCCCCCCCCCGCCTTTTATTTTTTTGTAAATTCTCACCCAAGGAGTGAGGCTATTTTTTCCATCGATTTTTTAGAGAGTACAAGGGGAGATAGAGGAGGGAGTGAGAGAAAAATCAATTGGTTGCCTCCGACTCGGGGCTGGAATCAAACCTGCAATCCAAGTATGTGACAGGAAACTGAACCAGCGACCCTCCGGAGCGCAGGCACGCTCTAACCACTGAGCAACACCAGCCAGGGCGACCTGCCATTATTTGAGTGCTTACTATGCACCAAGTACATGGGTACACTATACTATGTACTGAACATACTTACCTCATTTAATTCTCAGCAGCAACCTTATAAAGGAGATATTATTTTACCCATTTTATAATGAACAAATGGCATTCAGAGAGATTGTGTAACTCTCTCAGGATCACACAGCCAGAACATGTAAAGGCTGGGATTTGAACCCAGATGTGTGAATTCAAAAGCTCATGCTCTCAAACATTGGGTTAGACACCTGATGAACATGGCCATTAAACGTCAAGGAGTAACTCCTCATCTTTGCTCAAAACTTGTTCCTCTTCCACCTGCATTCCACATAAAGGAGTGATAACAAAGCAGAATATGATTAATGTATTACTAATTGTTAATTAGTAATCATCAGCCAATGTTGAGTAAATTCTTCAACTCCCTAACCCCCACTGCCACATCCCATTGCCCAAGCCAGAAACCTAAGAGTTTCAACCCCAGACCTAATACCTCACCAGTGTTGATTCTCTCTCATAAATATCTCCAACATTTTTAAAAATATATATTTTATTGATTTTGTACAGAAAGGAAGGGAGAGAGAGAGATAGTTAGAAACATCGATGAGAGTGAGTCATCGATCAGCTGCCTCTTGCACACCCCCTACTGGGGATATGCCCACAACCAAGGTACATGCCCTTGACCGGAATCGAACCCGGGACCTTTCAGTCCCCAAGCGTCGGCTCTATCCATTGAGCCAAACCGGTTTTGGCTCTCCAACATTTTTGTATGGTCTCTGTCCTCACTGTTGCTGCCTTAGTTCCTGACTGTCTCCTGCCTGATTACATGCTCTCCCGTGAGTCCCTCCCCCCAGCACTGTGTGACTGATTTATAATCGTCTCTCCAGTGTAGACTGCATGATGACAGGGCTCCACCCAGTGTGATTTGAGTGCTTGGCACGCAATAAGCACTAAATCAATATTTGATCAAAAATAGCCAGGAATCATTATTTTCATGCCATTGTTATGGGGGTGCATTGTGGCCCTTCAAAAGTCATATGTTACAGACTTAACCCCCAGTACTTCTGAATGATTTTGGACATAGGGCCTTTATAGAGGTAATTAAATTAAAGTGGGGCCATTAGGGTGGATCCTAATCCATTAGGACTAATATGCTTATGAGAAGAGGAGATTAGGACAAAGGAAACACCGACAGAAGGATGACCACGTAAGGACACAGAAAGAAGGCAGCCATCTACAAGCCAGAGAGACCACAGAAGAAACCAAACCCATGGATTCCATGACCTTGGGCTTCCAGCCTCCAGAATTCTGAGACAATAAATGTTGTTGTTTAAGCCACTCAGTCTGTGGTATTTTGTTATGGCAGCTCCAGTAGGCTAGAAAGGAAATCAGATTCAGAGGTTGAAGAACTTACCCAACACTGGCTGGTAATCATAGTACTAATTAGTAATAATTAATAAGTAATACATTAGTCACATTCTGCCTTGTCATCACTCTTTTATCTTGTATACCAACTCTTATAACTGATTTAACTCTTTTAATATTTAACTTCTTGAACGTTTGGATATTTTACTTCAACTGGCATTTTGGCAAAGACCCTACCTCAGTCTTCTCAGTATTCCCAGGCTTTTGAGCTAAGCCTGATGCTCTTCAACAATAAATTTCCAATGCATTTTGTTGTTGTTCTTGTATGGTTAACTGACACATTTGAAAGGCTAAAAGGAGCTGGAGGGCAGATTCCTGATCATCAAGGAAAACATGCCAAAAAAGGGGCCACCATCTCCAGCAATAGGATGTGACTTATCTCTGAACCTCCACATATAAACATCTGGATGACTGGTGACTAGTCTAAGACATTATGGAGGGCAATGGCGTGCATGTCTGAGGCTGGAATTGTCTACTTTAAAAACAAACAAACAAGTGTGTGTGTGGCTGAAACCGGTTTGGCTCACATGATAGAGCATTGGCCTGCGGTCTGAAGGGTCCCAGGTTCGAATCCGGTCGGGGGCATGTACTTTGGTTGCGGGCACATCCCCAGTAGGGGGTGTGCAAGAGGCAGCTGGATCAATGATTCTCTCTCATCAGTGTTTCTCTCTATCCCTCTCTCTTCCTCTCTGTAAAAAATCAATAAAACATATTTTTTAAAAAGTGTGTGTGTGTGTGTGTGTGTGTGTGTGTGTGTGTGTGTGTGTGTGTTGGCAAGTAATGGGAGACGAGGCCTCTGGGGAACAGGAGCTGTAACTTCAGAGTGTAGCCCTTTTGAAAACAGAAGGGACCTAAGTCACTGAGCAGGCAGGTGGCTTCGTGCCAGAGGCAGATGACCCAGTAAGAGAGGCAGAGAACCTGGAAACAAGTCTGGCTCCTGAGTGACAGCCCCTCTGCCGAGCAGACCCATACATGTCTCAGAGACAAATGCATAGGTAGCAGCTCCAATGCATGTTTTTTTTTTGTTTGTTTGTTTTTGTGTGTGTGTGTTTGTTTTGTTTTGTTTTTAATTTGGAAACACAGCTTTCAGATCTGGGGAAACTGAACTGTTTGTTCACTGATTCCTTTACTACTACTACTTCTTTTTTTTTTCTTTCATTTTTTCCAATGCATGTTTTAGTAGTATATTCCGGAATGAAGAAACTTCTCCAATATCAGACAAAATGAGATTGGTGGGGAGGGGCTTATAGAAGTGAGAGAAAATTCCCATTAGGTGAATTGTAAGATTCCCTCTAGATTCCCTTGCTGATGCACCTAAACAGTTTAGTGCAGGTTGGTCTCGTGTCCCACAAGACAGTTTGAGAACATGAGCATGTGATGCCTAGCTCTAAGGATTCTCCAAAGTGGCTTAATGGCTCAAGATATTTTGAGAAGGCCAGTTGCATGGTGCACCCGGTGAGAGAAGTCACACTTACTAGGCCCATTCCCTCTCGCTGATGCATTCAGCTGGAGGGCTTACTATGTACCGGGCCCTCACCAGCTGTGAGCAGAAACAGGCACAGACCTATTCTGCAGCTTCCAAGTCCCTGCCACTTACACACCAACCTGGTGGTCTTTGGGTGATTTTTTTCCTTCTTTTTTTCTTCCTTCCTACTGTAATGAACACATATTACTTCAATAAAGAACTAAATAAAATCCTTTATTTTTTAAAATATTTTTATTGATTTCAGAGAGGAAGGGAGAGGGGGAGAGAGAGAGAGAGAGAAGCATCAATGATGAGAGAGAATTATTGACCGGCTGCCTCCTGCACATCCCACTCTGGGGATCAAGTAAGCAACCCGGCCACATACCGGGAATTGAACCATGACCTCCTGACTCACAGGTCAATGTTCAACCACTGAGCCATGCCAACTGAGCTAAAACCCTTTATTTTTTAACAAATATTACCTTTATCTGCTGATTTGTGTCCTAAGTCCCTCCTGAAGGTGTGAGTAACAAGAACTGGGAATGGTTATACTCTACGCCACGTATTATTCTGAGTCTAATCAGGAGACAGAAACATTAATGCTTCTTAATGCAAAGAAGCATTAAGCTATGAACCGAGAGTTCATTGCTTAATATAAAGATAAAAAGAGAACTCTCACCCAGTGGGTGTGGCTCAGTGTTTGAGCATCAACCTATGAACCCGGAGGTCATGGTTCCATTCCCAGTCGGGGCACATACCTGGTTGTGGGTTGCAGGCTAGATCCCCAGTAGCAGGCGTGCAGGAAGTAGCCAATCAATGATCCTCATCATTGATGTTTTAATTTCTCTCTCCTTCTCTGAAATTACAAAATATTTAAAAACTAGTCTACGGTAATCTCTCTATGCTTTCCAAATCTGAAATCACTAGAAAATATATAATAATGGTAAAATATATATATATATATATATATATATATATATATATATATATATATATATATATATATATATGAAAAGAGCCCTGGCTGGTCTTGCTTAATGGTTAGAGCATCAAACTCACTGACTTGAAAGGGGAGCCCCTCACAAAGGCTGGGGTTCAGAACTCATTGGAGAAGGTGTGATTGCAGCGCACAGGGGCAGCACAGAATTTTGTCTGGGGCATAGCTGTTCCATAGTTGCCAGGCAAGCAGAAAACAATCTTCCAGGCTGGGATGAGGCTGGTGAGAGGGAGACACTGCACAAGGTTTAGAGCAAATTCATTAGTCAACAGAGCCAAATATCAACAGTACAACGATTGAAATTTCTTTTGAGAGCCAAAATTTTTAAACTTAAACTTCTTCTAATGCCACTTCTTCAAAATAGACTTGCCCAGGCCGTGGTATTTTGTAGATGAGCCACACTCAAGGGGCCAAAGAGCCGCATGTGGTATCTGCCTCAAGAAGGTGGTATTTGCCAACCACGGGCTTAGAGCATGTGGTATCTGCCTCAAGAAGGCTCAGAGAGGAAGGTGCTCATTAGGCTTGGGTCTGGGCTGCAAGGTTACCAAGAGACTGCTCTAGGCACACAGCTGGGGTAGGAGCTGCAGGACGTGCCCACACACTTGCACCTCTCATCATGCAGCAGGAGCAAGAAAAAGCAAAAGGCACAGCACACAGGAACCAGAAGAGAAGCACCTTCCTCCTACAACATCCCTTCAGCTCCCTCTACTGGCCAACATTAGCATCGTGCTCATTTTCAAGTAGAAAATGCCTACAATCCTTTATCCCAGAGCAGGGGAAGAGTGAATTTGGAGGTGTAAGAAAATAGAGAATGGCCACAAGCAGTTATCAGTAATTAGAACAGGTATTGGTAATATTTTTCTGTAAAGAACCTGATAGTAAATATTATAAGCTTTGGGAGTCATACAATCTTTTTCAAAACTATTTAATTTTTTTCTTCATGAAAAGCAGTATAAATAATATGTAAACAAATAAGCATGACTATGTTCCAATAAAATTTGATTTACAAACAGCCAGTGGATTCGGCCTATAGTTTACCAACTTCTGATTTAGAACTTCGGAGTGAATCATCTCTATTCTGTGACTAGAATTATATTAAGAGGGGAATGGGCCCTAACTGGTTTGGCTCAGTGGATAGAGCGTTGGCCTGGGGACTGAGGAGTCTCGGGTTCGATTCTGGTCAAGGGCATGTACCTTGGTTGCGGGCACATCCCCAGTAGGGGGTGTGCAGGAAGCAGCTGATCGATGTTTCTCTTTCA
Organism: Pipistrellus hanaki; assembly: GCF_964339955.1. NCBI lineage: Eukaryota > Metazoa > Chordata > Mammalia > Chiroptera > Vespertilionidae > Pipistrellus > Pipistrellus hanaki. Next base: position 25,123,953 of record NC_140503.1, read on the forward strand.
TCGATGTTTCTAATTCTTTATCCCTCTCCCTTCCTCTCTGTAAAACAAACAAACAAACAAAAGATATATATATATATATATATATATATATATATATATATATATGGAGAGAGAGAGAGAGAGAGAGAGAGAGAGAGAGAGAGAGAGAGAGAAAGGGGAATGGAAGACAAGCGCACAGAACTGAGGTGGGTGGTGAGGGCTGATCAAAAGGAATTTAAATGACAGTAATGCCTACACTATATAAGGTGGGGGTTTTTTTTTGCCCAAAATAAGTGAGTGCTAAGGACTGAATGTTTGTCTCCCACCTCCCCCCAATTTATATGTTGGAGCCCTGAACTTCAATGCAGTGGTATTTGGAGATGGGACCTTTGGAATGTGATTAGGTCATGAGGATGGAGCCCTCACGATGTATTTGTGTCCTGTCCAAGAAAGACAGGCGAGAACTCGCTCTCTCTCTGGTTCCCTCCATGTGAGGATAAAACAAGAAAATGGCCATCCTCGAACCAGAAAGCGAGTCCTCACCAGGCATCAGATCTGCCCACCCCCTGATCTTGGACTTCCCGATCTCTAGAACTGTAAGGAATTGTTGTCTACTAGTAAGCCAGTCAGTGCATGATACTTCGTTACAGCAGCCCAAACTGACTGAGAGCTATTATATTAAAGGATCTAAGAGGTTTCTTAATTGTTATTTTTAGGGGTATATCTCTATCTATATTATTCATTCCTCTTTTGAGGAATTTGAGGCTCAGAGGATGTAAGAAACTTGCCTCAAAACACACAGCCTGGCTGAGCTGGCATTTGAACAACTAGTGTGTATAACTCTTAAGCCTCCCTCATTTTTCTTTTTAATAATTGATTTTTTAAATTTTTAAAAAATATATTTTTATTGATTTTTTTACAGAGAGGAAGGGAGAGAGATAGAGAGCTAGAAACGTCGATGAGAGAGAAACATCGATCAGCTGCCTCTTGCACACCCCCTACCGGGGATGTGCCCGCAACCAAGGTACATGCCCTTGACCGGAATCAAACCCGGGATCTTTCAGTCCGCAGACTGACGCTCTACCACTGAGCCAAACCGGTTTCGGCAAGCCTCCCTCTTAAGAAAAGGTTGAACAGGTTTGCTTTAAAACCTATTTATCTATCTATCTATCTATCTGTTTATTTATTTATTTATTTATTTATTTATTTAAAGGAGGTGATAGTTCCCTAATGTCCATTTATTTCTTATAGCCATAGGGTTGTCTGCCTTGCTTTTACTTTAAAAATATATATTTTATTGATTTTAGAGAGGAAGGGAGATAAAGAGATATTGTAGAAACATCAATGAGAGAGAATCATGGATTGGCTGCCTCCTGCACACCCCCTACTGGAGATGGAGCCTGCAACCCAGGCCAGAATCAAGCCTGGGACCCTTCAGTCCTCAGGCTAACAGCCTATCCATTGAGCCAAACCAGCTAGGGCTAAACCCCCTTGAAAAGATTAGTGTTTACTAAGCTTAGGCTCTTTCAGCTACGACACACCACCCGCACCTTACGCGCAGTATCTATCTATCTGAGCCCACCTCTTCATTGCTCCATGGGACTTGGAGAGCAAGGTGAACCAACAGAAACATTGCCCTTATGCCGCTTGCTGTACCACACGTCACCAAGTTCTTTGCTTCTGATCCAAGACTCTCATGTCTACTGCCAGCATCTATGACCCTGTTCACATGCAAGTAGTACACAATCTCACACCCTTCGGTCTTTAACACTCTCACACAAATGCCAAGGAACAAAAACTCTCGCTTTCTCATCTCTCGTTGCACTTCAACTTCCTGCGGTTTGGCATGAGCCCCCAGCACAATACTGATGTCACCAAAGACACTCTGACCACCACTTCTGGTGGATATATGATTCCAGGCAACATCTCCTGGACCTCTGCAGCCTTAGCCCTGGGGCATACCCTCCTTCTGAAGTGCTCTGCCGTTAGCTTCCCCCAGACCATGCTTTCCTGTCTGCCCTCATGGGTCCCTTGTATGGCCTCCTGGTCCCTGAGCAGCCCCATCAATGACCTGCCCGCCTCCCTATGGCTCCACCAGCCCTGCCTGGTGCTCTGACTCACACTGCTGGTTTTAGGAACCTCAAGCTCAGTGATGATGCCTGAAACTCTAGGTCCAGTCCAGGCCTCTGACACCACTGACCCAGCCACCTGCTGAGCAGCAACACCCCCACCTCCAGTGGTCCAAAAGGAACCCATCTGTCCATGGCCCTCCGTGCCAACCGCCACATCCTCCTTCCTGCTTCCACGCTCTCAGACTGCGATACAACCAGACACCTCATGGCTCCTGCACGTCAGCCCTGACCCCTCGCTGCTCCTCACACCCCAGAGCCCAGCCGTCCTTGAGTATTGCTTTACTCTCTATTTTAGGGAGCTGTGCCCCTCACTCTCACCACGCTGCTCCCACACTGTTGTTCCCCTTCAGGTCCCAATCATTGCTGCTTTGGGCGTGACTGCAATGTCCAGCTTCCTGGGCTTCCTGCCTCCTTTCCGCCCGCTTAAAGCACTCACTGCACTGTTGTCAGCGTTGTATCCCTAATATGTAAATCCATTCAAACCATTTCCCTGCTTTAAGCCTTTCACTTGCTCCTCGCAGCCTGACACTGTGAAGGTTATTAGCAACATGGCTCACCCTGCTGTTGTTAAATGCTACCCAACCTCCAACCCCGACCCCCTCAAAGACTCCTTCTGACTCCTGTGGCCACTATCACTCAAAAGAGGGATGGGGGGAGAAGGTGTCTCAAAATAACACTCACTAAATGGTACTAATACTCACTAATCTGTGTTATCTTGAATCAGGAAGTCCTAAGATGTGGCATTAAACACTGGGTCACATCTTATGTCTGCCTCAAACCTATCGGAATGTCCTTAGTTTTTCTTTAAAAAATATCATCACAGTTTGGATCAGGAGCCATATCTCCCTCCCATTATTCACTATCAATTTTGCTTCTTAATAATCCCCATGAGAAATACACCAAACTATTCCCCAGTTAAAGTATCGGAATTAGTATATAATATATAAATGTGTGTGTGGGGAAAAAAATGTGTGTGCGCCTTTGAATTCCTCTTCTTCCCCCTAATCAAACCAACCAACACTCTCCACCAGGAGGCGCTAGGGGTATCAAAACCTGCGGTACTTTCATGGCTGGAGAGGCGGCGGTGGATGCGGCAGCGATGGAACCAATTCTCTTTCTGAGAATCGGTGAGAGGGAAGGGAGAGGAGCTGCGTTATTTTAGGGAGGCCTTGTCACTCTCCCCCTTCCGCGAGTAGGCGGTGTGCGGGCCTCATGGAGAGACGCTGGTGGCGGCTGCGGAGGCAGCGGGGGCTCCCATTGAGGCTGCTGCCGGCAGTAATCCGACCCCGCGGGCGCGGGGACTGAGCGGCGCGGGGAGCGCGGCGAGCTGCGAACAAAAGCCCTCCGCGCGGGGCCGGATCCCGGGACGTGCGGTGAGTGGACCGGCTCAGGGACGGGAGCAGCGGAGGGGCTACGAGACCCCCTTAAATCCACCTCGCTGGGATACGGTGTGTGTGTGATTGGGGGGGGGGGAGTGGGGGGACTCGGAGGGCATCTGGGGGCAGGTGTCTGAGCCTAGACTGGGGGATGGAGGGTGCCTTTAGCACATCAGACTTGGAGGGGATCAGGTGCAACTGGGAGGACCTTCTTCATCCCCGGCAAACACGGGGGTGGCAGTGGGGCGAAAGCAGGGGGGCACAGCTCCTAGCAAACCTAACCAGGAGGCAGGAGAGAGATCCATCTCCCCTCCCGGAGCGGCCTTCTGAGATGGAGGCATTTCTCTCAGACACTCCATCACCTCTGGACCCCATGCCTGGCTCTCCTTTGGCAGCGAGAAATCAACCGTAACTTCTCCCCTAGGCAAATGGGGTCTTCGCAGCAGTGCACTGTGGGGGATGGACAGGCCTCTTCCTTTTTTTGTTCTTGAAAAGCTGCATCCCCGGTTGCCCGCCTAAGCTACAAACAAATAGGCTAATCCTCCCGGGAATCCTCCAGCGGCCTCCCTGCCCGGCTCCTGCCTGCACCTCCATTTTTTTTTTTTTTTTTCCATCTTAACTTGCAGCAGGAAGAAAAAGCATCTAACGGGCCAGACGCCCTGGGGAGCTTGGCCACCGCCTCTACCCGCACTCCGGGGCTCCGGGAGATTGAGGCTGCTCTCTGTGCATCAGTATTCCCCCTCCCCCCGGCTGTCTGGGTTTTCAGGGCTTCCTAATTATGATTTAGGTTCCATGGGGCCTCTAGACCTAATACCAAAGCGGCTTAAGGTGGGATGGGATGGATATGAATGGGGGGGGGGGGGGGAACTGCTCTCAAATGTACCCACAATATCCCTCCATGTCATTCGCAGAGACCCCACAAAAGGACACGTTTCCGCTATGGTGGACCCCATACCTGCAGAAGAGAAGGCGGGAGCCGAGGCTGGAGGCTCCGGAGGAGACGGAGCCGCCGCGTCCGTGCCCCCCGGCGCCCGGGGGGCCGAGCAGCCCGCGGCCTCTTCGGCCTCCGCCTCGGCCTCGGCGGCGGCGGCGCCCCGCAAGGCTGAGGTCCCATGCGCAGCAGAAGGCGGGCGGCGGGAGCAGTCCCCGCTGCTGCACCTCGACCTCTTCAACTTCGACTGTCCCGAGGCCGAGGGCAGCCGCTACGTGCTGACCAGCCCCCGCTCGCTCGAGGCCTGCGCCCGCTGCGCCGTCAAACCGGTGGAGCTGCTGCCGCGGGCCCTGGCCGACCTGGTGCGCGAGGCCCCGGGCCGCTCCATGCGCGTGGCCACCGGCCTGTACGAGGCTTACGAGGCGGAGCGGCGCGCCAAGCTGCAGCAGTGCCGGGCCGAGCGCGAGCGCATTGTGCGCGAAGAGAAGCGGCGCCTCTTCACGCCCTTGGGCCACGCGGCCGCCGCGGCCCCGATCCCGGCCTCCAGCGCGGGCGGCAGCAGCGGCAGCGGCAGCGGCTACAGCAGCTCCAGCCTCCCGGCCTCGCCCGCGCCGCGTGCGGCCCGCAAGGCCTCTTCCAGTCCGTCCCCGGCTCGGCCCCAACCTGCGCCCGCGACCGCGGGCTCCCGGGCCGGTAGGAAAAGCCACTCCCTGGACTCCCTGTCCCGCCGGCAGCGGGAGGGCGCCCTCAGTTCTGAGTCCGGCGCGTCGTCCTCCTCCTACAGCGGGGAGAGCCTGCGGGAGATGCGCTGGCCCCCGCGGGCGTCCGCCCGGAACAGCTGCCCCGCGGGCTCCTTGTCCTCGGCCCCCAACCCTCTGGGCCGCCCCTCGGCCCTGGCCCTAGCGCCACTCACGGCGCGCAGCTTCAGCCTCGGCGACCTGAGCCACTCGCCGCAGACAGCCAAGCACGTGGAGCGCATCGTGCGCCAAGTGCGCGCCGAGCGAGGCCTGCGCGGGGTCCCCGAGCGCGACCGCAAGATCGCGGCGCTGATGCTGGCGCGGCACCAAGAGGAGCGCCTGCTGCTGGAGCAGCGCGCCGCGGCCCACGGCCAATGGGAGCGGCAGCGCGCGTGCGCCGAGCGGCGCCGGGAGCGCGAGGAGCGCGAGAAGCAACGCGCCCTGGAGAAGGGCCACCGCGCCTGGGCCGCGCAGGTGGAGGAGCGGCGCGGCCGCCGGGGCCGCGAGGAGCGCGAGGCGGCCCGGCGACGGCAGGAGCAGTGCGAGCTCAGCGAGGAGCGGCGCCGGGAGCTGGCTGAGCGGCAGAGCCTGCTGCGGCGGGAGCGGGCGGAGCGCGCGGCCCGCGAGGACCGGCTGCGCAAGCTGCAGCAGGAGCAGAACCTGAAGCAGCGGGAGGAGGGCCTGCAGGAAGGGCGCGAGCGGGCCGAGCAAGTCCGCAGGGAGCGCGCCCAGCGCGCGGCTGGTACCAAGCAGCGGCAGGAGGGCCAGCTGCAGCGGGAGAAGCGGAAACTGAGCAGGGCCGAGCGGGCGCGCCACCGGGCGCTGCTCGAGGGCCGGGCCCGCCAGGAGCACGAGGAGCGCGAGGGCCTGCGGAGCTCCCTGGAGGCCAGCTTGGGGCGCGCGCAGGAGAACTACGAGCACTTGGTGGAGCAGCGCGCCCGGGAGTTGCGGGAGCGGGCCCGGAGGGAGGAGCTGCAGGGTCGGCGGGCCAAGGAGGCGGCGGAGCGCAAAGACCGCGAGCACCAGGCGCATCTGGAGGCGCTGGCCCGGGCCGGCGAGCGGCGGTTGCAGCACGCGACGCAAGTGGCGGAGGAGGCGGTGCAGCAGAAGGCGCGGCGCGTGGGGCAGAGCCGTCTGGAGAAGGAGCGAGCGCAACGTGCCAAAAAGGAGAAGGTGGAGAGGGACGAAGACTGCCGCCGGCAGGAGCTGCTCCAAGCCATCGGGCGCAAGCTGGAGCGCAGCGAGCAGCTGTCGCGGGAGCGGCGGAGCGCGCTGGAGAGCGCGCGCTCCACGGCCCGGGCCTCCTTTCACGTGCGCGAGAAGGTGCGCGAGGAGACCAACACGCGCTCCTTCGACCGCATGGTGCGCGAGGCCCAGCTGACCGCCAGCCTGGACCGCAAATGACCGGCACCCCGGCGGGGGCCAGACGGCCACGCTCAGCCCCGCGGGGCATCCCTTGGCCCACTTGGCCCAAACCTGGGGAGTCCTCCGTTGGGTCGCAGCACATACACCTCTCGAACTTTCGGACCAATAAGGCAATAAGAGGACTAACACGCCAGACCTGTCATTTCGCAGCCTTTGTTTTTAAAAACTGACTTCGTATGGAAATGACAAAAGCACAATCTTTGGCCGTATCCACTTGTAGTGGCTCCCGCACCAGCTTTTGCCAAACTATCATCTTGTGTGTCTTTTTGGTTGGAATAGAAAAGAGCTGGGAGACGGGCTGGGTCGGGACTGAGGGGGAGGGTCCCTGGGAGAGAGCGCAGGGATGATTGCTCCTGGACGCAGCAGTCATCCCAGGCACCTCTTGTACATTGATGTCTGAGGCCACTGCCCTTACTGCAGCTGAGGGGGCATCTCCCTGGCTCCTCCATCTTTTAAAATATGGCAAGTTTCACAAAGCTCAGAGGCCCACAGAAAAGCACAACAACTGGAAGGTGTTAGGCCACACCCAAGTGACTCAAAAAAAATACTATTGATTTTTGTATGCTTGACTTTGAATTTGCCACTAAGAGCAAATTCTGGTCTTTGTCCTGATAGATTTTTTTTTAGTCCCCTAAATTTTCTAGTTAGACAATCATCTACAAATAATAATCAATTTGTCTTTTGCTCCCCTCGCTCCCATTCTCCCAAGTGACACACACACACAAATCAGGTGACTTGGTAACGCTGTTTAGCTTTAGCGAAGCCCCCACCGCCTGGGGGAGGCGGGTTCCTCAGGCAGCGGGGTTCCACAGGATTAAGCGTTCTTGCAGGGTAGTTTCAGGGGAGGAGGGTCTGATGCCCACTTCTTGGTGTGGAGCTCACTTCTCACAGACAGCAGCCATGCCTTAAGAAGCAGAGCTGCCTTATGTGCCTGCCCAGGCCAGTCCTGCCTAAATCTCCAGCCCCAAGGGTTGGCCCAGGGTAGTTCAGACTAGGATTCCCTCTGTGAAGGAATCACCGCAATGGCTCTAAGGGCAATGGACTGTGGTGGCTGAGAGCTGGAATTGCCTCTTGGCTTTTGAGAGTTGTGCTCACTGTGGTTAGCAGTGTATCTTCTCCTCTTCTACCTTTATTTTTTTATTTTTTAAAATATATTTTATTGATTTTTTTACAGAGAGGAAAAGAGAGGGATAGAGAGTTAGAAACATTGATGAGAGAGAGACATTGATCAGCTGCCTCCTGCACACCTCCTACTGGGGATGTGCCCGCAACCGAGGTACATGGCCTTGACTGGAATTGAACCTGGGACCCCTCAGTCTGCAGACCAGCGTTCTATCCACTGAGCCAAACTGGTCTCTCCTCCCCCCTTTAAATCCCGTCTCACCTATGACTGAAAGAGTTTGATTAGTTTCTCTGTGCCTCACCTTTCCCACCGGCCAGTATTCTTCTCCTGGTACCTCAAGGCTTCCCAGATCCAAAGCACCACCTCAGTATTATTTGTTGGTCTTCTTTGTGCCTTTTTTGACCTGGAGTTGGGAGGCAGGAGGGCTGCTGTTGGCTTGGTCTGTTTCTGGGGAAATGGATGCCTAGTGTTGGAAGGAAGAAGCAGTGCCCCACACACAGACGGTCATTTAGCCTCTGGGGGAAAATACTTGTACGACCATGCCGCTCCCTGGTCCAAAAAGTCCTGTTCGGTTGTCTTCAGGCAACTCAAACCCCTAGAGAGTTTCCCTTCCATGAAGCCAAAATCAGCCCCCAACAGTACCCCCATACAATGACTCTGCCTTCATCTGGAACGATTACTTTTTACATTAAACCAGAATCAGGAAATAAAAATTACCAAAAAAAAAAAAAAATCAGGGTAGGCATATATCATGTATATTCTGCTGGGCAGAATTGTCCTTAAAATGTCTGGTATTCACACACATACACAAACACACACACACTCACTCACACACATTTTGTCATTTCCCCCAATGCTAATCACGTGCCAACAGGTACAGGAGTAGTGTGCAGAAGGCAGCTGTGCTTAAGTGTTATACTTAAGATGTTATGAAACCAGGAAAGGAGATATGCCAAGGTTTATTTCTTGAGTGGGTGGATTTTTCCTCAAATTTTCTTCTTGTCAATGACCAGGATGTCAGTGAGCTGTAATTATTGGCATTATCTGTGAGTCGGGGGCATTTAACTAAAATGTTGGTGTGATACTGGTAATTACCTTGTGGTTCCTGATTTGCAAGAGGGCTTTTGAAAACTTAACAGGAGGTTCTACCTAAAACTACTTACTTCCAAAGTAGTTGTAATCATATGAGAAGATCAATCTGGTGTTTTGGATAAGGCACTGGAAGATACATAGGGGATCTTACCTGGCCCTTTATTCAGTTTGTTTTCTGACTTACCAAGTGACTGGGAAGATCACGTCTCTGTGCCTTGGTTTCACACAAACTCTGTGAGGAGGAGTCAGAATCAAAGTGGTGCTCTCAGTGGTATGACTGCAGAATTGTAGGTACAGTCACTATAAAGGGAGAGAGAATCATGTGACCATACTATTCCCAGAGAATGTATTATAGTGTTGTGACTTAGTGCAGACAGGAATGGTCTTGGAAAGCACGTTGCAGAACATAGTGTCACATGGGATGCAAAGGCCCAGGTCTGGATATCACCAAAGTTTTGCACGTAGAGAAAAGCACTGTGTAAAGGAAAGAACTTTGGGATTCTTAAAAACAAACAAACAAACAATACCATATAGCTAAGTAGAATTAAAGCAAACACAGAAACCAAACCTGGAAATAGTAAAGAATGGTTCTTCCAAATTTCAGATGATTCCCAAACTTTTGACATATGTGTACCCCTTCTATAATTTTCATAATGCTGAGTACTCCTCATACTCAGGAGAACGTAGAATTAGGCACAGCTAAGCACGGTGCAGTGCATATCCCCACCAAACTCTTCCCGTACCCCTGGGGGTACGTGTACCACACTTTGGGAAGCACCGGTCTAGAACCGTGGTCAGCAAACCGCAGCTCTTTGGCCCCTTGAGTGTGGCTCTTCCACAAAATACCACAGCCTGGGCGAGTCTATTTTGAAGAAGTTGCATTAGAAGAAGTTTAAGTTTAAAAATGTGGCTCTCCAAAGGAATTTCAGTTGTTGCACTGTTGATATTGGGCTCTGCTGACTAATGAGTTTGCCGACCACTGCTCTCTCTGTATTCTGGAATAAGTGGTCCTGTTGTTCTTTGAGGAGGAGCAATTTCCAAGATTCTTTGTTGGGCCCTTTACTTATATTCTTTTATAAGTTTTATAATACATGTTTTTATTGAGTTCAGAGAGGAAGGGAGAGTGATAGAAACATCAAAGATGTGAGAGGATCATAGATTGGCGGCTTCCTCACATCCCCCACTGAGGTTTAAGCCTGTAACCCGGGCATGTGCCCTGACCAGGAATTGAACAGCAACCTCCTGGCTCATGAGTTTACCCTCAACTACTGAGTCACACTGGCCAGGATATTTATATTCTTCTCTTTGAAATTATGCCAGAGGGGAAAATTGTTTCTTATTCTAAAAACCAGCAGAAGAAAATTGGAGGTGGAGGTGTGGCAGAGATGATGGTGGAGAATGGCTTGCTTTTCCTGATGTGACCGTTGTAACAAGTGCCCAGAATTTGCCTCGGGGCACCATACTGAAAGTTCTTACAAGCCAGTTCTTACCACACAGCTTTGAAGTGGCCCACGACCTTCACCTTAGCCCTCTTGGAGCATCCTGAAGTGAGGTGAGGAGGAATGGAAAGCGTTGGAAGAGGCTTTAGTTGGGTTCATTACCGAAGAAACAAGCGGGTGCTGTTTCAGATGGACTCACACATGAAGCTAGCCCAAGCAGTGAACAATGCTTACGCCACATCCGGACAGGAAGATGGAAATTTGCTTTCGGAAGCACATGGACTTAGTGTCTTCAATGGGAGCAGTAAGCAGGATTTGCCAAAAGCGAAGAGTCTGGTGTTTAAAAGGCCTATGAGAATGCAGCATGTGTTCATGCTATTCTGTCACACCTACTGCTTATTCCCCCGCCTTTTTAAAAAAATAAATATATTTTATTGATATTTTACAGAGAGGAAGGGAGAGAGAGCTAGAAATGTCGATGAGAGAGAAACATCAACCAGCTGCCTCTTGCACACCCCCTACCAGGGATGTGCCCGCAACCAATGTACATGCCCTTGACCGGAATCGAACCCAGGACCTTTCAGTCCACAGACCGAGACTCTACCACTGAGCCAAACCGGTATCGGCTATTCCCCCGCCTTTAAAAAGTCCATTGGAACACAGAAGTGACTGACTCTTCGTAAGAGGCTATGTCGTGTTTACCATTTATTCCCCTGTAGCCACGGTTTAGCACTCACACAGGGTAAAGCACATAAATACCGGATGGGGAGAGGGATCGACGATAGATGGATGACAAACAAAAAAGTGGTGACCAGGGTAACTCTGTATAAAATAGATCACGTGGACAGGCCTCCATTCATTCAACAAATTTGTATTGAGTACCTGCTGTGTGCCGGGCACTAGTCTTGTTGCTGGGGAGACAAGACAGTCTCTGATCATTGACCCCAGGAACCATTTAGGCTGCAATGTCATAAGCAAACACCTCTATTTCCCCATTGGGCTTAATCACCTTCCCACCCTGGTATCCATTTACAGGCAGACCGGATGTTCTTAAAGCACTCATTCCAAGCATTTTCACTTTCCCGAGAACATTCCATCTGCCTACCAAGCATCATTGAAGTCTTTGTTGTTTTCTTGCCCTCAGAAGGGCCTTGATTAATCAAATCAAATCCATAAGGTCTTGTACATAAGCTTTAAATTATAGTCAAAAGAGATAGATTAATTACCTTCAAGGGCATTGGTCTTGTGTTGCCTTTAGCAGGGGCAGCATAAATAGACCTCGAGAACCACATCTCAGGCTGTGCAAAGTCCCACGTCACCAAAACGGGATCAGCGCCATCGTTCAGCTGAAACAAGAAACTCAACATTTCAGAAGCATTTCCAGTTTTAAAGTCCCAACAAGAAGATTTCTGATCGATACTTAAATCCAGGAGAAAGGTCAGCAAACCAGGATACCCTGCTTCTTCAGGCTTCCAGGTGACGGGGGGTGGGGTGGGGGGGGGGTGGGGACACAGGTTGCTATGGAGACCGGCCTCATTTTTCACCGTATGACTGCATCTCCACCCCTGACGCATTTGGCAGAGGGACATAAGGATACCTGGCATTTCTTGGCACAGGCTGGATAGGGGCTTTCAGGGACCCAACAGAAAACTCAGAATTCTAAAAATGTTCTGCAGGCCTTATCTGTGACGCATTCAGCTTTGGGTGTCAGATGCAGCGCCTACAGGATTACACCCTGTCATGTGCTTTGCAGAAGAGCATCTTGTCTGCTCACATGTGTGCTCTGTCTCACGGAGCTCTGAGGCAGTCTCCATATGCGCCTCTTCCCAGCCCCTGCCTTTACCACCACGACATTCCCCTAGCCTGGTGCTGCTTTGGTTTCACACAGGTCAGGCTGGGACAGGGTGAAGTTAGCAGCGTATGTCAGGACATACTATAGAAGGAGAGAGTGGTTTCTCTCTGAGGAACACTGGTAGTCATTGTTCCTAGTGTGATTCATCAAATATTATCGGTTCCACTGGAGCATAAAAACCTAGTCCAAAGTGATTTCTAACTAAATTAGGTGTCATTCAAAGGCACGTTTTTTGTCAGACACCTGCACAAGTCACAGGACGGGCAGAAAGATGATCTAGAATTCTAGATCTACTATGTTTGAGCGTGCACATGCACGCATACACATGCACACATCGGTAAGAACCAATCCCAGCATCAGCAGTCTTGCAGAGAGAGGAAGCCTGTAGCCATCTTATCCTCCCAGGGAATGGTAAGCTCTGGTAAAAGTGAGCTGTCCCGTGGTGGGGGGTCCTCTGATTCACCTACCTCCAGCCCTAAGGCCCCTTCAGGCTCTGGCCTATAAGCATGGAATCTATATTTCCCAAGTCCCGTCCTTGAGCCACATGGGTGACAAAGCCTTTTCATGCTGCTGCCACACTTCTCCTTGCTTCTACTTGGTGTGAGAGACTGGCCGGGAAGTGGAATTTCAAAGCCAAAATGCTGATCTTCGGAACATAGTGTGACAGAATGCTAATGTCTACAAAATTCTAAAAAACCCAACCCATGGGGTCACCATATCTCCGAGGCAAAGCGTTTGGCAAAGGAGCAAGAGTCTTGATGTATTCAAACAATTACTGCCTGTTCCACATGCCCCTCTCGTCGTCTGTAAAATGGGGACAATAAATCCTACATGGTAGGGAGTTGTTAAATGAGCTAATGCTCGGAAAGCAGCACAGTCCTGGCAGATAGCATTCAATTTGTGGATACTGTTATTCTGAACTTAGGAGGGTGGAAAGGGAAGGAATGGAGTAGGTGGAACTTCAGCCAGGGGGTATTGGTGGACACCAGGCTCGGATGACAGCCCTTGTGGTTGTCTGTATCCCTGGCTGTGTGGCATTCCCCCAGCCATTCCAGAGGAAGGGGATCTGGAGAAATGGGTCCCCAGGAATGTGCTGTAGTCTGTGGCTGGGGGAGCGAAGGGCGCACCTTGTTTACCAAGTGTTTGGCAATAACATTGACATCTGATTATAATATTTGAAATGAAGCCTAAGATGGCAGGAAATTTTAAAATTTGCGTATCTTTCTTGGGGGAAAGATGGTGTGTTTCTGTCCTGGTGAGACCCAAATTCTATGAAAGCATCTTTAGCAGAACCAAGTGGGAGAAGCTGTGGGAGAACCACTGTCCTGGGGGCTGTGGTACTGCAGGATGTGGCACCCGGCAGGGAATCTGAGGGGAGCAGCCACCACATGGGAGGAAGAAGGTCCATGACAAGCCCGTTGAGGGAAAGGGCTGATGGGCTCGCTGTAGGAACAGATATTAGAGCAGGAAGGAGAGGTAGGTGTGCAGCAGCATTACTTCATTCTCAACAAATGACTTCCTCTGAGAAGGCTGAGAAAATGCCCCAGCCTCCTTTCCTGCCACCCCACCCCCTAGCCTGCAGACAGCTGCATGGAGGTCAGCTGCAGGACTGGGGTTTGTAAAATTGATACATGTCCAGTGTTTTCCACTCTGGGCATGTATCAATGCACAGAGGTATTGAACAGGTCAACTGGTCCCTGCTAGCTCTCACTGTGCATTGAGAAGTGAGGACTCAGAATCTGATAAGATTCCAGAAGCTCACCTGCTTTGTCATCTTTCTATTCCCCTTGGATACCCTACAAGGAGGCCCCAGTGAACCTCAGAGGCCTCCTGAGCCCTCAGAAAAATAGGCAGACTGTGCCTCCCACAAACATAGGCTTGTTTGAAGAGAACTCACAGGGTGAGCAAAATGTATGGCCAAAGGGAGCGATTTGCTAATGCTGGGATTGCAGGGCTAATAATAACTAATGTGTACTAAGCATTTACATTGTGCAGATGACTGTTTTAAGAGCTGAGTCCTCACAAGATCTCTATGAAGTAGGTTCTCATCTGTAAAATGTTCATTCCCATTTTACAGATGAGAAAATGGAGGCACCAAGTTTAAGTAACTTGTGCAAGTTCACACACCTAGTTTTGGATAACTGGGCTTGGACTCAAGTAAGTCCGGCTGTATAGCAAATACTTATAACTAGTATACTTGGCTCAGCCAAAAGCTCTGGCCTTACACTTCATAGTCTGCCTCCATTGCCATAGGTAGGCTGAGAAGTCTGCCTGGGTTCCCACTTCCTACAGTTGTTGGTGATGAAACAGCACCAGGTATTACACCTCAGTTCAGCAACCTTGGTACTGGCTAAGAAATAATTCAGATCCAAGACTCAAACTAGAAGAGAAAGTTTATTTAGAAAGTTTCAGAGGTAGAAGAAGTGAGCCTTTGAAGAAATGGGTTCATAAAATAAAAGAGGGGCCCTTGGAGCTTAGGAGAAAGAGAGAGACAAAATGGAAAGAAAGAAAGAAAGAAAGAAAGAAAGAAAGAAAGAAAGAAAGAAAGAAAGAAAGAAAGAATTAAAAAAAACCACACCTGGGGAAGGGAGTAGGGAAAGGCACAGGGCATGCTCCATAGAGAGGGCCATGCTGGGTCTTCTGTCCTGAGGGCTTTTAAGGGAAGATTTTAGGGGAGATCTCAATTGAATACTCATCAGCTTTCCAGATGTGCTCTTTCAGGGTCATAGTCTCCACTGACTGGTCAGTGCCAGAACAGGGGGGTCATTAGTCAATGTAGCTGGTCCTGAGGCAGCCATGGCATCATTTGTCTGCTTTTGCTGCTTTTCTGGGTCTGGAGCTGAAAAGCAACTGAGGCCTGGATGCTATCCCTAGGGGTTAATAATTAAGGGAGTCATCATACAAGGACCCATATAGGAGTCACATGAGGCTGCCGGGAGCCAATTCCAGCATGTCATAATTGCACGAGTTTCATCAAAAGGTTGATGGAACTTGGGGACTCAACAAGGGCTGAGTCACATATGTTATCACCTGTTGGAATGGCTAAAAGCATTTCCCTAAAACCTGAAAAGGTTGATTGTTTACTGCCAGACACCTCAGGGCTTCTTAATCTACATGTTGTTGCCTTCTGTTGGCCAAACACCTGACAGCCAGAGGGAATTCCCCAATCTGGCAACGCTTCTGTATAAAACCCTACCCTTTGAAGTGTATCTCCACCTTGCCTTAGGACAATTTGTGTTAATAAAAAGCAAGGGGTCCTGAGACAGGAGAACTTAGCTCCTTTAGCTAAAGCTCCTCTTACCCCCAATGCCTTTCAAAATTATCTTTCCTCTCTGGACTCCTACTTAATCTACACAGCCTTACTCCAGATTCCAGAACCCTTCTAGATATAGGATCAAGACCCACTGACGTTAAATGATGCCCCAACTTCCAGCATTATGAGGCCACTCTTCAGCCCCTTGGTTCTCCTCCAAGAGGGTCTACCACATGACCATCAGTATGAAAGATTAGGGGAGGAAATCTATAACCTACTCTATAACCAGTGACATGCTAGGGGAGAAAGGCTACCCTGGGGGCCAGGTCCTAATTTTCCCACTTTTGCCTGTTGCTGGGCACTCACTTGGGGCTTTCTGCCCTGATGACCTTCTGTATCTGGCCCGTTATTCCTGCTCAGCTCCTGTCTGTCTAACTGCTTACCACACAGCTGCTAAAAGAAGTGAAAACAAATGACAGGAAGGGAGGGAAGTGAACTTCCCTGGGAAGGGGAAGGGGTGATCTATGAATGGTTATTAAAGTAAGTAAAAACATTATTATGTCCAAGAAAGGAGAAAATGCAGTGAACGCCTAAATTAGGGGAATAGAAAGAGAAAGAAGCTGGGGGATACTAGAATGAATTCTTAGAAAACTTCAGGCGGGATATGAATGTTGTGAGCGCATGAGCATGGCTGAGCAAGTCACTGCCTCAACAGAGGAACAACAGGTCCCTGGCTGCAGCCCCCTGAGGCGGCCGAAGCAAGGTCCAGGGAGGAGAAAAGTGAGCCAGCACTTTAAAAACTGACAGTTGTTCTTTAGGTTCCCGACTCAAAATGTGATCATAGTCTATGGATGTCAGGTCTACATAGACCAGAGGTGGGAAACCTTTTTCCTGCCAAGGGCCATTTGGATATTTATCGTATCATTTGCTTAATGTAATCCACTTAATATAACTTGATGTTGCTATGAAAAGCTCCTAGGTTTATTGAATTTTGAGTCCTGCCTTTGGTTGCCTCGGCAGAGCTAGACCAAGTGGTTTCACGGGCCTCATTCGGCCCATGAGCTGACATTCCTCACCCCTGGCATAGACAATGGTAGGCAAGCTGACTCTGAGGGGCTTTCTAAACATCTCCAAAACTCCTAGCAAAAAAAGAATGTAACAAAAGTAACAAAAACATACAGTCTCTTGTGCTTGTGATTAAACCAGTTAACTAATCCATGAAATCTACAAGAAGGTACTTTTAAGATATTTCCTCTCTCTGTGGGCACCAAAAGTGGCCTGGTGCCTGCCTCAAGTAGCAGAAAACATATACAAAGTTCAAGGGAAAGGCAGTGTGCTTTGTGACCTTGAGGTACATCATTGGGAAGGTGACCTAAACTGTACACACAGTGCTAACATTGAGAATGACTCCGGCTGTATTTGTCAGGCAAGAGAAAAATCTGGTACTGATTTTCTTTAGTGTTCTTTTCATCTAGTCCTGAAGATGCCAGATTGACTGGAAACTTTCAATTAGGCTGAACGATATGAAATTGTTGATACACAACTGTTTTTTGACCTAAAAAAAAAAAAAAAGCAGCAGACCATGGGGTGACTGGTGCCCTAAATGAGCTATCTGAAGCCCTTGCAGGAAGGGGGAGGGGAGTGGGAGGAGGGAGCTGTCCAGGTGGCTGGGGCGTCCAGGCTCATGTGGGAAGAGATGTCCTATAAGGGAGCTGTCACAGACAGGTCAAGGGCAGCCTGCTGGCGTGCACAGGCAAAGGGCAGCTTTTCTGCCTGCGTGACGCATACATTTATGCTAGTGCATCTAAATGGGAGCTCCCTTGGTCTCCCCCACAGACTGAGCTGAAGGGCAGTTAGTTCATTTCCCTAGAATCTGCAAACTTTTCTGCAGAGGCTGTCGCCTCCTGCCTGATGCACGCTCCCATGGGGCCTGCGGGAAGCAAGCTGATGAGCAGCTGCTGCCTGTCTGGAATACCAAACAGCCCGCAGCAAGCAGTGCAGACTCCCAGCTCTGCTGCAGCCGCTCCCCGGGGGCTCCAGCTCCAGCTCCAGCTCCGCTCTCTCCATCCATTGTGGCTTTTCTGCAAACCCACTTGTTTCCAGGTGGTAGAAATAAGCCCACAATTCAACAACATGTATTCTAAAAGTTTCTCCATGACAACGCAGGACTGCAGGCTGCCAGCTCGGAGCCAGTCAGTGAATGGCCCTGGGGGCAGACAACACAGAGGTAACACAGAGCAACTGGAGATGCCAAAATGGCCTCAGCAGTAAGGCAGTCCTGGGGTTAACCTGCCCCAGATTCTGGGGAAACAGAGAGTACATGTCTACAGATGCCCAACAATTATAATCCATAAACCTTGACGTGAGCACAGAAGCCAAATAGTCCAGAGCAGCTTGGGCTTTCTCTTGTTTCTTAAATGACGTTTTGCATCTGAACAAGAGGTGGGAATAATGAGGCTGCAGAAAAGAAGGACCCGGGTTGTGAAAGGGCTGCCAGTGCTTTGTGATGGGCAGGGTCTTTGTAAATCTCAAGTATTGTCCAGATGGTGTGTCTCGACAGCTGTCGCCTCCCTCCGCCCCCTGGTCTCACTCCCTGCCGCAGCTGATCTCACGTGGCCAGAGCCTGTGAACAGGGATCTCTCCTCCCCCGCCCTAACATTGGATCACAGCAGTGACCTTGCACAGAATGTCGGGCAGCAGAGATGCTGCTTAAGACCCACGGCTTTGTAGGAGGCAGCGTGTAGCCAGTAGTGTGTGTAGGTCATCAATTAAAGTCACAGCCCTGGCCTGGGTGGCTTAGTTGGTTAGAATGCCATCCTGTGTGTGGGAAGGTCTCAGATTTCATTCCCGTCAGGGCACAGACCTAGGTTGTGGATTGGACCAACCAATGTTTCTCTCTCTCTCTCCCTCTCCCTCTCTCTCTCTCTCTCCCCCCCCTCTCCTTCTCCACTCCCCCCTCTCTCCCTTACTCTGTCTCTAAAACCAATTTTTTAAAAAAAAAAATGAAAAAGGGAAATTATAAACAAATGAGAAAGTAAAGGAGCGAGGTAGGGGCTTATCTGTGAGTTGGAAACAGAAGTGAAGACAGGAGCCAAACCAGATGACACTGATTTTCCTTCCCAACTCTGCCCTTTCATTTCGTTTCTTTAGGACTAACTGAGAAGCAGGGCCTCAGGGGCTTCCCTCCTTCCTCGTACTGCACCCCCCTCCCAGCCTCCAGCCTTCACTCCAACTGTTTATTTATTTTTTAATGTATTTTATTTATTTTTTACATAGAGGAAGGGAGAGGGATAGAGAGTTAGAAACATTCATGAGAGAGAAACATCCATCAGCTGCCTCCTGCCCACCTCCTGGGTATGTGCCCACAACCAAGGTACATGCCCTTGACCGGAATCAAACCTGGCACTCTTTGGGACCCTTGAGTCCGCAGGCAGACACTCTATCCACTGAGCCAAACCAGTTAGGGCCACTCCACTTGTTTAAACAGAGCCCTCTTCACTGGTTGGTGGTTCAATGATTTATTTGGTTTCACGAAAGGCTCTCAACTCCATGGAATGAAAAGGACATACATCGGAGGCATTGAAATCAGACCATTTGCCACCAGTCCAGGCATCAAGCAAATCCAATCTCAAGGCGCCTTGAGCCACGTATCCCCATTCTCCTGGGATATTCAAATAGGACCAGGGCTCCCTCCATCTGGTTCCCCTTTACTCTTCTGATGGGGGTCAATGCTGAGCTCCTTTCGCTGTGGGGTGGGGCGGTAGCCATCTCCTTTGGGTTGCTTTCTGAGGTCAGTGACTCTCCACACAGAATTGACAAGGGATGCATGTCAGCTTTGGCTCTGGGGTAACTAATTCATGGCTGTGGCTACTCTATGTCATAGAGGGTTATTTTATTTTTTTAAATATATTTTATTGATTCTGTACAGAGAGGAAGGGAGAGAGATAGTCAGAAACATCGATGAGAGAGAGTCATCAATCAGCTGCCTCTTGCACACCTGGGAATATGCCCGCAACCAAGGTACATGCCCTTGACCGGAATCGAACCTGGGACCCTTCAGTCCCCAAGCCGACGCTCTATCCATTGAGCCAAACCGGTCTCGGCATAGAGGGTTATTTTTATCTCCGAAGTTACAGGACCCAGTTACATAACTTGCAGTCCCAGTGCAAAATGAAAATGCATGGCTTCTCATTAACAATGTCAAGACAGAGCGTTAAACCAAGCACAGGACCCTTCTGAGCCCAGGGTCCAAATCGTTGTACCTGGTAGAGGAGGCTGTAGCCAAACATCAGGAGATAAAATTTCTGGAGTTTTAAACTTTGAGAGTAATTTGGACTTTCACAGTGGCAAAGCCAGACTCATATTAGCCAGAAGAAATTCAGACACCCTAATTTGTTGTTTTTCTTTATCTAATTCCCCTTCAGCTCCTTCCCTACACACAAGTACAAGGGTTGGGGAGTGTTTTTCTAGGACCATCAGACACAGCCTTTCCCTAAGTGGCAGAGCCTGGTTTCTGCCCATTTCATTGAGAATCAGCCCTCTTGCAAAAATTATTTAGTGGTTAAAATTATAGAGTCAGACACACCTACCCTTTGGGCCTCCTTGGGCAAAATTATATAATGTGGGGGTTGAATGCCCTGCTCTGAGGTGGTGGCATCTTCTCAAAAGCAGCAGCCTCAGTCTTCTTCAAGGGGGCTAAAGGATGCAGCCCCCTTACTCTGGGGGCAAACTCAAACTCCTACAGACCTACTTATGCCCCAGGCTGAGGTCCCTGGGCCCACGGAGCCCTAAGGAAAGCGGACGGTGTTTTTGAGCCCACTGAGCAGTGGCATCACAACCGTGTGTGTTTGGAGGTCGGTTTGGGGGTATGGATGGTGCTGTGCGTTCCGTCCCCGAAGCTGGGACTGCTGGGTGGGGAGGCAGGCAGACTGCTGTTCTCAACTTTCAGCCTTCTGTGAGAGCTGCGGTTTGTACACAGAAACCCAAAGGAGGATCTGGCCAAAGAGAAGGAAGCGCTAATAAAAAGCAGCAGCATCCAACGGATGCCAAGGCCGATGCTCTTGGGAAGTGTCTTCAAGGAAAGGCTGGCCTGGGGCCAGAGCTCCAGCTTTCAGCGTCGGCTGCGAAGGCCTTGGTCCATTGACGGTGCAGAGTTCCCCGTCCACAGTGACCAGAGAAATGCACCAGACGGCCCCATCCCACAGACCTCCATGGCTATATATAAATTAGAAATAAGTGCTAAAGGAGTTTGCACACCTTTTTAATTAAAGTTGATTATGGATTCTCCCCCTGGCCCCAGCCTCACACTGTTCACCAAGAGGCTCTTTTCTTCCCCAGGTTTTCAAGGCAAAAATAAACTAGTGAGGGTAACTCCCGCTGCACCTCACAGACCTAGGCAAGAACCAAGGCAGTTTGCAAGTGTGTGGTACTACCATTGATTTCTTCAACATTTACTAAATGTCTACAATATTCCAGACCCTAAGAAGAGAAGGCAGGTGATATTGTGGGCCCTGCCTCAAGGTGCTCCCAGGCTGGTGGGGGCTGCCTTTATAGGACCCTCTGATATGTGCTCCAGTGAGGACATGGATAAAAGCTCATAGGCATATAAGCATAACCAATAGATGCAAAACTCTTGGGAGGGAGGGCATGTATGAGAGTTGCGGGGGGGGGGGGGGAGAATTAGTAAGATATGTTCACATATAATACCTTAATAAAAAAAAAAAAAAAAAAAGAGCTCACAGGCAGTGCTGGTCCTAGGAGTGTCAGAGAGAGCTTCCGAGGGAACATGATATCTAAGCTGCAGGCAGAAGGCTGCATGATCATCCATAGGTAGGTGGCTGGTCCAGGCTCAGTAAATGGTCCCACTGCACAAGGCTGTCCAGGGTCCCAGCTTCCTTCTCTCTTGCCTTGTCTTCTAGGGCGTTTTCCTTATTTGCATGATCAAAGCTAACCAACCAGCACCACGTCTACATTCCAGGGGAAAGAGGACTGAGGGGGCCAGCCAGTTCCTCTTGTAGGAAGAAGTGGCATGTATCACTTTTGTTTCCATCTCACCAGCCAGCACTTAGCCAGTGACCACTTCTGGCTGCCAGTGTGGCTGGAGACGATAGCCTCTGGCTAAGTAGCCATGTGTCAAACTAAAACTAAAAGGGGATAATGGACACTGTGAGAAATTAGAAATCTCTGACACAGCAAGGAGAGAATGGTCTGTGGAATAGCAAATACCACAGTTGAGGGCAAAATCCAAAGAGAGTGCAATGGATTTGGGGAAGGATATGCTATGCACTATCTGTACTAAGTACTTTATGTATATTATTTCCTTTAAACCTCAACCTAGCCAAAGCCAGTTTGGCTCAGAGGTAGAGCGTCGGTCTGCGGACTGAAAGGTCCCAGGTTCAATTCCGGCCAAGGGCATGTACATTGGTTGCGGGCACATCCCCGGTAGGGGGTGTGCAAGAGGCAGCTGGTTGATGTTTCTCTCTCATCAACGTTTCTAGCTCTCTATCTCTCTCCCTTCCTCTCTGTAAAAAATCAATAAAATATATTTTAAAAATAAATTAAAAAAAAAATAAACCTCAACCTATATAATAAAGAGCTAATATGCTAACTAGACTGAACAGCTGAACAACCTTTCGGATGTCCTTCCAGGTGATCTTCAGGACAAAGCCAGAGATGCAAGGGCTGGGTCTCTTGCATGAATTTCGTGCATCGGGCCTCTAGTAATCCAATAAATATGAGTGTCACCATTTTCATCTTATAGAAGAGAAAAGTGAAGATCAGAGAGGTTAGGTGATTTTTCCAAGGTCACACAGCTGTAACGGTAGACCTAAGATATTAATCGAAGTCCACTCAGCTCCAGACCTGTTGGTCTCTCCACAAGGCTGCACTTCCTCTCTGTAAAGCCACCTAGAAGGTAGGAGAGGCTATGGGAGACTGGCAGAACGGTGCCAACACTGGGGCATGCAGGGAGTAAATGAATACTAGGAGGCAGGGAGGGGATTGATAAGAGCCGACAGGTAAATCCAAGAAGCAACTTCTGATATAGCCAACCATTTTTGAGTCTAATAGAATCAAAGTTCAGATTTTGCTTTGAGACCAAATTATTCTTAGTACAGGTAGTTGCATTCTAGAATTTCAAGATGCTCAGGTGTGAGGATGATCTTGATTCCCAAGCTGATCAACAGGATGACTTTGAAGGATCATCCATAGACATCTCCCATCCCACCCAAAGATGGAGCCCCTCCCACAGCATGCCTGAGGGCTGCTCAGCCTTGCCAACACCTCCAGTGTTTCCCAAACTTCTCTCATGATGAGAATCACCTGGTGGAGTTGTTAAAACACAGATTCCTGAATCCCAACTAAGAAGTGCTAAACTAGAATTTTTGAGAACATATAGGTAAAATTGCATACCTAACTTAGTGCTCTGTATATAAAATCTGTCTTAGAGCACTAGTTAAGTATACAATTTTACCTATATGTTCCCAAAAATTCTAGTTTAGCACTTCTTAGTTGGGATTCAGGAATCTGTGTTTTAACTCCACCAGGTGATTCTCATCATGAGAGAAGTTTGGGAAACACTGAGCTAGAGTCTCTGTCAGAAAACTCTGGCTCCCCTGGTTCCCTTCAAACGGTCCAGCTAAGAGGAAGACGGATTCCACGCAGGTGTAGGGGTTGGGTGAGGCTCTACCTGCTGGTGTATTTAATTCATCAATCCACAGATTAAAGAATTCAGGAAGACCGGGGTTCAATCCATGCAAGGTCAAAGCTGTGTGAGTCCCTGCACAGATAATTTCTCTTCCCTGTCCTTGGCCCAGGGCCTCATGAAACAGAGACCTTGGACTGTCTGATTCTTTCTTTTTATATTTTTATTGATTTCAGAGAGGAAGGGAGAGGGAGAGAGAGAGAAAAAATCAACGATGAGAGAAAATCACTATTCAGCTGCCTCCAGCACATCCCCATCCCCCTGGGGAACAAGTCTGCAATCTGGGCATGTGCCCTGACTGAGAATCCACCGCAATCTCCTGGTTCATAGGTGGACGCTCAACCACTGAGCCACGCCAGCTGGGCTGGACTGCCTGATTTCTGATGGCATTTTTAAACTCTATGAATGTGTTCATTAATCTTTTCACCTCATAGCCTCACAACCACCACCTTGAAGAAAAATCACTCTGCAATTTGCAATGGATTTGGCCTATGAATAATTCAGCATGGCGCACAACTCAGGGGAAGTATTCGGTTTCTGATGCTTCTTATCCTACAGGAGACGGTAGACAGCTTGCCACAGGGATCCATCTGCTTAGATTTGAGTGAATGGATGGGAGGAGAGAGGGAAGGAAGGGAAGATAAAAGGGAAGAGGACAGAGAAGGATGGAGAGGAGGGGGAAGGGGAGTTGGATATAGAATAATTTCCTGCCTCAAGCAGTCTTAGAAGCTCCCAGGGACTTGAGCTCATGCTGGGTGACAGCTATGGTCAGACCGTGGGCGCTGTCTCGGGTGGCAGGCCACCCTGTCTCCCAGGGCCACTCAGGAGAGCTGATAATTGAGTGTGCAGCTCAGGTAGGAACTTGGAACCAGCAAAGCACCTCACAGAATATCGAAGGCTGCAGGACCATCCTCCCCATGCAGGGCTGGCACTGTGCCACGCCTAGAGGAATCAGGAACCTGGGTCCAGAGGCTGGGTTCCAGCCCCAGGTCTACCCTTCGTGGCAGAGGGACCTTGGGCAGGTCACTTGTGTGTGGTGGGAGCAGGGCAAGGACAGGATGGCAGTCTCCGGCTAGAGACCCTGTATCCTCCAGCCCTATCCCATCACAGGGCAGAGAAACGCAAACCCTTTATTGCGGAAGCTTGTTTGCCCTGGTGGACCAAGCTGCCCTTTGTGAGAAAAGGTAGGTGGAGGCCTTCATGAAGGAGCCAACCAGTATTTTTCTTTTCTCTTGAATTCACAAAACTACTTACCACTCCCATAGTGAGGAAAGGTGAGGCCCAGCAAAAACACGCCCAGGAAAAGTGAGCAAGAATTTCTGTCCAGCCCCAATCCACACACCTCACACCCACTCTGGGAGGGAAGTCCTGGGCATGGAGAAGGGCCCACAGAGGGATGTGTTTTTTTGTTTTTGTTTTTTTTCATCTTTTAAAAAAATATGTATATTTTATTGATTTTTTTACAGAGAGGAAGGGAGAGGGATAGAGAGTTAAAACATCGATGAGAGAAAAACATCGGTCAGCTGCCTCCTGCACACTCCCCACTGGGGATGTGCCTGCAACCAAGGTACATGCCCTTGACTGGAATTGAACCTGGGACCTTTCAGTCCGCAGGCCTACACTTTATCCACTAAACCAAACCAGTTAGGGCTGTTTTTTTCATCTTTAAAATGGAAACTGTAAAAGCACCAGCTTCTGTTTCTTCCTGGGGTGCCCGGTCGGTGGGGGAGAGTAAGCGGAGGCGATGGAGGAGAAAGTGTGCTATCCACAGCAAGGAGCCTCACAACACTGGGTATTGTCAGGCCCTGTTTCAGAAAGCCTCTCTGGCCTGGAGCGGGAGAGTGAGCATATGGAGGCTGCAGCACGCCCCCTGGAGGGCACACAGGATATGGAATACAGTCCTACCTGCAAGCTGCCAAATGCTTATTGGGAACAAAACACATTC
The DNA here is from genome assembly GCF_964339955.1 of Pipistrellus hanaki. Lineage (NCBI taxonomy): Eukaryota > Metazoa > Chordata > Mammalia > Chiroptera > Vespertilionidae > Pipistrellus > Pipistrellus hanaki. The sequence goes on from NC_140503.1 coordinate 25,148,939, forward strand.
CTGCAACACCCTGAGCAACAGCGCGTGGTGGTAGACAACCTGAACAGGCTCACTCCCCCGGAGAGATGGCGGTACGCAGTGAGCATGCTTGTTTTAGAAGAGTCCCAACGCCTCCTCCAATCCGGCACCTGCCATCCTCCACACCGCGGTGGAGTCACCACAACTCCCAGCCCGGCCCTTGACTCCCACGGTTCCAGATTCCCTCTCAGAGACGGATCCACCCAGGGAAAGAGGTGCATGCCAGTCAGCCCCAGTCCAGACGCCCATGCATTCTTTGCAGCGGAGAAGCACGCTCATTTGCATAGAGCACACATCCTTCTGCGAAGGCGTGAATCCACCCGAGGGACCAGAAGGTGTCCTTGTAAAAAGAATGAGACCAGAGGGTACTAGTCAACTTCATGGCGCACCCCCTATTGCGGCATCACAATTGCATGGTGACTGCCTCCCACGCCCTTCTCATCCAGTCTCCTTCTCTCTGGGTGTCAGGGAACCCCGAGTCTTCATTTGGGCGGAACGGTCACTCTCCTGACAGTCCTGTGCCGCTCCCCTTTTCTGTCCTCTATGACCTCTTCTGCAAGAAAACACACAGCAAGGCAGATCACAGCCCACACTGGACATAGGGTCTCCTTCTCAATATTTACTGTGAGCCAAACCTCCAAGAACTGCCTCACCCTGTCCCCAGGCTTCCAGCCCCAGGGAGCAGCATATATGTAGATGGATGATATAGACATAGGTATACGTATAGGGATAGGGATAGGAATAGGGATAGGGATAGGAATAGGGATAGGGATAGGGATAGGTATAGATATGGATATAGATATAGATATAGATATAGATATAGATATAGATATAGATATAGATATAGATATAGATATAGATAATTAGTGATTTCAGTGAGAAGGGAGAGGGTGAGAGATAGAAACATCAATGATGAGAGAGGATCACAAATCGGCTGCCTGCCCTCCCCGGGGATCAAGCCCACACCATGGGCATGTGCCCTGACCTGAATCAAACTGTGACCTCCTGGTTCATAGGTTGACACTCAATCACTGAGCCACGCCAGCTGGGCATGGGAGCAGCAGTTCGTTCTGTGATTGGCCAAGCTGTGGTCATTGCCCCAAGGGCCAACTCTGTCCTACAGGAGAGATGCCATCCTCCCAAACAAAGGAACCTCCCAGCAAACAGTTTCTCAGGCTCTGATTCTCAACAGAGTCAATCAAGCTTTACTATTGTCTGTGGTTTGATGGGGGAAAAAAGCTAGCTTATTATTATTTTTATTTTAAATTATATTAGAATATTGGATGTATTTTCAAACTCAGTTCTACCCAGTCCACATGCTGACACCCTTCCTCCCAAAAGCATGTTCCCTTCCCCCACTTGGTCGTGGATCACTGTTTGAGGGGCATCTCTTCAAATGGACCTTCTCACTGGCACTACAATGGATCAGTTTCCTCCAGCATTGGGAGTGCCAGTCTCAGTGCTAATATTGCCCACCTTTCTATGGGCGCAGGAGGATAGGGAGAGACACAATATTCAACAGTGACAGTTATTTGTTTTTTCTTATTCTGTTTTCAAATTCTGAGGGTGGATCTAGGGTGAGGGGCTGGCACCTCACTGGGTATAGGAAGAGCTGTTCTGCTACAGACGGAAAGATAAGGACCCTCCACTGGGAGCTGAGGGGTTCCTGGGGAAGGGGGCCTGGTGTGCCCTGGCTGGACCACCAGGTGCCTCTGAGAGAGAGAGAGAGAGAGAGAGAGAGAGAGAGAGAGAGAGAGAGAGAGAGAGAGAAGCAAGGGCGGCAGCCTCTCTCGAGCTCCACCTTACTGTCTGCACAGAGCCTGGCCCCTTCACTGCATTTCCCCGCACAAGGCGATGAGAGCCTGGAGTCTCAAGCTAAGTGTTCCTCTCCTGCAGCGTTGGGAGGACTGGTGGGGCATTTGGGGGAGTTTTCTCATTAGTAATTATCCCATGACCTCTCAAGGTTTTGTCTTTCATCAACCCAGCTGCAGTGGCAGAGGGAGCTCCAGCCCTCCCTGCCATCTCAGTGCGGGAAACCCAAACCCAAGCCCACACACGCTCCCCTCAGAGTGAGACAGACCCAACTAGCTGGGCTTTGTCACTCTTCGGCTCATAGCCAGAGAGGACTCGCCTACAGCAAATATTTAAAACAGTGCAGCTTCACTCTTTTCCTCAGACTTGCCCATCAGGCTGTTGCCATGACAACCACTGGGGACCCGGCTGTCAGGAAGCTGCTGGAGCCTGGGGGAATGTGGTCCTGCGGGTGCTGCTGCTCCGCATTGCTCACCCCTGAGAGCAGCGAGGGAGCCACGGCCACTGGCAGCGCCCTCTCTCTCTCTCTCTCTCTCTCTCTCTCTCTCTCTCTCTCCTGTCTCCATCCTCTGCACATATTCTTCCCACCTTCCTCTATACTCGTAGATTGCCTGGGCAATTATAGATCTGCATTCTCCCCGCCCACAGCAGTGATTCAACCAAGTGGTGGGCATATGACCTGAGCTGCCGGACCAATCTCTTCCCCGTGATGAATACAGGGGATGTCAAGAAAGAACTCTCTCCTAGGCCAGCATGCTCAATGGTTAGAGCATTGGCCCACGCACCCAAGGGCCTTGGGTTGGATCCCCTCTCAAGGACGCATATCTGGGTTGCATGTTCTATCCCCAGCCCAGGTCAAAGCGACCGATCGATGTGTCTCTCTCACATCAATGTTTCTCTCTCTCTTCTGTCTGTCTCCTCCTCCCTCCCTTCCTTCCACTTTCTCTGGAAAACAATGGGAAAATATCCTTGGGTGAGGATTAACAAAACAAAACAAAAAGGAGCTGTCTCCCCTCTGGGGTGCCAAGCTGGGGCTGCCCGTGGTCATATCCTCTGCAGTGGGAGATAGCAAGGCCAACACACAAGGAGAAGCGAAGAGAAGCAGAGAGGGAGCCACAGCCCACTGGCAGAGTGCCCGGTTCTAGGCCCCGAGGTCCTGGTTCCTGTGACTGTAACACTCGCATTCAGAGTCCTCAGCCTCGTAAGCCTTGTGTTCTGTCCTCACAACTGGAAGTGCCCAGATGGGTCCTTCTTTCCAAGTGAGTTCATCGCAATCACCACCCTCCCACCTCGTTGGCTGAAAAAATCCTTCCCCTCTCGGCGCCATACTTGGCACAGCGCTCAGATGGGGAGGGTGCATCTTGTTCCCAATCTCTCTTCACTCTGGTAACCTGCTAAAGGAGCCAGAGGAGACAGGAAGGCTTAAACGACTAGCACTCAGGGATATGTCCCAGGATTCAGGGAATGGCAGAGATGGTTCATGTGAAGAGAGGAGGAGGGACAGGAAGGAGCCAACCCTCAAAGCTGGCCTGAGGAGGGGAGACAGCGCTGTGTGCCATGGCATTGGCATGTGGGCTCCTCCTGGCACTGCCAGCCACTGCCAGCCACTGCGAACAGAAAATGCATTCTGTGATCACACAGGGTGAGAGGGCAGCCACAGCCCCCAGCTTTCCTCCCTTTCCCGAGATTTTCCCACTGATAATGGGCCTTAGCCTTGACTTATAGGCTTTTCCCTGAACACCAAATGGAGCAAGCTGTGGTGTGTGTGTGTGTGTGTGTGTGTATGGGGGGAGAGAGGGAAAGGCTTTCTTTTTTTTGGGGGGGGAAAGGCTTTCAAACAAGTGCTTGGAAATGATAACGGAGACGTAGTGAGCATGAACATAACCAAAACCACGGTGATTCGCTTAGGAGGGCTCATGCTGTCCGTCCTCAGGGCAGACACTATGTCCTCGTCATCAACACAAGACAGGGTTCGCAGAAAGCTTTACAGTCCACAAGGTCTCCCCGAGCTTCAGCTCTCTGGATTCTCTCAGCCTCCTGTGAGGGAGCGAGGGCAGGTGTTACGGCCGCATTTACTTTTGAGGAATGTACTGTTATCACCGAGGAATTCAAAGGCCAGAAACGTTAAGTAATTTACCCAGCCACGCAGCTATCACTGGTGAAACCTGAACTCCTCCCCAGGATGTCTGACTGCCTCTGTGCCGTCACCTGGTCTGTGACCTGGCGGTGGGACCCCTCATTCCCAGTCTGGCACACACTCTACTGGGCAAGCAAACCGCCCCTCCAGCCCCCTGCGCAGGCAGCTAAGTGCTGGGTGTTACAGGCACTCCTGGAAAATCTCTTCTGCCCTAAAATATCTCACATAGAGATTCATGGTTTGGATAAGCACCACAGGTCCCATGAACTGTTACAGAACCTGGTTAGCCACAGGGTTAATATTCTGTCATAAGCATCTTCCTAGTCAGTGATGTGTCTGGTATTTGGGACAGCATCTCCAGAGACAGTGGAATGGCTCCGGGCTGCTGGGCCTCTCCCCCACATCCAGTGTTGCTTATATACTGTATGGCTCAGACTGCTGCAGCCCATCAGCACCAATATCTATCGGGTCTAGTAATAATTAATGTCGTTTTTAAACATTCGTTTAAAATCTTGCTTGGCGTTGACTTGTATTGACATAACCTTCAAACACGTGGTATCTACAGAACGTGTGAAGTGCAATTAACAAGTTTTGCTTGAAAAAGTTTGTGTTTGGTTTGGTTTTTGTTGCAGAACTAGGGCTAAGAAGATGGCGGATGAAGAGCATATTCGGCACTGCATGCTTTACGAGTTCCAATTAGGAAGAAAAGCAAGTGAGGCTGCAAAAAACATCTGTAGTGCTCTTGGTCAAGATGCAGTTAGCGCCAGAAAATGCCAGCATTGGTTTGAGAAATTTCGCGAGGGAAATTTTTCGTTAGATGACAAGAGTGGTCGAGGCCGTGTGTCCAATTTTGATCAAGAAGCTCTTCAAGCTCTTTTGGTGCAAAATCCTCAAATTACCCAACAAGAGCTTGCGACAACTTTAAATTGTTCACAAAAAACAATTTCCAATCAATTGCGTGCACTTGGCAAAGTCCAAAAGTTTGGAAAATGGGTTCCTCATGAGTTGACCGACAACAACCGTAATCAAAGAGTCACAATTTGCAGTTCGCTCCTCTCTCGTCAAAACCGTTTGCCGTTTTTAGAGCAAATTGTTACTGGAGATGAAGAATGGGTGCTGGATGTTAATTTGAAAAGGCGGCCTCAATGGTTGGACAAAAATGAGGCTCCGTAGCCCACGCCAAAACCTGACTTGCATGCGAAAAAAGTGATGTTGTGTGTTTGGTGGAATTTTAAAGGAATTCTTCATTATGAACTTTTACCATCTAACCAAACCATTACAAGTGCAGTGTATAGTGCCCAATTGGAAAGGTTAGCCCAAGCTTTAAGAGAAAAAGAACCCGCGCTGATTAATCGGAAGGGCGTAATTCTTCACCACGATAACGCACGACCGCATACTGCAAGAATCACTGCTGAAAAACTGCGCCAGTTGGAATGGGAAGTTCTCCCTCAACCTGCATATTCTCCTGATATTGCCCCTTCCGATTACCATTTGTTTCGTTCTTTGCAAAACTTTCTTCTTGGAAAAAAATTTAATAATGAAGAATGCCTCAAAAATGCATTGACCGAATTTTTTGCATCAAAATCACAAGAATTTTACAACAGAGGGATTAAAATGCTTCCTGAGCGTTGGGCACAAGTAGTAGAAAACAACGGCAACTATATTGTTGATTAAATTTTGTTGTATTGTTTAAATAAATTCGATTTAAAAAAGTATTAGAAAACGACATTAATTATTACTAGACCTAATACCTTTTTTCATGGGCAATCAGCCAGACTACATTTCCCAGATGCCCCTGCAGGGGAATGTGGCCATGTGACTGAGTTTCGGCCAATTAAAGGAGAACAGAGGTGCTCTGGTCCATTTCCAGGCACAATGAAGAGGAGAAAGAAACCCTTCTGGGCGGCTGAAGACTTTGACCCCAGGGCGAAGCCTCGGTTGATAACAGGAAAGTAGCTTTCAGGTCAGGTAGGTCCCCGAATGACATGTAAAGGGCCTTCCCCACAGCCAGCCTGCGCAACCAGGGTCTTCACTCTTGTTCACTGTCATGGCCCTGGCGCCAGAACAGGGCTTGGCATATATAGTATATACCATCCAACTGAAGACATCATTGAATAGAAGGCACACCATTATTTTATGTAGCGCTAAGACACCAACAATGCTGCCAGTTAAAACTATGGCGCAATGCTTTCCCTCAGAAAATGAAGCAAGAATTTTCATTTTGCAGTTATGGAAGGAGCCCTTTTAGACTTGGTTAGTACAGGTTTTCATCATAAGTCACTCTTGTGCAAAATACAATGGAAATGGAAGTGAAACAACTGAGCTAAGGTATTTCCAGTAGTTCTCATTCCAAATCCGAGTCCTGCCTCTATGAAAGCGACCAGGGCCATCTTGTCTCACACGCTGCTGTCCTCAGGCATCAGAGATGCAGCATTTCTCAAAAGAATCCATAAAAGAAGTAAGTGTCACCTGTGCTGGGCTCTGAAGCCAGCGTTACAACTTTGTGGGTCTGGCTGTGCCACAAATGCTGCCAAACCTGCTGGATCCACCACCTTCCCCACAGCCACTGAGTCCGATTTATTGTGCGCACGCTCTGTGAGTATTGGGGGATTAATTGTTTTATTTTGGCTAAACTATTTTTTAAAAATATTTTTATTGATTTTAAAGAGAGGAAGGGAGAGGGAGAAAGAGATAGAAACATCAATGATGAAAGAAAATCTATGATTGAATGCCTCCTGCAAGCCCCCCACTGGGGATGGAGCCCACAACATGGGCATGTGCCCTTCATCAGAATCGAACCTGGGACCTTTCAATCTGCGGCTGACACTCTATCCACTGAGCCAAACCAGCTAGGGCTTTGCTAAGCTATTGACATGCATTCTGCATGTTTTGATGCTGGAACTTTTGATATCTGCAAAGGCAATGACAGTCTCACCAAGAAAGCCGTGTGGCCAGCAGCAATCACAAGACGCCATCAATTAAAGATACATCTCAATTTCAGGCATTTTGAGTTATGGGAAGGAGATGTGTCAAATAATTTTTTAAAATATGGTTGTAGGTTCCCCATAAATATTTGTTGAATGAATGAATAGAGGATGTCTGTGATTGAAAAATACTTTGGCCTTCTTAAAAAAAAAAAAGGCCTTGAAACTCGGGGATCACACAACAATTCTGAAAAAGCTAATTAGGCAGCTCTTGTTTGGAAATAACAGAAAACGAATCAAAATGGCCTAAACAATAAGGAAAGATAAGAAGTTCTGAGATAGGGCAGGCCGGGTGTTGGTTGACTCACTGACAACTCAGTAAGGAAGGACCTACGCTCCTCACTGTCTTTCTGCTCTGTTACCCTTGGCACTCGGGTTTGGTCCTCAGACCAGCTGCCCTCATGGTTTCGTGTTGGCTTAGTGCTAGGTGTCCTATGCGGACAGGAAATGTCCAGTGGAAGTAAAGGGATTGTATCTTCCCTGTGACTTTTTAACGTGAGAAAACCTGTCCCAAGAACCCCCAGCAGACTTCTCAATTCATTGACTAGCCTGGTCCCATGCCCACACCTAAAGCAATGTCCAGCAGAGAGGAGCAACCCAGAATTGGAGAAGAGCTGTGAGAGCATCCCTCCCCTCAGCGTCATTTTACAAAGGGGAGTTCGATAGCTCGCTCCTCTCTGTTTAATCACTGGCACTGCAGGGCCACCCAGGACTCTAGATTCCCAGCCCTGGACATTCCCACTGGCTGCCCTCTCCCCACTCCCCCAGAGGATTCCTGTTCCAGAGGACACTGGGCTGGGAACACCCGCCGCCATGAATATGAAGGTCAAGAGACTGCAGCCTACAAGTGGTTGGAGGCAGCAAGCAAACGCCTGGTTGTTTTGCAAAGTCCTTAAGGACGGGAGGCTCCAATCCTCAGGCCCTGCTATGTTGGACTAACCCCGGGGTGGGCAAACTGCGGCTCGCAAGCCACATGCGGTTCTTTGGCCCCTTGAGTGTGGCTCTTCCATAAAATACCATGGCCTGGGCAAGTCTATTTTGAAGAAGTGGCGTTAGAAGAAGTTTAAGTTTAAAAAATTTGGCTCTCAAAAGGATTTTCAATCGTTGTTCTGTTGATATTTGGCTCTGTTGACGAATGAGTTTGCCGATCACTGGACTAACCAGACCTTCAGACAGGAAGAATTCTCTGGAAACTGTCAGTTACCAAGCAGCTGAGTCAATCCCTTAAGAACTCATAATAGTAAAGATCTCAGTGGAGATCCTATAACATAGAGGAGCTCAGTATTTTTATGGAAGAAAGAAAGGGAGCAAGGAAGGGAGGGATAAAAGGAGGGAGGGAGGGAGGAAGAAAAGGAGGAAACTAATTTAAAAGGTTTGTAAGATAATTTACATATTAATATATAATTATTTGGATACTTGTATATGCTAGAAAGAACACTGGTCCTTTTTTAGTATTTCTAATAATTGTGTTTGTGTATTTTATTCATTAGATTCCACATATAAGTGAAATCATGATGGGAATTTTAACTTGGGAGTTTCTTCAGTTTGATTTATTTTTATGTCTTAAAGAACTTTGGATCCCTCTTCTTTCTGGTCATTATGGAGATATAATGATGAGTTTCAGAGTTTTATTTTAGCTTTGGCCTGGCAGCTCCCTAATTCCCTGTTTCTGGAGAGTTCTCCTGGGCTCCATGCTGTGTAGCCCCAGGCAAGATAAACCAAATGTGCACATCTCTCACAGTACCTGAGATGCCTGAACCTGATCAAAGGTGACAGTCTTTAGCCTCTTCAGCCCATGCCAGTAATAGACTGGGAGGTGAATATAGGGGAGGAGAGGGGAGGAGAGAGAGAGAGAGAGAGAGAGAGAGAGAGAGAGAGAGAGAGAGAGAGAGAGAGAGAGAGAGAGAGAGAGAGAAGAAGAAGAAGAAGAAGAAGAAGAAGAAGAAGAAGAAGAAGAAGAAGAAGAAGAAAGAGGAGGAGGTGGAGGAGGAGGAGGAAGAGGAGGAGGAGGAGGAAGAGGAGGAGGAGGAGGAAGAGGAAGAGGAGGAGAAGGAGGGGAAGAGGAGGAAGGAGGAGGAGAAGAGTAGGAGAAGGAGGAAGAAGGAGGAAGAGAGAAGAGCACATTGATCTTTAACTTAAAGACCTGAACCTCCACTTAGAAGCTGTGTGACATTAGGCAAATCCCTTAGCCTCTGTGGGTTTCATTTATCTATAAATCAAGGAGAGGAATGTTGTGAGAACAAAAAAGATAGCCCTAACCAGTTTGGCTCAGGGGACAGAGCCCTGGCCTGCGGACTCAGGGGTCCCAGGTTTGAGTCCATGTATCTTGATTGCAGGCACATACCCATTAGGGAGTGTTCAGGAGGCAGCTGATCGATGTTTCTCTCTCATCCATGTTTCTAACTCTCCATTCCTCTCCCTTCCTATCTGTAAAAAATCAATAAAATATATATTAAAAAAAAAAAAGATAAGTCAATGTGAAAGTGCTGGTATACAATCATAAGTGATGGTTGAAATGAAGGTTTTTGTTTCATATCTTAAAGGAGAGAGTAGCTGACAGATTCAACACAAATAATGCAGAGCCTCGGCAGCATCACAAAGCCCTCCCGCCCCTCCATGTCTCCAGCAGCTATGGCTCCCTTCCCCATTGGAATTTGCTGGCCCAGCGCTGAGCATGCTGCCATCTGCTGGGAAGAAGGGGGAGTGACACCAAAGCATTGACACCAGGCCGCGGTGAGGAAAAACCTGGAAAAGGGAAAGCATGGGACCCAACTGCCCCGGGCTCTGATTCTTATCCTTTAAGACTGGTGCCCCTCTCACCCTGGCCAGCAGTTTGTCAGAAAAACAAGGTTTCAATCAATTTTTCTTTCTTTTTTAAAAAAATATATTTTATTGATTTTTTTTTACAGAGAGGAAGAGAGAGGGATAGAGAGTTAGAAACATCAATGAGAGAGAATCATCGATAAGCTGCCTCTTGCACACCCCCCACTGGGGATGTGCCCGCAACCAAGGTATATGCCCTTGACCGGAATCGAACCCGGGACTCCACACACACACACACACACACACACACACACACACACACCAGTCCGCAGGTTGACGCTCTATCCACTGAGCCAAACTGGTTTTGGCTCAATCGATTTTTCTTTTGAAAAGTGACAGGATGTTATTTAGCCTTACATAGGAAGGGAATTTGCCCTCTTTTCCTGGTGGCCGGTAAGGTGCTGAGTTCCTCCGAAGAAGCTATGGCCGTGTTGGGGTGAGGCCCTCAGGTGACTAGCACGGCTCCTGGCCGCGCTCGCCCAGCACTCACCCTCACCAGGGCCTCAGCCTGGGAGCTCCTGCATCTACTGGGCCCTCATCCTGCACGAAGAGGAAGTGAGGTGACGGAGGACAGGAGCAGCGCCCGCATTCAAGCAGCTGGTGTACATGCTGAGCCTTTCTGGCCAGGCTTGTTTGCAAAGGCTCTGGCCAATGTCAACACGGGGAGCCCCATCTGCAGTGCAGGGGCTGGTGGACCTGGCCCTGCAGCGAGTGCTGCACCAGCCGGAGGTCCTGCCCCTCCACCGCGGCTGCCCCAGCCGAGGAGAAGAGAGTGGAGGCAAAGAAAGAAGAATCTGAGGAGTCTGGTGATGACATGGGCTTTGGTCTTTTGGACTAAACTAGCTCTTTTGTAACACATTCAAGAAAAGCTGACCTCTGTTGCAAAAACAAAACAAAACAAAACAAACAAAAAGGAAGGAAATTCTACCCTGGCCCATGTGGCTCAGCTAGCTGAGCACCGTCCCATGCACTGAAGGGTTGCCAGTTGGATTCCAAGTCAGGGCCCCTGCCAGGGCTGCTGGGCTCCATTCCAGGGAGGGCGCATGCAGGAGGCAGCTGACAGCTGTTCAGCTCTCACATCAATATTTCTTTTTTATTTTATTTTATTTTTTTCAATTTTATTGATTATGGTATCACATAATTGTCCTCATCCCCCCATTCCTATCCCAAACCCCTCCCCACATATGCCTCCACCCCCCCGTTGTCCATGGCCACTGGCTAGGCCCGTACGCATGCACACAAGTCCTTTGGTTGATTTCTGCCCTTTACCCCCACGCTCCCCTACTTTCCCTCTGAGGTTTGAGATCACATCAATATTCATTTCTTGCCCTCTCCCATTCTCTCTCTGTAAAAACCAATAAAATATTTTTTTTAATAAAAGGAAGTAAATTACAACATGGATGAACCTCAAGGACATTGTGTTAAGTGAAATAAGCAGCTAGTCACACACACACACACACACACACACACACACACGCCAAATACTGGCAATTCACTTTCATGAGGTATCTGAAGTAGTCAAATCCACAGAAACAGAAAGTAGGATGGATGTTGCCAGGGGGTGGGGGGTAGGGAGAAACAGGGGGTAGTTTAATGGATGTAGAATTTCAGGTTTGCAAGATGAAAAGTTCTGAAGATTGGTTGCACAATAATGTGAATATGCCTTACATGGTTAAACTATACGATTAACATGGTAACTTATATCATGTATATTTTACCACAATAAAATAAAACACACCAGGAAGTGATAGGGATAAGCACATGGTGGGTGCTTGACTTCATGACAGAGTCATGGTAAGTATTTATTGAATGGAGATGAGAGGAAGCGATGCCGACAGATGGCCACAGACAACAGGGTGAACGTGAGAATGGACACCTTTCCCAGGAAAGCCTTCCAAGCAGAAGCAATTAGTCACAGTTACCTTGTGGTGACAAACCAGTTCTTTCTTATTCTCACCTCTAAACTAAAAAAAATTAAAATAAATTATTTTTTATTTCATCTGATAACAGCATGGCACCAAATCCAGCCTGAGCCAGAATGTTCTATTGATTCCAGGGTTGCAAGTTCCCAGATCATAGAACTTGAGAACTGTCAGGGCTCTGAGCAGCTGGTGAGATTTGAGGTGTATATCCTACTTAATAAGAATTTTGTGAATCACGCTGAGACCAGTTTGGCTCAATGGATAGAGCGTCGGCTTGGGGCCTTGACCTTGGTTGCGGGCATATCCCCAGCAGGGGGTGTGCAAGAGGCAGCTGATTGATGACACTCTCTCATCGATGTTTCTAGCTTTCTATCTCTCTCCCTTCCTCTCTGTACAAAATCAATAAAATATATTTTTAAAAAAAGAATTTTGTGAATCTGTAAGACATTTTGTTTTTTAATGTTTTAAATATATTAATTTTATTGATTTCAGAGAGGAAGGGAGAGGGAAATAGAAACATCAATGATGAGAATCATTGATCGGCTGCCTCCTGCACGCCCCCTCCCCCATTGAGGATCAAGCCTGCAACTGATTTATAGGTTGACGCTCAACCACTAAGCCACTCGGGCCGGGCTGTTTATATAAGATATTTAAAATAATGACTGCAAAAGCCACAGCTGGAAAGAGGCGAATCCAAGGCCTGACCTTTTACCTTCAGAACCCGCCCCCTCTCCCACCTCCCATTCTTCCACTCCTCCCCGAAGCTGCTAGTGAACAAGGTCACTGCTCTGCAAGAGCCAAGTTTCTCCTTGTGGTCAGTGCCCCTTGAGGCCCATCAGCCATAAGGTAAGAGGGCAGGTGAGTGCTCTCAGCAGGGCTTTCAGCCCTGAGGCAGGTGTCAGATCCTCCAGGGGAAGTGAGGCAGGAGCCCCCAAGGCACCACCAGCTGGCTCTGAAGTCCAGCCTTTGAGCAGCCCTGAAGTCCAGCCTTTGAGCAGCCCTGTCTCCTCCAACTTCCCCACCTGATTGCCTGATCGTCCAGTCTGATGTCTAACCCAGCAGGATGGAGAGGGGAGCTCATGAATGGAAGCCCAAGTCTAGGGAAGGGAAGGGGAGAAGGGATGTGCAGAGCCAGGAACCGAACCTGGAACATTACATCACACCTATCCACACTTGCTAGGAAGTTTGAATAACCAGTCTCTCCCAGTGGCTTTGGATGTCTGGGAGTGGATCTGTTTCCATGTGCCAAGAACACCGTATCCTCTCCCAAGGCCTGGCAAAGGACTTTCCTTCACCCCACCCCCAGGGATAAGAGAAGACAGCAGTGTCTGTCCTCCCCCCCTCCCACCACCTCCCCTCCTCCATCAAACCTGCAGGGTTTCTCGCTTTGGGGAACCCTTGCAGTGGCTCAGGAGCCTGAACAGCGCCATCCTGGCGCATCACAGAAGCACAAGGTTCCCCAGGGGCTGCTGGCCTTTATCTGAGGGCTCCGGAGCAGCTCCCTCACCTGGTGGGTTTGAATAACTACCTTCTAGGTATACCAGATCCGACACACCCAGAGACTTGAGCAAGTTTCTGTTCCATCTTCCTCTTGGATGGGGGGGGGGGGGGGGGGGGGGAGGGGCTCCAAATTCCACGTGGTTGGTACCTGAGCACCCACAGGCTGCCCAGGTCTGTGGAGGTGGGTGGGATAGGATGGTGGGGGGCAAGAATCACATCCTCCAGAGCCAAGTACAGACAGTGGACCCTTCCCAGGGGCAGAGCCCCGTGTTTCACAGGTCTCATGCTTCATCCATTAACATATCCTTGGGGAAAAGCGGATGACCACGGAACTGTCATCCAAACTGGAACATGTAGGATGGCAAACGGGGGAGCCATTCTGAGACACAGCACAAACCAAGACAGTCCCAGCACAGACTGTCTATCGCATCAGGAAGTAAACCACATGGGAGAAGCCAGTCATCACTATTTCTTGCTCTTCCTTACATGCTTACGAAACCAAAGCGCGATCTGTGCTCAAATCAGAACACCCAGCTGATGGCCCTTGTTGCGTGGGGACATCCAGGACCTCAGGCGGGAACATATTTCTCTGTTAACCATTTAGAAGCCACTCCGAGGAGGTGCCGCAGCAGGGAGTGCTTCCTCGTGAGCAGAGAAACTTGGGTGCCGGTTCCAGGACAAACCAGCGTTCCTGTAATCCCACACTTGGCCTGCAGGTGGCAACATCTGTTCAGCAATGACCAACCACAAGCAATAGTGCAGGAAACATTTAATAGGCCAAAGAATAAAGGGGTTTAAAAAAAAAAATCAAATCAATATATTTCCAGTAATCAATTTCCACCTTTGCATATTTTCATATAGTATTTTGTTCTTTTTCTATTTGCAGTGCTAGGTACATAGTGACTTTTTAACAAATAAATACTTACAAACTGACCAGTTGGTTGAAGAGAACCCAGATTTGCCTGAGGCATGGGTAAGTACAGGATGAGGCAGAAGGAAAGAAACTAGGGATTGCTGAATGTGCATGGAAAATCATTTTCCTTTCTGGTTAATAATTTGCCCGGAGGGACGGGGGCGTGGAGGGAGAATGCATTTGAAAGTTTCCAAAAGATCTTTCTCTAAGAGCAAACCATTATTAACCAAATTCTTTGAAAACAAAGAAACAAAAAAATAAAACAGTCATCTTGCTTTTATCCATCTTCCCCCTCATTTCAAAGTCCGTCCCATGTACATATTAGATACATTATTTTCGGGTGTGTTTAAAGGTTTTACATTTAGACTCCTATTTATTTAAATATATTTTATTTTATTGATTTTTCACAGAGAGGAAGGGTGAGAGATAGAGAGCTACAATAGAAACATCAATGAGAGACACATCGACCAGCTGCCTCCTGCACACCCCCCACCAGGGATGTGCCCGCAACCAATGTACATGCCCTTGGCTGGAATCGAACCTGGGACTCTTCGGTCAGCAGGCAGATGCTCTATCCACTAAGCCAAACCGGTTTTGGCTAGACTCCGATTTATTTAGATGATTCTGAAGCCTCCCCCTCTGTCCCCACTAGACTCTGAAGAGATTGGCGGGAGTCATCCAAGTCCACCCGCCCCTGAGGAGGGACCGCCGAGATGAGCTTCACCAGCCGGTGTGAGCACAGAGCAGTGGGCACGGGTCAGCAGCACTCCTCTTCCCCAGGGACCTGCGCCTCACGGGACGTACCCTGCAGCCACCTGTCTGTCTCTGACACCGGGCTCCTCACTCGGTTTTCCAAGCAGCAGAGAATCAGCACCGTTCATACTGAGCCCCCTGATCCCAGAGAGACCCTTTCTGAAGAGACCAACAGACTCGGGAAGCTGTGGAGGGTGGCCCGGAGGGAGAAGAGCTGGGTAGGCTGTCCATGGGTGAGGGACACGCACCGCCCTCAGCCTCACGGAGGGTGGTGGTTTTCCACAAAAGCTGCGATGGACGTCATCAGGGCCCCCCATGATGGCACGCGGCCAACCAATGGCTACTGGCCATTTCACCAGCCCAGGCCCCCACCTTCCAGGGTTCATGGTCGCACCGCTTCACTGGGCAAAGCCTCCGCAGGGCGAGGTGGGAGTAAGGCCACCAAAGCAGGGGCAGCTGGGAGGGAGCGGTCTGTGACCCCACGGACCCGCTCCCCGACTGCCCCGTGTCCTCTGGGAGAGCCGAGTGTCCCGGTGCCCGGCTCCAAGCCGGCCCAGAGCCCTAGGTACCTAAGCAGCAGGATGAAGGGGTCAGGAGAGGGCTCCCTCACCCCCACAGGCCTGAGGCTGTAGAGGGGTGAGCTCCCCTGAGGAGGGGAGGGAGCTGGGGCCCACAGCCAGGGCCCAGCGTCAGGAAAGGTGGTGCTGTGGGGTGGGGGGTGTCCTGTACCCAGAGCCTCTGCGCTAGGTCTTTCTTTCTGCCTCACAATGTGGTCAATGTGAGGGCCCATGACGGAGGGATGTCCATGGGTCGCCGAAGCAAAGAGAGGGTTAGGGAGCCCCCCGGGGAAGCAGAGATCAAGGTGGGGAGGGGAAGCCTTCACACACCAGGACCCGCAGGTGGCAGAGTCACAGAGAGGTAGACTGGGCACGACCGAGAGCTGTGGGCCCTGCCCACCTCACGCCCACCTGCAGCCAGGCCTCTTCCTGGCCTCACCCTGACAGCCGGCAGCCCCCGCGGGGCCTGGCATAGACCCGAGGGCAGGGCTGGGGTAGGGGCGGTAAGGGAGGTGGCCTCCCTGTCCTTTGAGGGTGAGGCGCGGGCCCAGAGGAGAGCTGAGAGAAGCCAGGGAGGTCAGCCTCCCCCAGCACGTCTTCCCAGCCCCCCGGAAAGACTTGGGAGGCGGCGGGGGGGGGGGGGGGGGAGACATCACTTTCCACCCCGGGGAGGAGCGAGCGCTGAGGGCGGTCCGGGCTGGGTCACCATGATGTGGTAGATGGATTCCCGGAAGCGCTGGTCTCGGGTCAGCCGCTTGGCCACCTCCTTCAGCTCCTCTGTGTTGTTGGCTTCCAGCTGGGAGGTCATGAAGGACTGGGACGGCTTCACTGGGGAGAGGAGGCCCGGCCACTGGCGATGTCCTCCCTCCACAAGGCGCGGCCCTGCCCCCATCCCAGCCCACTCCCTCCCTCCCTCCCCTGCTGCTGAGGTTCTCCAGCCCCCCCCCCCCCAGACTCCCCTAACCCTGGGAAAAGCCCAAGGCTGGCAGGGGTGGGGGAGAGACAGGTTCAAGGCCACACTGCCCGGCCTCAGAGCTGGGCCAGCCCTCCCACCTGCCCTCTGCCTCCGTGTCCCTGCGGCCTGTGCCCACCCCATCCCAGGGGCACACGGGCGCCCACACTCACTGTCATTCCAGGTGCTGGACCGGCGCCGGTGGAAACGGCAGCTCTTGATGCGGCGCGTGGCCGCCTTGTGGATGTACACGGAGTTCTTCATGATGACCGGCATCTTGGCCTCCAGCTCGGCGTTCCGGATGCACTCCTCGAAGAACCCTGCGCCCAAGTTCAGCCCAAGTTCACCGCGTTTCCCTCCGGACGGCCCGCCCCGCCCCGCCCCGCCCAGGACCCAGGTGCCAGGAAATGAGAAACACTCAGAGCCCATCCTCTGGGAGACCAGAGCCACCTGCTGGAGGGGCCAGAACTGCAGGCTTTCTCCCCTGCCCCCTCCCCAGGTCCATCAGCTGAAAGGAAGCAGCATCAAGAAGACGCTGGCAGGCGGGAATCTGGAGAAGCGCCACCGACATCTAGAACATCTCATGCACACCAGGCCCTGCGGGGGGCACGGGCCCGGGCCAGGCTCCGCAGGCTGAGGGCCGGGCACCGGGCAGAGCTTACTCTTCAGATGGCTCACGTCAGCCCGCATCCGCTCCTCCTTCTCCTTGTTCCGCACCTTGGAGTTGAGCCCTTGTTCCAGGCTCCTCAAGGCCGCCTCGGCCTCCCGCAGGCGCCTCTCCAGGTCCATGCGGACCTTCACCTCAGCCTGAAGGGAGGGAGGAGGAGAGACGTGGGGTTTTTTTGGGGGGGGTGGGGGGGGAGCAGCTGCCATCTCCCCTGGCGGCCTTGCTTGATCATCCCTGACTCACATGGGCTTTCTCGCCTTTGGGCACGGATGGACGTTACCACCTCCTGCCTCCTGTCGGACACCCTTGACCAGGCGGCCTGGACTCGACCCCACACCCAGCAATGACGCCCTGCTGCGTCCCCCCAGGGCGGCTCTATCGCCTGCCCCTGGCTGGCCCGGCGGGCAGAGATAATTCAGGCAGGGGTGTGAGGGGAGGCACCTTGAGCTCCTGCTCGGCCTGCTGCTTCTGTGCGGTGAGCTCCTGCAGCGAGTTCTGCAGCGCCTGGGACTGGCTGGAGTAGAACTCACGCTCCTCCTCCAGGGCCCGCGAGCGCTCCTCGTTCTCCTTCATCCTGCCGGGAACGGCACTGTCAGGGCTCGCTCACCAAGGGGGGTTCCCCGGGAGGACAACCCCTCGGAGAGAACTGGCTGGGGAAGTCTGAGGCCCAGGCTTCAGGAGCCTCCAAACATTCCGGGTCCAGTCACCCAGGTGATGAGGGAGCAGTGTGGTCGGTTGGGGGGTGCCTGTGGTACAGTTAGAGAGCAGGAGCCCTGCCGAAACCGGTTTGGCTCAGTGGATAGAGCATCGGCCTGCGGACTGAAAGGTCCCAAGTTCAATTCCAGTCAAGGGCATGTAACTTGTTTGCAGGTACATCCCCAGTAGGAGGTGTGCAGGAGGCAGCTGATTGATGTTTCTCTATCATCGATGTTTCTAACTCTCTATCCCTCTCTCTCCCTCTCTGTAAAAAAAAAAAAAAAAAAAAAAAAAAAAAAAATATATATATATATATATATATATATATATATATATATATATATATATATTAAAAAAAAAAAAAAGAAGAAGAAGAAGAAAAGAAGAAAAAAAGGAAGCATGAGCCTTGGGTCCAGGTCTTGCTGGTTCTGTGACCTCAGAAAGGTCCTATAACTTTCCAAGGCTCAGAACTGCAAAAGGGATCCTCATCTGTAAAAGGGATCTAAGAGGACCTTCCCAGAAGACCACAGAGCACTGTTATGCGGGCCTAGTGACTGTCTGTACAGCTCACACCTCTGCAAGAGATAATGATCCAGTCAGTTCTGGGCAGTGAAGGTTCTCTTCCCATTTGCCTGGAGGGAAAACTGAGTCCTGGGCAGACGGAAGTGAGCCACCTATCTGGGCAATGGCAACTAGAACCCAAACGTCCCGGCATCCAGTTCAAGGACATTACCGATCCCCAAAGCCCAACGTGGACCCACGGGTCCCGGGCTCCTCACCGCTTCTCTGCCAGGAGCTTCTCTTCCAAGAGCTGCTGCATCTTCCCCTCGATCTGCCTCAGGTTGCTATGGAGACCCCCACTGGGAGAGGGCTGCTCGCTCGGATTGGCCAGTGTCTGCAGTTGGTTCTCATTCTCCTCCAGCATTTCCAGGGTTTTCTTCTTCTCTATGGAGAGCTCCTGGTATGGAGGGATAGAAGAAGGGAGAGAAGGAAGAGAAAGAGCCTAATTTGGGTTCCCCAACGTGGTTTCCCTCGCCTGCCTTCTGATTCCAGGGAGCGGTGCCCTGCACTCTCAGCCCTGTATGAGGGACACCTGGGATGTCTCCTTTCTTCCCTTGAGGTAAAAGGCCAACCAAGATCTCCTTCCTCACAGCAAGGCGAGGTTACCCCTCCATCGAGGGAGTCAGAGAGGAGCCCAATGAGGCGTCCAGGGGAGGTGGCCCTACTATAACCAGGAGACACCAAGACCCCAGGGCACCATGACCCTCTGGGGTTCTTGTTCCTCCAGCGGCAAGTGAAGGAATGTGTTGGGGTCATGTGAAAACACCCAACAGGACCAGACTAAGGTGTTCTCCCCATTTATCAGACTGAGGTCTCGCACATCCCAGAAATTCTGGAGTTGAAACCATTCAAGGGAACCACCTCCTGTGACATGAAATGAAGAAAGATAAACAAATAAAGGCCCCTCAAAACACACCCCCAGTCAGTGGAGACAGAAGAGAAACCCGTGCAGTCTGCCAGGCAGTTCAATTATTCAGCAAACGTGAAGATCCCCCTGCCATGCCAAGCTCACTTTAAGTGCTGGGCTTGGAAAGACCTTAAGACACAGCCCAGTGAAGCTCACAGTTTAAGGAAACACATAGTTCAGTGCCATAAGGAAGTGCTGTGGGAGCCCAGAACTCAGAGCAAATTCCTGCTACGCAGCGGCTGGGAAGCTTGGCCAACGTGAGGTCCAAGCTGAGCCTTAGAAGGATGAAGGAGTTCTCTGGGCAAAAAAGAGGTGGAAGGACATTGTGTAGAAGGGTCCGTATGGGCAAAGGTGTGTAGGATGAAGGCGCATGGTTTCCGGGGGGCATGTGGAATAGGGGGTTGGTGTCTGCTCTGCGTGTGGAAGGGCAGCAGAGGGCAACAGTGGAGGAGAGGCTGGGGCCAGAGTTGGCACTTGCATGCCATCCTGGAGAGTCGGCTCTTTGTCCTTGATGCATGCCACCGCTCTCCACCCCCCAGTTTCTGCGGTTTCAAATGGAGGTGACCTGGCAGCTGATGTCCCTTCCTGCTCAGTTTCACCCTGGATCAGCTAAATGAATGAACCACAAGGAGGAAGTGGTGGGTAGCCCCACCTCCCATTCTAATCAATCCTCCATCTATATAAAAACGTAAGCACTGAAGAAGGTGGATTTCCGAGGCCATGGTCATAGCAAGGGCAAACTCAAGTGTCTGCTTTGGGCCTCACAAGTCGGCTAGAGTTCCCAAAGGTCCACAGAGAAGAGTCCCTTAGGTCAGTGCCCCTTTGCGTCCTGTTACCCTTGCAGATGGCTCAGTAGCTGGGGAAACGATTAGAAAAAACGGTATCACGTGGCCCAACCGACCAGCCCGCCAGCGGCCCCTCACCTCCAGCGTCTGCTGCAAGGACTCTGTGAAGTGCCTCAGCTCCTTCTTCTCTTGCTCCACACCCCTGAGGCATCTTGCAGTCAGTTCTAGCTCCCTGTGGGGACAGAGGGCATGAGAATGGCGGTGCCCATCCCTCCTAATCCCCTTTGAACCTAGAAGAGCTTGTTTCACCTCCCCAAAAGGCTCAGTGGGGTCCTTGGAAGGCCAGCCCCTCCGCATGGCTGGGTCCTGCCAGCAGATGGAGGGACCCAGGGCTGAAAGAAGGAGATCCTAGCCAAGTGGGGTTGAAGTCACGTGCTCTCGATACTCATGCATTTGTCAGCGGGATAAACCCAGGTGAGGGGAGCACCCACAGGCAGAGAAGCACTGGGGGAACAGAGGGGGTCTCACCCCATCGTCCATGGGCAGTTCCTGCTGGAACCCACACTCACTGACATGGGACATGGCAAACTCCTTGCTGCTTTCGTAATAGCCTGGACCCCCTCGGGCCACACCTGGTTTCCCCTCCTTCTGCTTGGAATGCCTTCCCCTTTCCCATGCCCAATTTTTCAAATCCATCTTCAAGGCCCAGCTCAGTCCCATCTCTGTTCAAGCCCACACGGATGATGCATATATCTGAATCCCTGGAACACAGGGCTGCCCCGTGTTCTATCTTATTGTGTTCATGTTTCCTGGGTGTCAGTCTGGTTTCCCCACCAGATCTTCAGAGAGAGGACTAGTCTTCTGTTCCAGGGTCTGGCACAATTCTGAAAGGGAGCAGGTGTTTGGCTGTTTACTTGGTAAGATTCTCGGAGCTTCTCCCTCCCTCAATTATATGTCAAATGACTTCCTTTGTGAGATTGTTGCAAGAGAAGTCTTTCTGGGCTATCACTAATGATCGATAGTGATGAGGGTAATTATCCCACCATCACCATCCCCAGAGCAGGGTCTCCACATTCCTGGGCAGGCTGCATCCGAATGACCTGCGGGGCTTTTAAAAAATATAAATACCAGGGCTCTACTTTTAGGAGACTCTAATTCTGTTAAATGATTATAATGTGCAACTGGCTTGTACACCAGACACAGGACTAAAGATCCCAAGGGATACCACTAGCCAGAAGCTGAAGGGATTGTTCGAGAGAGACAGGGAATGTTGGGGATCGTGGGTAATGGCACCTCCAGACCAGCTTGTCCTGTCTGCCCTGGGAAAGGAAGGAGGAGGGCTTGATGCTTAGGGGAGGCCTGTCTGCACCCACCCTTGCCTCATGCCTCAGTGGGCAGAAGTGGCCTGTTCGTGTGGGAACTACAGCTTTTTCTGGGGACACCCCGAGGCCTGGAGCAATGGGAAGAAAGACCAAACCAAGGAGAGAGGACCTCCTAAACGGGGGCCTCCCCAGGGCTGGCCAGCAGCATTGTTCCTAACGCCGTTACTAGCCCGGATGCACCGCCCTCCCGCTCCCCTCAGGGGCACCACCACCACCTCTTGATCTGCTCCTGCTCCATTCTCAGCTCCTGCACCACCTCCTCAAACTGCTGCTTCTCAGCCTCCAGCACCTGGTTAAGGCGCTCGAGCTCCTGAAGAGAATGGAGAGAAGCAAGAGTCACGGGCAGCACAGGAAAGCCCCACTCTCACCCAGGGGCCCCTCTGGGATTCAGCACGGCCTGGGGCATGCGCTGGACCAACCTTGAAACTGAGTCCTGCTGAGCCCTGGTCCCCTCAATGACAGTGTCCAAACCAAAACCTGTGATGACCTGGGCTCACTTAGCAGGCTGAAGGCAGGGTTTAGAAATGATGCCAGCATTATTTCCTGTGACTGGACGAGATGATAACTCTCCATGTCACTCACACCCTAAGGCACATTGGCTGGCTCTCAAGCCCCGGAGGATAGAGTGCAGAGTGTGTATTTCCACTAAAGATCCCTGAAGTGGCCGAAACCCGTTTGGCTCAGTGGATAGAGCATCGTCCTGCAGACTGAAAGGTCCCAGGTTTGATTCCGGTTAAGGGCATGTACCTTGGTTGCAGCACATCCCCCAGTGGGGAGAGTGTAGGAGGCAGCTGATCGATGTTTCTAACTCTCTATCCCTCTCCCTTCTTCTCTGTAAAAAAAAAAAATCAATAAGATATATTTTTTTAAAAGATCCCTGAAGTGACATCTATTACAAGTGGCAAAGAGAAGCCACTCCCACCCCAAAAGTCAGAGATCAAGAATTATTTTTTCTCACAGCATCTTCGAAGCAATGAGCACAGATGGCCGCAGCCTCCCCTATACTCAGCTCCAAGGGAACAGAAGAGCCAGAAGCCTCCAGGCCACACCAGTCCCTTCTGGATTGCTGACAAGCGTAAGGCTGTCCCATCAGGCATGTGGCCTCGGGGCTCCTGTCTTCTGCGCTCCAATGGCAGGTGGTGTTGGGGGTACACTTCACGGGAAGCTCGGCTAGAAAGAAGCCTGTTTGTGATGACAGCTTTGCTCCTCCACATTTCACAGTGGAAGGACATTTCTCCTAGATTCACTTTCTTCCTCATCTTCTAGCTCCAAACGATACTCTCGTTTTTCACCTACAGGGGCTTTGTGCTCAAGGGTCATGGAAACCCCACTAAGGAGTGGAGCTGGCTGGAGGGGTAAGTTGCCATTGGCTTTGAGGAGATTCAGAGAAAAAATAAAACCTAAAGGAAAAGGAAGATCTGATTCCAAACCCCAAGCCCTCCTCCTCCGCTTCTTACACAAAGAAGTTTTTCTTTCTGATCATTATTGTCTCTCTGGGTGTGGCTCACTGAGGGTCACCATGAGGCTGCTCACTGGCATGCTGATGCCCCTCTGGGCACACCGCACAGCCACAGTGTACCTGCAAAAGCTGGGCGGGCCCATGGGACCGGCCAGGCCAATGGTATGTCACTTCCAGGCAGATGCCTCTAAGAGACAGGGCCTGACAGCTATGTTCCCTTTCCTCTTCCATAGTAGCCACTGTTGCTACAAACGATGGAGGCTAGATTAGCCTGGATCCCTGAGAGGAGATGTGGAGCAGAGCTCCCAGCTGACCCAGGTAACTGAGTGAGAAATAGATGGTCACTGTTCAAAGCCACTAATATTTTGGAGTTATGTGTCATTGCAGTAGACACAGCCATATATAGACATAATATAAATACAATTAAAACTTTATGCTTGTAAACCTCCCCTTTTCCTTTTAAAAAAATACATTTTATTGATTTTTTGCAGAGAGGAAGGGAGAGGGATAGAGAGCTACAAATATCGATCAGCTGCCTCCTGCACTTCCCCCACAGGGGATGTGCCCACAACCAATGTACATGCATTGTACGCTGACTGGAATCGGACCTGGGACCTTTCAGTCCGCTGACTGATGCTCTACCACTGAGCCAAACCGGCTTCGGCAAACCTCCCCTTTTTAATGAAAGAAAAGTTCAGAGTTTCAAAAAACCTCTGTTTGGATACACTCTCAGTAGCTGGCACTTGGTATTACTAGTGTCGATAAACCTCTCTGTGGCCGCTGCCTGCTGTGGGAAGGCTGTTCAGGGGGCCGGGGAAGTCATAGGCTGCAAGCAACCCTGAGTTTAGACCTGAAAAACCACCAGGGAAGCTAGCTGGCTCTTAGGGAACCCGGCTCTTGTAGCTGCCTGGCTTCTGACGGTACAGAAGAGGTCCCCCGGGACCCAGCTGGAGGATGCCACCCACACCCTTGGTTTCTTCTCCCCGGAGAGCCCCTTTCTCCAGGACTCTGACTTACAAATATTTCCCTGTACTTACCATGACACTGGGATATCTTTTTATATAGAGATATATATTTTGATTGATTTCAGAGAGAGGAAGGAAGAGGGAGAGAGAGATAGAAACATTAATGATGCCGAAACCTATTTAGCTCAGTGGAGAGAGCGTCGCTCTGCGGACTGGAAGGTCCCAGGTTCGGTTCCGGTCGGGGGCATGTACCTTGGTTGCAGGCACATCCCCAGAAGGGGGTGTGCAGGAGGTAGCTGATGAATGTTTCTCTCTCATCGATGTTTCTAACTCTCTCTCCTTTCTCTCTGTGAAAAATCAATAAAATATATTTTTTTTAAAAAGAAACATTAATGATGAGAGAGAATCATTGATCAGCTGCCTCCTGCACGGCCCCTACTGGGGATCAAGACTGCAACCCAGGCATGTGCCCATGAGCAGAAAACTTGGGATGATTCAGTCCACAAGCCGACGCTCTATCTATTGAGTCAAACCAACCAGGTCTGGGATATCTTTTGTAATTGAAAATGGGAGAAAGTAAATTATTAAAATGCCATGGAAATGTCCATATAGTATTATAAGAGGGTAAATAGATACTAAGTTTCTGAAAAGCAATTTGGCAATAGTCATCAGGAGTCCCTTTCCTCCTAAGGGAATGTGTTTCCAGGAAACTAGCTCATCTAATCAGGAGTCTTAAAGGTTTTTGCCCTTTGCATCAGTAATTCCAGCTACAGGAATTTATCCTAAAGATATTAGCCCAGCCAGTGTGGCTCAGTGGTTGAGCATTGTCCTATGAATCAGGAGGTCATGATTCAATTCCTGGTCAGGGCACTTGTCTGGGTTGTGGGCTCAGGCCCCAGAGTGGAATGTGTAGGAAGCAGCTGATCAATGATAATCTCTTATCATTGATGTTTCTACCCCTCTCTTCCTCTCTGAAGTCAATAAAAAATATATATATTTTTACTTTTTTTTTTTTAAATATATTTTATTGATTTTGTACAGAGATGAAGGGAGAGAGATAGAGAGTTAGAAACATCGATGAGAGAGAGTAATCGATCAGCTGCCTCTTGCACACCCCCTACTGGGGATATGCCCGCAACCAAGGTACATGCCCTTGACCGGAATCGAACCCGGGACCCTTCAGTCCCCAAGCCGATGCTCTATCCATTGAGCCAAACCGGTTTCAAAAAAAATATTTAAAAAAAAAAAAAAAGAAATAATCAGAGGCCCTGGGTAGGTAGCTCAGTTGGTGAGAGAGTTGTCCCAATACAACAAATTTGCAGGTTTGATCCCCAGTCAGAGCACATGCAAAAATCAACCAATGAATTTATAAAAAAGTGGAACAACAAATCAGTTTCTTCCTCTCTCGTCAGTAAATGAAAATAAAAAATAATTTAAAAAGAAATCATTATAAAAGTAGATCAGGATTGATGTATAAGGATACTCACTGCGGTGTAATTTATAATAGTGAAAACATCCTAGATATCCCAAAACAGAAGATTAATTAAAGGAAACATCACATATTAACGAATCAGGACATGGTCACTAAAACAAATGTTTCCAAAGAATGCTGAATGACATGAAAAATTGCTGGATGTACAAGGTTAATAAAGGTATAAAGAAAAAGCGGGCCATAAAATGGAATATCTGATATGACCCTATTAAGCTTAAGATATGTATATATGCACAATACATTTTTAAAAGACGGAGAAGAAGCACACAGAGAAGTTGACAGTAGCTATCTATCAATGGTGAGATCAGGGATAGGTCTGTTCTCCACAGAGAGCATAGTCTCTACCACCAGCAAAAGGCTCTGTATTAAGAGGAAAAAGAAAGACACTCTCGGCCCCGGCTGCTCACTTCTCTTCCGCCTTTCATTTCACCCGTGTAGCTCCTAAAGAAGCTGACGCCAAGGTGCAGCATGTTGATTAGAGTGAAACCTCCACCCTATAAACTCAGAGCATCCAGAACCTTCTGCTCCTGCAGCCCAGGGTGGCATGAGTGTTCGCAGCAACCTGGGCACCACTGAGGTCGACCAAGACCTGCTTCGGCGAAAGCCTTTCTCCATCACACAGCGCTGGTTCTGACTCTCGGGCCTGACTGAAGTTGCAGGGGTATAAGGTTGGAAAGAAGTAACCAGATGGCAAATCCCAGCTCAATGAAAGAAAGACCTTTCAAAACAATGGAGCCATGATCACAGGATCAGGATCAATATCCATCAGGAAGGTCAGCAAAGAGCCTCACCTTGAAGAGGGAGGTGTCTTCACAGAACACGAGGCTGTGTTCTGACTGGAGCGCCCCAGGAAGCAAGAAACTTGCCTGACTGCCCAAGGGCACTGAGGTTTCCCATGGGCGTGACCACAAGCTCTGACAGTTCAGCCAAAAAGAAAAAACAGGCAGGCTGCCCTCCTCCAGGGAGTGAGAGAGATAAGGACCCAGGGAGCCAGGGGACACCAGAGGGACCTGGGACTAAGGAAGAGCATGGTCTTCTGGCCCCGGGCAGAGGAGCCCAGGGTGGCTGCCCCTGCACTCTCTGCTCACGCCCTTTCTACTACGTGGAAGGTATCAGGGCTGCACCATCTCACAGCACACATCTGCATGGGCCTTGCCAGTTCACCAAGCACTCCCTGAGCTTCAGAGCGGCCCAGGAACTAGGTAGCACAGCCATTACTGTTATCAGAGCATCACAGATGGAGAAACTGAAGGTCCGAGAGACTAACTTGTCCCAGGCAATTCAGTCAGTGGTAGAGTTGAAACTCGATGGCATGGCTCAGTGGTTGAGTGCCAACCTATGAACCAGGAGGTCACGGTTCGATTCCTGGTCAGGGCACATGCCCGGGTTGTGAGCTCGATCCCCAGTGTAGGGAATACAGGAGGCAACTGATTAATGAATCTCTCTCATCACTGATGTTTCAATCTCTCTATTCCTCTTCCTGCCTCTCTGAAATAAACATAAATATATGTTTAAAAAACACAAACAAACAAAAACCACCTCAAATTTGGGTCTCCTGATCCCACACCTTTAGGCCAAGCAGCCTCTCAGAGACCAGAGAATCTCCATCTCACCTCTGGGCCATTGTCCCCAATGCCTTTTCAAGTGGCACAGGCACACCCAGACAATCTCCGTAACCTGGGGTGGGCAGGGGAAAGTGCAGGGGACAGGCAGATCCATTCTATGGATGATTAAGTGAAGGAAGGAGAACACACTGACAGGACTCAGTAAGTTCTATTCCTGATCTGGAGCAGGCAGCTGACCTGGACTGCAAGCCTGGGCACAGCACAGTCCTCTCCCTCCGGCCTGCCCAGAGCAGCCTTCACCTCGGGAACCAGCTGGTTCACTCACATTCTGTACCCAAAACCCAGGGGTTCCCAGCTGATAGGCTTCCCTCCTTCGGCGTGCTATGGCTTTAAGCGAGGCCTGTGTGCAGTGGGCCCCACTGCCCTCATTTCGTGGCTAAAGACCTAGATAGAGTGTCTAAATTTTCCTGCGGCTGACTGCTGCCCCAGATTTAGCCTCTCTGATGGATAAGTCTGGCTCCCTCCCTGCCAGTGGCTGTGTCTGTCACTCCATCCCATCCCCTGGCTTCCTGAGTTACCTGTCGTTAAGTCACTGACAATCCACCGGAAGTCTCACTTCTCAAAATGTACAGAACGGCTGGGAAACCTCTACAGCGGAACCTAGAATGAGAACCTGGAGACACGGAGGCCTGACCGCGGCTGTCACCATGCCAGTCCTCAAACCCATGCGATCCTAACACAAAGCCTCAGCAGGTTTTGGTTTGGGAGTTTTGTTTGTTTGGGTTTTTTTTTTTTTTTTCTTTAATCCTTACCTGAGGATATTTTTCCATTGATTTTTTTTTAGAGAGAGTGGAAGGGAGGGAGGGGGAGAGAGAGAGAGAGAGAGAGAGAGAGAGAGAGAGAGAGAGAGAGAGAGAGAGAAATCTCAATGGGAGAGAGACACATTAATTTGGTTGCTTCCTGCACCTGCCCTAAGCAGGGTAGGGGATCGAACCTGTGACCCTTCAGAGCACAAGTTATGCTCTACCATTGAGCCACATTGGCCAGGGCGGATTTGGATTTTTTTACTGTTGTTAATTGACAACATGATTCTGAAGTCCAGCTGAAAAAATAAATGGGCAAGAATAGCTGATAAATTTTTGGAAGAAAAATGAGGGTGAATTGTCCTACTGGATTAGTCAAGATGTAATGTAAAATTACAAAAATAAAAAATGTTCATTCATTGTTAAAGGATCTTCTTTAAGAAGAACAAAAAAAAGATAAAAATATGCACAATAAAATGATGATAAATACATAGCTATCAACTACTTTAAATGCAAATGAATTAAATGCTCCAACCAAAAGATGTAGAGGCTGAATGGATAATAAAACAAGACCCTTACATATGCTGTCTACAAGAGACTCACTTCAAATTGAAAAATATACACAGACTGAAAGAAAAGGGATGGAAAAGTATATTACATGAAAATGGAAACAAACAAACAAACAGCTGGGGTAGCAACACTTATACCAGATAAAATAGACTTTAAGGCAGAGACAAAGGAGTATCCAGCAATTCCACTTCTGGGTATGTATCCAAAGAAACCCAAAACACTAAATCAAAAAGATATATATCCATATGTTCACTGCAGCGTTATTTACAAAAGCCAAGTTATGGAAGCAGCCTAAGTGTCCATCAATAGATGATTGGATAATTAAGTGGTGTACATATACAGTGGAATATGATTCAGCCATAAAAAAGAACAAAATCTTGCCATCTGCAACAACATGGGTGGGCCTATAGGTTATTGTGCTGAGTGAAAAGTAAGTCAGACAGAGGAAGAC